>NC_133541.1:12937268-14145125 GCF_048773025.1 Camelus bactrianus
AAGAGTAGTTACTTTTTAGGAAAAAGAATAATGCTGTTGCTTAGGGAAACTTGAGGCATATCATGGGAATATTGGCCATAGGTTTGTTGTTAGTTTCCTTTTGTGTTAAAGGAGCAACACCTTTTAAAAGTAGAATAGACATATTGGCAGGAACATGGAAGAGAAGGTATTTCTAGTTTCTATGTTTTCATACGTTTTAACATTTTTAAACCAAAAGGTTGTTAAGTTGTCTAAATACGAGCTCTGTAAATAACCAGTTTCTCTCAGAAACTTTTTTACATTTTAGATCAGCAAATGAAATAAACTTAGAAATCTAGAATTCTAGGGCTATTCAGCAACCCTCCCTATCAATTTCAAGGGAAGAGGAAGATATGTTCTTTCCTGTCCACCAGTTTAATTTTATTAAATCCCTTTTTAATCTCTTTTAACCTCAATACAGTGAATTATTTCAATTCTTTATTCACTGACATCTCAAAGTACCAAATTAGGTCATGTGGTTCTTTAACTGGTGGAATTGGAGAAGTAAGTTTCATTTTATTGGCACAAAATATGGCTGAATTGGCCAGTATAAATGTGCTCATATTTTGGGGGATTCATGGACTTGTTATGAAGAAAATGTTAGAAAAACCATTCCTAAAAAATAAAATAATATTGTTCTTTCCTTTCTTCTCCCCAAAGAATTATCCTGGAACCAGCCTTGACCTCAGATTCTCTTTTGCAAACTGTGTTCTGTTTCTTGGATACTAAGAAACTACAGAGTTCATGTGTTTTGTTTACCTGGATTGGAACTGATCAGGACGGAGATTGGGAGGTGAATTCATCCAATCACAGCGCTTTACAGAAAGCTGAGTTCTGGTTAATGGATGCAGTTGGTAAATGAAGTTGGGGGTTGAACTTTTCATTTAATCTGAATGAAAGGGGAAAAAACAACAAAAAAAATTGTATGATTTTGTAACTCCCCATGTATGTGTGACACAAGTTACTTAGCTTTAATTTACTTCTCTGTAAACCAGGAATCATACTAGTGTCCACTTTATGTGTTAGTTATGAGGATTACATTTAAAAATTATATACAGTGTGAGTCCCTGTGCATATTAGCTGGTTTAGTTTCATCAGCTTGATCACAGCCCCTTTATGTAAGTTCCATCTCCTGCCTTGTTCTGGGACTTTGTATGGAAAAGTCTCCCCTAAATGAATTCGACATAATTCTTCTGGAAATCCCAATAAGATTCGAATTTTGAAACTTGACCAAATTGTACTTTCTTTACCTAGAAGAATAAATCCAACATCTCTAAGTACCTACCATTTGTGGACAATGAAGTCACTTCAGTTACATCTGTATAACAGTATGGATGTTGAATTACTTACGTATGTTGAACTCATTTGTTAAATGAAATACATGTACATATGAGGATATCCCGGAAAAAACTGGAAACATGTAATGAAAGTAACATTTCCTTAGTGTCATGAAAATATATTATACATTTGCAGATATTTAAGAAGTGTGGTATGGTAGAGCCTGGTGTAATGGAACGGAGAGCTCAAGGGAGATTTAGTTCTATATGGCAATTTAGGGTCTGATAAAGATGGCATTAGAAATGGATAAGGACGCTAAGCCTTGTCAATACCTCCCAACAGGAATATCAACTTCTCATTTTTTAAAAAAAGAACATGGAGGACCTCACGTGTTCCTGATGCCAAAATATGCTTTTGATGGATGAAAGATTTAAATGTTCAAATTATATATAGATACATTGTTTTATGATCTTGAGGTAGAAGAACCTTTCCAATCATAGAAACAGAAGTTGTCATGAAGCTGAAGACTACCAGTGGGTGCCTGGGGTACTGCCTGCTGTATAGGGTAGAGAAATATCTTTATATTGTTAAAAATATCTCTCTTTCCAGTTCAACACAAGTTTCTTTTTTATTGCTCGACTTCTCAGTCCTTTTGATGTATTAGTCTTTGTTGTTAATCTTCACGTAGTATATTTTATTTCTCAAATGCCTTTTATCATACCTTGCAATCAGAAGTGCTGATGTATGTGAATCAAGAGCCTTAAAATATGTTTTCATGCTTCGACCTAGGAATTTCACACTAGGAAATCTCCTTACAAATCTAAGTTTTATTTGTAGATATATGCTTCTTAACTTTTATAATATAAAAATGTTGGTGAAATATTTTATTGAGACATCTGTACGTCAACTTCCTGTTTAGCTCTTGAAAACATGTTAGCAAACAACATTTAATGTTGTGGGAAAATATTTATGAAAAATGAAGATTATGAAGCAGCATTTCTTTTTTTAAAAAAAGTTCTTATTTTTAATTGAAGTGTAGTCAATTTACAGTGTTAGTTTCAGGTGTACAGCAAAGAGATTCAGTTATACATACATACATATATATTTTTTCAGTTTGTTTTCCATTATGGCTCATTGCAAGAAATTGAATATAGTTCCCTGTGCTATACTGTGGGTCTTTGTTGTTTTTCTGTTTTATGTATTGTAATGTGAATCTTTTAATCCCAAACTCCTAATCTATCCCTCCCTCCCTCTTTTCTGAAACTACAGTTTGTTTTCTGTGTCTGTGAATCTCTTATGAAGGAGCACTTCTTATGTGACCCCAGTTGTGCATAGGATTATATTTAAGGGGAAAAAGACTGAGGGGATATATTTCAAGCTGATATCAACGGTTATCACTGGGTCTTGGAATTGCAGATTGTGTGCTGTGTCATTTTATGTGAGGGACTTGAGAATCCATAATTTTTGTTATATGTGGAGGCTCCTGGAACCCATCTCCTGCAAATACCAAGGCATGACTGTAGTTTTCTTTTTCGTATTTTCCAGTATTGTCCAACTTTCCATGTTAAAGAGGCAATTTATAAAAAATTCACTGCTTCTTTTTTTAAGGGTGAAAATGACTCTTTGACCAGTTTATTTTGGAATTTTGTTGAATGTGACATGACTAAATATTCAGTTCTTTCATTTTTTTTTTCACTGTTGGTTAAGATTTTTGGTAAAGCGTGGTTGTTAAGGGTCAACCTTGCTATTTTTCATCCTTGATACTCAAATATGCGTTCAGCACCCGTCTATGCAGCCATCATTTACTTTCACTTTTTAAATAGTCAGTTTTAAAACTTTTTTATTCTTAAAATTTTTTTTCCATTAGTTGAACACAATTCTAACACAATTTGTCTTCTTTATGTATATTTACAATCTAAGGTTCCAATACATTACATATATTCTACTTTATTCTGTATTCATTTACATTGAATATTTACTGAATGCCAAGTATTATGCATGCAGAATTCCTTGATGAGCCAAATAGACCTGACCTTCTGGAACTTTTCATCTTGTAGGGACAGAGATATTATATAATCTCAGAAATAAATTACATGCTGAGAATGTATTCTTCAGTACATGCCTGGAAGTAAAACTGTGAGTCCAGGTCTGAATGATGAACAGGATAAAGCAAGGTAAACATTTGTGTGAACACAGTTATATGGGGGGTTGTGATGGCAGGGGAACGTTGTGTTCTGGTTGTCAGTTATTATGTAGCAGATTACCCTCAAACTAAATGCATTAGTTTCCTGTTGCTACGGTAACAACTCACTACTAATTTAGTAGCTTAAGACAACACAAACTTATAGTCCTGGGGGGTCTCAAAGCCCCATGTTGAGTTTCAGAGGACTGAAGTCAAGATGTTAGCAGGACCATGTTTCTTCCCAAGGCTCTAGGGGAGAATCCATTCCTTGCTTTTCCCTGCTTGGTTCATGGTCTCTTCCTTCATCTTCAAAACCAGCAGCATCTTCTGATCTCTCTCTGTGTCTCTCTCTGACTCTGATCCTTCTGCTTCCCTCCTATAAGGACCTTTGTGATGACTTTTTGCCCATCTGGATAATCCAGGATTATATCCCCACCTCTCAATCTTCATCACATCAGCAAAGTCCCTTTTACCATAGAAAGTAACTTGATGTTCAAGGTTCTGGGAATTAGGATGTGGACATCTTTGGGAAAGCCATTATTCTGCTTTTATATTTAGTTACTTAAAACAACAACCATTGTGTTATATTCCATGTTTTATTTTCAATCAGACATTTGGATAGGGCTTGTCTATAATTCTTTGGTTCCCTGTGACATGAACTGAAGTCACTGGTGGTATTCCGCTGGTGAATAAGCTGGTCTGGGAGGTTAACGGTATGTGCCTGAACCTTGCCTGGAGTGCCTAGACTGTCAGTTGGAGAGCCTACAGGTGACCTCTCTAGCAGGATGGTTTCAGGGTAACCAGACTTCTTATATGGTTGTTCAAGGTTCCAGAAAGAGTCTTTCAAGAGACAGAAAGTGGAAGCTTCCAGTTTCTGAAATTCTGGGTTCAGATATTGGCACAGCATTGCTTCTACCATATTCTGTAAGTCACAGTGATCCCAGAGCCACCTGGATTTAAAGGTAGGGGCACTGAGTCTACCACTCCATGGGATGAATGTTGATGTGTTTGCAGCCAATTTTAATCTGTAAGGTGGACAGGTGCTGCTGCATGATTCTACGATGAGGGACTAACCTGTGGGAAGGTCTTGGACCTAGAGGAAGCTTAGAGCTTTTCTGAGCAATGACCTATGTGTATTTGCAAGATGATGGCAGAAGGGAGAAATGATGACAACAGACAAGCACGCATGGCCAGTTCTTGTAGGACCTTCTAGGCCATGTGCAGAATAAGGATTTATTCTAAGAGCAAGGAGGAGCCCCTGAGGACTGTGAACAGAGACAGACCTGCTCTGGCAGCTGTATGATCCTGGGAGTGGGCAGTAAGGGAAGCCTATTAGATGTCAGTTGTGGGGCAGGTAAGACATAGCAGTGCTTGGGACTAGTATGGTTCTGACTCATTTTCAGTCACACTTTTTCCTTATGATAGAGAAGTGATAAAGTGTAGTCAGTGATAGTCTGAACTACTTGCCTGTATCAAGGTAAATACAGAAATTAAGAGTTATTAGGATCTTTTCCAGCAACTTGACGTGCTGTGACATCCAGAGGGTTGAGCCTGGGCTTGTATTTTCTGTCTTTTTTTTTTTTTGTAACTTTTAATGTTTTTCTTTGTTTTTGTTCCATTTTACAAAGTATTACTAAGAATTGGAAATTGGAAAAAATACTGATCCTTTCCAACTCCTATATTGAAAAGCACCTTTTCTAGAACACGATCTCTTACTTTATTTAGCACGTTTATTTTTCCTTTGTGTCACCCTTGGACTTTTTTTTTTTTTTTTTTTTTTTATGAAAAAAGAACACCTGGAACTGCAGGGCTGGATTTCGTAGACTGAGCCGGAGGTTGAAGTCATTCTCATTTGCTCATTTAATACGTGACAGCTGAGGACCTGGATATAGCAGTATTTTAACAGTCTGTTAAATCCCTGATGTGGCTGCTCGTTCATAAAATCTTGTCACTATTTATTTGTCATCTCTTTAGTATTTGCATTTTAGGATTAAGTGTGCGCTGGTTGCATTAATCATGCAAGACTTCTTGCTCGTGGTGACAGGGGCCAATTTATGGTTGGCAAATATTAGAAAGAAACAGATTGAAACAGGGAATCATTTAAAAATTAATATGTAGGCTATAAATGTTTTCTTTTAACTCAAAACATATTCATTCATTTTCCAGTCTTTTGAAGTTAGGTTAAAACCTTCTCTTTGACTATGTGGTTTCTGATTAGTGTTCTGCAGTGTTTTTTCTTGCATGGATCAGATAGCATCACATCCTTTATGATTGCCAGTATTGATGTCTTTAAACTTGGTAGGATGAAATATACTTTTATTTTTTCAAAAGTAACAGATGCAACAGAAAAATTGGGGAAAATACAATTTAAAAATGATATGTTGTATAATTAATCAGAAATCCACATATTTGAAATTAGAAATGGTGCATTTTCCTTATGATAAAAGGAGAAAGAAGCAGAAATAGCTTGTTTTTGTTAAGTATTGAATGCATAAATGACACAGCCTTGTATCTTGGCAGACAGAAAAGATAGGTTGTCATGGGTCACTCAGCTCCTCAAATGCTTTATTCTTACTCTGCTAATAAAAAGCATCTGATAAATTTAGACACTCTGCTGATAGTTTTATCCCTTAGAAGTTAGAAAAAGTAATGATGGGGAAGATTATAAAATAAAAAAAAACATAAAAAATGAAATTCTGATCATATAATTGAGACCATTTCCAACAGAAACTGGGGTCAGTGTGAATGGATCTCTTATGAGCTCAGATCTTAAAGCCCATATAAAAGGGATAAAGATGGGTACAGAATCAAGAGAAAAGTAGTATCAGAGCTTAGGAATGGTGTCAGTGGGAGGGGCATCACAAATGAGCTGAAACAGACAGGAATGAAAAAGAAAACTACCCAAAGGCATGTTGTTTGAAGTTATGAAGGTGAAGTGGGAAACATGTCAAAGAAGGCATAAAGCCATCACAGAAGACAGCATCATTTAACAGGTGACAGGGAAAGCACAGCCATACAGATGCTGGTCTTTAATTCTTTCAACAGCAAGGAGAGTGTCTTCATAAATGCTAAAAGGCATAAGTGATAAGCAACAGCTAATATTTCTGCAGTGCTTTCTCTGTGTCAGTCACAGTTCTAAATGCTTTACATATATTAACTCATTTAACCCTTGAATTGATGAGGCAGGTGCTATTATTGTTACCAAAGCAAACTTGGATCTGCTTGCCCAGTACACAGTAAAGCCAATCTGCTGATACCAGGTTGTGGTGAAGGAAAGTACAGCATTTATCCCAGGGTGCCAAGCAAGAATAGGCAGCTCATGCTCAAAAGACCTGAACTCTCCAATGGCTTTTAGGGAAGGGTTTTTAAAAGTAAGGTAAGGGAGAGGGTGTCACGTTGCCTGATCAGTTCATGGACATTCTTTTGACTGGTTGGTGGTGAGGTAACTGGGTGTTATTTCTGGGGTCAACATCATCAACTTTCTGGTTCCAGCCAGTTTGGAGATCTGTGTGCATGTGGTCAGCAGTTAACTTCTTCCACCTGATGGGGGTTTAATATCTGCAAAACAACTCAAGGATATGGCTCAGGATATTGTCTACAGACCTTGAGGAGGAACTAAAGGTCCTTGACTTTGTTTTATGGCTAAACTATGATTATTCTGTCTTGCTTGACTGTTTTCCTTTGTTTCTGCATTTTCTTACTTCTCTGATTAAATTTGCTCTTTGGAACTCAGGGAAAGCCTAGGAGCTTTTCTATGAAAAAGAGGCTGGGACATGACATGGGGGAGGGTGTCTGTACCTGGGGAGGTCCCACAGGTCCTGCTTTGTTCATTATTATAACCACTGTAGAAGTGAGAGGGTTCAGGGTATTGCCTCTACTCAGTGCCTTGAACTAAGGCATCTTTCTCTGGACTTGATTCTTTGTAGTAGGGCTCTGTGAGTTAAACTTGCGGCCCACAAATGTGATGACATCTTTTAAAAAGAATCTTTAAAATGAGCTCAAATCAGCAAGTCTGAACAAGTCACAGCACAAGGGACTGAAAGAACTGGAGATAGAACGAATGATCTGATTTTGGAAATTGAGGAAAGCGTCAAGTCCTGAAACCACAGCCTGTTGAGTTGGCTTTATTTATTCAGCAAACCCAGTTCACTACCTACAATGGGACAGATCCTGCGCAGCATGTTAAGAATGAGAAGACACAGTAAATGAAATGCTTGCCTTCCAGATGCACCATCTAGGATGAAAGCAAACAAATTAAGGAGACCTCTAGTTCTTTTTAATGTGTTACTTAGAAACCTTAGTGGACCCAGAGGAAGGAGCTGCCATGCCTGCTAATCTTCAAAGGCTTCACAGAGGACCTGATGTTTGATCCAAGCTTTGCATGATGAGGAAGAGGCCCCCAGAGGGAATTGGAAGGCAGAGTCGTGCCCACTTTTGAAGAAAGCTAAGTGTGAAAGTGCCCGGGAGCTTGTGAACACTGTTCATCTAGCCCTGGACCACTCAACGTGGGACCCAGGACCAGCTGCGTGGCATCCCTGAGAGCCTGTCAGAGGTGCAGAATCTCAGGCTTCTCCACATCTGCCAGATCTGCAGTTTAACAGGTTCTCTGGGGGACTGGTATGCACGTTAAAATTTGCGGAAGTGCTGCTGTATTCTGAGTGTGGAATTCCAGCACTGAGTGCGCGCAGTAGATGTAGGTGGTGGAGGATGGGGGCGGGACAGTGTGTCTCACCAGGCAGGCTGACTTCAGATTGTACCTCAAGGGCGATGATGACCTGTGGCAAAACCTGAGCACAGCTCAGCAAGCAGTTTGCACACTTGATCCTTGCCAGTCATCGGTCTACAGATCGACCTGTTTATAGTTTCCAGAAACAGTGTTTCAACTGGGTTTGTAGAAAGTAATATTCCAAAATTTGTGGCACTAGAAAATAGATTTAGGATAAAAACCATCCTCCGGCACTCTCCCTCTTATGCTCTGAACCTTAAAATACAGTCAGGGCTATAGAAAGCAAAGTTTGAGTCCCTACCCAGGCCGGTTTCCTTGGCAGAATTAGAAAATGATCCTTCAGTGGGGGATGCTATTTTGTGTTTTGATCATTAAGGACCTCTCATGTTTTGAGAAGCAAATGGATGAATAATTATTGAGGAAGGCTTGTATTTTTGTTGTTGTTGTTTATCTCTGGCCCTGGGATTTAGTCTTAAATTTCCAAATTGCAAAATCCATCAGGCTCTTCACATCCAGAAATGTCTCTAGGATTGAGCTGATGGTTCGAACTCAGGCAGGCCTGGCTTGCGAATCGGGCTCCATGATTTATTGGACCTACAGAGCTCAGCCTCTCAGTCCAAAAAAGGAAGGTAAAAATGTTTCTCTCTCAAGTTATTGCACGCATCGGAGTACAGTCTATGTAAAGACTGCTAAATCGCTGCCTGGCATAGGAAAATGCTTAATGAACAGTGGTCATTATTCTTAACAATTTACAGAGTTGTGTCTGTTGAAGTAGACCAGGGCAGTGAATAGGAGCAGTTAAGAGCCAGGAGTGGAGGGGAGACAGTGTGCTGCTATGGTGGTGGATTTTGCTGTTTTTGCTGCCTCTGTCTGGCCCGGTCCTGCTGCTGGCCTCTGCTCTGCTGAGGGTCATAGAAACACCTTGCCCCTGACAGGGGCCGGAGGTCCTTATCCTAGGATATTTACAAAAAGGCTGGTTTCCTTGGATGGCCTTTTATAGCATCATAAGGAACTTTGGTGCCTGCCTTAGTGTTTGCCTGAAGTTTGGGATTTGGCATCAGACTGGTGTTCTATTAGTGTAGATAGTTTCCCATGGCTGCCAAAACAAAGTACCAAGAACTCAATGGCTTAACACAATGCAAGCGTATCGTCTCACAGTTCAGGAGGCCAGACGTCAGAAATCAAGGTATTGGCGGGGCCCAGTCCCTCTGAAACCTGTCAGGGGGAATCCTTCCTTGCAGTCTTGGGGTTTCCTTGGCCAGCCAGCAGCTGCAGCATCTCAGTCCCTGCCTCTGTCATCACGATGCGTGCTCCTTGCATGTCTGTGTCTCTGAGTCTCCTCTCCTGTTCTGTACGGATCAGGGGCCCCCTCCACTGCAGTATGACTTCATCCTAACTAATTACGTCTTCAGTGACCCCACCTCCATATAAATACCCTCCGCATTCTGAGGGTGATGGGGCCTAGGACTTCAACAGCAGCTCTTTCGGATGGACACCGTTTAACCCCTGACAGTCTTAGGAGCCCAGTCTGCTCTCCTCCCTGTCCTCAGTCTTACCACCAGGACGAGTGGGGCCTGCACCATTGGTGGAGCAGCGCATCTCACAGGTGGAGCTGCAGCGTCTCACAGCAGCTGGCACCTGCCGAGGCCTGTGGCCTGAGCCTGGTAGCAGTACACGCCCAGAGTTCCAGCCACTTAAGGCAAGCCCCCCACAGAGGCTTCACACTCCCTGGGGATTATTTTACTTCCAGAAATCCATAATCAGTTTCTCTGGATTCCCAGAAAATGAACCATTTATTAATGTTTTAGGGACTCCTTGAATTGAGCTAATCCCCCCAAAACCTTCCTTTGGGGCTGTGAGCTGAGGGTGGTGCACCCCCCACTCTGCAGGAAGATGCATTCAGGGGAGAAGCCCAGACAGGGCAGAGCCCTGCACACCCGGCTCCTTCTTCCAGACTCTACAGTCAGTTCATTCCCCTCTCCTCCTCCCCTGGGTATGAGCGTGGGAGGCAGTGCAGAGGGGCAGGGGGTTTGGCTGCATGGATATTCTTCGAGAGGGAAACAGGAGGAGTGAGGAGTAAGTGTCTCTCCTAAAAGCCATCACTGCCATTTTAGTTGTGATGGTTCATTGTACACATCAACACATTGTACACATCAACTCTGTGGTTGGGCCACAGAGTGGCCGACATTTGGTTAAACATTATCCTGGGCATGTGTGTGAGGGTATTTCTGGATGAGATGGACGTTTGGGTTGGTGGACTCAGTAGAGCAGACTGCCCCCCCCCCCAACTTGGGCAGGCCTGACCCAATCCATGGACTGCCTGAATAGAATCAAAGGCCAAGCATAAAGGATTCTTTCTCTGCCTGAATGTCTTTGAGATGGGATGTCAGTCTTCTCCTGCATTTGGACAAGGACTTGAACTACGATTTTGAGCTTATGCCACCATATCCCCTGGTTCTCAGGCCTTCAGTCTCAGACTAGAACTATACCACCAGTCCTCCTGGGCCTCCAGCTTACTGACTTCAGATTTTGGGATCTCTCAGCCTCTAGAATTGAGCCAGTTCCTCATAGTAAATCTGTTGATATGTATAATCTCCTATTGGTTGTATTTCTCTGGAGAACTCTGACTAATGCATTAGTAAATATGACCTCCAGCGTATCTGGGGATCCAATGAAGCTTTGAAAAAGCATTGGTTTCTCACACATGATGTCAACAAGCTTAGCAGTTAAAATAATTGGTAGTTTATAGCTTAGAAGGGATTTTAGAGCCCTTCTACCCCAACCCTAGCCTGGTGACCTTGTCCCACTTCTCCAGGTTACTTTCATGCTGAATGGAAAAATGAACATGAAGATGAGTTTTTATGTTTCTCCAGTGCTTTCTGTTTGTTGCAAAAATAAAAAAGGAAAATACTCAAATCCACGTCAAAAGTGGCGGGGGTGTGTGATCCTCCAAGGGTACCATGTGCAGCCAGTTTCGGTGCTGTCAGGCCCCTGAGGGTCAGGGCTTGTGCACCTATTCAACTCAAAGCTAAAGAGAGACAGTCCTGCCCAGCCCTTAATTTCTGATTCAGAAGAGCTCGGGGTGGTTGACATGACCACAACTGGGGGCTGTTTAGAAGGTAAAAATTTATGGTCTGTGACACCTTCTCTTCTTTATGTAAAATCAAACCCTCAAATGGTGGGTGACTAGCTAAGCCTTCCAGATGGTTCTCCATGAAAGAAAATGTGGTTTACTCTAGAGCAAACCAAGTGAGCCTTTGTGAACCTAGAACAAGACAGACTTCGACAGGATTCCATGTAGGATGTGGGGGGTGTGTGGATGTCCTTGGAGAGATGTCAGAGCCTCCTTCTGGTCCTCATCTAACACACCCCAGTCTCCTAGTGTTTTTCTATCCCATAATGGCGACTTGCCCGCCTGTTCAATTGATTTTATGATTTTACTTTAAAAGAAAAGAACAGTTGCATCTTTCTTTCATACATGAAGTGCAAAACTCTGAGTACTTTCTATCTTTTCTTCTTTTGATCAGAGTACCATTTTACTCATTTCAATTCTAATTTGTTTAACAGATTTCATTTGCTTTTCCCCACTTAATGCATGAACCCTTTTATGTGTTGAACAGTTATTTGTTTAAGAGGGTCTGTGATGAATGATGCAGCGAGCAGCCACATTTTTCACATAATAATTTTTTATGAACCATGCAAAGACAGCTCGAGTTTAATAAATCGAAATGAACTCTCTCCAGCAGCAAGGGTCCCAGTCTTTAGGCTTCCTCATGGAATGGCTTCTTTCTCTCTGTGTTTGAATTATTGATCGGGTCAACCTCATCTTGGGTCCCCTCTTGCTGCAATATTTTAGGAGAAAGGAACCAGCTAAATCTAGCTAGAGATTTGCACGAATTCTGATTTTTTTAAAGCCAAGAAATTTAGCCAGGAATCACCTTGTCATCTGTATAATAATTGTATTTGTCGGTCAGAATCTCACCCTGGCTTCCTCACAGGAGAGGCCACTGTATAGGAAGGTCTTGCGTGGAGCAGCTGATCTTGGGTGGAATAACACAGGAAGACCTTATTGTCCTCCTCTTTATATTCTTTACCTCTTATATTGCATCCAGGTTGGAAAGGTGGGTGCATGCTGGGTTTAACTTCTTTGAAATATTAAGTATGGAACTTTGAACTATGCTTTCTTTTCCTGGATCAAGCAAGAATTGAAGGCTGAGCTTAAAGAGTTTGAAGGAAACATTTGCTTCTCCACAGTATAAGATGGATAAAGATGAAGACTGGTGTGGTCAAGGAAGAGGAAGTAGTCCCCACACGCCCAGTTGACATGATGTGCTTCAAGTGTCTCTTGGTTGGAAACAGTGATCATCTCTGTGAGGATGGTCTGTGTCTTGGCTGTAGAGGTGGCTACTTGGGTTTGATCTGAGGCCATGTCAAGACCTAGTAAATACAAGGAATTTTGTCCAAATTAGTGCTTAGATGTGTGTCTGATCCAATGCTTTCCTCCTTTATAAAACCAAAATAAATTATTTTGAATTAGACATTATTTTGACAATTTATACTTTCAGTCATCAAAAAAGATGGTGAGCTTGTCTGGTCACAGTGACCTGCCTGGAGTTTTCCTTTTCAAATCCATCCTCATTGAGATTTTGCTATTGATGATGACGATTTGGAGCAAGGAGCTAAAGAATAGTTGTATTATTGTCCTCACGTGGGAAATAATATGGCAGCGATGTTAAAATGGTAAAAAACTCCTTTCCTGCCACATCACAGTGAGAGAGATAGAGAGAGTGCAAGCACTTAATCATCACTTTTGGCTACTTGAGTAATGCTTCCTTTTTTAAGGAAACATACTCTTAATCTCAAGATGACTTCAGTTTGACATTTGCTTGGGAGACTGAATGTTAGCACATCAGAGATGTGTAAGTATCTTGATGCCTTAATGAAATATGGTAGGGGGTTTTTTACATTTAAAAAATGCTTTATTAAAGAATAATTGATACAATACACCAAACATATTTCAAGTGTGTAATTTGATAAGTTTACCTATGTATTCAGCCATGAAGCCATGAGACAGTCAATATAGTGGACACATTCTATCACCCTCAAAAGTTCATTATTTTATAATCCCTCCTTCCTGCCCCTGCCCAACTCACCATCCCCAAGTGACAGTTTATTTGCTTAGATGGAATCCCGTAGTATTTACTCTTCTTTTGTCAGCGTCTTTCATTCAGTGTGATCATGTTGAGATTCATCCATGTCACCGTGTGTCAATAATTTATTCCTTTTATTCCTGAGTAGTATTTCATTGTCCCACAAATTGTTCATCCATTTATCTGTTGTTGGACATTTGTATACTAATATTCGTAACAGCTTTAACAGTCCAAAAGTGAAAACCATCCAAATGTCCATCAACAGTGAATTAATGGCATCTTTGAGTTGCTCCTGAGTCAATGGTTTCCAGACAAAGAGAATCTTGTGTACTCATGGGGAAGTAAATCCCCTCCTACACTTCACTGGAAGGAGGAGAGCATGGGCACCCAGCTGTGCCGTGGTTGTGTGATAGAACGTCTGGTCCTACTGCCCCCTTGCCTTTGGATGGACCCAGGGCAATGGCAGAGCAAAAGATACTGGAAGCTAATAAGCTCAGTGCAGATCTTTGAACTCCTGGGGTCTTACATTTGCCTTATTCTTTTCCCATCTGGGGTGTTGACTCACTCTGATAATCAACACTTTGCATGGACAGAAGGATATGCAAAGCTAATATGGGTCAGATAGTTTTTACCACAATCTGGACAAATTTCCTTATGTGGATATTTGACTTTGGAAAGTAATTTGCTCTTTTTGTTGCTCTCTTTTCATTAAGCCCTCATGTATATTACTATGCGTATACATATATTCCTACACTCATACATCAATTGATGCCCTCCTTTGGTACAGACCCCCATGATATGAAAACTATCTTATTTTTTTCTTGTTTTTTTTGCGTCTTTGAGTTGTTTTTTAAATGAGGTATATAACTGACATATAACATTATATTCATTTCAGATGTATCACGTAATGATTCAATAGTTGTACACATTGCAAAATGATCAACACAATAAGTCTAGTTAACCTTCGTTCTCATATATTGTTATACATTTTCCATCTGTGATGAGAACTTTTAAGATTTATTCTCTTAGCAACTTTCAAATATGCACCACAGTATTATTAACTCTCATCCCTATGCTGTACATTACATCCCCATGCTTTATTTTATCACTGGAAGTTTGTACCCTTCACCCATTTCGCCATTCTTAGATTGTTTTTTAAAAACAATCTTTATAACTTGATGTCCCCTTTGTAATGGGCTTATTTGGTTCAATTCTGTATGAAACTTTACAGATAGAAAGTTCTGTCCAATAACAAAATAACTTGGCTGCATGGTTCACTTGAAAATGACAACATAGTTGTCTACCCTGTCTTTCAAACATGGGGTTTTGGCTTGTTTAGAGCTTGTTCTCTGTTCTAACACTCACCTGCAACAATTACTTCATTCCTTTCTGTTTCTAAGGAACTTTAAAATTTAAACTCTTGGAGGCAGGAGGGTAGAAGTGGGAGGAGAGGAGGTGTTAGAGACCATAATTAACCCACTGAGTTGTTGGGTAATGTGAACTCAACCTCTCCCAACATGCACTCTCTTCACTTGTAAAGTGAGGATAATAGTCCTTGTCTCACATCGAGTACAAATTAAGGTATCAGTGGGGTATGCTTACAAAGGTTATGTACAGAGTTAATTTTTTGAGCATTTGCATATGACTTATGGTAGTAATAGTAATACTAATAATTAATACTTAATGAGTAAATACTTCATGTCTAGAATTATGCTAGTTACTCCCAATTTAATCCTTGCAATACTTGAATGAGGTACCTTTATTATTACCCCATTTTACAGATGAAGAAACTGAGACAAAGAGGTTAAGGATCTTGCCTAAGGTTGTACTGCTGGAAAGTGGTCAGCTTATGAATTGAACCCAGATAGTCTGGCTCCAGAACGAGGAACTTGAAACAATGCCAAGGAATCGTTTTCACCAAGTTTAGTTGGAACCAGCCTTGAAAACTGTCTCAAATGCTGCCTCTGTGCTATGGCAGGGCTGAATAGATACTCCTACATTAATGAAAATTAAACACTCCCTTTGGCTGATCTTATTCCTCAAATCATTTTCAGTTGTTTTGCAGCCTTGGAATTGCTGAAAATGTTTAAATATCATATTGTTGATTTAACTTATTTTGTTGTTATGCAGCCCCCCCAAATTCTCTTTCTGTTTTAATGTTAATGGTGTATTACTGTGTGATACTGATGGATGACTGTTGCCCTCACACGTTGAGACATGGACTGAGAGGCTCAGAGATTTAGATGGCGTTATGGTGAGTGCAGCTGACAATCCCCTGGTGAAAATATGACTAAGTGACATCCCCAGAAAACTCAGGAGCCGGGGGTGGCTTGGTTAATTCTAGAATTCACTGAGGATTCATATCACATTTTGAGGAACTTCACTGGACAGAGGTAACTTGCACTATGTTTGTTGGTCCAAGTCACAAAACAACCGCAAATTTAGTCTGATCTTCAAGTATTAAGTACAAGTTAAAGTTCTCTGCTGCCATTTCTGATAGCTCAGAGTCTTTGGAAGTCTTGTACTAAATTTGGTCGGATTAACTTCATGGGAACGAGATGACTTTCTGAAGAAAAGAATTCCAGTTTAGCTCTGTGACCTTATGATTACAAGAAAAGTGTCAATGATTAAGATTTTTTAGCACTTATAAATAAATTTCACAAGTAATTGTATTTGATCCTCCCAAATTCTTACGGTTTCAATAGGATAAGCATTATTATCTATATTTCCACTGTGAGAAGTAAGACTCAGAATAATCAAACCAATGAATGTTCCACTGTGGACTTAAACACAAGCCTCAGACACCAAGCCTTCTTAAATGAAGGATCTCTTTTATTTATTGTTCTCTCTCAATACTTAGGGGCAACTGCCAATTTCCATGCTGTCTCATAATATGTTACCTCCAAAATCCAAATGGTAGACCACAACAAATTCTAAAATCCAGAAGACAAAGAGGCCAAATGGCTAGAAAGCAATAGAGAAATGGAGCACTGAAAAGGGAGCATTGAGGATGAATCTAGGGGTGGACGTAGTGAATTAATTAACTTAGTTTGCTCTTTCATGGTATTCCTTCTCAATACTGTATAGTGGGCAACGACAAAAATCCCAGAAAGAAGACCATTTTTAATGCAATTAGTTTTATTCCAGTGATAGAGGAGGAAGGACTAGAGGAGCATTTACATTTATTGGAGTAGTTTGCCACCTCACCGAATGCTGTATAAACGTTGCATTTCTTCATCTTTGCCACAACCCAAGTAGGCAGTGGTACCTGCATTCTACAGATGAATAAACTTAGAATAAGAAGTGGAGGTAGGTTGCCTGAGCTCACGCAGCTTAGAGTTTCTATACCAGAACCTGAAACCAGAATGTCCGTTGTTTCTACAGAGCATTCTGCTCTCTAGAGCCTAGATTAGAGTAAGCGCTGAAAATACCAGTGTGCAACAACACATGTGTGCTTACGACCAGCACACATTTTTAATGAAAATTTTTATAAAGGAAATGTGAACACGAAGTGGATAGAGTGAATCAGCAGTGTTTGAATGTATACTTCACTGTCCTACTGTTAGCTGCTACTGAATTTAGTTTGCCTTGAACACATTGACTATTGATGTGACTATAATGTATACTGATACGTATTTTCACTAATACTTAAGTCATCCAAGAATTGAAGTTGTTTTTGTAGATCCTATGTGGTGCCTTCTTTAACACTGTGGCTTTTTGTTTTTTCTTTTTTAGCTTTTGTACTGGGGATGAGGGCACTTGTTTGTCAATGAACTCTCCATTTTTAAATCCAGGTGAAAGAATGCGTGTAAAACCTCCTGGGATGCAGAAAATGAAGAGATCTATAATGAGATACACATAAAAGGGCACTAGACTCTGGCTTTAGGCTCTCCATGAAGGATTTTCTCTAGTAACATGGCCATTTCCACGTTTTAAAATCTTTCGAACATTCCTGTGGTCATTGTTTTTATCCTGTCTGAACTTTAACTGTTCATTATTTACAGAGCCAAGTGCATCAGGCCCCAGGATGGCTCGAACCTGGCCAATTGAAGGGCCCACATTCCTGCAAGATAAGGTCTCAGTTACCAGCTTCCACATGCATTTACGTGAAGGTTATTTTTCCACTTGGGTTCCTTTAGCCACAGTAATTTTCCGTGTCTCCCATCCGCTAGCCTTATGCCCTGTTGCGGACTTCTGTTGAACGATGAATACCAGCTGAAATGATCTTCCCTGGAAACTATGGAGGAATGACCACTTGAACTCAGACTCTGTAACTGTTTTATTGTCTCAGGCTGTGCTCATCAGAGTCTCAGCCAAGTCAATTTCAACTTTTTTGGGAGCCAGATTTTCTCTTACGCTTTTAGGAAAATGGCCATATTTTCATTTCCTTTCACGACATACTTACTTTCTTTTTATTGCAGTGCATGTATACTTTGACATTGGAAATCTAACAAGACTTTCTTATTGGTTGCTCAATTAGCATATTACTGGTTCAAGTCATTATGTGGACAAGTCTTATAGTTATAAAAGCTATATGTAGACCTGGGGAACAATAGAATAGCAAAGGAAAATTCATGTTATAAGGTCCTGAGAATAAAACAGAAGAAAAGAGGCTATCACATTTTGGCAGGATAACTCTAAGTTTACTGGTTAAACTTGTCTCCACTCTCCTGTTCATGTGCTTGAGCAGGTATTTATTTCTGGTAATGTAAAGACATCCAAAGGTGTTCTCATGGCTTGGCTTTTTAAATATTTATCTTACAAAGGTGTAACTGCAGCAGACTGCTGGGGTGTCATCTAGGCAAGACTACACAAAAAAAGATGCCAAATGGGTTGAACTCTGAGAGTCTGAGGTCAAATATTTATAGGTTCTACTTAGCCCTCTGTAATCTTCTTCTCCCTGTGTGCTTCCACTTTGTGCAAAGTTGGGACCACTTCATTCCTCCCTGTAGCATTAGCTTGACGTGGTCTCCAGGGCCAATCTTGACTTTGGCCAGAAGGCTTTAAGGAGCTGCAACAGAGTTCTTTGGGCTTTCACCAAATGGCACCTATTTTTATCTGGTCCTGACCTTGTTTCCAGGCGTGAGAAGTGGCCTGCTGCCTGATTCCAAGACTGAAAAGCCACAGGAAAGAAGACAGTGTATGTTAATGTAAAGGCAGGCAAATAGATCAGTAGAACAGAAAAAAGTCTAGAAATACAAGTAGAAAAAAGTCTTTAAAAGTCTACAAAATTGATTTTTGAGAAATGTGCAAAGCCAGTTAATTCAATGAAGAAAGGATAATCTTTATGACAAATGATACTGAAACATTTGGACAGTTATGTGCAACAAAATTAATTCCAACCGTTACTTCATTCTATATATAAACAATAACTCAAAATGGATTGTAGACCAAAATTGAAGACTTAAGACAAACAAACAGACAAAACAAAACTTTTAAAAGAGAACACAGGAGAAAATCTTAGTGACCTTGGGTTTGCCAAGACTTATTAATAAGAAACAAAAAGCCTAAATGACAAAAGAAAAAAAATCAATACATTAGATTTTATTAAACTTAAAACATTTTGCTTTTGAAAAGCCGTTATTAAGGAAAAAATGCAGGGCACAGACTGGACATAGATATTTGCAATGTATAGATCTAACGAGGACTTGATTCTGGAATATATAAAGAATTATAACTCAATAATAAAAAGATCAACCCCCCCCCCAAAATGGGCAAAACATTTGAACAGACATTTTACTAAAGAAGATGGGTGAGAATCAAAAAGTTACATGAGGAAATGCTCAGTATCACCAATCATTAGAGAAATGCTAATTAAAACTGCAGTGAGTCATCACTACAGACCTCTTAGAGTGGCTAAAATTAAAAAGTTTAAAAGGACTGATATATGAAGTACAGGTGAGGGTGTAGAACAAATGTTAACGTTCACTGCTGAGGGGAATGTACAACGGTATATAGCCAATTTAGAAAACAATTTAATAGTTTCTTAAGAAGTTAAACGTACTCCTACCGTGCAATCCAGCCATTCTACTTTTAAGTACTTGTCCAACATAAATGAAGTATAAGTTCCATACAAAGGCTTGTGCACAAATGTTCATAGCTGCTTTATTTATAATAGCACAGAGCTGGAAATAACCCAAATGTTCATCAATAGTTTGGTGGACAAATTGTGAAATATCCATACAGTGGAAAACTATTCAAGAAAAATAAACTATTGATGCGTGCACCAACATGGATGGATCTCAAAATAATCATACTGAGAGAAAGAAACCAGACAATAACATACTCTATAAAGTTCTAGAAAATATTAACTAATCTTAGTGACCAAAAACAGATCGTTGATTGCCTGGGGACACTGAGATGTGGGGAGAGGGGAGATAAAGATTGCCAAGAGGCACAAGGAAACTTTGGCAGGTGATGGTTATGTTCATTTACTGGACTGTGAGAATGATTTCAAAGATGTATATGTGTGTTAAAGCTCAGCAGCCTGTACATGTTAAATATTTGTCTTTTATTGTACATCAGCTATACCTCCATTAAGTGAACTAAAAATTCATTTAACTCTAATGTAAGTGCTAACGTATCCTACTAAAGAAAGTTAAAAGGAAGTGGACTGTGATCCCCTTTCTACCTGGCATCTCATTTCTAAGAAATGTGCTCTCCAAGCCTGAGATCCTGTCTCAGCATTGTGTCTGGTACCTATTAACTCTAGGACCTGCTTCGGTCTTTCCTCCAGTTTAATGGTCTATACGTTCTTACAAATTTTCTCATGTCTGTCTGCTTCTATTTTTGAGTTTTGCCTACTACTGGATTCTTTCCAGCTGTGCTTTCTCTCCCCATTGGGCTATCCTGTTATTTCATATCTTGCTCTCATCAGCTCTGCCAGCATACCTGACAGTATACTTTCGCCTTGCTCTCTGAAGTAATGTTTACCAGGCCACATTTTATTTCACTCATTGAACTTGAAATGCTCTCATTATTCATTGTGTCCCATCCTCAAACTTAGCCATCTTCAGTTGCTGAATCGTTTCCTGATACTGGCCCCTAAAGTCTGACTGGTTCTTTACGACACGGCTGTGGTCAGAATTTAAGAATATGTTGTAGTCATGCGCCGTTTTGCTAACTGGTGCTGGAATGTTGCAGCCCCATGCAAAATCTTTAAGTAGGGGAGGGTTAGTCTCTACAGCTTAAGTTTTCTTTTATATTTGATACTCAAGACCTAACCCAGACCTGAATTCTTGTTTCACAAGAATTATTATTGGGAATGGAACTTAGCATTTGTTTTATTTCCCTTTACTATTATAACTATATTTGCCTCCATTTCCCCTCATCTGTGTGCATTTCTTCTTTCTTTTACATCAGTCTGAAATCTAAATGCCAACACATCTTCTTTTCATAGTGGACTTGTCTACAAATCTTTTCATTTTACGTTTTGCTCTGTCCACCTTAGTACCCACGCGTATGCCTGTGTTTCTGTTTTCCCTTGTTCGGTCCTTGTTCGTGAGTCTCTCTCCTCTTTTGTTCACTTCTGATTTTCTCTAATTTCTTTGATTAGGATAAAAACACCTGCATCTTCAAATGGCTGGGTAAAAAGTGATAACTTATCTACTTCAGGTTAGCAAGTTTTTCTACGTGACCCGAATGTAGGGCTGCTTCTCTGAAGTACCGATTTCCTTGATAGCGAAGGAGTTTTGCCATCCTCTGACCAGCTCTTTTCTAGCCATGTAGACGCAGCCCTACTCGGAGACCACTCTGTGCAGCAGTCACTCCGGTAGCGTCTACGTTCCTTTTGGTCTTGTCTTCTCTCCCCCTTTCGATCACACTTCCTCGAGTGTAAAGGATTTGCTCAAGCCTTGGGCCAACAGCTCAGCCTCCTGCTTCATGAACAACTTTATAAGCCCGTTTCATTCTGGATTTGGAAGGTTGTGCTAATACCCACAGGAAAGAAATGCCTTAAGATTTCATTTAAATTTCAGTTTATCTGGAATTGCTGATAACCTTTATTCAGATTCCATTGTCAAAGATTTCTGACCCACGGGCTCAATTTCCCTGATAGGAATTACCTTTCTGGATGAGAAGGTTATCAAAATTTTCCAAGTAACTTTGCCTCTCACCCATCTGGTACAGTGTGTTGTAGGACTCCTTAGGCTCCTGAGGAACATAATTAAACTTCAAGAAGGTGTGCTGTGCAAGCTAATGGCAAATTAAAACAAAACAAAACAAACAAACACAAGATGAAACATGAAGCAGTTTCAACTTCTCCAAAGTGTCACCTCTAGTAGAAAAAGTTCATGGGACTAAAAAAGTCTCATTTTACCCACGTGTCCTCACTGCCTTTACCTGCAGTGAGGGCATAGCTTCCTTTTGCGGGTTTTCTGCACAGAAGCTGCCAGAAATGACGTGGACCTTCAGTTCTCCTGACTTGGCATGACCAACCGCTTTTCACTTTTCCTCAGCGTGGTATCTATTTACAGAAACTTGCCCATTTACTGAAAACATGAATGATTTTGACTCGAACTCGGAAAACCAGTGAACGTCATTTAGCAGCACTGAACCTGTCAACACATGGGAGTGAGGTGTGTGGTCATGCAGATGTCCCGTGTACCTCACGTGAGTCACACACACCAAACAGTGAACTAATTAGACCTAAGTAAACTGGCTTTCATTCCCACGGACAGTGGGACCTTTCTCTATTTCTTAGAGAAGGGTTCATTTTTATTCTAAGGCGAGGGTCTGTAACTCCTTGGAATACCTCAGACTGGTTCTCAAATCAGGCCAGATGAAACTGGCAATTCACAGATGGTACCTTGATGTGTCAGGGGTAGGGAATTTAATTAGGCTCATTTGCATCATTGAGAACGAAGGCTGGGAATCCATTTGTGCAAGGATGAAATTAAAAGAGAATCATCTGCCTCTTAATTCTATATATGAGGAAAATTTATAAAACAGCAACAAACCCCAGAACTGTTCTTTAGCAATCTGCTTACCACCAGCCATAAACTGGCTTTCTTATAGTTTGAAAGCCTGATGCATATTCAGGAGCTGTCTCTCTATTTTAATATTCTGGATGTCTATTACTTATAGCTCGTTTTTATCTTGAATTTAATACCTGAAGGATTCAAGGTTATTTAAAAGATTCAAAACCTCTAACTATTCCCGAAAGCTTTTAATTTCTCAGACAGAAAACTTCCTGATTAGAAAAACGGGCGCCTGCTTGGCTCCTTGGAACCCTGAACTATAAGAGATATTGTCTGAGATTTTTTGATGGCTTTTCTCTGTGTGTATTAGATAAATTTTAGAAGCCCAAGGCTTAGCATTTCACTTTTGATATTTTTAAAAAATGGCATCCTGTTTACATGCTAGAAAATTTCTCAGAATGTGGTTCAAATGGATCTGACTGTGAGCTGAGGTACAGCTAATTGGGCATGGCATGTGTAGAGCACCTGGCTTCAGAAACACCCACGTTCCTGGTGTGGCTGTACTAAGATGGTTACTGATGTCAGCACACATTTTAGTGTGAGTCACATTTGAACATCCTGTGTCAATCAGTCCAAGTTGTGGAAACAAGCAGAGGCTATATTTCTTCATGTGGTACCAGAATTGATACGGAAATATAACTTCGACTAAATTAATTAGCATGTCCATACGTGCGGTATATAATCAGCAAAGAGGCTGCAGTAAAATGCCTTTATAAACAGACTGTGGCTGATCAGTGTGCCTGAAAGTTGTGGTTGCAGTGTGCCTGAGCTAGTTGTGTTTCCATGAATTCAGACATCCACCATTCCCCATGGTCTTGGGGGCACCACAGAGTCTACTTTTGAGACTTGGAATCTTGGAACATGGAAACTGAGAGAGACCTAAGTGCCTATTAGACCAACTCACTCATTTTATAGACGTAGGAACTGTATTCCCAGAAGGTGAATGACTTACAAATCTGGCATCTCACAAAGCCTTGACCAAGACTCGGGTCATTTGACCGCGTCCTTTGCTGCAGCCAGTAACACTGTCAGTGTATCTGGAGTGCTCCGCTCTGTACAAAGTATGTTCCCATCACCAGGACTAAATGCTGTTCGAGCCCTTAATCTTGATGTTCAGAATCATTTTTGTGTAGAAGTGAGTTTATAATTCTTATTTTGCTCAAAATACTATAAACATTTTATAGAAAAAAAAACAACCTTTTTTGTTTATGTGCTTAGCCGAGTTTACAGTCATTTGGAAATTTTAGCTTTCGGTTTGCAGTAGAAACTAGAATTCTAGATTCTATATAGAGAAACAGATGGTTTCACAATATATGCTAAAGACTTAAATTTTTAGATCTAGTTAGAAATATATTTTGAGACATTGTAAATGGATAAGTTCATGTGAATCACATGTCAAATTGCAATATAACATTGGTAAACAGTAAGGATGCACCTACACACACATATAGTTGTTATTATAGTAAAGAAAAATTGGAGCTGAACTGTAAACAATGAATATCTAATAGATGTGTCAAGTTTGAAAAAAATAGCAAATCTAGTGTATGGGACAATCAGTTTTAATTAGGAAACGGTCATGTGTCCCACCAAACTCATTTTATATAGAATTGTCAGTATTGAGCTCTCTGGGAATTGCTTACATGAAGGGTAGACTATACATTGTACATAGCAGAATCAGATGCAGTCAGAAAAACAGGCTAAAGTGACATTATAAAAATGGAAATGAGAAAGATCCCATTCGTAATCATGTGAGGAAAAAGCCATGAAATACCTAGGAATGAATTTAATGAGAAAGACTCTGTGAAGAGAACTATAAAATTATATTGAAACATATAAAACAAAACCCAAATAAATGGAAACACAGACCAGGTTCTGGATAAGAAGGCAATATCATAAAAATGTCACTTCTTTTGAAATTAACATATAAATTTAACGTAGTCTCAATCAGAATAGTTTTTTCCTCTCTGGAACACGTAAGTGATCCTAAAGTGTATATGGAAGGATAAACACAGGAAGAATGCCAAGAAAACCTCGAAATGGAGCAACAGCAAAGGGGCTTGTCCTACTAGATATGAAAACTTAATATAAAGCTACTTTAAGCAAAGTGGTATAGTACTGGCCTGCAATAAACAAACAATTTTAGAGAACAAACAGAGGTCATTTAACATATAATTAAAGATGGCATTATAAGTCAGTGAATAATTTATGTGTTATTCAGTTAATAAAATTGAAAGAATTGGGTGTACTTTTGGAAGAGTTTACAATTTTATTCCTTCATCATTATATAATAACAAATTACAGATGAATGAAAAATCTGAATGCTAAAAAGTAAGACCACAATAGTTTTGGAAAACACCAGAGAATATTTGTGTAATCATCATGTAGTGATTGTTTTTAAGCAAGACTAAAACCATAAAAATATAAAGAAAAAAATGACACATTTGATTTCATGAAATTTAAAAACATATGTGAGGCAAAGACTTTTTAAAGTGTGTAGTGTAAAAGGTAGCGGACATTTTAAATGTTTACTCACTGGCCACCAACTTTTAAATGTCATTCAGATGTTTGGGGAATTATCTCCTTTACAATTTATCCTTCTTAAAATAGAAGCCAGAAATCCAATTTCCCAGCCTCCCTTGCAGCTCTTGTTGAGATTGGCCTCCTGACTCAGATGCAGCCATTCTAATTTCGGATTCAGAAAAGCGAGATGTGGAGAAGGGGCCTCATGAAATTATGTTGAGAGCGTCAGAGAAGCATCCAGCTGTTGTCAGTGACATCTGTACATTGGGGCTTGGAAAGAGCAGGGTGTCTAATGTAACAATGCAGCAGCTTAATTTGGACATTTCCCCTAGCTTTGTAGATCAGCTACAGAGATCAGTTGTTTGTTTCTTCTTGGAACTTCTGTGATCTATCTAATACTCTTTAATAAGTTATTTTTCAGCTAAAACCAGTAGGAGTGAATTGTGTTTGCAACCAAGAATTATGACTGAGTTACTTCCAAAAAAGGTCAAAAGACAAATGATAGTCTGGGAGAACGTTACAAACCAAATAACAAAGGATCAAAAATATGTAAATGATGCACAGCAAAGGAAACCATAAATAAAACAAAACAACAACCTATAGAATGGGAGAAAATTTTTGCAAACGATGAAACCGACAGAGGCTTGTTCTCCAGAATATATAAGCAGCTCATAGGACATAATAAGAAAAAAACAAACAACCCAATCCAAAAATGGGCAGAAGACCTAAACAAGCAATTCTCCGAGGAAGACATACAAATGATCAATAGGCACGTGAAAAATGCTGAATATCACTAATTATCAGAGAAATGCAAATCAAAACTACAATGAGGTATCACCTCATACCAGTCAGAATGGCCATCATTCAAAAGTCCACAAATGACAAATGCTGGAGAGGCTGTGGAGAAAAGGGAACCCTCCTTCACTGCTGGTGGGAATGCAGTTTGGTGCAGCCACTGTGGAAAACAGTATGGAGATTCCTCAAAAGACTAAGAATAGACTTACCATACGACCCAGGAATCCCACTCCTGGGCATATATCTGGAGGGAACTCTAATTGGAAAAGATACATGCACCCCAATGTTCAAAGCAGCACTATTTACCATAGCTAAGACATGGAAACAGCCCAAATGTCCATCAACATATGACTGGATAAAGAAGACTTGGTATATTTATACAATGGAATACTATTCAGCCACAAAAAACCGACAACATAACGCCATTTGCAGCAGCATGGATGTTCCTGGAGAATGTCATTCTAAGTGAAGTAAGCCAGAAAGAGAAATAAAAATACCATATGAGTTCTCTTATATGTGGAATCTAAAAACAAAACATAAATACAAAACAGAAACAGACTCATAGACATAGAACACAAACTTGTGGTTGCCAAGGGGGCAGGGAGGTGAGAAGGGACAGACTGGGATTTCAAAATTGTAGATACTGACAGGCATATGTAGAGTAGATAAACAAGATTATACTGTATAGCACAGGGAAATATATACAAGATCTTGTGGTAGCTCACAGCAAAAAATAAAATATGACAATGAATATATATGTATGTTCATGTATAACTGAAAAATTGTGCTCTACACTGGAATTTGACACAACATTGTAAAATGACTATAAATCAATTAAAAAATCTTTAAAAATATGTAAATGATATAAGCAGGCAATCCGCTAAACAATAAAGTGCAAATAAAAAGCTGCATCACCTCCTGGATAATACAGGAAACAATAATAAAATCACAAGTTTCACCATCACATTTGTTAAAACTTAAAATGTGGTTAGAATTCAGGGCTTGTAAGAATGTATGAAAATAACTACTCATACCCGGCTGGGAGGAATGTATGCTTGTGACCTTGTGACACTTTATACAGTGCAAATGTGAACACTCATCGATCTGTTCGCTTCATTTATACAGACTTATTCAAAAACAAAAACATTCAATTTTTAAGATGGGCAAACACAAACACACATAAATACAAATGAGAACATTAATCACGGTTTTCTTTGGAATAGGAAACATCTGGAAACAGCTGAAATGATCATCAGGAGAAAGATGGCGTGAGGGGGGATATACTCCTGTCGTTTGGGATTCTTCAGCAGGTTACAGTGGGTCTGTTTGTATCAGCTTGGAAGACTGTTCTTAATATATTTTTAAATGAAAATGTCAAATAACATGTTCTCCCAATATAAAAGATTTTATGTGTGAATGTATTTTGTAAGAAAAGTTAATATTATAGAAGTTATGCACCAAATTGTGACTGCTATGGAGGTGATGTTGGATGTGGGAGGGAGAAACTCTAAGCTTTACTTTAGATGTTTCTGTATAGTTTACATTTGACACATTTTTTTTAAATTGTAGTATAGTCAGTTACTGTGTATCAATTTCTGTTATACGGCATAACGTCCCAGTCATACATGTACATACATAGAGTCGTTTTCATATTCTTTTTCATTATATATTACTATAAGATATTGAGTATAGTTCCCTGTGGTATACAGAAGAAATTTGTTTTTTAATCTGTTTTATGTATAGTGTTAATATTTGCACATCTCAAACTCTCAATTTATCCCTTCCCACCCCCTTTCCGCCCTATGTAAAATTGTTTACTATGTCTGCAAGTCTGTTTCTGTTTTGTAGATAAGTTCATTTAGTGTCTTTCTTTTCCCCTTTTGTTAGTCACCATATGTTAGTGATATCATATAGTATTTTACTTTCTCTTTCTGGCTTACTTCACAATTGCTTTTATAATCCAAATGATGCTGAAAAATGCATGATAGTGAAATCCTGTACCACCAGCGCACTTTCACCCAACAGCATATTGTATGTAAACTGGAGAGGTGAGGTCCTCCACTCTCCTTTCCCTGCTCTAGCAGCTCAGGGTCTAGCAACAGTAAGGCAGGTTGAAGAATTTTCTTTTTCTCCCCTCTTTTAAAATTTTATTATTTTTTTATCCAATTTTTCAAGGATACTTTCCATTTACAGTTATTACAAAATGTTGGCCATATTCCCCATGTTGTACAATACATCCTTGAGTCTGTTGCTAATCATTTGGAAATGCAAGTCAAAATCACAATGAACTATCACCTCACACCTGTCAGAATGGTTATTGTCAAAAATAATACAAATAACCAGTGTTGGTGAGTATGTGGAGAAAAGGGAACCCTCATACACTGTTGGTGGGAATGTAAATTGTTGCAACCACTGCGGAAAACAGTATGGAGGTTTCTAAAAAAACTAAAAATAGAACTACCATATGACCTAGGAATGAAATTCCTGGGTATATATTAAAAAAAACCAAAAAACAAAAAACCCACTAATTCAAAAAGGTCCATATACCCTGATGTAACAACAGCATTATTTACAATGCCAAGATATGGAAACCATCTAAATGTCCATCAACAGATGAATCCATAAAGATGTCACACACACACACACACACACACACACACACACAGGAATACTACTTGACCATAAAAAAGAATGAAATTTTGCCATTTGCAGCAACATGGACGAACTTGGAAGGCATTATGCTGAGTGGTAAATGTCAGACAGAGAAAGACAAATACTGTATGATATCACTTATATGTCGAATCTAAAAAATACAACAAACTAGTGAATATAACAAAAAAGAAGCAGACTCACAGATGCAGAGAACAAACTAGTGGTTACCAGTGGGAAGGGCAGTCAATCTGGAGTATGGGAGGGGGAGGTATAAACTATTGGGTGTAATGAATAAGTTTTCTTTTAATCTTCGTTTGCTGAGAGTTTTTATTATGAATGGATGTTGGATTTTGTCAAATGCTTTTTTTGGCCAGTATTGATCATCTATTGAGATGATCATCTGGTTTTTATTTTTCAGTTTTATGAATTAATTAATCACTTTTTGAGTGTTGAACCAATTTTCTATTCCTGGGGAAAAAGCCACTTGCTCATGATGGATTATCCTTTTACATTTTACTGGATTTAATTTGTTATTTTGTTAAGGAGTTTTTTTTTTAAATCCATGTTTGTTTGTGAGGGATTTTGGTCTGTCATTTTTCTTATCTTGAACTATCTTTGGTTTTGGTGTAAGGATAATGCTGAGCTCCTAACATGTGTTGAGAAGCATTCTTTTATCCTATATTTTCTGGGAGAACTTGTGTCTAGCTGGTATTATTTCTTTCTTTTTTTTTTTTTTTTTAATGTTTGCTTGGCTTCATTTGTTAAGCATTCTGGACCTGAAGTTTTCTTTGTGGAAATATCTTTTAACTATAAATTTAGTTTAATGGTTAAATGGCTAATAAGGTTCTTCAAAGAAATTTGGTAATTCATGTTTCTCACGAAATTTTTCAGTTTCATCCATTTTATCAAAATTATTGGCCCAAAGATTCTCAAAATATTATCTTATTATTCTTTCAAGTCTGAAAGATCTGCAATAATGTGTCCTCTTTTGTTACTGATATTGGTAATTCTTTCATGGTTTCTCTCTCTTCCTCTTTTCCTTTTGGCCTCTCAGCATATCAGTCTGGCTAAAGGTTTAGCAATTTTACTGATCTTTTTAAAGGATGAGATTTTGTCGCTTTGTTATTTTGCCATTTCAGTTGTATTGACTTAAGCTCTTACAGTCATTCTTTCTTTCTTTCTTTCTTCTTACTTGGGGTTTAATTTGCTTTTCTTTTTCTAGTAACTTGATGTAGATACTTAAATTATTGATTTAAGAGCCTTCTTTTTTTCTGATGTCAGTGTTTGATGGCATAAACAACCTCTAATCACTGCCTGAGCTGCATCCCACAAGTTTTGATATGTATATTTTTATTTTCAATTCATTCCAAATATTTTTTGATTTTGCTTGTGACTTCTCATGTGTTGTTCTTTCTAAATACTTTCTTATTTTTTTTCTGTGTATAAAAATATTGGGATTTTTCCATTCTTTCAGTTATTGTCTTCTAGTTTAATTCCAATGTCATTAGGAAATGTACTTTGTATGATTTCACTTGTTTTAAATTTGCTAAGATTTGTTTTATGACAGAGTGTTTTCTGTTGGCAAAAGTTTTGTGTGCTCTTCAATATATATTTAGCTATTTTTGGTTTGAATGTTCTTTAAATGTAAATTAGGTCAATTAAGTGAATAGTATTGTTCAAATCTTCTGTATCCCCACTAGTTTTTATGGACTTGTTCTATCAATTACTAAGAAAGGGGTGTTGAAGTCTCTTTGTAAACTATGGATTTTTCAATTTCTCTTTGCAGACCTGTTAGGTGTTGCTTCATATGTTTTGAACCTCTGCTGTTGCAAGCATACGCACTTAGGATTATTGTGTCTTCTTAGTGAATTAGTGCTTCATAAAATGTCCCTCTCTATCTCTGGTAATATTCCTTTATCTGAAATCTGCTTTGCCTGATAAGTAATACAGTCATTCAGAGTTCCTTTTGATTAGTTTTTACATCCATTTTCTGTAACCTATCTATGTCTTTTTACTTAGGTGGATTTCTTACATACGTCATATAGTTTGGATCTTAGTTAAAAAAATCCCTTTATTGTTTCTTCATTATATTTTTTCTAATTGGGGTTTTCACACTATTTATGTTTAATGTACTTGTTTATGTGATTGGTTTCATATCTACTATCTTCTTAGTTGTTTTGTTTTACTCCCATTTGTTTCTCTTTCCTTTCTCCCTTTTTCTGCCTTCTTTTGTGTTGCTTTGTTGTTTTTTTTTTGTATGATTCATCTTATCGCTACTCTTGTTTTTCCATTATCTCTCGTTTTAAATTCTTTATTGGAGGGTGGACTCTCTAGGGTTTACAGAATACATAATTAACTCATTGCAGTCTACCTTCATTTAATACTATAGGGTTTTATAGATAGTGTAAGAACCTTGAACATCTCTTTCCTCTCTCTTATCCTTTGTGCTATTGTGGCCATGTATTTCATTCCCTTATACATATGTTATAAACCCACAAACCATGTAATTCTGTTGCTCAGACGTTCAGTTAACGTTAGAAGTGATTAAAAATAAGAAAAATACCTTTTAATATTGACCTTCACTTTTATCTTTTATGTAGTTTGCCGTTACCTTTTAAAGGTTCAAAGTTTCATGAAGTATTGTGCCTTCTTTCTGAAGAACTTCCTTAAACATGTTATGTTGTTTTTGGTTTACACCTTGATAATAAGTTCTTTCAGCTTTTGTTTGGCTAATAAAGTTTTTACTGTGACTTCATTTATGAAAGGTGTTTTCACAGGGTAGGGTGTTCTGGGCTGACTATTTTTCTTTAGTGCATTAAGGATGTTACTTTATTGTGTTCTGCCTTGCATGGCATCTGGCAAGAAGTTTTTGACATTTCTATCTCAGTATGTTAAAATAGCTTTCTCCCTTCAGTGGCTTAAGGCTTATACTTTTAATAAAAGTAAGATTCAGAACAATGGGGAATGTTCCATGCCTGACCCCAGCAGTAGCTGAGAAGAGGTGTCTCCATTCTCCCAATCTGCCCCCAGTTTTTACCGTGAGCATCTGGTGGAAGCCAGCAGTAAAAAGGCATATTAATGAGTGAAACTCTGCTGGTCTTTTGGACTTTTCAGCTATTGTAAGCCAACCCCCTAGTCTAGACGTGGTCTTTAAGACTCCATTGCACTTGTAGCTGATTTCTTCTTACTTACTTGCATGGTGGCCACCACTTCCTCCCATGCTCTGCCATAGGCTGTCTCCTGTCTCTTTAGAAATCAATTTCGGCTGCTTTATGAGCTCACTTCTCAGATGAGGATCGCAGTTTTCTGGCCTTTTCTCATGGCTACGGGAGAAACAACATTATTTTGCAACTTTTTGCATCCTAATTTGCTATGGTTTTGAAGCTGTCTGCTATCCTGGATGCTCTTTTCTGAACAGATTTCAATTTGTTTACAGTCCACTTAAATTACCCCAAATAAAAATAATGCTTCAGGTGAACAGAGTATTGTAGGGCATATCCATTGCTATATCCTTGTCAGTGTCAGTTCAACTTTTATTACACCATGAGTATCATTGGATCATAATGTGTTTACTGTCAAAATATCTGCCAAGTCTTTTTCATACATCCTGCCATTGCTAAGCCATTTCTTCCCAACTCTGTATTTTAAACTGTTTTTTTGATCCTTTGAGCAACGTTTTACAAATTGTGATTTTACGTTATAGTTTGGGAATTAATATAATCTCTTCAGACTACCCAGATTTGGGAGATCCTGATCTTTTATTCAACAGAGTTGCTGTTCCTTCAGTTAGTCACGGATGAAACTTGACTAGGTCACAGTTGAGTCCAAAGTGAGATCGGCTAGAAATACCTCCTCCCAAATTTGACATCCATTCATGAATTGGTACGTTCAACTTGATAAAATCCACTTAAATGCTCTTGTCTTTATCATTTATTTTTCTTGGTCACACGATTGATTACATTATTCCCTTAATAATCCATATTAATAGCCATAGTCTGGAAAGGGCACATGCTCATTTTTTGAAAATCATAACAACATCTGTCCATTTATTGTCATATTCTTTGGCATCCTTTTCATTTTTTATAATTATTCCAGCATCGTGTTCAGTGATTTTTAGGTACATGTTTTATTGGTATTCTGGGACATTTTAAACCTGACGCAGAAAACTGGAACTCCCTTGGGTCATAGAGCAGCTAGTCTTGTGTTGTTTTTCTCTTGTTTGGATTCATATGCATTTACCTATATTTGTTCACCATTTTTAAGTGGTGGTTCACATGCATTGTCAGGGAAAACAAAAATAATGTAGGAGATCTCTCTTTGACGTTTCTTATTTTCTGTTGGCTCTCAGCACAGCTTTTAGCCCTGACATCTTCATTGATCATTTATTAATTTGACATTAAGTCTTTGATTTTAACCTCAGTACTCTTTTACAAGTTACATTATGACTTTGTTTGTAAGATTACTCTATGGTAAAAATTCAGACTTCCCTATGTACCTTGTTCTAACTTTTTATCAAATAAAAGAGAAAATTTATGGGACTATATTGATGGACTACAGTAAATTCTAGTTGCTCGTTCATCATATTGGAAGCTTAGGGATAAATGGTAGTAAATATGTACTAACAGCAACGTATAGACTGGATGAAGCAGGCGCTCCATTTGGAGTGTATTCTTTTTTTCCCTTTTTATAGTTATAATGACTGCCAGAATGTTGATCAAACTTAATTTAAATACATTTGTTTTGGGCCAATTCCACCTGATGGAATCAAAGCTTCACTGTCTGAAGTAAGTAGACAGTGGCAGGAAAGAAAACACCATTAAATGGTAGCCTACTAGCTGCAGAGCTCTAGTTTCTCAAACTTGAACCTCTTATTCCTGGAAAAGAGGACTGTAGTTGATAAACTTCAGCAGCGTTTCCTGGAAGTTAGAGTGAGACTCAGTTGTTGCATTTCATTTGGGTACCACTTCGTTCGTCGACGGAAGTGGGCTGGCCAGTTTGCTCTCTGTTGACCAAGGCTGTGTCTGGCGGGCTCGGCAGTGTAGTTGCCAATTTGGCTTTCACATCACACACATCTGTTATTTTCTTCTCCAGACCTGCTTCCCTTTTGTACTTCATCTCTCCCTTTACATCTAGATTCAAACCATCTTCCAAACTTAAAAATCTCAGTCTTGACTCCTCCTTCCTGTGTGCCAACCTTCAGATGATATCTAGGCCTTTGAGTCTCCCAAAGAGCCCTGAAATCTGTTCTTTCTCCCCTTCATTCCAACCCTTAGACCTTTGATTTGGGCCCCATTCCTCTAGCCTGTAGGAGCCTTTCATCTGGGTTTAAATATCTGCCCTGAAATTGTGTAATGTGAGAGGAATAATGTCTTTGAGCCTCTGTTTTCCTCCTCTTAAAAATGTCAACAGTAATAATACCTATTTCCCAGGTAGCTGGAAGTGTTCTGTGAGCACAGTAACCAGGCTAGTAATGAACATCCATTATTTGTATCATCACTGCTGCCACTTCCATTATCATCCCCCACCCCATACTGCAAATACAATCTGATCAGTCATCTCTCTACTTAAAATCTACCAGGGGCTCTCATCAGCTACAAAAGCCAATTCTCACTTCTTAATGAGGCATAAGTGACACTCTCAATCTTGACTCTCTTTAAAGCCACACCCCTGGACGCATTAAGCTGTTATTTCTGTCCTTGTCTTTCTACCCGCTAATTGAAACGTTCATATTCCCCTTTTCTACTGACCAGCTCCTACTTTTTTCCTCAAGATTGTATCAGAGCTCTCCGGTTACTTCTCAGTGTCCATTCCCCTGCTTCTTTAGTGGTAGAACTTCTAAATTATGGCATGTTTTCATGGGAACCTGTTTTCTTGGAATAAAGAATACATTTTCCAGAAACTTGGTATGACCATGTGACTAAGTTGTGCCCAGTGTTCAGTAAATGACATTGCACATGTGCCTTCTGGAGGAGATCATTAAAGGGAAGGAGCATGCCCATTTCTTTATCCTTTCTTTCTTAGTGTCGACTGATGGCTGGATCTTGAGCAGCCATCTTAGAGCCTGAGGTGGAAAGTCATATTTGAAAGGTGGCAGCACAGAAAGATAGAAGCAACTTGTATCCCATCTGTCCTGTCCTACTAACCTCCTGGCTGTTAATATGATTAAAAAGCCCAACAATGTACCCAATTTATACTGCAATTTTAGGACTTCTACTATTTGTAGCAGAACTCATTTCTAAAAGATTGAAGACCTAGCTCAAGAGTCATTCTTCAGCTATGCACTCAAAACCTTTTGTGTATCCTACAGTTATATTTCATATCAAATGACATATCTATGCTTCATTCAGTTCTCTCATCTGTAAAAGAAGGATGAAAATAGAAGAGCCTCCGCCTGAGGCTTGTTACCTTGAATAACTGAGACAATGCATATAAAATGCTCAGGACCATATCTTACTTAGCGTAAGGGATCAATAAATATGGAGGCTTTATTGACATTGTTCTTGTTGTTTCTGTCACTGCCATTTCTGCATCACACACTAGAGAACGACCTCTTCAAAATCTGGATCTTTGTTCTCCCAATGTTCTAGCTCAGGTTTTGGCGCATTAAGCAGATGTTAATGAAATGCCCTCTGTCAAATGAATTAAAGAAAATGAATGGAACTTGTCAGAGCACTGAAGTGTAGAATTTTAACGCATAATATGGTAGCCGGGAAAATGCAATTCTCAGATGTCTTACTGAGGGAAGCATGATTGACTGATGGCTCCAAGTACTGTGCTCTGACCCATCACTGCACTTACCCTAAGGCTCTGCTTCCCGTGGCTGCTCCCAGCCAATGACCGACCCTACAGGGATACCAGGTGAGACACAGGACTGCTCTATTTTGGCTCTTGGATTCCTCCCTCTTGGCTTTGCCAAAACTTTTTAAAAACTATGCTACACTGCAGTTTAAGACTCTTTCTACCTTCCTTCTTCCCATCTCTGCTTCACAAGCATCAGGCATCTTGTTCTGACAACTCTCCCTGTATCCTCCAGCTATTTTCACCTTTTTTCCTTGCAGGTACATTTCCCAATAAATTACTTGCACATCTAATCCTGTATATTTCTCGGAGGAACCAAACTGACATATACAGTGGTCATTATTCATATCAATTTAGATTAAGAAAGGAGGCTTGTTTATATAAACTTCAATATTGTAGTAAATCATTGTTTCAAAGCATTTGCTGCCCCTTCTTGATGGAGGACTATGCATCCCTCTTCATCAGTGCCAAGCTTGGTCACGTCATTTCTTCTGCTAATGAAATCTGAGTAGAAGTGATGTTTCTTCCACGTGGAAACTTTGAGACAGACATCTTTTGGTTTGTCTGTTCTCCTTTCTCTGTGCCACAAAGATCACAGTGCATCCAGACAGAGACTGCCATGAGGGTATGGTCTGCAGTAGACATACAGCATGTGTAACGAGTAAGCTTGTATTATTCATGTTTGTTATTGCAGCATAACCTTGCCTAAGTAGATTGATATGTGTGTTGAATTTTAATTTAGTAGAGCAATCAACTCTAACAGTCTACATTAAGAGCTGAAAGCGTGACCATTCCATCTGAATCAGGCCAAGAACTTAGTTGAAGTTTCCTGTGAAAGTAAAAGTAACTGATAAAATTTATGATTTTACTATTGATCATATGGATGTTTCTTTGGTACATCTCTCTCACTTAAAATTAAGAAGTCTTTCTCCAAAAGGGAACTCTCCTACAGTGCTGGTGGGAATGTAGTTTGGTGCAACCACTTTGGAAAACAGTATGGAGATTCCTCAAAAAACTAAAAATAGACTTACCATATGATCCAGCAATCCCACTTCTGGGTATATATCTGGAGGAAACTCTAATTCAAAAAGGTATGTGCACCCCAAGGTTCACAGCAGCACTATATACAATAGCCAAGACGTGGAAGCAATGTAAATGTCCATGGACAGATGACTGAATAAAGAAGTATATTTATACTACAGAATACTACTCAGCCATAAAAAAGAATAAAACAGTGCCATTTGCAGCAACATGGATGGACCTAGAGATCGTCATTCTCAGGGAAGTAAGCCTGAAAAAGAAAGAAAAATAGCATCTGGTATCACTTATATATGAAATCTAAAAAAAAAAAAAAAGGCACACTATGAACTCATCTATAAAACAGAAACAAACTCACGCAGACATAGTAAACAATCTTATGGCTACTAGGGAAAGGGGGTAGGAAGGGGTAAATTTGGAAGTTTGAGATTTGCAAATGTTAGCCACTATATACAAAAATAGATTAAAAATAAGTTTCTTCTGTATAGCACAGGGAACTATGTTCAATATCTTGTAATAACCTTTAGTAAAAAATATGAAAATGAATATATGTATGTATATGCATGACTGGGACATTGTGCTGTACACCAGAAACTGACACATTGTAACTTAAAAAAAAAGAAGTCCTTCTCCATATTTTCACATTTGTTTTTGTGCTAGGTTTTAGGTCACCTGACTACTTCCTCTAAGATTTCCTTCAGTGCATCAGAGCCATCCCACTGGTCAGTGGACACAACATATAGCGCAGATCTTTAGTTTACTATGTATCCTGACCACAGTCAAAGTCAAAGGAATAAACAACTTATTTGTAATTTCCAAAAAGTTCCTCATCTTTGTACATATATAGCCCTGCTCCTTCTTATCCTGTCCTTTATCTGATGCGCAATTCTCCCCAAACTTACCCTCTGACCTTACTCCAAGGTGGAGCTGAGTGGAAAGTAGTACTTTGCATTCTCCTTTAGTTACTGTTTTACTTCATTTGCATAGATCTTCTTCCCTTATTATCGTGATAAGGGAGGCTCCAAGAGTCAAGGTTACTGAGAGTCATGCATGTTTTGTTCAATTTCAGCAGGATCTTTGCTCCACTTGAACAATTTCAAGTGTGTTCTCTGCCCCTTCTGTTGTGATTGAAAGAATGCAAAGTTTCTGTGGCTCTCTGCTTTTTATTTTGTCTGCTTTTCAGTGTGGTTCTATGATCTCCTAGAACAAAATACTCTTTCCTAAACTCATTAACGAAATCTCTTTAATTTCACCTAACCCTGATACCATCTTCTCCAGTACAGTCAATTCCAATTAAATCAATAATGCCACACTCAGCAGTATTTTTTCTGAAAGTTTTGCCCATATTTTTAAATTTAATCCTCTGCTGTGTTAGAAGTACAATGTAAAAACAGAAATTATTTTCTTTTTAAATGAATATTAGGTTGGATTAATGAATACTTGAAATTTTTAGGACTCATGATTAAAAGGTTCCCGACTCTGACTTTGGGTTTGAGATGAAACTGACTGCTCTGTGCCTCCAGATGACTCATCTTTAGGTTCAGTGACCAAGGAAATGAGTAGCTGTGATCACTGGCCACGGGTTCCAGAGTTATGTTAGGTGTGGTCCATTTGAGAGCTCAGTGCTGAATTGGAAACAAGAAAGATGTTTAGATGGCTTGGTTCATTCAACAATATGAATATCCAGCTTTGATTTCTAGGGTCATTTTGAAGGCCTGGTCTGCTCTATTAATGAGGATGTGTGCAGAGAGAAATATAGAACCTTTTTAAAGCATTTTGAGTGCTTTGAGTCAGCAAGGCATCTTATTAACAGAAGTCTCTTTTGCCGTAAGTGTTTATAGAAAGTTTGAAACTAGCCCTGTTGGTAGGAGCTACTCTTGTTAATAATATTAGCTTCTATACCAATGATCTTAAACTTGGGGGAAAAAAAACCCCTGAATTCATGCCATGACTAAACTCTGGGTTGTGTCGATAACAGGGACCCCTATTTTTCTTACCTTTTAGGGAAAGAGAAAGCCATGGTTATCTTTACATATATATTGCTTAGCTATATAAAAATACAACAAAGAGGGATATTTCAAGACATCTTAATGTCTCTAAATGGATTTCTTCCAGGAACATTAGCAAGTAATGCCTTTAAACTACTTGAAAGAGGTATTATTTTAAAGAGCTTTAACTCTTTGAAATATCCTTAGAGTTTGTTTTATGTGGTTGAAACACTTTTGGCCAGTATTACGTTTCTTTTTCCTCCTGTTTAAAGTTAGATGTATTAACAGTGTTTTCATTTAGTTTCTAAAAATGATTGTGTTTTCGTCGAGAGATTTTATGCTGGAAATAACGTTCTAGGAGGTCTTTTAAAATCTGAAATTGTAAATTCAAAACTGATTTTGTAATTTATTTTCCTAAATTTAATTCTTGCCAGTACCTGTCCTTTTTTTTTTTTTTCCTATTTTGGAAAATGTATTTGATTGCTATTTTTAGCCTCTTTTGAATGTTCTACCAGATTTTCCAGATGATCCAAATATGACTTGAGAGAAATACTGAAAGGAAATTGAATGGAGTTTCCTTGAGCTTTTAAAATTCATTGAACTTAGAGAAAAATGCTAAATAATCTGACTGAATAATACTCATTCTCATTGATGACTTATAATACTTTAGAAGTACAGTCATCTATTAATCATTTAGTTAGCAGAGTAAAGTTTTGGAATGAGTCTTAGTGACTATACTGATGGTAAACATTGATCATAAAACGTAGAAACAAATTTCTAAGCATATATTATTCTTCAACATGAATTTTGTCCTTTGGAGTAGTCACATGGTAAGAATTGCACTGATTCCATCATGTTACCTCTGCTTAAACAATTTTGGGTCTCATTGGAATTGTCTTTAGACTCTACACCACAGAATAAAATTAATCGTACTCTTAGGTATATTTCATTTTTGACCCCTAATTGTATCCCCAAGCCTGATCATTTTATTTGTACATCTTGGCTCCTCGTTATTTTTGTAGTATTCAGTAAACACATCTTTAAAGAACAGAGGTTTATGTTTTAAATGTTTTAAACTTTGAAATTCCAAAAGGAAGAAGTCCAAAAAAATATGTGACTCAATGGCCGCATACTGGGAAAAGCATGTAATTCCTTGAGTGAATCACCTTGCAAGTGAGAACATGCATTTGGATATAAGTCTGGCATGCTGGGGAGATCGGTCTCACTGCACTGTGATGTTACAGAGGGGAAATCTAAGTATAAGCTTTAACGAGTCCTGGTTAGTCAAAAAGAGTTCCACTGCTTGTTAACTGTGTGATACCAGGCATCTTTCTGAATTATTTTCAGAAAGCATTTCCTCAGCTTGAAGTGGAGTTGTGAGAAGCAGCTTTGCAGATCAGGGTAGGCACTGGTGGTACTTCAATGCCTAGGGTCACTCCAGGATCAGCAGTGATGCCGTAAATGAGGCTGGGGCTATCAGAGTATCTGCACGTAGCTCATAGAATGCTTTACTTAACTTCTCGTTGGTTTAGCTCTTTTAGTGGATATCAACTCTTACATTATGGAAGCAAATAAATATAGGATGAGGTTTCTTGTAAAGTTTTAAGAAGGACCAGATCCAACTATTGACTACTTAAAAGTTTGTTGCAAGGAAATCAAAGTTATTAAGGGAAAATATTGAAACAATAATCCACTTGTGGCAAGATCTCTGGAGACAGTTGAATTGTACATATAAAGTCTGAGGTTTCTGTTTGGAAAGGAAATTCACACTATGAACTATCCCATCACTTGAGGAAGGAACTCCAATCAACAAAACTCACATGGTTTGGAATTTCACAGTTTACCTTAAGAGTTTTTGGGTTTTACCCTAAGAAGACAAGCAGGGCAAGATTATTAGATTTCAGAGCTATAACAGAACTTCTCCTCCCCTCTCCTTTCGTTAACGTTTAACCTAATCTCTCTTGACCACAAAAATGCGCTTGATAATTACTTCAGGTAATTTGGGTGTTTTGCCATGTGTGGGAGATTTTAGTGTTGCCTCATATTATCAGAAAGAGTTAAGTTTTCTTAGTTAACAGGAAGGTTTTTATTTGCTCTGAGAGTATCACAACATTTCTTTCAGATAGATCGTTAGGATTCCAGGACTGACTTCTAGAAGGGCCCCTTGACTTCACAGTACTGCATCCATGTCTGTTTCCAGTCTTTGCCACGTGAATGAACCTGAGGTCAAAAGACTTTCCTGCAAGACCTCCTTGAACTGCAACAGACTGGGTCAGATGGATTATCTGCATTTATTTTGGAACACGCAATAAATCAGCAATCAGATGAATAATGCAGCAGTTGTAGTGCCAGGAATGGGATGTTAACGCCCTGAAAAAAATAATTGAGTCAAAATATACTTCATATTCAAAATATTAAGTGTTAATATTACTTACATATTAATTGGAGGTATTTTTGTCATAGTTGAACTTTAAGAAGCAGAATTTTTGTGATATATATTTGTACCCCCTGATTATTAAAAACCGCTATATTTGAAAGTTTTTCTCCTGAATTTAAGCAGTATCTGAAATTAATAGAGGGAAGAATACAACTCATTATCTGGGAAATGTTAACAAATAAAACAATCTCATATTATCTCAATTTTTTGGATATTTTGGATCAAAGTGTTGGCCTGTAAAGGCCTGAGAAGTCTATTTAATTGCTTCCATTGACTATTCCAATTAAGTTATGTAAGTGATCCAAAAAACTTCTTTACTTGCTGAGCTGAAATAGAAGGTCTTGTTTTGTATGGTTATCTGTTTGGAGGAAGTCAGCAGCAGGAAACCATCTCTGTTGCTTAAGCCTGTTGTACCCTCTGCCCCTGCTCCTCTCAGTGGGCTTACATTTCCACTATGGCTCATAGATTTGCTGGATTAAATGCCTACTAACATGCAGTCCATAAAATTCCCAGTCTGGGGGTCCTGAGCTGTCTACCATCTTACTAAGGGCACTGTTGGAAGGATTCTGCGTGTGTTTTGATTGGTTTCAGTAGGACCATTCATTTTATCATGTGAATGTTCACTCCCTGCCTTGGATTAGATTTTTTTTTTTGGCATCGAACAGAAGCAATGTATGGTTGCTTTATACCTTCATTATTTTCATGGCTGTCAGCTGATAGAACTTGGCCACTAGAATGGAGTCTAGGATGGTGGCAGCATCACAAGGCTAAGAACACCAGGGAACACTAACCAAGACAGGGTCCTCATAAAAATTTCTACTGCTTCCAGCTGGCTGTTTGTACTTTCCATGAATCATATCCTCCATATGATTGACTATCTTCATATTCTCTCTCTCCAAGCTTCCTAGATCTGCCCTTCCCATCTGGAATTAAATGGCCCCATGTAGCACTCATTATTAAGTCTCAATATATCTCGTGTTCTTTGATGTATGTTGGAGCCAGTGATTCTTCTTAAAACCCTTCACTGACTTATTACATGCAATGACCTTTCCCCAACTGTGTTCCGTGTAGCAGTTAAATAACTACTGTTATTTATGTAATGTAACTATTACTCAAAAATTGTTCTTTGTCTCAGAACTGGGAAAAATATAAGTTGAGAATGGTTCTCTGTGCTGGATATAGGAAACTATAAATATAATAGTAAGAGTTGTGAATTCTCTGGGGTGGTGATGAGTTGCTTTTGTTTCTTTGTTTTTTAGTTTTTTAGTTTTTTTGTTTTTTACATAGAACACCTTCTCAGACTAGTGCTCCATGACACACACTTTGGGAAACAATGGGCTCTAAGATAGTCATAATTACCTTGCATGTCACACAGCTTTTGAAATTCACTTTCTGCTATTCTTGTCCTTTGTACGTTACATATTAGCCTTACCAGCCTACTTAACCTTCCCCCAAAAGACAACCCTGCTGATTGACCACATGATGTTTCCATCTTCCTAGATTATCCTTCTTCTCAGTTTATCCTTTCCTTCCAAGCCCTAAGCAAACTTCTACTCATCCTTTAAGATACAACTCAGGGAATCCCTGCTTCAGACAAGTCTTCTCTGACAATCCCAAAACAGCACTCAGGAATCTATTTTCAGCTCTTCTTTGATGAATAGAATATTCACTTACTGAACGTAATTCACTTTTTTTTCTTTCTTTCTTTTTTTTTATTGGGTTAGTCATTTTACAATGTTGTGTCTATTTCTGGTGTACAGCACAGTTTTTCAGTCGTACGTGAATCTAGATATATTCGTTTTCATATTCTTCACCGTGAGCTACTACAAGATCTGAACATAACTCACTTTTGAGTGCCGCTTTCAGGTGCTTATCCCATGGTTTGACGATCCTTGGCTTCCTTGGTTCTCTTCCCTATCCCAGTTTTAAATAATTAACCCTTCTTCATATTTGCATCCCTAGTACCTACCAGAGCAGGAAATCAGTGTGTAATGGCTACATGCGTAGCCTTTGAATGTCTATAATGTGTTATGCTGTGATTGTTGAGGTTACACTTTTAACTGTGTTAATGTTTTCCCCCTACATTGTGTAGGCAGAGAGCGCTAAGTTGGGAAATCTGAGATCTCTCGTTTCTGTAATTAATCTTCAACATGGCATCTAACTTGAGTCCCAGGTTGCCCATCCTTAAAATAAGACTGAAACAATCTTGGAGGTACTTTCCAGCTCTGAATTTCTGTGATACTAAATCATCTTTACAAACGTTCTTTAAGTAATGAGTTGGTCTGCAAGTGAGCTAGGGAAGACTTTGAGACATTTTTCTTTTTCACTTTTCTATTCTCATATCTGATTGAACTAAAATCCTTTCTTGACCCTACTTTTTGATCCTTAAAATGCAGTACGATACTTGATGCCAAGCTTTTCAGTAGACTTTGTAATTTGAGAAGCAGAAAATATGGTTATGTGTTTAGAAAACAACAGCAAAGGTTTTTGGTTTTGTGTTTTTTAGAAATCTTACTCAAACTTTTCGGAACAATTTTTCTGATTCTTAGTGTCAATCTCAGACAGTTTTACTGAGAATATTTCCTATGAAGTTGAAAACACTGTAACTCAGTGAAATGTTTCATCATCTGTGATTTTCCCTGAAAGAGCTCATCTGTGTGTTCCGAAGGCTTCTTACTTAAGGCTCCAATTACAGAAGTAGAACCATAGGTCACCGTGCTATAGGGCACTGCTCTCCAGGAGGGGTTGGCCAAGGAAAACACTTGTTTCAGCATTTGAAACAGAAGATGAAACAAATGCTTTTCAGCTAGGAGAAAGCTCATGAACTGGCCTCCAAGCAAATGTTCCACATGATAAATCCTGACGGCAGTGGAAGCAGCTTGTCATTAAGTGCACTACGGGCGATCCCTGGTCTAGCACTCCACACCTGCCATTTTATATTCTTCTATTGCAAAGCCACAAATTAAATATGGTCCTTAACTTTAAAAGCAGCACCTTTTAATGCCCATGTTAAATTCTTGTGGTAAAAATGAAAATATAAAATACCTCTTTCATGTTGGCTAAATTGTCATCATTTTCCTTATCATCATCAATATTAGTAAGTAAGATTTATAGCTCATCAGTACCATGGGATTGTTTTTGAAGTAGATTAATGGTTATAAAGTATAATTACTGTCCTCAAGAAATTTCTAGATGGGAGAGATTTAGAATGGGTCAATAGCTATTTTTAAAGGTATGAGCTTTAATTCTTATCTGTTTCTCAATGAGTTCTTTTTTAAGTTTAGGAAGAAATTTCTTTATTATGGTAAGAAGACTTAACATGGGATCTATCCTCTTAACAAAATTTTAAGTGTACGATACAGTACTGTTAACTGTAAGCTCTATGTTGTACAGCAGATCTTCAGAATTTAATGATTTTATGTAACTGAAACGCTATACCTTTTGACTAACAATTCCCCAACCTCCCCCCACCTCCTGATAATCACCATTCTACTCTCTGCTTCTGTGTGTTTGACTCATATGATATCTCATGTAAGTGTAATCATACAGCATTTATATTTCTGTGACTGGCTTATTTCATTTAGCATCATGTCCTTAAGATTCATGCATGTTAACACATACGACGGGACTTCTTTCTTTTTTTAAGACTAAATAATATTCCATTGTGTATGTATATATATCACAGTTTTTAATCTGTTTATCCAGGGAATGCAAATTAAAACCACAATGAGATAACCTTTCACACCTGTTAGGATGGCTCTTATTTAAAAAAGAGAAATATTGGTGAGGATGTGGAGAAATTGGAATCTTTATTCACTGTTAGAATGTAAAATGGTGCAGCTGCTGTGAAAAATGGTATGGAAATTCCTGAAAAAATTAAAAATAGAAATACCATATGAAATACCAGCGATCCCACTTTGGATATTTATCCAAAAGAATTGAAATCTGAATCTTGAAGAGATATTTGCATTCCTCTGTTCATTGCAGCATTATTCACAATGGCCAAAGTACGGAAACAAGCTAGTTTGGGAAGACTTTATTAAAAGTCATCGATCAAAGTCAGGAACAAAATTTTTTAGTATAACAGCATATTTCAGCATATATGTCTCAGACCACCATGTGGATTTAGTTTCTGAGCTACCACTCTGGCCAACGATTTTTTTTTAATAGGGAAGAAAGAAGAGGACAGTAGCAAATCCTGAATTTTTACTCCTCGTCTAGTCTATTGACCTAAACCCCTTCTCTCTTTGGCTTCATGTCCTCAGAAAGGTGATAGTGTGGAGGGCACCATTTATCTGGAACATTAAGTGTGCCAACCTTTCTGCAATGTTTTGGTCAAAAATGGGTGACTTTGTTCTCCCTCGGTCTTCTGCTCCTACGTGGGCGATGAAGCTGTCCTCCTGCCTCCATTGACAGTCTCGCCAAGCTGGCTGAGGGAGACTGAAGGGATACACATCACTTTATAGCCTTCTCGCTGCCAAGTTCTAGTCAGTTTCAGCAACATCATGTGAAAAGCTCCAAAGCAAATACAAGGTGAGGAAATCAAAATTAAATTCATCTTCTCCAAGGATAAATAAAGCATGGATGCATTGCTCTTGAGCTTACAGGATGGAAATCAGAAAGGCTTTGCTTGGATTTCAGTGATACTGGTGTTCAGATTCCTGATTCTTCAGCCCAGAAAAGAGGCAAGATATAGACCAACAAAAATCTAGTTTCCTTAAGAGACTATACCTCAATAGTTGATACTGATAGGCAACTTCAAGATGATGTATGTGAATTATTCATCCTGTGAAACCAGCCACTGTTTGGAGAGGAGAGGAATTGAACTCTTTCTTTGAGTGTATTAATGTCAAAGAACAAAAGGACATTTGCATATCACATGATATCAAGCAGATGCAAATGGCTTTGAACTTCTAAGTCCTCATCTTTTTTTAACCTGAGATTTAAAATTTTTGTTCTTCTACCTTAACTATTTCTGCCTTTTTTAAATCAAATAATTGATTTACAATATTATATTAGTTTCAGGTGTACAACATAGTGATTCAATATTTTTATAGCTTATACTCCATTTAAAGTTATCCTAAAAGTCCTCATTTTTTATGAATTGAGAAAATTGGGGTGGGGCAGGGTCTTCTACTTTTGTTTTCTTCAGATTCTTTGTTACCATACAGTTGACCATCCAAAATATTTTTGACCAATTCCTGGACTCTAGTTTTCTGACCAACATCTGACAGGCAGCTACAAACTATATGTATATATATAGCTACCTACTAACCTGTTTACAGAAACTGAATTATTTTGGATCAAGTTAATTGAAAAATGTTGGTTATTTTTTCATCAGCCCTCACTGAAAGACAAGATCAAAGAAAAACCTCAATTGATTTTACTAAATGTTGAGAAAATACCCTGTCTTGAAACTTAAGTTAACAGTGACTGGACTACTATGGATTGTAGCCCAGGGCATTGCTTCTTCACATCCTTAATTTAGATGTGATTACAATTCTTAATTATGGTTTTCCAGCTTGTTTTTTGAATGAGTTACACATCATTCTGAAGACTTTGCTAGGGGATTGTCTATATATTAATTAAGACTGGAAAATATACACATCCATAAGATACTGCACTGATTTCATTTTTTTTCAGAATTTTATCCCTCTCACACTCAAATACCTAAGCTAAAACATATTTCCTGAATATAATTGTGGAAAATTATATTTTTTTTCCTTAAAAAGAGTAATAAATACTGGAGTGCCAGTATCTCTTGGATACCTGAACATTGAATGAAACTTTTAGTTAGTAACAGCTTGCTGGCTCCTGTTTTTGGCAAAGTCTTGAAGACTATGTACTGTTCCATAGAATCAGAGTTCATCAGCCACATCTAACAATTCAATCATGAGAAAAAAGTGAGATGATGATAACACTGAAAATGGAATAAAAATACACATTTGCATCATTTATGGAATTGAGAGACAAAGGAAGAAAGTTTATTTTTGTGCAATAAAAATATGGTCAAAACTCCGTACTGAATGTTTGGTGAAGCAGAAGGGTAGATGACTCAATATAGATTTCTGTATAAAATTTCTAATAGGTGTTAGAAACAAGTTTTAATTGAACCTTCATTTGTCTATGGAACAAGTGTCCACTCACAATTACATGCAATTTTGTCCAGTACTTTGGATATTCACTTCTGCAAACTACTGAGGCAAATGAGGACAAGGCTGCTGCTACATGATGTCTTTAGGTACATTTGAAAAAGGTAATTCTTCCTGAGACATTTTATTTCTAGTTGTTAGAAAATTATTCTAAGCATTAAGTTCATTAAAAAAGAAATATCACTGCCATCTTTTGGAAAATTGTTCTAATAAATAAACACTCATCACTGGAGGTGATGAAGTTATAATAAAAAACAGATGGCTTAGATGTGAATTATAACTCCTTAGATTTAGTGCCTTTGTGCAATACACAACCTGAACAACTGTACCAGTTAGCTATTCCGGGGGATAAATACTATCGAAGTCAGAAATTGGCTAGTTTCATCTTCCTAACCTATGGTCAAATAGAGAGGAAAGAACCAGGCTTAAATAGATCACATGGTATTTTACTGGTTGTGTTCAGATTTCAGTAGACTTCCAATTAACATATCAAAAGTAGAGGAAAACAGCTGTAAAGATGAGATGTCAGCCAGAAATAACTGGACAGGTAATTTGTGCTGAGTAAAAATTTGCACAAGCCCATTGCCATCATGAGTGTGAGCAAGCTTTAGTCTATGTCAGTGCTATTGAGCCAAAGGTGTGGATTTCTGAAAATGTATTAGGATGCCCTATTAGTGCATCATTTGCTGAATTCTGTTAATTGCTTATACTTCGATATTGTGCTGAATGCTTTTTATATCTTTGTGAATGGCTATAATAATTCCATAAGGGTTATTGTTTTAGTTATTCCCGTCATTGAGGTGAGGATTTTGAAGCTTAGCATAGACACACTACTCTATGTGGAACCCAAAGTCCATGCCATTCCTGAGAATGTAAATGAAAAAAAAAAGATTAACAGCTTTTTTATGCGACAGCATGAATCATTTGGGAAAATGTAATTATTAAGACACAAACAAATGGGTATGCATAGGGTTTAAGAATAAATCTATCAACAAACATGGGGATCAATGTGAAGAACATGACGAATCTGGTAGGAACATAAATTGGTACAACCTTTTTGGAGGGTAATTCGGCAATTTGTGTCAAAAGCTATTTATAAAAAGGCATACTCTCAAATTCATCAACTTCAGTGTGAGGAATTCATCCAAAAGATGTAATTAGCGAGCTAGCAAAGGATTCTCTACAGACTGATTCACTTTAGCATTGCTTCTGCTAACCACAACTGAAATAATATAAATATTCATCAATAGGAGATTTTGTAAAGCAAAGTGTATTCATATGCAGCTTTAAAAACAATCGTGCAGAAGAAACATTCTTTTGAAAATGTTCTCAGCATATTGAAAGATATTTAAAGGGCATTATTAAAAATGTGTGATTACAGATTTATCAAATTAAAAAGTATTTACACACTCACACACGTACAGAGAGAAAAGACTAGAATGGTTTATACAAACCTGTAAATAGTAGTTACCAATGGGTGGTGCAGTAAAGGGTTATGTTTATTTTTTCTGCTTTCGTGGACTTTCATTTTCTATTTTCTATAATAAACTGTATTACTTTTATAATCAAAAGAAGATGGTTCAAAAATATGGATTTAATATAACCATTTATCCTGTGATTATATTTGAACCAGATGTGAAGGTGGGTTAACATTGGTTTTGTTTTTGTGTTTATCTCAGTTTTACATGTTCTTTTTGCCTTTGTTAGGAAATAGAGTAAGAACATAAGGAAAAGGAATTTTTTTTGAGGGTAGGACATAACTGGTACTGCCCAAGCAAGATGATTTCTCTCAAAGAATAAGAAATCTCTGCTTTGTCTCATTTAGACTAGACTTGGGTAAACACAGTGTGTCAGTCACCCAGATGATTCAGGTCTGCATTAGTCACACGATGCTAACTGTTGTAACAAACAACACCTAAAATATCAGTCACTTCATATAATAAAAGTTTATTGCTTGATTACATCATAGACCATTATGGTCAGAGTCAGGGGAGGAGGAGGGGAACTCTATTCCAGTGTCATTTAGACATTTGGGAACTCAGGCTTTGTCCATCATGGTCCACATGTGGCCTCTAAAGTTGACACAAAATAAGCGATAATACTGAGGCTCCTGGAAGGTAGTTTATTGCCAGGCATGAGGTGGCCTCAGTCACCTCTCTTCACATTCTGTTGGCCAGAACTCAATCACATGACCTTACTTAAATTGAGTTGCAAAGGACCCGGGGAAATGTAACCTCACTGTGTTTCTAGGAGGAAAACAAAGCAGGTCAGGTGAACATATAACATGTGTCACTATCACATCCATCTAGTATACCAGGTAAAAAGGATTTTTTTTTCTTTAATTACAGAGAATGTCATTTCAATACTCTATTTTACTTTGACATATAAGTGAAATATTGCTTTTAAATGTTATTCTAAGTAACTGGCTTAAAACCTTTTTAGAGTACATTGTTCTAAAACCTTTATATTCCAACTGAGAAAAAAGTATTTATCTAGGAGATGCCCAAGAACTTGATAACATATTTCCTCGACAGAACTCCCAAATGGCTGTTGGTTAAGGGGAAATATTTGTGCAGACTACAAACTTAACGGATGGATAGAGTCTGTTACCCTCCGGCTTCCAAAGTGTTTATGTCTGATTGGAAACTCTTTAACTTGTATCAAAAACTGGAAAAACACTTTCGTGTCTGAGATTTTTCTATCTGTTGAAATTGGCAGTAAAAGAAATTTTGAGCATATGAAATTACCTGGTTCCATTTTTTGAATCTAAAGCTTTAGGTGATATCTGGGTGCAATAAATAAACTGTAGCTCTAATTATCCTTTTAATAATGTTTACAGAAACCAAGGGCAGGTTGTAAATAGAACAGGAGAGCAAAATATAAGATGAAGGTATTATTGCTGATAATGACTTACTCTTTTGAAACATTGGAAGTTTCCGTTTCAAATGCAGAATTAAATCTCTGCTTCGGAGCACAGAGATGTAGTCTTTGGAGACTGAAAATTTGTCTCTTGTTTTTCTTGAAGCTCTCAACTCAGTAAGAATGGTTTATGGTTATTTTTAATTAATCTGCTGCAAATGTATCTATTCAAATGTTACCATACCAAGGCACTTTGGGGTCACGTGGCTTTATACCTGGAATTGTGTGTGAAAGTGAGGCTGGGCCCTACCAGAGTTGAACAACTTCTGGAAACCATGAAACCCGCTAGGGCCATGCCCTCAGTCACCCTAAGGCAGGACTCAGCAAGAATTGCCACCTAAGACTTCCGGACACACTGCATCTGCCTTCCAGTTTTCGTGAGTGAGTCCTCTCTTTAAGGAAATATAAACTCTGTATTCTGAGACACTAAAAAGAAGGTGGAAATTTTAATGTATTTGAGAAGGAAAGAAATTTGTTTCACAGCAGAGGTCCCCCTCCACCTGCCTTTTAATGGCTGTAAAAAGGCAGCCGTAACAATGACATGTCCTGTTCCCCTCATAAAAGCATAGGCGGTGAGAGGCCTGGCTTTTAAAAGAGTTAAGTAGTTTTAGACTTAGAAAAACGATACTTCTCTTCAGTAATCCAGGTTAGAACAAAAATTGTTCAGCACATTATTTTACCGAAATCCTCACCTTTCATGATTGTAATTTGTAGGAAGTTGTAGGAAGTTGAAGTCCATCACTTCAACATGTTTGGGTCTCTTAAACTTCAGTCTCCTTGTATGGAAAATGAAGACCCCGTGGTGCCTCTGAAGAGCTATATACAGAGTAAAATTTAAGAGCACAAAGCCCTTTTAAAATTTGACATGATGAAATAGTTCAGTAATTGCCGCACCATGATTGAGATAATTTAGACAATTTTCAATCCAGTGAAATTTTTCAAAATTGAGATGGAAGTGACGTATAACATTATATTAGTTTCAGGTGTACAACATAATGGTTCAATATATGTATATGATGTTATTCACATTTTTATCATAATATGCTGCCATTAGTCCATGCTCTCCACTCCTCACTCATCCCTTCTTTCATCCATCCATTCATTCTCCATCAGTTACTGCTGATGTGGTTCTCATAAGTCATTGTGCTAACTTACGGGGGTGCATGAATGAATAAGACTAAGTACCTGCTCCCTGGGAATTTATGATCTGGTACAGGTGGCAGGTGAATGATGTTATGATACGTACTATGAGAAAGGTAGATGCAAAGTAGTACAGAGACGAGGTAGATGATTTATCTAACTGAGCAGGGTGTGGGTCAGGTAAGGGTGGTGATCTGTCTATAGAAGTCATCAAGCTGTAGACTTTGTGAAGACAGGACTGTCTTACTCACCTCAGTTTCTATCCCTCTGCTTACGGTGTGCTGCCTGACACTTAGGAGATGCTGATGTTGGATGAATTAACGAGTGAGTGAACAAATGAATGAGCACTGTGATTTACTGTGCTTTGCAGGAAGTTAAAAGAGAAACAGGAAGATACTTCTGCCCTCAGAAATATTACATTTACAATGTGGTAAATGTGTTAGATTTATAACATATTTCATTTATAATTATATTATCATGCATTGTCAATAAATATTTGGTGCGAAGACAGAAATGTCCCCAACATGTTGTTGGCGAGAAAATTTACTAAATTCTCAAATTTCCTACTTGTAGGCTAAACAGACTTCTTTTCTGATTGAGACATTTAATAAGATCCCACCTTACCCAATACTTTACCTGATAGCAGTAGTGATCCAGACAGAAGTATATCTTCAACAGCAATGGCAAAGCCTTCCTCTTGAGTATGAACAAATCATAAAACTCATGAATGCAGTTGGGGAAATCATTTTTCAAATGCTTATTTCAGGTGAAAGTAATGGGATCCGTATAGTTCAGATGTCAGAAAGAAATATGTTGGGGGGGTAGTAGACTTATTCCATCTATTTCTTCCTTGCTGGCAAAACATAGGCTGGGCGTTTTGGAAGGCTGCAGAGCAAAGTGCAGGCTTTTTTTAAATTGAAGTAGAGTCAGTTCATAATGTGTCAATTTCTGGTGTACAGCATGATGTTTCAGTCATGCATATACATACATATATTCCTTTTCCTATTCTTTTTCATTACAGGTTATGACGAGATATTGAGTATAGTACCCTGTGCTATATAGAAGAAATTTGTTGTTTATCCATTTTATATATAGTGGTTAGTATCTGCACATCTGAACTCCCAATTTATCCCTTCCCACCCCTTTTTCCCCTTGGTAACCATAAGTTTGTTTTCTATGTCTGTGAGTCTGTTTTTGTTTTGTAAATAAGTTCATTTGTGGTTTGGTTTTTTTTTTTTTTTTTTTTAGATCCCACATGTAAGTGATACCATATGCTGTTTTTCTTTTTCTATCTGGCTTACTTCACTTAATGATGATCCCTAGGTCTATCCATGTTGCTGCAAATGGCATTATTTTATTCTTTTTCATGGCTGAGTAGTATTCCATTGTATAAATATACCACAGCTTCTTTATCCAGTCATCTGTTGATGGACATTCATGTTGTTTCTATGTCCTGGCTATTGTAAATAGTGCTGCTATGAACATTGGGGTGCATGTATCTTTTCAAATTGGAGTTCCCTCTGAATATATGACCAGGCGTGGGATTGCAGGCTCATATGGCAAGTCTATTTTTAGTTCTTAAGAAAAAAATGCAGACTATTATTCATCCCTGAGTTCAAATCCCAACTCTGCTCTTTATCGTAAATATGACCTTGGCCACTTCTCTGCTTTGTGCCTTAGCATGCTCATCTTTAAAAAGGGGTGAAGTGACTTCCTGGCAGGGTTGTTACCAGGATTCACTGAAAGAATACACGTGGAGAGCTGAGCACTGTGCCTGGCACACAGGGAGCACTCCATACATGCAGTTGTTGTTCTGGTATATTCTGCAGTAGACTTTACAGTGTCTTATCATGATCTAACCTCAAATCTGCAGTCACCAGCCTGGTCCTCCATGTGGGTAGCTGGAAGCAGAGCAGAAGTGCAAATACACAAAAACTAGACCAGGAAAAAAAATGGTTTTTTAACAATGACTCTGTTGGTCTCTTTGTCAGGAAACAGTGCCCGGATGTTGTGGCTTTTCTGGCATGCCCTTATGAAGGGGTGGTGGACTCTGTATACCAAAACCAGTATTAGACACTACTTCCAAATGTGTTCTGGTTAGCTATCTGAATGGCTTTTCACTGGGTCACCCGTTGACTCCAAGTACTTTCGAATGTGAGCAATTTCACACGGACTTGCCATCCTGCCCTTGGTGTGCAGATGAGATCAATTCTTCACTGAGGTCTTTTAAGATCATAAAGAGCTAAGTTTATGTTTTTTGCTATGTTGTCTATTACGCACAGATTTCGAAAGCCTCACATTGGACAGAACCAATGCATTTACAGAATTAACTAGGTTAGATCAGTCTGACAGTATTTAAGTTCCCTTCCAGCAACACAGTAAATAGGCTCACTGTCAAACCAAATGATGCATCTATGGCCCCTCTGTCTAAACCACACCATCTTGTTTGGGAACCATATTACCTGAGTAGGGGCCCTGTTTGTATTCAACTTGCATTTGTTTCTCTCTTCCAACCTCTCCCCGTGTAGCAATGAACAAAATATATTGACCTCTAGGGATATTACTTTAATAGCTGCATTTTCTCCAGGACCTAAACACACAGAATTAGAAAAACTTCTATTTATATAATTTTCAAGGTAATTTAAAGTTGAAACGAACTTTTTTGGACCTATATCTTTAGCAACTGGATTTTTAATAGCTTGGAAGTGCGTTGATGCTTGAAAATGTACATTTTTGGAAGGAAAAAGTTCAGAAATTGTGACCTACTTAACTTTTAGTGGATTGGACCACTGAGCCAAGAGGCGTGGTGACCACCCACTGGGGCGTCAGGCATGGTGTCATGATTGTCAAACTCCAAGCCGAGGGCAGTTATAATTAAGTGAAAATAATCACTATCGGAGCCAGAGAAATTCCAGAACCAGTCATGTGGGTTTAGCACCTACACTGCATTCCAGGTGAGCCTGTCCTGGTATCTGAAATCAAGCCTTGGCAGGCTGGGGATCTGACAGGTTTGTTGAATGAATTAGAACACCACACTGTCTCCTTCCATAATAAAATTCTTTCCTGCCCCCCAACCCTTACAAGCATAAGTGAAATCATTAGAAGGAACCATAATCCAAGGCCACCCTGGATTAGAATAGGTGGCTATAACAATAACAAAACCCCTTTACAGGAAATCCTATATTTGGAAAACCATTAGAAATAAATTCACGTGGCTGATTAGAATTCAGAAGCCCTAGCTACTGCCCTTTCCGTTTTAGACTCTGAGCTTAACTCTCAGTGGTATCAGCCTTAGTGAATCCAAACTGTGACCACAGAAAAAGACATTGAGAGACCAGAAGCCCAGCATGTGAGCCTCCAGTGCTCACCCCCCACTGACAGCTGCCTGCCCTGCTCTATTCTTCTCATTCCTCCACTTTCCATCAGAGAAGCCCGCGCACCTTGATTTTACTAATCGGTACCAATTCGAAATGCACTTAACGCGGTGTAAGAAGAGAAACGGCTATTCATTTTGTAGGACGGGAGGACCATTTGTTTTTGTTGTGGCAGTGAGGCCCTTGGTCTGGTGTGATGGTTCTTAGCTGGTGGGGCAGTGCCCCGAAAGCCGTTTTTGAGTCAAGTTTGTGAGCGTGGTTTGGTTATCATAACGATTGGAGGAGAGCTCGTGGAATTCAGGCGGGAAGGACAGGGATGCTAGTGACCTGCAGTGCATAGAAGAGTTTTGCACAGCAAAGACAGTGAAGAAATATTTGTGAGCTTATTGACATTCATGTAGGTTAAAAATACTGTTCATAATTACTGGGTTCCAGGATCTAATGCCTATGTCTATGTAAACATGAAGTTTCTTTTTATTTTTTTTTCCTGAGAGTGAGTATGTATTGATTTTTTAAGAATGAAACTATCAAGTACATTAAGGGATAATAGAACTCGGAGTCAGAACTCCCCCAGGAGGTGTGGGTGCTTCCAGACAACCCCCTGACAGCTGCCAGGCTGCTTGTGGTGTAGCCGACACCAGCACCTCATATTGGTGTCTGACTTTGCAGCTGTTGGATTCAAGGTGAAGTAAGTACACAATTAGGTTTTTTTTCCCCCCTTCCTGGGTAGAAGAACCTGACCAATTACATATTTAGAAGCATGGTATTTTATTATTATTTACTTTTCTTCTCTTTCTCCTTTGTTATATAGTTAGGGAATTCTATTACTCCTTTTGAAATTAGGTATGTAGGTCAATATCTATAAATCTTATTATAGGATGGTGAAGGGAACACGACCAAACATTTGTTACAGGAGTGTTGGGTTCCATTGGCAATGGCAACCACTGAAATAGTCCTACTCGTGTCTCTGGTACTGTGATAAAGGTACCGTGAATATCCTTCATCAGCACAAGTGGGAGGCAGTATTATCTCAGTTTACAAATCAGAAGACTGAGGCTTGCTGAGTCAAAGTCATAAACATGCTTGTGGTTGGGAGCGGGCATTCAAACATGTGTAGGTCCAGTAACTCAGACCACACTTGCAACCACTCCACAGTTTGCTGCCAGTCAGATGTCTGCTGCTGCCTGATCATCAGCCAAAAGCAAGACCACATTCTCGTCCCCTGTAAAGGTTGCCCAGTCTGTACCTGAAGGCTCTCCATGGAGATCAGCCAACACCTACCCAGGAATGTCCCCCTTGAGGAAATCTGCACAGCGAACTTAAACAATGTAGTGTCCCTGAGGCTGAAGGTTCCCGACCAACATCAGAACCAAAACACACTCGATTTCTATTATTAATAACATTCAAAGTCAGTGATAGTGGGGCTGATTCTGTAATTGAGTGCGTTTACATTTGGAAAGAACACCAGAGACTTTTGTTTGGTGAAGTAGGAATGGAACTAATGAGGCTCAGACAGACTGCCTCCCCAGGAGGGTGGGAGAGGAACATTCCACAATAATCCATGTTGGGTAACTCGTCCAGAAAGGAAGGTCCTCTTCACCCCCAGCTGCCAGGGACAGGGCTAGTGAATTAGGCCTCATCCTCCATCTCCCCAGAGTGGCAAGGCTATGCACACTGGGGACATCCCCTCCATCACTGCGCCTCCCTGGGCTCCTGGTGGGAACTGACACCCATCGTGACTGGTGCTACTGCTACGAGCTGGACTGGCCCATGTGTCAGATTGATACCAGGCAGCTTTCTCTTTCTTCACTCTTACTCCTTTCCCTTTTCTCCTAAATATCATTACTATTGCTTGTCCTCAGGTAGATATTTTTCAATTGTTACATTTTTTAGAAAAACTCCAAAGGCAGTATTTTTCAGTATGATAGAAAGAGCAACTTTGGAAAGAAACACCAGGCTTGATGAGTGATTTCTGCCTCCTTTGACCTGTTGACCTCTGGGGTGGAGGGTTGTCCTTCACTGCCTGCTAAGTATTTCATCCAGCATCCAAGATGAGTAGCAATGACATGACCTTCGATAATGTTCACGTTATCTTCCAGGCCCTATGTTCCTCTGCCAGCTCTTGCCTTGGGTGAGATCCTTACCTTCTTTGTGCCTCCGTTTCTCATCTGTAAAATGGAGAAATAACAGTGCTTCATAAGGTAGTTGTTACTGATTAGCTGAAATAAAAACACGTAGAACAATACATAGCACATAGTAAGTGCTCAGTAAAGTGGTCTGATAGTGGTAATAATCATAGTGGTTGTAAAAGTAGATTAGTCATAGATGCTCACAACAGTCTTGAACAGTTTTGCAGAATTTAAGTGGCTGTACTGTGAAGAACCATTCAGCTAACAATGGGTAGAAACTGAAGTCCTCTAAACCGGAGTCCATGACCCATGGCACTGCCGACCTTTCGGTCTGCGTAACTCTTTGTTGTGGGGCAGTTCTGTGCATTGGAGGCCATGAGGCAGTATCCCTCATCTCTGCCCTCTGGATGCCAGCTACACACCTCATGTTGTGACAACCAAAAACGTCTTTTCAAAATTGCCAAATATCCCTGGGGATGAGAGTTATGTGCAAAATTGCCTCTGTTTGAGACCCACCGGTGGAAACCAATATTCTGTCTTTTTCACTATCCTCATCATGAAGGAAAATCCTCTTTTATATTTTCCTAAACAGATGAGCTAAGTGATGAGGCATTTCTTTATTTTAGAAAAGAAGCATTTGCTTTCCAACTCCCAAACTATGTAATTACTTTAAATAATCAGCTTTGTGGGTGTAATCAAAGCCCAATTCAATTAAAATAAATAATGATATGCAGCTAGGAAAATGTCCCTCTGGTCAGTGATTACAATAAATACACTTTGTTCTTTCAAATTCTCTGGCTGACACCCTGGGAATGAAGGCAGTCCTGAGGAGATACTGGGCTCTCCCAGTCCTGAGGGCTGCCTGGGCTCCACATGCTGCTGCAACTGTAGGAAGAAATGAAGGTTTGGAGGAGAATGCTGATTTTCTGTACAGAGTGTTATCAGAGCATCTCTCTTCCGTAGCTTAAAGGAAAGGATACTTTCTCATATTTATTTAAAATTTTAATTTTCAAAAGTGGGACGTTTCCTGGAGGATCCATGCTGTCTCCTCTTTCTTATCACCAAGGTTTTTAATTTTCAAAAGTGGGACGTTTCCTGGAGGATCCATGCTGTCTCCTCTTTCTTATCACCAAGGTTTCCTAGCCAATCATGTCACCCTTTTCCTGCATGGGCACCCAGGATGACATCTGGCCTCTGGGTAGGGTCTGTCTGGAGCCACAGGAATTTGTTACCGAGTCCAATCTTGTTCTGCTCATTGCATGGCAGGCCAGTACATCAGGAGACAAGGTGTCGGGGCAAGGAATAATGACTTTATTCAGAAAACCAGGAGACTGAGAAGATGGGGACCATCTTACCCAAGTCAGAATTCAAGCTCCTTTTATACCAAAACGGAGGAGGGGTGTGGTTGTTGTTGCAAACTTCTTGGTGTCGGAATCCTTTGTTCATAGGTCAGGTCACAATGTTTCTATAAACCTCCAACAAGACAAATGTTATTCTCTGTTCTGCAAGGTTTTATTGCTATATGAATGGAAAAGTGTTATACCCTTAAACGTCAGAGGCTTGAGAATGGGCTCTCCTGTACATTTCAGGTTTAGGCAACATTCTTTTACAAAAGGTGTAGAACCAGCATGACTCAGCACAGGAAACAGTGCAGGGTTAGAGCCCTAAAAGAACGGATCTAATGTGGAGTCCAATTTGTTCTTCCTTATTACAAATTCCCATCACCCTTTGGGGGCAGGTTTTCCCACCTGCTTTTCTTCATGACAACACAGGGCAGGTGACACCTGAGAAGCATTGCTGAGTGGTGTTATTTGCCTCTAACGGGAGAATCATAAACCCACTTGATGTTTTACGTGATGTAGCCAACAGTGAGGACCAACTGTTTCTCACCTTTACCCTTAAAGCTCTAAACGTGCTCGTGCCAGGTGTCTCTCTAAAGCTTTCCTGCTAATCTGCTGGCATCCTGCACCTCCTGTCCTCCTGTTCCTTTTGTAGGCAGGTGACGAGTTCAGTCTCCTCTGGCAGGTTTTCCTGTTCTTTTGGAGGTTGCTTCACCCCAGGAAGTCCCAGAAACTGCATATTGTGCTTAAGTGGCGGAAGTTTCCCTCCGATGGTGGTTTCCTTTTGTCCACTTTCTTTCCTTGAATGTGTTTAGGTTCCAGGCACCATCAGGCAGGGGAGATGAGCACTTTGAGGCTAGCTGTGTTGAGATTTACCCATTTTACAGATGAGGAAACAGATACAGAGAGATTTAACAGGGTGTAGGCTCTCATACCTATGAAAGAGAAGAAAACCTAGATTCCAATTCGAGCAGGCTAACCTGAGGGTCCCCGCTCTGTGCTCACACTCTCCTGCCCTGACCACCTCCCCACATGGACATCACCAGCTCTACCCACAGCTATTGCAGACACGCCCAGAACACAAATCCTCCATCACCTTGCATCAGCCTAATCTAATCACAACTGTTTGTCAGAAACCTAAACCACCCATGTTTCATCGATCTTCCATTATCATCAAAACTTAGTGGTGTGGGGAGTCCCTCTGGGTTTACTGCCTCTTTGAAATGACGTTGACTCCCAGACTTCCTTCCTCTCAGTCGATTTCACCCCAGATAAGGATGGAATGATAAGGCTTTCTTTAGGTTTCCCTGGATCATTCTAAGAGAATTAGGCCAAGCAAACACCCATCAGAGACCTTGAAACTCAGGGTAAATCACAACACAGCTAGCCTCCTGAAGAAGAGGGGAAGGGAGAGAGAAAAAAAAAGGGAGAGAGAAAGGAAAGGTAGAGAGAGCTGACTCTGTGAGAGCCCAGCTCCGGCCTCTGAGCCATTGCTGTCCAGCTCCTCTTTCCGTTCTGTCACCTACCACCCTTCCTTCCTGGAGTCAGTATATTCCCTTCTGCTTAATCATGTTTGAGTTGCATCTTGGTCCTATGAACCAGCTGGAGATCAGACCTCAAAAAAAGGGCCCACAAACTCCATCAGGACAATGTCTTGCTCATTGTTATGATGCCAGGGTCTCGCCCAGCACCTGGCTTGGACAGCAGAGCTGCCCGTTCCTTGGAGAAGGAGAACTCCTGATGTCAGAACTGTGACCCCTTCTCCTGGGGTCTTACTTTGGTCAGTTACTGGAACCAGAAAACAAATTCTTGTTTTCTGTAAGCTGAGCCACCTGGGACATTCAGAATGGGTGACTGTGGATGCCACCAAGTGTAGGATTCACTGATAGCCCAAAGCCATCTGGTCATTGCCCTCTTCTATTCTCATGGGAATAGTTTCCTCCTAGTGCCTTTGGAGGGGGTGTTTCTTTTGTAAATTTGAAGTAGGATCCATATTCTCTTATTCCATAGATTTCTTTTAACTAACTCTTTAAAAATAGCTCTCCCTTGCATATATACATCTTCTTTTAATTTTTTTATAAATCTTTACACCTTCTTTCATCTTAACCTTGCCATAACTAGCAAAATAGTGGGGCAATTTTGAACACTAGTGCAAACACAGATGAGACATTGATGCTTGGAGTCCGCTAGTGAAGCCATCAAGGGTTAAACGTCTGGGCTCCCTTTGTCCCCAGCTGGACACAGGCATGGCAGCAATGACAGTGCTGAAGTGTGAGTAGCCTAAGAAGACAGGATGTGTTTAAGTGCCCTGTCCACTCTGTGTTTTACTAGAAAGTGTTTTAATGCTTTAAATAGACTTTGGAGGTCAGCTTCCAGGAGCCCAAAAGATCAGATCATCTTTTCCGGAATAGCAGCAGCCTACCCTCGAGGAATGGGTCTGGGACACAGGGATGTAAGCCAAGCATCCTCTGTCATTCTGACACCTTTATTAATGTGCCGTGGTAAGGAATGAAATAATCTATTCATACATGTTTTAGCTAAGCCTGGAATATACATTTTTAAGTCAGGAGGAGGGGAGGGAGTTGAGTAGAGAAAAAAACAAAAAGCTAAAGGGAACTAAAAAAAAAAATCTGGATAGACTTTGCAACCATAAATGGTAAAACTAACCCTGTTGCACTGCCAGCTACAAGAACAGCCGAGGAAGGTTTTGATTTACAGGAACAGCTCAGCAAGGGCCTTGTAGAGAGCTTCATGCCTGCTATAAAAATGTGATTAGCTATAAAACAGAGAGCTTTAACAAGAAAATTTAAGCATAGGCAACAGACCGACTCAAAAGTAAACAAAAAAACAGAAATTACTGCCTTCGTGGCTAACCCAAGTCGATAAAGGCCAGGATTAGGGGAATTCTTTTTCAGACTTGTGATATAATTAATAACTTCTAACTTTTAGATTCAAAGGAAATAAAAAGGAAAGATGACCTTGAACTTTACAAATGACTTCCATCTGCCTTTCATCTGCGGCTTTTGCATTTGAGGTGTGCATAGTCCTAAAGCATGAAAAAGAGTCCTCTCAAAGAACAACTCCCCGTTTCAGACTCTCCCTGGACACCCAGGCTGGGAGGAAATAAAAGTGGGAGCATTCAGGGCCTCGGGAGGGGAGAGTGTTTAAGTCTGCAAGTCCCCCAACTCCAGGGCTCTTTGCAGCCTGTCCCCACTTGCTTTGTAGCAAGTCTGCAATATGCCCCTGCACTGTGTTGAAGGTCTTTGGCCAGAGGCAGAATCAGTTCCAAATGATGGTCCTTTTGAGAACAAGGGGCCCTCCTAAGTTTGTCTGAAGAGGTCCATTGACTGATTATGAATATGAATATGTAGTTAAAGTATTTGCACATCTAGGGCAAGCACCGGGGTGATTTCTTACATCACAACAGCTGTGATCTGTGGATTTCTCACTGTGTGTCGGTCATCATGAAGAGTACTTTGTATGGATTATCTCTGTGTCTCCCAACAAATACTCTCAAGTAAGTTTTATTATCTCCATGTTACAGATGGGAAAATCATAGCCAGAGAGATTATTACACAACCAATAAAAGTTGGAGTTGGGATCAACCCAACCTGTCTGATTTCAGAACTCAAGCTCCTAGCCTCTATTCCAAAAAAGTGATGGTACTAATGACGGGCCCAGGGTTGGAGAGTCGAGCTTCAGTTGCAGTCTATTTCTCTGTCCTGCAAAATACCAGGTCTGCTTCTGTTCTTTGCTTAAACCTGATGTAATTGCAGTGCAGAAATCTTTGCAAGATTTCTGCATAAAAGGCATGCAGAAAGAGTCCTCAGGCCAAGCACAAGGTTCCCTTTGTATCTTTTTGCCACCCCTCATCCTTTGTGCCTCTATTTCTTTTTTTTAAAATATTTCAAAAAATTTAATTAATTAATTTATTTATTATTGAAGTATAGTCCATTACAATGTGTCAATTTCTGATGTACAGCACAATGCCTCAGTCATGCATACACATACTTATGTTCGTTTTTTCTTCCCCCTGTTTCTTATCCTTGTCCTCCTGAGTACGTTTGGCCCCAAATTCTTGCTGTCTGGGAATGAAACCCTGCTTTATTGGAATATGTATGGCATGCTGGGGTTAACTGCAATTTCAAGTTCTTCCATCATTCCAAAAAACACTAGTACATTTTACTGCCTCAGAATACATAATTTAGTATTTTTTAAGCATGAAATGATCATCGTCATGCTTTAAAGTTGTAGTTGTCTTTCTAAATGTCAGTTTTCTCTCTGCAGTGTTACACATTGGGCTTGAAAGGGAGGAAAGGGATTGTTTTAAATTAGAAGGGTTTCCAGACACATTCTAGAATTTAAAATAAATAAAATCATGATGTGACCTGGTTTTTTTTCAATTACTCTTTGTCCTATAAGTTGAATCTCCACCTAGTCATTGATTAAGACAATCCTCTGCTCGCCACGTGTACAAACGTAATTTTCTACTGTAATCATCCCATGCAACTGTCTCCAGCTTCATTAGGATACCACTTGTGGTATAATTTTACCAGTATTGGAGTTTTAAAAGGAGTTTTCTATTAAAAGGTATCCTTTTAACATGGCTTTATAAACTAGAGCGGATTTTTCCTTTTCAAAATGGCTTCAATGCTGATTTCTGTTAGAATGAGATCTATATTAATTCTAAGATGGGCATTGAGAGCCTGTAGAACCATTCCCTCTTCCTGGAATCTCATCCTCTTCATGGGATGAATGCTAGTTTCAATTAGTGATCCCTTCTTTGGAGGCCTTTTCTCCATCCTGCATGGCTTCAGTGCCCACTGTACCCTTTTCCATGCACCTGTGTACCTTTATCATGCCAATTTTGCCCTTACATGTGAAGGTTTGTTTAAGTTTTATATCTCCATTGTTTAGCAAATAGTTAGATAGTCAATGAATATTTCTGTTGAGTGAGTGAATGAATGAATAGGCTTTTACCAAAAAAAGCAGAGCATGCAGGATAAACTTACTGGTAACTCAGCACGAGGCAGGTTATGGGAAGATCTGTAAGTTGCAGGCACCATGTTATCGAGATCGATTTAAGTGTGAGATCCTGCCCTCCAGGGGACCTGAGTGATTTCTGAAGTTGGTATTTCTGTTGGGCCATAGGGAATAGATCCTCTCTGGTTAGGTGAAGATTGACGGAGAAATAATGCCAGGACCAAGTGATGATAAAACTGCAAGGTCTAGGAAGTCTAAAAGTGTAACACAAATTCAAGAATAGAACGTGAGTGGAAGAGAGAAACTCATCGAGGAAGACTGAGCGAAGGATACTTTTTGGTGACACATTTGAAAGGGTCTGAAGCGTCTGACCAAGAAGTTACATTTAATTTTGAAGGCAACTGGAGAGCAAACGTAAGTTTTTGAGCCAACGAATGATAAGATTGAAAAAGTGCTATGAGATTAATATAACAATAGTGTGTAGTATCTCTAGGGATAATAAGAAGTTGAATGAGCAGAGAAATCTCCTCACAGTCTATTTCTAGATTCTAGGCTTGAGGTAAGGAGACATAAATTGGAAGTGGGGAGAGTGGGGGGAGTGGGGACAGAATGCTGGAGGTGACAAAAACATTTTTCTTAAGAGTTAGCAGACTATCTATATACACAAAGCTTAATTAAGCTATCAGAGAAACTCATTTGCCTCTCTCTTATCTTAAAAAACTTTCCTGAAAAGCAAAATTGTGAAATACTGCCTTTTTCTTTTCCTCATAATGTGTTTAAAAATGAGCAAAGAAATCAAATTTCTACTTTAAAGCCAATGCTGTTTTGGATTTTATAAAAACTAACCAGCATCCTAGAGCAAAGAACTAAAGAAATGCTATTTCCAAAATTTACCAATTATTTCCAACTTGTTATTAGGGTAAAATAGCAATATTCTCTTGAGACCTACCTCCTCACTTATATTTTAGAGGGAAATTTGGTGATGATTCAGAACACTTATAATAACATGGGAAGTTGCAATGTGAAAGCAAAATATTCCTTCCTGACTTTTAATGTGTTTTCCAGAAGTTGAGACACAGGGAATGTAAGTAGAAGCCAAGAAAAAAGCAATAGAAAGGGGGTCCTTTAATAAAAATCACTGAAAAACAGATCATCTGTAATTTCTTAAAAAAAATAACTGGTAGTTATTTTTTAAATGGTTATCAAGGATTATTATGAAAGCATGACAAATTCTAGAACAACGTAGAGTCAGTTCTCATTCTAACTTAGTAGCCATCACCTAAATCTAAATCTTGACTTTAACCTTGATTTCCAAGTTGCACATAAATTTTGCATATGCACATGTACATTTGGGGAGCACATTGACATTTTATTAGTTTATCCAAGGGGTCATCATGCCTAGTTAAGAACTTCAGAGCTAGGCTAGTGGTTCTAAAGAAAATCTCTTTTGTCTTTACTAGTCAATAATGAAATGAATGAAATGAAGATGGCGTGTTGTGTTTTTTTTGTAAATATAGAAGACTATTTTATTTGAAATAGTGATGATAGATTCTAGTTGACAATATTGTTGTCTCTAATTAAAAAAGGATTCACTTTCTTACTTTCACTTCTTTAAGATTCATAGAGCTCAAATGTGTTTGCTATACAGTGACTCATAATTAACATTATTGAGTTTGGTTACTGAAGAAGGAGTCTGGGCTGAAAGTGTACAGCAGTTTTCCACAACAAAGGTTAAATCAAAGAATTCCTTGAATAATGCTCAATTAACTCTGGATCAAGTTAATCTGCAAACTGTCTTCTTTTAGATAGGGTAGGAAAACTATTTATTTGCTAGAGCAGCCTAGCCTTCTTTTTAACTATGCAGATTCTTGTACTCTCCCTGCAGGGGGCTATGAGGTGGTAGGGCACAGAGGGACTCAGGAACATGCATTTTTTTCATTAAACATTCCCCAACTGGTTCTGAGGTAGGTGTGCTCAAATCATACTTTGATCATCACTGGACGAGGAGGTAAACTGTAGTTGTCCACGTGAGAGAGAAGGAACAGCCAGGTCTCTGTGAGGCTTGGGAAGGATCCTCTAGTAGAAGAACTTGACCCAGGTTGAAGGTCAACTTCTACCGTTCACTCCCTGAATCTTTTTCCTATTGTGTAATTGAGAGATACATTAGCTTCCTGGGCTGCCAGAACAAAGTGTACCGCAAGCCAGGTGACTTAAAACAATGGACAACAACTGGAGACTAGAGGTCCATCACGAAGGCGTCAGCAGGGCTGTTTCCCCTCTGAGCCTGCATGGAAAGCTTCTTTGTCCCTTCCTGGCCTCCAGTGATATCCATTGAGCCTTCGTGTTCCTTGGCTTGTAGCTGCAGTCACCCCGTTCTCTGCCTCTGTCACCCATGGTGGTCCCCCTGTCTCTTCTTGTTAAAGGACATCAGTCATATAGACTAAGGATCCTTTCCACTCCAGTATGACCTCATCTTTCCTAAACCAATCACCTCTGCAAAAATCCTACTTCCCAATACAGGTCACATTCTGAAGTCCTGGAAGTTAGGATCTCCACTTATCTTTTTGGAAGACACAATTTGCCCATTGCAGAAGGAGGAAGGGGGTGGGCTCGAAAAGGTCAGGGGTTCTGAAATCAGAGTCAGTGACTGGTTCAGCATGACTCTTTAAAGGTCTCTTGAGAAACAAGCTAAAATTACAGGTTTCTTTAACTCGACCTCCAGAGTCTAACTTAGGAAGTATGAGATTGTGCCTTGGGATCTGTATTAATTACCACTTTGCAGGAAATACCCTCTCTGAGGGACCCTACCAGAAGCAGCCACTTAACTGCTGTTTTACTGAATGTACTGGGTAAATGATAAGTTAGGACTCCATAAAACTTATGCAGTAAGCACGTGTAACTACGTGCAGTGTCTTCACAGTGCTCTGCTCCCACGCGGCCCTCTGTTTCGGCCGGGGCAGGTAAGTGGTGTTCACACATTACACTTGTTTACTTAATCGTCCCATGCTCTTAAAGAAAATTAAAGCTTCTCTTAAGAACAGTTTTTTATAAAATTAAGCACAGTTTTGATGTTTTCATTTTTCCACTATTTCATTATCAAAGGGATGATGAAAATTGGGTCATTTGCTCTCATTATGACTGTTTTCTTTTCATTAATCGGGGCAAAAGCTCTGCTTGAAGTGGAATCAAAATGCGAATACGAGCTCACCCGGGCCTCTGAGGGTTTCAAGAGGCCATGCATTTGATAAAAATGGCATGTTGAAAAGTCCGCCTTTCAAGCTAGAATACAGATAAAATAGAGATGGACTGAAGCGAATGGAGCTCTTCGCTGCAGACACGCTCAATAATACATATGTTGTTAATCCCTGGTCGTTTCCAAGTAATTGCAGGCTTCTTCATGGAACCAATTTTCTGATTTGGGAGACTGAGATAATTCAAATTGCATGTCTTTAAGTAGGATAATAAGTGGAGTCTGCCAGTGCTTGTTTGCATAGCTGCTCATGCTGAAGGAAGGAATTGGACGATGTGTGACTTAAAACGATAGTTTTGTCATTTAGTCCTTTCTTTGGCAAGTGGGGTCACAGCAGTCTAAGTATGAACAAGTGTGTCTGGGGATTGCTGAGTTACATGTTGAGTGGAATTTATAATTTTTACTGTGTAGTTGGCTGTGTCAAGTAATGCATTTAAAAAAAAAGCAAATGTGGTTGATATGTGAACAATTTATAATCCGTGCATAGTTTCCTTTGAGTTTTTTACTTACACTTGTGGTCCAGTGGGACTTTTTCTCTACAGTGTCATTGTCACTGATCTGCATTTAGTTTGCAATATTCCATCCAGTATATTTGCCTCTCTGGTGATGTTGCGTGTAAAATGAGGTACAGATTTTTGATGATTCCTTGCCAGTCTGGTCCACAAAGTATTTTGCCTGAATTATTGTCTCATAGAAAGCATTTTTATATGAATTCCCAAATATTTTAATGTTTGTATGGCATGTATGGATCTAGATTTAGGAGGAGTGTGACTGGATGCAGATGATGTCTGTGAACTTTTCTCAAGGTCAAGTTGAAGATAGAGAGAAATTATTTCTGAACTTTTTTTGGGGAGTATAGTTGATGTACAATTTTGTGTTCATTACAGGTATATAGCAAAGTGATTCGGTTATACATATATGTATATATCTATATTCTTTTAAAATTCTTTTCCATTATACTTCATTATAATATATTTAATATAATTCCTGTGCAATACAGTAAATCCTTGTTGTTTACCTATTTTATATATGGTAGGGTGCCTCTATTAATCCCATACTCCCTGTTTATCCCTCCCCACTCCCCCTTTAGTAACCATAACTTTGTTTTCTACAAGAAATACTGTTTCTTTTCATCATATCTTTTTGGTTCGTCCAGCGTCCACTAAGACTGAAGCCTTGATTTCCAGATTATTAGAGAAGGGTTGCATATTCTCTTGAGAGATCTACTATTGTTTGTGTCTCTGGGTCAATAGTCATCAAAGAGAAGTATGAGAATCTAAGCTGAATAACACTCCAATAGTCCAAAGACTAGCGATGACATCCCATGTAAATATTCAGACCTTCACTGGAAAACGGTAGTTTCAGGCAGAGTAGCACATATATTATCATTCAGTCTCAGAATTTACCGGCTGTTCCTCATCAAGTCGTTGGGTTTTCTCACTTGTAATGGTTTCCTTTTGGCTACAGCTTATGTTTACTGCCGTGCTTCAGTTCTCGCATTTGTGTACTAACCAATTAATTAATGTAAAAATAGTTCTCAAATATTTACTGCCTGGCTGCACACACTCGGGTTAAACAACTTAAGAGAAACTCTCAGTTTAATTGAGGAGCTAGATCCAGGGGGAGAAAATTCCATTGTTGGAATATGATAATTGGTACAGTATAGCACAAGGGCGCGATGTGAAAAAGAATGCGTGAGAAAGAAAGTAACAAGAAATCCACGGGTTGTAAGATACTCCTCGTGAAATGGGCGATTATAATGAAGATGTTCTTCAAACTATTTATTCCTTTACTGTGTATTTACTGAGCATTTCTATGTGTCGGACATTGTGCTGACAAGGACAGGAATGTGGATGGACCTTAAGACTCCCAGGTTGGGAGGAAGATAGTTAAGTGGATGGAACATCACAGCCTTGGGAAGGAGCTGCCCCAGAGAATGGAGGGCAGTACCCTGGAGCATAGAGGCAGGCGCGCTTGAGGAGTAAAGAAAGTGAGGTCCATGGAGACGAGCACAAATAAAAATGGGGTCATTGAAAGAGATGAGGGATCCTCACAGAAACTAACGCAGAGGGTGTCTGGCCTCCAGAGAACGGGACTTGGTATAGTGTGCTGAGGCCAGAAGCTAGGTGGAAATAAATAGGTGCTGATTCTGAAGGATGTGACCTATTTGATTCAAAAGTGGAAGTGTTGGAATTTTATTTTAATAGTATAATTTTTTTATAAGATAATGTCCAATTCAGTCTCCTAAGTGACAGTGAGCTCACTGTAACTCAAAAAGTATATAACTTTAATGGCCTGGAGACATATGATAACAAATGCAATTATATTTTCCCCCAGAACACAAGGATATGACCACCTTATATTGTGCACGGCAGATAAACAAGGTCACACTCAGGCAGTGGCAGGTCCTGGTTTATTCCATCAGCCCTGAGGGGTAAGCTGGCATTGCAGTGACACTTGACTCCACTGTGTCCTCCGTCCTTCAGTGGCCTGGATTCCTGCTCCTTTTGCTGCTCCTGCTGGTTCTGGGCGGAGTGTGGCAAAATATGCTGAGAGTACAGTGAGATGAGTTAACAGAGAGGAGGAAGAGGACAAAGACGGCAGCTCTTTCTGGAGGGGGAAGAGGTCACTCTTCAGGGCATCCAGTTGAAATTTTGCTTGTGCTGCCCAGGAACTTGGTGACTTAGGGAAATCCTTCAGTCTCTCAGGACCTCAGTTCCTTATTTATAAAATGAGAGACTGTCATGATGGCCTCTCTAACTTTGATATTCAAAGACTCCAAGTTCTGTAATTCAATGGCAGGACTCTTTTTATTGCTCGCTTGCTTTCTTGCTTGCTTGCTTGCTTGCTTGCTTGCTTGCTTTCTCTCCTTTTCTTTCTTTCTTCCTTTCTTCTTTTCTTCCTTTCTTCTTTCCTTTCTTTCCTTTTTTTTCCGTTCTTTCTATGTGAGTTACAGAAACTATAAAACTATAACATATGTATTTTGACCTTTGAATCTAAGGCAATTCTTTTAGGTAAAAAAGTTTTCTTTGAGATGATTCAGGTAGAACCTTCACCTTTGACAGGAATTTAAAAAAAAATTTTTGTTTGTTTTGTTTTGAGGGGGAAGGTAATTAGGGTTGTTTATTTATTTTTATTTAATGGAGATACTGGGGATTAAACCCATGGCCTCATGCATGATAAGCATGTGCTCTACCACTGAGCTATACCCACCCTCCCCCGACATGGGGATTCTGAAAGACAATTACAGAAAACAGCTGTAATGCAGAACTCCATGTGGTAATTTCAAATCCAAGAATTAGATTCAAATCCTCTGACAGTTTTCCATCTCCCATCAGTCGTGTCCAAGATACAGCATTTCTTCTGTTTCATCCCTTAGTTGGAGTTAAATTCTTCTGGAGACTAGGCTGCATATTTTTATTTATTTTTTAAATCCAGAATGCTCTTTGTCATCTGACAGAGTAACATATTAAACTGCTTAAAATGCTTTGTGAATGAAATCACATGTCTGAAACGCTGTGTCCATTACGAGAGCTCTCCAAGGGCAGGCTTGTGTTTGTTCAGTCCCCTTTGTCCTTTTTGTCTTACCTAGTTTCTCATCCCCAGGCTTTTTCTCTCTCTTCAATCCCAGTAGTGATCTTAGGCATAAAGCAGATTTCTATGCAAAGGCAGTTTGTTCAAATTGGTAGGGTGGATTACATAAAAAAAAAAAAAAATTATTTGGGCATTTTTTATCTGGTTTAAATGGATTAAAAAGAATCATGATGATCAGAGCTTCAGGGCTGCCCCCTCATCTGATTTTACATTCTCACAAGCTTCTGTGGTTGAAGGAAAATTGCATTGAATTTTCATAAACACATTATTATCTAACTCCCTCCCATCTTAACGTGTTTTGACATCAAATCCTTAAATATGTATTGACGATCTCCACGTGAGAGGCTAAGTAGTGTAACATGCACATTTAAGCGCATGTACACAAGAACATGAACCCACGAGGGCAGGAATTCCTCTTTGTTATTGTTACATTCCTTTTGTCTTCAACAGTGTTTGGCAAATTAAGTTGCTAACGAGATTAAATTAATGAATGTGAGAATAACCCACGTTCACAAGAGGATGAGAACGGTTCCTGTTTTGTACAGCTTGTGTCTGCAGCCCCTAGGACAGTGTCTGCCTCTCATTTGTTGAGTGAGTGAATGGACTTAAGGATTGGGTCCTGGTTGTTAAAGAGTTTACAGTCTGGTTTGGGAGACAGATTGGCAAAATAGTCAAGAGCAGTAATGTTTTGGGACCACAATGGAAAATTATCACAAAACAGTCATATTTTAATTGTCCAAATAATAACATAAATGATTGTTCTAGATATTCAAGGCTGGAAAATAATGTATGACATACACTACCCCTAAGACTTTGACTTTGCTGGATTATTTTTATTTATGTATGTACTGAATAAATCTTTACATGCCTCTATGGTCCAGGCAGTATATCAGGTGCTGGGGAGTCAACAGTGAATAAATAGATGTAGGTCTTGTGCAAATTGAACTCACAGTCAAATGGGGAAAACAGTCTAAAAAAGTAATAAATAAAATGAAAAATTTTGAAGGGAAAAATGAGAGGAGCTACCTCTGAAAGGCTAAATGAGAAGAGTGGAATCTTTGAGCTGAATTTAAGGAATCTACTTTTCAAAGAACATTCCAGGTAGATGAGGCTTTGTGTATAAAGGCCCTTAGTCTCTGAGGCTGTGAGGAATTCAGTCCCCAAGACAGCTGTTCTGGATGGGGATGAAGTGGCAGGTACCAAAGGATTTTGAACAGGAGGGCTTGGTTAATCAGTATACCATGATGGACATGATATAACGACTTTTTAAAGACATTCACCCTTGCTTACAAGTGGAGAATGGATTGTGGAGCCCAAGAATGGAAGTAGGCATTTTAATAGTTCATCAGAGGACTTGATTAAGGTAGCAGCAGTGAAGAACATGTGATCTGGAAGGATTTGAGGTCAAACTAAAGAATTTGCTGTTGGAAAAAAAAAGTGGAGGATGGCTAAGGGAAAAGGGGTCAAGGAGGAGTTCTAGCTTCCCGACTGAATTAAAGGGGGAAAGTGGGGTTCTTTATTGAGGTGGAAAATACCAGTGGAAAGAAACAAATCTGGGGTGGGGAAGCATGGATTCAATGGTGGACAAGTTAAGCTTGAGATATCTGCCAGGTAAACTCAGAGATGTGAAGTCAGAGCAGGGAACTAGACGTGTGAATGTGGATCTCAGAGGAAAGGTCTGAACTGATGATGTAGACAGGGGAGACCCCAACATGTTGAGGCCCCAGTGATGGAGAACCAGCCGGACATATGAATATTCCATGAATACTCATCATTGTACAGCGTTTGATACGTTGTAAGTTCTCAATTGATCGTTATCAATTAAATGAAATTTGTTCTGTAAATATATCCAAAGGTTTTGAGAGGCATCCAAACGAACACTCACTGTAACTGGCTACACCCTCAATCCTAAGATCAGTGTATGAAAATTATACAAATATTTTCAATATTCTTTATTACGTGCAAACTTCCAGAGTGAATTCCACCCTAAGGCAGACATTTAGGATTGGGACAGGGATTTCATCTGTTAATATTCTACTACGTTAAACAAAGCAGTTATCATGGTAAGTTTTCACGTTTCGGTGCACGTATCTCTCATTTTCAGTAAAGAATTGTTTGAAAAATTTAAAGAATAAAGATCTAATGTTTTTAAACTGAGCGCACTTAGGATGAACATATTACATGCTTGTTAGTGACACCTCCGCTGGGCAGGGATGTTGTCATTTGGCTCCGTTGCTGTACCATGGCATCCAAGGCCAAAGAAGGATGACCAGATTTTTGCACTTGCCAGGTTGAAGCCAGGAGCTTCATAAGGAATAGGAAGACTCTTTGTGATTCCCCAAACACTGTGGAATCAGAGGAGGCACAGCACCCTGGAGGGCTGCAGTGTGACAGTGGAGTTCCACAGAATGTTGTCACAAAGAAAGATTGAGCAACCATGAGAACGAATGGTTGACCTATGATTTTCTAGCGCCTTCGACATTAAAAACTATTGGTTGGATCTGTCAGAAATTATTTCCTCTTCAATATCCTTTTTCCCAGGATAATAATGTAGTGGGAGTCAGAAGGTAAACAGAAGTTAATTACAGAAATGGGTTTTATTGCTTATTTGCTAGTTATGTCTATAAACCATATAAAGTGGGTTTATGGGCAGGGTGTAGACTGTGTCAGCCTGTCCACCATCCAGGGCTGCAGTCATCCAGCCTTTCTTAGCACAGATGTTTTTCTTGACCACCCCACCTTTGGGTATTGACTTCTCCTACTATTTCTGCCTCACTGAGTTGCCCTCCTCAAAGGGCTGTAGCACTTTTCCCGCCACTACAGAGTTTCTAAAGGAGAAACACGTGGTCCGTCTTGCTCTTGATGTACTGTATTAAAATATTTACTTTTCATTCATCTTCAACAGATAATTTTTGAGCACCTACTTTGACAGTTCTACAGAGGACCAAAGTGTAAAGTACAGACCACAGTCTGAGCCAGACTGAGTCGGGCCGGTTAGTATGCCCCAAGTCACATCAAGGCTTCTTGAAGCACCTTCATGCCCTCCAGTCCTCATGGGAGATCTTGCTTTAGTCGCGGTGGGAATGGATAAGTAGCCAGGAGTAATGACAGGGATTTCTTCTTTGTATGTCTCCAACCATCTACGTATCCACTGTGTGTGCTGCTTCTTCCATTTCCTCCCCCTTTACCTCTATTTCCTGTCCCACCTCTTTATCAGCATACTCTTTCCTTTTTATAGCTTTAATCTTGTTCTCTTCCTAAACTGGCAGACAGTTTTTGTTGGTATTTCTATGCCAACCTTTGACTATGCATTTCCCACAAGACTAAAGTGCTTTTCTGCTTCCAGTTTCTCTCTCCAGTCTACATCTCTTCACGCCTGGGACTGGGGTGGTGTCTGACTGGGGATGGTATCTGACTTGCCCTGGTCTCTAATCAAAAGAGCATAAATCTGACATCTGAAGACAAACCACAGTGCTATCCATTCTTTCCCAGCATCGTCTGCTTACTGTGGTATTTATACAATTAGCCCCATCTCTAGAGATGGAGGAGTCCAGACTATCACCTGGTACCCATTTCTCAGCTAATGGGACAGAGGCAGAAGCCTGTAGAACAAAAAGGTCTATTTCCAAATGAAAACTAGATATGCTGAATCCCAGTGGAGTCCTGAGTCCACTCTCTGCCCTGTGTCTTAGCAGGTATGGAAGGGTGCCTTTACGTAATTTTCTCTACTAATCAACTCCACCATTCCTTTACCTGGAAAATTAGTAATCCAAGTAAACTTCCATTACTGCAGCTAGAACTTACAACTTCTGGCATGCAAGGAGCCGGAGTGCCACGTTTAGTTACTGATGCCAACTATCATATTGCCTGACATCTCAGTGCTGGAGTTCTCTTTGCCAGTTTATTTTTGCTGTAGGGGATGAAAAATCAGTTATCAGATCCCCTGACCACTTGTGTAAATCTCTGGGACAATATCTTCAGAAGAAAACAGTTTATTTTTTCCTCTCTCACTTCAAGAAACCTGAGCCAATAATCAAATGTGCTTTTATTCTCAGTTCTATTCACGTGAATCCTCCAAGTTATGTCTTTTTCTTTGGGGTTTTATTTGTTTTCAAACCAGAAGAGCACTTTAAGTAAAGTTTATGGAATTTAAAAATGCCCAAGGCTTAGTAACACACTATTGGAATATTTGAATATCACTAAATTTGCAGCAATAAAGTTATGTGTTGTGGGTTTTTTGGCAAGGGATAAATGTTGGAGTTGTCCCAGGAAACGTTTTCTCACATAGTTGGTCATTGACTCAAATGGCACGTGTTCTGCAATCATACTTGCATGACATTGGTGGGTCTCTAGACACAGTTAGTTCCTTCTCACTGAATGATCAAGAATGTTTTTTAAATGCAGCACCTGCTCTCTGAAAGATGCTGGGGCCAAGACTGGAGAAGTCCCTGGGTCTTGACCACAAGGAACTTACAATCTAGTTGGGAAGTTAAGACATTACACTGTGGTCCCAAAGACATCATTAAAAATGTAAACACTGTCGTCTCTACCTTCAAAACATAAAGAGTCTGATTCCTGCTTATCACATCCATCGCTGCCACCTATCCTGTCCATTAAGCCACTGTCATCTCTCATCCCGAGGATTATTGCTGTAATCTCCCAAATGATATCTCTGCACTTCCACTGTTGCCCTCGTTAGCCTGTTCTCTACATAGTAATCAAGGTGATCCAGTTGAAGAATGAGTTGGATCATGCCAGTCCTCTGTTGAAAGCCCTTAGAAGCTCCTGGACCCACTTGGAGTAGAGCCAGTGTCCTTGCAATATCGATAAGATTCTACACACAATCCAGCCACACACTCCCTCTTTGACTCTCTGCTTTCAGCGTTTACCAGTTTTCCTCTGGCACACTCTGCTCCATCCACGCTCACCACTTTGCTCTTCTGGGAGTACACCGGGAAGGCCACTACCTCAGGGCCTTTGCACCTGCTGATCCTGCTGCCTGGAATCCTCTTTTGCCCAGATGACTACTCACCCCTCACATGTTCAGGTCTTCACTCACAGTGAGATCTTTTTAGGCCACATTATCTTAAATTGGGCTCTCATATGCACACACACACATGCGTGCTTTGATTTTTCTATATATATATCACCATGTGAAGCCGTAGTATTTCATGTATTGTCTTTCTTTTTCCTCAGTAGGAAGGAAGCTCTATGAAGGCAGTTTTTTTTACAGTTTTGTCTCCCATATCTTTAACACCTAGAATGGTGCCTGACACACAGTAAGTAGCTAATAAATATTTACTGAATGATTATTTTTATTTCACACATGAAGGGCTGTATTAGTTTCTTAGAGCTGCTGTAACGAAGTGTCATGAATTGGATGGCTTAAAGCACAGCTGTATTGTCCACGGCTCTGGAGGATGGAAGTCTAAAATCAAGGTGTCTGCAGAGCCATGCTCCCTCTAAAACCTGTCCGGGAGAATCCTTACTTGCCTCTTCCAGCTTCAGGGAGCCTCAGGTGCTAACTTCAGCTGCAGCCCCTGAATCTTCTGCCTCCAATGTCACATGGCATTCTTTCCTCATTTGGAGTGGGGTGGAAGGAAAAACTCTTCCCTTAGTATGTGACCTCCCTTTTGCCTTTAAAATTTGACCAGACTAATATCCCATCAGCACAGCTCTGGTCCAGCATCTACTCTGACCAAAAAAACCTTCATCATCTATAAGTTGTCTAAATTCTCTAGTCTCAGATTTGAGGCTTTCCACATTTTATTAGCCATCCACCATCACATGACCTGTGACCAATCTAACGTGTAGGATTTGCTCCTCTCCATCAGTATCCTTTGCTGCATCCCTACACGTCTCTTGCACTTTTTCCTAGAACCCTTCTCCAGAGCAACCATTACTTAAAGCCTTTCCTGCTGTCTTTCATCCTAAGTCCAACTTCTCCATCTTCAAAGTGTGCGTGCAAGTTTACCCCTACCTTTTTGAAGACATTTATTGTTTCACACCCTGCTTGAAAGTATATGTGAATGAAGGTTTTGTCTCCTCTAAATTAGGATGATAAACATACCAGCAGTATTATTTTTTAGTTGATAAAACTTGTCAGAAGATTGTAGATTTAAATTTTAAGAAAATTTTTTTGTTCTGAATCAAAGAATCTGATGTTTCAAATGTAAGAACATGTTTTTCTTCAGTCGTTTTCTGAGACAGCAATGCACAATGATGAAATGAGGTTAAGAAGGGTGAGAAACAAGAATTAGGAAATGTGAAGAAAGTTCGGTGGTTATTAAAAAAATCTATCATGACATGTAGCCATCTTTGTTTTTTGTGTTTCAAGCACCTACACTCTCTTTGGAAAATAAATTATTTTACATATTGTGGTTGGCAAAATGATGTCCTTCCAAAGATGGCCCTTATCCTAATTCCTGGAACCCATGAATATGTTAAGTTATATGGCAAAAGGGACCCTGCAGCTATGATTAAATTAAAGATCTTGAGATGGGAGATTATTCTGGGTTATCTGGCTGGATCCAAGATAACAACAAGGGTTCTTATTAAAAAAAAAAAAAAAAGAAGCAAGAGGATCAGACTCTGAGAAGGAGATGTAACAACAAAAACAGAGAAGAAAAAAGGGATCATGACGACAGAAGCAGAGAAAGAGACTGAAGCATTGGCTTTGAAGATAGAGGATGAGGCCATAAGCCAAAGAATGTAGGTGGCCTCTAGGCACTAGGAAATGAATTCTCCCCCAGAGCTTCCAGACGAATGCAGACCTGCTGACACCTAGGTTTTAGGACTTTTGACCCCCAGAACTGTAAGAGAATAAATTTGTGTTGTTTTGAGTCATTTAATTTACGGTAGTTTATTACAGTGGCAACAGAAAACTAACACAGATATTTTAAGGCTCCCACAATTAAAAGCAGAGACCAGGGATTGGCAATCTTTTCTATAAAGGACCAGATATTAAGTATTTTATGCTTTGTGGGCCATATGGTTTCTGTCACAATTGCTCAGCTCTGCCATGTAGCATGAAGGGAGCCAGAGACAATATGTAAATAAATGGATGTGGCTATGTTCCAATAAAACTTTATTTACAAAAATAGGCAATAGACTGGATTTGGCCCATGGGCTGTAGCTTGCTGATATGTGATGTAAACCAATGCCTCATCATTGTTTATTGTTTTAATTTATACTTCATCCTATTCTGGAATCTGATTCCTATTTTTATGTGCCACATGACCCACTGAACTAGATTCAGAACATTCAGCAATAGATCTGGAGCTGTCTCTCCAATTAGAAGCATTAAGATTTTATGTGTGAAGATGAAGGCCATTCTTAGCACCCTGTGGTTATCTTTAATTCCTCAGGACTTGCACATTGCAAGAATTGTATCCTAGAGGTGTAAATAAGAGTGCGAAATGACTCTGGCATGATTTGTTCAAGTGAGAAAACCATCCTGTATTGTCACAAAGCCTCCAGCATTTCTAATGCTAAGAATATGCACATCTCATGAAAATGTATTTTGTCAAGCACTGTCTACAGAGGATTAAACTAAACTGTAAAACCATGTTTTTGTGTACAGACTTTAGGATTGCTAATGCTCTTTTGTTTATAATTTCTCTCTGGGACATCTCTCTTGAGGCAAATGTTCCCTCAACAGAGGAGGTACTGGACAGACAGTGTGATTTTTAGCCAAAGAAATTGCTGCATGCAGGGATTCTTAATAGACTTGTGTTGTACTTCTCTTTCCTTTGTGAACCTGACCCCAAACATCTGTATAAATGTGGCAAGTTAAAACAGCCTGCTTAGACCTGGCTTGCCAAGTACAATTCTGTTTTCATCATGTTTATATCAGGATTACATGACATTGGCCCCCCTCCCGTGCCTGCTGGCTCCCTTCTTCTCTCTTCCTTGTTCATCTGCTGACCTCCAACCTTAACAGCTCATATCCAATCCTGCTCCGTCCCTGGTCAGGCCTTGCATCATCACTCCTTCCTCTGCAACTCCTCCTAACATCCTTCTGGTCTATATGTGGATTCGTTTATTCACGTCAGGTGAAGCTTTACTATTACCATGATTTTTGCATACATCCTATAAAATTATAGAGGCTCTTATTCAGAATCAGCTTATCATTTTTATAGTTTATCAGTATAATATTTAATAAATATCTTTGGGCTTATTGATGGCTAGATTTGTTTTTTTACTTAATTTTACTCTTCTTTGGATTAAAAAAAATACTTTACTTTGAGAACACTTTTAGGTTTACAACAAAATTGAAAGGAAGGTACAGAGAAATCCCATATATACCCCCGATCCCTCCAGATTTATGGCTTCCCCCATTATCAGCATCACTCACCAAAATGGTACATTTTTTACTAAGGATGAACCTACATTGACACATCATAATCACCCAAAGTCCATAGTTTATTTTAGGATTCACTCTGGGTATGTGCATTCTGTGTGGGTGGACACATATATAATGACATATATCCATCAGTATAATCTCAGAGTATTTTCACTGCCCTACAAATCCTCTTTGCTCTGTCTGTTCCTCTCCACCTCCACATCAACACACATACACTCCTGGACACCACTGGTCTTTTTATTGTCTCCATAGTTTTGCTTTTGTTTATTTTGTTTTGGTTTTTGTCCTATAGTTAAAATCATAGCAGGTAATCTTTTTAGATTGACTTCTTTCACCTAGTCATATGCATTTAAGTTTACTTCATGTCTTTTCATGGCTTGATAGCTCATTTCTTTTTTAGTGCTGAATAATATTCCATTGTCTGAGTGTATCATGGTTTATTTATGTATTCACTTACTGAAGGACATCTTGGTTGCTTCCAAGTTTTGGCAATTACAGATAAATCAGCCAGAAATGTTCAGGTGCAGATTTTTGTGTAGACAATAAGTTTTCAACTTCTTTGGGTAAATAACCAAGGATCACAATTTTGGGTTATATGGTAAGAGTAGGTTTATTGTGTAGGAAACTGCCAAATTATCTTCCAGAGAGGCTGTACCACTTTGCATTCCCAGCAGCAGGGCATGAGAGTTCCTGTTGCTTCCTTCTTTGTCAGCATTTGGTGTTGTCAGTTTACTGGATTTTGACCATTCTAGTAGGGGTATAGTGCTAGCTCTTGTTATTTAAATTTGCGTGTCCTTGATGATATATGATATGGAGCACCTTTTCATGAACTTTTTAACCACCTGTAGATCTTTTTGGTGAGGTGTTTGTTAAGGTCTTTCTTCTTTTTTTAATTGGATTGTTTATTTTCTTATTACAGAGTTTTAAGAGTTCTTTGTATATTTGGGATGACAGCACTTTGTCAGATGTTCCTTTTGCAAATGTCTTCTCATTACCTTGATATTGCATTTTGCAGAGCAGAAGTTTTAAATTTTAACAGAATCCAGCTTATCAATTGTTTCTTTCTTGGATCATGCCTTTTATGTTGTATCTAAAGTCACTGCCATAAACAAGGTGATGCAGGTTTTCTTCTGTGCTGTCATCTCAGAGGTCTATAGTTTTGTGTTTACATTTAGGTCTATGATCCATTTAGACTTTATTTTTGTGAAGGATGTAATTTCTGTGTAGATTTTTTTTTCATTAAGATGTCTGGTTGTTCCAGCCCTATTTGTTGAGGAGACAATCTTTGCTGCATTGTATTACCTTTACTCCTTTGTCAAAGATCAGTTGACTCTATTTACAGGGATCTATTTCTAGGCCATCTATTCTGTTCCATTAATCTATTTGTCTGTCCTTTCAACAATACCACACTGTCTTGATTACTATAGCTTTAAGTTCAGTCTTGAAGTCAGGTGGCATTATTGTCCCAATTTTGTTCTTCTTCAATATTGTATTGGCTGCGCTGGATCTTTTGCCTTTCATATAAACTCTAGAGTCAGTTTGTTGATATCACAAAATAAAACAACTTGCTGGTTTTTTTTTTTTATTGGAATTGCATTGAATCTATAGATCAAGTTGGAGAGAACTGACATCTTGGCAGTATTGAGCCTCTCTATCTGTAAATACAGAATATCTCTCCACTTATTTAGTTCTCTTTTGATTTCATTTATCAGCATTTTGTAATTTCCCTCACACAGATCATGTCCATTTTTTAGATTGATGCTTAAGTATTTCAATTTGGGGAGATGCTAATTTAAATGGCATTGCATTTTTAATGTCAAATTCCACTTGGACATGATTGGTATATATGAATCTTGTATCCTACAACCTTGCTATAGTCACTTATTAATTCCAGGAGTTTTTTTGTTTATTTTTTCAAACTTTCTACATAGAGGATCACATCATTTGCAAACAAAGACAGTTTTAAATCTTCCTTCCCAATCTGTATATACCTTTTTTTTTCTTTTTCTTGCATTATTGCATTAGCAAGGACTTCCAATGTGATGTTGAAAATGAGTGGTGAGAGGAAACATCCTTGCTTTATACCTGATCTTAGTGGGAAAGGTTTAAGTTTCTCACTGTTAAGCATGATAGCTGTAGGTTTTTTTGTGGATAGTCATTATCAAGTTGAGAAAGCTTGCCTCTATTCCTGAGTTACTGAGAGTTTTTATTATGCATAGGTGTTGGATTTTGTCAGATCCTTTTTCTGCATCTATTAATTTGATTTTTTTTCCCTTTTTAGTCTATGATGGTTTACATTAATTTATTTTTGAATGCTGAACCAGTCTTGCATACCTGGGATAAATCTCACCTGGTCATGTTGTATACTTCTTTTTAATACACTTTTGGATTTGACTTGCTAATATTTTGTTGTGTATTTGTTGAGGATTTTGCAACAATATTCATGAGATATAGTGGTCTGTAGTTTTCTTTACTTGTAATGTCTTTGTCTAGTTTTGCTATTAGGGTAAGTCTGGTTTCACAGAATGAGTCGGAAAGTTTTCCTTCTGCTTCTATCTTTTGAAAGAGATTGTAGAATTGATGTAATTTCTTCCTAAAATGTATGGTAGAATTCACCAGTGAACTCGTCTGGGCCCAATGCTGTCTTTTTTGGAAGATTATTCGTTTTTAATTTGATTTCTTTAGTAGCTATTGGCCTATTTTAATTATCTCTTTCTCCTTGTGTGAGTTTTGACAGATTGTTCCTTCAAAGAAAATTGGTCTATTTCATCTAGTATACCAAATTATGGGCACAGAGTTGTTCATTGTATTCTTTTATTATGCTTTTAATTTCCACAAGATCTGTAGTTGTAGTGATGTCCTCTCCTTCATTTCTAATATTACTAATTTGTGTTCTCTCTCTCTTTTTTTTCTTTTCTCTTTCTTTTTTTTTTTATTTTACTTTATTTTTATTTTCATTTATTTATTTATTTATTTATTTTTTTGGTAGCCTGACTAGAAGCTTATTGATCTATTCAAAGAATCAACTTTTGGCTTCACTGATTTTCTGTGTTGATTTCCTCTTTTTAATTTCATTGCTTTCTACTCTAATTCTTATTATTTCTTTCCTTCTGCTTACTTTGGATTTAATTTGCTTTTCTTTTTCTAGTTTCGTAAGGTGCAAACTTAGATTTTTGATTTTAGTCCTTTCGTCTATTCTAATCTATGCATTCAGTGCTATAAATTTCCCTCTAAGCACTGCTGCATTCCACAAATTTTGATAGCTGTGTTTTCATTTTCATTTAGTTCAAAATATTTTTAAATTTATCTTGAGAGTTCTTCTTTGACCCATGTGTTCTTAGAAGTATGCCATTTAGTCTCCATGTATTTTGTGATTTTCCAGTTAATTTTTTAACATTTTTTATTGATTTATAATCATTTTACAATGTTGTGTCAAATTCCAGTGTAGAGCACAATTTTTCAGTTATACATGAACATATATATATTCATTGTCACATTTTTTTCTCTGTGAGCTACCATAAGATCTTGTGTATATTTCCCTGTACTATACAGTATAATCTTGTTTATCTATTCTACAGTTTTGAAATCCCATCTATTCCCTTCCCACCCTCCACCCCCTTGGCAACCATACATTTGTATTCTATGTCTATGAGTCTGTTTCTGTTTTGTATTTATGCTTTGTTTGTTTGTTTTTGTTTATTATTAATTTTTTTTTTTTAGATTCCACATATGAGCAATCTCATATGGTATTTTTCTTTCTCTTTCTGGCTTACTTCACTTAGAATGACATTCTCCAGGAGCACCCATGTTGCTGCAAATGGCGTTATGTTGTTGGTTTTTCTGGCTGAGTAGTATTCCATTGTATAAATATACCAAATCTTCTTTATCCAGTCACCTGTTGATGGACATTTAGGCTGTTTCCATGTCTTGGCTACTGTAAATAGTGCTGCTATGAACATTGGGGTGCAGCTGTCTTTTTGAAGTAGGGTTCCTTCTGGATATATGCCCAGGAGCGGGATTCCTGGGTCATATGGTAAGTCTATTCCTAGTCTTTTGAGGAATCTCCATACTGTTTTCCACAGTAGCTGCACCAAACTGCATTCCCACCAGCAGTGAAGGAGGGTTCCCTTTTCTCCACAGCCTCTCCAGCATTTGTCATTTGTGGATTTTTGAATGATGGCCATTCTGACTGATGTGATGTGATACCTCATTGTAGTTTTGATTTGCATGTCTCTGATAATTAGTGATATTGAGCATTTTTTCATGTGCCTATTGATCATTTGTATGTCTTCCTTGGAGAATTGCTTGTTTAGGTCTTCTGCCCATTTTTGGATTGGGTTGTTTGTTTCTTTTTTATTGAGTCGTATGAGCTGCTTATATATTCTGGAGATTAAGCCTTTGTCGGTTTCATCTGCAAAAATTTTTTCCCATTCCGTAGGTTGTCTTTTGTTTTACTTATGGTTTCCTCTGCTGTGCAGAAGCTTGTAAGTTTCATTAGGTCCCATTTGTTTATTCTTGCTTTTATTTCTATTGCTTGAGTAGACTGTTCTAGGAGAAAATTTTTGAGATGTATGTCAGATAATGTTTTGCCTATATTTTCCTTTAGGAGGTTTATTGTATCTTGTCTTATGTTTAACTCTTTGATCCATTTTGAGTTTATTTTTGTGTATGGTGTAAGGGAGTGTTCTAGCTTCATTGTTTTACATGCTGCTGTCCAGTTTTTCCAACACCATTTGCTGAAGAGACTGTCTTTATTCCATTGTATATTCTTACCTCCTTTGTCAAAGATTAGTTGACCAAAAGTTTGTGGGTTCATTTCTGGGTTCTCTATTCTGTTCCATTGGTCCATATGTCTGTTTTTGTAGCAATACCATGCTGTCTTGATGACTGTGGCTCTATAGTATTGTCTGAAGTCTGGGAGAGTTATTCCTCCAGCCTCTTTCTTTCTCTTCAGTAATGCTTTGGCAATTCTAGGTCTTTGATGGTTCCATATAAATTTTATTATGATTTGTTCTAGTTCTGTGAAATATGTCCTGGGTAATTTGATAGAGATTGCATTAAATCTGTAGATTACCTTGGGCAGTGTGACCATTTTAACAAAATTGATTCTTCCAATCCAAGAGCATGGGATATTTTTCCATTTTTTAAAGTCTTCTTTATGTTCCTTCATCAGTGTTTTATAGTTTTCTGTATAATTCTTTCACCTCCTTGGTTAGATTTATTCCCAGATATTTTTTTACTTTGGTGCTATTTTAAAGGGAATTGTTTCTTTACTCTTTTTCTGCTGAGTCATTGTTAGTGTAAAGAAATGCAACTGATGTTTGAACGTTAATCTTGTAACCTGCTACCTTGCTGAATTCTTCGATCAGCTCTAGTAGTTTTTGTGTGGACCTTTTAGGGTTTTCTATATATAGTAACATGTCGTTGGCATATAGTGACACTTTTACCTCTTCTTTTCCAATGATAATAACATTTAATTAATGTGTTAGAAGCAGAAAATAATTAGAATATATCCCTGAAATTTTTTGATTTGAGAATAACTTCACCAAAAATATTGCAGATGATTAAGGACTTTTGTTATCTTAAAGACTCACAGGGAAAAAAAAATCCAGAGTTTCCTGACATGGATTGATTCTAGTTTAAATAATCTGCCATATAAGGCCCTACACATTTGCCAGGCCTCAGTGACAATACCGCTTGGTGTGGAGAGTTGTGTTTGGCAGCGCATTTCTGTTTTCTTTCCAGTTCCTAGGAAAACCTGCTTCTTGTATTCTGTTGTCTTGTAGGTTTGATGACCACGCTGGTGGTCTAGTTTGATAGTGTATACTTTCAGCCACCCAGCAGGTATGAAAAGTAGAATTCCACTGCAGTTTCATTACGGTTATTCTAAGGATGCTCATTTAAAGTGATTAAGTGCTGAGCACCTAACCATTCTTGTTTTAAATTCTTTTTGCCTCCATTCCACTGAAAAAGTTACCATGATTTGTTCGTGAAGTAGATCTTCTGATGCTCAGAGGTATTGCAGACCAGCAGTCAGAACATTTGAATACTAAGAAACTACACTGAAAGTACTTGCTTGGTCTCTTCCATATTGTACTGTTTGGATGAGTGAGAGAAGTTGAGTAAAATACAAACAATTGCATAAAAATAGATACAAGACATTGCTCCACAGTACCACTTCTGATGTACACCTGCCAAGGATACATCACCTGAATATAAGTGTGAGAAAACAGACACACCCAAATGGAGGAATGTTATTGAAAATAATTGACCTGGGCTCTAAAATATGCCAGTGTCATGTAAGTCAAAGTAACCTGGGGAGGTGTCCTAGATTAAAAGATCCTTGATAGATTCTGGATTCAAAAATATAATAACAAAAGTTTCCCAGCTTTACAGGGCATTATTGAGACAATGGAGAGAATTTAAATATAGAGTACATATAAATAAGAGTATTGAATCATTGAATTTTCTGTGTGTGACAATTGTATTGATGTGATGCAAGATATTTCATAGGAGGTACATGCTGAAGTATTTTAGAGATTCAGAGTGACAAGATCTGCAACTAACTCTCAAGTAATTCAGAAAAAGAGAATGTGTATGTGTGTGTACACCTATACATACATGCACACATATATACACATTATACTCATTTATTATACATATATGTAAAAGTAAATGAGAGAAAATGTGTAAATATAACAATTGGTGAATCTTGACATATAGGCATTTGTTGTACTATTCTGCCAATTTTTCCATAAGTTTGACATTTTTCAAAATAAGTTGGGGATAAAATAGACAACAAATCTCAAGGGGTCTTTTGTTTGGACATTAGTTAAGGTTCAGATAAACTAAAGTGGAAAATCGTGAAGCTACTAAAATAAATAATCTGTTCTTATCTTTCATAATATTTGTATATTTTAGTACTTAGAGACAAAGGCAGTTGAAGACTAGCTAAATAAATGTCTTCATATATATTTGACCCTTTAAGGGATGCCTTTAAATAAACAAACAAAATAACAGCCAGGCATCCAGGCATTTTGATAATCACAAGTTTTTGATTTGGAAACATTTCCCAGTTTGAGAGTTATTGCTTTCAGCTGAAATAATAACGGGCTTTTCCTCTAAGGGAAAGATATGTAATGTTTAAAATAAATATCATCAGTACAGTTCTGCAGTGTTGAGAAAACATAAATGACCTTCTTTTTTTTCCCCCTTTAAACATTCAGATCACCCAAACGTCTCATGAATGTGTATTGAGGGAGACAGAATTTCAGTTGACTGAGAAATAATTAAAAAAAAAAAAACTGGTTACAAGAGGGCTTTGCTATCATTTTAAACATCACCAAAGCCCTTTTTATTTGTGGGCTTCACACAAGGATGAGCCCAGACTTTTATTCAAGCAAGTTGGCTTCACTTTCCTACTGAAATCTGAATTTTTTTTCAAAAGGTACTTTTTAAGTTGAAATATAGTTGATTTGCAGTGTTGTGTTAGTTTCTGGTGTACAGAATAGTGATTCAGTTATACACACATATATATCTATCTATATTCTTTTCATTTCTTTTTCATTATAGTTTATTACAAGTTATTGAATGTAGTTCCCTGTGCTGTATAGTAGGACCTTGTTTGTCTATGAAATCTGCATCTTGACTGTTGAACACAATTTAGAATGGAACTCTAAGTTCAGAGAATACCATTAGTTACTTTCTAGGAATTGACTTGAACCAGTGTTGTCCTGAACCATGGGATTGTCTTTATGGTTCTCTCAAGGCTGGTTTGAAAAAGATGCACACATTTCTCCGGGGAACAGTCAAAGGTTTGAAGACATCTTTTTAGTGGGATTTCACACCTTTACTTTTTTTTCTTATGAAAAAGCAAGTTCAGTCTTTGTTTCCTCAATCAGACATGATAAACTTTTTAGCAAGAAGATTAAATAATTATTCTGTTGTCACTCTAAATTCTTCCTTTTTTTTTTTTTTTTTGCTTTAACTGAAAAAATAGCCAGAGCAATAGTGAATATCATTATTTGAGTAGCCGTGGTTTTTCTGACATTGTGCTAGACCAATGTCTTACAATTCTGTGATACAAACACCACATGAGCCCTGTAGGACACAGGTTATTGTATTCTTATTTTACAAAGAAGGGAAATTTTACAGCTAAGATAGTAGATGGTAGTTGGCCGGATAACAGTCTTGTTCTTACCACTACAATATAGTGCTTCCTGAAGATGAAGGATATTTATTTTCTTTTATTCCATTATCCACTTAGAAATTGTGACAGCGTATAGAAACAATCAAATTAATGCAAACCCTTTTAAGGTGGCAATTTTATTTTGTTTTTCTCTACCAGCTGATCAATTAGATCTTTTCTGAGTGTGTTTATCTTTCTAAAGTCTTAACAAGGATAGACATTTGTTTGTTGATCAAAATCTGTACCTAAAGGAAATATCAGACAATTTGTAGAAAGGATTAATGTGATAGTAGCTTGTCTTGATTGAGGCCACAGGTCATGGGAGAATTCAGTCGAGTTCTCCAGGAGTCTCATTAGAAAGGAGAACAGCAATGGGAGACGTGTCAAGTGAGACCAACTATTACCCATTCACTGACTCAGAAGCGCCCGGCAGGTGAGAAGTTGAGTGCGTATTCAAATTCAGTAGTTACTGAAGCTTGTTTGTTAAACAGACATCACTGGTTCTGTGCCAGGCATCAGGCTGTGTACTGAGGTCATTCAAGAGTCGGCACAATTGTCTGCAAGTCTACATTTACAATCTCTGTCGAGTTTCTAGGCTTAAAGTAGGATGTGAGAGATAAACCATAATACCGACACTAAACCTGTCATTTTTTAGCAATATGACTATTAATTAGCATTATCTTCCAAGTGTAGTAAGCAAGAGCTCATATTATGGATGCCCCAGGACAATTTACTCAAAGACCTCCTTTGGCTCTTTCCTTGAAAACATTCAAGAATCAGGTGGAAGACATTCTGTTAGAAACTTCCATGTTTTAAAACTTTAAGGTTTGATTGCATTTTCATTGGATGGCTGAGTAAATGACTTAACTTTTCTCCATACTTAAAATGGTGTTATAAAACCACATTGTGCACTAATGTACTCATCTACAAAACAGAAACAGACTCGCATAGTAAACAACCTTATGTTCACCTGGGGAAAGAGGATGGGAAGGGATAAATTTGGGAGTTTGAGATTTGCGAATGTTGGCCACTATATATAAAAATAGATTTAAAAAACATGTTTCTTCTGAATAGCACAGGGAACTATATTGAATATCTTGTAATAATCTTTAATGAAAAATAATATGGAAGTGAATATATGTATGTATATGCATGACTGGGACGTTGTGCTGTACACTAGAAATTGACACATTGTGACTGACTGCACTTCAATTAAAAGAAAACCACATTGTTCCTGATGACGTGATCCATCTCTATGGTGGACCCTTTCAAGCACACGTGTAGGTGGTAAATATTGGGAAACCACTTAATAATTTGTTACAAATTCGTAATTTTAAATCGTTAAGTCTGATTTTGCATTTATGCCTAGCTAATTTTTCTCTCTCATTTAATAAGTTCAGCAGTCATCACTATCTGAAATGTGTTGGTCAACGATTATGTTTTCTAATATGGCCCATTGTTTTGAACATTAAGTCATTAGCTTTGGCACCAGTGGCATCATCAGCTATCACCTGTTCTCAGCTGCTTCCTTTCAAACTGGCTTATTGGAAAGAGTATTATATAATTATAGTATCAGTGCTTATAATAGGTTAATATGAATCTTGCCAGCTAGACTGACAGTTTCTCCTGCTTCTCTGAAACACACACACACACACACACACACACACACACACATCCCCTTGGGAGATAAATGCCAAAATCCTAAAACCAGAATGAGCTTGCTCTGGAACAAGCTGGATGTTTTCACAGTGCAAATAGTTTGTTAAATAAAGGCATTGATGAGTCAAGTGAGAAATATGTTTGAAAGGAATAATTTTTACGTATAGTATTTTTTCTTCCTCTGTTAAAGTTTATTCATGGTGCAACTTTCTCTGCAGAAGAATAATATCTGATTTTAATTCTGGAGTATTTTACTATTTAAAAAGATCTCATCTTAAATTTCAGATGTATAATTTTGATTTTATGATAGAATATTTATGAGAGTTGTAACCATTGGATAGAAGAGGTTTGTATAATGCTCATTCACGCACACCTTTGAAGCTCAATATTTTATTTTATAGTAAGGTTAGTTAAACTTTCATTTCATCTTCGGTTTAAAGATTGTGTTTATTTTGGATCTTCAAAGAATTGTTTTTCTGTGTGAAATCTACGCTGTTAAACAGAACAGTCTCTTTCTAAATTCCTTTAGGCATGTGATTTTAAGAGACCTGTGAATATTTAAAGTGATAAAAGAGTTCCAAAGCTATGGAGCTACAGGATCCGTAAATAAGGTCACTCGCAAAATCTGCAAATACTTTGCCCAAAATCATAACAAACAGATCAAAACATGCAGGGAAAATTAGTCATTTTAGGCCTTACCTTGTTATTTGCATTTCAAGTAAAATTATTTATATTCTCTCTTTTCCCTCTTTTACTCCCTTCTCCTTTCTTCTCCCTCTGCATTATCTTCGATGCTTCTCTCTCTGTTTACTCCCATGATAATACAAAAATAATGATTCCCCAGTTTACAAAAGAGAGTGAAGACCTTTTTGGACTCTCAGATCCAGCTGGGCCAATTCTCAGCTCTGTTTTTCAGTTGAACTTTTCAAATATTTTCTTTTTTCCCTTGTCTTTATTTCCTCACCTCCCATTTTTAAAATCTTTTTTCTGAGTTGTTAGTATTGTTGTGATATTTTTCCCAGGCATATTTTCAGCCCAGATAAAGATACTTTTAAAGTAAGATTACATTATACACTATTTTTTTTTTGCTAGCCAGATCATTTTTGCTATTATAAAAACTGCAAGTATTGCCTAAGAATGTGCATTATTATGCACTTAGCATATTTCTTTCTTCTTAAGAAAAATTTTGTTATGAAATATTTTAACACTTGTAATAGCAGGCTTTCAGAGTACAGATGGAGGCCTTCCTACCATTGGATGAATATTGAACAGATATATGTCATGCTTATAATGTCTGTCCTCCAATCTTGATAGACATTTCTTCATAACAGCCTGGAAGGCCATGTTTGGATTTAGAATTCTGGGGTTTTTGGTGCCTCATTCATACCCATACCTTATCCTACACCAACAGGAAGCTTGCACATATACACTTAGACTGTCTAGACTCCACCCCCAACCCCCACAAATAGTTGCTCTTGGCTATCCATCAAGCTTAGGGGTACACACAGTGATGGCACAGTCTGCTACTGGGTGTGGTCCAGGGACTAGATTGACACTGTGCCTAGAACTGGGCCAAGGCCACTTGGGCAGGGCATGCCAGGGTCCTGGATATCTGAGTGTGGGCTAGCACAGGGTGCAGGCATCACGTGGGCACATTTCCTTGACTGGCTGACTTCTTGTACATATGCACCAGGATTTCATAGACTTTTTCATAACAGCCTTGTTAAAAAAAAATCTGAAGACAACTCAGTTACGGGTTAACAGGGCATTGGATAACTTATGTTACATAATGGAATACTACAATGCAGTGAAAATATGTCTGTGTATATTATAAATATTTTATACAATATTATTTATGGGTGAATTTATATAACCAACTGATTATTACAGAATGTTTTTACTGATTTTATTATATTTGTAGCCAACCTATCGTTGCAATTGATGAATGATTGTAGTATGGCCTGTTGGATCATTTTTTTGCTTATGTTAACAAGCAATACAAAAAGGAAACAAAATGTGTTTCAGAAATTCACCATTTGTCAGTGACATTAATGACTTCTTTATTGAATCAGATAATAACATTTGAATACTAGAATAATGTTTTCTTAATTTTTGTACTATTCACATTGTCATGATTTATAGACATGACATGCTTTTTTTAGACATGACACACTTTTAAGTTTAATTTTCATTATTAATATTTTTCTATTATGCTCTTAATAATAGGCAATACACAAAACAATAAATCAAAGCCTGATCTGTAGCATGGAAAATTTTCCTTGGTATAAATACTCCCACAATTGCCAGTTTTGAGCTACTGATATAAAATTGCTGAACACAGAGTTAGGAAAAGGCATGCTGTGGTCCACATTACATAGTATTTTCATCACACAGAAGAAAAGACATAAGTGACCTTGAGAGCATGAGTTTTAGTAAAATACAGTAAAATCATTAGGAAGTGATGAATTTTGAGTATTTACATCTTGTGTTATTAATAAAATTGATAATTAATAAAATTGTAAGTTTGTGCAATTTACTTTTTAACAATGGTTGTATTAGCAAATAGCTTGCAAAACTAAAAAAAAAAAAAACAACCAAAAATTAACAATCAGCTATTGTGAGCCGGTTCAAACCAGCTCCAGTACAGTATTGCCCAACACCCCTGACTGAATAGTTTATGTGGGTCACTTCTGGGTTTACATTCTATTCTCATGTCCTATTTGTTTATTTCTGCTCTGATACAACACTGTATTAATTCATTCAGTTTTAAAATTTAACTTGATATCTGGAAGGGCAATCCCCTTTCACAGTTTTCTTCTTCAGGAGTATCTTGATTGTTCTTATTGAAGGCTATCTTGGCACTTGCCTCTTCTGTGTCTACTTTATAACTGTTTTGTGAATTTCACAAAAATTTGGAATTTTGAATGAAATAGCATTTAATCTTAGGTCAGTGTGATGAGAACAGACATTTTTATGATATTGAGTTTTTTATGTATTAATATTGTATAGCTCTCCATTGTAGGTCTCTTCATATCTTAATATAATCTTAAAATGTTTAAAACTTTTTTTTAGATTTATTCTTAAGTACTTATAGTTCAGGTTGCTGGTGTAAAGATTTTTCTGTCTTCCCTTTTTTCTTTTTAAATCAATTGAGGCATAATTTACATATGCTGAAATGCACCATATATGTGAAGCCATATGAAAGGACATATATGTACAGTTCGATGAATTTTGACAAATGTATGCACTCATGTAACCACCTCCACAATCAGGAAGTAAAACATTCCTGTCATCCCAGAAGGTTCCTTGTTGCCCCATTTCAAATCCTCCTTTTTTCTCAATCAGGAAACCACTGATTCACTGTCTGTCACTATGGATTAGTTTTGCCTGTTCTTGAATTTAATATAAATGGAATCATATGGAATATATATTTTGGAGATCTGGCTTTTTTTGCTGAGTCTAATGTTCTTTTTCAAACATTAATCAACTTGCTGATGTGTGGAAGTGAATTTATTTATTTATTTATTTATTTATTTATTTATTTATTTATTTATTTATTTATTTATTTATATTTTTCTTGTCTTATTTTGCTAGCCAGAACATCCAATGTTAAGTGAAAGGTTTAAATAATAAGCCTCATCACATTTTTCTTATTCTTAAAGCGAATGCTTTTCCACATTTCACCATTAAATTTGACGATCGGTGTAGGTGTTATTTAAACAGGTTTTATTTGGCTAAGGAAATATCTTTCCATTCCAAGTTTGCTCACATTTAAAAAACTCATTATGGATATTGGATTTTATTGAATGCTTTTTTACTGTAGCTATTAATAATCATTTTTGTCTTTTAATGTCTTTTTTTGCATATATATTCATAAGTAGAATTTGACTTCAAACAGCAGGTTATGGCAAACTTTTTCTTAAAGAGTCAGATGATAAACATTTTCAGCTCGTGGGCCATGAAATCTCTATCATAACTACTCAACTCTGCAGTTGGGCTATGAAAGCAGCCATTGATAATATGTAAATAAATAAGCATGGTTGTGTTTTAATAAAACTTTATTTTCAAATAGACAGCCAGACTGTTGGCTGTAGTTTGCTGATTCCTGTCAATAAAACAGATTCAAATACTTTATAATGCTAGGGCTTTTTATACTTTCTATGTCTTATGGAGTCAGTTTCATTAAGTTCCATTTTCTAGTATTTTCTCCATTTCATCTAAGTTTTAAACTTTTCAACTGTTTTGTCATCTTCCTTTGTTTTATTTCATCTCTTTTTCTTACAATATGTTTTTGTTTGAGACTTTTTTCTTTTTTCTTGATCAGTTTTGGAATGTTTGTCTTATTAATATTTTTTAACAAAACTTGATGCACAGCCAAGGAAATGGTGACATCATGTTTTTCTTGCACTTGACTTGTAAATAATTTTGACTGATCTGTAGATGGTAGATCATTCCTCCACCTGGTTTATCCATCTCCACTCTATATTGTATACTTCATACTCAAATGAAGAGATTAAGTATTTCTCACATGGCGAACTATCATTCTTCATTCAGTAATGTAGGATATTGGTCCCCTGTTAACAGATAATAAGAGTAAGCATTCTTTGAGCACTCAGTGTTTGCCAGGCACTGCATAAGTGCTTGATACTTACTAGCTCACCTAGGCTTCACAACTATTCCAAGTTTTATCATTATTTTCATCTTTGCAGATAAAGAAATAGGCTTGGAGATACAAACAGGCATAGAGAAATAATGGTAGGCCAGGATTCCAAACTTGGGTAGTTTGATTCCAGAGTTTTGTGCTTAACTTTTAGGAAAGTTCTTTGCTATATTTCCTGTAATGCTGTGCTCATAAAAGGAAACTTTAGATGCATAATTTAGTGTCTTAAGAAGACATGGCCATTAGAAAGAGGTACTCTGTGAAGAAAGCCTGGACCAATTATGTCCTGCAATTTAAGTTTTAAAACTGGGATTCTAGTTTGTAATCACTCTCCTGTGAGATTGATCCTTGCCTATACCACTGGGATCATGTATCTGAATATAACTGAGTGAGAGTCAGATCGTGAACTCTGGTTCTACTTCTGTGTAATATTTCTTAATTTTCAAAGGCTTTTACAAACATCACATATTATCCTCACAATATGTCTTTGAACTAGTGGTAATTATTCTTTCTACTTTAGAGTTAAGTGCTTTGAGGCTAAGAGATGTAAGTATCTAGGTCAAAGTCAGAAATTCAGGGGTGGGGAAGCTCAGATGTAAACAAAGATCTTCTGACTTTCCATGTTGGAATCTTTTCCAGTACAAGACAGATCAGGAATGTCATGAATCCCCACCTGAAATAGCCAAATAATTTGACTCTTACATCATCTGATTTGCTCAGTGTTGTAGAATTAAGGACTGGATGATGAGTGATTTACTAGTGTCACAGTGGACTGCAATATTTGATGTTGTATGGACCTAATTTAGTTAAATGAGCAAAGTAACCTCTGCAGAGTTAATGCATGATAGAAATGCACTGACAGGATGACAAGAGCATATACAATTAAAGAGTCTGTTTTTTCACTGGAAGTAACAAGCCAAGAAGAATAACAAAAATTTTTGTGTCAGTTTCTTTATAGACTGTTTCCACATCATCCAGGCCTGCAGATACTTGGTGTCAGTTATTGAAAGTTTAATTTTAGGTTTCTGAATTCATTGTCCTGGACAATTTAGTGTGCCCTTTCTCTTAACACCAGCCGAGAACTTGTGCCTGGATGGCTGACTTCCAAGAATTTGTTGATTATGCTGTATCCTGAGACCATCAACTGGATGATGGCTTTTTTAAATGACTAATGTTCCAAATAATGGCATGTAAAATATCTGTTATTAGCCTCTTTCCTTGACTCTGATTACCTTATAAGGTAAGAAAGAAAAAAATACTGTGATTCCAAACCAGCACTAAATTGATTTAATAGACGCTCACACACAAACTCCATTTGGGAAAAACCTCACTGCATAGTCTATTAGTAATGATATGTATCTTTTTTAAAAGCAGAATTAGCATTATGATTTTACACTGTTATATGTTATGTACAAACATAAACATTAATAGTTAAGTGGTAATAAATAATTCTATGTGACACACAGACTTAAATATTAATAGTGAAGAGTAATGACAAATTTAATCATAATTAACAGTTTTAGTGCTTACTCTGCTCCAGGCAATATCATAAGTGATTTAATTTGATTCCCACCATTTTACAAATGAGAAAAACGATACTCAACCTGGTCATAGTACTAGTTAAACGTGCCAGTTTCAGATGCCACGTTCCTAACCATGCGCAGTCCTGCTGCATGATGCACATTAGAGGAGAACTGAAGTAAAGTCTCCATGACAGACGAGCACATGCTTCACAAAACGACTGCAGAGCATCCAGACGGCTAGCATCTCACTCTCAGGCTAACAAGTTTAGTGACCAGGAAGCTATATGTACTTAGAATTCTCTTGAAACACAAGATGTAGAAATAGAATACAGTTTAAAGACATTTTCCCTATTTCACATAGTCTATACTTTCAGACAATGGAGAAATTTGGAAGAACTTTCTCTCAGACTTTCTTATAACTGATCATGGCTGCCTATTTTCTCTGGCTGCTAGGAAGTTCAGAACCAAATGTGCAGCCTACTTGTAAAAAATTGTGTAGGATTTTAAGATGTCCTGGTATGAATCATATCTTGGCTATTTATTATTTCTCTACCTCATTTTTCATGGATTCTAGTTTCTTGAGCTCTTTGCTTTTCATTTTTTCTGTATTCCTCCAAGGCACCTCAAAATCTTACGGGTGTGTTTACGAAATACATCAAAGATGTGTAAGATAAAAATTCAAAACATGCTGTTTTATGTAAATTCATAGAATTGTCATAAACATGGGACCACTGAGATTTTCTAACTGCTAAATGACATGGGAGGGTTAGTTTAGTTTGGTTTGGTTTTAGGAACAGAGTGTAGATATAGTTGAATTATTGCATGAAACCTTGTTCATGTTCCTACTGTAAAAATAAGTTTTGTTCTATTTTGGAGAAGCTATTTCTAGACTTTATTTTTCCCTTCACAGGACAATTGACCCAACAGGACAACTTTCTGGTAACAAATTTGATAACAAAATGTTAAACTTGAATTTCTCCAGAATACTGCATCACTTACAAAATAGTGTTAATTTGGATGACCTAGTAACAAACCTAACACCCACAACTTTTTAGTGAGATCAGAATTGATTATTCTAACACTTTGGTGGTGGAACCCCCATGCTAAAAGGTTGTGTTGTGAGCCACGTTGCTCCTCTGTCTTGGTTGTGATGTCGGGGTGTGCATCTCACTATTGGTGAGGCTGGGGGTGGTGTGGTTTATCTAGGCAGCACTGACACCAGAGATACACCTGCTAAGTTCATCCTTGTTTGCAAGAGGGAATGTGGTTGAAAAGAAAAACAAAATACTCCACAGGATCCCAGGAAGGGGAGAATAGGAAGGATCTTAGGGGGAAAAATGAAGAAAAAGAAAATGTTGCTTCTGGGTGAAAAAAATTAATGAGTACAGGACACAGATAACTGAGAGGAGGTAGTGCAGAGCATCAGTCTCCTGACAGCACCCTCTTAAATCATCTCTGTGATGTGTGGTGTGTCACAGAACACATGGTCCCTTTTCCATTCTGAGAGTTTGCTGTCGGTAAATCGAGATGATGAATTTGCTTGATAGATAGAATTCCTGCGTGTGCTCAGAGGACAGAGGGACAGAAGGCTGATCTGGGGGCTCTGATTCCCTCGCAGCCACTGGCAGCTGCCTTTTCCTGGCCGGCTCCGTGAGCTTCATGGTCCTGTGTGACGCGTCGGGTGCCAGGAACAACAGTCCTGTCAAGTTGCACTTCAGGACTGAACAAAGTTATCTCTGTCCAGCATGTTTCCAAACGCCATGAAAAAAAAATAAGGTCTGAACAGATGGACGGATTTTCTTGTTCCATTTCCCTCTGGTGAATCTTACGAGCTCTTTCGTCCGTGGCATGTTTGTTTTCCATACTTGAACATTTTTTCCCCCCAGATATAAAATTCAATATTTGAAAGTCGGTGCTGGCAAAGTTGACCAAATAATTCTGACGTTAATTCCACAGATGTGTTTATTTATTCACGTCTGAAATATTTTCTTTCCTCAGATGACTGTTCTTCATACCCCAGGCATTGCAAGAGTTAGCTGTTCTTTCAAGATTTAAGGGTCACTTTGTTTATTAAACCAATCAGCCAGCAAGAAAAATAAAAACAAGAGAAGGAGAAGCCTGGATTAATACAAAAGGCATATTGGTGTTTTATAATTTTTATTAATGGTGCACCAAATAACACAATAGCAATGAAACTCTTCTTGGTAATTAAAATTGAAACCTTTAATGCATGTTCTTATTTGTCTCTTTTATTTATATTTTCATTTATGATGGGTTTTTTTTTAGGTAAAATTAAGAAATCCCCACATGTCAGATGAGGGACTCCTGCATTATATTAATTTGCAGAGGCATGTGTGAGGCTAGCTTAGGAACTCTGTTTTAAAAGGTAACGGGGCTGAAGGTCAGAATTACAGTGAATGGTTTGTATATTTTAAAATCACAAGCTATAGAAACTCCACTTTGTCTAAAATGCAGTACTTGCCTATTTGGAACCACAAGGTTATGTCAAAAGGGATTCCCTCTTAGGTGCAATTTCCTCCTTCAGCTTCTTGGAGTCAGATACACCAAACAAAATGCTGTCAAGGGTGGTGACCTTGCCCTTGGACTTGAATCCAGAAAGAGCATAGGAGTTTTGCACCCTCTGGATTTCTCCCTCTTTGGGAATTCAGTGATTTTGGATTGACTGTTCGATTGACGATTATAATTTATTTTCATACAGAACCATTACAGGCACACCTGGGCAATATTGCAGGTTTGGTTCCAGACCACCTCAACAAAGAGACTATCAGGATAAAGCGAGTCACACGAATCTTTTGGTTTTCTAGTGCACTTAAAAGTTATGTTTACACTATATTGTAGTCTACTAAGAGCACAATAGCATTATGTCTAAAAAATGGTTCACATACACAAGTTAAAAAATACTTTATTGCTAAACAACGCTAACCATATTGTAATAATGCATTAATCATAATGCAGAGGTGTCACAAATCTTCAATTTATTAAAAAAAAAACACAGTATCTGCAGAGCGCAGTAAGGCACAGGGCGATAACTGAGGCATGCCTGTATACTTGAAAGAGGTTAAACTATCCATGCATTATAGAAAGTCACATTGTCACACGCTGACATAGTGCCCACTGACTTGGCCCAAGCATAAATATTAGAACTTACATTAACACGAATACAATTTGTGAATTGTGAAATTGGTATGTTACAATTTTTTTCTAAATGATTAATGGATTCCAAATCAAGCTCATGAATCTAGCAAAATATTCAATGAGTATTTGCTACGTGGGAAGAGTCAGTGTTGTAAAAGTGACTCAAGCATAACTGTCATAACAGCATGGGTCTGTCTGCAGAAGGGGCAGAGGCTAGAAATGTGGGTTTGGACTAAATATAATGTAACTAAAATGTTTGCTGGGAAGGGGGCAGGTGTTAGACGCAGTGGAGGCTGCATGCCTTTCCAAGAGTAGTCAGTTACCTAATTAAGAAAAGAAGTTTAGTGATTAAATAGCAGGTTAGTGTTTTTCGAGCATATTTTTTATTACTTTAACTAGTTTTTTTTTTTCCATAAAGTAATGGGTGAATGCCCTCGCTGTTGCCTAGTCCGCGGTCCTACTGCCCACAGCCCTTCCTGCAGCTGCCTGCTATGCAAGCCTGTTCCTCCTTCCGTCCAAAGTGATCTGCCTCTGGGGCTGGACTGAGGTCAACTTCCCCAGCTACGTGGAATAGAGTGCGTGGCTGTGGTGGTTCCCGTGTCCTCATGGTCTGTGGTCCAAAACCTTGTGATTCTACGTGCTGTCTCTTCTCCCTGGGACCTCCTGGGACACGTACCTCCTCTTGGCTCATCGCCCTCTTGCCACATGTTGCTGTTCCTCTGGGGCTGGCAGTCACATAATGGATTTAAATCCCCTCCTAGATCTTACCAGCTGCCTAGACTTTGGGCACAGCATTTGATTGATCTGTGTCCTCTTCTGAAAAATATGGATTATTATAAGATTTCATAGGACTGGCTGTTGCCAATGTTCGGTGGGTAACAAGTGAGAAAGACCCTCCCAGAGCCTGTCTCGGAGCAGACCCCTGGTCATGTCCGTGGACCTTCTCCTCCTCTTCATCCTTCCCTTCCTTCCTTCCTTCCAATTTTCTTCCTTCGTCTTTCCTTTCCTTTATTATTACTATTTTTGAGTTATGAGAACCACAAAAGAAGGATCCGTGATGTGTTTGGGGCATTCAGAAAAGAGATTTGACAGTTGGAGGCATGAGAGGACTATTCAGGAAGGGCATTTAACGTAGGTCTTGAAGTTTGAGTAGACTTGGTGTATGTGGAAAACAGAAAGAACGACTAGGCTTGGATGGAAAGTCAGAAACATCATGGAGGCCCGGTACCCTCAGTGAAAGTGTTTGTTCTCTAGTAGCCAGCATGGCATTGTGGAAGGTCTTTTTTTTTTTTTTTTTTTTTTCCTTTCTTTCTTTTCATCATGTCCTAGGTGCACTTCAGGAGTTTGATATTGAAAACAGCATTCATGATGAATTGAGTGGGGTAAGCGAGAGGGAGACCGTTTCAGAGGGTTTGAATCAGAGTAGTGACAAACAAAATAGGAAGGAATCAATTGCAATCTCAGTAGGACTTAATTGCATGTGAGGAGTAAATCATATGGTGGGAGTAAACGTACTTGAGGTTTTAAGCTTAGTGACGGGAGGGATGAAAGTGACATGATCCTGGAGAGGAAATGCACTGAGAGAAGGATGTTTGCAAAGGAAGCTTGAGGTGTCACTTAGAAATTTGGGATGTTGTGTTTAGAGAGTGATGGGAAATATAAGCCTTGAATTCCAGAGCCATTTAGGAGCCACTTATGTGGATTTTGGAATAGAGGTTAAATGACTGTAAGAAATGTCCAAGGATAATAAATGTCAGAATCGTCTAGAAAGGGGCTGAGATGAGATGATGTTAGGGGGAGTGATGATCCAGAGAAATCAGAATAGGAACCTGTTCAGAAGGCCAGGATTATGTTCAGAGAAGCAGGGGACACTTGGATGTTCTGAGTCCTGTGATACACTGACTCTCGCGAAGAGGGCAGATTAAAAGCTATTGGATGTATCAACTAGAAGCTCACTGGTTTGAGAAACATTTTATGGGATAATATTTGGCAAAGCCAGCATAGAACAAAGTATAGCACAGTGGTTCATAGTAAGCCCTAGAATTTACTTTGATGGCTTGAAGCAAAAACTTGTTTCCTACTAGTTGTTTTCAGTGTAAGATTTGGTGACTGGGTGTTTCAACCAAAGAAAAGATAATTTGTTTTTTCAAGTTAATAATCAAAGTATTAAAGTTGCAAATTCCAAAACCTAGTTTTTTTTAAGCTCTTAAACTTAACTCAAATTCTCATTATTCTATATATAAATCCGGTACAGTTTATCGGTCACTTTCAAGGGGACCTTCACAACTTAGTTAATTAAATTTCATTAAATATTCAAATGGCATTCATAAATTTAACATATTCATTTCTATTTCTTAAACGTTTCAAAGGTCTAACAGGCTGATCAGTCCCAAATTCTGGAGAAATTTATATGAATACAGTATATTGAATTTATAAGATGCTGACCCTTAATTCCTTATAAACTTACAATATTATTTTATAAACCAGTAAATTTTTCTTATTAGTCTTTATAAGTTTATAATTAAAAGAAGAAAGCCAGGTAAATCACCCAATCTCAAATTTGAAATAGCAAATATAAACAAATTATTTGTAGACATAAATATGTTAATGAACTCGGGTTGTTTTTGCTTTGTCATCTTTGCCCTTTACTCTAAACTTGACTGGTTTTAAGAAAATTTACATGCTAAGGAGAGAGTCCTATCACCTGAGGTCTGATCTCAACAAGAGTTCCCTTTGCTTTTCTCTAACTTAGAAGTGGGAGAGTGAGATATTCAAATTCTCAGTCTCTCTTGCAGCCACGGGGGCCCACGTGACACACTTCTGTCTGATGGGATATGTACAGGAGTTCCTGTCTATTTATTTGGATGGTGGATAAAAAGGCACCAAATATGTGCTTGTTGCTTCAGGTATTGGGACATGGTAATTATCACATCTGAAACTTATGTGACCCTCAGTCTGTTCCCCAAACCACTGTGTGTGTGGGTTAACTGTGCTATCTAGAACAACGCCATGAGGTAGATACAGTTGTTACTACATTTCCTAGATGAGGAAGTGGCAACACAGAGAGGTTACTAAGTCGCCCAGAGTCACACGGCCGGTAATAGAGCAAAGTTAAGATGTGAGCCCTGGCACCGCAGTTCCAGAGTCCTCTTCACCTCTCTGCCACAGTCACCACTCCCTGGCCCTTCTCCACTGGGCACTTGAAACTCTTTGCTGTCTCTGTTCTTCAACATTGAAGACATACTGTGACAGCTAGTGGTTTCCACGTGTTTTCCCCGTTGGACTAAGTGTTCCTCGGCCATGGCGTCCATCCGTTCTGCCCCAAATCACAGCCACAGAACATGTCTCCCCAGAGATGTTCAACAGATGCTTCAGTGAACAAATGACTTAAGAGCTGTAAAATTACAGGTGTCAGAGAGATGGCTTACTTTAAAAACCTCACTATGCCAAACCTAGAGGATAGTCCTTAAAAAATTTAAAAAGGAGTAAATAGAAGAGTTAAGAAGTGACTTTTTCACTCCATAAAGAGGGTGTCACTTTGCATAACGACCACTTTGTGCAGTGTTATCCTAGCGAGGGAGCTGAGAGTCCCCTCACCAGATCTTGTAAGGAAGGAGACTTTCCGTCGTCTCTTTGTGTATTTCTCCATAAATAACATTGTCATGACCTAAGACTTTGACAACTGTCTGAGTCAAACTGCCTGTAGAGAAAGAAGATAAAGGCCCTTTTCCAATCTGTGATTTGCCTTGTGGAAAGCTAACATGTGGTTGAGCGCCTGGGTCCCCATAGAGAGCTGGTGTCTGCCCACAGATGTGTGAAAACGGTACCACAGAGTCACCAGGACCCAGGATATGGTCCATAGAAAAGGGATGTCATTTACATGTTAGGAGGATATGGGATGTCTGCTCATGATATCTTCATGGTATGGGATATCTATTTGGTTTGAATGAAATAAAAATGTATTAGAATTCTCCAGAGAAACAGAACCATTGAGGTTATACACATACACACACATATATATATACACATATATATATCAATTATATATATATGTATGTATGTGTGTGTATGTGTATATATATGTATGTGTACATATATATATACACACATAAAGAGATTTATTATAAGGAATTGACTCACTCAGCTATGGAGGCTGAGAAGTCCCACAGTCTACCATATGTAATCTAGAATCCAAGAAAGCTGGTGATGCAGTTCAGTCCAAGTTCAAAGACTCGAGAACTAGAAGTACAAAGAGCAGGGCAAGACCCATCCCAGCTCAAAAAATTAGGCAGGAAGGGACAAATTCTGCTTTCCTGTGCCTTTTTGTTCTCTTCAGGTCCCCAATGGTCTGGGTGATGGCCCACCCACATCGAGGAGGTCACACTGCTTTAAGGAAGCCACCAAAACAAATACCAGTTTCATCCAGAAACAGCCTCACAAACAAACCAAGATACAACGTTTAGCCAAATATCTGGACACCGTATGATTCGGTCAGTTGACATATAAAATGAACCATGACGAGTAAATGTGTAACGCTCGGGAAGAAAAGTGTAAATGTCACGTCAAACAAGCATGGCTTATGGCATGTGTTTATTACCAGTGTCATTTTGTCTCCCGTGGTCTCTTTGTTACTCAGCAGGGTCCAGGCTTCCCCTCCTTGGATGAGCAGTCACGCGGATCCAGACTTGTCAGTCACTCTGAGATAAGATGCATGGACAACCTTAGTTCAGTAACTCAATTGTCGGGACCTTAAAATGATGAAGAGTCCAACCTAATGGAAGTTGGGTTACCCCCTCCCCCGACTGGGGTGTGGCAGGTGGAGGAAGCAGAGTTTGTTGGTTTCTTCTCTCTAACAACCTCTCCTTTGCTAACTTGGGATTCTGAGACCTACAGGGTGGGAGTGGGGAAAGGCAAGGGGACAAAAGGGATGCTGATGTTTGCCGCAGTGGCATCACTGTCCCTCTTGTCTGGACTTAGCAGAAATCCAAAGCTGACTCTTTCTCTTGTCTCCACCCTCCTTCCTTTTCCAGAGTTTTCTGCACTGTTGAGCCCCTTCACTTTAACATGTTGGGCCTCAAGTCTTCAGACCTCAGCTGAAATATCCATTTCATATCATGTTACAAATGAATTTTCTTTAAAAGCATAGGACTTCCAGTTACTGTCTATCCAGAGCTCTCTATTTCAAACACAGAACTTCAAGCTTCACTGGAATGTGTTACCATCTTCATTTCACCTTTAAAATGACCTGTGTTTGATGCAAATAGCTTCTGAATATGCGATGAAGGAAAAAAAAAAACAGACTTGCAAATACCCACCATTCAAGATTGTTTATATGTCTAATGAGAAATGATTTTTGCTGCCAAACGTTTGTATGTTTCCCCGTCTCCTTAAATCCCTACCCTTTGGATAAAATGGATCTGAGATGGCTAACCAAGAGGACAGAAAAAAATCAGTAGAGAGGAGATAGGGCAAAGGGCAAGTAAGGATAGAAGAATAAAACACAGCTGAGGAACAGGCCACATTCGCACGTGCTTGGCATTGCCACATTTGTCAGAGGTGGTCATGGCTCTGGTTGAATTCCTGAATTGTCCAAACAAAGAGAGCAGTACGATCAATATCACAGTTCAGTGTATTTATAAGACGTAAAGAGTATAGTTGCTGAAGACAATCATACATGTTCCTATGAGAGGAATGTTTCCTGTGTGCTCCCATGGTGGGCGAACTCTGCACGGAGGTGGACCAAAAGGCCAGATCATCCACAAACTAGGACATGTCCTCATGCTCTTCCTTGTGACACTCCTCAATGCGAACAGAAAGCCAAAGATTGTTATTTAGGAAATGTTCTTGTAGATAGAACCATGATGCCGAGTGGTAGTCTTGCTTCAGACACTGCCTAGTGTTAGGCCTTCACACTGCCACAGACACACTCTGAGTCTATTGATACGTATTTTTAATTTTGGTAGCAGTTCTTCCCAATTTTTTTTGCATGTAAATACATATATGTATTGATTTTTGTTTCTAAGAACAGATTAGAGATTTAGCATTTAAATTTACAGTTATCAAAGGAATAAAGCCAATTACAAAACAAGAATCAACAGAATCTGGTGATCCAATCAAGGACACCTGCCCAATATTAAACATAATACCCACCATTTTTGTTGGTGATTTACCCGTTGGGTAGATATGAATGCGTATATCCTTGCAAATTCTTTCTCATACAGTTTTCCCATGAATTTCCAACTTAAAAGAATTTTTCTTTCCAAAAGTCGTGTATTGGCACTCAGGGTGAAATTGTATATATAGAAAGTCATTCTTTGGCATTCGTTTCATTTTGTGGGAGATTTAAAGCTCCTTCCTTGCTCTTTGTTTTTCTTCTTTTCCTGGAAAAGGCTGTTTATGGGTGTAAAAAAAAAAGAGTCAAAGATTACAAATTAAAAAAAAAAAAAAAGCTGGCTCTGCGCAGTGAATATTAATTCGTTTGTTCTCAGAGGTTGCCTTGCTGAAAAAAGCAAGGTGTGAGGCAGAGAAGGCAGGGAGATAGCATATAGCCCAATTAAGTTTGGTACAGAAAATGGAACCATTCTTAAGGGTTATAATACCACATACACAGGCTGATAAAGAACCTTTCCCACCCCGCCAAAAAAACCAACAGCCCAGCTGGATGGAATAGGCTAACGTCACAAATGTATCATAGATCTATTGAATGTACGAGGGCACCACGGTCAGGGGACAAATACACCAAGTCCCTGGCCTGATAGTGGTGACAGGTTTGAATAAAATCAGAGGTAACGATTTTACTGAGGCCAGAATAAGCAGCGTGTTAGCACAAACCCTCAGCTCTGAAGAAGATAAGTGAATTATAATTGCACACATAGACTTCTTAAGTTCATTTCTGCTTCATGGACACATTCTCTTATTTTCATCCAAAGCTACTTGATGAGATTACTTAGCGAGAGAGAGAGAGAGAGAGAGAGAGAGAGAGGGAGAGGGAGAGGGAGAGGGAGAGGGAGAGGGAGAGGGAGAGAGAGAGTGTGTGTGTGTGTGTACACTCCCCAGTGAGAAACACAAATGATTTTGTCTTTAATAAATCAAAATCTGAAAAGCATTTCCTAAGTGTTTTTCCTTGTGCTGGTGGAGGAAGATAATCTATCTCAATTTTGAGGCCATTCAGACATTTGAAAATATGGACTCTGGAGAAAAGAGCTAACCCATCTCTAAAAGGAAGGATGCTAAAACTCTTGCAACCAGTGAGTTACAGAATTTGGCCGATGAAAAGAAGTTTCACTGTTTTCACAAACAGGTGTCAGGACTAACAGAGCTGTCCTGGAACGGCAGCTTGGTGAGGGAAGGTTTCCTGGGTGCTTTATCGATAGCTGTGTCCTCCCCTTCCCTCCCCCTGGAACAGTGTCCAACACGTAGTAGGTGTTTGATAAATACCAGTAACATGATGAATGAGTGATAAGCCTAAGTGGCAAAATGAGTGAATGAATGAGAGTCTGGTAGAGCTTTGGGTGACCTGTGCTGATTACCGGATGAAACTACGTTGTAATTAGCATTGAAATAATTTGTCCTTTTATGGCTTCTCCCCTGGTTTTGGAGAGCTGGCATTCCTAAAACTTTTAAAGCATTTTCCTTTCAATCTTAGGTATACAATTACATGGAACTTTACATGGTTTGCTGAACAAAATTTGAACTGTTATCACCAAATAAGAATCGAGTGAGTCTGAATTGATGTATTTCTCTCCAGCTCACATTTCTGTGGCTTGTTACTGAACAGTCTAAATATCAGTTATAGATGTTTAGTTATTGGGCAGCCATAGCTATAAGGCTGCATAGTTTCTCACTAAAGATATTAAAGGAATAAAATGAATGAATAAATGATAAACCTAAGTAGCAAAACCCTTGTGTTAGCTAATACAGTGTTTTTACTACTTTCTGTATTTGCAGACATGTTTGAAATAAAGTAATTCATTCAAACATGATTTAGGTCTTTTTTCTGTGTCAGGTATTTTCTAGACACAGGACAGAGATCAGGGAACAAGTCTAAATACTTGCCCACATGGAGCTTACATTTTGGGGGAAGAGAGAGGCATTTAACAAATCTTGAAATAATGAAATTATAGTACATTGTTAATTAGTTTATGGTGCATTGAAGTAAGAGTGATTATGATGAGGCTTTTTTTTTCATTGAATATTGATTTTATTATTCAATGATTTAAATCTCCTGCACAAAAAAGACATGTGATTTAGTGGGAAAAAAATAGATTGAAATCAAAATAACACTATTCTGGCTCAGCCTCCAGTACTATATTATCTATATGATCTTGAAGAAGTCACTCATTTTCTTTGATCCTCAAATCTTCGTATGTAATGAGAGAATGAAAGCTTATTATCTTATTGAAACTCTATGAGGATGTACATATGCATACAGAAAATATGAAAGAAATGTAAATCTATGTGTGTGCATGAATGCTTTTATGTACAATTGCGTATCTGTATCCACACCTATATGTGCATCATCGTTTCTCATGGGAAAGCAGATTATAAACAAGGAGGTTGGAGTAGATGCCAGGTAATGTCCAGTCTTTGTTAACATCATCTGTTTCTAGCTTTTAAAATGCCCATATCTTCATTCCTCCATCCTGAAACGGGTTCTCAGGGAAGCAAGGGAGTGTCTTGCAAACATCTAGGGAAGAGGGATGCAAGATGCAAAACTTCTAAGACAAGGATGTACTTAGGGTGTTTCTAGCAGGAGGGTGGTCCCAAATGACGGTGGAATAACAGAAGGGAAGATTGCAGGAGTTTCCTAGACCAAAGGTATACTCTGGACTTTGTTCTAAGTGTGATGGGAGTTGGAGAATGGAGCATAGAAAACTTGATTGGGTTGATTGTTTTAAAAAAGCCAACGTGACTTCCAGGGATAATGGTCTATATAATGGTCAAGAGTAGGGGGAAATAGCAGAAGGCTATTTCATTTTTCCAAATGAGAGAAGGTGATGGCTTGAACTGAGATCTTGGTGGTGAGAGGGTGAGAAGTGGTCCAACTTGAAATATCTGTTAGTATCAGAGCCTCCAGGAGTCCCTGCTGCATCGGATGTAGAGGGTCATAGGAAGATACTAGTCAAGAGTGACTCCTAAGTATTTGGCCTGAAAAATCAGGTTGGTGGTAGTACCATTTAATGAGCCAAGGAAGACAAGTGCAGAGTAGGATTGAGGAATAAAACCAAACTTCATTTCTGAATATGTCACTTTGAGATGCCGTTTAAACTTCCAGGTGGAGCGGTGAGTAGACAGTTGGATGGAAGAATCTGGCGGGAGTCATAAAACTGAATGCCAGTAACATATAGATGGTATTTTAAAACTATGGGATTGGATGAGATCATCTGAAGATGGTTCTTCTTAAAATATCTCTGATCTCTGCTAAAGAACCTTTGTGATTTCATTCCCAGTTACTAGGAATGAATACTTTGTTAAATACGGTAAAAATGAATTAAAGGAAAAGTGAAATAAGGAAGTGCAAACTACAAGTGTCACTATTTTGTTTTATTTTATTTTTGCTATTACATTGAACAGACATGAAATTTTTCTGTGAAATTGCTGTGAAGATTTCTAAACACTTACTCTGGCTTTCTGTGCTGACCTTATCGTGGACTGACAGCAAACAGCGTCACATCAAGCCAGGAGTGCGTGCAGAGAGAGAAGGAGCCTTGGGCCTCCAACGTTGGCCCTCAGCGAGATGAGGAGGGAGGCGGGAAGTCATCAGACCAGTTCTTAGAATTCAGATTAAGAAAGTGTTTCAAGGAAAATGAGGCAAATGTATAGTATATGCAAAGTAGATGCTCCCAGGCATCACATATAATGATCGAATGGGCCAGAATGAAGGCAGGGTTGCTATTTTGCTTTTACGCTTTCCTTTCCCTACCTGCTTTCATGAGGATGCAGTTCTTCCAGTCCTCAGCTTTGTCTCTGCATGGTCTGTTCTAAGACGGTTTGGGGACAAACCTGAAGGAAGAAGCTCAAAAAATGAGCAACAGGGTTCATCGCCAAAGTTAGAACTGAGATCAGAGTTTTAAACATCTTCCTCCCTGAAAGCACAAGCCAAATGACCTAACTCTTAAATTGGAGGCTTTAGGGGTTCATGCTGGCCATTGAAGTCGTTACCAAATCAACCCATTTATTTGCTGGTCCCTCTTTATTATTAGCAGTAGGCATTATTTCAGCCAACACATTCTCTGAGTCAGGCCAGCAGTGTAATGGTACTCTTGATTTCTCAGCAAAGATTGTTTTTTCAGGCAAAAGGGGAAAAAGTAACTATGGACAATGGTGAGTGGGTTCAAATGCATGCATGTGAATCCAACCTAAGATTACTACCTTATGTGGAACCCAGAGGGAATTGCACAATCTCAGTTTTCCATCTGTGACTTAACTCACCCACTTAAAAGTATTGCCCCATATTTTTTTGCTTAGCCTGGTGCTTGTCTCTGCTCATCCCTTCACTCTGTTACCATCCCTTATTCCCCAGATGGGGCAGCTGAGCTTGGACCACTTCCCAGCTTGATGTTAGGGCTTAGGCCTGTTGCAGCACTTTGCAGTAATTCTTTTTAATTACCCCTGGATATCTAAGAGTCTTCTGGCTCCACCTCGGTCCCCATATGGCAGCTTTACCAATACCAGTGGTTCTCAACTGGGAGTGATTTTACTTCCCAGGGGACATTTGGAAACATCTGGAGACATTTTGCATGACTCAATGTGGGAGGTAAAATGCTACTGGCATTTAGTGCATGGAGACCAGAGACGCTGCTAAACATCCTACAATGCACAGGACAGCCCCTGACAATGAAGAATTATCTGTCTCAAATACCAGTATTGTCAAAGTTAAGGAACCTTGCCCTATATCTGGACATTGATTGAGTCATTATTTTACCCTCCGTGCTGATGTTTCTCTCCACTTAAATAACTTAAATGCTTTCAGTTACTGATTATATTTGATTAAGAAATAACAAAAGAAAAAGAAATAAAATGACGTTCCACATGCCCAGAGCACTCATGCTGGCTAGTTAATAGCTATAGGAGGAATTGGGCAATCATGTCTTTCAAACTTCAAGACTTCAGATTCTACTTGTGAGTTAAATTTGTGAGGACTTGGTGACAAATTTGGTAAAGAGGTATCCTCAGTCATTGCACAGCTGTACTGATGGAGGAAGACCTCAGTAATGAAATGAACTGAGAAAAACGTCTCAATTGTAGGATGGTTTTGTGAAGTACATTGCATGATTTGACCTGTGCAGCTCACCAAAGTGACCTTCCTGAGGAAGCTTGCCTTGGCAGAGCCCTGGGGACTCTGTCCACCAAAACACTTAACTCTTTGGGTGGATGAATTACAAAAAAAAAAAAAGGCACCCTTTTCTGAGCTTGGCACTCACAGGCCAGGACCAGGTGTGGGTGGATACACTCTGGCTGGATTCCAGCCTCATTTGGCCAGGGGGCCGGGACTTTGGTACAGGACACACCATTCACAGTTACCTAGGCAACAGCTTTGCTGGAACAATATCTTTGTGATGCGTATCCTTTTGGGTTTTTATTTACTACACGAATATTTGTTAAGTGCCTACCTTGTGAGCACCATAGGCAACTGAGTATGCCAGTGAATAAAACAGGTAAAGATGCCCACCCTCAAGGAATTTACAATCTGGTGGGATTTACAATCTGGTGGATCCTGTGTTTTAAGCGTTTGTGATGTGAAGTTCATAATAACTGTATTCTCTAGGTGAGAAATAATAAACTGCTGATGATTCATATCATTAGGTTACAGACAGTAGGAGCCTGGTTTAAGTCTTCCCATCGCCCTAGCCCGGGCTTTCCTGCTGTGGAATGTTCCAGGTGACCTCAGCCTGAGGTCTGCTGCCGCTTCCTTCTTGAATTACTTGCTGTAACTCTATTCTCTGACCTCAAGCCTTTGCTCATGGCCTGGCTGAGTGAAGAAGGGAGCATTTCCCCCTTGTGTGGTGGCTCTGACACTTCCAGCAGCCCCACCTGCAGTCCCTGGCAAGTCTCTGATTAAAGATTTGACTTAAATTCTCCTTTAGAATTTATGAGACATTTCCTGCCTTTTTTTTTTTTTTTTTGCCCTCGGGTACCCAAAACCTGTGTCTTATTGGTCAAAAGGCTTCGTGTGTGTTTTTTTTCTGTTTTGAGGTTTCGGGATTGCAATGGGGCAGTGTCATGAGTGGCTTAAAAACTCCTTTAGAATTTATGAGACATTTCCTGCTTTTTTGCTTTTTTTTTTTTTTTTTTTTTGGCCCTCGGGTACCCAAAACTTGTGTCTTATTGGTCAAAAGGCTTTGTGTGTGTGTTTTTTTCTGTTTGGGGGTTTTGGGGTTGTGGTAGGACAGTGTCATGAGTGGCTGTCCTGCTCCAGTCTCTAAATGCCACCGTCACTACCCTTTTCACTGTAGTCTTGGAGCAGACCATGGAAGGACACAAAAAACCAAAAATAAAATTGCCAAAGCAGGCAGCGGTGAGCAGCAAACATGAATGGAATGCAGCCTGTGCGTTTGCTGAGGTGTGAATCACCCTCAGTCTTCCTTTGACATCTGGAAGGAAGCAATGCCCAAACCGACATGCTGTAAATTACCCAGCACAGTCATTCCTGCTCTGAAAGGTGTCAACTTACATCTATTACATTGAAAGAGAAAGATGAATTAATTTTTTCCAAAAGTCCTAACTCATATGCTGTCCTTCAAACTTATTTCTCTTTCTGTGTTTTGGTTTTGAGGTACTTTCCAGGGATTGCGTGCTTTCAGGGAGATACTTGTGTGATGTTCAGAAAAGCTAGACTCCTATTTTCTTCATTGTTTCTGAAAACTTGCCTTTTGTTTCCACAAGACTCTGGATTGTGGTAAAACTTTTTTTCTTTTCACTTTTTCTTTAGTCCAGTGCCAGGTGGTAACCAGAATTTGGGTTGTGCAAAGGGGGACCATCAGGAGACGGAAGGATGTCTGTAATCTGACAGATTTTGAAAGAAGGCTCCTGGCATGAACTTGGAGGTTTGAGACTTCGAGGCTCAGATTAGAACTCAGTTGACTTGGAGGCCAGGCCAGACTTCCTGTCGCACAAACGGAGCATCTGTAGGTATGGGTTGCTTCCGAAAACCTTTGGCTGTGCTTGTTTTGGAACCTACAAAGGATTTGCGACGTCTTCTAGATGAATTTCAACTCATTTATAAGACAGGAGAGTATTTGAGACCATAGGATTCCTACTTAAATCGAATGGAATCACATGCCTTTCCTGCCATACTAGAGAGTGAGCATTACAACAACTGGAAGTGGGTGAGATTCAGGGCTCGATGACAGTTTTTAGTGATATGTTATCAAAGAGAGGAATGCAGTGGGCGTGGCCTGTGACAATGGCTTATATTTTTTAAATTAAAAAAACTATTGAAGTATAGTTGATTTACAATGTTAGTTTCAGGTGTACAGCAAAGTGATTCAGTTAGACATATACATACTTATATATTTTTTCAGATTCTTTTCCATTATATGTTATTACAAGAAATTGAATATAGTTCCCTGTGCTATACAGTAGGTCCTTGTTGTTTATCTATTTTATATATAGTAATGTGTGTCTTTTAATCCCCAACTCCTAATTTGTCCTTCCCTGCCCTTTCCTCTTTGGTAACCATAGTTTGTTTTGTATGTCCATAAGTCTGTTTTTGGTTTGTAAATAGAATTTGTATCTTTTTTTTTTAGATTCCACATATAAGTGACATCATACGATATTTGTCTTTTCTCTGTCGGACTTACTTCACTCAATATGATAATCTCTAGGTCCATCCATATTGCTGCAAATGACATTATTTCGTTCTGTTTATGACTGAGTAATATTCCAGCGTATATATAGACCACATCTTCTTTATCCAGTCATCTGTTGATGGGTGTTAAGGTTGTTTCCATGTCTTGGCTATTGTAAATAGTGCTGCTGTGAACATTGGGGTGCCTGTATCTTCTCAAACTATAGTTTGCCCCAGATATATGCCCAGGAGTGGGATTGCTGGGTCATATAGTAAGTCTATTTTCAGTTTTTTAAGGAACCTCCAAACTGTCCTCCATAGTAGTTGCACCAATTTACATTCCCACCAACAGTGTAAGAGGGTTCCTTTTTCTCCACACACCCTGTGACCAACAAGGGACTAATTTCCAAAATATACAGACAACTCATGCCGCTTAATATGAAAAAAAAAAAAAGCAAACAACCCAATCAAAAAATGGGCAGAAGACCTAAAAAGTCATTTCTCCAAAGAAGACATCCAGATGGCCAACAGGCATGTGAAAAGATGCTCAATGTCGTTAATTATTAGAGAAATGAAATTCCAAACTACAGTGAGGTATCACCTCACACCAGTCAGAATGGACAGTGGCTTATCTTAAAAATGTATTCCTGTGTAGCGTTTGGAGGATTTGCTCTCATCATTTTTGTAGTGGGTTTAGACATGAAGTTGTATTTTTTTGTCAGATTAAGTAAGAATGTGTTCCCTGGGTGCATAATGATTACCCAGCAGCGGGAGGGCCATCCAGGAGTCAGCTGCTCAGCAGTCGGGAAACTGGTAGTGGATTAAAAATGGATAATCCACAGAGTGAGGAAAAATACAGCAGAGCTGCAAATCCCCAATGTCATTTTCATTCAGTATCATATCACAGAATGGAGAAATAGGTTAAGTATTTTGCCTCGCTAAGTAATTGTAAGGTTTGTAGTAAAAGAAACTGAGTTCCTCTTGCAAAAATTTTTTAATACTTAGAATTTATTTCTTGTCGATCTTGAGAATTCAGCTTCTAGGGGCTCACAGTTTGCAAGTCACTCCACCGGGAGAATGCACCTAAGATAAAATCCTTTGAAAAAAAGGAAGGAGGCATGTGCCTCAGATGTGTTCTCCAGAGACATGTGTTACAGCAGAAGGAGCTGAGATGGATGAGTGGGCTGTTGGCCTGTGCTTTGTCATGAAGTTTTCATGCACAGAAAATGTCAGGTAAAGGAAAACTAGTGTGAGCAATAATCAACAAAACTGAGTTTCCCAAAGCATCTTATTTTATTTTAATCTCAAATCTTTTGATTTCTCCAACCCACCAGTACAAGGGCAAGTAACAGGATGTGAAAATTAAGAATTTCAAAGCGTTAAGATTTTGGATTAAGAAAAAAAAACAACCTGGGAAAAAGTTGCATCTTAACATGCAACAAAAGAATTTGCAAACATCTCATTGGATCTGTGGGGGAGATCTTAAAGAATATACCCAGTTAAAGAATGATAAATGGAATCCAATAGTATGGTGTCATGATTGCTAATTTATTATGTATCAAAATTCATAGTGTATGGCTTACTGACTGTACTTTTTATTGCTTCATTTTGAGACAGGTATGTATATTTATAGAGATTTGTATAAATCCAGCCCCCACCTCAGTCCCCGAGTCCTCCTTTTACAGTCACGTCTTAAATTCATCAGCTATAAATTATCCTTCTAGAAAGTTCTGGGGGAACTGTAAACTACTCCAGGGACGACTGCACTTTCACTACCGTCATTCATTCTTGTTTCAGAGTGATGTGTCCAGGGATTTGTCCTTGGTTTAATCAATCTTTTTCTTCAGCAAAATGTTGACTTTAGGGCAAAGTTGTTTCTGTTGTGATAAGACTTTGAACATGTCTGTCACCGCAGTTCAAGTAGGACTTGGCTGTTGGGCAGCAGCAGACTCAGAGGACGGCAGCCAGGCTTGCACAGAGCGCTGGGATCTGGGGAGCAGGCATGGCTTGGACGCTCGGCCAGACACAGGCTCTCTAGGACACACTCTCTCCATCTTTTTTTTTCCCCTCCAGTGTCTGTGACTGATGAATTCGCTAAGCACTTAATATCTCCTACTCTGTTCTTTCAGCAGACCGTTTGTTTATTTGAGAGCTTATTTTGGCAGGTGAATAATCAGCTATCTGAACAAACTCAAGGGCGATCAAGGGGACTAATTAACCTCAACTCTAGATGATCCACATTTTTAATGTTAGTATTTGTGACTTCGCAGAGCAATTGATCTCAGTTGGCTTGCTTTCTTCCCCGTCTGCGAGAGCACATCAGAAGCTCTAAAACGCACTGAGAAAATAGGTTTTAAAGCCCTCATTACAGTCAAAATTCTGTGGGATTTTTTCAAATATGCAGATATTTTTTTCCGTTAGCTGTTGGCAGGAGATTCTTGTGGCCCTTTGTTCTAAAGATGGAATTCACAAATCTACACTGTACTGTTTTCCCCACTTCAGAACTTTAATTAGTACAAATCCATTACTTGCGTTATTATTGAACACTGTTGATCAGATGCAGTCAAGTGTTTGATCTAGTTTTCCTAGGAGATGTGCTTCTTGTTGGCTAGGCAAGTTCGCTGTCTGCAAATAGAGCAGAAACAGAAGGATCAAGCAATGGCATGTGCCTTGAGAGCAACAGCCTACAATTCTCACTTCCTTCAAGATTTATATTTATATTTATGAAAGATTTGTATTGGCTGGCTTGGATTTATTAGTTTGGCGCAGAGTCAGCAAACTCTGGCATGCTGAACAATAATGCTGTTCTGAACGCCAAAAGCCAGGTGGTGGACATCAGATGGGAATTCTCGCCTTGGACTTCACTACCAGCTAGGTGTGAGGCCATGGATCACTCATTTAATTCCCATAGTCTGAGCATTCTCATCTGAATGAATAGGTTGGATGAGATCAGTGGGTCTCAAGCTTGAATGTATAAAAGAATTTACTGGAGGGCTTGTTAAATTGAAATCACTGGACCTCACCTCCAGATTTGGCAGAGCTGGAGTGGGGCGGTCTGAGAAGCTGTCTTTCTAACAGGGTCCCAGGGAGTGTGGATGCGACTGGTCCAGGAACCACACTTTGAGAATTCATGCATTGGTGATGTCTCTGACCACTTCCAGTATTAACTTTGAGTGACTGCTTCATGCCCAGTGGCTGGAAGAGCCTATTTGGAACTTCTGAATGCATTGGCTCTGGTAGGTACGGTTGGGGAAGTGCTACCAGCATACCTTAATAAGAGCAGAAATTTAAATCTGTTCAGTAGTGGGAAGGTCCTGGATGTTAACAGTAGCCCTGAACTAGTGGTGACAAGATTCGAAAAGGTTGGGGTACTGGAGTTTCGCAGCAGGGAGACCACAGCGGTGGTGGTTGGAGGGAGCTGGGCATTCACTTGGGGTGGTGAGTTCTGTATAAATGATGTGACATCCTATAAACAGTTTATGTCCATTGGATACAGAAAAAAAGAATAATTTGATTTCACAAGACAGTCGCTGGCCAACCAGTACTCTTTGGATTTCAACCATTAATGTAACTTTTAATATCAATGAGAAAGGTGTGTTCGACTGAAAACAAAATTACGTTTGACAAGCTCTGTTTGTATCTGTATCACCCTGTCCTTCAGAAACTGTGCAATAAATACATGTACACAAACAATATTTACTAAGAATAGGGTTGGCTTTTTACTTTGTTGTCTTGACTCTAAGTGCTCTATTAGTGATTCTGGAAAGCATTAAATCCTTGGCTTTTTCAAACTTTACCCACAGTATTATCAACTTGTTTTTAAGTGCATTTCAGTTCCTGCTATTAAGAAAATCCTTGCTCACTCCAAGAGCCAAAGGACATGACTTCTAGATGCAGACTGGGAAATGAGAGAAGCACTGATTAACCCGATTTATAGCTATAATTTCTGGGTTGGAAAAATCAATGGGTATGGCTGAAGTTTATTTCTGAATATTTAGGAAATCTCATCTGCCTCTGTTGCTCAAGATTTCTGAATTGTTGAAACTTCAATTTTACATTTTCCAAAACCCTATAATGTTCCTCAGATGTTCATACCAGACTATTGGCTGAAAACAAGTTTGCAAATATAAACTCTGTGCATCTTAGGAAAGGCTCAGCTTAGAAGAAGTTTAATTTTGTAATTGAGTGGGTAAAAGTGGTCCTGTGTGTACTGTCAAAAAAAAAAAATATGATTGAGAAATATCGAGAGTTCCCATCCAAGAACATCGTCTCTAATTGAAAAATAGGTTAGAGACATTGAAAATATGAATGATCAAGCAGGCATAAAAGGTGAATTTCTAAGGGCTGGCTGGCTCTGCTTAGGGGTGTGTGTGTGTGTGTGTGTGTGTGTTTCTTTCTCTCTGCCCTACAAGTAAAATTCCATCATCTGCCTATCACATGGGAAGGCGCACCAACAAGTAGAAAACTTTCAGCAAATAGCTATACTTCGCCTGGGCAATCAAGCTTAGGAAGCCTCAATTTGTGATTTAACCAAAAGCAATTTTTTAAAGGGCCTCCAGGAGAAATCTCCTTGGCCCCTTGCCTTCCTTCCTCCATCCAGGTGAACACTTCCCGTTATATCTGGAAATAACCAGCTGGCCAATACAAACTCTTAGTCAATTAGAACTAGCCAGACATGTGTTATCAACCACTGTATAAGATGTGATGACTAGTTCCCAGGTTGTTTTGAAGACAACCGTTGGAGTAAACTGAGAAAGCCTGGCATGGAAGTCTGCTGCACTCCAGGGCCTGGGCCAGAAGAGACGTGTTGCATCTGTTGAATCAACTGCCTTCTGGTTGTCCGCAGTCGTGGAGGGAGAGGTGAGAAAGAGGAGGTGAACACTCAGCTTCCAGACTCCCCCGCTAGCTGGTGGCATTCAAAGCATCTAGTTAATGAGAATTTGGCTTAGGATAAGTAAATTGGCATTTCCAGATACACTGAGGATTTCCATAGTTCCGGAATGAGTTATGCAGTGTCTAATCCTAGTCACTGATTTGCCTGTTTCTGAAATCTTAAAGGATTTTCCCAAGACTCAGATTTTTCCCCCCACTAAGTCTAGGTGGTATTTTCAAATATTTCACTCAAATGCATTTCACTTGAAAAATGTAGGCTTCACACATACTATTTAACAATTTCTTGCATCAAGAGGAAGCAAAAAAAGAGCAATCCTCTCAAAAATAAATAAACAAATAAAGCCTCATGCTTTTATTTTCTATATTTCTTTCTGCCCTCATGTAAAAGGAAATATTTGACCTAGTTTTATGATAGCATACCTATACATTTTCAATCAGTGTTAGCTGAAAGCAAATTACCCCTCTTTTCTCTTTTATTTTCATAATCTATTACTTTGTTTGGAAACATTTGGCCTAATCAGTAATGATGCTTCCAGATGGCAAAACTATCAACAGCAATGGGTTGAAAACAATGAAAAAAGACATCCTGATATTACTTCTCATACACACTGAAGCAGATTATTCTCAGCCCACCCTCTCTGCAAGAGAAAGATGGATTTGAATTGGAGCATTCAATCCTAACAGCTTTGTCTTGCTCTGGCTTATGCCAGGGATGCGCAGTGTAAATCACAAGAAAAGTCTTGAAGCAGCTAAGTGTTGAGAAAATGGACCATTCTTCGGGTATCAACATTGGATGCAGATCATTTAAAGCCATATGGCGTAGTTTTACTAGCTGTGCTCTTCTTAAGCAGGAGAAAGAAGGGCTTCGAAGATCAAGCCCCCTCAGCGATACAAGGCTGTCCATTTGTGTGAAGTTGGCCATTTTTAATGACTTACCAACAGCATCTTGTAAAATGTATGACTGAAGTTAAGAGATCAGTTTCCAGTCTACTTTTCCCCTCCTCTCCAGTGTTTTGATGAACTCAGTGTATTCTTGAGCATTATCTAAAACTAGAAATAACTTTGATGGACAAAAGATAAGAAAGGGAAAAAATTTTTTTAAAGATGTACCAAACTTTAAGAAAAACTGCCTAGATTTTTAAATTATCTATAAAGAATTAGGGTCAATAGTTTGAGGAGAAGAAAAATATGAAGATTTCTATGTATTTTTTGGTGGTGGAGATTGTTAGAGGTGGGAAGTGTTCCTTTATGCAGCCGTAGTGCCTACAGAGAATAGGTTAATAGGTATTTCTGCGAACCTCAGAAAGTAAATCAGCGTGTGGATTTAGGAATCAGGGATAAATGAACAATAGCTGCCTTGTCATTTCAAATCTGAGTCTGACTCCTGCTTCAGAACCCTTTCCTAGAAGGATGTCTGTGTGTGTGTGTGTGTGTGTGTGTGTGTGTGTGTTTCTTTAAAGGCAAGTTTTGTGGTTAAGAAAAGTTATCATGAGAAAGTGAAATAATGCAAACCCACAGAACCCTTTGCCTGGTTCAAGGAGGCCATTAGGAGGAAATTGATGAAAGCTGTGCAGCTCTGAGACCTGGCCGCTTACATTCCTTTACTTTTTTTTTTTTTTTTTTTTCCGGAATGCTTAAAATTCTTGCTATAGTCCTAGGAGGCTCTTGGACTTCAGACACTAATCCCAAGTAGAGTCCCAGAGTCCGGAAGACATCAATTCACTGTGACAAATAGAAAGCTGGATTCTGCTCCTGCCAAAACCCTATGTAGATTTATTTTCTCAACAACAACAACAACAACAACAAAACCTTTTACCAGATGCTTTGTGTGGTTGTAATAGAGACACCAGTAACAGACCAAAGTATCAGGGTTTCCCTGCATTCCAGCTCTGACACCCAGTGATGGTGGCCAGCGACTGAATGCCTCTTCTCTCGTGAGCAAACTCGGAGAGAACGCCCACTGAAGCTCTTGTGAGGATATAAGTAGGTTACACATGTGAACACACTTTGTGCGCTCGTGGCGCCCCACAGAGCTCGGAGGACTGAAGGACAGGGCTAAACGGGAATGAAGCTTCCTTCAGCCAACAGAGCAACTCCAGCCAGCCCCTTTATATCACATGTCCATTTTCTACTCACGGCTAATTGACTCCAGTTTTCAAATTAACAGATAAGTCAAAATGGTTTCCTTTTCTTCCTTTTTTTCTCCCATGACATTCTGTTTGGCTTTGTTTGTACCTATTTCACAGTCAAATTATGATAATGATGAGAGAAATAGTAAGAAAGAATTAGGGAATCTAAGAGCCAAGTAGCTGGCAGAGTGAAACACAGAGATAAGCTCATCTGGGGGTCCCATCTGTCTAAATATCAGTGCCTCCCTCTCTTTAACATCAAAATATTTTGGAAATCACCATATGCATTACCCCAAAATCAAATACATGTCAAATGCTTAAAATAGTTAAAAAGTCAGGGAAAAAACATTAAAATACTGTAAGAAAATATAGCTTAATATTTATATAATTTCGAGGAAGGTAAGGACTTTATAAACATGACATCAAGACCAGAATTTACAAAAGCAACCATAATATACATAGTTTCATATCTGTGTAATAGGTAGATACAGTTATAACATTTTGAAGCTTTTTCATAAGAAATTATTAAGTGAAAATAAAGGTAGAGGAGAAACTGAAAAAAAAATGTAATTGAAACATAAGATTACATAACATGGGGTAACATAAGTGGCAGTATCTTCATTTATAAAAGCTTTTAGAAAACCAAAGAAAGAAAATCCTTTAACAGGAAAGGACAAAAAAGACTGTTCACCAAAGAAAGGGGAAATACAAGTGATGCCAAAACCTACTTTAAAATGTTTATCTTGGGCAGGGAGGGTATAGCTCAGTAGCAGAGCACACGTTTACCACGTATAAGGTCCTGGGTTCAATCCCCAGTATGTCTACTGACAACAACAACAAAATGTTTATCTTTGTCAATTGTTTAAAAAAATGCATTTTAAACAGCAATGAGACACTCTTAAATTGGCATTGATTAAAAAAAAAAAAAGAAACAGTGCTATTCAATGCTGGTGAGTAAAAGAGAAACAGAACATGGTCACTGTTGTGCTGCTGGGTAGGGGAGTTGACACTGACCGTCTTCAAGAGCAGCCACTTGGCCACACACATTGAAACCCTCCACAGGTCAGGCCCTTTGGTCCAGCAATTCTGCTTCAGGGAAAGTACTAGATGGAAATAATCCTTTGTATATGCAATTATTTGTCTATGGGAGTGGTTCCCAATGGAGAATGATTTTGTTGCCCAGGCAATATTGGCAATGTCTGGAGAAATTTTTGCTTGTTCCAACTTGAGGGGTGGGGTGGGGTGCTGCTGCATTCGGTGGTTGCGGCACATTGGCAACGCACAGGGAGACCCCCCCAGAAAATAAAGAATTATCCAGCCCAAAGCGTTAATAGGATGGAGGCTGAAAAATCCTGGCATACATGAATGTTTACTCAAGTGACAAATATCCCAAAACAAAGGACTGACTGCAAACATGGTGTTTCTGTGTCATAGACCATTTCACAACAATTAAAATGTTACAGAAATATATCCATTGATACAGAAAGCTTTTCACAACATATTACATTTCAAAGCCAGTCCCAAAGCAGGGTGACCCCATCTTTGATTAAAGACATAGACTTAATTAAATATACCTCTAGCATGGTGTTTACAGGGATTGTCTCCATGTGGTTGGGTGTGATTGCAGGTATTTTTTTCATTTATCTTTATAGCCTGATGAACTTGAATTGCTTTTATATTAGGAAAAATTTAATAAAACTCAGTCTGATGAATATATTTTAAAAGAAAATCATATTATGGACTTACACATGAGTTATAATTTTAGTATCTATTGATTGAGAAAACACATGACAAAGAGCTACTATAATTTTATTAAATCTTTAAAATACATGTTTAGTATCAGAATAGATACTAAGACACTGCATGCTTTTGAAATATGCTAACGTATGCATTAGCCAACAGATTATTATCTTTCATTGGATTTGTTACAATAATTGTGGTTCCCGTGTAAGCCAGGAGATAGACATTATGAATTGTTGACCATCCTATAAAGTGTTTCCAAAGGTGAAGCTACATCGTATACACTTAATAGTTAACTTTCTTAGGCTTTTCCTACTTATGAAATTGAAATATGGTTGTGTCAGAAAGCAGAAGCTATTATTATCATTCGTATGTTTGTATCATTCTATTAGTGGCAGGCCACATTTTTAAAGCCTGTTAAAAATGAAAACATGAAGTGTGACTAATGTGGGATCCACACTTAACATGAAATCCAGTCTTATCAAATGATTTCATTATAACCGTTCTGACTGTTTATTAAATGTGAACCATAGACTTGAAAGGGGACTGTGATAATGAAGTTACTTTTCATCTTAGATGTGATTTTTTTTTCCCTGACTTCCATTGACCATCTTTGAAATAACTTAGTACGTGATGTTGACAAGATTCTAAATTTGAAGGAACATTTTTACTTGTACTTAGTCAAAAAATAATTACGCTTTGCAAATGCACTTTGTAACATTATTCCATATTTTTCTTTCTGGACTCTGTAGTGTATGTTCTGGAAATGTAACTGGTTTGTTATGACCCCAGTCACTTGTTGAATGTTTATAATATGCTATTATCTCGGAGGTACTGATGACATTGAAGTCAGTAGATATTAATTCATATGTTCACTCATTCTCTGGTTCATTAAATATTTATTTAGCCACTAGTACATGCCAGGGCACTGGGAATATGACAGGGAACAAATACCCTCTTGGGAATTAAATTCTGTTGAAGACTAGTGTCTGATCATGAGGAGTTCAGTGTCTAGTTGAGGAAGAGTCAGATATGAAAGAAACTATTTTGGTAACTCCTGTAACTGAGCTTGGGACAAGGTGCTGTCGGAGCAGAGCAACAAGAGATCTAACCGAACCAAAGACAGGCAAACCTGAGGGAAGTGTGCCTGGTGCACGTGGTCACCTAGATGGAAAGGTAGCCATTTGCCATGGGGGAAGTGATGGGAAATGGGCCGGCAGTAGAGCTGGGCATCAGCAGTGGCATGCTGTGCCCGAGAAGGACTGACCTTTCTCTTTGGAAGATGGAATGTGATAACACAAGAGCCTCAGCATATTAATAAGTGGTATCAGTCATGAGCCACTGGCTGCCTTAGAAGTGTATCAGTGCAGAGCCAGCGAGATCTGGGAGATTATTTGTCTCAATCATTTGTATTTTAAAGATGGAGGAAAAAACTTAGGTCCAGAAAGTCACAAAGCAGGTAGGGCAGAGCTGGGAGGCACCTTCAGTCTTCTGCTGGGGCAGGATTCAGCGGCTCTCCTGATTGTCTGGACAGTTTACACCAAGTTACACACACTGATAAGACATGTGAATACCGCAGCTAATCATCGTTCTGGGATTGTTCATGTCATAGAAAAATGGTTGACCGTGGCATTCCCTTATATGAGATATTAAAGACAGATTTTACTTTACAATACATTGATTCTATGTTCATTTTCAGACACATCTTTATGGTATAAAACTCATAGTCCATTAATGGTCTGCATTTTGGAGATGCAGGAAAATAAGATGAGATGAGAGAGTCCTGGATGGAAGTATTCAGGACCCACCATGTTTTAACTGGATATCTGCTGAGATTTCCCACAGGTGCATCACCACCTAATAGAACATAGGAATTAAGCTCTTTAACTTTTTGTTGGAGTTTTCAATAAGTGACAAGATGCGAAAACTAAGGGATCAGGCCCTCTGGACTCAGGAACTTACTATTTTGCAGAGCAAAGATGTCATCCCCATAACCAGATCGAGCCAGGAAGGTAGGGACCAAGGCACCTGCAGGAGTTCACTGCGAGAATTACTCTCTCTGTTGCAGTAATATGGTGGTGAGATTGGGATGGCGAGAGTGGTAGTAATAAGGATAAACTTAACTTATAACTCATAGATTGTCTGGATCAATGAGTTTATTGGACAAAAAAATTAACTCCTACATAGCAAAGTATCAAATGAGAAATATTTTAGCAAACCTGAAATAGGCTAGAAATAGCCAGAGAATGAAGCAGGAAAAATAATCAGTCATTTGTGTTTCCAAGTGACCATGGACAGTTACAAGAATGTTGCATAAAATGGAAAGTGCAAGAGGTAGGGAATGTGAAAATCATTCATCTTGCCTCTGGACAACCACTTCCCTATCCTGGCTGTTTTGTCCATTGTCTCAGTCAGGTACAGTGTGTGCACATGTGAACAGAAGGAGTAGTTAAGAAGTAGGATTACGCTGATGTTGGAAGCAATCTGTTTCTTCCATTTCCCTTCCACTGCTTCAGTGTTGCTTTCTGAGTAATCTACAGCATTAATTTTTTAAGTAGGTAATTTCCTTTTCCCTTTAAAAATAATTGTCTATGACTGTCTTGGTGCCAAAAATATCACAGTTAGCTTTTGGGCAAGAGAATGCCGTAAACAGGGACTCCACTCTCCCAGAGGTGTTCTTGTGCACGGGCAGGGCCCGGGGCTCTGTGGCTGGGCACCTCGGCTCTTCTGGGTCTGCAGGGAGATCTGCCTAAGCCCAGTGTCTGGTCTTCCTGGTTCTTCACAACCTTGAGCTCAGTGAAGTTTGTAACCAAAAGATTTACTAGTTTCAATCCATTGAGTCTCTTCATTTCTGAAATGTACCATAACTTGCTTCTTTTCCAAGAAATCTCTTAAAAGCGAATCCTAGTTGGAAATTATCTTAAAGATGTTTGAATCACCTTTTGAAATAAAAGTTATCCAACTTCCTTTAACAAATGTGGGCTCCCAGTATTAGTATACCAATACTAATTGCCACATAACGAATTACCCCCAAACTTAGCAGCTTAATGCAATGCACATTTATTATCTCAGTTTCTGTGGGTAAAGAATTCAGGTGCAGCTTAATTGGGTTTTTAGCTTCAAGGTCTCAAAGTGTCAGCCAGGGCTGTGGTCGCCTCAAGGACTGGCCAGAAAGAATCTGCTTCTGATCTCAGGTCACTGAGGCAGGGTTCAGTTTCTCGCAAGCTCTTGCGCTGAGTGCTCAGTTCCTCTCTGCCTGTGGGTCAGCCGTGCTCCTCAGGTCATTGCCGTGGGGGCCTCTCCAGGATGGCAGCTTGCTTCCTCAAAGCCAACAAGAGGGAGAGTCAGCTCACAAGACGGAAGTCACAGTGCTTTATGACCTACCACTGGAAGTGACGTCACTTCACCTATGGCAGAGTCTATTGGTTAGAAGCACACTTGGGGGCAGGGAGGCGGGGTTCCCAGAAGCATGAACACGGAGACAGGGATCATCAGGAGCCATCTTACAGCTCTGCACACTGCAGCCACTTTCGTCGTGAGCAGTTCCAGTCTGTGTATTTAATTTACTAAGTAAATTCAAGTTTCTGGATTCATACCTTGACTGGGCTACTGTCACTAGCTCTGTGACCTTGGGTGAATTATTTAACCTCCCTGAGCCTCACTTTCTTCATCTGTAAATGTAAACCTGTAAAGTGTGGGTTAAAGGAATGCTTCTTTCCTAGAGTTGTTTTGAAGGTTATTCGAGACACTTCTTGTAAAACAGTTAGCATACTGTTCAGAAAATGAAGTATTGTCAATATCTAGGTTTTCTGGAATGCTGAAAGGGTTTGTAAAAATGTCTCAAGATAAATTTTAATTTAACATTTTGGTTGAAGCATATCTAAAATGCATAATGTAGAGTCTTCCCAGGTAGTTTATACTAAACAGAATTTTGAGTCTTGATACTTTATGATCTTTATGTAAACTCTAATCTTTGTGTTATTAGATTGTGGCATCCTGGGTGGCTTTTGAGGCGTTGGAAGCCATTGCCTCCTTAAATGACCCCAGACTGCTCTAACTTTTGAAGGCTCATACCTGGTTTTAATTTGATTTTTTTCTCTTGCTTTAATGTTGCTATCAAGTACATTTCACTGTTATCACTGTGCTGCACGTAGCAGCCCTTCTCTCTTACTTTTTTTTTTTTTATACCTTTCATCTGCTATGGGTTTAAAGTGGGGGAGTAGTATGTATTGCTTAAAAGGTAAAACAATCCCACGTGTGAATCCGAGCCTTCCCTCTTGCTACCTGTGGACTTTGCTTAACTACAGGTACTTACATCCCTGTGCCACATCAGTAAATGTGTGAGGATTTTCTAATATGAGAACAAAAGTTTATAAATTTGGGCATATATTTTGAAACAAAATATATTAGCATCTGCAAAAATTTTGGTGAATTCCAGTCACTGAAGTTTTGTTATGGGATTACATCTAATGACATTTCTGTTTAGTACCAAGGGAATTCCTTGGATGAAAGGAAAATCATGGTAACTGTCTCTTACTACCGCGTAGGTTACATGGAGTGATTTTCTTTCCCCTGCATCAACATGTTATTGCATCTTGACTTCCATACATTTCTGTTCTAGGGAAGGTGTTAGACATCACTTTTGAGTTGAAAACACATGGTGTTCAGTTTATCCTCACTAATAACAATTTTAAACCAAAGACTAAGTATTGATGTTTTGTTGCAAGGTGTTTAATAGACATGGAAAGTGACATTATATGTCACATTGCACAGATCAGAAGCATGGCAATGTGATGTGGGCTCAGGAACTCACTTTGACCACAATATTCTGCTTATGCAAATCAACTAGAGTAAATGAAAATACAAGTTATAGAGAGATCTGTTCTTTCATAATTTTCTCATCCCTAAGATTGAATGGCCCCCATTGACTAAGGGATAAGCATAGTATAGGTGAACAATATTAGCAGATATTAAGGTGTAGAAGAAGTAAGAAAGGAAGAAGAAAGAGGCAGTAGAGAGGCCTACGGAAGCCACAGATTGTGCCTGTGGTGAGGAGAGATGGGAGCAGGCAGCTCAGGCTCACAGGGGGCTGAGTTATGAATACCAAAGTGAATTTTCAATGCAGACCAACTGGATTCAAGCCCTAGTCTCTCCCTTATCAATGTGTGGGTTTGGACAAGTTATTTAATATCTCTACATTTCGGTTTCCTCTGTGAGATAGGATTAACTGTCACATTCACCCAACCAATTTCCTTGAGCATTGAATGAGAGACTGAGAATGTTAATCTTAGCGGGATGCTAGACACAATGTAAGTGTTCTGCATGCTTTGTTGCATCACTGTAATCTGGAGCAGAAGTTGGCAAACTTTTTCTCCAAGGGATGAAGTAGTAAATATTTCAAGCTCCTGGTGCCAAGAGAGCAGAGTAAGAATATTATGTAGATAGTTACACCACAAGAGATAAGACAAATTTCTACAAAATGTTTGATGACAAAATGAAAAATATAATAATGTAATTAAATGAGATTTTAAAAAAAACACGGATCTACTAGTGGAATTCTTTTGGCAGGAATAGAATGTTCCCTTAATTGGGGCTCAAAAGTGCTGTTTTGCTATCACCAAACTTTTTGCAAATGCTCATCCTTAAAGACCATTCTTGGCACAAAATTGGGCTGTACAAAAATAGGTAATGGGCAAGATTTGGCTTAGAGCTATAATTTGCTGCCCCAAAACAATTGTTCTCAACTTTTCTTTTATGGTCTCACCACTGACATGTATCATGGATCACGTTCAGAAATGTAACACACTCGTACGGCCATGACCAAAGGTGGCCTCAGTTTCCAGCATAGTTGCTGTAACCATACCCTTTTGTCTGACACACAAAAAAGGCTGTATCATGCACAGACTTCTGTACTGTAGCAGACAAACACATAGCAACAAAATATATATAGCAACAAATGACCCACGTAAGCATCACAAGGGATCATGACCAGCCATTTTGTTGTGACACCAGGATCTCTAAATGTTCCCACTCTTTAGAACAGTCCTCCAAATTTACAGCCTAAAGCCACAATGCACATCTACAAGGGCCTTTCAAAGAAAAAAAAAGAAATTGTAAGGTAGAAGAAGGTTTTTTTGGGTTTTTTTGTTGTTGTTGTTTTGTTTTTTTGTTTGGATGTGCTGGGGATACTGAAATGGAGACCCAGTTATGTGCCAGTTGCTACATAGTTGCTGACTCCTTCCTGAGTTTTAGACCTGTACATCCACCCACAGGCTAGGTATCTCGGCCTGGATCACCTACAAGTACCTCAAACTGATGCTGTAAAACTGAACTCGTTACTGAGCCCCTACTCCTAATAGTTCTTAAATCTGTCCCCTGTGAGCCTTTCTAATTACTATTTTCTTGGCCCAGGCTCTCTCACATGACCAGGCTTAAAATGTGCAGTGACTCACCATTTTGACTAGGGTTAAGTCAAGGTCCCTAACATGGTCTTCAGGGCCCACGTATTGGGACCTGAACCTGCGTCTCCAGCTTCCTTTGTGTATATCCTAGCATCATTCAGTTCCCTGTCATTCTCTGCACATGCCTGTAGTGTTTCTTACCTCCCTCCTTGCTCCTCCTGTCCCCTTTGCAGATAATCCTCCCGGTCCCAGGTCTGGATGCCTTATAGCCACCTCCCATCTTTCTGTGACGTCTCCCTTCTCCAGAACTCAGTGGCAGAGTTAGGTTTCACTCCCCTGAACCGGTTTCCCCCGCTATGCAAAAGTAGCGTATTCCCATGAAACTTTTTGTAAGTCAAAATGGCGTAAAGTGAAGAAGAAATAATTACCTTCATTGATAGAGGCAAAAATCCTCTTAGGACTTCTTTGGTTGTGGAAAACAGGCATAATGCAGGTCTTTGGTAAAAGTGAAATGGTGCAAAGTGAACTTTTGAAAAGCAGAGGTTACCCTTGTTGCCAACTGAGCCTCAGGCTGTCCTGAATGCTTTCAAGGCAGTATCTTTGCTGTGGCATCTTTGCTGCATACATTTTTTTGCCATGTAACTAATTGGCCATAAGGCAGTTTTGCCATAGAGGATGAACTAATGAGAAACACAAGAGGGACATTAAAAAGGACATAGTGAAGCAGGAGAAATAAATAACAAAATTTAAAAGACTCTATTGTGAAATATAAATTATTTGAATACATGTGAAATGTGTGTAGGTTCGTGGCACAAATAACTGATTTTGTTTTGTGGATTTTACCCAAGCATTTGTCTTCCACATATTTCACTCGTTGTATTTTATACTTTCTTGTTTTTGCTTGTTAATTTGTCTCCTCACTTAGCATCATACTTTTTATTGGTTTCCAAACACTAGGATGCATGTTTGTAACTGAGCTTTATGAAAGCATTTGCACTGCTGTTTGTATCACATTGGTAGATGTTGCAAAGTTCCTTGGGAGATGTGGGTTCAACTCTGCACCTTCAAGGCCCTTGGCCTCTTTCTTCTCCAACGTGGTGTTTCAAAGAAACCACTCTTGGGCAAAAAGTCATCATCTGTTGGCTCGGTAAAGCCATCATCAATAATGCTGCCAACTGGAAAAAGTGCTAACGCATTTTCAACCAGTTGAAACCAAACTGTCAAACCAAAAATTGTCAATCACTTATTTTATTTTTCACAGCGAAATTGCCTTACAGCCAAGTAGTTATGTGGCAAAAGGTTTGCAGCAAAAATGCCTGCAGCAAACCTGGTCATGGCAGAAGCAACTTATGGTGAAAATTCCAGGCACAGTCTTAAGCATGTCTGCACCTTCTCCATTGACCTATAATAGTCTTTTGATGTGTCTGTCTCCCTCACTGCTCACTGAGACACTTGAGAATTGGACTATGTCTCATTATCAATCCTCTGCACAGGAGTCTTGTCTAACGGAGGCATTCTGTAAACGTTACGGTGTAAGTAACTCTCTGCAGAACTGGCTTACTGACACTGCCTTTATCTTGTCTCCATCATCACGGGGTGAAGGGACAAAGGTAAGGAACCTTCAGGAACTTACTCTTAAAAGTCTACTTTCAAGTCTTCACTTTCATTCTTACGTACACGTCCATGATTATTTTGAAATAGAATCATTCCCATTTTAAAGTTGGCTCTCTGTATAATATATTTGTTCTTTCCAAATAGAAAAAGGGATTAGTATTTTTCTATCAGCTTACACTGTCTTGTACTTAAGTTTTGTGTTTTCTCCACCTTCATCAAACCAAGTGAATGGTAAGGAAGGAACTTGAAGTTTTCTATTTGTTAGACACTAAATGAGGAAATTCATTGTGCTGTAAGCACCCACTACATCCTACCGTGACGTGACGGACAGGGCTATCTGAAAAGAGGACAGTTTTCCTCTCAGCAGCCTCGCTTTTCCCTCTTACACCAGTGATAAACAATTCCACTGTACAAATCCATAGTTCTCATTCAAAAGAGTGTCTTGAATTATTGTGAAACAATTTAACACTTTTTGACTCTAAGGATAACATCACATAGCACATCACAGAACCAAAACTAAGACTGGGCTCAGACTTGCTAATGTGGCATTTGCGTCTGCTTCCAGGAATCACAGCCCCTCCAGTTTGCGGAGGGCTTGGATCTGTGGAGCTCTCCTTCTAAACCCCAGAATCATGGTGGATGTTTAGCACATCAGTTGTGAATGTATAGAGCTACTCTAAGGATAAGGAAAAACTGGGACACCAAAATCAGCAAGCATATATATAAAGAAAAGTTTGCAGAAGGCTCCTTATAATTAAAAAAAAAAGGGAAGCAATTTCCTAGAGGCTCATTTTCGTTCCTTACTGCTTGCCATTGCTAATTCATTGTTATTTTCAACATTATTCTATTAGTTATATGTATAATGATGAGACTCCAGCATTAGGCAGCACAAAAGGTAAATATTTGAAGACAAAAGCTGATGCCACTAAGGAAGCATACACACAGATTATATTTAAATACACTGTATGATTGTTCATAAAGTGACTATGTTTTAATCTAAGAAAGCAATAATGCATGTACTTACGGCAAGAAACCTTGTCACATTCATATGTGTTTCACTACTTTCTGTCCTGTTTGCCTCAAGAGTGATTGTCCTCTTTTGACCTCTTCAACTTCATAATAATAATATCTAAAGACACACTAGGTCGCGTGGCTTTGGTTAACAAGTACACGGTTTACCCAGTATCAGAACCAGAACTCTGGTGGTGGTTTTTGTTTTTCCACTGGTGTAGAGGGAATACCTGTATTTAAACTATTGTTATCCTTTCTTTATCCTTTCTTCATGTGCTTTAATACCCTTCTATTCTAAGGGTAGTGTGAACTCTAAAAGTAAGTACACATCAGTTGCTTAAAGAGGAACATTGTCACAGATTTGCTCATTCTTAATCCCCAGAATAGAAATATAGTGTAGAACTGCAGTGAAAAGCAAAGACCACCTACATTTAGAATTTTGAATGATAGCAAACTGTGCTCTTCTGAGATTGTGCACTCAGTCGTGACAGTACAGGTATGTTGAGTTTCTCCATTCGCGCTGAGCCAGGCAAGGGTCCACGCCACGCTGCATCCCTGCGCGCCGTAGTTATGGCCGTGCAAAAGGCGTCAACTGGGGGATGTTGGTATGGGCTAAATATAGAAATGTAAACATACATCAAAGCCCAGAAACGTGGACATTTTGATTCATTCGACCCCTATCTCGGGGCAGGCACGGCTCAATTTATCAAAAGAGCAGAGTCATGATGCGTTGTTTAGGGAAATGCTCCCAGGTATTGATCCAAAATATTGGCATAATATTTAAGTCCGTTTGCCAAGATCATCAATCATTTTAACTCCATGACCACGCAGGCAGCAGGGCATAGGGCCGAGGCGGCTGCATGGGGAGCTATGGCCACGCTGCCTGCTGTCTTGCCACATGGCCTCTGGCATGCCACTCACTCTGCTGCCAGCTGCCTCCTCATCGGGGAATGTGGGAAGGCTGCACTTCCAGGGACTGCCCAGCACTCTGTGTTGGAATTCTCTAAGAAATAATACTGTCCTTATTTAGCTAATTATCACTATTTGAGCATGTATCTTTAACATATCCATCTGGAACCTTCAAAGTCGACCCAGTATAGGTATGATGAATGTTCATGTCATGGGCAAGAGAATGCTCCAAAGAAGAAATTTGGCATCACCCAGACGCGATGCAGAAATCCCTCATTAATCCATACTGTACTCGTCTGTAGCTCTATCATCTATACTTTTTGTTCTGAAATGTACACGTATCTTCGATGTGAAAGAATGTTAAGCAAATCAACAATAGCAAATCAACTTTTGAATCCTCCAGGTACCAAACGGTAATGTAACTTTTAAATTTGATGTGACACATTCAAAAGACTTCAAAACAAGTGGCTCTACATCAAAATAGTAAAAATCTCTAGTTTTGAAAATATCCCACATCCGGATTGGAGGAGGCTAAGGAGTCATGACAAATAAATATACTGGGATCCTGGACTGGATCCTGGACAAGGAAAGAACATTAGTAGGGCAATTGACGAAGTTTGAATAAAGGCTCGCAGGTTAGTGAATAACACTGTCTCAGTGTTGTTTTCCCGGTTTTGATCATCATACTATGGTCATATAATATGTTAACATTTGGAGAAGGGCAGCAAAGGGTGTATGAGACCCAATGGTGCTATTTTTGCAACTGTTTTGGTAAACCTGAAATCATCTCAAAAGGAAGAGTTAAGAATATTTCATGAATCAGATTTCTCACTGTCCTGTTCATCTTCAAATAAACCAGTTCAGAGAATTTTTACTATAGTATTGATCTCTGGTTGTAATTTAATAATCCATATGGAATCACACTATTAAACCTGGATGGATTTATTCAGTTTTTTGATGAAGGAAGGAAAAAAGCAGCAGTTAACAATTAGTTAACTGAGTGTTAGTTTATTGCCAACTTAGTTGCTTCCCAGCATTCCCTCACCTATTCTTTCTTGCCACCCAAACCCTGACTTTACTCAGGGCCACGTGTGCCCCGCCTGGGTGACATATCAGCCTCGTCTCTGATCTCCCAATCTCCCTTGCAGCTGGGGTGGCCACGTGAGGCAGTTCTGGGCAATAAGATAAAATGAAAGGATGCAGGAAATACTTTGAGGAAAACTTTGCTTTCCTTACAAAAGGAACAAACACACCTGATTCCTCCCTTTCCTCCCCACTTTTGCCTATCTTGAATACAGCTATGATGTATGGAATTCTGGCAGCCGATTTGTGACTGAAAGGCAGAGCCCAAGAAAACTACAGAGGTGTCAGTTTATCAAAGTGATAAACCAACCAGCAGCTACCCACCTCTAGACTTTCTGATAAGAGAAAAAAATGAACTCTTATTAAGTTAAGCCAATATTGTGGTTTTTGTTATTTGAAACTGAAAATGTTTAATTTATCCAAATTTTTATGTGAATGATTTCATTTCATTCATATAAACATCCCTTTGATATGGGTATTATTATCATCCTACCCATTATACAGATTGGGAAACTGAAGCTTTTGGAGGTAATTGGAATCCAAGTGTGCCTGGCTCTAAGCCTCCTTCCTTTTCCACTACACCACACTGCCTCTACACAGTTATTTGTACACACTGTGTGGTGGTGAAAATTCTAGATTATGAAACTTGCCCAGAGATACCCAAGTAGTAGGGGTTATATCAAGACAAGACTTCAGATTTCCTTAAAGTCTGGCTTTCTATATAGCTCAGCAAAAGCAAGTAAGGCTTACAAAGGAATTTCCCCTTCTCTGATTCAGTTTTAACATCCCACACTCCTGTGGGACAGTAAGAACTAGCTGTCTTCCCTGTAATTTATAGTTAAGTCTTCTCTGCAACAAAAGCTGTGTTATTCGTCCAAAGTCACATCAAGGGTCATCTCTAGACCTGAGAGGGATACCGGCTTCTTGGCACCTTGTCTGCTCTAATGCATGACATTTGCTTTCACTTTTTAATCGCTGTGAGCTTTTCCCTAAACAGTACATCTTATTGATACTTTCACTCTTTACTGTGCTGATAAATGTAGCCTCTCCTACCCTGAAATGGGGATCAAATGACTCCAAAGCAGTGGAGGAACACAGTTCTCAACATTTTTCATTGGACTTTAGTTCATTTTCTTTTTAACCAGAAAATTAATGTCCAGCACATCCTCCTGTGTATGTTACTTTATTGGGTACATACTTACTGCATCTGTGCTATGCTGAAGATATGTACAGGAAATCTGAGAGGTGACCATCAATACCGTGGTGTTCATACTGAAGTCTGGGAGGAGGGCAAATATCAGACCTGCTATAAATGGGAGAAGCTCTGACTGGGAGTTAGGAGATCTGGATAACAAGCCAGCTCTGCTTCTAAAAGGCTGATTTCTATAGTGATGTTAAGTCAGTACTGAGGATGGGTCTAGGGTCTTATTGTTGAAAAATATTTGCTGCCCCTCCCAGCCGGGCCCTTCTTGGCTCCAAAACCACAGTTATTTAGGTCAAGGGATGAACTAATTAAAAAAAGAAGTTCTCCATAAATGAACTAAAATTCTCATAAACTGATAAATTATGCATGAAAATTACAGGAGTAATATTAGCACACATACTCTGTACTCCTATTTTTCTAGCAGCTTCCACTTCCTCTTCTGTTCCACTTAATGGTGCAAGATAGTTAAACCTGAAGGAGGTGTTTTGTACACAGGTTTACATGTGGTAGCATCCTTCATACTGCTGGAAGCTGAGCTGTAGAGTATTTGGTGTGTCAATGAGAAAGGGGGCTGGTGGCTTGTAAGGCTTCTGAATCGTCCTTCAACTTCAATGAAAATTATGTTCCCTTGGCAAGGGAACAAACAAAGCCCTGTCTTTCCAGAGCATGGAAGACAAAGAAACTAAAGACGGCTAGTTAAACAAAAAAGCTTTACATACTCTCATCACTGAAAGGCATGATTGAAAAAGCATGGCTTTGGAGTCAGATATTTTAAAACTCGATCCCCTGCCTCAGCCACTCAAACTATGTCAACTTGGACCAGTTACTCAGACCTCTAAGTCTATTAAAATGAGAATAATACCCTCTTCATGATGTGATTGCATGAACTTTTAAAATATTGGCATAGACTATAGCACAGGGCCTAGCCAGACTCAGTAAATGGTTGGGATTAGTGGAAGAAAGAGCAAGTTCCCACCAGTCTTCTGTTCACCACTCCCTTCCCACCCAGAATAGCCTTCGTTACTCCTCTTCTTATTTCCACATTGGTTCTTTCCACCTCTGACTTGACATGTAGTCTTTTAGCACCTCTTCAATTCTCTGAAGACCTCAGTAGTGACTAGGAGCTATGAAAACTGTGTGATCCTCTTTTTCCAAAGTCTAAAATACCTAACATAAACAGAATAGAAAGGCCAGATTAATGAAGAATGTTTATATATTTGCACTGCACTCACTTAGCCCCACCCAACTTTATTGAATTGGGCCTCAATTTAAATATTTTACTTTAAGCACATTTTTCCCCCAAACGTTGGAGAATTTTTAAATAATGAAAGAAATTGCCCGTGGTCTAGAGTGCAGTGTGCTGAGTTCCATCCTGATTGCCAGTGCTTATTATACAGCAGAGTGGGGGCAGAAAATGAAGCGTGTGGTTTATAAGATTCTCTAAACTCTACTCTACTTGGAAAAAGGGAGTGAGTAAAGGAGGCACATAGTTAGTGGATGTCACAGTCATTTTAAGGAAATGGACAGAAGAAAGCCCTACCATTCATTCAAATATTCCCATGTTGCTTGATTCCCTTTCTTCCCCTTTGCACGTGGGTCCTTCTTGTGTATTTTGTATTAGGTTTTCATTGCTGCTGTAGCAAATTACTGCAAGCATAATGGCTTTGAGACATGCAGGCTTACTGTCTTCCAGATCTGGAGGTCAGAAGTCTAACTCAAGATGCTGGCAGGATTGCGTTCCTCCTGAGGCTTGGAGGGGAGACTCTGTTTCCTTGATTATTTTTTCAACTTCTAGATACCACCTGCATTCCTTGACTTATGGCCCCTTCCTTAATCTCTCATCACGTCTCCTGCCACTAACTCTGACCCCCTTGCTTCCCTCTTACAAGGACTGCTGTGGTTTTACTGAGCCCACCCAGATAACCCAGGATAGCATCCTCATCTCAGTATCCGCAATTTAATCTGCACGTTTCATTGACCATTTTCTAGGGATTAGGACATGGGGACTTCTCTATGGAGGCCGTTATTCATCACACCACTTATTCTGACCTAGAAGTGGTTTTTTATTTCAGATTTTAGTGTTCTCCTGTGAGTTTCTCTTTCCCAGTTCATCTGGCTGTGGTCCGGGACTTAAGCATATGTTCTCACCTTTGTAAATTTGACCCCTGAGCTTGGCATGCCCCCACCATAATGCAAGTCCAGATTTCTGTGTTCTGATGTTTTGCCAGCTTTTTCTAGCAGGATGGCACTTTAATCAAACTGTGTTAACCTGGTCATGGTAGGAATTTTGACAGCCTAAAAATTGAAAACATAGAAATTTAACAGTAAGCCCTGAGCAAGTAACATGAGCAACAGTTTTTCCTTGCCTTCTCTGATCCTGGTTATTGAGTTTGGAGGTGGTGGCAGGTGACTCTATGGTTGTTGTCCATGGTCCTGAACCACCCTCCGGCTAAGGCTCAGTTCTTTCTCTTGACCTCTGGGATATGAGGGACTCCTGTCCAGTTTCTCTATTTCTCCAAGAAATTCTGAATTGGTGAGGAAAGAAGTAGTTAAGGTTATGGAGGGAGCTTAGAGAGAGACTATTAACATGGACAGATGCTGTTGGACATGCAGACCCCTTGACAGGTTGCCAAGTGGAAAATCAGAGAAGTGTTTTCTGAGATAGTTTTCAAATAATTGCAACTACAGAAAAGATAACACAGTTAACCATTACATAAAAATCGAATAACTAAAGAGAAATAGGACAGTTGTGCATAGAACAATGTAAAGGGTGTACACGTCAACCTTTGGCAAAAAAAAGATGGTAAAAATGTAGTAATTATTAGTTGAATTGCACAAAAATGTTTTTTAAAATATTTTGTTTGTAATTCAATGGAAAATACTTCCTTGTGTAATTTATAAAGTGTATTTCTTGTATCATGTGCTTTGACAGCTCCAGCATTTTTCTGAAATGTACTCTGCATCTCTCCCACTCATTATCACACGCCATGGTGGTGAATGTGCCATTCCATGAATTCCTCCCCCTCCTCACCCCTACCCCATCAAACACAAGCTATATTTTTGATCCTTTACCTTATCTGTGATATTCATTTATGCATTGGGTCCTCATCTTTCAAACCTCCATTCTTTAAGGATGGGATGGAATGGGAATCAGGAATAGATTTTGGGTGCTGATTGTCTGTGAGTCATGTTATTCTGTAGGGAACTCTATGGATTTCACATAAGCAGTGCTCACACATTTGTTTCAGCTAATTCAGAACTCCAGCAAGATGCAGACTGGAAATTGGGCCAGGCATGTCTGTTGCACACACTTTTTGATAATTAAGAACAACAATAGCAGTCTTAAATATGGTGATAAAGCTAAAGCAGCCGCATTGCAATTGTGTTATCAAAACATCCTTTTTGTTCTTCCACACTCCATTCATCATCGATGTTTACTTGGACATACCAGAGATTCTCGACAGACAGGTACAACAATACTCTCATTATGTAACTTTCCACCTGAAACTGCTTGGTTTTTAACTTAGTAAAGCTTAAAACAGATTTCTGTTTTTATCATTTCTCAGGATTAAAAGTAGACACCTACAACATATTTTGAGTTTCCTTAATGCAAAACGTGAGCCACTGGTTTTTGTCCTTTTATTTAATGATATTAAGAAGAAGAAGAAGGAGAAGGAGAACAGGGGTGATAAATGAATAAATAAATCTAATTCCAGAACCCTTTGTTACATGAAACGTTACAGGAAGCAGCCGGGGTAGATACCTGCCAACACTTGGGTTAATAAGTTTTGAGTGTACTACTCAAAATTAGCATCATACAGAAAAGTGTAGTAGGTTTTATCCTAATTGCTGTTACCCCTCAAGTCCCCTTTTGCTTAGGGCACACCCCATTTTATAGCTAGTTAATAAAGAAGACTATGGTTGAAAATTCGTGTTGCCATGGAAACAACCAATTAGAAGGGCAAGCTGAAGAAGAAGACAGCTTCCAAAACTCTCAGGAGAAACAAAAATGATCTGGGTTGGCAACCTACAAGAAACATCGCCTGCTAAAAGCTTTTGCCAGCTTCCCCTAGCGTTGGCCTGCGAGTTTATATCTGAACAAACATCTTGCACCCATTTGCTAAGTGCAGCATCTGTAATGCATTCTCAAAGGATAATTGTGTCTGGGGCTCAACATATGTGATGGTGAGGCAGGAAAAAATTCTCACATTTTTTTGGTATAATTTCCCTCATATGTTTCTTATAACTTCATGGCACCATCAGCACAAGAGAAAGAAAAGAACTATAAGTGGGGTAGCTCTTTTCTAAGTTCAGGAGTGTATTCATAAGTTCTATTTTAAATACTCCTATTTTATATATAACATTATACAGTGTTATGTATAATGCTGAAATTTATGAAGATGATCATTATAGGACTTAAATAAAATATGTAAACCACCAATTTGGAAGTTTGGTGTTTAACCCTTGTGTGCCTACGGCACTCTATTTACACATGTATCTTAATTTCTGCTTCCTAATCTCTCTGTATATTATTGTGCTGTGTTCTCCGGAAGCTCAGTATGCAAATGTAACACATTTCCCAAAATAGAGGATTCAGTTGAAGATAATTCACATTAAAATATAGTTCACAGACATTATTTCCTTCATTCTATTAACAACCTAGTGAGGGAGGAAGTTTTTGTTTGCATTTTGCATATAAAGAAACAAACATAAAAGTTCTCAGGGACTTGCTTAAAGTCACACTTAGCAGTGAGTAGTGGACCAAGGGGCAAATGTCAACCTTGTACCTCAAGACCTGGCATCATTTTCCCTTTACAGTGTGGCTCCCCTGCTAACGTAAAATTAAATGTACCTGGGCGTCAACCTTGAGTATATAAAATAATGTAGTTCTTGAATCTTCCCTCCAAAAACTGTTTATATTTGAGACTCATCAATTAGTCATATACAGATAAAATATTTCCTATAGTCTTCCTGTCTTTTTCTTATTTGTAGTTAAATAATCGGAAGGCAGAAGAGCCCGATTTACAATGATGGGAGTCACATTCAGTTAGCTTGAAATGGTCAGCAGTGCTGTGTTCAAAGCTTCTTTGTTAGGAGATTGTCAGACTTAACCACAATACACAGGGCACAGTTCTGAAGAGTGGAAAAGAAGTGGAGTAAGAATTTAAATGCTTGGTACATAGAATGTTTGGCTCCAAGGAGACATATGAGAATTTCCCTTTTAAGGAAATGGGCTACATATAGTGTACAAACCTCTATTCTGGTTAAAACAAAAAAAAAGTGAATTTCAAGGTTGAATAATTTTATTCTTATATCAGCATTGTGTTCAACTGTGTAAGAAGTACCATTATTACACTTATTCTTGAACAACAGTAGCTACCTTCTCTATGGCCATGTTGGAGAAATGTGGGTCACACAGCTCACTCCCCTACATGCACACCAGCAACTAACCAAACAAAATTAACTTGCATAAAAATATTCTGACTATAATTTTATCCAAGATTAGTCAAAATTGCAAATGCAGTCAACATATAACTTAAATATTTTCCCAGATTTTATCCCTAACTAATATGAAATCTTGGTATAAAGTAAATTTATGAGTATCTAAGATGCTTAGCAAATTTAGTTATCCTTTCTTAACAATAAGGGGTTATTATATAACTTTCACACCACTGTAATATATTTTAGGTCATTCAAAAGATATTTCTGGTTAAAGTTCTGTTGCATTTTTACCCCCTTCACATAACCACCCTTCTCTTCAAACCTCCAACTCAGTTCCTGTACCAAGAGGTAACTCCATGTCTTACTTTACTGAGAAAATAGACTCCACCCTTTCTGTCTCAACTACCCTGCTTTGCAACACCTCTCTGTATTTTCGCCTTTCTTTTTCTTCAATTTTCAGTACTTCTCAGCCCTGGATGCACATTAAAATCCCCTGGAGGGCCTTTCTGTATACCCAGTCTAGACTGACTAGTTAAGAATCTGGGCTGAGAGCCACTAACCTAATCTCTTCTCCTGAGAAGCAACCTCTTCTTTGTTAAAACCAGGTCTTCATCAGTGGTGCCTTCTCAGGGGCACTGCTTCCTGAATCACCTCTCTTTCTCACTTTTATCATTCCTCTCTTCCAGTGGTTCATTTTTCTCATCCTGCCAAGCATCTCAGTTCTTTACATCCCTCCTTTGAGTTGTAGTTAGTAGTGGACCCGAACCTCCATCTGCTTCCATAGAATGTATGCCCAGATGCAGGCGTGCTGGTCAGCAATCTTAACACAGTTGAAATGGCTTCAGAAAGCCATACTTCCAAAGCTGGATTTTAGCCAGAAATACAAGTTGATCGTGCCTTAAGTTACAAACAAAGGGATGAACTCACTGAGGACGATGTCTTAATAATCACAGAGCCCCTCTTCTCAAGCTCCAAAGCACGTTGCTGCCAACTCAGCATAGGTGATAGCAGTTCACTGCGAGAGATTACTTTCAATGGACTTCCTGTGTTTCTCTGAGTGAGGAGGTAAAATCTTTACTTATTCAGAACTGTCAATGCAGTTGACAGCGTATACACAGATGATGGGACGTGTTACTGCGTGTAGAGAAGAGGGGAAATGCCAGGCCATCAAAAATGCAAAAGAGTGGTTTGGAAACAATTATTCTTGTCCGTCACGATGAGTGCCTTTGTAGAAACTGTGGTTTCTAATTGTTGGTTTTTCTGCCATTCTGAGTTCTAAAGAATATTATCCATGGCCCATTTAAAAAGTCCTTTATATCACTTAGGTAAAATTTTACGTGGATTAAAATGATTTTGAGTATTTTAATCATAATTCACACAAAATTAATTTGAGTACATATTTTTTGAGCATTTTAAAGTCTTTTAGATACAGTCAGCAAATTAATAGCAATATAATAAACTTAAAAACAATAGCCATCTGCATGGCCTTTTCCAAAAGTGCTGAAGATTTCATTTATAACTTTTGCCCAGCAATCATCATGAAGAAACCTACTTACACTGTAGCAGAACTCAATAATCATTTTCTTATTTCAAAAAGCAATTTTATTTTAAAGACAGAACCACTTATTCTTGGAATATTTGCTGCTTCAGATTTCTGAAATTTCCATTTATTGGTCTTCTTTCCCTAAACCTAATCATCCCTGCCTCATTCCAGATGTCCTACTTGTGTTCATCAAAAATATATTTGAAAACTAATTGCCACAGCATGTGAGTATTGAATAAAATGAATGATTTCTCTTTGGCCAGTCATCTTTTGGAACGTGAGGGGCAAGGGAGGTCTGCATCTGCCGAGGAGGTTGGGGGAGGGTAACTGGGGGAGTCTCTGCTCCTGTGTCTGTATTTTTTTTTTGAAAATAAATCAAATTATGGTTGATTTCACTAAATAACTAGCCGAATTAATCATTAATATTCAGTGTATAATCACTCATCCAAAGTAAAAAAAGTAAAGGTTAGCTACGGTAACCTGTTTGCATTTACTGAACTGAAGGAAGCCATATTTGTGTTACTGGAAGGAACCTTATATAGAATCCAGGGGTGGAGGGAAATATGTAAAGATAAATATAAAATATGTTTTTATTTTAAATTTTTTTATTTTTATATTTCATTATATATATATGTGTGTGTGTGTGTGTATATATATATATATATATATATATATATATATATATACACACATTAACATTACAAGTCATTTGAACTCTACTAATTCAAAATATGCCATAATTTGAGTTGGAGTTACCCAAAGATTACTTGCTTTATTTTCTAGGAAACAAAAAACATTGTTAACTACATTAATTCCTTAAACCAGTTTCAGGGTTACTAAGAGATAGGAATTAGTTTTAGAAGGTTGACATAGCCATATTGTTTATTCAATAAGCACCTCTAAGTTAGGAGGTGAGTGGGTTCTATATGTTTATTAAAGCAGGTGGAATAGAGATTTGGGAATTGAGATTGGAAATACTATACAAAAGATGGAAATGATTTTTCAATTAAGACTTTTCATAAAACTTTGCCCTTCACTTAATCTATATTAACATAATTCTGAAGAATTTAGTACAGGGATGGATGAACTGGAATTTAGTGAACAAACAAATACACAAGAGCTGTCAATTAGCCGGATTCTTGAGCACCACTGGAGGTTGAGTTTGCCTCTGCCATGCTGCACCAGAAAAGTAGGGAAAATTCTTTCTTTCTTTCTTCCTGGTGCAAAAGTTCCTTTTGGCTGTAAAGAGCAGGAGTAGTGCTCTGATTCCATTCATCCTGAAACTGTTACTGTTCCTGATCTCATTATCACGTCCTTAAACTTCTTGGCCAGGCTCTGTTTCTAAGATGTGCTGCATATGCGGTTGTAACAGTGATCCCTAGGGGCCTCTTTTATTTTTATCTCTCCCCTCTGTCACCAGGATCTAATTTGAATCAGAGGCTAGAGGACTCCAGGAAGGATTTGTCCAATAGAAATTGGAACTGATAGCATATCTGTTACGTTTGAATATAGTGAGACAAATTCTACACCTTTAGTGGGGATTGAATTTGTGATAAAGAGAAAAATAAGCAGAAAACTGAAGCAATTGATAACTACGGAAAAAATTAAAAGTTGTTCAAAAAATAAAATACAGTCGTGGTACCCCACAGTCTTATTTATGGATAGTATTTTCATACCTCTGAATATTGATTTAACCAAAAAGTATGACATGACTACATTGGGAGAATGGGGAAAAGAGAAGTGTGTTTGTGTTCGTGTGCACATGCGCGTGCGTGCCTTTGTGTGTAGGGTGTTGTATAAAAGAATAAACTGGCATACTCAGTACTAGGGAGCCAAATATAAGGGTCTGAACTTATAGAGAAATAGAGAAGTGCTTTGTGAGACTGTTCTTTAAAGTGAATCACAGGAGATTCAGTTAAGAGCTCTGAGCAGCTGTGAAAGGGAGATACTTTTAAATATGAGTATATTTTTGAATATATAAGTATCTTACTTTGATTTTTAAAAATAAAAAAATAATTAATTTGGGGGGAATCAAACCATTTTATTGAGGAGCTATAGGGGAGGGTCGAAGGGCTCGGAGGACAGTTAGATCTGATGACCTCGTCCAGCTGGGATCTCTCTAGCTTCACAGTTGCTGACAAAAATAAAAATTTTTAAATGTGAATGAGAAACCAGAAAGTGAAGACCATATATGTAGATCTCTGACAAGTATTCTGTGAAGGGGAACATAAAGATGGGTCAGATGCTGACAACAGCTGAGGAGTGGAGGGAAGACCTTTACTTTAAGCGGGGAGATTGGAGTGTGCATTTCTTGTTGCTAAGATTGAAGAGTTGGAATGGAGAGATTGGTAACACAGGAGGAACAAAAAAGGAGCAAAGAGGCAAAATTCAGGTCTACGGCCAAAATGAAGGTGTTTGTCTGTGAAAGGATAGGGGAGGTTTCCTCCATTCTAAGCCAGAGGTTGAGGTTGGGGATGTGGCCAAGGAGTGGGAGGTACTTGTGAAGAAAGGATACATAAAGCAGAAAAGTGAATGTAGGAAGGAAATGTGGTAGGGTTGCCAGATGGTACTGAGGCTTTATTTGACATTTGCAATCATCAATTTAAAGTGAAACCAAACAGCTGTATGATTTTCTGCAGCAACGTAAAATCAGCTAATGTGCAGACAGAGAGAGGATAGAAAGTTGGAGCAATATGATTTGGGGCTTTAACAGGTGAATATTATAGCAGGGCAGAGAAGCAAGAGTGACAGTTTTTGCATGAGTTTAACAATGGGGGTGGACCAGGGAATCTAGGCTGGGCTAGGGAGGAAGTGAACACAAAAGATGGCTGAGGAGTGGCGAGGAGTAGTGATGGAGTTAGTACATGAGAGTGTCAGTAAGAAAGAGGAATTGGAATCATGGAACTGTCACCATTTCCAGCAAGTGAGCTCGTGAGGGGTGGTAGAAAACTAGGAGATGAAACAGCCCCCAGGGACGGGCAGGTCCTGGGTGTGATGCTGGGAGTAGGTGAGGTGGAAAGAAAGGCCTTTGGAGGTGAGGTCAAGGAACTGAAAGACCAGGATCCTGGATGCTGAAGTATCCAAGAATGATCATAGTGAGTCATCTATGAATAGATAACTAACAAGACAGTGATGCAGGGAGAGGATGGTGTGACTGATGCGAATCTCAAAGGGGCACGGCACTGCAGGAACAAGGGTGATAAGAGGTTGAAAGGAGTAGCAAGGGAAACAAGGAGGGTAGGTACCTCCCCCAATTCCAAGCCCTGAGCTTCAGGGGATACTGGAGAAAATACATCATTCATTGGACAGGGCTGCAGAGAAAGGAGTGTACACAGGGGACAAGTCTCAGTTTAAGGTACAGAGGTGAAGGAGCATTCAGAGGAGTTAATCAATGTGTGGAAAATGCCAATGGTCACAACGGGAAGGCTTAGCCGAGGAAAGAGGAGTGGAGTCTGGGGTCATGAGACCGGGTGTATGGGAATGGAAATGAGGGTTATCAGATTTCACAGGAAGCTTGAACTTCTGACAGCGGCTGAGGTAAATAAAAGGCATGTGGGCCGTGGTGAGTCAGCTCAGAGGGTTTCTTCTCAACCGCTGGGCACTCAGTTCTAACGTGGTGACCCAAACACTTGGCTTGGGAGTTCGGCAGTGACTGTCCCTCCCACAGCCTCCACTGGTTGTGACAGTAACTCTGGGTGACTGCGTTCTCCACCCCCCAGATTAGTCCTTGTCACTGCTTTGGTGAAGGTGGCTTTAGAGAATATGATGCTGTGTGGACATGAGACGAAGAGCCCGGAGTGGCAGTCGTGACTGTGTCACCACTCCCCCAAGTAACCCTGGCACATCACGTAACTTCTCTGAGTCTCAGATTCCCTGATAAAGAAGAAAATGCGATAGCCTTGTGGGTCCTCCTCAGGCTTAACTTTTGTGATTCTAACATGAAATTATACTAAGATATGTTTATAGCACTTTAAAATGAAAGATTTTGGCCCATATTATCAAACAAATGCTCAGGGATATTAGACTTAGAAGGAGCACACTTGATGGACTTCCCTTCCTGACATACGTGCTCTGCTGCCATTTGTAACTGAGATAATTCGGGGGATTTACAAGCATATATATTCACATTCACATGTATATGATGCGTGTGTGTCGCCACTGTCATTTTGTTTTTAGCTTTTTTTGTATTCCTTTTCTTTTATTCCTTCATTCATCTGAGGGTGGGTGAACCTCTTTCCATGAATCAAGTCTGTAACACAGCCTTGTGTGTGATGAAGGAAGCTTCTGTCTCACCAGCACAAGATGTATGCAATTATTGGGATTTCAGGAAAACAGCTTATAATAATGAGGTTAAAAAGAATCCCCGCTTGGACTTTGTAACCTCCCATCACCCCCCGTATACAGACATTTGGGTGCTCTCACCTGAATGCTGTCACCAAACAGCTGTGAAAGCAACTGGAGGAAGGGGTAGAGGCGAGCTGTGGGGGGGTGCCTTCTGCAGCACAGGCGAATGCCGCCCTGGTCCACGTGACTTACACGTGCATCACACACGCCCCGCCCCCACTACGACCATCTCAGAGCATGAGGCAGGCTGCCAGCAGCAACCTGGTCACCTCTGCATCCGGCTGGTTATAAAGTCAGAGGGGCTACTGTGAAGTATATCATACACAGAAGAGCAACAGAAGGTGAGGATGGTGACTTCATCCTCGCTGTGCTTCCAAGAGTCCAAGCCAATCACTGCTTCTCTGCTCCCAGTGAAGGGAAAAGACCAGCCTCAGACATGGGATCTTGAGCCCTCCTAGTATTAAAAGTCACATGATTGATAGAAAGAAGATGAAAAACACTGTGGATTACCATGTTGGAAACAGAGATGACCTAGCGGCTGGTTGTGTTACCGTATCAGAGAGCAGACTGCCCCAGTGGTAATTCTTGGGCCGAATAGATTTCGGACATTTTCACATTGAGTCTGTTTAAGCCGCGTCGCAGTTCCCCCGCCTCCAGTGTGTAGTGTGGCCTGTTTCCTCTTAACTTTGCAGCAGTGTGAAATCCCCGACTGTCGCTGTAGGCACGTGTGGCTCTGGGTGGCCTCTGCAAAGCAATGACACTTGTCAGTTTTCACAAGGAACAGAAAATACTGTGTAAAAACAATACTCAACATTGGAGTGGCTCCATTTATCTAACTAATTGGGCTAGACTGTCATCATGGAGTGAGTCCTGGAACAGAAAAAGGCAACGTGCAAAAATAGCTTCTGCCTATGTCCTGTTTTCCTAAAATGTGCCTTCTCGCACTGCAGGTGCTACTAAATAGGGTCCTCACAAGTTCTAGACTTTGTCATAGGGGAATGCCCCTGGGTAGATTCTCAGTGACCATGACAATAGTGAAATTAGAGGTAGATAGCCCTGGAGGGGTTTTTGAATTTTGTGTTTCCTTTCTCTCTCCCTTTCTCCTTCTCTCCTGTCCTTCCTTATACTTAGAATAAAATAAAAGTGTAATATCATAGAACTCGCCATGACTGGACAAGCAGTAAATAGAACTGGAGTTCAGCCTAGGTCTGTCGCTGCCTGGATGTCATTTACAAAGTTTTGAACTGACATCGTTGATTATAGTTTTGATATTTCCTGTTTTCTTACATTGCCCTCTGTTTCCTGTCAGATTATTGTGTTCTTTAGTTGTCGTGACAGTGTTCAAGACACTGTCAGTGCATAGTGTACATACAGTGACAGCTCCAGCTGTCCCTTTGGTACTGGGAGGGTCATGCAATATCCAATAAGGTCAGTTGGCAGAAATGTAATCTTACACCAGGATGGAATTCGTTCATAACAAGAGTTTAATATGGTTGGTAAAAATTGAATTAGAATAATTTGTAGATACTCTTAAGCCTGTGTTCAAAAGTTTGAGTCAATTTAATCAAGAAATTAATTACCAAATGCATATTATGCATGAAGAACTTACAAATACAGGTGGACGCAAAGATAAGTATAGTGGTGCCCCCCTCCCCTCAAAGAGACTTTCATGTTCTAACCACCAACCAGATCCTACAAAAGTGACCTGATTTGGAAAAAGGGCTGTGGCAGATGTGATTAAGTAAAGAATCTCAAGATGAGGTCATCCTTTCGGTATGGGTATCATTTGGGTCGACCCTAAATCCAGTGACGTGTGTCCTTGTAAGACACCTGCAGAGGAGAAAGACGCAGAACAGAAGCCCATGTGAAGAGGGGGTTAGGGGTTGAAATGATGCAGCTACAAGCCCAGAAATACCTGGAGCCCCCAGAAGCTGGAATAGGCGAGGAAGCTTTCTCTCCTACAGCCTTCAACAGAGGGCAGCCCTGCCGACCCCTTGATTTCAGACTTCTGGCCTCCAGAACTGTGCGAGGAGACATTTCTGTTGTTTTAAAGCACCAAGTTTGCAGTAAGGTGTTAGGGCAGCCCTGGAAAACGAATAAAAAGAGCAAAAATCAGTCCCCAGTGAAGAGCTGGTAATATATATTACATGCGAGTCTGTGCAAATGTTAAATGAAGGCATTACAATATAGGAGTGAAGGGGAATTTATTTCAAGTAAAGGTAGGCGGAAAGACCTCTTGAAAGAGGTGTGCCTTGGTCAGGGTCTTAATGGGACAGGAAATTTCAGGACATACGCAGAGCTAAGATATCGGAGGAGACAGAGGGGGTTCAGGAAGATAAACTGAATAAATCTGGTACCATAGTGGGGTCCGGCGAAAGGAAGTGATGTAATCCAAACTTCTAACACCGTGAGAATTTAGTTGTGTTCAGAAATGCAGAAAGCCTCAGTTCGGTCAGACAGGTCTTTCTGCTGCTAGACGTAGATTATGGAGAAACCTACACTTCCCACCGTCTCCCATCTAAGATTAGGTTGACTTTAAGACTTAGATTTCTGTAGAAGCACAAGTAAGAGAAGAAATCAAAATCAGAGAGGACAGAAATAATTTCAGGGATATTCTGAAACCTCTGTAATGCCCTGGACACACATTGATTACAGTATTGAACCACTCACTAACTTCTGCTTCCAGGACGGCTTCATACCTTGTGTCCTACCTGAGCTGGGAGATGCGTCCTGTACCAGTTACCTAGGCTGTCGCAACAGATTATCACAAACTGAGCGGCTTGCCACAATGGGGATTTTCGGGATCACATTTCTGGAGGCAGAAGTCAGAAACGAAGGTGTCAGTGGGGCCATGCTGCCTCTGCCGGCTCGAGGGGCGCATCCTTCCCTGCCTCTTCCGGCTTCAGGTGACCCCTCGCACTCCCTGGAGTTCCTTGTCTATTAGACACATCACTCCAATCTCTGCCTCCCTCTGCACTTGACCTGCTCTGTGCCTCTGGGTCCTCTCCTCTTCTTATAAGGGTGGTGGTTATTAGATTGAGGGCCCAACCTCATCCAGTATGACCTTGCCTTCACTTGACTAATTACACTTGCAGAAAAAAAAAAAACCTATTTCCAAATAAGGCCACATCCTGAGATTCTAGGTAGACACACATTTGGGGACATTCTTCAACCCACTGCACATCCTATTTATGTTTTAATCCATAGGGCCTAGTCCCGTGTTGGACATAACACTGGGAACCACTAATTCTTTGCTGACAAAGGAAATAGACCTGTAATGTTCATGAATTAAGTGAAATTGCTGACAAGTAAAACATGGAAGGGAAAACAAGAGAAGAGAAGGGGAGTTGGAAGAGAGAAAAGAAACTTTTCAAGTGTTGCCTGGAAGTAGAAATCCAAAATCTGTACAGGGCCTACGAGATCTCGTGAGACTTGGCCCCGGCCTACCTCCACCTCCCTGGACCTGCTGCCATCCAGATTCTTCAGGTCCTGTTCCCTTCACGTGGAACACCCCTCCCGCTCCCCTCCACCTAACACACGCCACATCCTTAGCTCTTTGGCTTAAACGGCCATTCTTCAAAAAGGTGACATCTCCCCAATGCCCTATAGGACTTGGTATTTTTCCTTTATCTGCAGCTGTTTCAGTTGGGAACCATGTTTTTAATAATAATACAATCATTTCTTTAATATCTCTGTCTCCATTAGAGCAGGAGCTGCGTGGAGACCAGAGCTTGCCTCACATGTTCAGGGAAGAACCCCAGCATCTAGGGTGTATCTTAGGTCCTTCTACATGACAGCTTTTCAGATATTTTAACTGTCATCGTAACCTCACTAAGGCTCCTTCTACCTGAACAGACCACCTATGTCCTTAAGTGAACTTACCGTGTCCTTTAGGGCAGCCCAGTGCTCACCTCTGCCCCATGTCTGCTGACCATAAACATGAAGCACAACAGCATAATGTTCAAGGCAGTGAGGCACCACCACCCCGGCAGGTCTGCAGACTGCTGGTGCCCTGATTCCATCACTAATGAGCTCTGGGGTCACAGGCTGCCTTGTGTCCTGCTGCGGCCCACACAAGGGTTGGCCGTGCTCTCCCCATCCTGTGGGTCTTTCCCGTCTGCTTCAGGCCCCAGCGTCACCCAGCCCTGTGGCTCCAGCCTCTCCTCTTTTTTATTTATTTATATTGTAATTGAAGTAGATTCAGTTTACAATGCTGCAAGAATTTCTGGTGTACAGCGTGATATTTCAGTCATCCATATACATACATATGTCCCTTTTCACATTCTTTTTCATTATTGGCTACTACAAGATATTGAATATAGTTACCTGTGCTTCTCAGTAGAAACTTGTTGTTTATCTATTTTATATACATTAGTTAGTATCTGCAAATCTCGAGCTCCCAATTCTACAATGGGACACTACTCAGCCATAAAAAAAAATTAAACCAGACCATTTGCAGCAACCTGGATGGGCCTGGAGATTGTCATTCTAAGTGAAGTAAGCCAGGAAGAGAAAGAAAAATACCATATGATATCACTTATATGTGGAATCTAAAAAAAAAGAAGACACAAATGAACTTAGTTACAAAACAGCCTCTCCTCTTCACCTCAGCTGGAAGCCAGCTCCCTGGCCCTGGTTCCGGGGATGGTGGCAGTTCTGGGGCAGATAGAGTAGCAGGCAGGGTAGACTAGGGCTGCTGAAGGAAGCTGAAAGGATGAGGTCGTGAATCACTTCACTGTGTTGATGACTTGCCTCCGAACCTTCTAAAGTATAACGCTCAACGTAAACTAATGCTTTTCTTGTGCACGTGACATGTCTGGGAGAATTCATGAGGGGCAGATTCTGAGCCTTGAATTTGATCTGATTCTGTGTTAAGACCCTGTTTTTCAGTCCTCTAACACTGTTTGTTTCTACTTAGATTACCTTCAACTAAAATCTCCAGATTATTTCTATACTGATGCTAAATTATAATCCTCCCTGAACTCACGAAACTATTTTTTAATATCAGACAATTTTAGGTATATTTCTACAATGGAATACTACTCAGCCATAAAAAATAACAAAATAATGCTATTTGCAGCAACATGGTTGGACCTAGAAATCATCATTCTAAGTGAAGTAAGCAAGAAAGAGAAAGAAAAATACCGTATGATTATCACTCATATGTAGAATCTAAAAAAGAAAAAGAAAAAAGAGGACACTAATAAACTCATCTACAAAACAGAAACAGACTCGCAGACATAGTAAATAATCTCATGGTTACCAGGGTAAAGGGGGTGGGAAGGGACAAATTTGGGAGTTTGAGATTTGCAAATGTTAGCTACTATATATAAAAATAGATTTAAATTTTTTTTTCTTTTGTATAGGACAGGAAACAGTATTCAATATCTTGTAGTAACCTATAATGAAAATGAATATACATATGTATATACATGACTGGGACATTGTGCTGTACACTAGAAATTGACATATTGTAACTGACTGTACTTCAATTAAGAAAAAAATCAGACAAGTTAAAAAATTAATCCTACCACATACCATGTGTTACAGTCGATCCGTCCTTGTGGTAAGTTGAGATCACTGTATGTGAATTTTGTTTTGAATTGAAGTTTAGGTGGTCCATAACAGAAGTAAGCTAGCATCTCTTAAACAGAGGAAGCCTTTCCTCTGAGCATAGAATCTGGAATCCAACTGCCCAGAGCTCCGTGCCACGTCCTCCACCCAGCTGTCTGACACTGAAACTTTCTCAGCATCTTCAACCTCTCTGTGCCTCAGTTTCTCAACTGTAAAATTAGAGACTAACAGTATCTACCTCAAAGTTGCACCATGAGCTTTAAATGAGGTAGCTCGTGTAAAGACTGAGAGTAGTGGTTGTACGTTCTTTGTCTTAAATAAACATTAGCCATGATTCCCACGTCCATGTATTATTAAAATCACCCACACCAGCATTTTCCTTAGCAAACCATTTTATCAGATGACCGCTAGCCTGGTCACTGCCCAGATCATTAAGTGCTAAAGAAAACTTCCTGTTACGAAGATTCCTCTTTCCTTTTCCTTATCATCATCAAATTATGCTTTGAAAATCTCATCAATACGCTACATCCTTTTGATAACAACGGAGTGTTTGAGAATCTCCAGCGCCCCTGATGTTTTAGAGCAGCCTTTCTGAAGTTTAATCCGTGATCCCAGAGGGAATCACAGGCATCAGACTCAACTCTCAGACAGGAAGATCAGGAAACAGAGGTACAGGCCCTATTTTCCAAACTGTGACGCATGGACACCAGATGTTAATGAGTTTTCACTGAGAATGGTCCTGTGAGGACATCTGTTTGGAAGATTAGATTAAGTAAAATTAGACAGGCTTAGCTTAAGGCTCTGGACTTCTTAAGTCCTTTTAGCCATGTGAAGTCCATGCATGAGTTCCCAGTGTCCCTCTGGGCAGGGTGGTCTGTCCAGTGGACAGAGTGTGGCCTCTGTAAGTAGGTGCACTGTTCTGGATTCCTTGCTAGTTCATAACTAGCTGTGTGTGGGGGTGTGGGGTGGTGCTTATTGCACTTAGCTGGGTCTCATTACCCTCAGCTCTAAAATGGGAATAATACCTGCCTTGCAAGATTATCTTACAGATGACAGATGACTCTGGCTAAAATGCTGAGCACAGTGTCCGGCTCTTAGTCGGTGCTCAGTAAAAGGTAACAAAACTTATTTTGATAACCTGGAATCGGGTTTATAAAATACATAAATCTAGGATTGAGTCTAACAAGTTTAGTTCTGTGGTTCTTTATTTCAAATATTCTGTTTTCTTTTTGCATTTTCTTCTCTCCATGAACTTCTCTCCAAAACTTGGTCTGGCTAATTCAAATAAAAATGATTTTGAGAGGGGAGGATATAGCTCAGTGGCAGAGTGCGCGCTTAGCATGCAACAGCTCCTGGATTCAATCCCCAGCACCTCGTTAACAATAAATAAATAAGTTAACTTAATTACCCCCCTCAAAAAAAACTACTTTATTCTCAGAGTAAGTCATCTACAGGGGGTGGTATGCCTAGTCATGTATCAAAATAGTAAATATCACATATTTCACTAATGTTTATTTCATACTTGAGGTGCCACCTAGGGTCCAGAAATGATATGTTTATGTAAAACATTCAAACAAAGCAACTGGAGAGATTTTACTAGAGAGCCCTTTGCAAAGTTGAGGGCAGGGTTAAAAGAGATCCTGCAAAAGATGAGCAAGACCTTGGACTGGCTCCTGGGCCTGAGATGGACAAAGACAGTCAAACCCTTGGGGTATTTGCCAGGACTGGGAGAGAGCGGTAGCTGTGTCTGAAGGTGGAGCATTTGTTTGGTAGAGAAATGGCTGAGTGGAGAGGATGTCAGATAATAAACCCTATGCCCTCTCCTTTCTTCTGCCTTCTCTGTGCTTGCTGGGCTGCCCATTGGTCAGTTCCAACGAGGGGCCAGAGAGCAGGGGAGCCTAGCGGTGTTGATGGAACCCTTAGAAGGGTATGGAAGGTTCCAGAGTGGATCTGGTGGAGCAAATGCAGAACATGGCACCAAAGCGTGACCCATGAAAAAAATCCAGTTAGTACCTACTTTGCAAGAACAATAAGTAATTTTGGTTAATGTTTAAAGAGAAAATCACCTTGTCATCTGAAGTCTTATTAATCACTAACATCATGATATTATGATAATAAATGGCAAGATCTCATTTGATATTATATATTCATAAAGGTAGGAGAAATTACAGAGAAATGAAGTCATAATGCATATGCTGGCTTAGCTGTCAGGCATTTTATGTCAAAGCAAACTGTCCTTGACCCCATGAATAAATGATGCTCATCGAATACCTCGCGGGGAAGAGGGGATGAGAGGAAGCAGTAATTAGGGCATTTTCACTCTGCATTTTCCTTCTAGTTTGATTTAGCGTGTATTCAGTACACACCAAATTAGTCATGTGCTGGTCAGTTATACCTCAATAAAGCTGAAAAAAAGAGGGGAAAAAGTAATCTTTCTTCACATCCCCGTTAAATAACATGAAATCTATTTCTTGACTGTCAGACATTCAACTTTCAAAAATTTTCCAGAATGCAGTATGGACGTAAGTGGGGCACAGTCTTCCCTTTCCAAAGGGCGGACTGTAGTGAAGTGAAATAGACCTTTCTGGGCCAGCCACAGCACCAGAAGTGGGGTTGCTGGATGGTGCGGTCATTCTGTTTTAATTTCTTGAGGAACTGCTGTACAGTTTTCCGTAGCGGCTGTACCAGTTACATCCACATTCACATCCTCACCAATGCTTGTTATCTCTTGTCTGTTTGATCACAGCCGTTCTAACAGGTGTGGGGTGGTAGTTCACTGCGGTTTTGATTTACATTTCCCTACTCATTAGTGATGTTGAGCACCTTTTCATAGACTTTTTGGCTGTTTGTATGTCTTCTTCAGGAAAATGTCTGTTTGCATCCTTTGACCATTTTTTATTTTATTTATTTATTTATTTGTTTGTTTATAGCTGCTGAGTTGTATTAGTTTCTTGTATATTTTGAATATTAATTCCTTAGTGGATATGTGGCTTGCAGATGTGTTCTCCCATTCCACAGGTTGCCTTTTCACTTAGTGATGGTTTCCTTTGCTGTGCAGAAGCTTTTTAGTCTCACGTAGCCACACTCGTTTATCTTTGCTTTGACTGACTTTGCTTTTGGTGTCAATTCCAAGAACTCTTTACCAAGATCAATGTCTAGTAGCTTGCCACCTATGTTTTCCTCTAGGATTCTTACGGTTTCAGGTGTTACATTCAAGTTTTAATCCATTTTGAGTCGATTATTGTGTATAGTCTAAGATAGGGGTGCAGTTTCATTCTTCTGTCTGTGAATACCCAGTTTTCCCAACACCATTTATTGAAGATACTGTCCTTTCCCCATTGAATATTCTTTGTACCCTTGTCAAATATTAGTTGATCATATCTGCAAGGGTTTATTTCTGGACTCTCTATTCTGTTCCTTTGGTCTGTGTATCTAAATTTATGCCAATACCATACTGTTTTGATTCTTTTTTTTAAAATTAGACCAAATTTTTTTTTAATTGAAGTACAGTCAACTACAATGTGTCAAAATCTGGTTTACAGCACAATGTCCCAGTCTTGCATATACATACATATATTTGTTTTCGTATGTCTTTCCATTAAAGGTTATTACAGGATATTGAGCATAGTTCCCTGTGCTATACAAAACAAACTCTTTTTTTTTTAAATCTACTTTTATATATAGTGGCTAGCATTTGTAAATCTCAAACTTCCAAATTTATTCCTTCCCATCCTCTTTCCCCAATAACCATAAGATTGTTTACTACGTCTGAGAGTCTGTTTCCATTTTGTAGGTAAGTTCATAATGTCTTTTTTTTTTTTTTTTTAGATTCCACATGTGAGTGATGTCATATGGTATTTTTCTTTCTCTTTCTGGCTTACTTCACTTAGAATGACGTTCTCCAGGTCCATCCATGTTGCTGCAAATGGCATTATTTTATTCTTTTTATGGCAGAGTAATATTCCATCTGTCGATGGACATTTAGATTGCTTCCATGTCCTAGCTATTGTATATAGTGCTGCTATGAACATTGGGGTGCATGTATCTTTTCACATTAGAGTTTCCTCTGGATGTTTACCCAGGAGTAGGATTGCTGGATCATACGGTAGTCTATTTTTAGTTTTTTTGAGGAATCTCTATACTGTTTTCCATAATGGTTGCACCAAACTACATTCCCACCAGCAGTATAGGAGTGTTCCCTTTTCTCCACAGCCTCTCCAGCATTTATAGTTTGTGGACATTTGAATGATGGCCATTTTGACTGGTGTGAGGTAACACCTTATTGTAGTTTTGATTTGCATTTCTCTGATAATTAGTGATATTGAGCATTTTTTCATCTGTCTATTGGCCATTTGTATATCTTCATTGGAGAAATGCTTGTTTAGGTCTTCTGCCCATTTTTGGATTGGGTTGTTTTTTATCTTATTACTAAGTTGTATGAGCTGTTTGTATATTCTGGAAATTAAGCCTTTGTCAGTCGCATCATTTGCAAATATTTTCTCCCATTCCGTAGGTTGTCACTTTGTTTTGCTTATGGTTTCCTTTGCTGTGCAAAAGCTTATGCGTTTAATTAGGTCCCATGTGTTTATTTCTACTCTTATTTCCATTTCCTGAGTAGATTGCTCTAGGAGAACGTGGCTAAGATTTATGTCAGAGAATGTTTTGCCTATGTTTTCTTGTAGGAGATTTATTGTGTCTTGTCTTATATTTAAATTTTTAAGCCATTTTGAGTTTATTTTTGTGTGTGGAGTGAGGGAGTGTTGTTTTGACTCTTATAGCTGCATAGTATAGTCTGAAATCAGGAAGTCTGATGCCTCCAGCTTTGTGCTGCTTTCTCAGAATTGCTTTGGCTGTTAGATTCTTCTCTTCATTGGTCCCATACAAATTTTAGGGTGTTTTTTTTTTGTTTCTGTGAAAAGTGGAGACAAAGCTCTGATGCCTGTGTCCACTAAAACCCTTACTCATCCAGACAGATAAGTCATTAAGTTTATGATGCTATCTTGTTCTAGAATATTTAACTTTTAGCAAGGAGGGAGGGGTAATCATTCTCTTTTAATCTGGAGCATAACGCAAACGTTGTACTGATTGTCTGAAAGCAGAGTTGGGTATAAAGAGTCCACTTTTACCCCGGGATGCCTTTCTACACACCTGCAACAGTTCTACCGGAAATTTTTAACACTCAGACTGTTTTCCAGAATACCTCAAATTGCTCTGTGAATTATTTAATCCATCTACAGTGACATCTCCTGGCCAAGATGAAAGCTAATTGGTAAACATCTTCAGAGGTGATAGAAAATTACAAACAAGGTCTAAAAGAAATTAAAAAAAGATGCTGGCCAAATGTTTTGTTTTAAGGCCATCAGCATTTTCTAGGTTCATATTTTCATTACCCCCAGGTTCAGCACAATAAATAACAAATTTTAAAAGGTCAGAACGAATAATGTCTCCCTTGACTTAAGAGGGGTAAATAAAGCAAAAAAAAGGTGCTTTAATATTGGCAAGTCCTTGTGGGAAATGTTGCCAGAGCCCTATGAATGGTGTAGTGAAGATTTGTGCTCCCAGATTCCAGGGCCTTCCCTTCCCTTTTGGTGTGAGTTGGATGAGGGTTTTCATGAATACTTTATCTTTTTTTTTTTTTTCCCTTAACAATTTTGGGAGACAAGGCTAACCAGTGATCACACAATTGTGTGCTGATTTTAGGCTTCTTTATTCCTACTTTGCAACAAAAAAGCTATTGTTTTCAACCTCCTAATATTGTAAGAGGAGAGGAGGGGGAAAGAAACAAAGGTCTTTCCTCTATAGATAGAAATTTGGCTTCAATACAGGCCAGAGAGAGCAAGGAGGGAGCGTTTCCTGTAGGAAATATTGTTCAGCTTTTTTTTTTACATAGTTTTTTTTTTTTTAAATTTTTTTAGAGGGGGAGGTAGTTAGGTTTACTTATTTATTTTTACAGGAGGTACTGGGGCTTGAACCCAGGACCTTGTGTGTGCTAAGCATGTGCTCTACCACTTGAGCTATATCCTACCCCTTCCAGCTTTTTTTTTTTAGCTTTTTTTTCTAGCTTCATGTCTTCCTGTGATGCCTTAGCAATTGTTTTTTTTTAAGAAATTTTATTTTATTTTATTTTATTTTTAACTTATTTTTATTGATTTATAATCATTTTACAATATTGTGTCAAATTCCAGTGTAGAGCACAATTTTTCAATTATACATGAACATATATGTATTCATTGGCACATTACTTTCTCTGTGAGCTACCGTAAGATCTTGTATATATTTTCCTGTGCTATACAGTATAATCTTGTTTATCTATTCTACAATTTTGAAATCCCAGTCTATCTCTTCCCACCCACCACCACCTTGGCAACCACAAGTCTCTATTCTATTCTATGAGTCTATTTCTGTTCTGTATTTATGCTTTGTTTGTTTGTTTGTTTGTTTTTTAGATTCCACATATGAGCGATCTCATATGGTATTTTTCTTTCTCTTTCTGGCTTACTTCACTTAGAATGACATTCTCCAGGAGCATCCATGTTGCTGCAAATGGCATTATGTTGTCAGTTTTTATGGCTTAGTAGTATTCCATTGTATAAATATACCACATCTTCTTTATCCAGTCACCTGTTGATGGACATTTAGGCTGTTTCCATGTCTTAGCTATTGTAAATAATGCTGCTGTGAACATTGGGGTGCAGGTGTCATCCTGAAGTAGGGTTCCTTCTGGATATAAGCCCAGGAGCGGGATTCCTGGGTTGTATGGTAAATTTATTCCTAGTCTTTTGAGGAATCTCCATACTGTTTTCCACAGTGGGTGTACCAAACTGCATTCCCACCAGCAGTGTAGGAGTGTTCCCTTTTCTCCACAGCCTCTCCAGCATTTGTCATTTGTGGATTTTTGAATGACGGCCATTCTGACTGGTGTGAGGTGATACCTCATTGTAGTTTTGATTTGCATGTCTCTGATAATTAGTGATATTGAGCATTTTTTCATGTGCCTATTGATCATTTGTATGTCTTCCTTGGAGAATTGCTTGTTTAGGTCTTCTGCCCATTTTTGGATTGGGTTGTTTGTCTTCTTCTTACTGAGTCGTATGAGCTGCTTATATATTCTGGAGATCAAGCCTTTGTTGGTTTCATTTGCAAAAATTTTCTCCCATTCCGTAGGTTGTCTTTTTGTTTTACTTATGGTTTCCTTTACTGTGCAGAAGCTTGTAAGTTTCATTAGGGCCCATTTGTTTATTCTTGTTTTTATTTCTTCTAAGAGAAAATTTTTGAAATGTATGTCAGATAATGTTTTGCCTATATTTTCCTCTAGGAGGTTTATTGTATCTTGTCTTATGTTTAAGTCTTTGATCCATTTTGAGTTGATTTTTGTATATGGTGTAAGGGAGTGTTCTAGCTTCATTGTTTTACATGCTGCTGTCCAGTTTTCCCAATACCATTTGCTGAAGAGGCTGTCTTTGTTCCATTGTATATTCTTGCCTCCTTTGTGGAAGATTAGTTGACCAAAAGTTTGTGGGTTCATTTCTGAGCAATTCTTAAAAGACATTTAAGACAGAGGCTGGTGGATAATAGCTTTGGCACAGGAAGCCTTATGTGTGATTCTGTGGTTCCTCATTGTTGGTTACCCTGCTGCCCAGTCTGGTTTGTGTCTGTGTGTTTTGTTTTTCTACAGTCTTCTCTTACCCCAGGGATCCATCACAAGCAGCTCAAGGACTGGAGAATCCATGGCTCTGATAAGAGTGGATTAAAAAAAAAAAAAAAAACCTCCGAGAAATGATGGGGGTGGGTGGGGATCAGGTGGAATAAAGAGGTAATAGCATTCACTGAACTAGAAAGGCTTTCTTCTTACATCATAATTGGACTAGCATTTTTCTAAATATGTCACTATTTGCAGTTCAGAGGGATATAGTGAAAAGATGATTCAGTTTTTCACACAAGGGTTTTAAATGTGTACTCATTTTGTAAGCCTAACGTAATGATCAAGGTCTGATGAAGTGTGCAAGCCTCAATCTGTACAGAATTCTAATGAAGATATGCCTAAGGGCCAGATATTACAATTATCATCCCAGTACCTTTTCTATGGTGAAAACTTTAAAATCTATGCCCTTTAAGTGTTGCTAATTTGAGCAAAACGTGCTTACTTTAAAGACTCAGTCACAGAAATTATCTGCAAACAAATGGTGTTTGATTGTCAAAATCAGCTCAAGATTTTGCTTCTTTTTTTTTTTTTAAGAGATAAATACGGATAGTGCTATTGTGGTGAGGATGAGAGAAAATAATATTTTTCTTTTAGGTTAGAAGGCAGTGAGCACACATCTTAATGTTTTTGATCCTATTCAGTGATCCAAGTAGATGCAAGCATCTCATTGATTTCAAAGCCTCACTCTTCAAATTACAGGGGAAGAAAAACAGGAGCCACATTATAAAATTGGAATAATAGCAAGCCACAGATAATCAAATTTCTCATTTTCAAATATTTTTGTGATAATCTATAGTCTATTTTTCCAGTTTATAACCTTGCAAGGTATTTTTCCTGGATAACTTGTCCAATGGACATATCCTCTTACTAAAGCAGTATCCCATTTGAAGTCAAGCCATTGTATTGATCCATTGTTTCCACTGTAATATTTTAGTGCTATTAATTCTCCACCCAATAGATTACTGGAAGAATGAATTGTCAAATCATGAATAAATCTTGAAATGTAATAGGATTCTCAAAATCAACTCTGAAAATCTTTGAATGGTTTTTCTGCCAGAGAAACCAATAATGTCTTATTAGATAAGAGAGGACAAGGACTTTGCTATGAATCATAATGATAAGAGTACATTTTCCAATAAATAGCCAGTGGGAAAATCATATGGCAAGTGAGTCTTCTAATTGTAAGAGTCAGCAAACTATAGCCCACAGGCCAAATATATCCTGCCTGCTCCTTTAATAAATAAAGTTTTATTGAAACACAGCCACACTCATTTGTTTACATGTAGTCTACAGTTGCTTTTGCAATACATCGCAGAGTTGAATAGTTAAAGATTGTTTGGCATTCAAAACCTAAAATATTTATTATCCATTTCTTTACAAAAAAAGTTTGCCAACCGCTGCTCTGCTAGCTTGTCTATTTAGAATCCGTACCAGTTCCTGAGCCAAACTTCCAAATCAAAATAAAGAGTCCTAAATATAGACACAGGTAATTGCATGAGAAAAAAAAAGCATCAAAGCAGTTGGGTTTTATACCCTGCTAGGACAACCATTTCTTATAAGGTTTGCAAATGAGGTAAGCATCCAGACCTTTTAGCACCTCAGTGGTAAGTACTTTTTCTCCCATTGGTGCAATTGGTGCAGGATTCACTGGCACTCACTGTTTCGGGACAGTGAGCATTATGGAACACCTTTGAATGCCTGAGGTGCTATCAGGTTGGCCAGGTCAGTGCCAAAATGAGGCACAGACAATGTGGCACAGAATGGATTTGAGAATGTGCATAACTGAGTAGTCCTAGAACTAGCCAATGGGAGACAGAGAGGCACAGCAGACGTGCTTGCTTTACTCTCACTGACTTTTCCTTTTCATGCATCTACAGGGTAGTTAAAGAAAGAGCATGACTATCACAGTTAGCATGACACAGTGCACAGTTTTGGCTGGTTTTAAAGAATTCAATTATTTGTAGTAATTCTGCACTACAAAGTGGACTGCAAAAAGAACTACAACAGAGCTAAGAGATCATCTTGGCTATTCTCATGAGTGTAGCTTTGAAAAGGATTCAGTTATGCCCTGCAAATTAATCTCCTTGCTATGAAAACGAAGGTGGAACAGAACATACAAGACTAGGGTGACCAATAGAAATGGTCACCTAGTCCCAGACACTCTTCAGAGTGAACGTGGCTTTAGTAATAATGAAGCCAAGTCAACACGTATAATCCAGGATAATCCTAAGTGAACCTGATTTATGGTCTCCCATGTAAACATAATCGTGTTGGTAATACCTGATGCTGCCAGTGGTTTGGAAGTGCTTGGCTTCAGGGCTGAGCTAGAACATACAATGGCTTTGTAAGAATGACAAGAAGACATTGCTTTTTGTGGCCAGTGAGAGATAGGCTCACCTTCCTCCAGGCAGGTGCAGCCCTCTTCTATAGGGCATAGCTCGCTGAGTGGCAGATTGAATCTTAGACCCCCAGCTGAACTCCTGGCCAAATGTCTGGCAGGATATAACCATATGTGGTTGTTCTGCTCGACACCAGAGAGTGGTCGTGGTAGTAAAAGCGGGGATGTATCTTGTCCAATGGTTGCAGCATGGCAGCCTTAATCTAAAATCAATACTAATTGAACTACTCTACATTTCAGATAGATGGAAAATACTAGATTTTATTAAAAACAAATTAAGACTGATCATAATAATAGCTTAAACAATTTAGACAAGAAATTGATGATGTCTGTGTTTTTTAAAATGTAACTTCAAGCTCCTGAGAGAAATTAGATGTTCTGAAACTTGAAGTCATCTCAGTCATAAGAAATATTGGCTTATAGATTTGCCCAGACCTTTTGAGGGAAAGTAATTTGGATTTTTTCCACTTAATTTTCCAGATAATTGCTGTGGTTCCTCCCCATTTCTGTATTAATACAGCCCAGATGACAGAAAAGAGGTAGCAAAGAAAAACGGGAACTTTGAGATGGAGGAGTAAAACAAGACGGCCATTACATTAAGAGCATTTCATGTAATTCTTCTGACCACAAGCTGCAGCAGACTGTTCAGTCTGCCATTGTCCTTCATGTTCCTAGCAGACCCCAAGCTTTTTATTTGAAAAAGGCTGATGACCAAACAAGTCTGCCTTGAAGCACACAGTCACCCACAGGCTTGCCAAGACCCCTCACACTCTGCTGAGTGGACCCTTTCTCTCCTTTACTCAGGACTGATGGAGAAGCAAATAATACCCACTTCAGCACTTTTTTATGTGTTTCTTTTCTGCCGGTTCCCCTTTTTCTTTGGGTTAACTTCATTTCTTCCATTCCTGAATCTGACAGTTTCCTCACATTGTTTTGAATTTCCTTCAGCACTGATAACTTAACTTTTTTTTGTAATTCAGCATCACTTTGTGGAAAAGGAGGGATAAAATTTTATGTTTGTATTTGCATGTGTTTTTAAAAAAAGTCTCTAGGGTTCACTGAAACTAGTAACAGTGGTGACCTTAGAAGCAGTTTGCTGAACAGACGAGATGGAATTGGAAGACTTTTTATTGTGTATCTTGGATTTTTTTTTTACTTTTATGGCATATGTGAATTTGTTATTCAAATAAGTTAAAATACTTGTTTAAATCAAAACAAAAACAGAAGACAGTAGCAACTTGAACAAATGCTTCATCAGCAGCCTCTCCCACGGGAGAATTTTGAAGATCTAGCAGACGTTCACTCTTCTGAGAGAATGGGGTTGACATGGTTATGTCAGAGCCCTAAATAAATTTTTACCTCTAACTTCGCCTGGTCAGCCTATTACTGGAGTGTAAGTTCTTGTCTAGCACAGGAAAGAATTCAAGAGTTAGCCACAGCAAAGGGAAAGTAGATTTATTTAGGGAGATACACACTCCATAGACAGAGTGTGGACCATCTCAGAAACCTTAAGAGAGATGGCTGCAGGGTATGAGGCTATTAGTTTTTGTAGGCTGTGTAATTTCATATGCTAACAGTGGGGGGATTATCCAACTGTTTTGGGGAAGGGGCAGGGATTTCCAGGCATTGGACCCTGTCTTATGGTCAGCCTGGGAACTGTCATGGTACCTGTGTGTGTGTCACTTAGCATGCTAATGAATTACAGTGAGCCTATAATGAGGCTCAAGGTCTAATGGAAATCTAATCTTCTGCCATCTTGGGCTGAGTTGGTTCTAAACAGTTTATGTCCTATCCTCAGTTGTTATGTCATTCTTTTAATGGTTCTTCCCTGCCCCCTTCTCTCCTGTCTCAGACCTTGGGGGAGAATGAAATTTCCTGTCTGCAAATGAAGAATCTGACCTAGATTGAAAATTCAGTGTAATAATATACCAGCCTTTGTGGTACAACATGGTGCCTTGAGGTAGTCCCTTTGCCAGAATTTTTTTCTACTTACTGACAATCAAGTGTAGTTGGGACTCATTCATAAGATAAGCAGTGAGTGGTTGACACGTGCTCAGCACCGGCCAGGCAGCTGAACACAAGAGTGAACAAGACCTTCACTCTGCAGGGTGCTCCACCCCATTGTAATTGAGGAGACGGTAATCTAAGTACACAATGTTGATGTGCTGTCATGGGTGAAATTCACAGTAGAGTATAACTATAGAGTTCTGTGGGCAGATAGGAGAAGGAGCAACTCTCCTCGCCTAAGATAGATCAAAGAAGATATGTGCCAGGCTCATTCCCATTAAAACTGAAGTAAAAAGGGTCTTTTAGGAGTCTCCCCATACCCTCTTGGGAGAAAAAAAGGCCACAATGCTGACTGTGTCTCAAAGGTTCAGTGCATCATCATACAACACCACACGGATGAGCGTCAAGTCCTTAGAATGCCCATTCCATTCTCCCTGCAGAACACTCCCTCTGGGAGTTTCATTGGTAGGTCATGAAGAAGTTGACCAACTCTAACCAAAGCAGAGTATCTCTTCCCAAATGTCACTTCCAGCAATGGAAATCACTGAGTGTCATTAAGTTCTTTGACTGTTTCTTTGTTTTGTTTTGTTGAATTTCTAACCACTGTACCACAGTCTTTGAGCAAAGTTCTTTTTGAGTTTGTTAGGAAACAATGATTTTGAGAAGGGTTGTTGCCCACAGTAAGGAAGAAACACATTTTAATGATAGGACCTTATCCATTTTTATAAATTAATTTTGAAAATGCAAGAGGTATTATGTTCCTGTGCGACCGAAGTATTGTGCTGTACACCAGAAATTGATACAATATTGTAAACTGACTGTACTTCAATAAAAATATATTAAACTTTAAAAAAAAGGAAATGCAGGATGAACACATGATAAAACTGAGAATATGTTGGTTGTGAAGGAGGTGCTGTCAAACAGAATATTAAAAGCAGAAAAAAAGTGAGACTCAACAAGTAGGACTCCATCAAATTGAAAAGCTTCTGCACAGCAAAGGGGGCCATCAACAAAATGAAAAGGCGACCTATGGCATGGAAGGAAATATTTGCAAGTCATTTACCTGATGGTGTTAATATTCAAAATATGTAAAGAACTCATACAACTCAGTAGCAAAAGAAAAAATCTGATTAAGAAATAGGCAGAGAAACTGAATAGACTTTTTTCCAAAGAAGACATACAAATGGCCAACAGGTACATGAAAAGGTACCCAATATTACTACTCATCAGGGAAAAGCAAATCAAAACCATAATGAAATATCACCTCACATCTGTTAGAAAGACTATCATCAAAATGGTAAGAGATGTGTTGGTGAGGATGTGGAGAAAGGGGAACCCTTTCACACTATTGGTGGGAATGTAAATTGGTGCGACCATTAAGTGTGGAAGTTCTTCAAGAAATTAAAAGAGAGCTACCACTTCTGGGTATATATCCAAAGGAAATGAAAACAGGATCTCAAAGAGATCCCTGCACCATTGTGTACATTATTTATTATTTATGTGGCATTTTTCACAACAGCCAAGATATGGAAACCACCTAAGTTGTCTGTCAGCGGATAAATAGGTGAAGAAGATGTGTTAAATAAATACAATGGAATATTATTCTGTCTTAAATAAAAGAAATCCTACCATTTGCAACAAAGTGGATGGACCTTGAGGCCATTATGCTCAGTGAAATAAGGCAGACAGAGAAAAACAAAGATTGTATGGTATCACTTACATGTGAAATTTTAGAAGGCCAAGCTCATAGAAACAGAAATTAGAATGGTGGTTACCAGGCGCTGGGAAGACGGGGAGACGCTGGTCACAGAGAACAAACTTGCAGGTGTTGGATAGGTTCTGGGATCTGATACACAGCATGATGACTCTCATACTATATGTTGCCTATTGTATTCTTGAAGGTTGCTAAGAGAGCAGATCTTAAATGTTCTCATCACAAAAAAGAAAGGGTAACGTGTGATGCGATGCAGATGCCAGCTAATGCTGTGGTGGTAACCATTTTGTCGTACACAGGTGTATCAAACCTTCCTGCTGTACATCTTCAACTTTCACAGGGTTCTATGTCAATTATATCTCAGTAAAGCTGGGGGAGGAGGAAGAAGAAGATGGGCGTTTTTTGCTGCAGAATGAGTGATGTGAAAGCAGGTGGCAGGTCAGTGACAGGAATCCGCACTTTTCTGCAATAGGCATCACATGCTAAGGCTTGTCTTGCTTCTCAGTTTCCTGATGAAGGGAGACACAGTCCAAAAGAGGCAGAGGTGAGCAGTAACCTGAGCTCATCACAGAAAATAAGAATTTTCTATTAAGTGAATGACAGGCAGGCTTAGAGAATTCATGAAAGAAACAAACCAATACTTAAAAAAAAAAAGAGTGGAGAAGGACTAGTAGCTAATATTGATAGAACTCCTACAAGCCAGGTTCATGGTGTAAATCATTCTCTTTGATCTTCACAACAAACTGAAGAGGCAGGGATTTTATCTTTATTTTGTAGATGAGAAAATAACAACTCAGTAAGGCGAAGTACACTGCCAGTGAGTAGGAGGTGCTGAAGGTAGACTGGTGAGGCCGTATCTAAACACAGCCGGGTGTCCCTGGACCACTGGGTTTGATGAGGCTGTGTGCCAGCTGTTGTAACAAGATTTCATAAAGGTCTTAAGGCCAGTGTCTTCAGCAGCTCCTGCATCCAAACCTGATAGTACACTTGGGTCAAATAGGTCTTACCAGAAGGTGCACATAAAAGCAACTATTTTCAGCAATGTGTCGGTCAGGGCTCTCCAGAAAACCACAAACAGCTGGCATCTGCTTATATACACACGTAGCCAATAGAGGGGTGTGTGTGTGTGTGTGTGTGTGTAAAGGGATTTATTTTAAGGAATTGGCGCAAATGGTTTCGGGGGTCAGCAAGTCCAAAATTCATAAAGCAGTTCAGCAGCCTGCAAACTCAGGCAGGAGGTGATGTTGCAGTTTAAAGGCAAAATTTCTTCTTTTGGGGAAACCTCAGGTTTTGATCTTCAGACCTTCAACTGTTTAGATGAGCCCCACCTACCTTATCTAGGGTGATCTCCACAGCTGAAAGTCAGTTTAACCACATCTACAAAATACCTTCACAGCAATACCTAGATTTGTGTTTGATTAAGTTCTCAAGTACCGTCGTCTAGCCAAGCTGATATATAGAGCTAATAACCATCACAAGGAATTTGAGGCATTGCCACTTATCAGAATATAGAATAGTAACTTAAAGGTTAAGGCTATAGGACTATTATACGGTTACAAAGCAAGCCACATGTATGGACAACTTTTAATGGAAAGCTAATTCAAAATGGTGCATAAAAAAGAATATCACTGGTCCAAAAATGTAGCTTTCATTCCGACAAGAAAAGACAAGACTATTTCTAGAACAGTGTAAAGAATTTCCTTCACTGTAGGTTTTTGTTTATCAATGGATGCAGGATCCTCTGCTTGGGTATACAGTGAAGAAAGTAAGCCAGGGTTTTGAAATATTCTTTCCCGGCATTAGAAATATTCACTGAAGGGAGGGGTGCAGAAGATTTTAAGTTAAAATGGTGGACATAATAACTCCATTCCATATTTGTGAGTTTAGCTTGCCAGCTGGTTACTAATATGTTATGAATACATTTGATGCATTTGAAGCATTTGATGAACTTTTTGAGACGGTTATATGTATCTTCATTCTACCCATGAAATGCAGAGAGATGTTGGGGACTTCAAGTTAATGAGGCTTAGTCTGATGGGATATTCTTCACCTCAACAGAGAAAAAGAGGGCAAAGATGGCAGAGGCCACACACATGACTCAGTTCCCCCAATTCCCACCTTCCCCTCACACCTCCCATTCCATTCATGGACAAGTCCACTTGGCTCTGCCTCCAAAATCTGTGTTGAATCTGAGTACTTCTCACCACGTCCTCTACGAGGACCACTCAGGAGGCCATTATCTCACCCCTTCTTTAGATCTCATCTCCCCTGCTCTGACCCCAAATGGTCCATTTTCCATCCAGCAGCCAGAGTGAAGTTTTGGAAGCATAGGCAGATCAAATGAGGTCCCTTCTTAAAACTGATCCAGTCAAGGTGAAATCCACACTCGTCAGCATGGCAGGGTGGTCTGTATGGTCTCGCCCACCTCTAAGTCCAGATCTATATATACCCTTATGTCTGACTGTTATCCCCGTTCCCTGTCATCCAGCCGTTCGTCTCTCTCTCTCCCTTGACCATGCTAAGCTGGGTCCCAGCCCAGGGCATCTGCACTGGTGCTTCCTTTTTCTTCAATAGTTTTCCTCCAGACTTTTACTGGGCTCTCTCCTTTGGGTTTCAGCTTAAACATCTCCTCCAAGTGTCCTCCTCAGCCCTCCTTGATAAACCAGCACTGCCCTCACCTCTGCCGAGTCATCCTTCACTGAATTACTTTGTTTTTATCTTAGCACTTACCTGTGTCTGAAATCATGTTGTTTAATCCGGTGGTGGATTTCATACCTGTCACTCCTTGGGAAAAGGTGATACCCTTGAAGACACAAACTTCATCTAATCCTTTGCTGTAACCTCAAAGCCTCGACCTGTGTGTAACTGTAGCAGACATTTGATGAATATCCGTGGACTGGCTGACTTCTAGCGGTTTTATGCTCAGACTTTGGAAATCAGCCACTTGAAAATATTTAACCAACATTTTATCCCTAAATATACCACAAGTATAACCTTGACCTCCTAATCTCATAGATACTTATCTATGTAACAATGGGTTTGATTCAGATAAAACAGATCTTGGTATCTCCCATAATCACTTTGTCCTCTTCTTGAATACAACACTATCTTGCCCATACATTTAAAGAAGAAGGAGGAGGAGGAGGAGAAGAAGACGAGAAAATCTGTAGCAAATGAGTAGTTGAATGAAACTCAGTTAATTTGTGTGATCCAAGTGTAGATTATCTTGCCATAAATTTCATATTGAATTTGGGGGTTGGCATTGCATATTATGCTCAATTAAATATTCTTTGCTTCTCAAAGTTCTCTCTCTTGCTCACTTTCCCTTCCTCTTGCCCCTCTGTCTCCTTCTCTCTTTCTCTCTCTGCAACTCCATCAGTGTTTCAGGATGTCACATTTCATGCAACCCTAAATGGGAAAATTCACTAGATGATCTTTACCTCTCTCCAAAAGCTTTCATATTTCCCTTAAAAATTCATAAGGCAGATGAATTTTAATAGCATCTGTTTCACCTGCTCCTGCATCTCACTTCACTTCCTGCATCCACAGACATGTCTCTGGACCAGGGCAAGGGCACCATATGAGGGAGAAGTCAGTCACTCCAGTAGTTGTGCAGGGGGTCACCCAAAAGGGAACCACCATGTTGGAGAGACAGGACTTGGACATTCCATAGCAGCCCACTAGAACATTCCATACATATCCTTTGTGTCACTCGAAGAAACAGTCAGCCACTTCAATAGAACGGTGACAGTGCTTCGTTCTGAAACAGACATCACTCATAGTTATTTGTGACTGTTTCTTCTAACACAAATATTAAAATAGTTGATTTTATACTTCAGTGTTCTCTGTTAACACTGGAGTGTATTTTTCAACATTTTGTACTACAGCATTCTTATTCAACTTTTCCACATTTACAATAAGATTTTAAAAGTTAACTATTGTATTAGTTTGTTGGGCTGCCAAAACACAGTGCACAGGCTGGGTGACTTAACCAACAAAAACATATTTTCTCACAATTCTGGAGGCTTAAGTCCAAGATCAAGATGTCAGCAGGGTTGGTTTTTTCTGAGGCCTCGCTCCTTGGCTTAAAAATGGCCACCTTCTACTGTGCTTTCACAAAAGACCCTGTCTCCAGATACAGTCACAGCCTGAGGTGTTAGGGGTTAGGAATTCAGTATATGAATGTGGGGGTGAGGTCACAACACAACTCACAACAACATATAGACACTCTAATAGAGAAGCATCCTGTTCTAAATTCCATAGTGTGACTCAACGTCTGTGAGCCAGTGAGGAGGGACCATACCTCTTTTAGGTCCTGAAATTTCACTCTTCCCAAATAGAAATCTTTTTGAATTTAATAACTATAAATAATCCATACTCTGGAGTTATAATAAAATATCTTATTAAATATAGGAGAATATTGTATTAAGATATACATTGTCAATTTTTATGAATTTAAAGAATTTTAATAAATTTAGCTTAAGATCTTTCTAAGGACCACATTTTCACTCTGGGCTCATATAAGATCTAATTACAAAGGTCTTTGAGGAAACTATATCATCACAGCCGTTGAGGAGTTTTATAAATAGTCAGTGCAGGGTCCCAAAGGCCCTGTTTGACACTTAAGGTTACTGAGTATCAATCACAATCAATTCCAGGAGAAAATAATCCATTCAAGGAGAAAAAAAAAGTTTATTTAATCATGGGATTTTAAAAAGAAAGCTGAGTTCTTTATGATAACTTAATTATTTCATGGGATTTACTTAATCATTCTTCTGTGAGTGATTAAAAGTAGATATCTTAGCTTTTATTAATTTTAAATTGGAAAATGAGTTGGGTATTAAACGAGATGGAAGACCCACCTTCCTTTTCAGGCTATGAGGAACTAGGGAGAGAAAAGTGAAGATTGATTTTTGTCCTGCAGCCCTCTTGTTTGTTTCTCAAGTTGACCTGCATTAAAAAAAAAACAAAAAAACAAAAAACCCCTCATAATCACAGTATCAAACTTGACGAGTGATGAAGTTGGTCGGGATCATCTGACCCAATCCCATACCTATAGGCATAGTAACTAGACCCAGGAAAGGCAAAATGACTTCACTGCAGATTGAATGATGTAACAAAAATATATAAAGCTTAAAAATAAACCTATTTAACTTGTCCCAATCACCCTCCAGCTTGCCTGTTTATAGGCTCCATAAGCTCGTTGTTTTTGTTCTCTGTGAAACCCTTTCACTTTGCTGCTTGTTGTTTCTTCAGTCAAAGCAGAAAAATTAACTTCCCAAACACTCCCACTTAATGGATGATTCATCTCCAAAGTACCTTCCTGCGTATCTGCTTAAATGAGCTTTGACAAATGTAAATACAAAAACCAAAATAAAATCTCTGGCATAGCCTAAAAAAACAGAGTAAATCACTTAAAAAATAAATTACTGCTTTAAAATGGGTTGGAAATGAGGGAGTTAGCAAAGGATGGGAAGGAGTTTAAAGATTTCGAGTGGAGACTGGCATTGGGACAGCACCGTGGGTTGACCTTCTGTGCTGGGGCTCATTTGAGAGGGTGGGTGTTCTGATAATTATCAAGTGGGGACATCAGGTATAAAATAGGGCTTTGCCCAACACCTGGGATACATGGTCACCCCACGCATTAGGAAGATTTAGCCCAGCACAGATCTGTGGGATAGAAGGGACCAGTCATGGATTGGTAAGCATGTCTCACAAATACACGAGTTAAAGGAAGTGTGGGCTGACCTGTGTCCAGAAGCAGCTCTCCCCTGGGACAGGTGACAGAAGCAGCCTAGAGCGAGGGGGACAGTGATTTGCTGTGTGACTTACCCAGTCCACCTGTCTGGACCAAAGCTGCCCAACTGTCAAATGTGTTCTGTGCTGTGAGGGTCCTTCCATTTCTAAGTCTATGGCATGATAGCATTTCTAAAAAGTAAACAACAACAAATATATATATGTGTGTGTGTATTTTATATATATATATATATATATATATATATATATATATATATATATATATATATATATAAAATAATGAGAAACAAAAGGTGAACATTCTGGCACATGGAGTTAGGTCACCTTACCACCCAGCCTTTAGAGATCCCCCCACCGACACACACACACACACACACACACTTCACTCGACACATGTTCTGTGAGTGCTGGAATGGAGAAGGCCCTAGAAGGGGGAGGACTGTGTTCTGGAAACCCCAGAGAGCTGGCCCAAAGAAGGACGTGCCCTGCCAATGGAGAGGAAAAAGCAGCTTCAGTAACCAGCAGGCAAAATTCATTTCATTTGGATGAAACGCAGGCCAGAGTGTTTAAATGGCATTTTCTGACAATCCTAACTAGTCAGCATTCCTGATGAAGGGAGTTAAATTGCAAACCGGTTTTAGTCAAATTCCCCTAACTGCAGGGACTTACTTACTTTTGCCTCAAACCCGTTTTCTTTTTCCATCTCTGAAGAAGGTGTCACAAATTGAGCTTCCAAATTCTCAAGATATTTTCCAGAAATAACTCCCACTTATTTCTTGTAATCACAATATCCCCAGATGTCTAGCAGCGAGGTACCCCCGCAAAACACTTCAGAGCAGTATCTTTGCCAGTGGTGGGGAAGTCATCCCTGAGCCTAGCTGAGCGGATCAACATTACAGCATGATCCACTCTGAATTCACACGTCGTCCAGAGCTGGAAATTGTTGGGCTCGTCCGCTCGGTAAAAGCAAAGACCCAGCCACCAGCTGCGGAGGACTGACTGACTGCTCCGTCTCCCAGTGACCACAGCCCAGGATTTGGCAGTTGAGACAAGACGGCCGTTCCAGGTCCATCAGCAGTAGGGGGCACATCTGTGCTGGAAATTACTCACACGCTCCTCAGGATCGGATAATTTATTTTCCTTTTTTTTTCCAGACAAGCTGAAATATGTGTGTGGAAGTGATCTAGCCCCTTGCCTGCTTCCTGTGGAGTCCGCAGTGGGCATTTTTCTTTAGATTTCCTTCGTTGTCTTTCTCAGCATCGTATCAAATTCTGAAGCTCCCCTCCAGGCCAAGGGTTCTGTTTACCAAGTCTTTGTATTTCAAGGAAAGAAAATCAACTCCTGAATTTATTTAAAATATATTTCCAGTTGTCAGTCCCTCCGTATCCAGCCATGTCCCTCTGATGGTCAGTGATAGTATTCCCAGAGCCCCTTCCTCAAGCTCACCCTGGACTTGCCCCTTCCGCATCTTCAGTGGACCCCGTGGGCATGGCTACGGATCCCCCACAGTATAACCCCAGTATCCTGGGGTCAGACCGTACCTATTAGGGTGAAAGAGGGCAGGCTGGGCCCTGAGAGTAATGATGGCCATGACAGAGCCTCGGACCCTTCTCTTGCCCTAGTCAAACGCAACACATGAAGAAACAATGACAGCTTGATAAATTCTGATATGAGAGAGATTTGTCCCAAGTGGCCCAGTGGTGATTCCCTTCGCATGAGTTTCCCTTGTAAGTGGAAGCTTGGATGCTCCACGCAAGCAAGGACTTGGGTGATTTTATACTCTGCTCTTGCCAGTTCCTGCAGGGTTCCTGACGCACAGTAGGGACTCCAGGTGTGGAACTAATTACAGCACAACTTGTGAGCTTGTGTTTTGTTCTGCTAACCACTACCCTTCAGAATTCATATGGGTACCTCTTAAAAAGTCTGCCTTCATTAACTGTATCATTTTGCCCATCCTGGATTTCTGAAGACAGCTGGCTAGTATTTTCACCTAATAAACCATCCAAACCCCAGCCGTTTTCTTTAAGTGGAACTCACAGAAGAGGTTGCTCGACCTTCCTGTTAAACCGTCATCGTGGATTTAACGGTGCAGAAGTATTTTCTTGCTAGTGGGCAGCCTATAACTGTCATCATGTGAAGTTGCTATACTTAACCAAATGTGTATCAGTGTGTCCCTGTCACAAACGTCTGTATAATTGCATAGTCTACAGCCAGATGATGAGTGCATATTTGGGGGATGGCTAATGCAGATGGTGACTTAAATGTTGAACTTCAGAACTGCCTGTGGGAAATCCTCATCCTTCAGAGCTTTCGGGCCACCACAAAGGCTGCCCTTCCAGCTTCCCTTGATCAGGCCACCTTCATGGTGGTTAAGAGCTTGGGATCTGGACTGGAATCCTAATTGCTAACCCTCCTTAAAATTCACTTCCTCCTGAGGAAAAAAAAAAAAAAGTGGCCACTAATAGAATTGACTCCATAAGGCTGTTAGGCAGATTAAATTTGATAGGTATATAAAGATTTTAGCACAGGGCCTAATACGGAGTGAACACTCAATAATTGTTAGCCATTAATATTATTATCTCTAGAGTCTCAAAGAACTCTCAAAGAATATTGCAATAATTATGCATGCACATACATGCTTGATGCTCCTAGAAAGCTCAAATCATTTTAAAGAAAAAAAAAAAACAGTTTTAAACTTTTTGAAAGAAGGGCAGTAGCCAGGCTACCATACAAGGGGAGAGGGACTGCGACTATTCAATAAAACAGTGAACAGAACAGAGGCATTGAGCTGAAATGGAAGGGCAAAAGAGGAGGAAATGGGTGACTTGAAAAAATTTTTATTTTGCATAAGTGAAGAAATGTTAGCATGTCCATTTGAAACACGGTATCTGAGTATTACAGTATTTTATCAGCCAAAGGGGCAAATCTTGACTTTTCCTCCCAGTATCATAAATAACACACGTCTTTTGAGTGTGCAACGTTGAGTTTGGACTCCCTGAATTTAGAAACACACTGTATTTTGCTGCAGAGTTTAGCAAATAGCACTCTAGTCTATTGTAGTGTAATATATGTATTTTTTAATTTAAATTCACATCAGTAAGGAAATCAGACAGTAATGGTCCATTGTTTTCATTTTATGCAGAAAATAAGAGGGAAATATTTCATATTGAAATGTATGTCTTACTGCTTAATGTTTTCTAAATATCCCTGCAGTTAATATTAAGGTGAATAAACATGCATCATTGAATAATAATTATCAACAAGCCTTATTTAATATTAAAAAGAATAAAACATGGAATACAAATTTGAACAATTAGTGTGAATACCATGACTGCAAATTTTATTTGCCTCATTACTTTATCTGCCTTGGATTCGTTCAGTGAAAGTTGTGATGTTGTTCGGGGTTCAGCTGCCACTATATTTTTCTTTTATATCACATATCAAAACTGGAATGAAATAATAAATGGTATTGATGTTTGTTTAATACTTCTCCATCTCCTCACAACGCTAGAATTCAAGAGGCAGATCTATCTTGCTTTTTTTGTATGTCCATGACTTAAGCGCAGTTCTTGGAACATAGCAGGCATTTAATCGATACCTTGCAAGTAAAATGACCAAACAAGATGTTGATATAGAAATATTACACTTGCATTTTAACCCTTTCCATCTTTCCTAACAAAAGAAAATACAAAAATTGATCCTTGGGCAAAATTTTTTTAAATTGTAGAACTATCTCTAAATTGACAACTCACAAGCGTACAAGAAATTATGGTCCTCACAATCATTAACCTTGCTTTTGGTAGTGGTTGCTCCTATGGTGGGATGCAAAGATAAGATAGGACATGGGCTTTGTGCTCTCCACTGTACATTAATTACAAGGACATTTTTTGCTGTAAGCTAGTGTTCTGTTGCAATAAATTTTTAAGGTATATGTACTCGTTTGCTCCGGTTGCCATAAAAAATACCACAAACTTAGTAGCTTAAATAACAGAAATTTATTTTCTAACAGTTCTAGAAGCTGGAAACATCAGCAGAGTTGGTTTCTTTTGAGGCATCTCTTCTTGGCTTGCAGATGCCACGTTCTCCTTGTGTCTTCACACGGTCTTCCCTCTTTGTGTGTCTGCCTCCTAATCTCTTAGAAGGACACCAGTCATCCTGGTTTAGAGCCCACACTAAGAATTCATTCTAACTTAATCACCTCTTTAAAGATTCTGTCTCCAAATACAGTCGCATTCTGAGGTACTGTACTTGAGGATCTGGGGGGTGGGGGGGAGACACAGTTCAGCTTGTAACTGTGTGGTCATAAAAATCTTCTATGACCTGACTGGTTTAAGAAATGCTTGGTGAGACCAAATTCAGCAGATCTCTTGGTAGGCTACTGTGTGCTAGGAATCTCCAAGAGAAAAACCACAGGATGTTGGCTTTGCCAAAGGAAAAGAAAAGCCTTCTCTCACCTCAGTTACATACACCTTCAACACTCCAGCCCTTCCCTTGGAACGCCCGCTTGGCAAATCACAGTGGTGCCCAGCTCTGTGCCGACAGCCCCGATTGGCATAGCGCTATTACAGAGGGCTGCTGAGCTGTCTGACTCTAAGCATCGCAAGATGAGTCCAGCCTCTCACAAGCTGTAATTTCCAACTCTGTATCATCGCCAAAATACTTTAGGAAATTGACACAGGACTTTTTCTTTATATGTTGAGTAATTCTTTACTAAATTATGACTTTCCCTTTTTTTCATGCTACCAACCAGTTAGTACCAATTTTTCCACCTACTTCCTCACTCCAGGTTGAGGTCCTGTTGAAATTTTTCTCTCTAACGATTGGCATTCGATTACAGTTTTGCAGCTAATTATCTCATTGGGTTTGAAAGGCATGAAGAAAAGAAGAGATGCAATGAAATGCCTCTTAGAGGGAAGGAAGCATAAATCTACAACTTTGAATAGAGTTTCGATGCAGAATAGCTGTCCAGCTTCCATAGAGACAGAATTCTTTACGGACTCATTATACAAGCAAACTTGCTAAGCTCTTTAGGACATTAGTGCCTTTGATAACGATGTTAGCAGCTTTCCCTGAACTACTGCATGTTTACAGTGGGTCTTTAGCAGAGTAGGGGGCCTTGTGAATTAATCCCTATTTAATGAGAAATATTTGAAGGTGATGAGAGTCATATGCTGCTGATGGGAAAACTCTGCCTTGATAGATTATTTTTGGAACATTAAAGTCTACTCAATCAAGACACTTGACTATTTAGGACAGGACAATTTTGTGAGAGATTGAAATAAAATATAGGATTTATACTCAATTATTTTCATCACCTATAAAATGTGCTGTGTTTTGCTTTAAGGGTTTTAAATTTTCACACTTTCTTGCTTTCATCAGACCTCAGTAGCCTGCACTAAATCAAATGGCTAGATATTGAGTTTTGGCTGAAGGGTGTTTTTAGTAAAGTGGCAGCCAATGGCTGCAATTGAGAAAATGTAATTTATTTTAGATTAATTTGTAATATATATTTCATTTGAAACTGGCTGGAAAGAGCTATGAAAAAATGTTTATATGTGAAAAGTGCTGTTGGCTTCTCCCCAATGTGATGCAAATTTTCCACATCTACCTCAAGACTTAGATACATAATTAAAATGTTTTTAGGTACCTGGAAATGTTTGGATGTTCAAAAGGAAATGATTGTAATCCTTTCTTTATGCTTGATCTTATCACTCTGATAGAAAGTACTCAGAAATTGACTGGTAGAAATAGATTGCCAAAATAACTTGTTCCCCTTTTAACTCACCTCCTACTCTGTTCTGTTCTTAGGTATACAAACAAAATGTGTTTAATTTTTTTACATATATATATAAATGTAGGAAATTGGATTCGGTAAAATTCATCCTCAGAAGGATCTCTTTTCTTTTTGGAAATTGATGGCCGTTTTCATATTGTCAATGTTTCTTGGATTTGTACACCTATAAAGGTCATGACTTTTCAAATTCAGTGAACACAGTTAATTTGATGGCCAAACCCTGATGTAAACTTAGCGATAAAGCAGCATAATTTAATGATAAGACTATCAGATGTGATATTAACTGGCTATGAGTAAAGTTCTAACCTTTCCCGGCCGCATTTTCCTCATCTGTGAAATGAGGAATTATCCAGGACCTGGCCTCAGTGCAATCCTCATCTTCTTCACTGTTTCCCATTGACATTCACACCCAAATTAAAAAAAAAAAAATGCAGCTGTTCACACTATCATAGCACAGATATTTGATGTCTTAGATGCCACCCTTAAACTCAAAGTTGATTTAAAGATCTTGCACTGCAGCGACTTAATTTTTTTTTTTTGTAAAGGCCACAAAGGTGATTCAAAACTACGTGTTGAGAAATTTTATTTTGCTATTTTGTACAAAATAATTGTGTTGAGCATTTTGTCAGAAAATAAAATGCAATTCATACCAAATCAAGCTTTGTCAGAAAGCAAAGTTTAAATGAAAAACAAAAACCAAAAAACAAAACCTCCTCCTAATGCCTGTGTAGGTTGTTTTTGTTCCTGGGGGCCATGAGAAGCCCGTGGTTAGACATTGGCTGGAGTCCCAAGACCTGCCATCAGGCCTCAGATCCTGCTGTAAACCTTGGGCAGATCACTTACTCTGACTGCATCTCAGTTTTCTCACCTATCAAATGGGAATGCCATCCCTTATAACAAGTCAGAAGTGGTGGGAGGAAGTGCCTGAGGCTTTGTCAGTGATGGATGCACTTGTCACAGGGGGCAGACAGATATTCTTTTAAATAATAAATCATGTGATTAGAGACCGTCTTTCCTAAATGCATGGCTTTTGCTAACTTAATTTTTTTTTTTTTTTTTTTTGTCTGGCTCACAGTCCCTGACTAGCTGGTAAAGTTACCTAGCTTCGTACTAGATAAAGCAAGTTTAGGGTGAGCCTGTGAGAGTACGGATTAAATAGGTGAGAAAATTCAGTGACTGGAATTTAGAGATTGGATAGTGGCAGATTTTACTTGGAAATAAAGGCAAAAAAGGCCTGTTTCTCTGTGATCCAGCTTTGAATGTTCGTACTTCCTTTATAGCATTTCAGCACAACAAAGAATCAGCTAGAACCCAGCAGCTATAGAGAGGGTCTGTGTGACAGTAGCTGTTGCTACGGCAGGCATTTGTTCTATCATTCTTCATCTCGAATATATTTTAATTATGTACATATCCACACATGTGTATACATACATATACACACATATACAATGTTACTGTTATATATTAATACAGTAAATAGCATGTGTGTAGTATTTATGGAGAGAGAAGATCTGACAAAGCACTATCTATACTAGGAGATAGTTCAAATGAGAACCAAAGAATCTGCAGACAGTAGACATTTCTCTTTTTCAAACCAGTGAAAAAGGATCACGTTAAATCTATTTTTTCATAGCTAGACATTGAAATAGAAGGGAAATAGAAAGGAAACCATTGTATTATTCATTCTTATCCAATGTATTTTTCAGGAGAAACCCATTTCTAAGTTCTTCAGTAAATACTTATTAATTCATATTTATTTATTGTGGATTTTGAGTACTAAGGTGGCTAAATTAACCCTTTTCTTTTAGAAAACCATGAAATAATAGTCAAAAAAAGTAAATATCACAAAACCTTACGTTTTAAATGATACGGAAAAAAATTGTACCCTAATTTCTCATTTTAAAATCTTTTTGTTATTCCTTAGCTTTCTGTATCTAAATGTCAATTTAATACTGGTCATTAAATAAGCATATGAGTAGTAATTATTACATAATAAAATTTGGTGAGAGCTAAATCTTCATATTGAGGTGAAATTGAGGGCTCCATCATTTCTTGTAGTAAATTTCATTTAAAATTCCCATGGGGTGAATTATAAATCTGGGAATTGTGAAGAACATATTGTCTATTCATTTACCTACAGATCTGAAAGTTAGCGTTTTCCTTAACCAAATGCATAATGATTTCTAAGGTGTGGAGCAGTTAACCCAAATGCCTCCTAACATGAAATTCTATGAAGCTCACCTCTGAACAATGGCCAAGATCATTAGCATCTTCTCAAAGTGTTTATCATTCACGTGCAATTAAGTATCCTGATTTATTATCACTTCTTAAAGATGATCACAGAAAGCCAACTAGCCGAAGAAAGAGGAAGATGATCTCCATAAAGGACTGGCAGACCTCTTCTGCAGAGGGCCAGGCAGTAAATGTTTTCAGCCTTGCAGAGCATCGAAACTACGGGGCTCTGCCTTGTAGCCTGAGAGCCGCTGGATACAATACTTGAAGAAATGGCAGGGGCTGGACTTGGCCTGCAGACCTTAGATTGCTCACAGGGGTCCCACATGTTGGAGAATAATTGTGACTCCTAATTGCATTGTTGCAACTAAAAGGTTTGCAGCTCCATACAGCCCTGTAGCTGTACGAAAACTGAAAAAATGCAATCAGTCATCTGGATTCCTTCAGCAAAAGCCAAACATCTGGATGTTTGGAAATCTACAGTTGAAAAAACACCTATTACGTTATCATTATGATTATTACTAAGCTTTTGTGTACTTCATTCCAAGAGTGATCTCAACGTATTTAAAAAGCTGGAAACAGAGTGAAATTGTACCTTTTTTCTTTTCACTTTGAATCTGATATTTTAAAACAAACGCCAGCAGAGGGGGGATAAAATGTTTACAGTAAAAGTATATATTTTTTAGTATCAGATACTCTCTCTTAAAATGGTCATAATTAAAGCCACAATAGCACCGAGTTTGTTTGATATCAACCCGTTTGCAAAGTAAAGATTCTTTGTTAGGAGACATAACCAACCACAGGATGGTTGGCCACCATCCACATTCATTCGAACTTGACCCCAGTCTGGGTTCTAATGCTGGAAAGAGAACCTTCGAAGTGGATCGTTACTTCTGGAAGAGGGGTGATGCCCTCCTGGGTTTTGTTGTGGCTGTTAGTCTTAAATGATAGAATGAGGAAATTTGTCCTATAGCAAAACTCTTGGCTGTGATAGCTCTTCCTGTTCAAAATAATATTGGAGGGCAAAGTTGGGCCCCATATTGAATTCTAGAATGAAAACAGACTGGGGCTGTTAATTCAGAGTCTAGTGAAATAAATGTTGGGTTTGTTGTGTCCTCCTTGCAAATGCTAGAACACAAAGTCACTGTTGGTTTGTGGAGTGAACTCCAGCCTGTCTGGGAGCCCCCTCCCACTTAATGTTAGAGGACCTTCATCATTATCTAGGAAAAACTGTTGACTGTATAGGTCTCCACTGAGTCTTAGGTGGCTACGCTCACACTGAGCTGCCCGTGCTCTAGCCCTGCCCCGGTCTGGACCCATCCACACCTCCTCTCGGGTACCATCACTGGGAGAGACATCTTTCCATCCGAGGAAGCCCCTCCTGGCATCTGTTCTGGAGCCACCTGTCCTCTCTTCTCTGACAGTGCTCCATTGGTTATCTCTCGCCTTATCTTATTTTTAACGTATCTTTTCATCTTTTTTATTTAATATCAAAAACTTAGCCAGACACCTCTCATCTTAAATTATCTTCCCCTTTCTCTCTCTCCTTCCTGTCCCTTCCTTTGTCCACTTTCCCTTCTGCAATTCAGGTGTTACTTTTCCTCCCCCGTACCTTCAGGATCAAGCTCCATATGAGCAGCCTCTCCCAGATCTCTGCCCTCCTGTCTCCGGGAAACGTGTGGGTTCCCTCCGTAGCTTCCAATCTCAATGTCCCCATTTCATTTCCTATCAACTGAATTCTCTCTTTTCAGTGTTATGCTTTTTTTCTGAGGACTTGACCACATCCCAATATCTAGTGGTACTTAATGGATTTTTTTCCCCAATAGGAACAATTGGTCAAGAAGGAGAACCTGACCCCACACAGGTCAGTGAAGAGAGACTGGATCCCAGGACTTGAAGTGGTCCAGAAAAAAAATCTGCTCCTTTTCTTTACAGAAGTCTCAACCCTGGCTGCACCTTAGTGTTATCGAAAGAGATTTTAGAAAGTACTGATGCTTGCACACCACTGCCCTTCTGCCCTGAAATTTCCCCCTGTCATTTGTCTGGAGTAGTAAGTGCTCCAACAGAAGTGAGTTGCTGTCCCTTTGGAATGCCTTCTCCCTGATGGCAAGGGTGCCTCTTATTCAACTTTCGTCTCCCATCCATTATACGACATGACACATGGTATGTCCTCAGTAAATCGTTTCTAAATTGGATAGTTCGCTATGAATTTCCAAAGGTAAGAAATCATTGTCAATTTCATTGATTAGAACCATAATTTTACTTATATTATCAACTAGATATATCTTTACCTTAAAAAATTTTTTTAGATTATTAGCATCAACCTTTATGTTGTGAAGATTTTTTTTTCTAATTTCATAATTGTGTGCGAACCAAAATCTCCTGTAATTCCTATTGGAGACCAATCTCAAGTTGCTGTAAAATGACAGCTCTCAGGAAGGTATTGTACCACAAGGAGTCCATTCATTCTATGGTCAGATGTCCTGGGCGTGGAATTCCAGCTCTGCCACTTACTGCCTGTGGGGTGTTGAGCAATTCACTTAAGGTCTCAGAATGTCATTTTACTTAGTCATGAAAATGAATAACTCAGCCGTGGTGAATGCATGTGGGACACTTGCTAGGTGGCCGCCATTGTAGCCTTTCCCTTGGCTGACCCTCACAGCCCTCCCAGGGAGGTAACATCTTCATCAGTATCGTCATCATCACCACCATCCCTGCTGTACATACTCAGAAAGGGAGGATTAAAGACAGTTCACGCTTTGAAGGATGAAAGAAATTCCAGAGTCCCCATTTATAACCACCAAAACGTCAGGAGTGACTTTTCTGAGATTTCAGGAGGATGAGTTGAAAGTGCCCTCGAAAGTCCTCGTGTTGCCCTGACCCGAGTGGCACCTGGATGAGCTCATCTCTCATTTCTCAGTTAAAAAGAACTACAGAGCCCCGATTAACGTCAGTCTAGAGGATGGACATGAAGTTGTGGCATTTTAGACCGCGCTCTTTGGGCTGCCTCAGTAAAACTCATCCCGTGTGGAGTTTGATGTGGGTTAGGCTGAACCCAAAGGATGTCCTTCAGAAAGTGTGCCAAGGTGAATGTGCAGAGCCAGACAAGGAGGGTGACAAGACCGCTCTCTGATGAACAAGCTTGGCTGGCCTTTCCTCAGGAGGAATTCCTATCAACCCTAGTTTACAAAGCCCAGGTGTTTCTCCAATCCCTATTTCAGTGGGGTTCATTTTTTAAATTACTACACTCAGCAAAATAACAGTTTCCCATTGGTTCTGCTTCCAAATAGCATTAACATTCCATTGATTTACTCTTTTTTCTCTTAGTGGCTATTGAGATTTGTGTAGTAATGTTATAACATATATTGCGTATTGCACATACCACACACTGTTCTAAAAACTCTAGATATATATTAAGTCATTTATTTTTCACAATAACCCTATTTGCCTCCATTTTATGGATGAAGAAACTGAGGCACATAGAACAAGGTTTCTCAGATGTCACTGTGCATCAGAAGTCACCTAGAGGGCTTGTTAAAGTAGATTGCTGGACCCCACTCCCAGAGTTTCTGATTCGGGAAGGCCAGAGTATGGTCTGAGAATTTGCATTTCTAGCAGGTTTTCAGGGGAGGCTAATGCTGATGCTGCCATTCCGGGGACCACTTGACAGCCACACAGCTAGTAAGTATTAGAGGCTGGATTTGAACACAGGCAATCAAGTTGCAGAAGCCTTTGTGTTACCTTGTGTTATAACTAGACAGGACTCGTATGCCTTCACAAGAAGAATGCTCGTTTCCATATAAGGCAATTTCTACTTTTCTGCATATAAACATGGATGTTTGCATGGATGTCTGTGCATATGTGTGGATGAATATTCACGTGCATGTAATATCCAGACACTCTGGTCTGGTGAGTCCAGTTCTGTATCAGCAGAGAATGACCATTAGCAAATTCTTTAATCATTCTTATACTTACTTTAACAATTATAATCATTAGTTTGTTTTAATAACAGATCTCTGAGCTCATCACAGTCATTTATGACCTGTTATTTGGAAATAACGGGCCTGCGGTTCAAAAGCATGTGTAATCTCATACTTACTTCCTAGAAGTAAATCAGACTCTATGCAATTTGACATAATGACAAGTGTAATTAATGCATTAGAATCCTAGATTCTCAGTCATCAACTCCAGTCTCTCACCAGATTCATAAATCTCTGAGGTCTGTGAATGAAGCGTGGGCAGCCGTTGCCTGGAAACTTCCCAAGCTCTCTGACTCAGTTGTGGGCAGCTCCACTTATATGAAACTCTTCCCCACAGATCCCCCAACCCTGGTCTCCTCTGAGCTCCGTCTGTCCGAGACCTATGCTTCTCTGGTGACACACACGTCTTTCTCACGCTTCGCTTGACACCGGCTCAAGTGTGCAAAGACTCTTACCCCGAGAATTCTAGTCCTCAAGCTACACCTGCCCTCTGATTTCAGCGACTCCCCATACACCAAACCATCTTCCTGCCTCCTGCCCTGCCTGCCCTGGGCGTGCTCTAACCTGGAACAGTCCCCTCTCTCAAATATAGAGTCCCAAAGTGAATGAAATATTCCAGAAGATAGCCAAGAAAAGAATCATAGCCCTTGATCTGGAAGTGGATGCTAAGATTAAATGTAAACCATTTTTCATTGGCAGTTTCCAAGATACATTTTGCAAATGTCTTGTTCCCACCTGGCTGTGGCTCATTTTCTCAGATTGGAGGGTGGGGCTTCCTGGCACTGGCTGTGATGCCGAGGTTGTCCATTTGTTTGTTCTGGTTGTGACTGTGGCGCCCTCTGCTGGTCCTCACAGCTCTTAACGTTTGCATTTTCAAAAAAAAAAAAAAAGCTAACCGCGATTCAAGGAGAACGTAACATCTGTTGATTTAAAACAATGATGATTTTCTTCCTCATGGTAGACAAACACTGTAAGCCTCCTTCACTAGTGTTGTTTAGTCTAAATAACCCAGTTTCACTGCTGACTGATGTTGGAAACATGGGTTTTTTGTGTTTTTTTTTAACGTTAGCTGTTTGGAATTGATCTAACAGAACAGTTTCAGGGTCCTCTTAGTACTATTTAAAAGCTGTTACCTTGAATTATAAATTATCAGAGCTCAAAGACATTTTTTAAATGATCAGACTGGTATTTTCACAGATGCAAAACCAAGGTTCTGAAAAGTTAGAAGATTTTCCAAGAAGCATGAGCAGTGTCAAAGCCATTCTGTGAGTTTCAGATGTGAACCTAATTCATTGTGATATGTTTTTATTTTAATAAATCAAATATATTAACTTTGGAACATCAGATACCATAAACTTTCTGGGTTTTTTATTTTAAGCCAAAATAAATAATAAACATTTAGTTAAAATTTTGTAGTAATTTAATTATTTTGACATTTATTTAATAAAATCCATAAGCTACGATGAATCCCTAAAAAGTCCAATTTTCAGCATTTATTTTCTTATGTTTTCTTGTTATGCTTGCTAATGCAGCTTCTGACAGAAGTAAACATATTAATAGAACTGCTGTAGCCACTTTCATTCGTATATGATTACTAGAAACCAAAGAAAGTCTGGAATTGGTCCATAAATGTTAATATTATCTGAATTGAGTCCAGTAAAATCATCTTTATGTGGGAAAAAAATGACTTTATATGGAATATAATGTCTCGATCCAATAAAACACCACGTATGTTGCTGTAAAATACTGAATAGGTCTTACAACTCCTAACTAAAGTAACTTTGCAATTCACTTATTTAGGATTATTTGAGGTTTTCTCTGGCTTCTGGACAACAGAAGGAAGGATCATATAGGCATTTGAAAGAAGTAGACCTGTCATATTTCTATCAGAAGCAGAAATTATTCCAGTTCCTATTGTAAAATATAAAGCTCTGAGAACTTTAAGTGTTTCCTAATTTCTGAATTTGTATGCATTCGGGTCAGTGGAAGGCATTATCATTTTTTTCTCTGGACACTATCCCAGGTCACTTGCAATTTTGCTAAACCTATTATTCAAAAAATTTGAAATGCAAATAGGTAAAAGTAATTCCATCTAACAACTTAAGCTGTAGAAGTAGAATTCTTTAGAGCAAGAGGGGATGGTGCAGTTGTCAACTTCAGTTGTCCCTTGAGAGGTAAAAAATAAGAAGAAACTCAGCAATTTGATTTGCCCAAGTAAGAAACAAAGCCAAGGGCAAACCCAGGTTCTGTTGATCCCCAGGCCAGTGCTCACTGCACTCTGCCTAAAGTACATCATCTAAGCCTCCTTACGGAGCGTTCAGTGAGCTGAAAATCACAGGAAACGTGTTACGGAAACTTGAGGACACAGTTCACATTTCTTCCCTAGTTAACATGGGCCAGGCTGAAAATAAAGACTTCTCTCCAGAGCAAAATTAAATGTACCGAAGCCAACCCTTTGTGATATTTTTGGTCTATCTGACCAACAACTGAATCAGTTAATTCTTTTGCAAAGTCTTTATTTCCCATTCCTTAGGTGCAAACAAATCTAGTTGAAAATACTAAAGAAAATTTACATTTCAAAAGATTTTAAAGACACATCAGTTAATACGGAACATCTAACGTTGGCAAACTCTTTGCAAATGTAGATGAACTTTTAAGACTAGAACTTTGAGAAAAATAGCAGTTATAGGGTGCTTTTAAGTTCAGTCTTTTAAGTACAGGGTGAGGAAAGGTAGCACCAGCCTCTTCTGTGACCCTCTCTGCTCTGTCCATCATGCGCTAAGGTCTAATCTTAGGCCTACTCTGTTTCAGAAAAAGAAAAATATAATATTAAGAAGCAGAGAGTCCTGAAATAACAGAGTTTAACTGTGTTCCTTATACTCGTCTCTTGAGAGGTATTCTCCTCTGGGCTGTCTCTGTGGTTTCATTTTTTCAGACGAGGAATGTGGTCAAGGAATGGTGGCTCTGGCTGCCTACTGAGGGTAAGAGGCAGGGTTCTCTCCATTTATTTCATAATCAGTTTCACCTACAATAACCTTCCCAGCCTCCTCCCTGATGAACGCTCCCTTGTTCGTTAAGATTTAGTTTAGCCACATCTCTTCCATGAAGACCTTCTTGTAGTCCCTGACATTGAGATAGTCTTAACTGCTCTGCACTCACATAGCTGCGGTGTGTATTAATTCAGTGTATTACACTTAAATGTGTATGTATCCTTCTAGATCTGACACATACTAGGTGCATAATAACTGGAATTATGTTCAAACAGGAATCTTCATTTTGGCAGTTGTAGGTGCTCATTTAAATAGCTTATGTCTTTTTTTTTTTTTTTGATTCCACATGTAAGTGATATCATATGGTATTTTTCTTTCTCTTTCTAGCTTACTTTACGTAGAATGACATTCTCCAGGCCCATCCATGTTGCTGCAAATGGCATTATTTTATTGTATTTTTATGGCTGAGTAGTATTCCATTGTGGAAAAAAAAAAACCTTACCTACAAAGCAGAAACAGACTCACAGACATGGAAAACAAACTTATGGTTACCGGGGTTGGGTAGGGGGAAGTGGGTGGGAAGGGATAAAATGGGAGATTGAGATTTGCAGATACTAACTACTATATATAAAATAAACAACAAATTTCTACTGTATAGCACAAGGAACTATATTCAAGATCTTATAGTAACTTATGGTTAAAAAGAATATGAAAAAAATATATGTATGTTCCTATATGACTGAAGTATTGTGCTGTACACCAGAAATTGACACAATATTGAAAACTGAGTATACTTCAATAAAAGTATTAACAAAATAAATAGCTTATATCAGACAAATAGCATGTCTAACCATTTGGCTATTAAGGGCATGCATGGTAGCCAGTTTGTCTTGGAAGGCTCACCCAGAATTTAACTGCTTAAAATTCAGTATTCTGTGAGTATCTTAGTGACTACAGTGGGCAGCAATTGGTCACACCTGCTGTGGATATTTTCCAAACTAAAAGTATACACAACACTCCATGCCAAAGAGCGGTAAGGACCTTGATCAAGCATTTGTCCTGTGCTCAAGCAGCTCAGAACTGTTTCCTGGGGGAAACATGGGCCCTTTCCACTCTCATGAGGGGGAAGCCATCTAAGCTTGGGGGGTCCAGGTTTAAAATACTTGATTTCATAAGGGAATGTTCACCTTAATTTTCTGTGCTTCCATTTTCACACCTGTGGAATGGGGATAATAACAACCTCATGAGGTTACTGTTGGGAATACAAACACATAAAAACCTGTTAAGTGCTGACATGGTGCTGTGTAGGTGTTGCTGGCTGTTATTAATATAAGATTGAATTAAGGTTGCCAGATTTACCAAATAAAAATATAGGATACCCAGTTAAATATGGGATACCCAGTTGAATATAAAATACCCAGTTAAAACAACACATAATTTGTTCATTACAAGTATCTCCCATGCAATGTTTGGGATATACACATGCTAAGAAATCATTGGCTATCTGAAGTTCAGCCTGAACTGGGTGTCCTGTCCTTCATCTGGTAACCCTAGGTTGAGTGAATGAATAAACCTTAGTTGGAATTTAGGAATGTAGCTTTAAAGAGTTGTTTTTAATCAACCAAACAGAATGCACAAATTTCCTCCAGCAGGGACCTTCCCTCACTAATGGAACACCTTCTGAGATGTTTTTTGACCTGTCACCCTGTTGGCTCAGGTCAGGAGGTAGGAGGTGCCTGAAGTAAATAAGGAATCCTGGGTGGGCCAAAGGGTCAGAGTTCTGGGGCACCCTGGGGGTGTTCTTTGCCAAGGTTTAAGTTTAGATTTAGTCTCTGACCTGCCATGGTATGTTGGAAAGGCCAAAGAGAATTGGTGGTAGAAATCTTACAGTGCTGTCCAGAAGAGTGCCACTCTGGGGATAACTGGTCCATAGTGTTCACCAAATGATTTGTCAACTGACCAGGAAACAATTTCACTGGATCTGAGAAAGGATTAGAGACAAAGCAACCAATGCCACAAGGAGCCTGTCCGCGTGAACCTGCCTGCCTCGCTTACTACTTGTCCGTTTCTCAGAAGTTTTCTGGGCTTGAGTTATTAGAATTTTTAATGACATGGCAAAAGTGAGGTATGAGAAAAGATCAATATTAGTCATATACTCTTAATTTAATGGTGATTTATGACCTTCAGAAGCCTGGGCCACTGCCCTGGATTATTAGGTTTTTAATATGGCTTTCTTTATAGAGTTGCATTAACTAACTAGTTAACAGTGAATTTTCATATTATTATTTAATAGTGACCTTAAATTAACCCTTCAAACTTCAGAGCCATCTTAAGCCTTTCTTTTAACCCTTGTCTTCTATAGTAATTATTTTTGATTTTTTTACTGCAGCTCATTGGTTACCTTTTTATTTGTGTGTTTGTTTATCTATTTGCTAAGCCATTTATCCCTGGAAAGTTGTAACTACAAAAATACTAAATTTATAGGCTTTAAAAATGTTTTTTCTTATACTTTTGGAAAGCTGGCAGCTGCTATTCAAGTCCATCTAAAATTCACATTTCGGGGAGGAGGGTATAGCTCAGAGATGAAGTGCATGCTTAGCATGCACGAGGTCATGGGTTCGATCCTCAGTACCTCCATTAAGTAAAAATAGTAATAATAAATAAATAAATATATAAAACTAATTACCCCCCTAAAAACACACAATAAAATAAAATAAAATAAAATAAAATAAAATAAAATAAAATAAAATAAAATCCACCTTTCAAAACCATCTCCGGGGGTGGGGAGTGTAGCTCAGTAGCAGAGTGTGATTGGTGTGTACAAGGTCCTAGATTCAATCCCCAGTGCCTATGTTAAGAGGTTAAAAAGTACTCAAGAAATAAATGGTTAAAATAATACATTTTTCCACTTTTACATTTTTTTCCTAATGTTGGGAGTCACCCAAGTAACATATGGTAATGATTTAGGATTCTGAATCATATACAATTATTTTCATCTTAATAGCATTGGCTCTCATTGCTTTAAAATTCACCAGTTGGCATATAAGTTTGCCAGTCCAAACTCAGTCTGTATTTTCCTAGAAGTGCTCCCGAAAGTATGAATATGAATTGTTATTCCACAGTCGGGCCATAACTTTGAAAAGTAGAGCATCAAATTTTACTTTTGAAATATTACTGTTTTATTAGCAAATTAATAATACATGGCACTTGGATATTTCCTGTGTAAGGATCCCAAAAAGGGACTGCCCTCTTCTGTTAATATAATGTGATTATTCCAGTAATTTAAATTAAAACTGAAATTCAAATCATTGGCATCTTGAAATGTACTCAGAGAATTACGAGCGGGGTGGGCAGTGAACAAAGGTACACCTGTGTAGCTTGTCTCTTGGTCACATCTCTCCCTGTTTAAAATCCTCCCCTGCAAGGCTGGATTAATCCTGAAGCCAACGAGGCTTACACTGTGGTGTCCCTACTTGGCTGGGTCCTTCCAAGGTCCTGGGAAAGATCTAGAAATGGATTCATTTAGGCTTCAGAAAATTTTGCAGAAGGAAGGTGTTTTGCCATCATAGGTGAGACTCCAGTCTCTTTTCTCTCCAACTTGAAAGAAGACGCCCCGCAAACTGCACAGAACTCAGGCCCCCCCACACTGGGGTCCACCCCTGTTCCCAAGATAGAGCTTATTGTTTTAATTACGTATCCCGGATTAGAAGGGAGGTTGAGGATTTTTTAAGCTATGTGTGTTCATCACAGTCGCATGTTGGCCTTGGAGCGAGTTTTGGTCTCCATCAGCTATGCCCCAGGGGAGACAGGGATGGTGAGGGAGGCCCCCTGGAACCCAGCCAGGCCCCTCCCTCCTCTCCTCTCTTCCCTTGTGCTTTTAGGACAGACTTCCCTCCAACCTTTTTGCCTGGAGACACTCAGACAGGAAGTTCTCTGTCCTGGCCTCTGGCTCATTCTCAGAATCTGAGGCCAAAAGATGAGACGTGATGGCGACCTTAGCATGTGTTCCTCTAATAAAAGTACTGTGATTACAGCCATCACTGGAAGGTGCATGAGCTGCTGATGTTGGCTGCCATGGTGACGGGGGCGTGGGGTTGTCACCCGTCTTCCCACCCAGCCCTCGCCTGCCTGGCTAACTGGGTGCTACCTTGTTGGAGATGCTGAGGTGAAACAAGGGCAAGAGAGGGGTTGTTATGAAGCAGGGAGAAGCTGTGCAGCTCCCCGTGTTTTCACCTTCGCCCGGGATGTCTCAGAGTCCAGGACTACATTTTCCATCCAGTCACCTGACTATGCTGGGGAGAGGCATGCGGTGAAGCAGGAAGAAGGTTCTGGAGCCAGATGTCCTGACTTCAGATCCAGGCTCTGTTTCTTACTTGTTACGTCAGCAGACACCATAATTGCTCTGTACCTCACTTTCCACATCAGCAAAATGGGGATATAAAGGGATACACCATGGGCCATGGTGAGGGTTAAATAAGTATCATAAGACACACAGCACTGAGGCTGACACACGGGAAACACGTATCAAATGATGACAAATACTGTTATCCTTGGTCCAGGTTTCCTGCCTCCGTTATTCCTCTCCCTTACTTGCTTATTCTAGCACTGTTGGTTTCAGTGGTATAGCTAAGCTTTTTATTACAGTCATAGTGACTCATTTTTAAAAATGAGAAGGGCCTAAATGAAATAAAGCAGCATAAAGGATACTGATTGGATTTCTTTAAAGAAGTAACCCTTGGAGTTAAACAAAGTGCATAACACTCTACTCCTGTGGAATGCAGGGTCCTTCAAAACCTGGGAACTCATTCAGTTTTTCTTGGAGAAGAACTTGAGGAATTTTTTTATGAAAAGTAACAAATTAGGAAACTGTATGTCATGATTCTGGCTTAAACACAGCTGGTGTCAGCCTATTCCTGGTTTCAGGATCTGAGGAATGATGGGCACGGGTCGGGGCAGGGAGATAATAGTTTCTTCCTTCCTTATCCTGGGGGTAAGGCGAGACCAAGCAAAATTTCAGAATAGTCCAAGTCCGTCTTCCCTACCTAGCCACCTGCTTCTGCAGACTTTCTTCTTCTACCTTGTGGCTTTTGTGCCAGTTCCTTGCTCACTACAGCCTGTCTCCAGTCAGGACATCATCTATGAGTCAGAATTGCCAGTCTGCTCACCGCCCAACATCAAAAGTGAGTGCCCCTGGCTGACTGCTGTGAACCACTCCTAGGAAGCAAACAAGCTGATTTATCTGGGGCCAACTCCACCACGATAAACTTCACTTTCCTGGCTGTATTTGCATCTTAAGGTGATATTTGTTTACTTACACACAAAAATTTTGTTGGAAAAAATTTTAGAAATGACAATATAAAAAATTGAATGTAGTCATTCTGGAAAATATGTAGGGATAGAGGAGGGAAAAGGTAACCAGGGACAATCATCTTTGCTTGGATGTCTGCTCACCGAAGTCCCCACCTCTGGCTCTGCACCAGTGTCCTCTGAAGGCTCCAGGTTCACTGAGAGCCTGCTTTCCTCCTGTGTCCCAGCATCAGCCTCCACGAGGGGACATGGGGGGCACCCTTGTTTCCATCAAGTCTCAGTGGAAGAAGGAATACATCTTTATTGTTTGAACCACTTAGATGCTGGGGCTATTTGTTACTGCAGCGCAGCCTAGCTCATCTTGACTGATACACTGTTTCTGTTATTTGAGGTTCTCCCTTTGGTCCCTGCTTCTGTCTCCCAGCAACCTGTCCAATCCATCAGATATCAAATGGGTGCCTATTTAGTCAAGGTTCTTTCCAGAGGCATAAAAATCAAAGTTTAAAATTTCTAAAGCCTCAGTCTTCAAAGAAATGTCAAGATGGACTCAGTAATGATAGCAGAGGGCAGAATGCTTCCAGTGCCAAGCAATCAAAAGAGTCATCAGTTTGACTAAAGAGCCTTAAGATTCTTCTAACTTCGAGTGAAATAAAAGCTTTGGAACCTCAAGGGAGATTGTATGTCAATTGAACAGCTGAACCCTTCCTAGAGATGGTGGCCTTTCAAACTGAAGGCTGAGGAGGATGTAGACAGGAGGGGATGTGAGTCAGAACATGCTCAGCAGTGGGGGTGTGAGAAAAAGGAGGAAAGGCAAAGGGCACGGGGCACCTCACCGTAGTCCAGATTCTGCATGTTTTGTGTGACACAGACTCGTCTGATGCTGTCAACAGTGCTAAGTGGTGTGATTCTTATTCGGGGAAAACCTAGAACACGAGGCCAGCCCAAGACACACTGACCCCACAGCCAGGGAAGCTGGCCCAGGGGGCCCTGCAGTGTGATTCAAGGAGCAACCGCCTCGGGTGGGACCTAGAGAATGGCTTGCTTTATAAATTTATCTTTTGCATACATGTTAAGTTCCAGTTTGCCTTTCCAAATAAAGTGGTTTCTTTCTTTCAAAAAAAGAAAAAAAAACAACAGCCTCACAGAGTGTCAGTCTCCTTCCAGGGAAAATGATATCTGTGTTTTAATGGATTTTCTCTGGCCACGTACTCCAGAGAAACACCAAGACGTTCTCCTGTCCCACACAGAACCTTTACAAAAGCTCCAATAGGCTGACGTGCAGGCTGAGTCCAGAAGTCTGTTTTTCAAGCTGTGTTCTCTGAAACTCATTCTAGGAAACACTGTTCCATCACTACACCAGGCTGTCTCGTGGAGGCGGTGAGAACACTCCTCTTCGTGGAAAGTGGTGTGAATTCTGAGGGGATGGGGGAGGGCGATGTATCAGGATATGTGGGGCTGGGGACAGGGGTGCAGAGACCTGCATAACATCTTTCATTAGGAAAGAAGATAATGGACACCTGTGTATACGTGTGGAATCCTCAAGTTGAGACTCATCCTTTATAAACAGGAGGTGCGTGATCCTTGCTCTTCTGTCGCCCACCCTGTGGGACCTCTTCTCTTCTTTTCACCCCAATCCCTGGCCTTCAGCAGAAGTAAGCAGCTCTCAGTCTTAACACAGCCCTCCCTGCTCCACGGTTTACCATATAAACTCTGTCCTCTAAGTACTCCAAGCCTTGGTGAACGGCACCCACACATCTTTTGCTCACTGGAAAGACCTAGGACTTTCTTGAGAGTTTAAATCATTTTGACTTTCAGGACTGTTGCCTCTGCTACGAATTTCAAAAGCTTGTTTTGAGCTGCCCTTGTGTTACTCTTTCCCTGAGGCCAGTTCATAGAGGAAGCCCTCTCTGCCGCCTAAGTGTTGGGGAGAAGGATCATAGGAAGCAAGCAACCTCAGAAAATTGCAGTCTCGTAATATCATATAATATGGTTTTGTTGCATCTTTATAAAGACTTTTTTTTACAAATCCTAGAAATTGCACTGCCTAGGGAATAAATCAAGCAAGAAAATCATTTGTTCCGAAATAAATATCAGTGGGTTACCCCTCTGTGCAAATTTGTATATTCAAAAGTAATGGAATTTTGAATGATTCTCAGAAACGTGATTTAAAAACACTTTGATTCCACATTGGGTCAAATGACCCTTCTTAATACAAAGCATTCAGAGTGACCATCTTGAGAATAACTAGTTCAGTTAAGGAAGATTTTGCAAGTAGGACCAGGAAAGAGAACACGGACACTTGGGTGACACAAAGCACTCTGAGTTTGTAGAAATTCTCTTGGTCCAAATGCAGAGAAGAACCAAGGCAGTAAGAGACCTCAGAGGCCTGTATCCAGTACATTGTACATCGGGTTGACTGAGTCAGAAATCAAAGGGACTCCTTGCATGAGTTATCTACTCGGCTTTGCTGTAATAAATCAGCTCCAGCATCTCCCCTCTGAATTTAATTTCGGCAAACATGGAGCAAGACTCCCAGTCTAAAACAATGGCCACACGAATCAAGTCTTTCCAGTCCTACCCGTGGCTTTGTTGCCTGCTGTGTTGGACCAGATTTTGTCATCTGTCCCTGGGATGCACAGAGACCCATATTCAAGCTAAAAGAGGTTGTCCTGAAAGGAGATTTGTGTATCTTCCCATCCAGGTCAGGAAGGACACCTTCGATCCATCACTTTTCCTCCCCTGCATCGGCTTCTCAGTGCTGTCTGAGAAGACGTGTGTGGACAGTCTAAGGTTATCGTGATGTCATTAACTGCTTTGACATGAGTAATCATTTTTATTTGAAATACATATTTTGGTAACACTCTTTATAGGGATGACCTGGTTTCTACTCTTAGAAGATAACAGCCATGCTCTCTTGCATCAGAAATATCCAGCTGCCATTTTCACTGTCTGGGTAATTTTATAATTATAAAGTGGTAAATCGTAGAGCCATCTGTTAGTAAAACATTATTATCTTTTTTTTTTTAAACATTTTTTAAAAACGTTATTATCTTCATTGTACTTACTAATCTATTTTCAGTTTCCAGGAAGACACTTACTAGGAGTTAAAAAAAATATCCAGAACTTGAAAATAAGGCCAAGCTAGGGTAGCATGTCACTTTGGTGCCACATAGAAAGACTGTTTAATAGGTTCACCCAAGGATTGTATACTTGATTAGGGAATGTAATTTTGTTTGACTCGCTAAGTACTGTTGATTAAAAGCCTAGGTTCTATGAAGTGATATGTTAAAGTGTAGATTTTGGCCCAGTAGAGGTCAGATGTTTTCTGTCTTCAGAAAAGATCTCTTCTCTGTAGGGAATCAGCTATACATCTGATACAGAAATCATATTACAAAATTATTTTTCCACTGCCTGTATATTCTCATTCTCTTTTGAATCTCTCTTTCTGGTTCCCTTATCCAAGCGTTAAAGAAAATGTTTACATTTGCTCACTCTACATTTATATGAAAGGCATGTTTTAAGGTTTTGAAAATCACACTTTGGCACAGGTAGTGCATAAAAATTTTTAGTAGGATCTTTGTCTTCCATGTAAGACACACACATAAAACAGATAAACGAATTGCTGCTCTGAGTCTGATGGCTGGAAGCACTCCAGACACCCCTAAATGCATGGCGCTCTGATTATAAATCCGTGGTCTTAACTCTTCTCTTTCAAGAAATTCACATCATAGCTCGGCCACTAAGAAGCTGTGCGAACCTGTCTCAATCCTTCAAGACTCCCGTTTCCTCTTGTGCAGCGTGTATTTTATAGCCTTGAAGCTGAAAACCTGGCCTTCTGGAAGTATACAGATTACAGAAGTGCTCCTTTCTCAGTAAGATTTACATCATGCAAGCAGTATCTGCAAAGACATAAGTAGACAATAGAAAAATTAACAAATTCATTGGCCACTAATTTGCTTATTCTTTAATTCCAGAAGCTAAATGTTAATCACATTCCAAGAAGACATATTTCCAAGTAATGGAGCTGGGCTAGTCATTGTAAAACTACAGTTTCATCTTTTAATGGTCACTTTTGCTTGGTAATCAAGTCATGAGTTATCAGGGTTATACACCATTAGCTTCTTCCAAATGTAAATAGTAACATATGAATCATTGACCTGCCTTTTAGTAAATATTCTGATGTAATGCTATGATGTTTAAGGAACTCAGCATTCATAAGCACTCGTGGCTAGATTTCCACTGAAGAAAGAAATGAAATGTCCTGTACTTCAATTCCAATTTCTTGTGGCATTTTCTACAGTGCAGTTCCAGTGCAACATGCAAGAAGAAAATATAGGAATAACATGGTCTAATAGTTAGACTTTGGATGAGAAAACAAAATCTGATTTAGAATTATAGTATGTAATTATGTATTATTACACATAATTACGGTGTAGAAATATTAGAATCATGCACAGGAAGGACTAAAGGGCACAGTGATTTTAGGGAGAATGGGCATTTTACTTGACATATCCTTTTTACCTTCAGAAAAACCCTGAAGAGTGTGTATTGTTTTAAAATACAAGATATGGAGACCCAGAAAAAGAAAGTGACTTTCTGGAATTCACACAGTATAGGAAATGATGGAGAGGGTGTTTGATGCAAGTCGATCTGCCTCCAAAGCCCATGATCTCTGATTACAATACAGGAAAAGAACACTGAAAAGAGAGTTTCATCCTGCAGTAGAATCCTGTACATTATGTCACAGGACAAATCCTCTTCATGTACTTTTGCTTTGCATATCAGATGCTGTCACTTCTGTCAGGACTTTCTTTTAAGCACATGTAGCCTTTTGAACTCTCAGATAACTGAAAAGAATAATCTTTTTTCACAGCACCCTGGGTAATTTTATGACCTCTGTAAAGCTAAAGAACTCTGGGCAGGATTTGGGGCACAAAAAGACCTTAATCCTGGCCCAAAGGTATTCATTTTTCACTTAACTTATTTGGGTTTTATGACTCCTCCCCCTTCCCCAATAATGATCATTCACTCATTCAGTAGATACTCTATGCTGGGGACTGTCCTAGATGCTAAGGATATCATGGTGATCAAAATCCAGATGGTCTTTGCCCCCATGGTCCTTATATCTTACCATTGCACACTATTCTGCCAATTTAATTCATTCATTAATTCATTCATCAAGTGTGTATTACACACTTACTTTGTGCCACAAATTGTTTTCAGAGCTTGGAGATGCACCAGTGAACAAAGTAATGATCCCTGCTCGTCTAGAACAAAGACAATATTCAACAGACATGATAAATGAGAAATACTGTATTGTACTTTGGAAAGTGATGACTGCTATAGAGAAAAAAAGAAAAAGAAAAAATGGATCATGTGAAGAGAAATTAGGAAGATCAAGGTGGTAGGCAAGGGGGCTGCAATTTTAAATAAGATGTTCTAGGTCAGCCCCACCAAGAAGGTGACATGTGAGCAAAGACCTGCATAAGGTAGGGGAGTGCTGTAGACTGAACGTTTATATTCCCCCATGTGTTGGAATTTTTACCCTTTGGGTGGTGATTAGGTCATGAGGGTGGAACCCTCATGAGTAAGAGTTGTGCCCTTATAAAAAAAAAAGGATCCCAGAGAACTCCCTAGCATTGTCCTTCATGTGAATTATGGTGAGAAGACAGCCATCTATGAACCAAGAACTGGGCTCTCCTAGACACAGAATCTGATGGTGCCTTGGTCTTGAATTTCGAACTTCCAGAACTATAAGAAATAAATTTCTATTATTTATAAGCCACCCAATCTATGGTATTTTCTTATAGCAGCCCAAACAAACTATGATAAGGAGTGAGCCATGTAGATATTTATGATGAGGGCATTCTAACAAAGGCAACGGGTAGTGTCAAGCTTGTAAGTGGGAGTTAAGCCTGGTATGTTCAAGGAATAGTGAGAAACCGTGTGCCTGAGCTATATGGAAAAGACGACGAGTTGTAAGAACTGGGTTCGAGAGGAATGAGCAGCCAGATCATGTGACATGTCCTCCCCTAGTTAGCCCAAGGCACCCTGCAAGTTTTGGAGCAGAGAGCCATGTGACCTGGCCTCTGTCAGCTTGGAGCCTCCTGTCAATCAAACACTGTGGCTATCTATGTCCTATATTATGATGGAACCTTTGAGAGGAACTTTATGAGGAGAATTGGGATAAGTCAGCTGTCCACTGTATCTTCACCCTTTGTCCAGGCTGGTCCTCCTCTTGGACATCTTGTGAGTCCTTGGCTTCTTTTGCTATTTCACTTGTAAGAAGGTGCTGAGGCATTCAGACTTTGCAGGTTTGGGTCTCTCACTTGTGCTAACAGACAAATACCCAGAATCACACAGAATTAGATGGGCTAGAGCTGAAACATTCTGTCACTCATTAATCTATGGCACCAAGATCCCTGATACTCTGATGACATGTTGTCTTGGTCATTTCAAGCTGCTGTAACAAATATTCCATTGACTCAGTGGCTTATGAACAACAGAAACTTATTTCTCACAGATCTGGAGGCTGGGAAGTCCAAGATCAAGGCTCTGGCAAATTCAGCTGCTGGTGAGAGCCCACCTCCTGGTTCCTCAATGGTGGTCTTGCTGTTGTAACCTCACATGGAGGAAGGAGTCGGGGAGCTCTCTGGGGCCTCATTTATAAGGGCACTGATCCCATTCATGAGGGCTCCACCTTCATGACCTAATCACCTCACCAAAGCTAATCACCTCCTAATATCATCACATTGGGGAACAGGTTTCAGTGCATTCAGTCTCTAGTACAAAACTAGCACACTTGCCCAACTTGGACTGAAGTCATCATAACATTCAAACTTTAACATAAATTGAAATACTGTGAATAACATTATTTTCTAAAATTAGACAGTTGTTTCTTATTAGAAATTTATAGTTATTCCTTTCATAAAGAATCTTTTCATAAAGCAGTAAACACTCAATTTATCTTTAACTGCTTATGTTGGAAAAAATTTACTGTGACACCTGTTCTTTCAAACTTCACAGAAGAAATTCTAGGGCATTTTTAAAAGATCTGAGACGCAAAGTTCTGCCCATATGTTGCTAACGTATCATCAAAAGGAAAAACAACCATAAATACGCTTTATTTAAATTCAAAACAGCTAATCAGAGACCACAGTTAAGTTTAGTGACAATAAACTTGTTTTAACAAGACATTTATGTTTGGTTACAATTGACATTTAAGGCAAGCATGCTTAGATTGAATCCAGCAAAGGAGAATTGAGCCAAAATCTCAATAGAGCTGATTTAGACCACCCTCTAGAAAATCTATTACCTAATCGCTTCCCTTTTGGTTATTACTGTGACGCTGAGTAGTGTTAAGCTATTATAAGAGCTGAGGATGGCTACAAGTCAAGGTGGTCGAAGACCCAGAACACAACGCATCTTCCTCGAAACTGACTTGGTAGGAAGTCAGGAATCCGAGGTCGGCATCTGACAGCGGCAGCTCTCAGGGCTGTGGATTCCTGGATGCAGACTCCATCCTCGGTGGCTGTTTGTATCGCTCTGGGATCAGCAGTAGCTTTATCTTAAGAGAAAGTTTTGAAACTTAATCACTCAGTGCAAAGCAAAAGGAGGATAAATGGACAAGTGAGCTTTGTTTGGGAGCAAATACTAATGTCTCGTGACATTTCTAAGGCCATGAAGAAAGACAACTGTTCCGTCCTGCGTGTTGGAGTGTGGGAAGGGCATATGGGTGCGCTTCACCTGCTGCAGCCCCAGACCGGCCCAGCCAGCGCACTCCCCACGTTAGGAAGTTAGGCAAGCCCACCATGAATGGTTCCACTGAGACTGTCTTCAATGCTGAAATGTTTAAAAGCTGCAATATTTGTATCTTTACCTCAGTACATATGTCTGCTACCTTTGGCAATAATACCCCAGCCCTTCTTGAAATGCTTTTTTCACCCCATGGTTTCTGGGTCTTTCTCTCCTCCCAGAACCAAGACCGTCTTCTATTGACATCTCTTCTCCCTCGACTACACATTTGAAATGTGCATCGTCCTTGGAGAGTCTTTCTGGACCCCCCTGTTTTTTCTCACACTACACTTTCTAATGCACATTTAAGAGTTTCAACTACTTAAAAATTAAGGATGAAAATTGAGTGGAAAATTATTTTTGAACCCTGATGTTCCCCCTAAAGTCTATAGACAGAGAAGACTCTTGTATATAGGTATGTTGACAACAGTAACTATTACTAAATAATTATAATTACATATTTGTTTTTTCTTGTTTGTTTAAAACACATAGACCCCATGAACCTTATATAGCTATTTCCAGCATGCCCTTGATGAACTGTTTTTACCCATAACTTCCTCATACATATCTTTTTTGCTTTGTTTTTCCTTCACCATGATTTTCTTACTTAAAAAACAAAAACAACAAAAAAAAAAACTTGTTTTCCATGAGTACTGTATGCCTTGCTGTGCGACTCAGGGTTCCTCTGCTGTGAATCTTGATTTTTTGTTGTTGTTTTGAGGGGGGTTTAATTTGTTTTTTTTTTTTTAATTGTCTCCTGTGTCCTACTGAGATTAGACTTGAGGAGATACCTTAGAATAAGTACAAAGCTTTTAAAAGCCCTCCTCATTAAAACCAGTTTTTTAAAAAAATTTTCCTAATTACACATTTCTTAAGGAAGCCAATTCTCTATTGTGGGGGGGGAGGGATACAAAAACCCAAAAGAATCAGTGGAACTTACATTAACTCATGGTTTCTCAAAATATTTTTGCTAGACTATTTCTCTCTTAAATTATGCTATCAAACATTACTCTGTTTTTAAATAATTTTGAAAATTCTGCATATCATTTCTACTTGTTAACTTATGATAGATACTGATACATGAAGACCAAGAGAGAGCTTTCCTTAAGTTCTCTTTCCAAGCCTAATACACTACAGACCCTTTTGTAAAATGACAGTTGTTGTTATCTTCATCTCAGGGAACCAGTGTTCTTTGGAAGTCCCGTCCGGCCCTGCTGAAATCGTAGGAATTTGCTGAAGGGAGGTTTAGATGGACTGTGGACAGGAGGCCGCTTCTACATGGAATGGACAGTGGGGGCAAATTAGTAGCTTTAGTGGGTTAACTAATGAGAATAGTTTTTGTTGCCGTAACTCTCGCAAATGATTTATGGCAAATGCGTTGTTTAATGATGTAATTAATTAATGCAAAGAAAAACGCATTTTATAAACAATTGTTTTTCGGTGAAACAAGTAAGACAATAATTATAGCCTCTTTAAGCTATCCCTTACTTTTCTACCAAAGATTTGAAAAAAAAAAAAAAGACTATGAAAGTACCTCTACTTTTGACACAACATTGTAAAATGATTATAAATCAATAAAAAATGTTAAAAAAAAAAAAGTACCTCTACTAATAGAAGAATATGTTTTGAAACATCCTTACATTGACCTCATTTTTCTAGGTAATTCTTTATACAATTTTCAGGAAATTTTTTTTTTGTCCATTTTCCTCAAATTTCCTACATATGGATAGCACTAAGAAATGTGTGTATTCTATAAAAATTATATGATTCTAATAAGCTTTTGCTTCTGTTAAAAAAATATATTCTCCTCTTCTTGGAAGATGCTCAATTTCAAATAAATTGCTCATTTTTATCTGCCCTTATTACTCTCCTTTTTACTTCATGACACTTTTCATGCACATATGTTTATGTGTTTATTGACTTATTGTCTGTCTGTCTGTCTTTCTCAACTCAAATGAAAGTTCCCTAAGGTTAGGGATTTTGCCTCTTTTTTCCCTCTGCTGTATCCCTACCATATAGTAGGAACTCAGAAAATACTTAAATGAATAAAATCATACAACTCTTCCCTTTTATGTGGTTGATTGGTTATGACCAAACCAGTTACAAATATGATAAAGTCCCACATCCTAAGAATGCAAAGAACAGCAGTTTTCAGGGGCCAGAGGAATATCCACAAGTTGCTTTCCCCAAATTCCTGTATCTGATGAACAGAAGTTTAAAAGAGGATTGTAAAGCTCTCCAGAATTTCTCCGAGTTCAGAACACTGCAAATTGCTGAATAATTGTCTTTTTTTGTCTAAGTTTTAAAATCTTAAAGTTAATTTAAATCTCAAGAAGGTGTCATAGGAATAATCTTTAAAGAAGAATCTATGCACAGTGGCAGCAAAAATATATATATTTTCCAAAGATTAGGCTAAAAAATTTAGTAACTACTGCTCTGGAGAAATGCCATATGTTAAAAAAAAAATTTGTTTTAATTTAAAAACCTCTTCCTTTCTTTGATAGGTCAGTCTATCCTAGCCAGCACTGCCTACAAACACCACTCCCACCTACAGCAATTTGGACTGGAGTGGGGAGAGCCTGAGAAGGTGGAAAATTTGGATTTCTACTGTTTCAACAGGAGGAAAAAAGCAATTGCCAGTAGATGCTTTTAATTACATGCAGATTGGCCCTTTATTTTTCTTTGGTCCTTTCCGTTTGGTGCCCAGGAAGGGGAAGCATTACCTCTACTGCTTACATCAGAGGTCTGCTTTCACTTAGCTGCCGAGCGAGCAAGTCCTGCTGTCTTTCTAGAGCATGCAAATCCACTGTGAGAGGAGTTGAAGTGGCTCCAAGTATGACAGAGACATTTGTGGAGTCGGACCGGCCCCCCACCTGCCACAGTAACTCTGGGCACTGGTGGGGGCCGTTCCCCTTGAGCAGAAGAGGAAAGCCAGGCAGGGCGGCTGGACCATCTCTCCTTCATGCTGGCGGAGAGTTGGGGGCACAGTGGCCATAGGATGGAGTGAGTGAGGAGGAAAGGGCAGGACTGGGGAAGGAGAATATTTCCTCCAGTTCCTCCAGGGTCCCCACCCTCCACACAGCATCACTCAGGTCCCAGGGGAAGATGCTGCAGGCATAGGAGCCACCAAACCCTAGGAAGGGGTGCCTACATCAGGGAGCATGGGGAGATGGAGAGGGCCCAAGCAGGTGTGCCGCAGAAGGGGACCAGTGCTTGGCATCCATTGGAGATCAAAGGCATTATTTTTATCAGAAGGAATAAATCGTAGTCACTCACAGAACCTCCTCCCACTTTAGAAAAAAAAAAAAAGTCTTCAGAAGTAACAATGAGTCACAAATATAAGAAAGCCCAAATGGCTTGGGACTCTGTAGGAAAAGGTCTTTTTCCTGCAGCCACCTCAGGATCCATCTGTTCCCTCCTTCCCTTGGGCTGGACACACTGACCTCCCGCTTAGACACTAGCATTCCTGCTGTGCTCCCAGACGCCAAGCCGACCAGCCGGCTGGACCACTTCCTATCTCCTTTTCTGGGCGTTTTGGTAGCTGATGGCTCTGACTTCCTCTGAATTCAATCTACTATGGGAAAATAAGTCATTCTGAGAAATGGGTTCTTTCAACTTAAGGGGACAAATTGGGGGATGATTTTCTTTTTGTTCTTGTATAGTGTGCCCACCTGAAGTGGTGAATCGACTGAGAGCTTCTAATTGGTTTTTTCTGCACACACACCAGCCCAGTCCAACGTGAGATGCACACAGTAAGCTTCCATTTGTAGGGGACAGTTTAGAATCGATATTCTAATAAGATTTTGAGCATCTGGGTTACATGCCCACTTTCCCAACGAACTAGCCAGCCCCCTGACCACTGGCCAGCCAAGTTGCAGACTCACTGAGACCCAGTTAACTCCTGTTGCCAACTAGAAAAATTAAGACTAACCCACCAGGAGTAAAGAAATGAAAAAGCTCGTATTGCTAAATGAATATCCCTCAAATGGAAAAAAAGTATAGTTAAGAATATTCAAATAACTAAGACACAGTAGAATGCAGCATTTCCTATTGAAAGTGGATTAAATACTATTAGCTTGTTACTTATCTTCTTTTCAAATATAAAAGCAAAGATTACTTATTGTAAAATTAAATGAAAGAACATAAATAGAAGTGAATGAAGTAGAAAGCCACAGCCCAGTGCCTCATCCAGTTCTCCAGATATACCCTCTCTGGTGTGTTACTGGATCTTGATTGCATCATGCTAGACAGTTTTCTATAAATATACAATTATTTAAATAGTCATACAACAAACTTTTTATCAAGCTTGGGATCACAATCATAGATCTTATTCTTTAACTTGCTTTTCTGCGAATTGAAATAGTGGAGTCTTTTCTCTGTGCCCATATCTTATAAATGTCAGCCATCCACATCGAACTCACTTTTCTAATGTTTTTAGAGTATTCCATCACTGTATTCAATTTGTTCAAAGTTGATGGACACAGATTGTTTTTGGTTTTCTATTATATGTTTGTTTTACTACTATATATAAAATAGATAACAAGAAGTCTCTTCTGTATAGCACAGGGAACTATATTTAATATCTTGCAATAGCCTATAATACATTTGCTTTAAAAACTTATTCATGAGTAGAAAGAATGGGGAAAAGGAGGAAAAGTTCAAAAAATAGGAAAGAAGAAGAAAAGTAGTCACAACACCTAAAAACAGAGAAAGGATTTTGTTCTCTAAAACAGAAATAGCTCTTATAAGTCAGCATGAAAAAAAAATCCAATTTAAAAAGAAAGCAAAGCAAAGGATATGAAAAAGTAATTCACAAAAGATGTGTGAGCACATGAAATTATACTCAAGTCCTTCTCCAAAGAAATAGAAGTTGAAACTACAATACAAAATTTTTCTCCTACCAGATTGGAAAAAAGTTAAAGGACTTATTATCTTGAATGTTGATTAAAATCAACAGCAGGTTGATACACTGCTAATGGACTTGTAATTGTTCCAGCCTCCTTGCAGAACAATTTGACAGTATGGATCCAAATTTTTAAAGTGAATATTCTTTTTTAAATTAAAAAATTATATATATATATTTTTTGATGTTTTGTGAATTAGAACTGTATTAATTTTTTATTGAATGATTCTTTAAATTCTGTAGTGCTTTACAATTTTCAAAAGTTTTATACTCATGATTTCATATGATCCCATAATAACCCTTTTTTCCCCCCTACCCCTGTATTGCCCCTCCTTCCTTCCTTCTCCCCCACTGGTAACCACAAGTTCATTCTCTAAATCTTTGAGTCAGCTTCTTTTTTGTTTTATTCACTAGTTTGCTGTATTTTTTAGAGTCTACATATAAGTGATATCATACAGTATTTTGTCTTTCTTTGTCTGGCTTATTTCAGTTAGTAGAATACCCTCCAAGTCCATCCATGTTGTTACAGATGGCAGGATTTCTTTTTTATGACTGAATAGTATTCCATTCTGTATATATCGCCTATCTTCTTTATCCATTTATCTGTTGATGGACACTTAGGTTGCTTCCATACCTTGACAAGGTAAATATTCTTTAGCCCAGGGCACTAGGCAGAATTCTAAGATGGTCTGCAAGATCCCTGCGTCTGTGTACAAGCTCTGCTTGTCTCCCTCCCTTGGGTGCCAGCAGGACCTGTGTACACAGTGGGAGTTCACTCTCTTGATTAGGCTGCAGTATATAGTAAAGATGAAGGGATTTTGTAATTAAGACCTTAAGTCAGTTATTCTTGATTTAACCAAAGGGAGATCATCCTACTTGGGCCTGACCTAATTAGGCGAAAGCCCTTAAAGAAAAGACTGGCTTCTTCCCCAAGAAAGGGATTCTCCTTCTGGCCTTGAAGTAAATTATCATATTGACAGGGGGCCACGTGGCAAGGAACTGCAGGTGACCTGTAGGGGCTGAGAACAGCACCCAGTGAACAGCCAGCAAGAAAACAAATTTTACCACCACAAGGAACTGAATTCTTCCAACTACCACGTCAGCTTGGAAGAGGACCCTGAGCTCCAGAAAGGACACAGTTCAGCAAACACCTTGATTGCAGCCTTGGAAGACCCTGAGCAGAGGACCCAACCAAAACTCCTGAACCACCAGAACTATAAAATCATGCATGGTGTTGTTTAAAGCCACCAAGTTTGTGATTACTTGTTACACAGCAATAAGTGACTAGTACAGCAATTGTGCTTCTAGAAATGTATCTGACAAAAATTCTCTGGTGAGTCTACAGTGTTGATGTAAAGTTACAGTCCTTGAATTATTTGGAATAGTTTAACCTTTCACTGATAATTTAGAAGGATTTCCAGCTCCTTACGTCATCTGGGCTACCTCAGTTAGTTAATGTTTTCCATTCTTAAAGGAAACTCAATATGGCAGGCACAACATTTTGAAACTGGGATGGTTGTGTGTACGTGTGTGCACAGATGCATGTTTTAATGGAATTATTTAACCAAGAGCTAACTCTTAAGTCCAAAATAAAGCTTTCTAAGGCAACTGCAGGATTCCATTGTGGCTGAGAGCCCAAAATTTGTTTCATGACAAAGGGGTCCCTATCTCTTCTCCAGAAACCCTAGGGGTTTTGTTGTTATTTCAAACAGTATTTTTCAGGAGCACTGAATCCTTGGCTATTCAAGAGGAAACAAAAGCTAGGGGTTAATGTTTTCAAATTCTGTTGCCTGGAATTATTTTCTCTTCTGGAAAAGTAAATCCAAGATGACAGTTGCCAAGATTGAATATGTTTGGGGGACTATTCCTAAAACTGAATGTATAAATTATTGCTCCAGTAAGGTGCAGTTTGATGAACTCCACTGATGTATGGTTTATGCAAGCAATTCTTCTGTGTATTAAAAACCCTTTATAGCTTTGACCAACTCCTACATCTTATCCTTTGATTTGTGATTTGTAAAAAGCCACCTAAATATAAAATGAATGCAGTGTGTGATTCCTCTCTTGACCTGCCTATTAAAATTTAGCATCAATTTTTCTTCTTTTCATTGTATCTGAAAGAGACATTGTAGTTAAGTTTCGTAAACATTTAGTGAATAAGTGAATAGATGAATGAATGAATTAGAACAAATCACTACTAATTCAAAATGCAAAATTTTTCCCTGTTAATTTTGTTTTTAATCTCTTGAAATGAGACTATTAATATTATTAGGACAGAATGTCTGAATTCTATTTACCTATAAAAACTTAAAGTTCATTAAAATCTTTCTGCTTGTGCCTTACCTGTTCTCAGAACTTAGTAGGTATTAGCTCATTCAGTTCTCCTATGAATGAAGTACTCTTACTGTCTCCATTATACAGATGAGAAAACTGAGATATGAACTGATTAGTCATCTTGCCTGATACGCTAGGTAGGTAGAAGTGGAGTGAGGATTTGAACCCTAGCAGTCTGGTCCTGGGACCTGCTTTCTTAAGCATCAGCAGTTCTGCCTGTAGACATCAGAGCTTAGATATCCTAGATATTCACGTACTGTGACATCATGGAAAAGTGTCATCACCAACAAAAATTGTTATACAATGTAAAGGAACATATATATATATATATGTATCGTCAGTTGACAATGTTGTGTCAATTTCTGGTATACAGCATAGTGCTTCAGTCATACATGAACATACGTATATTCATTTTCATATTCTTTTTCACCATAAGTTACTATAAGATATTGAATATAATTCCTGTGCTATACAGTATGAACCTGTTGTTTATCTATTTTACATATATTAGTATTTAATTCAATTAGTAATGATACTTTTTAACATAGGAAAACTTTACATAAATGTTGAGGGGTAGTGAGAACGGTTGTAGAAAGAGGCTAAAGCAATTGGGCAATGATAAGAAACTAGCTGGAATCTTCGAATTGATAAATTCAAGGGAGATGCACAAATGTGATTCCAGGTTGAAAAGAAATTATACCATATTCTTCCCCAGTTGTGCTCTAAGTGTGAAGTCCATGTTTTAGGTTCTTTGGTATCTTTTCTTGCAGAGTAGCTTCTATCTGATGGTTTCTTTGCATTACCTTCCATAGAGAAAGGGACATATCTTTGAAAGGGCCCCAAATCAGGCAAATTAGCCCTGGATTTTTGAAGGATCACAGAGAAACCACTTTCAAAGCCAGATAAGCTGTGATCCCCTCCACGTCATCTCCAGGATGACAGAGGTAGAAGGACCTCTTAAAAAGCAGACATCTATTATAATTATTGATATAACCATTCAGAATTATAACTTTTTCTTAGAATTTATGTGCTAGGAATTGTAGCAAGTGCTTTCAAGCATTATCTCACTTAATTCTCACACCTTTCTCTCCCCTATCAACTGGGGATTGCAGCCAGCTCATTTCCATGATCATCAGGGTTCAGATATCCTAGTTACAACCTAAAATCTACATGTGGCCATTTGCTCCTTACCTGTTCCTACCGTTTCTCTTCCAGGGCTCTGGAAAAGAAAGATACGGATTTCCCACATAGTAAGCTATGCTTTTGAGTTTTATTTTCCCTGAGTCCTTTTGTTGAAAATCCTGGAGCAGTAGGTCAACACTGGATCTTCCCTTTGAATGTCTTGTGAGCCCTGCTCACCTTTTCCTTGGGTGCAATTTAACTCTGTCCCGAACACATGGGATGCTTAACTTCTCTGTTTCTGTAGCTACTCTGCCTCTTTCCAAAAGGGCTCGACTAGAGTGCTGTATCTTTTTCCTTTTAAAAACACAGCTCTGAAACACAGCCCTGAAACACAGCCTTTCTTGATATAAAGCATTGCATTGGAGCTATTATGTGTGTAATCAGCAAGGACACACATGCCCAGCCACTTCCTGAAGAACATGTTGCCAGGCCAGTTCACAGTCTCTCCTTTTCTTGGCATTCCCTTGTCTATTTGGAGAGTCTTACCACCGTCTAGAGAATTTTTTGTCCATCAAGTACTTTCTGTTTGAAAATGATGCATAAATGGCCTCTTTTCCTGTTTTAGTCCACATGCAAAATGGAGTCTGAGTTGAAAGCAGACTTTGTCTTAGACTCACACAATAGCCTGTGCTTGAGTCACTGTTGCACCTGAGCTTAGGAAAACAGCCTTTTGGGAACTTGACTCTTTCTCTGTCCTCCAAGAGGCTAAAACTCATTTTATCAGCAACAGAACCTATTTGAATTGACGAAGTAATGGATCTTTCCAATAATTTCATATATGCTCTGCATCATAAGGACACTTCCCCCCCGCCTTTTACACCTGAGAGTGAGAGTCTTAGTTGCAATGAGTCTCTTACTGTACGATAATTTTTAAGGCTAAATCTAAATGAATGGAATAAATATTATTTACCATGTCTCTTGACTGACAGTTTCAATTCCTTCTCAATTTTTTCTAATAGGAAGTTAATGTAGTTTGGGGGAGCTAAGCTTATCTAAGGGTAAATATGAACTTGTATATTGTTATAGTCATGGAAATAAATAGCAAAATGGGGGGAAATGAGTCTATAAACTACAGTAAATGTATAAATAATCTCAGAAACCAGAGATTTTTCCTGTATGCAGCTCTCTAGGATCTTCCATCTAAGGCAGGTTCTTGATTCACGAAAAGACATATAACCTGTCCACTTTTTACTAGTGAAGGATATGCTTAAAATATACTAAAGCGATATCTAGGACACAAACCACTAAGCACAAACAACCCATCCTCTCTGCTCTGCATGCCCTGTCGGTTTCATCAAGGTCAAAGCTGGCTCGGTCTTTGAGTGGGTAGGGAGATGACATCATGGTGAAAAGTCCCATCAGTCCATGCTAGGTTGTAGCTCTCTTAGCACTGTTCTTGCAGACTTTGGAGTATCTCTCTGATATTGGATTGGTTACAGTGGAAACAGAAAGATTCTAATCATACAAAATAAAGATTTCCATTTGTGAGTTCAACTATTGGATCTGTCATCTTTCATCAGTAGAAAAATGGAGGAAATCAAATACTTTGTTTTGTTTTAACCACCCAGAGGAGGAAGAGAGTAGTGTGTGGGAAATCAATATATCTTACTTAGTCCAACTACTCCTCCCTCTGGGGTGTGTAAATGATCGGGGGCAAGCAAATTACTTTTCCATCATATTTGGCACAAAACTACCCTGGTGAGTGAGGAGAAAGGGAATCATTTGATAAGATTTGGAAAATACCATCTGTTTTTCTTAGTATTTCTGGATGAATTTATCAGGCATCCTGTAATTTACACTTTCTGTTGAAAACTATAATTGAATACCCGCATGGATGTGAAGCCTTCGGTTATTTGTCAGAAGCTATATGAGGACTGTGCCATTTAAGGGGGTTGTGTTTACAGTCAAGGGTAGAATCTGAAATGTTCAATTGTTTCCTCCCTGGAAAAAAATATCTGTCTCTGCCTACATAGAGTGCTTCCTTGCTGTGTGAACTTGGAACTAGATGTTGATGTTTAGACACTTCCAATTCTATGATTCTATGGCTTTGAGATTTTCTTGTTCTCACAAGTTCAGTCTAGCTATGATGTATATCGCACTTACTAGATGCCAAGCAGTATGTGAGAGGTGAGGGCTGTACAATAACAGAGACGTCTTGTCCTGAAAAAATAAATAAATAAACAAACCAGGATATCAAGGGTGAAAGGCAAGTACAGGTAATCGCTATTAATAGCTCCCACTCATTGAGGATTTGCTGTTGTAAGCTGTAGACATACTGGCCTATTGAATCCTCATCTCTTGAGGTAGATTTGTAATAGTATGTCCATTGTACAAATGAGGAAGCTGACCCTGCTGGCAAACAAAGGAGCCCGGATTTGAGCAGAGGTACACTGGCTCCTGAGCCTGTGTTCAGAAACACTAGGCTGTGATAAAACATGGTGAATGCAGTGTTTAACCATGTAACCACTGAATACCATGGATCACAGAGGAGGGACATCTGACCTAGCACATGGCGGGCTGGGGAGGTAGGACTCAAGATGAAGTCTCTGGCTGTGCCTCTGTCTTTTCAAAGGGGTGCTGTCTTGAACAGAGATTTAAAGAATGAGAAAGGGGTTGCTGGTTGAAGGAAGGAACATGAGGAGCCTCCAAAGAGAGGGCACAACTCAGCAAATGCCCTGAATTGAGAAGTGGTACTTTGGGTGATGGCAAGGGTGGGGAGAGGTGGCGGAAGAGCATCTATTCCTAGGATCTGATCGACTAAACTCAATCCTGGGCAATCAGGATGGCGATAGAGACATTTCACATGGGGTATCTGGGAGGAGGCCTCATGGAGGAACATATCACTGCCTTTCTACAGTTTAAGCCTTTCCTGCCCTGAGCTTCCAGGTGTAGTGATGCTCAGGTATACTGATACTCTGACTTGAGATTAGTCTTTCAGAGTCCTGGATTGTTAGGTAGGGCAGGAAGGGGCAGGGCATGAAGTTAAGAGTATGGGAAGGAGTGTGATCACAAGGACTTTATGTTTATGATCAGGACCTGAAATTTCCCCTACATGGATGGTTTTAAAAAAAAAAAAAATCAATGCAGCAACTGTCTGGAGCTTGAATTTGTCAGAGACACAACTCTAAATTTCACATCTATTACATTGGCTATCTTCTTGAATGGCATATGGATATTTGATCTTTTCGACTCTTAATGAACAGTGACAGAGATATAACAGATTGTTTTCATCAACATTTAAAAAGTTTCTGTCTGCCAAGCCATGGACCAAAATATTCAGTAGAATGAAGTGAACCACTTGGGAGTTTCCTTACTCTGATTTCATCTTTCTGCCTTGAGAGAGAAATGGTTCTGGCACCAGAATATGAAGCAGAAATAAGAGAGAGGGGCAAAGGAGCTGCGAAATCCACAGAGTAAATAACCATCTGTTAACAATTTATGTGACAAATGTTTAAAGAGGGCCTAGGCACGCTAGGCTCATGTGGACGTTCAACGCTAACAAGTGTTTGTCCTCAAAAATGTGTACGCTTAATAGTTGACTATAATTAATAGGTCAGCTTACACATGAAAGAATCAAATTCCAAAAACATTTTTCTTACTATTTTTAACACCTTTATTGTGGTATGATTCTTGTACAGTAAACTGTACATTTTTCAGATGTACAATTTGATGAATTTTGATAGATGTATACACCCATGAAACCACCACCACAATCAAGATAGCTAACATTTTCATCACTCCCTAAGAGACACAAACTTTGAATTCCCAATTTATCCCTTCCCACCCACTTTACCCACTGCTAACCATAGTTTGTTCTCTATGTCTATGAGTCTGTTTCTGTTTTGTAGATAAGTTCATTTGTGTCCTGGTTTTTTAAGTTACACATGTAAAGGATATCACATGGGATTTTTCTTTCTCTTTCTGACTGACTTCACTTAGAATGACAATCTCCAGGCCCATCCATGTTGCTGCAAATGGCATTACTTTATTCTTTTTGTGGCTGTTTAGTATTCCATTGTATAAACACACTACAGCTTCTTTATCCAGTCATCTGTCGATCGACATTTAGGTTGTTTCCATGTCTTGGCTACTGTAAATAGTGCTGCTGTGAACACTGGGGTGCAGGTGTCTTTTCTAATTATATTTTCCTCCAGATATATGCCCAGGAGTGGGATTGCCTCACATCAGTCAGAATGGCCATCATTAAAAAGTCCACAAACCATAAATGCTGGAGAGGGTGTGGAGAAAAAGGAACCCTCCTATACTGTTGGTGGGAATATAAATTGGTGCAGCCACTATGGGGGACAGTATGGAGATTCCTCAAAAAACTAAAACTAGATTTACTGTATGATCCAAAAACATCTTTAACAAACATCCCATTACCCATCATGTTAACCACCCAGTCTTTCAATAGGTTTTGTTGTCTGTCAAGGTAACCTTGGGCCTGTTTGCCAGCTGAGTTTATCTGAATGTGAGTGCCATTTGCAAGCCTTGGTGGAAAAGAAAGAGAGAAGACTTTGAGGTGGGATATCTGGTTCAAGTTCAGGTTCAAACCAGGTGCTTTCATTTTCATCCTTTCTGAATATGAAAGTGCTAAGAGTGTGAGACTTCCTATTTTTCTCACATGTTCTCCCAGCTGCTTCTTACTGTGCTTTCAACAGGAAGTAGGTAGGTCATTCTGGCTGAAACGGGCCACAAACAGCCCCCTCTGCTTATAACAATTTCCTATCACATTACCTCACCTGAATTTTTGAGCCAAGTTCTATTTGGGGTGGGCCCTGTGATCATTATTCCTTCCTCATTAAAAACTCAAAAAAAAAAAAAAAAGTTAAACTGCTTGATCATAACTCTACTCAGGCAAGCCTCAAAAACAGACACTTGTCCATAAGTAATTCTGATCAACTTCTTCACTAATGTTCTGCTTAATTGTTTACAGTGAAAGCTGGGTGCTAGTCCCCTGTTGCGGTGATAAGACCTGTGTATTTCCTAATGTTACAAACGAGTCAGAATCCATTGTTCTCACTTCCTGTGCAGTGTAGTTGACCTCCTCCAAGTTAGGAAAACACTTAGCTGGAAGGTTTGCCCTGGTTAATTCTGATAGAAAATAAAACCACAATGATTATCAGAGACCTTGGTTATTTTTCATTGTTGCTTAACTGTACATATTCTGCATGTAAGTAAATACAATTTTGCAGCATTTATTGAGGATTTTTTACTTCAAAAGAAATATACATTTCCAATTTTTTAAATGTGTAAAAAAATGAGTTCAAAAGAAAGGAATTTTCCTGTAATTTTGCATTTTAAAGATCTGTTAATGCGCAGAAGAGCTTTTTCCACATATGTGTATATTTATAGAAATGTACATAGCTAGATCTATTTATAAACATTTATAATGAAATCACTTTGCAGTGCTTCACTGGATTTTAGGTGGGATAGGACCCAAAAATTACGTACACACTTTGTCCTGATGGACTCACTGTAAAGTAGTATAGGCAGTTAACCATTTCCTTCCTGCCTTCAGTTACATATTTTCTTAGTCCCTCTAAAATAAAAAATGATCTTAGGAAAAATGATACATCTAAAATAAGAGTTATCACAAATTTGATCCATTAAATTTGGTCACTCATAGAGGTAAATTAAAATCATGTGTCAAGAAATACTTCTTTTTGTTTTAAGGTAAACAGAATAGTATATAGATAATTTGTGATTAGCATGGAGTGGAGGGAAGAAAACTGCCATTTAGGAAACATTTACAAATGCCCTTGTTCAGGAATTCAAATCTCCTTGCAATAATGAGAATTTGGCGCTATCCGCTTGACTACTGAGGGAAGTAAGATTTAGAGATTTTCAAGTTTTCCCATGGTCACAGTGCTAAAAAGTTATAAAGTTACTGTGTGAACCCGAGTTTGTCTGATTCCAAAGTCTATGATTGGTCTTTTAAAAAAAATGCATAGTTTTGTTTTCTAGCTACCAAAGTAATGTTTACTTAGAGTTTAAAATACTTTGAGAATAGAGGAATATGTAGCATAGAAAGATAAAGATATCCATTATTCCACCCCCAGAAAAACTGCTGGTAATTGTTGGGCATGTATTTTCTAAACTTGTGTTCTATGCGTCTGCTAAAATACACACTTTTTTTTTTTTTTTGGCTTTCGTTCATTTTCTCTCCTTTCCTTCTTTTCTTTTTTTACTTAATCAATTCCTAGTAAAGTCATATTTAGGGTTATTATAGACATTGTTTTAATAGATGTCTTAATATATTTACTTTTAGCATGAATCCAAGTGTTTTTGTAAGGTAAATCACAAAAATAAAAATTCCTGAGATTAAAAGTATGCACACAATAAATTACAGACAGTACTGCAACACGGCCTTCCAGAAAGATTTTGCCAGCTTTTAGTCCCATGGCACCACGTGAGAGTGTCCAGGAGACTGTGCTTCCCTGTCATTGCACTAATCAAACATTAAGTCTGAAGGACCCCTGAGGGATGCTAATGGTTTGCCTGTTGTCATATGCGTAGTTAAGACCTGGGTTCAAGCCCAGCCGAGACTGTAGTAGTGAACACGTGAAACATAGTAATGGTGATAGCCAGTACTTCAGAGTGCCAGCCACTGCTCTGAACACTGTAACACCATCTAATCCTCATGACAACCTTACGGGTGCATGCAGCTACTGTCCTCAGATTGCAGACTGGAAACTGGGGCTTTGAGAGGCTAAGTGACGTTTTCCCAAGTCGATACAGTTAGGATTGGGCGATGTGGTCCAAAATGTATGTCTATTTTCAATTATTTTCTATTAGTTAAGTTGTTTCCAAGAGTTGTTTGAACCACGTTGCCTAGCAAAGTCCATTCAGAAGTTATAAGAAATCCATATGTACCATCAAATGCAGAGGAAGTGCTGGATTAAGGATTTTGAGTTTAAAAAAACCCAAAATGCATGTGCGCATATGTGCGTGTGCGCGTATGTGCGTGTGTGTGTGTGCAGAGGAGACCACGATGCTCTGGGCAAATGGAAGAGAGCATGCCATCAGTTCTGACCAATGGGCTGGAGCTGGAGCTTCTTGAGAGCGGAGACCCCAGCCTCGGCTCTCTGCACATCTCTTGAGCCATAGACCTAACAGGTAAGGGAGGGCTTTGAGCGGAATATGAGGCTGGGGTGTAAACTGGACTGGAAAAACCTTCACAACTGAAAGTGACTGAAAAATGAGGCATCGACTAAGGTGCTTCCTATGACTCAGCGAAAAGAACACAGATAGCAAGTGACCTGGGAAGTCTGTTCCGAGTTTGTACCTCCATGAGTTGAGACTCTCCACTCAAAATTAGCTGCACAGCCTCAATGTTTGTTTCCTGTGGGCTCACGAGGATCTCATTCCTTCAAAGACCAATTAGGGTTAGTGGGCCCCTGAGAGGTTAGATAGACGTTACCCGCCTGCCTTCTGTAGGGGGCATCATGCCTGCCCCCTTGTGTTAAGCAAAATGCACATCCTTCCAAACCCACCTCCATCTACCCTCATCTCCATGGCCAGGCCCCCAACGCTTCTGGGATCCTTTTCCTCTCCCTGAACATCCCTGGGAATCTCAGTGGCTCCTCCACTGCTCTGCCACCTGAGTACCATTTTCCTCCACCTTTGCGTGGTGTGCTGGCATGTCTCTCAATCCCAATGCTCTAAACCTTAGCCAGGGAACGGTCCACCAGGAACTGTCCACTTGCTGTTTGCCACAGAACCTGGGAGAACAGGGAGCCTAGGTTCCATTCACATTCTCCCCACTTTCCCTCTTTCTTTCTTCCCTTTTTCCCCTTCTCTCCTCCTTTACAAGAGCAGCCTTAATATGAGCCCAGGTTGCAGAAGATGTTAGTGAAATGAATTCCGATTCTCTTCTCTGGGAAATCATTCCACAAATCTCTTGAAACCTGTGATACTGTTTGGTTCCAGTGATGGCTCTGTCTTTGAAATGAAAGTCTACGTTATTTAGCTTGAATGGAAGCTGCACTGGTTGAAAGAGCAGAGAGGAGTCCTCTAAACAGCTCTGGTCCCCCTTGTCCCACAGGCAGGCCCTGGTCCATGTCTGTGGAACCCTGCAGCTCTTAGCAGCACAGTTGGACCACCACTCTTCTAGAAAGAGGAACTACTCAAATTTCTTAGCAAGGAAGTAGGTTAGTAGAAGTAATAGATGTTTTCTTAGGGCCCTAGGCAAGATGCGAAACCAACACGATTGGATTGTGATCAGAAAATATATTTGACCTTTGATTGTTATGCAGAAATAGATGATTTCCTTTCTCTTACAACAAAGTCTTGAATCTTTTTAACTGCTAACAGATATATGCAAAGATGACTTCCAAAGGGTGATTTGCAATATATAACGTACAGTTTCTGATATATGGGTGTATATGTGGATAATTATTTAATACATATGTTTGAAATGTTCCTGTTTCAAGGACCAACAGCCATAAATTGAGGAAATAGAAACAGACAAGTTAAACAATTATTCTGAGCTGGCACACTGGCTCAAGAAAATGTAGAATTCATCAATATGGCAGCTCGGATTTCTTTCCAAGTTCATGGCTTCATATTCCAATCTTATTCCATTTATTTTTTCACATTAAAATTCTGTAAGACTTCAAGAGAACCAGAGAAAATTTCAACCTTATAACTATTAGAGAATGGAAAAAATGGCAGGGAATATATACATAAAGCTTATTTAAGATGTGTCCAACAGTCACATAATTCATCATATGAGAAATTACAGTAAATAGCACATCATCACTGATAGCAGAGATAAAGGACTATTCTACACTAAACTATTCAGCCAGTGTTTGGGTCAGGAAAGGTGTTCTTTTTGATATTCACTGTATGAAAGAAGGGTTTTAGAAGGAAGCCAGTGGTTTTGCAGCTTAAGCCCTTCTAGGGCGGTTAGCTCCAAGGGATCTGAGAACTGTAGAAGTCTCTGCGGGCATTTATTGTTCAGTGCTGTGTTTATATGGGACAGGCAATATCCTTATATGAACACTAATTTCACTTGCACAGAGATGCTTTGGTGGGAATTATCTAATGTATACATTTATAAGACTTTGTCTTCAGTAACTTCCAACCATTAATTCATAAGGGAGCAAGTTACCTTGACCAGATGTTAGTTTTTTGTTTAACTTCTCTTTTCTTTTCTTTTTTGTTTTTAAGAGCCAAATTATTTTGACTCTATAATCCGATTTAAGTTGTTTGCCTCTGCCTCTTTGGAACCATTTTTCAGATTTTATCATTTTCTTCACTTTTTAATTACTAGAGGACTCTTACAAACCCATCTTTACTGTACTTATGGGATACAGTGGATCACTAGAATTTTAATGTAATAAAATATCATTTCAAAGCTATGAGCTAGAATGTGATTAATATATGATTTGGCCTGGAAAAATTTCCACTAACATGACTCAATAAATATTCCATATATAATATCTATTTTTAATATACTGGGATTTAAAAAACATACCTTGGATCTTTTTCTTGCTCTTCCTCATCTGTGTCATTTAAAGTGAGGACTTCAAAGCCAGACATCATGGTCAGATGCTGAATAGAGATCAGAGAAGCCAATTGACTGCTCCAATGTTGAGCAGATGGGGCGTGACTCAAGGAAGTGATAGATGGAGCCTTTGAAGGTCCTCAGTGTTTCCACCAAGACTGGAGTCAAGAGAAGGGGTTGCACGGGCAACTACTGGACCCAGATTGTACCAGGAGCTTCTAATCCTTCTTCCATTCTATCCCCCCAGTGACACATGAGATAACCATGAATACCCCACTTCAGAGCTCCTCAGCCTGGGCTTATTGCCCAAAGGGGACATTGGAGATCTCGGGAAACTTTTTCGATTGTCACAATGCAAGTGTGCTGTCGGCATCTAGCAGGTAGAGTTCAGGGATGCTGCTTCAATTATCATGCCCAAAACACCAAGAGTGTCAGGCTGAGAAACGTGTCCCATTTTACAGATCAGGCACCTGAGGCTCTAAAAGGTCCAGAGTTCATGAATATCAGAGTTAGAATCAAACTCAGGCCTGACTCAGACGTTGATGCTCTTTATCACTAAAACTCATGTCTTCTCAGGGAATAAGAAGTAAAACCAGAACATACAGTTCAGTTAACAGCCAGTTACAGACAATTATGAATATTAGGAGATTGTATCTTATAGGGATTGTGAAGCAGTTGAAGATTTAGGTTTATTTATTTATTTGTTTGTTTGTTTTTAATAGAGGTACTGGAGATTGAACCCAGGACCTCGTGCATGCTAAGTGTGCACTCTACCACTGAGCTATACCCTCCCCCAAAAAGCAGACATATTAAATTAAAAGAAAATTCTTCAGGAAAATGAAAGCTCAACTAGAAAGACATGGGGAAATGACACCATGACACATAAATTCCTATTTTCAACCAATGTATTAGTCATGAAATTTCACTCCTTATGCTCTCCTGTTCACACAGACACACATTCTCCTGCTTGACAGCCTAGAGTTGCCAAAATTATAGAGTATCAAAATCAAATCAGACATTTTATTTTAGGCATTTTTTTCCCCAAAACTTTTCATTTTTAGTTGACAAATATCAAGAGATGCCCTCTGGCCATCCTGCTTGCTTCATTTTCTTCTTGTCGTCCCTCATCAAAGAAGTCCAGTGTGGCCAGGGTACCAATGAGGGATTCTGATCGAGCTTTGCTTGTGATATTGGTAGAACCTTGTTTTAGTGATAATGTTTCACACTTTGGGAAGTTGGGTTTATTTCACTTTCTGATGAGTTTATTCAAATTTTGGTCCTAGGCACTAATCTTTGAAAATTGTTTATTCCAGCCTCCCTTATCTTCTCACGTTGGTCCATCAGCATATTAATTTCCCGTAACCTGGCTTATTAGCTTCTCATTTACACAATCACTCTCAACAAGTCCAGTTAAATACTTAAGGATAGTGAGATTCTTATCACTGGACTCTCCTTGATGCACGACTGGATTCTGGGCCCAAACGACCCATAGGATGTTAGCACTGACAGAAGCCTCACACATTGTCTAGACCAGCCCCCTATTTACATTTTAGAGAAGATAAGGTCCAACAAGGCTGAGGGTCTTGGCCGAGGTCAAACAGCCAGTTAGCGGTCACCGTGGGACCACAGTTCTCACCTGTTGATTCTCATTTGCAGGCTCTGTGCACTACACTTTTTGACAAAATTCTTTCCCATAACAGAGCTCGTTGGAATGTGTTTCAAGATAACCTTTGCTAGGTGGTAGTGCATTCTACTCCATAGAATGTATTCTAGATTCCAGAACAGCGTGTTTCTACTCACTGTGAATTATTTAACATACTTAGCATTTTTTGTGGTTTATTAACTGGCCTTGCCGAGATAACGCCTGGTTTCTTAGATCCCGGTGTGACAGCAGAGGTGCTGGTAACTAGCCATTGCTCTAACACTTGAACAGGAAGGGCTGTTGTTGTCACTGTCTTCTCAAAGATGAGGCACTGTCACTGGCTCCCAAGGATGGCTGCCTCACAGACCACACATGCATACACTTTTACCAGAATGACAGATGTTTGCTTTGTCCATATTTCTGTTGTCTTTTAAAAGAGCAACAACAATCGCTCCAACTAAAAGGCAGGAATCAAATCCTGTGTTCCCCTGACAAACCAAAGCCTTTGCTCAGCCACCCGCAGATTTGAAGGCAAGAGGCATCTTTGTGCACTGGGTGTTGGGACAGATGTTAGTGACAGTTATATGCACACCCAGACAAAGTCCATCTGTCCTGACTCTGGGAAAATGCACAGTCCTTGGAGATTCTCAGAGCCCTTGAGCACAGAGGATAGGGTTGGGGTAAAGCCTCATTCCCCACACCTTCCAACCTCTGTTGTTTTTTTTATTGAAGTACAGTCGATTTACAATGTTGTGTTAATTTCTGGTGTGTAGCAGAGATTCAGTTATGTATACATATTCCTTTTCATATTCTTTTATGTTATAGACTGTTACAAGGTATTGACTATAGTTCCCTGTGCTATGTAGTAGGACCTTGTTATCTATTTTATATACAGTAGTTAGTATTTACAAATCCCAGACTCCCAGTTTATCCATCCCCATTCCTTTCCCCCCCAGTAACCATAAGTTTATTTTCTATGTCTGTGAATCTATTCTGTTTGAAGTTCATTTGTGTCCTTTTTTTTTTCTTTTAAGTTTCCACATATAAGTGATATCATGTGGTATTTTTGTTTCTCTTTCTGGCTTATTTCACTTAGAATGACAGTCTCCAGGGCCATCCATGTTGCTGCAAATGGCATTATTTTAATTCTTTTTAGTGGCTGAGTAGTATTCCATTGTATAAATATACCACATCTTCTTTGTCCAGTTATCTGCCAATGGACATCTAGGTTGCTTCCATGTCTTTTCTATTGTGAACAGTGCTGCTGTAAACATTGGGGCACATGTATTAGTTTTGAATTAGAGTTTCCTCTAGATTTATGCCCAAGGCCAAGCTTGGTTTTTCTAGCACACAGCATCAGGGCTCTCAAGAGAAGAGAAAGAACTGGTACTGTGGTCCTTTCAACCTTGCAAGCCCCACTGGTGTTCCCAAGTGGTGGATTGCTGACCACATGAAATCAGCAGCCCTCTGCAACACGGAGTATTGTTGGGGTTCCCCTTCTGGAAACTGTGGCACGTGCTCTCCCCATCATTATCCACTATCTTTTGACTCTATTTGTATAAGGGACCAGGTTGCATTCACCTTATACTAGCACAAATTGATAATATGTGATCAGCCAGAGTTCTTTTTTTTATTGAACTATAGTCGATTTACAGTGTTGTGTTAATTTCTGGTGTACAGCATAGTATTCATTTATTTTACATATATATATTTATATGTACATATATTCCTTTTGATATTCTTTTTCATTATAGTCTATTACAAGGTAAGGAATATAGTTCCCTGTACTACACAGTAGGACCTTGTTGTCTATCTATTTATATGTAATAGTGTGTATCTTCAAATCATGAACTGCCAGTTTATCCCTCCCCCCACCTTAATTAAACAGTATTTTCTGGGTCATCTACTACAGGCCAGGCGTAGGTACTGGCGTGAGCTAACATGGTGAACTAAACTTACGGATAGAGTTAACACTGACTCTCTTTGGGAATGGAAGGAAGAGAATGGAGAGATAATGTTTATGGAATATTACAGAACCCAGGCACTTTTTGTACATTACTGCACTGAGTCCTCACCGGACTCCTGTTTCGTAGTCATTATTATTACGGATTCACAAATTAAGAAATCAGCTCAAATAGGTGAGATAGCATGCCCAGGTCGCAATGCAAGTGAGTGAGCAGAGCATCAGGAGGGGAGGTGGATGTCATTCTTTTCTGTACTTTAAGTGGCTTCAGTGGGGGAGAAAGCTGAAGAGGGCCACCCTGCCACGCTGAATGTGCCTTGGTAGCATCTGGATGGGATGGGAATGGGTAATCAGAAGGTGAGCAACCCTGAGTGGGAACAGAAGGTGGAAGCAGACAGGAACCTCAGCTCCATTAGAGTCCAGCTGGTGGGAGGGACTAACCTGGCAGAAAAAGAATCTGTCCACCTACTCTCCACTCTGTGCTCCATCCAAAATGTGGGGCTGCTCACTCCATCTGAGGAAGTCCCTGGGGGACTCAGGCGTTTCCTTGGGCATGAGTGTCAGTGTGTGTTGGGAGCATTTTCTCCTATATGGGCATGTGTACCCTCTGCACAAGGGTATCTAGGTTAACTGGAACCCACACGTGTTATACACAGCAATAAATTTAAAGAGTGACCTCCTCTACTCTTTTAAATACTCTTTTTCTACTCTACTCCTCTAAAATTTCCCAAAGGCACTGCCGGATAACAGATTATCCCCTCCAAATTCGATCTCACTTTTTTTTTTTTTTTTTTTGTCTTTGCTTCTTTTCTTTTTAACCTAGTATTTTCTTTATTGAGGTATTACTTGCATTCTATAAAATGAACAAAATTTAATTGTACAGATCAGTAATTATTTACATGTAAACAGCCATGTAACCATTACTCACCCAAATCTAACTGTAAAACATTTCCAGCTCATCATAAGTTTGCTTGTACCTCTTCCAAGTCACTAATCCACAGCAAGAGAAAACATCTGTTTTGGTTACTGTCATTAAAATTTAATTTTGTCAGCTCTTAAAGATCATATAAATCGAACACAGCATGTGTTCCTTTTGTCTGCCCTTTCTCTTCAGCGTGTGTCTAGGAGTTGTCCATGCTGTGTCATGTATCAGGGATCTATTCCTGTATATTGTTCTGTAGTAGTCCATTGTCCATGTACGTCAGTTTTCTATTCTTCCATTGGAGGTCATTTGAGATCTCATTTTATCTGCTCTCTGGAACCAGTGCCAGTAAGTAGTAAAAACCCAAGAATGGGAAGCCAGGAAGAGAAGTCATAAAAGGATTGAGAAAATCCCTAATAATTAAGGATTTTCAGTATTAATCTTTTCCACTTGGAGCATGTGCTTTCCAGTCATCATTTGATTTTTAAGAGCCCATTTTTACTTAAGAAGAAGTGTTGTCTTTTCTTGTACCAGAGAGTATAGAGTTCTGTTCACAAAATCCAAGGCAGAAACTTGACAGGTACCAGGCTAGTTTGATCCATGCAGACTCAATTTTTTAAATATCTACATGAGAACCTCAGAGAGTGGTGGATGTGGCCTCACTTTGGTGCCAAATTCTCCTTCCTGTCTCTTTACTGTCCAACTTACTGCTTCTGTGCCCCATCACTGATCTTCCAAGGCTAGAGTGAGGGTGAGTGTCGAGGACTTAACGGTGCTGAGAATGGATGAAAATACAGGATTAGCCCTCAGGTCCCCCAGAGGGAAGGAACAAATCTTGGCAGAAAATTATGTAACACAAGCATCTCAGAGTAAGTGGAGAAACTTAGAGAAGCCAAAAAAGTTGTGCAGATTTCTGTTCCTACAGAAATATAGCCGTGACTCATGGTTTTAGGTTTTAGTAACATCAAATCAGTAGATGCGACAGAATCAGCAGGTTTGTATTTCTATCACAATCAGGCTTAAAAAGATATTAAAGAAAATATTATATTATCTAAGACATTTTTTTCACTATGAGAGAGGATCTACCTTAATCTAGCCTTAAGTTAAAATAGAGTTTATTGTCTGGTGCAGTTGAAAAGTCCTGGTGTTGTCTTGCTTTAGGCTAGCTAAATTCAGGAGTTCCATGAATGGTCTCAGAGAACTGACTCTTCTTCCAAGACTTGGCTCTGATTTCAGCTGTATTGCTTTGATTTACTGAATGATTCTCCTTATAAGAGGGGAAGGGTTACCATTTTCAACCTAAATGGTCCCGAAAAGTTAACATCTCATAAGAAACCATTTTTGGTTCCCAGCATCCATTCCAGTCCCCAAAAGGTCCCTCATGGATGAGCAGACATCAATTCCAGCTTCTTTGGGACAGGTGGAGCCCCTGGACTGACTTCTCCAGACAAATCCCATGAGGTCAGGGAGGAACGGGTCCCAAAGGAAAGTCTCCAAGGAGGGCAGATCCTCAGCTCTCCACCCCAGGCCTGCAGGAGATCCTGGTCCCACAGCAGCGGGGGGGGGGGGGGGGGGGGGCAGAAATGGCTTAGCAAGCAAATGGGAGCTTACTTGGACGTAGGAGGAGGGCATTCGTTGGTGAGCACACTTTCAGAGAACCGCAGGGAGAAAGATTTGAATTGGGATTAGATTTGTCAGAGGCAAAGAAGACTCTATGACTTAACTCCTCCACTGCGCAAAGCTGAACTCTCCGTCAGCACCTCACAGATCTAGGGGGGAGCTGAAAATTGATGACAGGTCTGTAACTCTCAAAACATCCTCTCTCCTAATCCCCTCGCATCCTCACTCAGCATTTTGCTTACTCTGTTCTTGGTCTCAGAGTCTCTCTCCTCCCATCTCTCCCTCCCTCCCCCTCTTCTTTCTCTTTAAAATAGCTCTTTGAAAACAGTACACAATAGTGCCATTTGGGGAGGACAATTGCTTTCAATCCACTTTTACTTAGAGCTGTTTTCACCATAATTGTTGCTGAGATGAAATACTGACCTTTCCATGTTGAGAAAATTAAAAATGCCTCAAGGGTCAGAGAAAACAATCCCCTAAGTACCAGCTGCGGGGAAAATGCCCACATGAAGTGACTGCTCCCTTCCTGACACCGCAGCATATAATTCCCCAGTTTTCCCAGAAGAATAGAGCTCCGGCCCCTTCTTATTATCTCCAAAGACACCAACAATGGGACCCCTCAGCCCAGAAGGCCCGCAGTGGCCAACCAAGTCTTACAAAGAAACAATTGTGTGGATTTCTTTTTCCTAAGACAAAGTCTACAAGACCAAATATGTTGCTGGAGAAAAGGTCATCTTTCTCCAGAAATGGTGCACAGTTGGGACAGCTGTAGATTTTGCTTCCGATTCTGCAGAGAGTGGCTACAACTCTATCCCTGTTTGTCCTGTGTGGTCACAACAGTGAGCCACCAAACAGCAATGATTAGGTGAGTGAAGTTAATAAATGCTACCGAGACAAGACGTGTCCTTAACCATAGCTGGAATTAAAGGACTGACTTCAATGTGTAATATAGAATGTGTCTATCAGAGAATCAGGAAGATGTTTACAAGTTATAAATATGTGTTTATTGATATACTAGTCTACACATATGTGCATATATCTAAGCGCATAGCCACATGTGATCAGAAATTTCCAGATGTCACCTCAATGAGAAATGATTCCTGTATTTATAACTTTAATTTTATCAGTGACTACTGCCCATCACTTACATGAAATGGGGTAGAATGAGGCAATTTTTGTCCATACCTAACCTGAAAGTTTAGTTAGAAACATTAGGAAGATTTGATCACTTTGGTAGGGAAATACATTTGGCACAAAGATGCACGTGTTTTCCACTTAAGTCGTAATATTTAAGTCTCCTTAATGTTAGGAACTTGTAAATTCGGATCTGTAAATTTCAGGATAAAGTCCAGCACTAACTGTGCACTACTGCCCTCTCTCTCAGCCCTGCAGTCACTCAGTCCCTCCCCTTTCCAGAAGCAGGTGGTGTGAGTTATTGGCATGCAGCTCTTTGAACTCAGCATGCTGTTTATCAGCTCAGTGACTCTGCTCAGGGCTTCCTCTCTCTGGAACACCCTGCCCATCAACTCTGCCCTTCTCCTGAATGTCCTGCAAGACTTAACTCAAGCACACTTCCTATATAAAGCCTTTCTTGACCTTTCTCAGCCTTTCTAAGGAAGATGGTGGCTGGTCCCATGGATAATATTTGTTACATGGACTGATCACGTAGACCAAAGTGATCAGTTCAGTTGCTGTTCAACTACAACAGAGGATCTGTGTATCTTCAGTAATTCTGAGGTTGTTTCTCTAAATTGTGCCTCTGTGATGAGCAGAATAATTGCCCCTCAAATGTCTGCAGGCCAATTCTTGGAACCTGTGAATATGTTACATTACATGGCAAAAGAGACTTTGCAGATGGAATGAAGATTGTAGAACTTAATATATGGAGGTTAACCTGGACAGACAAGGTAGGCCCATTCTAATCACATGGGTCCTTAAAAGTGGAAGAGTGAGACAGAAGATACGCAACCACAGCAGAGATTTGAAGCCTAAGAGGGACTCAAGCCTGCCATTGCTGGCTTTAAAAATGGAGGAAGGGGAGCTCTGAGCCAAGGAATGTGGGTTCCCTTAGAATCTGGGAACAGCCCCTGGCTGACAGCCAGCAATGCAACCGGGACCTCCAACCTACAAATCAAAGTCCTGCAACCCTGAAGAACTGAATTCTGCTGACAACCCAAATAAGTGAGGGAATGGATTTCCCCTGGAAACTCCAGAAAGGAATGCAGACCTACCAACACCTTGATCTTCTCCTGGTGGGTTCCATGTTGGGCTTCTGATCTACAAAACTATAAAATAATAAATTTGCATTACTTAAGCCCCTGAATCTGTAGGAATTAGTTACAGCAGGAATGGAAAAGTAATACATGCTCTCTGGCATGGACTTTAGACTTGTTACTGAACTCAAGTTCAGCTCCTCACCACTCAAAGCCCAATGACTTAAGAGGCAAGTGTTAGTAGAAAGGAAAGTTGCTTTAATCATAGAAGTCAGCAGTCTGGGGAGTTGGTGGACTCAGTGTCCCCCCTTCAAAGACCATCTCCGAAGATTCTGCTCAGCCCCAAAAGATTTATAGGTAAGACGGGGAAGTAATCTCAGTTGATCATTGAGCTAGTGGGTCACAGTCCACATTACCCCCCACTGCTGTGCAGGCTTGTCAGTTCCTTGTGAATTTTCCTTAGATGCTATCTTGTTCGTACAGTTTGTTGATGAGATTACTGAAGGGGAGGCTAGGGAAGAGATCTGGTCGTCTGAATTACTTATTCTTCATTTCTACTTCTTTGATTAGAAAAAAAACCCAACAGGTTAGGCAAGTGACAAGACAAGAGGAGCCTCCTGCAAAGAGCTCTTCCCTGCCAAAAGCTGCTTACAGACTCAACAGACCTGTGTTGTGTGCCCAGCCCCAGTGCTTATTTAGTGAAATCTTAGGTGCTAAGGCAGAGGGTCCTCATCTGTAAATGGGTAGAATCCCACGCCTTTTTCTTAGACCTCTGTGTGGAAAGCCTGAGAAAATACACTCAACATATGGTGGGCCCATTGCATATCTCTAACCCATCTGCCTAGAAGGATCTCCCTGCAAACATCTGCATGACTCCCTCCCTCACTTCCCTCAGGCTTCTGTTCCATGGAACCTTCTCAATGAGACCTTCATTGGTAACACCATCTAAAATTTCAACTCTTTCCTTCACCCCCATCTCCATCACTCTCCAGTGCTATTTCATGCTTTATTCTTCCCATAACGTTTATCACGGGACTGACTGTGTGTATCAGTTATCTGTTGCTTTGTGACAAATAATCCCAAAACTTAGTGACTTAAAACAATACACATTAATTTGATCTTAAGTGTTCTCACCACACACAAGCAAAATCATAACTAGGTGAGGTGATGGATATGTTCATTAGCTTGAATGTGGTAATCATTTCACAATGTGGACGTCTATCAAAACACCATGTTATATGCTTAAATACGCAGAGATATAATTTTTACTTATCAAGTATACCTCATTAAAACGGAAGAAGAAAACAATACGCATTTATTCTTTCAGTATCTCTGGGTCAGGGGTCTGGGCACAGATGAGCTGGATTTTCAGAGCTTCAGGGTTTCTCACAAGGATAGAGAGTGTCAGCTGGGGCTGGGGTCATCTAAAGGCTCAGCTGAAGAAGTAGGCAATTGTTGGCTGTAGTCAGTTCATTGTGGGTTGTTGGACTGAGGGTCCTCCGTTCCTCACTGGCTATTGATTGGAGGACGACCTCAGCTCCATGCCACATGGGCTTCTCATCAAAGCAAGCAAACCTAGAATGCAAGAGAGAGTGGCAAGACAGAAACCAAATGCTTTTATAACCCAATCCAGGAAGTGACATCCCATCACTTTTCTTATGTTCTATTTCAAGAAGGCTGTCACTAGGTTCGGCCCATACTTAAGAGAAGGCAATTACCCAAGGGCGTAAATATCAGGAAGCAGCGGGTCTCAAGAATCACTTGGGAAGCTTTTAAAAATATTGATGCTTTCTGGTTTCTGATGAAGGTGCTGGGTTCTGCTTTCCCTTCGGGGGCTGGTGTAGATCCAAGAGGCTTCAGGAGTACCTAGGGTATTTTGCAAAGGGAGGAGGAGGATAGGTTTAAAGGAATATATTAAAAGAGAGGTATATTTCATCTCCTCCAGAATTTAACAGAGGGACAGAAGAACTCGGCCTGGCTTCCCTCCAGTCTCTCTCACCTTCCTCATGCTCTTAGTTGACTTCATAGGTTGTGCCTTGGGTGGATGGAAGGCAGTGGGGTACGATAGAAGGATGATCAGAAGAAAGAGGGTTTTCTGCAGGAAATGAGTGGCTTACACTTTAGAAAATTCTTCAAGGACTTGGAGACATGGCAAGTAGATTGTAATCTGCGAGTGAATTATAAGTAATTTGAAGATTAATTCCAGGCTTTCAGGGTTGGAGGTTAAATTCTGAGCTGAAACCAGCCCATGCAGCTGTGGAATTTTCCATCTCCAGGCAAAGTTGCTGGGGAACATAGAGATTTGGGAGAAAAGGGACCATCTGTGGACGTTAGGTTAAGTGCTCAAATAGACATTACTTGTAGGACATCATGTTGAGTTTATGATGTGATTCCATATTTATATAGATGAGAATTTTATTAACAGAATTAATGACACCTACATAAACAGATTCCGTTATAGTTATTGTGTGGGTGGCTTCAGTCCCCCATGATTTGTCAGAAAGCCAGGTCCTTGGACCTTCTGTGCGGATTATTATTTTAAAAAGATGTGGCTGACAATGAAGGTGGGGTGTTCTATGAGTTGTCTGCCACGATAGCTCAAGGATTTGAGTGGTCTTTTCATGCTCACATTGTCCTCATGATCAGGCACTTTTTGGAGCTCATGGGCCATGATTTTGTCTGCATCTGTGGAATCAACCTGCACTCACATGAGGCTGAAACTCAGTGCCTTTTAAGGACCAGGCCTGAAAGTCTGGCTAGGCTAAAAGGTCACGTATGAAACTATGTGAAGAGATATGAAGCATGATGAACCTTTAAAGATGAGCAGCAGCAGGAGTGGAAGAGGATACTCACAAAGAGTTAACTAGTTATAACGGTAATGCTTCTCTTCCTCAGAGATGTTTAAAAAACAGCAATTTCTTTAGCAGCCATGTGATTAGACCCGCAGGAGTTCAGAAAGAATTACAAATTATCTTAAGGGGAAAATCAGCGCTGCAGATGGGCTCAGCAATGCAGAAATAATAGTAGACTAGAAATGAATGTTATTACTAATTCTCTGTTTGGCTTATTAATTTCCTCTATTACAGGATCTGTCTTTCGCTACCTACTGAGAGATGGCTCCAGATAATATTTTGAAAATTATTTTATTATTCAGTGTTATTTACCTTGCCAACTGCAGAGATCTAAACAGCAAGGAATTAGAATGACAAAGATAGGTTGTTCATATTTTGCTAATTGCATCTCTTTAATCTCTATGGAACTTAAATATGATTAAATGAACCCGTCAGGTAAATTAACAAGCAACACAAAGGAAATTAATCTCTCAGTTACTATTCGTATCAGTCTAACTTGTCTTTGAATACCATATAATAAAGATAGTAGGGACTACGCAAAGTGACTGAGCAAAAGTCTCCCATTCAAATCCTTATGTGGGTTGCATTCTCTTTTCATAACCAAACTATAATCATGGAATAAGTGGGGAAAATTTTGGGTACTTGGTAAAACATCTTTATGTTTCTACAGGGAAAGGGCTACAAATGTGAACATTTGTAGGTGTCATGCGAACCCAGTGACAGCTTTTCTGTAGGAAGGGGACTTTATAATTCGGGAGGTGGACTTGGCTTTGCTACTAGCTAACCATGTGTAAGAGACAAGCCAATGGGCCTTTCTGAATTGGGAAAAAAGGGTTGTTGAAGTATGCAGTTAGCTAGGAAGTTTGGTCCTTGGAGAAACAAAGGCTCAGAGATAATAAATATTTAAAATCTCTCCTCTTTAACATGAAAGTTTATACATGAACTTAGGCTGAGAATGTCCTCTCAACTTTTCATTTATCAATTCACAAACTACTTATTAACTATCCTATAGATTGATTTCTGTGTCCCACACTAATACATGAGTTTGCTTCTGGCAAACCGTGGCACATCACATAATGAGAAATGCTTTCCAAGAAGTATTACCTGAGTTTGATTTTGTAATGATGTATTTTAAAGAATTATTTATTTTAAGGAAACTGAAACAGAAGGTCCCCTTTATCAAAAATAAGTGGAATTTAGGCTAAAAATATACCTGACTATAAAGCAGAAAGGCTCAAAGATGGACAGAGAATAATAGTTTCCTATTTGAAGAAGTAAAGTTAAGTTTCTTACCTTGAGGTTCACCTGTGGAGGCTGGTGGGGTTTGTACGTTTCAGTTATTTTCTGCTGAAGGCTCTCTGGAGAATCAGACTCTCTCTAGAAGTAGGACCAGACAGCGATAGTTTTTCTAGCTCCCTGGGTGGTTTTAATATGCAGCCAAGGTCAAGAACTGTTGCCCTGAACTCTCTCATTCCCAAACAAACTTGCTGTCAGCTATCTGGCTATTCAGATGAAAGCAAACGCAAGTAGAAACATGGATCCCTGCTAATTCACCAATAATCAATGATGATTTCTTTGTTGACTCTCTCCATAATTATTTGCATCATAGTAAGGGAACTGTGCAGCCAACAAAGCCCTCCCTTCACAAATTGTAGTTTCAGGGAGTTCAGGTTTTTGGTTTTTGGTTTTTTTTTTTTTTTTTTTTTTTAATCCTTTTACCTCCTCGCAGCAATCATACATGAAGAAATATTTTGACACAAACTGTGCTAGCTAATCAAGCAAGGAGCTCAGAATTTATGATGGCCAGAAGAAAACCTGAAGGACCACAACCAGCTTCTCCAGGTTTGGAAGGAGAAAGAAATCTTCAGTCCTAATCGCCTTATTTTCTAAATTAAAGCTTTCCTAAAAGACACTTGGACCTGGACAGCCTCTGCGTGCACCGTGGCACGAGTGGGAGGGCGCACATCCTAGGGGAGCTCACTCCACTGTGCACCTAAAGAGGTCTTTCTGGCCTGAGCAGAAAACCCTCTGTCACCCATTAAGCTGCAGGAGACTTTCAGTGGAGCTGCCTCCTACATGGGAAATCAGCTTTGCGGGGCTGAATTCTTGATGAAGACCACAAAAGCATGAATTCCCAATATAAATCCCCCTTGGGGTTAATAAGAACAACCTGGGAAGACCAATTTCCTTCGTAATTGTGACATAGGGCCTACTTACTGGCCCGCGTCACTTAAACTCATCAGAACATAGTGTGAAATATTTACCCATTTTCAGCTTACCTTTGGGACAGAATCGAAGGGTCTTTACACACATGACTGTTCTATAGGGAATAAGACGAAAAAGAAGTTAGTGGAGCTGGGGTTCGTAATGAGATAATAATACACAGAAGAGATCTCCATGGGCATCTGACTCGTCTAAGATGTGGTCCCATGAGGCAGGACACGTCTGCTCTCGATGACCAGGAATGAAACCAGCTCCCCTGTTCTTCACAGACAGCCATGACTGCTACAAGACCCCACATTTCAGACCTGGCAGGAGTCACTGTACAGAACCAGAACTACATCTGTGCTCTGAGGACAGGGATATTGCAGTGAAGTCAAATGAGCTTTCATGCAATTAGCGCAATCTCTTCTCAATCGATTCTCTTTAAAAGAAAAACTTAGTGTCTGGGCATAGAATGGGCTCCTTCTCCTTGGTCGAACCCCCTAAGGCTAAGCTGAGGTGAAACTGTTGAATTTGCAGGCTAGAAATAACTCAAGTGTGGAATCACAAGGCCTGACCATTCTTCCAAAGCCTAATAGAGCTCCAGTCTCCAAAATTCAGGTTGAAAAAAATAATATAGCACATTTTATTTTATTAAGCTATGTTTTATTAATTAAATGTGTTCTCTCATATATCTGTCTAGTTGTTTTAAAAAATCAATTAATTAAGGCCTAGCCAGCTTTCTCTTAGTCTCAAGACACATTATCATGAATAATCTCATCTTTCAAGATGGTAGCCAATTCTCAACAGTTGAAAAATTCTTCAGTGTAATTAAAACTACCCTTTCCATATTTATCATTCATGTTAGTGTGTACAAGGGTACAAGCATTTGAGCTAAGATAGGAGATATGGACATATTTTTATCTGCATTTTCACTGTTGGCATAATTACTGTCTGGGTATAGATGCTGGCTGAGAGCATTGTGACAAGGCAGGGAATTCACAAGAATACGCATTACCAAGCACTTTATCCTTAATGGGGCAGTTTTAAGGTTTCATTTGTTTTTGTTTCATCTTTGGTTTTTCCCAGAAAGGAAAGTACTACCAATTTCCCTCACTTTTCTTGAAAATAGATCGTGAGATACTCAATGGTTTTTAAACCCATGTATAGAAAAGCTGTTCTTCAGCAAACAAGTTTTCCCACATGTTGGCTTCTCATCACAACAAGTTGTTTGCGTAACAATTTTGAGTGTTGTAAGAAGTGGATCTTATAACCCTAAATTGGGCATTGTGAACTCACCACTTTACAGGTGGTGAGACAGGCATTCTTTTTGTTAGAAAGATTTTGGCAGCAAGTCCATGATGTGGTCTTGATCCTGTTCCCTTAAGTTGTTGATTGAATTGCCACTTCCTTTGGTCATTTAGCTTCCTTGAACATCTGGAGATAATTTTTCAGTGGTGGCAGAGAACAAGAGTATGTGGCTGGGACCTTATAACTAATTAAATCCCAAGACTCACCTTTTCTTGAGAAACTATTTCAAGTAAAGATAATCTGTTTATAAATATCAAACTCTCCTCCCAAATGTATAACACAGATTCAAGCATAGTTAACCACTAATACATGCTTCTTGAATTCATTTTGTACTAAAAATAAGGAGTAATCACTCAACGAACTAACTGCATTTATCTTGTGTATCTATTATTTTGATGCTGAAATGAACAAAGAAAACTGGACAAAGAGGGAAAAACACAATTTCCCTACAAATGAATTCAATGTAGATAGTTAAAAATATTAAATACAAGATGTTAGTGAAGAAAAGACAGTTTTCTGAGTCAGGAATTCAGCTGATACAAAGTCTTGTTTTACTGGGAATGTTTTTTTTACTGTTTGAATTACAGTGACCCTAACAGATTCTTTAGAAAGGGAAGAGTGGTGGAATTCAAAATAAAACCTTCCGTCTTCCAAAAAGAGTGGAAGAAAACTTTTTTATAAATTTTGTATGTGGGTGTTTACCATTTTTAAAACTATTCAGAGTCTACCAATGAATGATGGAGAATGCTTTTAGAATGGTGTGATGGCTACCTATTGCTGTGTAACAAATTATCCCAAAGTTGGTGGCTGAGAACAATAGCATTTATTATTTCCCAGTGTCTGTCAGTCGGGAATAAGGCACAGCTTAGCCGTGCTCTCTGGCACTTCTTACTTCACAAGACGGCAATCAGGTGTCTGCTCCAGCCATCTCAAGTCTTGCTGAGGAAGCACGCCATGTTCCCTCACATGGTTGTTGGCAGGATTTAGTTCCTTGCAATTTTGTGAACTGAGGATGGCAGCTCCTCACCAGCTATTAGCTAGAGGCCTCCCTTATTTTCTTGCCACATGGGCTCTCCTTAGGGTAGCTCACATGTGACATCTTGCGTGATCAGTGAGACAGAGAGAATGCTGTTAAGAGGATGGTCACAGTCCTTTGTAACCTGATCGCAGAAGTGATGTCTTATCACTTTTTCTAAGTTTTATTTTTTAGAAGCATGTATCTAGGTCCTGTCCATACTCAAGGAGAGGTGATCACACAAGTAAGTAAATACGAAGAGGGAGATCACTGAGACCCATGTCAGAAAGCCCTTACTGTAAACAATGATGGCTTTCACTTTAATGGTGGCAAAATGAAAGGTGGAAGATCAAAGAGATGTTCCCACCGTGACGTTCCTCCAAAATGTTAAAAATATACAAACCATTGTCTTTCTGGGACCTGATTCAATTTCAGTGACCATAGGTACGGCCAGAACTGGGCAAGTTAACAATCCCTATTATCGCTTAGTCATACTTCTTCAAATGACATTTTCTTGTTTAAAATGTGTGTAAGTAAATTACAAAACAAGAGCAAGAAGAGAGAAGGAAATCAAACTCAGGCTGGAATAGTCTGCCCTACGTGCAGCCCGGATGTGGTGTGCCTGTTCCTGTTCCTACTAACCAGCTGAAAGAACTGTCAAGAAGTCACCTCGAGCTCTGTATGTGTTTGTGTGTGCACTTACACATGTGCTCCCACGTGCACGCGTGTGTGGGGGCATCCCTCTTTTTACAATGAGAACACACCCACGGGAAAGGATCCGCGACCCGGTGGGTGGCCTTGTCTATTTACCTTGCTCCTTTCTCACTGCGGCCATAAAACTGGGCAGAGCGACTTTCCCAAGTTATTAGCTGCTGCCTAAATGAGTCTTGTCTCCAAAAAGCATTTACTTTCTCTGAAGTGTGCTATTTTCTTTTTTCTCCAAACAGCCATCCCAGTGGATATTACTTAGTCCATCTCCCGAGTTATATTTTGTCTTTAAATGGGGGCTAATTTCAGTTACCCCTCCTCTCCCCTTCATTATGCTGGTTTATGGGTAACCATCCTGCCAGTAGGGCTTGTCACCCCATAAACCAAGGGTCCTCCACTTCCTTAATTAGCAGGGTACAAATAGTGTCCCAGAGCCAAGAAGAAAGTCCTCTTCTAACAAAATCTAACAAAGCTTTGGAAGCTGTGTGTAAGTCTGTCTGAATGTGTGCGCGTGCCTGTGTGGCCCAAAGTCTCACGAGTGCATTTTTCCAAGAATCACAGCCCACAAAGCAACGTTGCTGATCTAACCGTTACACTCTCCCCAGAATGATTTAAAGTGTCGTGAAGATTTCTTTGCATCGAACAAGTTCACTGTGCTCACCTTCAATTAAAAGGCCCAACTGTGCTTTGTTTGGCTTTAGGGCTGGAAAGAGGAAAGAGAAAAAGCTTCACAATTCAAAAGACAGATAAATTGCTCTTTCTAAACAAAGACTCATTGCGTTTATAAACGTGGCTCTCCCATAATTTTTAAAAATCGTTTATATGTGGGATAGAGCCTTATAAACAGTACAGCCTGGTCAAGGCTCTGGTTTTGTCCAATTAAAGGACTGGATCCGACAAGACCACCAATTGTTCCGTTGTGTTTTGGAAGTTTGATCCAAGTTTACATTTCCAGCCAGTGTTTCACCCTTTATGTTTATGACAGCACAAAAGAGCAAGCTCTGGGAATTTCTCAAGGGGAAGTCACGCCGTGTGTGTTGTCACTGAGGAGGAGAGAGCAGGAGGAAAACAGAGCCACATGTGGAAGGGACGGCAGGAGCGTGGATATCCCTTCTGGGCTTGACAGATTGGATTCTCCTCTATCTCAAAAGCAAAAGTGTTTTCAGTGTTTGGACATGCGCAGGATTGCTAAATGGAGGTTTAAGTCCGAGAAGGCACCACAGCATTAGCCCTTTGCACAGCTGTTGCTGGAAGTGACGCCATACCATCCCAGTGTGTCTAGCAAATATAAATATTGACCATGTGCATGTCTACGCTTTGTTTAGGGTTGTCCCTGAGGATAGTGAGCTAATAAGTGCTTTACTAAACACAACTGTGATACTAACTCTGCCACCCGTGATGGTTTCATGCATAAAATAGCTCTTTTGTGGGATTTAGAAAGTATCACATGTGGTTATTTTGATAAACTCAAGAGGAGGGACTATGTGTGAGTGTCTGTGAAACTATTTTAAATACATAGATGCTTTCTCAGTGGAGAGAGGAGGAAATGCCAGTGTTCAAATGCCAGTGTTAAGTTATTGTGGAATTCTTTGTCCCCTGGTGGCTGCCATGTTCTGGCCATCTACTGGGTCTTCCAGGCACATGGACACCAGACTCTACAGTTGAGCCTCTTCATGTTTGATGTCATAATGGCCTGACAAAATCCCATGGCTGGACAACCTGAGAGGCCAATTTAAGGAACTTTTCTTAAAGTACATTCCTAGTAACTAAAACTAAGTTATATTGTGTTATCATTGAGGAACTTAAGAGCTTCCAAATTCTGATAAAATGATTCTTGTGACTCACCTTAAATTCCACCTCAAATGCTAATATGAATGCCTTCCAGAAGCCACTGAGTTCTTTTCCCCATGGTTTTCATCTTTATGTAGAGACATTTTAAAACTATTAAGTTCTTGAGAGAACCACTTGGTCAGATTTAGCAAAATTCTTCTAAGGAGATGAAGTCCAAGACAAATAACCTTCTGCACCTTACTCCCAGTGCCCATTCTGCTACCTGGGGTGCTAACTTTTATTTCGTGAAAAGTGGCAAATTTGGTCTTTACCTTCCTAAAGCCTGTAGCAGTGTTCAGGCAATACCAAAGCTCCTTCTACTAAATTTAGAGTTTCTTCTTTTTTTATGCCTATGAGAGTACCTGGACTGATCTCTCTACATCTTGAATAGTCATGACAAATCCAGTGGGACAAACAGGCAAAAAAGAACAATGAGAAAAAGGGGACATGAATGCCCTCCCAGAGACAATGGATGCTGTTAAGCACTATGTCATTCACCAGCCGCTGGCTATAAGCCAATGAAAACACTGCACTTTGGGTCTCAGTGGTTGAAGATTAACAAACCAAGAGTTTATTCAGAGTAGCATCCTTCCTTCTTGATGTACCCCTAAACAGCCCTCCCTGGGATGAAGATAAGATTCCTTCTTCTGTGGTTTATCAGGAGGCTTACACATAACTTCCGATTGCCTCCCTCACTGAAAAGCAAAAGCTCCTGTTTCTTAGAAAACTAATGAAAGCAAGAGAGGGTTTTCTTGATGAGCCAAAGTGAAGGAATACAGGAGGACCGGTGGTGCTCTTCAAGTTAATGCAGCAGAAGCTACTGCGTATGACTAGAATCAGCTGAAACTTGCATTAAAGATATGCCAAGGATGCACAGTGATTTCCCCGAATCAGCGGTTCTCCAGCTCATTCCCATATTCGAACACACAGGAGCTTTGAAAACCTCCAGTGCTCATGATGTACCTCATACCAATTAGATCATAATCTCAGGAGGTCGGATCCAGGCATCAGTGTGGTAATTTCAACGTGCAGCCAGCTCTGAGAATCGGAGCACTAAATTGAGCGTTTTGAGCATCTGCAGGTCCACAGCTTGGAGCGTCTCAATCTCCAGCATCCATTTCTTTCCTTCCACAAATGTGATTATTTGGCAGCCACTCTCAAATAAAAACCAAGGGGAAGACTTATGAAGTCAAACAACAAACAAACAAAAATTCAGCAAAGTACCATAATCAATCATAATCAGTCAGGCCAATTGGAATCTAAAAAAAAGACACAAATGAACTTACAGAACAGAAACAGACTCACAGATACAGAAAACAAATTTATGGTTACAAGAGGGGAAAGGGTAGGGGAGGGATAAATTAGGAGTTTGGGATTAGCAGATATGAACTACTGTATACAAAATAGATAAACAACAAGGTCCTACTGTGTAACACACGGAATTATATTCAATATCTTGTAATAACCTATAATGAAAAAGAATATAAAAATGAATATATATATATGTATAACTGAATCACTTTGCTGTACACCTGAAACTAACACAACAACCTTATAAATCAACTATTCTTCAATTTAAAAAAAAGAAGTGAAATGGGAGGCAATGGACCATTCATAACCTAAGGTAGATTTCTCATAGTGCTGACTTTATAAGGGACAAAAATTCCTGGGAACAGCACTTTCCATGCTCTCTTTTCAAGTAAGAGCACAACATTGATGGAACTCAACCTTGATAGCTTCTAAAGATGGTCTGAAAATAGAAATCAATGTGAGACTCCAACAAGAAGTTTGGTTTACTAGCCTTACCTTTCAATATGTGAACTCTATATACTACAGACAAATCCAGAAGGAAATCGAGGATTTATTAATTAATTTCTGGTAATAAATTTGATGATTATATTTTAGATAATATAAAATGACTTGAATAATGATTACTCAACAGGATAATCTACACAAATAGAAGGATCTAAAAAATGCTAAAATCTATCATCTGTGCAGAGAGAATAGCCATATTATTCATAGTATTTTCTCTACATAATTTATGCTTTCTTCTTGTATTGTTGTTGTTATAATTTATTGCCATTTGGATTCCTCAACTAATTTTGAAGTCGTTTTGAAAGATAACACCAACACTGCCAAATCCATCACTTCCTAATTCTACCGTATGTCAGATATGTCAGGAAAGTAGAATCTTTAAGTGTCTCCCAAGTTTTTGCTCAGGTCAAGGATGTACCCATTACTTTTACTATCAGCCTAACCTAGGAACAGTAGATTTCCAATGGTTTTATATTCCACCCCCCGCTTAAGTTCTCCGTACAGATCAGAGTAGTTTCTGTTGATATTAAGTCACGGCCTTTACCATTTAAAGTCTTGGGAAGAAAAAGAAATCCCAAATATAATTTCCTATATTTTAGAATCCATAAACTCAACAAATATTTATTAACCACATACTTTGTGCAAGCTAGACTCTATTGTAGGAGCTGGAGACATATGCAGAAACAAGAGAAAGACACAGTTCTTTGAGCTTACAATCTAACAGAGGGAGGTATACAATTTTAAAAAACTAATGTATATCAGGAGGTGGGAAGTGCCATGGAGGTAAAGTGTGATAAGGAAGTGAGAGGATTTTTGTTTCAAAGAGTTTATTGTGGATGAGTTCATTTGTGTCTTCTTTTTTCTTTTTTTAAGATTCCATATAGAAGTAATATCATATGGTATTTTTCTCTTTCTGGCTCACTTCACTTAGAATGATGATCTCCAGGTCCATCCATGTTGCTGCAAATGGCATTATTTTATTCCTTTTTATGGCTGAGTAGTATTCTATTGTATAAATATACCACAACTTCTTTATCCAGTCATCTGTCAATGAACATTTAGGTTGTTTCCATGTCTTGGCTATTGTAAATAGTGTATATACATTTATGACTGGGACATTATGCTGTACGCCAGCAATTGACACATTGTAACTGACTATACTTCAACAAAAAATCAATTAAAAATAAAGAAATAAAGAGGTTATTGTGGAAGGCTTCACTTGGGAGGTAGCCTATGAGCAGAAATGGATGGTACAAGGAGTAATGGAGAAGGTTGAATAAAGCTGCTATTTGCACAGATACAGGTAAGATTATGGGGAAGGTATGGTGAGCATCTCAGGGACCAGCTACAGAGGGAAGCCATTATCACCCACAGTCCTGAGGGGCAGAGGAAGGGAGTGATGATGTTGGAACCTGGCAAGGGCTATAGTCCCTGGAGAGGGACTGCTTGTCAGCCAAGAGGGCTACGGGAAAGGAACTCAGCCACTGCCCAGAGCCCCCGGCAAGGAGGGGATAGAGGGTTGTGGGAGACCAGCTCCCCCTGCCTTTCCTGCACCCGCCTTCCACATTTATTACATAGCTACTGTGTGCAAGGCATGCATTCACAAAGTTCCTAGGCTCAAGGAAAGGAGGGAGGACATTTTTATTGAGCACCTGTTATGTGCCAGACTCCTCACTAAGTATTTAACCTAGGTTTGCTTGTTCTCCATTTTATTTTCATAGTAATGCTATGAGGTATAACTATTTTCTTCATTTTATGGATTAGGAAATGGAAGCTCAGAGAATTAAATGTAGTTTGTGCAGGGTCCCTCAACTGGGGAAGGGCGGGGTGAAAATCAGTTCATCTGATGCCAAATCAGTGCTCTCCCTCTAACCACTGTGTCCCCAGTAGTGAGGAATATGTACAGATACTATTTATCATATAACACTTGACAAAGTCTCTTCCAACATCTCTTCAAATGACGCTATGAGATGATGAAAAAGGATCAAAGTTAATGTGTGTCCTTTTTAATAATCAAAAATGAGCATCATACCTGAATGTCGTAAATCAGTACTGAGTTTATGCCAACAAAATAAGCACTGGTAAAGCCAGCGAACTCATCATCCAAACAACTACTTTGAATAACCAGTATATGTAGAAGAGACAACAACAGTGAGCAGCCTGCTGAATTTGAGTTAACCTACTGCATAAAACATGGCCTTATTTTTGTTTTAATCCTGACATTCCCTTCGTCTAATTGAAAACATAATGATATTGGGCATTCTTTTTCATATTTCTAATGTAACATTAGGCCACAAGGAGTCAGTTGTTTGCAATGGAGTTATCCAATCATGATCAAAATACATAATTTTAGAAATTATATTTAAGCGTGTAATGCTATGGGATGAATTATTATTTCTCTCTACTTTACTTTGCGTTGAAGAGAGAAACTCAAGCTCAGTGCATCTACCTGATCAACAGTGGTATGAAGGCATGATCAAACTTGCATTTGGGCAGGAGTTCAGCCCATCAGGTAGGGCCAAAGGGAAAGCAAGTTAACACTTGGAAAAGCTAAGCGTTTGTTTAGCGCTAGACTGACAGGGCCCACCCAGTCACTGTAACAGAGGTGTCAAATGGACATCTGGACTATTTAGTCAGTTTTTGTAATACACAGCTCATAGAGAATATTCTAGTAACAAAAACAAGCCATGACAACATTTATATCCCAGGGCAGGTTGGAATATGAGACTTAAACCTAACCACCTGCTGATGGGAGCACAAACAGTAAATGCTGGTGAAAGGCGTCATGAATGTTACGAGAGCTATGGTAAGGCTACTGATTGATAGTGGGGACGTATAGTGGGGCCCTGACATAGGAAATTGTATTTTCTTTAGTGTTTTCTCTTTATGGTTTAGATGAGATTTTATCTAAAGCCTCTGGGAGTTCCCTCAAAGATTTCTTCCAGGGAGAAGATTCTGCCATGTTCCCAGCAAGCATATACTGAGTGTGTTATACACTGATACGGTATTTAGGAGGTAGAGTTTTGACTGTCATTAACCCTCACAGAGATGTAGGCTCACAGAAAGCTACATGTAGGTTCTGCTCCACCACTGCACCTCAACTCAGCTCTAGCTTTGCCATTGGCTTAATGAGAAACTTAAATCAATTTTTTTTTAATTTGTTATTAGAATTGAACAGGTGAGTGTTCGTTTTTCCATAGGTGATAGTAAGTTGCCTCACAGAAGAGGAGAAAATAAAATTTTAGAATGTTTAATGGCACTGTATGATGTTTCATGTACTGAAACATTCGTTTCTGCGAAATAAATTGCTGTACTCTGGAGATGAAAGCATGTGTCTGTTTCAGAAGTAGTTTAAAATTATCAGCATTCTAAAATGTTTTTTCCCTCTGTTCTGCTTGTCAGTCTCCCTACCATCCTATCTATCTAAGCTACCGTGAAAATGTTAAACTGATGACCTGAAACTGAGAAGATTATAATCATCTTTACCCTTTATTGTATCCTATATCTGGTGAATGTTTAGCACCAAGCATGCATAGTTTACATAATTGAAATTCTATAAAGCTATTTAAAACTAAAGAAGAAAGACGTAGATAATTTTGAAGGCAAGGAACCTGAGTATTATGTTTAGCATAAAATATATGGCTTGGGGCATAATTGAAACTCTTAGAGAAAACCCAGAAAAATGATTGAAAAATCCTTGAAATTTTTCCAGAAAAAAAAGAAAAATGTGACATTAAACTGTAGTAAGGAAGAAAGGAAAGTACTATAATAAGCTGGATGCATTGCATTTTGGTGGGTGTTTCATTTGCAAATCTTACACCTTAGACATCTCTGATCCTTTGCATTCTATTGTCTGTAGGAATGCTTATCCAATTCTGATGCTTACAGCATTTTTTTCTTATTTTTAAGCCCAAAGCTAATTTTAAAGTTGGGACTTATGGCTCTGAGCTCAGGGTCAGCTGAGTGGAGTCTACTTTGATCTTAAATGTTTAGGTTGGAAAGGGAAGAATTTGCGGGGTTTGGGGTCTGATACTAAATTTGCCACCCTGTCACCCTTTCCTCACTTTAGAAACCTACCCCAAATATGGTGGATAAACCACTGGTGCATTCTGAGAGCCTGAAGTGGGCAAAATAGCCTCTAAAGTTACCCATCTTGTAGATCCAGCAACGGGATGGGAAAATTTCACCCAGTGTGAACACGTAATCTTTGAGCCAATCTGTACATCCTGGTTTTGAGAATCCAGAGTGGAGTGTGCTCCCAGCTCGCCAGACCATGTGCCCACAGGAGAAGAGCTCCTGACAGTTCCTGCCTCTTCGGACCCTTTGAAATACAGGTGACCGGGACAGCTTACTCAGGCATCTGTTGTGGTTGACACACAGCAGAAGATCAACTCTATTCCAAGGCTATTATTTACTACTTCTCTACATACCTCAGTAACTCAATCTGAAAATTGGGAAACAAACAAACAAAAAAACCCTAACTTGCCCACCTTACAGCATTAAGTCTGAAGAAATATAGCTAAAAGTGGTTTATAAACTATAGTGGGCAAATGCAACTTTCCTTAATTTTATACATTTTAGGGAAGGTCTTCTGAATTCAACAAATATATTGGAATCTTCTATGCAATCACCCAGCTTGCTGCTACAAGAGACAAAAAGAAAGACTCCAAGGAGCTGAATCTAAAGCTTTTACACATCGCATTTATCTATTCACTGAATATTTAATGAGCACCTCTACCGTGTGAAGCACTTTTGTAGATTTTAGGAAAACAGTTGTGAAAAGGACAATCAGGGTACATATCACCGTGGACCTTTCAGCCACCTAAGCAGGAAGATAAATGAAAGCCTTAATTAAGATACAAAGCACTGTGATGGTTTAAATGAGGCATACCCCGCATGTTGATGGACCCAGGGAGTAGCTCATGAAGAAGACAGTACTTGAGTCAAGCCTAAAGATGATTTTCAAGCAACAGCAATATAAATGCACAAGGGAAGAGGAGGCAACTGGGGTAGGAGAGAGTTTAGATCATGCTCCAGGAAACCATGAACAGTCCAGTTTTCTGGAGATTCGGCCACACCAAGGGACGTATTAACAGGCAAGTTTGAAAAATTGTGTTGAAGCCCCAACAAAGCCAGCTCTCCTTAGATGGATAGACCAAAGTCTGCTCTGAATTCAGCAGGCAATGGGGAAGGCACTGTAATTGATCCAATCAGAATGGATTAGAGTTGGAAAGAGAATAAAAAGTGTGAAACTCATTTTGAGAACATCACACCATTAAATACCTCTCATAAAGTCACTTGTGACTCATGCAAATAATAATGAAACACATTGCAAAGCCAGCATGCAAGGGTAATACACTTAGTGTGGATGTGCAGAAAAAAAGAAGAATGTATCTAGCCAGAGTCTTCTACCCCCATGGACTCCCCACTTGATATATATCATGCTTTCCAAATTTATGAATACAAAGGTTTGTCTTTAGCCCTATTTCGTATAGCTATCACATCCAAAGTAGAAACCAGGATGCTACCCATATGCAGAGCATAGACACTCACAGAGGAAATCCAGCACCAGCCAGAATCTCACAGACTAGAACATTTATTCACACGGCAACTACCCATCAGCTACTCATTTCTGGTGGAGCAGAAATAACTCAGCCTCTTTCTCCCCGACCACATTGGAAATCCTGCTGATTTCAGTGAAAACACGGAGGAGAAAGCATAAGCAATAGGAATCTATAAACCCAGCCGTAAGTTTTGGTAGTAGAGGAGTGCCAGCTAGCAGCTGGACGGATAGACACATAATGTTCGTGTGCACGAGAGAGAAAAGAAAAAGAAACAGAGATTCTATGTATCAGGCAGCATAAGAGAGAAATGAAATTTATGCGCTGATTCTAACGGAATTGCCCTTGGGCATAGATATGCAAAAAATCTCTTTATGGTAACATTTAGATTTTTTTTTAACATTTTTTATTGATTTATAATCATTTTACAATGTTGTGTCAAATTCCAGTGTTCAGCACAATTTTTCAGTTATTCATGGACATATACACACTCATTGTCACATTTTTTTCTCTGTGAGTTATCATAACATTTTGTGTATATTTCCCTGTGCTATACAGTGTAGTCTATTCTACAATTTTGAAATCCCAGTCTATCCCTTCCCACCCTCCACCCCCCTGGTAACCACGAGTCTGTATTCTCTGTCTGTGAGTCTATTTCCGTCCTTTATTTACGCTTTGTTTTTGTTTGTTTGTTTGTTTTTGTTTTTGTTTTTTAGATTCCACATATGAGCGATCTCATATGGTATTTTTCTTTCTCTTTCTGGCTTACTTCACTTAGAATGACATTCTCCAGGAGCATCCATGTTGCTGCAAATGGCATTATGTTGTAGGTTTTTATGGCTGAGTAGTATTCCATTGTATAAATATACCACATCTTCTTTATCCAGTCACCTGGTGATGGACATTTAGGCTGTTTCCATGTCTTGGCTATTGTAAATAGTGCTGCTATGAACATTGGGGTGCAGGTGTCATCCTGAAGTAGATTTCCTTCTGGATACAAGCCCAGGAGTGGGATTCCTGGGTCATATGGTAAGTCTATTCCTAGTCTTTTGAGGAATCTCCACACTGTTTTCCATAGTGGCTGCACCAAACTGCATTCCCACCAGCAGTGTAGGAGGGTTCCCCTTTCTCCACAGCCTCTCCAGCATTTGTCATTTGTGGATTTTTGAATGACGGCCATTCTGACTGGTGTGAGGTGATACCTCATTGTAGTTTTGATTTGCATTTCTCTGATAATTAGTGATACTGAGCCTTTTTTCATGTGCTTTTCGATCATTTGTATGTCTTCCTTGGAGAATTGCTTGTTTAGGTCTTCTGCCCATTTTTGGATTGGGTTGTTTATTTTTTTCTTCTTGAGTCATATGAGCTGCTTATATATTCTGGAGATCAAGCCTTTGTCGGTTTCACTTGAAAAAATTTTCTCCCATTCCGTAGGTTTTCTTCTTGTTTTATTTCTGGTTTCCTTTGCTGTGCAGAAGCTTGTAAGTTTCATTAGGTCCCATTTGTTTATTCTTGCTTTTATTTCTTCTAGGAGAAAATTTTTTAAATGTATGTCAGATAATGTTTTGCCTATGTTTTCCTCTAGGAGGTTTATTGTATCTTGTCTTATGTTTAAGTCTTTAATCCATTTTGAGTTGATTTTTGTATATGGTGTAAGGGAGTGTTCTAGCTTCACTGTTTTACATGCTGCTGTCCAGTTTTCCCAACACCATTTGCTGAAGAGACTGTCTTTATTCCAATGTATATTCTTGCCTCCTTTGTCAAAGATGAGTTGACCAAAAGTTTGTGGGTTCATTTCTGGGCTCTCTATTCTGTTCCATTGGTCTATATGTCTGTTTTGGTACCAATACCATGCTGTCTTGATGACTGTAGCTCTATGGTATTGTCTGAAGTCTGGGAGAGTTATTCCTCCAGCCTCTTTCTTTCTCTTCAGTAATGCTTTGGCAATTCTAGGTCTTTGATGGTTCCATATGAATTTTATTATGATTTTTTCTAGTTCTGATTTTTAGCCTCAAGCTAAAAATGTGTCAGTGGATACAGCTCTCTGCCTGAAATTGTTTTCACAGACACGTGGATAAAAGTCAGTATATAATTCTTGGTTCAGCCAATCTATTAACCCTGCAGACGAGCTGAGCTCAGAGCTGTGTTGTGAATCTGTTCAATATCACATGCATTTCTATGGCCACTTCCTCCGTTTATATCCCCTTTCAGCTGGGAAGTCACGTCATTGCACCTGTTCATCTTCTGCCAAATATGTATTTTTTGGGCACCTATTCCTGTTTCTTACAGGGATTTTATTTGATTTTATTTTTGCCTTCTGTTTTTTGAAGAGGACAGCTGTTCTTGTTTCTTACAGGGATTTTTTCTGGCCTACCTTTTTGAAGAGGGCTGAATAATTCATAGAGCTTTCAAAACTAAGAATATATGCATATACATGTATTTCTTATGTATATGTTTATGTATATATATACATGCAGAGACAGAAAAGGAAGTCATCGTCACCACATTCCCAAACTCTAAGCATAGTCCTTTCTCATACATCTGGCCCTCCACCACCATATCAAGATATGGACTGTACTGTGGAATTGCAAAGAAAGAAGAAGATCTACTTTCCTTGCTGCTCGGGTTTATTGGGTGTGTTCATGTGGATAAGACATAGATAGACGGACAGACAGACAGACACACACACATATATATAACATACACATAAACATACTGTCAATCATAACAGTATTTTTAACTTTAAATGTTCTGAAATACTGTTCTGTTTCAAGGGTTCTGCTGATTGAAATGATAATGTGGAAGATCATTTACACAGGAAAGGAGTTGTAGTTGAGATAAACAGATTTGAAAAAGCAACCTTTTATAAGCTTAGAATTTTGGTCTGCATGACTTGAGAAAATAATCCAAGAAACAAAAAAATACAAAAATGCTGGCTTTGCTCCATCAATTCTTCAGACACAGGGACCAGGCGTATCAATGTATTAGACAAGCCTGAAAGGGTCATGCCGTGCAGTCTGGCCCAATCAGGAACTATTCAGAGGCCTGGAAGAGAAACCTGAATTTAAAAAATCAGCAAAGGATTGAGAGAAAGAGAAAAATAGAAAAAACTCATAAGGGTCTCCATGCAAATGGAATTGGTGAGCAACGGAGCTTTTAGTGGGCTTACTTTAAGAATGTTGATGGTAATGATCGTCATTACAAGAAAAGAATTTTAATGCTATTTTAAAGATACTTTTAAGTATCTTCAGGGTCTTTCATGTAGACATTTTCCCCTGTTACTGAACATTATAGAAAAAGAAAGAAAGTATGATATGTGAATTCAAGAGCTACTTTTCACTGGGGATGGAAGGATTAAGTGGCTATTAGGAGAACTAACTGTGTGGGGTGCTCCTTGGGGGAACCTCGTGTCATCTGTGCCCACAAGAATATAATCAGATCATTCACACTAAGAAATAAATGTGTTTTGCATTCACCTGTTCCAGAGATTTCCTCATTTTAACCTGAAGTCACAGGACGGCATCTCTAAGACAAAACTCTATTATTGGAGGGAGAAAAGGGAAGTCATCCTCTTCCCGTCCCTAACCTGTAAGCAGAATCCTTTCTCTTACAGCTGCTCCTGCACCACCACATTAAGATCTGTACTGAAGAACTGCAAAGAAAGAAGAAAATGTGTTTCTACTTTTCTTAGTGCTCTGGTCTTTAAGGTCTGTTCATGGTGCTACCAGCAAAGCCAGTCCTGATAAAGAAGGACGACAGGTGGGATACTGAGCAAGAGAATCACTTCCGTTGGGTGGGATTTTTTTTTCACCTTCTAAGTGAATTACTTGATAATTTCCAGAGAACCTATTATTATGGATTCCCTATTGGAGTCAAAGCAACATATGAAAGTAAATCAGATGTATAAACTTAGAATCTTTCAAGCAAACATTGGAGTGCACCATGCATATTGCCAATCAAATAACAAATGAATCAATAAAACTGAATCCTCTGATTGTAGAAATTAAAGCAGTATGGACTGAAAGTAAACAATTCGGTTCAAAAAGGAGAAAATCATTATTACTATAACTTCTGATAATATTTATCAGTGTATGTCTCATTGGCCCAATTAGTAGACTTCCAGTTTTCCTTAGAACAATTCTACTTCATAATCTGAAGGTAAAGTAGGGGAATAACTTGTGAAAAAGGCTTAATTCAGATTGACTCTTTGGAAGGTAGAGTACTCTGGATTCTTATTGAAACCTAAGTTGTTCTAAAGACTATCAAATAGAAACCTACTTAAAACTACTTAACTTCAAAAACGAAATGAGAAATAGATTGCTTAGTTGCCAATCCAGAAACAGATTCTTCATTGGCTACCCCGGTTTCTAAAGGCCATATACTTTTACCGCCTCAGTTCACTGAATGACGAATGCCCAAAGCCCCAAATATTTCTTCTCTTATTGTATTTTTTTAATTAATGAGTCATTTCTTATGACTTCCCCATAAGATTTTTCTTGAGTGAACCACAGAACATTAGAGCAAGCAAGAATCTGAAAAAGCCAGAGCTAGATTATATCACTAAACTTCACACAGCGCACTGCCCTTTTTAAGTACAACCACGGCGTAGATAGGTCTCCCATCTCTAGAAGGACTTTTTAAACATACTCAGCACAATGTACTGAATACTCAGCCCAGAATGCAAATGATTGTCTTTGCATTCTTAATGACTTTTAAGCTGGGTGTGATTGCCACGTCTTGCTGTATATTGTACAGGTTTATTTTTGCAGGTTAACATCATTCACTTCAGAATGAAAGTGCATAGGGGATTTAGTGGCATTCTTCAACAGTTAACTTGCTTTGTGCAGAACGTCAAAGGTGATGCAATTATAAGATGACCAGAAAAGTGCGCTTAATTAGAATTCAAAAGCCTTTGATTCCAGTCACTCTGCTTCTCTTTCCTTATCCAGTTTTCCAAAAAGGGAGTGTCCCATGCAGCTGCCTCTCATCTTGTCACTCCGAGTCTTCGCTCCGTGACTACAGAGTACACAGTGACAGTTTTATACTGGTTGTCTTGCTTTCACATGGCTGTGCCTTTTCCCCTTACAGCATATGTTTAATATTTATGATGGAGCAGGATGTTTAAAGTTGTGGCGTTACTGGTTTGTTTTCCTTAGAAGGCACAGACGCCCCGGCTTGCGGAGTCCCAGAGCGCTCAACGTCCTCGCAGCACAAAGTGCCCGATGTTGCCTCCATGTTTACGTAGTTATGATTATCTAAATGGTCTAATGTTTTGAGTCAGCGTGTTTTTGCTTTTTGCAGCCATTATGTTGATTGAAGGAAGACGACTGAACAATATACAAAGAAGAATTTGATGCTTTGATTAAAAGAAAAAAGTGTCCAGATGACTTGAGGAAACTGGTCCAACTTGGTTTCCCACGTGAAATATACTTCCATCTGTTCTTATAATCCCAAAGTATGGCTTAAGTAGTGATACTGGTATTCACAGTTCGCCCCTGATTGAGCAGCGAGCTTACCCTTTAGGAGAGAACCTGCTAGCTTTCTTTTTAGGGCCCCACAGAGGTTTCCAGTTGGCTTGTACAACCCAAGAGGCAGTGGCACAATACAGGCCTTTCACCAAGTCCCCTAGATTGGGAGAAGTCATGGAGCTGTCCTCAGACATCCAACACCACGTTGCCACTGTCAGTCCTGCGGGGCTGATTCAGTTCTTGCCCCTGTGGTTTCTAGGTGAGCACGGCATAGCCTCTCATCGGAGGTGCGGTGATGTTGATGATGAAGGTTTCAAATGGTGGGTCTAGGTGATCAGAGCAGAACAAGCCCTGAAGGAATGAATAGTGACTTGCCCGCTGAATGTCTACGTCAAGAGCATGTCAGCAAAAGTGCTGGGTGAGAAAGACAGTGGTCACCACTCTGACGACCTCTGGATTCCTTGCAGGAAATGCAGCAGGTTGAAGGCCCGGCAAGCCAAATGAGTACATGGAGGAGTAAAGGCCATTTCAAAGTTAATGTTCAACTCAAGGTACAACATTTCAGGAATAAAAGAGGGGGGAAAATGGGAGCCATCCAAGACAGGAAAATTTTCTTAAAAGATCTGATTCTCACTTGTTTAGGTAAAGGATTCTGGCAAATGGTGCCTACCTAGAGGTCAGTTCCCATCTCCCACCATAGCCTTCCCAGTATTGTGCCCACTGGGTGCAGACTGTTGAATGCAGGAGTTGGGAGGAGGTGGTTTAGATGTAAACACCACAAAATCTGATTAGGGCTCTCCTTGCCCTTTGATATTCTGGGGCACTTCCCTCCAGGAAGATCAACATGTTCTTAGTTGCCATGGTTTTATCTTTTTATGGTCTCTGGTCTCTGTGCACATGAAAACAGACTCTTTCTGAGTAGCAACGATTTCTCCTTCCTTCATGTAAAAATAGGCAGGGGGTAGAAAAATCCAGAATTTATTTAGACATTTGACTTTTTTTAAAACATAATTTTAATTCTTAATTTTGAAAAATAAAGTGGGAGTTCTGGATTTGCAGATATTAATTCCTATACATAAAATAGATAAACAGCAAGGTCCTACTGTATTGCCCAGGGAACTGTATTTAATACCTTGTAATAGCCTTTAATGAAAAAGAATATGAAAAATTATATATAAATAAAATTGAATCACTATGCTGTACACCAGAAATTAATACAACATTGTAAGCCAACTATACTTCAATTTAAAAAAAATTTTTAAAGAAACATTAATAGATATTTTTGTGGAATCTCTTTTAAAGGAGATTATAAAACTCTGCAGTATAGCAACTGCCTTAGTGTTTGTTTGTTTGTTTTTCTCTCTCTCTCTCTCTCTACTTCTCATGCAACTCAAATTTTTAAAAACAGATTGGAGGTCAGAGTGCCACTAATTCATTCCAAGAAGACCAGCACATGGGGCAAGAGAATGTATACTCATATCTGTTCTACTTTCACAGTCTAGGGATCGGAACCTTGGACAACAGCTTTCTCTTTATGTAGCTTTTGGAAACTACACTTCTACAGCCCCTAGAAAGAGAAGGGAAGAACTGGAGAAATAATGGTTATTTTAGGGACCTAAGGTTAAGGTTGACATTGCAAAATACAGCACCCTTATCATATCCTATGGTAGCTGCTACATTTCAAGGTATGTTAGTACCTCTGAATCTTCATAGATATAGCTTTCAATTGTGCTTATAATTTTAAGTTTCTTCAGTAAAAAGTCAAAAGACTACTTCTAGCATTATGTTTCTTGGCTGCTCTAATTTAAGATGTATTCTTGTCTTTTGACATACTTCTAAGCTTTGAGCCAGATTTGTTCATACTAGGTTATCTGATAGTCAAATGTGAATTACAACAGACCCTTTCTGACATTTTGTGTACTTATTCGCAGTGAAAACATACAAAACTTATAACCCTGATGTGACTACACAATGCTCTTTGTTCCCTACTTTGATTACGTAGCAATGCCAAACTCTAAAGAGGGATAAATTATAAACCCTTTGTGGATTTTGTGGCAAAAACAGAGGCTCTTTGCAATGATTAAGTATTAGATAGATTATGGTTGTGATGGGTTGCTTCTAATTTTATTTCGGTCTTTACACAATTTAAATCATAAGAAGGAAAACTATTCCAGGATAAAGAAGAGCTTTGGTCAAAGCTCAAAATGAGTTCCAGGAGTGTAAGATACAAAAAAAGAAAGAGTTATGTTAATAACCACACATTTGATATCTTGCACATTAATCTTGGTCAACATGTTCCTAAATTTTTCCTTAAGAAAACAAAATCTCTATTTCATAACTATTTGACTGTATTTATATGGGTTATATTTTTATAATGAAGAAAAGTGTGTACTTTACTTTACTTTGCTTTACTGGCCAAGGAATATTATTAAAAGTACAAATACCTGACCATTTCTTTGTGATATACTTCAGTGTCATAATAGTGGATCACTGAATAGTCAGCTTTTTATCAGTCTCTCGATATGGCTGAAAAAGCCAAAATGGACCATCTTACAAGATGCTGTTTTAATCATCTTTTTATTTCCCTGATCTATGAAGCAAATGAAGCAATCTTTTAGCTATAAACTATGCATTGTTTGTTCAAAATAACCTGAAATTAACTCTAAAATAATAAAACATTAAAATTTCTCAAAATCTAAGACTAAGGTGCCATGTTTAATTCATTGTCCTTTTTTAAACCATTTTAAGAGATTTGATCTTCTTCTTAACCTAAAGGGACTAACCGATTGCTTGGAAGCCAACCTGCACATAATCTGGCCCAGAACAGGGAATTTTTTTAAGGCACTCCATACTGAATGAGCCAGAACAATTCCTACCTCGAGGCTTCTATCTGCTCAACCTCTGAAGAATAAATCGGAATGTTCTTTGCTTTTATTAATTTAATAGAGATAGACTTTAAAACCAAATGAATATATGTCACAACAAAAAATCTTGAGGAAAACCCAAGCCACCAGGCTGGAATATAATGTCAAAGTGCTAACATTTGCTGGGAAAAAATTAAGTATTTTTAAGTTCAGATCTAAAGTAATGAGAATAAGCAGAGTGGCCCAGCCATGAGAACCTTGGGGACATCTCAGTTTGGGTTGGGGGCAAGCACAGGGAACAATCAGAGAGCGGGATGGAGGGGATAAATCTTGAGTTACCTCCCAGTCCACGCGTGTCCCCACCCGCACCCTGACCCATGTCACAAGGTCAAACCATGGCCTCCTGGGGGAAATAAAACTGTAACCTACTGAATATGAAATATCGATATAAATGATGAACCAGAATCTACCATCCTGTTTGCTTTATGACTAAGTAGAAGTCTTAAATTTTGGTTAAAAGGAAACTAAAAGTACACGTTGTCCAGAAAAGCTATATTAAATTGAGATCATCTCCAACATATCAAATGTATATTCCCTCAGCGACTGGTTCCCAATCCTTCTCCAAAGCATTTTTTTTTAATGGTCTTGAGATTAAGTGAAAGCTTTCGGCACTGATTAATGCCACATGTTATAATTAGGAACTTACTTTTAGATTTGTTTTTTTCAATCTTTATCCATATGCTAAGAGATAGATCCAATACGTATACACTTCTAGATATCTTCCTAAGAGAAATATGACCCAGAAATTATGGACTGATTGAGATATGGGTGAACTGGAAAGTTAATGAAAGGTTCTAATTCTCCAGAAGAATATTATGCAGTTGGTGTGGAAGGATTTCCCACAAGCATTTCAATTTGCTTGAATTCTACTCTGCAGCTGAATGTCTTTAAGATTATTATTAATTTTCCTTGGAAACGAGGACTTCCTAAAATAAGTATGAATTAATAATATAGTCCAGAATGAGCCAGCACGTTAAAGTCTTGTCCCCAAAATCCAGGGACCCATTGAAAAGTCGGTCTTTGGGCTGAGTATTGATTGGGTCTGTTCTTTGGAAGGCATGGCCCTCGGGTCTCTCAAGCAGAGATTGTGAACTTGGACTGTAGTAGAAACTCACCATGCAAATTGTTGACTGAAATAAATGCACAGCCTAAAAGTTGACAGTTACGTTTCTTTTGGCGGACATCTCTGAGGACTTGAACCCCTTCGAGCCCCAGATGACAGCCTCTCAGATCTCTCTGAGGGACTGCTCCGAAGAGGTAGGGGAGGAGCTAGGTTATATAGGAGCTTTACAACAAAGACCATGTAGTTGGAACATTAAAAGATTACTTGTTAAAAAAAAAAATTACTTGTTAACTGTAGAAAACCAGGCATCTCAAGTTAAAGAATTTAGTGCTTTTCTGTGTATGGGAGGAAGCAAACATTTGGGCTCATTGAATTCATTCCTTTGACAAGCACCTAGCCATCTAGGGCCAGTATCCTGTCCTTTCTTATTCTGAGTCCCCTCAGGGTTCACCATTGTGAGTGGCTGCAGGGGCCGGGCTGCAGGCCTCTCTTTACTGGGGGCTGCGGCAGCTGCTGAGGACTTGATGGCTTCAGCATTCTTTGGTTACTGATATGGTTTGCAGTATTTTTCATTCACAAGATGTATCCCAGGTCACCTTAAGGTGTCCATCCACTCACCAGGCAGCAAAGAGACCTTCAGTGGTAAATAAAACAATATTTAAATGCACTAAGTTCCTTTATTGTTCCCTTTTCTATTCGGTAATACAGAGAGAAACAGTGTTTCTGTGCATCATTGGGTCATTGGTTTTCCCAGCCTATGATCGTTTAAAATGATAATTGGGACGTTGTATTTATGAGTTAATATTAGATAGTACTTAAAACAGTGTCTTGTACATAATAAATGCTTTATATATTTTTTAAATTAAAAGAAATTGTAAAGAATTTAAACAAGGGTAGATCATATTTTCAAATGGCTGAGGGAATTCAGGGATTTGCTTTGCTTTGGAAACATTCTAATTAATTTTTGATATTCTACATGTTCATAAGTTCACTGGCGATTTCTCTCTTGGGAGTTGAGTTTGTGAGCTAGACTATCGCTCCCTGTGGGACCTGTTTCCTGCTGTGAACTGAAAATTTACATCTCTCCTTACCAGAAGCTAAATTCAATACTATAGCATCTACGGCATTTTGAAAGATGCAGACGTTGGCATTTCGTAACTATTCATGGAGAAATAAGGCAAAAGCACTACCTGACAATTGAAGACAGAAAACAATTAAGGCTGCCATCCAAAGTGCAATTGGCAGGTTGAAAATTATGGACTGCGAGCCTTTTCATGAAAACCCGTGTGTTTTCTTCTCTTGACAAAGCTTTGCAAAGCCATCCATGAGCTCCTTTCCCGAGCTTTGCAAAGCCATCCATGAGCTCCTTTCCCGAGCTTTGCAAAGCCATCCATGAGCTCCTTTCCCGAGCTTTGCAAAGCCATCCATGAGCTCCTTTCCCGAGCTTTGCAAAGCCATCCATGAGCTCCTTTCCCGAGCTTTGCAAAGCCATCCATGAGCTCCTTTCCCGAGCTTTGCAAAGCCATCCATGAGCTCCTTTCCCGAGCTTTGCAAAGCCATCCATGAGCTCGCTGGAGAGGAGCAAATAAGCGTTGCTGCCTGTCCCCTTCTGTCAGGGAAAAGCCAGCTCTGATGGTTACAACTGATGTGTTCTGGGAAAAAAGGAAAAACACAAACGCTCCTGTTCCACTTTAGATAACTTAAGTTAGACAGAGCAAGTCTTAAAATTGTGGGGCAGTGTAGAAATGTTTATCTTTTTGTGAATTTTTCATTGTGAGTTTTCATATTTCATTGTTATTGGAAGTGAGCAGGGATGTCTGATCTGCACCAGCAGGTATCATGAACAAAGCACCAAGAATCCAGCTCCGAGATACTTCAGGCGGTGTCAGCTGCAAGAGATTGTTTTTCTGTGTGCGTGTGTCTTTTTAAACATCTTCGGAGTAGAGTAACATTATTAATCTAAGTGTGTGTACTGCCTCAGCCTAAATTAAGTGGAGGGGCAAATGAAAAAAAAAAAAAGACCTAAAAATGAAATGTTGATAAAGCACAGAGCTGTTCCAGCTTGTTCAATCTGAAACATCTGGTGGCTCCAAGTGCAAGCGGTCCCCGACTTACGATTTTTCAATGTTACGATGGTGGGAAAGCGATACACAGATTTTAAATTTTGACTTTTCCCAGGCTATCGAGATGCAGTGCCATACTGACTCGTGATGCTGGCAGCAGCAGGGCCTTCAGATCCCAGTTACCCACACGATCGTGAGGGGAAACAGCCAATAACGCTTTACAGCCATTCTGTACCCAGACAACAGTTCTGTTTTCCACTTTCAGTACAATAGTCAGTACATTACATGAGATTTTCAACACTTTATTACAAGATACGCTCTGTGTTAGATGGTGCTGCCCACCTGTAGGCTTATGCAAGTGTTCCGAGCACGTTTAAGGTTGGCTGGGCTAAGTTATGATGTTCAGCAGGTTAGGGGTATTATTAAATGCAATTTCAACTTAAGATATTTTCAACTTGAGATGGGTTTATCCAGATGTAACCCCTTCATAAGTCAAGGAAGATCTATAGTTCTTATAAATACTGCCAACTACAACCAAAAGAAAACTGAAAGGGATTAATTGTGGGACCCGGCAAAGAACATTACCTTTGTGCATTAGGTGAACAGTTTCTAGGTGGCCAAATCCAGGTGAGATTCTGGACTGACTTAAGAAAGGAAGGAAACAGCTCCTGGCCTCAAGGTGCTCCCAGTCCAATGGGTGGAGAGACACTATGTGAAAAGGGCTGTGGTACAGATATATAAGATTACAATGGAAACACACTAAAAGTCGTTAAATAATTCAGCCTGGGTGGACCTGGAAAGGCTTGACAGAGAAAGGGACATCTTACCAGGGACTTGAGCACTGACTGGGAATCTACCAGTTAGGCTGGAGGAAAAGAACTTCTGAGGCAGGAGAGCAACATGGACACATGCTCTCAGATGTGAATTGGGGGGGGGGGTCCCCTACACACTCTAAAAAAAATTAGACTTTGTTACCTAGGCAGTGCCTAACACAATGCCTGGCATGTAGTAAACGTTCAGCAAAAAGTGTGGAAGGAAGTATTTTGGTTTCTGGGGCTGCCTTTCAAAGTACACAAACCAGGTGACTTAACAGAATTTATCCCACAGTTCTGGAGGCTAGAAGTCCAAAAGTCAAGGTGCTGGCAGGGACATGGAGAAGGATCCTTTCTTGCCTCTTTCAGCTCTTCGTGACCCCAGGTGTTCCATGGTTTATAGCAGCGTAAGCTCAACTTCTGTCTCCATCCTTGCACTGCCGTCTTACCTCTGTGTCTTCTCTCCCTGTGTCTCTGTTTTCTCCTCTTATAAGAACACCAGTTATACCGGATCAGGAACCACCCTAATTAAGTATGACCACATCTTAACTTGATTACATCTTCAAAAACCTTACTTCCAAATAAGGTCACACTCACAGGTACCAGGAATTAAGACTCCAACATAACTTTGTGGGGGCACAGTTCACCCCACAACAAAAGGTATGAGCCATTCAAGATTTTGGTGCAGGGGAACTGGACCATATTTTAGAAAGCTAGCTCTAAATGCAGTGCCAAGGCTCTGTTTGAGTGAATGATGGAGAATTGGAAGGAAGAACAGAATAAGGAGTATCAGTTAAGGAGTTGTTGAGAGAGTACAGAGATGATGAAAATGTGAACTGGGGTGGTAGTCATGGAGACAGAGAAAGGGAGGGCAACATTAGCTCCGTAAGCTAATCAAATCTGAGGGACTTGGCAACTGATTAGATATAGGTGGGGAATATGTAAATGAATAAATGTATGTATATGCCTGACTGGGATATTGTGCTGTACACCAGAAACTGACACACTGTAACTGACTGTGCTTCAATTAAAAATAAATAAATAAACAGATACAGGTAGGATTGATGGAATTGTCCTAAATCTGTGCTGTCTAGTACAATAGCCACTGGTTACATGTGGCTAGTGAGCTCCTGAAATGTGCATCCAAGGAGCTGAAGTTTTAGGTTAATTTTAATAAATTTGATTTTCAGTAGCTTCATGTGGCTAGTGGCTACCATATTAGGCAACGCTGGTGTAGCAGATATTTGGCTGTATGTGTTTGATGTTTGCGAGAGATACACCGAGAAAACATGGTCTAGGCTGGACTTTCAGGAGTCATTAGCTTACAGGCAATTGCTGAAGCCACGTGAGTGCGTGAGACCACGGAAGGGAGGGGCGCAGATGCTAACGAAGAGTTAAGGATGAAATTATCTGGGAACCCGGTTCAATAAGTGGTGCACTGCAGAAAAGAGTGAGAAAACAGCTCCTGAAAAGGAAAAAGGCAAAGCAGAAGAGAGAAAGGTGTTGCAAAACCACAGGAGAAATTTCAAGGAGAGAGCAGTCCACCGTGTCACAGAAAAATGGACTTTCTAAATAAACTATGAGAAAAGACTTCCACAATTACAGTATTCTTTTGCCAAGAAATGCAGTGGTCATATTTTGTTCGCCAAGAGTAAGTACATTGTGCTCTGACCTTGGATTTTTATTTTTATTCTCCCTGCCTCACCCCTACTGATGTGAACGACATTTCAACGGTTTATGGCGGCAACAATAAGGAATTTATAAAGATGAGACTACACCAGGAAATCCAGAATAGTATGCCCCTAAAAACGCCGTGGCAGACAGCCCAGAATTTCTTCCCCATGAAGGCCTCAGTAGAGATTGTATAATTTTTGTCAAACGCTGCTGCGGATAACAGTATCACTTTTCATAGACTCCACCTAACTACTCTGTAAAGTAGGCGGAATTATTTCCAGTTTACAAAAGAGGAGGCTGGTGGCCCCTGGGGTTTCAGCAACTTGTCTTAAATGATGCAAGTTGCGCACAGGAGAGCAGAGGCAGGGACCCAAGTTCATCTGTCTTCAGCGTTCTTTCTCCTTAACAGCATTCCCTAAACTTGAGACGTTTACAAATGCCTTCATGATTTTTTGCCGTGTCTACTCACCACCTGTACTGCTATTCACTTAATATTTTTAAAAGTAAACTTACAGTATTGTTTTAAAAATAAGCATTGCAATATTACCTTACTTAAAAGGCCAGTATCACTTGTCATAACTAAGTGATTTTTAATAAAAATAATTATAGTGAATAATTTTAAAAGCATAAGAATGCTATTAAATGCTAACTAAATGCTGCTGCCTATTAAAGACTTTGAATCTGAGGCCTGCTTTCTTTTTGTTAAAAAGGAGGATTAACAAATGTGTTCTAAAGACACGCTCTACCGTGAAGAGACTATCGCCTCGCCTTTTGAAAAGAGGAGCATTGAACAGCAGTGGTACTCTCTCGTGGGGACGAAACATCCTTCTTTCTAGTAAAGAATGAATAATATAAGGTCATCTCCCTTTGCCATTTTACAGATGAAAAACAGCGCTAAGAAGTCATCGTTTCAACACAAAATAAAACCATAAGGAGGCTGGTGAATTATAATCCAGGACTTCTACAGAGTTTCCGAGGCCACCTGATATTTCCTCGGGCATACGTTTCCTAAAAGATCCTTTCTAGATACTAGGCGTTGCAGGCAAAACCGGCCTTCATGAGATGTTCGCAAGATGCCATTTTTGTATATTTCATTGATTATATTTATGGCTTTTAGAGCAATGTGGGTTAAAAGCTTCCTTAGCAGTGTGACCTGTTCCCTTTTAGAAGAATTTAAGGGCAAAACAGAATCCATACTCAGTTCAGAGTCAAGAACTGGATAAATTGGGGAACACGTGGTTAGGCAGATGTTAGACTAAACTATATCCTCTGATATGAAAGGACCCTCACCATCCTCGTCAAGACTTCAGGGACCAACCACCATAGCTGCGCCCTCATAGGACTGATCTAAGTGACTGATAAAGCAAAATTTTTGTTCTCGAACAGAAATCTTGGCCATAATCTCATCCTAGGGGCGCCACCTTCTAGATAATATTCCCGGCAAGAACCCGTGAGTCCCAAAGGTAACTCCCTCCAGGTAAAATGCAAGATTAACCTTGTCTGTGTAAATTTCCACTTGATAGCAACCGATACCTTAAATAAGTTCTAGAGTGTGTATATGATGTGAACCACATTAAAAGAAAATATTTTGAAATAAAACAAGAAGGAAAAGATCCCTTAGATTGTATTTTTTTTCCACTAGCTAGGTTTTATAGATCTGTTTTTTTAAGCTTGAGTTTAAGCTAAGAAAAGAAACCTTGCTTTTTATGGCAAGAATTCTTGAGTAGAAAGACAACTTATAATCGAAAGCATCTTGCACAAAAGTTTTGGTAATCAGAGGGGGAAAATGCAGAGTAGCTTTGTAAATTTAGACTTTGAAAGGCCAGTGTAATGTAAATATGACTTCCTAGAGTGTAAACAGCAGTGGTTTGAAAATAAAAACTTGTACAAAACAGGCAGCTCTCTAGTTAGAAGAAAATGTGTCTAATAAGCATGTATACATGAGATGCCTTGAATATTTTTGATACTGTACTGTCATTACTAAAGATGTAAAATTTCCAAGACTTTTAAAGCCATGAGAATAGAAGTTGATAGAGGTGGGGCTTTTTTGTTTTTTCACCAGAAGAAAACAACTATACTTTTTGGTATTCTTTACATATTTAATTTTAGAACATAAAACATATTGCTCACACATAAATTACTCCCTCGGAAGTGTTTTAAATTATTAATGGTGCCACAAGTTCTTAAACTTTAAAGAATCCACTATCTCTTCTTTTAGACAACAGATGAAAATATTAATGTAAGTATCATTTTATTGATTTGGCTTAAGATCTCCATTTTATCCAACGAAGTTTAGCCTCATTTAGAGAAAATCCAAACACCTACCAAAAATCTTCCTTAATTCACATGTTTGCCACTGCTGGGAGATTTTATATTCATTGTCTTCACCTTGGACTTCTGAAAACTGACTCTTTTTTCAGACCTGGACATACGTTTCTGTCTTTTTCCATCCTGGATTTTGTGTGATTTAAGCACATCCTCAACATAGTCATTTTTCTCTCTCCTGAAAGGCTACAAGCAATTGGAGAGGGCGTTGCCTTTGCCATGGAGGTACTTCAGTGGGGCTGTGGTGCAGGAAAGAGGTGGGCTCGGAACATTTGCTCTATAATCTCGTCAAATGCAAAAACTCCTCCCTTCCAGACCCCACTGGGCTCTCGGGCAGCGGTAACAGTGTGTTAAATAATACAGTGAATGAATGAATCACCGCTTTCTTTTCTGCCTATAAATCTGTAATCCAAGAATCTGCAGCAGCTCAACCTACTGAATGTTAATACCCAATGTCTATCTCTGTGTATTCCTTGCAGTTTATTTGGTGTCTTTTCCTGCAGACATCAGTGGTGTGTAGTTTTGTGTTACGTTTCAAGTTTTTGGATATATCCAGCTTCTCGAGCTGGATCACGAGGAGACACAGGCCACAAAATATATGCCTTGTTGCAAAAAGGGATGCTCATTTCTCCTTAAATTCTCCCATTCTGCTTTCATGCCATTCACATGTGTTCATCTCTGCCTTTCTTAGAATCTTACGTATTCATAATTGACAACCTCTTTTCCATTTCCAGTTTTATATTTGAAATTAACCAGACATCCTTTTTGCAGATCTTATGATTTTTTCCTTGTATAGCTTTGTCTGTTTGTCGGTTCTTCCATTCACCCATCCATCCGACCACAAGGTAATCCATTGTGTCTGTCTTTAATGGGTTCCATTATTCATGTACTTTGCTCAAAGAATATCTGCAGAGTCCGCAGCAGCCTTGGTAACTTTAGAAAGCCACTTGCCTTTTACATTCTAGAAATTTTTCATATGTTATGAAGATGTATTTGTCTCCTAAGAGTTTGGGCATTCCTTGTCCTGATATTTCAGGGGACGTTTTATCTTCAAACAAGAGATCCAAGCAGCCTTTGCGTGTACTGCTTTCCAGTGTTTCTGGCCAAGAATGCTGTGTAGGTGGTATCTGTGCCTCATGGTGATGTGGCTACCATAGAAGCAGCAGGAAAGGAGGGCTTTTAAACAAGCCACCCTGTGCCATTTCATCATGATCTCCATTTCCAATTATCAAAAAGACGTCTCAGAATTTAAGGACACAGTGTAGGCATCAGTAGATGTGATTCTTGATAGGAGCTTTTGGAAATGTGTATTTCACTTGCCACTTTTTGCAAGCGCTGTTTACCCTGCTCAAAATAATGCCTGGTGGGGAGAGTTCTTTCATTTACTACTGTGGATCTCACCATTTGCCTGGGGGTGGGGGTGGGTGGTATAGAAAGACGTAACATAATGGATTTTTTCCAATGTAGTCTATTTACAGTGTGTTAATTTCTGGTGTACAGCATAGTGATTCAGTTATACATATATATTCCTTTTTATATTCTTTTCATTATAGACCATTACAAGGTTTTGAATATGTGCTATACAGTGGGACCTTGTTGTTTATCTATTTTTATACAGTAGTTAGTATCTGCAAACCTTGAGCTCCCAGTTTATCCCTCTACATCCCCTTTCCCCCTGGTAATCACAAGTTTGTTTCCTCATATGTCTGTGAGTCTGGTCTGTCTCTGATTTGTAAATAAGTTCATTTGTGTCCTTTTTTTTTTCCTTTCTTTTGTTTTTAGATTCCACATATAAGTGATATCATATGGTATTTTTCTTTCTCTTTCACTTAGTATAATGGTCTCCAGGTCCAACCATGTTGCTGCAAATGACACTATTTTATTCTTTTTTAATGGCTTAGTAGTATTCTATAATGGCTAATTTTTATGTAATTGTATACAAAAGTGTACAATGTATTAAAATTCGCACTAATATCCTCCCAGAGTTATCATTATACTGTGTTGTAGACCAATAGGTACCACCTTCCTGCTAAGATAGAGAGGTGGGTTTTGTCCTCAACACCTCAGATTGGTAGAAAGTCACCTGGAAAAGGTATTCAGATATGAAAACATGTTCATTCCTACAAAATGCCCTACATTCAGAGTCTTAAGCTCAAATAAAGTCAGCTTTCTTTCCTCTTCTGTTTTTATTGCAGTGTCATAAGGCCAGGTGGAGGTTTCCAGGTTTCTTCTAACTCTGCCATCTTGATGATCCTCTCCTCTCTGCATGTGTATCCATGGTGTCAGGGCATCCGCATCCTTGTTTCTAAGCTCTGTCAGGAAAATTAGCAGCTATTGCCCATGTCCATTTAGCTGTCAGTCCTCTGAAAAGGACATAGGAGAAAAAACTACGTACAAAGGAAGTACTAGGTCTTTCCGAGTGCCCTGTGCAGACAGAGTGTACCACTTCGTGGGCGGAAATGACCCTTGTTTTGAATTGAATGCCATGCTCTATTTTCCTGGCTTATTGGCATTTGTATTCTTGGACTCTTGCTAGTTCTATGTGGAAAACTACTTCTGTTTTTATAAACCATACCTAGTGGCAGTAAATGGCTCCAGCACCAAAGAACAAGATAGACTGTGTGTCAAGCCATGCATATTTTTACCCATAATAGCATTTACTTCCAAATTAAAAATGTGTGTATATATATGTATGTATGCATGTATTTGGCAAATATATGTATATTTACATATTTCTATTTCCCCCTTATATATTTCTTGACATAAAATATTCGGAAAATATAATTTGTGACAACATCTAGCTATGTACATCTCCAGTTGTTACCTGTCTTAGTCTGTTCAGGCTGCTACAGCCAAAGACTGCAGACTGGGTGGCTTATAAACCACAAAATGTATTTCTCACAGATCTGGAGGCTGGAAGTCCAAGATCAAGGTGCTGGCAGATTCTGTGTCTGGTGGGGGCCCACTTCCTCATAGATGTCAGCCTTCTCACTGTAACCTCACATGGCGGAAGTGAGAGATAGCTCTCTGGGGTCTCTTTGACAGAAGCCCTAATCCCATTCATGAAGGTTCTCCCTAAAGATCTAATCACTTTCCAAAGGCCCCAGCCCCCAATACCATCACCTGGGAGTTAAGATTTCAGCACACGCATTTGAGAGGGATGGAAACATGCAGACCATAGCAACACTCATCATTCTTTATTATTTTTGTAATTACCAGGTGCTATTTATCAATTATGATAAGTTGTATGCTTTCTAAAATTCTCTGCGGGTTCTTGACCTGCTGCAGAATAAGTAGGAAAAACTCAGAGAATGCTGGTGTAGGCTCTGGCAAAAGAGACGTCAGCTTTCCTGGCTGAAATCTCCCAGACTCCCCTGCTGTCTCCACACCCTGGCGAGCAGTGCAGAGCAATCGTGAATTACCGCCGGGAACCCAGCCGCCAAGCGCTGGGTAGGGGAGCCATTCCTGGGCCCCTGAGTCGCCCCAGGGCAGGATGTTCCTCACAGATGTGCAAGGCTGCCATCTCTTTCTGAGTGTGAATTCTCTTCATACGAGAGCATGATTTTTGACAAAGAAAAGAAAGAAAAAACTAAAAGCGTTACTAAATGCGCAGCAGTGCTAGGCAATTTGGGCGCATTCCTAGTATCCATTGCTGAGAGTGTGAAAAAGCAACAAAAAGTGAACCGGTTATAAATGTAGGTTTTTGGAATCCACCTCCACCCCCACTGTGACTATAGTTCATTCTTCAGGGGCCTAAGTCAAGCTGTGCAGGTCTCTGCGGAACACTGTTAAGGGTCTCTCTTTCAAGATGAACAGAATGTAAGCAGGCGGGGAGAGATTTCAGAGCCCTCACAGCTGCAGAATGTCAGAGCTGTAAGTCTAAGATTATCTCCCCTCCACCCCCCCATCTGAAGTAAGCTGTTCACCTGTCTAAGAAAAACACTAACTTCAGACACAGTCTTTGAGTCCATGTAATCATGGTTAGAATCATGGTAGCTTGGATGGCAGTTCTGAAATTCGTCATTGATTTACACTTAAGGTTTTCTTTAAAGATTTACTATTTATTTTAGCTGATTACAAAAAAAAAAGAGTACATATTTCTTTAATTATGAATGATTTAAAATGCAGTGTGTATCCCACCTGGGACAGAAAAGTACATATCAACCTAGAAATTGTTCTTTTTTAGACATATAAATACTTCCATTCAATTTAGGGCATTTATGTGCACCTACTATGTACCATAAACCATGTCAGCCTTGCCAGGACACACATAAGAAAAGGATTTAACCCTTGTATCAAAGGAGTTTTTAGTGTAATGGAAGACATATCCATCATCCGTTGCCACAGTAATGCTGTGGTACAAATCACCCCTAATCTCAGTATTCTAGCTCACACATCTGTGGTTCATCTGGACATCAGTTGACCCCAGCTGGGCTTGGTGGAGCATGGCTACAAGTTCTGTCTGCTAATCTGATAAGATACAGGCCTCTCTCCATCCTAAGATCAGTGGACCAGCCAAGCACGTTCTTCTCGTGGTGACAGAAGCACACAACCACACAAATGGCTTTCGGCAGATCACATCCCCTAACATTCACTGGCCAAAGCAAGTCACACGGCCAAAGCCAACATCACGGGACCAAAGAGGTACACTCTGCCTAAGAAGCCTGCAAAAGCGTATGACAAAGGATATGGGAAATCTAGAGAGAGGTGTGAAATTGAACAATACAGTCAAGCAAATTAGGGAAAGATAAATTCATGCATGTTTGTGTAACAAAGGGAAGGGATTTCAAAAGGGAAATGATTAATAATATCTCAAAGACACTAAGAAAGTCTTCTCAGAGGGGGTGGCATTTGCTCTCAGTAACAAAAGGTGTTTGCATTTCAAGAGGCAGACAAGCTGTGCGTATAGGTGTGTGGGGAGTGCAGGGGAGGCAGACAGTAATTCAAGGATGCTCCACGAGCAAAGTCATGGACACGTGTGGGACATTTGCAGTGTTAGGTTATGGAGAAGTACATTAAAAAGAAAACATAGTAGAAAAAGCGTATCAGTAAGAAAGTTACAAATAGACAGCAGAGATGTCCTGTGTCAGAAGTTCTTGTGTTGTATGTTACTGCCGGAAGTTCTTTGAAAGGACAAGTGTCTGAAAATTCCCAAGGTACAAAATGTGAAAAAAGACCCAAGGATAGAATTTTTGTTTAAATCTTTAGAGCTATAATTAGAGCTGGAAATGACTTAGAAATTATCTAGACCAACTCTCTTACTTCACAGATGAAGAAGTGTGTACTTTGGAGGTAAATTCTGTGTGTATGTGTGTGTATATATATATACATTATATATTATATATGTATGTATATTCACATGTGTGTATGAAATATATAAACATATTTAGAAAGAGAATAAATGTCTTCCTAAATCTATCCATCTAAATATTTAAAATATAATATATAAATATATTTATAGAGAGAATCAATTCTTTCATATATACATCAAGGTTGGGGGAGGAGCAGATATGAACTGAGCAGCAGACTTCTTAAAGTGGTATTCCTAAGAATGCTCCATCCTTCATAAACTTAAGAACCACATGATTACACCCCCCAAAGCAACAACAACAACAAAAAAAACCACTTGTATCCTCATCAAGTGATCTTTCTGGTTCACATTATTCAAATGCAAAGGGAGAAATTATTAATAAGAAGAAAAAATAAATATTGTCCAGATATTCAATGCCTGAAAATGCCATCTGAAATGCCTAGCCTAACAGAAGAAGGAAGTGGGGTGGTTCCCCAGAACCCAGACCACAGAGTTTAGGGTACTGCTATCAAAAGATGGACAGTAGGGGGCAGGTGAGGACAAAGACAGCCAATGTTCTGCACACCCACTGGCCAGCCTTCCCTTCCTGTGAAACACGTTTGTAAATGAAACATTTTCATCTGCCTAACCGAAGTATAATTAGAAAAGTAAATCAGTTTGCGTCATCATATATGAGGTTTCATCCCAGTGTAAAAATAACTAAACTTTGAAGTTGTGTCCTTTAATCACCATTAATGTAGCTCAGAGGTCAGCAGACTGCAGCCCTCCGGCCAAAGCAGCTGATCTGTTTTTACAGAACAAGTTTGATGGAAATAGCCACAACTGCCCGGTTACAGATTGTTTATGGCAGCTTTTGCTCCAAAACGGCAGGGCTGAGTAATTGCAACAGAGACAGAGCCCACATGGCTTGCAGTGCCTCAAATATTTCATATCTGGCCCTTTCCAGCTAGTCTGCCCAGCCCTGTTGTTGATATTGGAGGATGAGCCCTTTTCCGGAATGGGTGAAGCTGGCATGTGCTTCCGCTTCCGGTGATGGATTCAGCAGGGGTCCGTCCAGGGAGGACGGCAGTGGAATGAGTGTCACCACCTCGCCTGCCTCCCTCCGTCCCGGGGCTCTGCTCCCGCCATCCTTAACCCTTTGCTCTCTGTCCTTTGCCAGACTCCGACCTGAGCATGCGCACACTGAGCACGCCCAGCCCAGCCCTGATATGTCCACCGAACCTGCCGGGATTTCAGAATGGAAGGGGCTCGTCCACCTCCTCGTCCTCCATCACCGGGGAGACGGTGGCCATGGTCCACTCCCCGCCCCCGACCCGCCTCACCCACCCGCTCATCCGGCTGGCCTCCAGACCGCAGAAGGAGCAGGCCAGCATCGAGCGCCTGCCGGACCACGCCCTGGTGCAGGTCTTCTCCTTCCTGCCCACCAACCAGCTGTGCCGCTGCGCCCGCGTGTGCCGCCGCTGGTACAACCTGGCCTGGGACCCGCGGCTCTGGAGGACTATCCGCCTGACGGGCGAGACCATCAACGTGGACCGCGCCCTCAAGGTGCTGACCCGCAGGCTCTGCCAGGACACACCCAACGTCTGCCTCATGCTGGAAACCGTCAGTGTCAGTGGCTGCAGGCGGCTCACGGACCGAGGTCTTTACACCATTGCCCAGTGCTGCCCGGAGCTGAGGCGGCTGGAAGTCTCCGGCTGTTACAATATCTCCAACGAGGCGGTCTTCGACGTGGTGTCCCTCTGTCCCAACCTGGAGCACCTGGATGTGTCAGGTACGTGGCAACTGACCTGCTATCAGTGGGCCCCTCCCAGTGCACCATCCCAAAGCAGCAGAGGACATGGTCACCTGGGAAGGGGCCCCTCTGTGAAAGCCATCAGAGATGATGGTAAGGAGGCAGACTCTTCTTCCTGAAATACTGTCTTTATGGAATCAGGACCCTGGGGGCCAGCCGTATCCTCTTCATCAAATAATGTCAATTTCTTAGAGGAACTGGAGGCACCTTTTGTCCAGCAGTTCATTATTATGACTTTGAAATGCGTCTTTCCTCCCCAAAATACTCAAAGTCATTTCAGAGCAACCGTAGATAATGGGGACTAAATATCTCATCGCAGATTAATAGGAACCAACTATCTAACTCAAACGCAAGTAGTTTAGAAAAACCACCCTGACGTCCACTGGTTGTGGTTCCCTGGAGCCTGAGAGCTGTGTCCAGCTGATTCTGTGCTGCGGGCTGTGCTCATGATTGTTTGCAGACACTGGGGAAAATCCATCCTGGCCAGCGGGCTCCTCATGTTTCACCCTCCTCTCCTCACCCTTGGATAGATATTGCATCTCTTCTCGACAAAATTCTCAGTTACAGGGTGCAAGGGTAGGGCCCGAGGAGTGGAGCCTTCGGTTCTTTTTAAAAATGAAGGAAATCCCAGCATGGCTGCTTTGCTTGCAAAGCTCTCTCAGGCAGGAAGAATTAAAACCCAGACTCACACTCAGGCGCCAGACGTAGATCCAGCCGGACTAACAGCCTTTCTTTATCTCATCCACTGCCCAGTCGAAAGATGAACGTTTGAGGGGCTGAAATGTGTAAGATGCATCCGGGAGTTAAAGAAATGAACAGCGTGAGCCACCGCCTCAGGGACTGTTGCCGGGCTGGGGGGACGGGGTGGGGTGGGGGAGAAGTAAAAACCACTGTGGCAAGCGAATAAACAAAATTTGCGATTTACAAGCATCTGAGGTAAATGATACCCTCCCACCAAACCCGAGGTAAAAGTCAGCTCTCTGAGCTCACTCTCTCTTTTGAAAACCGACATCTGAAAACATTTCAGACGACAGTCAATTATTTTTCGCAGATTCGTTCCCCCGCTGGAAAGCAGCTCTCCGCTCCCCTTGTTCAGCTGGCTTCCGGACAAAACCGTCGTAACCGTTTGTTCGGTTAGTCTTGAGCAGCTGCTGGCGTCGAGAAGCAGGAACCGAAGAGGTTTTTCTTACATTTTTCCCCCCCAACGAATTCTGGAAAGAGAAAGCATTGTGATGTGGTGGAAACTAGTTTCAAAACTTGTGATCTGAGACAATTCACAGCTTTCTCTAGATGTGTTTCCTCTTCACTTAAAAAAAAAAAAAAAAAAAAGGTGGGAGGGGGGCTAAGGGATTTGACTCTTTAACACTCTAAGATTTCTGAACCTTGAGGGCCTCATTTATAAACACCTCGTTTTCTTTTACTTTCTCAGATTAGGAAATGACTCAGTTTTGGGCTCCCCATACACCCCCAGTACAGGCTGCAAGTAACTGTGTTCTCTCTTTGGAGTCTTTTTGACATTCAGAAATGCAGAAATGACTTTGGCTGGTTGGGAGTGGAAGTTTCTGGGCTTCTAGCCTGAGTGAGTGGATCCTGCCTGACCCCTTTGCTAACCATTGTGTAAACCTTCATGCCCATGCTCTCCATCTGCCTGACCCGTTGCAGGATCTTCCTCACACGTCCCCCGATGACCCCCTGCGATCTGTGTACATAGAGTCTGTCCACGGGGGAATCAGACTCACCAAGAGCATAGAATTCCAGGTGTTGGCAGGACCAGGGTGGGGCTATTCGTGTAGATGAACTTGAAAGACGCAACAGGCCATAAGGATGGGTCTGTGTCACCACCTCTGAGTGGTGCCCTCCAGCTCTGAGGGAATCTGGAAATTGCTGTGGTTTCACCTATGCCTTGTTCCACTTGGTTCTCACACCTTCTCGATGGCAATAAACTTGACTTTGGCAATAAACTTGACTTTGGAAGACTCCTCTCTGGTCTGGAGCTTAATTCTCCCAGAGGACATGAGACTGCCCCTCCCATCCTTAACAAGCCCAGCTTGAAAGTTATCTTTTCAAGTCATTGAAAGTTAGTGTAATTAGCCCTAGTGTTTTTTCATTATCACATATTACCTTTTATTAATGATTAGTCAGGGTTCTCTAAATATATATATATATATATATATATATATATATATATATATATATATATATATATATATATATAGTATATATATATATGAATTGGCTCGCACAGTGATGGCGTCTGAGAAGTCCCACAGTTTGCGATCTGCGAGCTGAGACCCAGGAAAACCCGTTATGCAGTTCAGTCTGAGTCTAAAAGCCTGAGAACCACGGTTGCCGATGGTGTTGGTCTGAGTCCAAAGGCAGGAGAAAAGCAATGTGCCAGCTCAGTCAGACAGAGAGAGAGAATTCTCTGTTCTACCCTTTTGTTCTATTGAGACCCTCAGCAGATTGCATAATGTCCAGCCACATTGGGGACAGCAGTCTGCTTGACTGGGTCTCCTGGTTCAAATGTTAATCTTATCCAGAAACACATTCACAGGCACACCCAGAAATAAGATTTAGCCAAATATCTTGGTACCTCGACATTTAGTCAAGATGGCACATGACATTAGCCATGACAATATCACCTTTAAACAGCAATGGAATATATTAAAACCAACCAATTTTCAAAGTACAAAATCTGACAATTACTACAAGTGAAATGGCTCCAAAAGGGCCCTCTGTAATTGGAGGCCTGGGAGTCCTCCTTACTTCTCTTCCTGATCTTCTATATCCCACCAGTCGAATCCTGTCCAGGTGATTCTACTCCCCTCGAACCTTCGGTCCATCCCCTCTCCTCCACCTGCCTGCCTGGGTGCATGCTTCCTGAACCATCCTTACACCCGTCTCAACCCCGTCAACCGGCCCTCCACACAACCAACCTCCAGAGGAATGTTTTCAACCTACAAGTCTAACCGTTCATTTTCCTGCATAAAATCTCCAATTCCTCCTCATGGCATAGAGAAAGAAGTTCCTCCGCAGAGCATATATGGCCCTTCATGAGCTGCTCTTTCTAGGTTCAAATCTCACCCTTTTCCTACGTAACCTCAGTGCTCCCTTCTTCGGAATCGGTTGCATTTCCCAAACACATCATGTCTGTGCACACTGTGATGCATGAGCGGTTCTTTGGCCTGCATGCCATCCCCTCCTCTGTCCATTGCCCCTCCCCAACAAACCTCTCGATGGATTTCTCATTGCTCAAGCCCCAGTCCAAGCGTCCCCTAAGTAAAGCCTTTCCTGCCTGACCCCTAGTAAGCTGAGGATTTCCTCCCAGTTGTCCCAGTACAGGCAGGTAGAGAGTTGCTGGGTTCTGCAACTGGGTACTTGTATATTCCTGGATTCCTTTCTCTCACCCATTCTCAGCTTTTAAGGGCAGAAATGAGGCATATTTTGTCTCTATACTTAATGATATTGTAATTAAATGAACAGAGGAGTGTCAACACCCTAAACAGTCCTCTTGATCTCTAAAAGTTTCAAACAAAGTTGTCATTGGTTAATACTCCAAACAAGCATTTAGGAAGCTGTAGTGCAGTGACTAAATCATGCTCATCGGTAAAAATGGGTTGGTTGGGAGCATTAAATGAGTTAATTCAGGTTAAGTCCTCACATGTGTGCTCTGCTGAAAACCATGTAGTAAGCATTCAATAAATCATGATGGCTGTTATCGTTTTGGGACTGTCATTGTTGTTAACATGCTTGGAAGACTGTAGCTGGTCTTCGTGGACTTGATCCTTTTATATCCCAGAGAAGGTAGAGATATCACCCCAAAAATAAGAGGAAGTGGTAATGAAGTGAAAGCTGAACCAAACCTGGAATTAATTGAAGAAACCCATACATTTGTTCAACCGTTACTATCCATCCCCTGTTGAGTAATATCCACACTCCTTACCCTGAGTGTCAAGGCAGGACCCCCAGCTGTGACCCGAATGGACCACTCCTGTCTTAGTTTCCATGAAAATCCTTTGTGTTCCACCCAATAAACTCACCCTGCCCCCTCACCCGCCATGCTTGCTTGTCTCTTGAATTTGTGTGTGTTATTACCTTACACCAGCTGGGCTCTGCATTTGTGTATCTAAATTGTTTCTCTCTTCTAAGAATCCCCATAGAGATATAACCACTTTCAAGACTTCTGATTCCCCAGTGTCTAAATATTCATTTCATGCTGACATATCTACCGTAAAGCTCTCATATAATTCATCAGTTGCTTGCTACGTCCTAGTCATTTGTTACCATCCCTGCCAAAGCTGAAGCCTTAGATCAGGACCCGGTTTCCCTAGCCTGGCTGTACAAGCCGTAGACTCTCACTGGGTCTGAGATGTCTCATCTTTAAAAAATGAAGGTTACACTGGATGGTTTCTAAGGCTCTCTCCATGTCTGTAATGTATGGATGCATGCCCTAGTCATAGAGATTACCTGCTGAGCCATGGAGCAGTTTTTGTTTTTTTTTTTTCCAATCCAAACGTAGCAAATCTGCAAGAATTAAGGCTAAAGCTGACGTTAAAAATTACTGATCTAAAATAATACAAGCCTATCAAAATTGTGTCTTTACTAAAACTGAGCTAAGTTAGTATTTCATTAAATTTGGGGCTCAGTTTGAAAAACCAGGCAAATATTTCCCTGGACCAAATACAATATCCTCCCCGGAGCACAACAGATTTTACTAGATTTTTTTTTTTTAGGAAACTGGAACTAAGAGTTTAGGAACAGAGGTGGTCATATGATCTTGAAAAACAAAGTGCCTTTACAGGCATCACAGATGGGCAACCTCTGCTGTGAACGTACACAATTCAGCATAAAGCAAGATTACAGTCAGTGTAAAGAAAGAAACTCAAAACAAAGGACTATTTCAAAGCTACAAAGCCTTCTGCAAAGCCACGGAGCTCACTAGAGCAGTGTGGGCCGCGTCTGACAAGTCAAATCTCTGTTCTCCAGTGTCGAAGTTTATGCTTTACTCCTTCCTGAAATTCTTTGACTTGGTAGCACATGGCTTTTGAACCTCATTATTCCCAGGACCTGAATTTTATAGGAGTTTCCTGGGCAGCCTGCCAGGAGTGGGAGGACAGTCCCCGTGAGCACTGTCATGTGGTTGCTTCGAAGCCTTAGCTATGATGTGATGAGCTGAGGCACGGAGCCGCCGGAGGTGAGGCACCTGGATTTAGAGCTGCCAGAGGGATTCGAGGAACAGCAGAGATAAAATGAAAACTATATATGCAGTCTATGTAGTAGGATGAAATATATGCATACATATACCTTTATTTTATAATGTATATTACCTATGCATATTATTCATTTATATTCATATACTAAAAGTATCCTGTGCATATTTTAACTAGTAATATATAGTCAACTGAAATATACAATGAAGTGAGGGTTTCATGTGTCACATAAAATGTATCATAATTATATAGTATATAGTATAAACATATCCATGTAAAATGTATGTATGCACATATTCTTCGGGAAATGGGGCTAGAAACAATGTTAAGAGAGGCATCTAAAGATCTCTTCCTGGGCATTAATTTCCTTATCCATAGAATGGATTGTTTTAAGAATCAGGTAAAGAAATATTTCTAAAAGCACTTTGTAAACATCATAATACAACATAAATAAAAGGTATTATAATAAGCTATAAAGAAGGCAGTCGGTTTTTCAATGGAGATGTACATCACCCACAGCCCACGTCCTGAGGACATGTCCATGTTGGACGTTGGGTTATTCCACCGCGTCTTCCTATAAAACACTGTGCACTCTGTAATTCATTCATTCATTCATTCAACAGGTACTTAGCACCAGCTGTGAACCCAGTAGAGGGGATTCAGCAATGAACAGAGAGGCATCCCTCTTCTAGAAAGCTTACGTTCCAGAGTGAGGACAGCAAATCCATAAGTGAATACATAAATGGATAATGCCACAGGCTGATAAAGTGTGCTGAAAATAAACAGGAGTCTGGCAGCGGTACTAATTTATACAGGGTGATTAGGGAAGAATTGTCCAATAAAGGCATGTTTGCTCAGAGACCTCAGAAGGTAGGGGTGGCTCATGGCACTATCCAGGGAAGCCCTGTCCAGTGCCCAGACGCTGAGGCAGGAGGGCACCTGAGTTGTCTGGGAGGTCAGTGGGGTTGGAAGAGGGGTAAGAGAGAAGATCAGAGGTCACAGGGCTGCAGGTCCTTAGAGGGTTAGACTTTAGATGTTACGCATGGAGTGAGATGGGTGCCATCTGAAGGCTTTGAGCATAACTGGAGTTCTGTTTTCCAGCATCTCTCTGGCAGCTGAGAGGAGAATAGAGTGCAGGGCAGGGAAACTGGTGGAGAGGCTAGAGGAATAATCCCGATGACACAGTTGTTCCTCCTTGACCAAAGAGGGTTGAAATGAATCCCTAAATGGTCACCTTGTTGGACTAATAACTACATATATTTCTGATCCTTTTCAAAGTACGTCGGTATCCATTATCTCCTTGCATCCTGTTATACCTCCAGAGCGCAGGCATGACAGCTGCTCGTTCCCATTTCAGAGGAAAGGCTTGACACTAGAAAATTTAAGCCTTCAGCCTGAGGTCATAAAAAGTGGAGCTGAACCACCGGCTTGGGACTGCCAAGCCAGTGCTCTTTCTGCCAAACCCAGGTCATGGCCAAGCCTTCTATCTCATATCTCACTGCTTTGGACCACAGAGCTACCAGACCATTGTAGGGTAAGAGCTGGCTTTTACTGAGCTTCTGGAACTTTCCAGGGCCAAGGCAGGATATTTACACACATTGTCTCATTTCTCCCTTCACAGCTGCCTTTCAGGGAAGGTGATCACCCTTATTTTCAGACAAAGGAAGTACTCAGAACGATTGATGTGCCCAGTGTCAGGCAGCTAGTGATGGATCTGGACTTGGAACCATTGTCTTTCTGATTCTAAAGCCCCCAAGCCTCCTAAACCCAAAGCAGTTAAATGATGAACGCAAAAACCTCAACCTTGCTTTCTCTATTGTAGGGGCCGAGAAGGGAAGGGGTAACATGGGGACCCGAACCCGGAGAGGGGTAGGAATCCGTAAAGGCGAGCCCCACCATCCCCACCCCCATCCTCGGAGGTCGCTCTGAGCGTGTGTTCTGTCTCTTTATGCAGGGTGCTCCAAAGTGACCTGCATCAGCTTGACCCGGGAGGCCTCCATTAAACTGTCCCCCTTGCATGGCAAACAGATTTCCATCCGCTACCTGGACATGACGGACTGCTTCGTGCTGGAGGACGAAGGCCTGCACACCATCGCGGCTCACTGCACGCAGCTCACCCACCTGTACCTGCGCCGCTGCGTCCGCCTCACCGACGAGGGCCTGCGCTACCTGATGATCTACTGCACCTCCATCAAGGAGCTGAGCGTCAGCGACTGCCGCTTCGTCAGCGACTTCGGCCTGCGCGAGATCGCCAAGCTGGAGTCCCGCCTGCGGTACCTCAGCATCGCGCACTGCGGCCGCGTCACCGACGTGGGCATCCGCTACGTGGCCAAGTACTGCAGCAAGCTGCGCTACCTCAACGCGAGGGGCTGCGAGGGCATCACGGACCACGGCGTGGAGTACCTCGCCAAGAACTGCACGAAACTCAAGTCCCTGGACATCGGCAAATGCCCTCTGGTCTCCGACACCGGCCTGGAGTGCCTGGCCCTGAATTGCTTCAATCTCAAGCGACTCAGCCTCAAGTCGTGCGAGAGCATCACCGGCCAGGGCTTGCAGATCGTGGCGGCCAACTGCTTCGATCTGCAGATGCTGAACGTCCAGGACTGCGAGGTGTCCGTGGAGGCCCTGCGGTTTGTGAAACGCCACTGCAAGCGCTGCGTCATCGAGCACACCAACCCTGCCTTCTTCTGAACGGACAGCTTCCTCCGGCCGCCGCTGTTTCCCTACGAACCTGAACAGAACAAAATGGTTTTTTTGTTTTGTTTTTTTTTAAAGCAGCATATGTAAGCACCGACACCCACTCATAACAGCTCTCTACCCCAGGAAGGTTCTTAAGAATCTGCTTTTTTTTTTTTTTCTCCCCCTAATTTCTCATGGGCAGCAGAGGTCAAGGTGGGGGTGGGAGGACACATTTCTGTTACAGTAAACGGTTTTGGGGGTCAGGTCATTGTAGGCAGTTTCTCTTCTCAAAAAGGTGTACCTCAGAAAGCTTACTGCAGCATCTTTAGAAACGCCCCTTTTTCTCTCTGTCTCTCTCCTCCTTCCCCAGGGTTCTGCACCCTGACCCCTCGCAGCGCACCCCTCCGTCTCCAACAGCAGCAAGGCATCAGAATGATAATGCTCTCCAGACCGCCTTCTCTTTAAACTACCTGATTGGCCTAATCCACACTTCAGCCCCACACCCAAGCAAATTCTTGTTAAATAAATGTCACAGCCACCTGGTATTCACAAAGCACTTCCAAGCCTTTTTTAAAGAATCACTTGTGGCAGGCAGCATGGTGGAGGAAGAGACCTGCATCTCCCCTCCTCCAGCTCTGCCACTTACTAGCTGTGTGACTTTGGGCAAAGCACTTGACCTCTCTGGGCTTCTGCTTCCAGCACTGAATCGGAGGCCATCGTCTGATCTAATCGAGGATTAGCTTCATGCCCATTTCAGAGCTGAGGGAACAGAGATGTCAATAAAGAGAGACTTTTTGGCATAGAGCACAGGAGGCATCCTCTTCAGAGGCTATTGATTCTGCGGATTCTTTCAGAAGTGCCAACACCAGTGTCCTGTGTGTCCTTCACTCCAATCTGAGTTTGTTTTGGTGGGTGAGTCTCTTCTCCTGCCCCCACTAGATGGATGGTTTTAATATACAAATGCTGTCGGCATCACCCCAGCCCACATCATCGTGCGGAGGCAATAGAATTCCCAATCACAGCAAAACCCACATCCCTCAGTCAAAGTTATCTTTTGGAGTTTTGTTTTTTGGTTTTTGGTTTTTGTTTTTTTCAAATAGAAGGAAAGACCCTTACAGTTTTTAATTAGCAAGTGAGGCCCAAGGGAACACATGTCCTCTAGGGCTTTCTTAATCCCTCTCACCGCACACGTGGCACATGAGCACATCTGCCCTGCAGCTGGCAGGAACAGATGCCTCGGTTCTTTGTCATTCAGATCACATTTCTACTTTTCTCACCTATTTATTTCTCTGTGAGTCCAAACTTCATCACATGAAGCCTGTTGGGGTTAAGTCGTCAGTGTTGCCTTGTGTGGCTTGCCACCTTGTGTGACTGCGTGTCCTCTGTCAAAGATGCAGAGCAGACTTCCAGGTAGTTTAAATATTGTTCCCTCAAAAGTGCCACATGAACGGAAGTGGGAACACATTGATAAGACTTAGGCGCTGGTCCAGGCCCTGGGAATAGAACATCAATATCACTGCCAAGGATGAGTTTTAAATGGCCCTGTTTGGATAGAAATCCATTTGCTAGCCTCATGCATGTAAAGTCAGGATGCCAGAAGAAACTCTATTGCTCGCGTTCATGAAATTTAATTGCCTTTTGTTAATAAGCCTGTGACCTCTCTTAAATTATTCTCTGGCAACACCCGTCCTTCATCACTGTTCAAACAGTTCATCCATTTCTGTCTCAAAGGATCCATCCACACCCAGAACCTCTGTTTCTCCAAGCCTAGCACGTGGAATTGGTTCCAGATCAAGCCTACGCATCACTTAACAACTGCCCTCCCGCTGTTGGCGCCTTGCGTGCCTTTATCTTATGCTGGGAAGGAGAAGATAGGATGAAGTGGTATCACATGAAATATGCCTCCTCTCCAGTCAACTCCATCAGCAATCGAGAGGCGCAGTCAAGACCGTGTGTCATGAGGGAAAAGGAGTTGTTTGGCTGGGGAGGGTGCCTGGTCATACAGTTTAGAACCATGAAAGGGGTTGAAGGTAGCACTCCCTTGCTCTGTGACTTGTGATCCTGTCTAACAGCTCGGAATTTGAAACTCAGAAAGGATTATCCCTAACCCTTGGCCCTGGGACCTTCCAAGTGAACTGGTTTAACACTCCTAGAATGAAGGCAGAGATCCAAAATGGCTCTGGGAACCAGAGAAGTGGGGTGGGGGTCCTATTCCAAATATCTGTCTGTATCACCAGTCCCTGACCACATCATCTAAACTGTCTTCCAAACATGAGACGAAGCTGACTTGCACACTGTTGCCCAGCACACACTGTCTTTCCCAGTTTCTCCCTTTCCCCCGGTCTTCTCTTCATCCTTTCTGCTTCCCCTTGTCGTGTGAACCTGTGACAGAGGTTACTAGGGGAAACAGCTCAGCAGATTTTGAGAGACCAAGCAAAAAAGCCTCACTAGGAAATTTATCTGTTTTTAAACATTGCTTCCTTCCTGACTCTGCTAAATTGAATGCTCATTGTTTTTTGTTTTTTTGTTTTTTTGTTTTAAATTCCAATGTTCAAATCACTGCGTGCTGTATGACTCTAGAAAGCCTTAATTTACTACCACCAAGAAATAAAGCAATATGTTGGTAATTGGGTTAAGCCTCCTTTAATATCCTGGCCAGAAGAGCATGGTGTTCAGATGGGGACATTCAACGAGTGAGAAAAACTTGCCTCATGTTGAGGTGGAGACCAAGTGTAGTCACTGCAGCTCTTGTCTCTTTAAGGTTGCGTCCATCGTTTTTTCATTTCCTTTAGCTCATTGTCTGTGGCTGAAAATTAGCAGGTAAGTGAAAAAATCATTACCCTCCCAGTTTAGTTCAGGTCTTCAATTCCCTAAGCTTACCTTGAAGCCAGGCATATTTTGGAATTTATAATTTTTCACATTTTAGGAAGTTATCTGTGGTATATTCTGCAACATCCCTAGTAGAGTCTGGGACAGCACCCTTAATCAAGCCTGTTAATTTTTCTACAGCAGTAGATATGAACAGTCACACTGCATAATATTATTATAGGCTATAAATAGCCTTGCATCTGTTTGGGTCAGGTTTTGTCACCAAATTAATCTGTGCCAAACCTAGTGAAAAAAACCTTTGATTTTTTTTAGAGCTTTCTAGATTTCAGAATTATAGATGAGTAACTGTAGACCTGAATATACTTCCCCTGGCACTGGTTATAAACATTGGAGAAATTTTCAAAATTATGCTGTCCATTGGTCTTTATAAATTTTTTTTAAGTCTTAAAACCTTAACATTTGGAAGGAGAATATAGCAAGTTGGTCTAAAGGGAAAATTTATCAGTCAGTTAGAAAAGGGGAAATACCAAATATCTCATTACCCAAACCTTAAGATCTGAGAAATCAATATGGCAGAAAGCAAGTCCTGATAGATGAATGGCAGACTTCATCTTTAGCAAGTAAAAAGGTTTTAGGCAATGAAGATTTTAAATGTAGTTGTTCTTATGCTTGCGCTCACCCTGTGTCAGCTATGTAATGACCCTCCCGTAAACCAATAAGACTGTTAGCTGCCTTGGAACATGAACTCGAGGCAGCCCTATGCAGTTCCTGTCAAGATCCCAGAATAAGGTTAGCAGTAAATAAAATGCATTTCCCCTTGAGGTTCATGATGTCTTATATTGACATTTGTTCAGAAAGTCTTTAAGAAGTTTGACATCCAAGAGTGCACAACATGAAACCAAAAAGTCGAGTATTTTCAAGGGGAAAAAACATGCAATGAAATTGCTTACCTTGTCTAAATTCTCACAGAAAAGTCAAAAAGTAGAGCATTTGTTCAATAGCTGGCAATTGTGATCAGTTCAGGGAGAAATTAATTTGCAGAAATGCTGAATAGACAGTAGAAGAGGGAGAGAGAAGATTTAAACACAACTTAAATATTGTGTGAAACTGTTCACACAGAAAATCTGTGAAACAAAATTGGTTTTCCTTTGGCGAGCTCTTGGTCAAATGGTTTCTTCTTTTTGATCCACACACCAGGACTAATGTTGCGGAAAGGAGAGGCGCAGGGGGACGGGGGGTGCCTGCCATCCATCATCTGTCTGCAGTGGGCACTGATGCCACCACTGAGACTTGCCTAAACACAGTGCCTGTCTGCCAAAGAGCAACTCAGGCATGTTTCACTGAGATGACCCCCAAGTGGGCAAAGTTGTTCACTCGAGGGAAGAAATGCTCTCATACACACTCAGACTGGGGACACCTAGCCAGGAGTGCATCCAAGATGTGATTATTCCTCCTTTTGTCCTTGAGTGCATCACTATCTCCTCAAGCCATGGGTCCGTTTTATAGACTCTTTTTTATTTTTTCCTCGCATGTCAACAGATCAACTTGCATTTAAAATCATGAAGATGAAGAGCATCTCCACTTGGGAGTTCGGTATGGCTCCACCCCTACCTGTCAACAGCACAGTTATGGCATCTCCAGCAGGGCTTTCCCAGGAAGTATCTACAGCTGGAATGCCAATAGCTGCATGGACTATCCAGGAAGGCTACGTTTAAGCTCTAAGTTGTTGCTCAGGGGTTGACCATCAACATCATCCAGCTGTCAAAGGATGGCTTTGAAAGATCATTAAAAAATAAAATTAAGAAAAACTGACTTAAATGTTTCCAAATCTGATCATTTCTATATTGAATATTTCTCCATGCAGCCACTCAGCTACTGAATTTTACACTGATGAGATCAGCATGTCTAAATTCTATCCTGGCCAATGTGATGATCAACATATGATGGAAACTGGATATTCCCATCATTCTTCACTAACAGTGAATTCTCAAGAAGTGACAATCATTTCTTCTGAAGGAGCAGACGGTACTCAGCTTCCCTCAATTCCTTTAACAAAAGTTTACTGACAAGGTACTATGATGAGTTCCAGGTGAATAAGATACAATATCCTTGCCCTAAAAGAACTCAGATTGAATAATTATAACAACATGCAATGAGTTGGAAGGTCAAGAAGGGGATATAAAAAAGAATGTGGCAACATTCTTTCATTCATGCATCAAATAATTATTTTTTAAGAACTTAGTATATGCCAGGCACTGTACTGGCACTGAGAGTCTTGCCCTGATGGAGTTTACCAAAGAATCGTTTTCTTCATTAATATGGAGAGAGGAATAAAGCTTAGGGACTTCGTTCAGGGAGAAGATCTTTGAGCTGGATTTTATAACTCAGACAAGGTGAACTTCACAAGCCATGATGCACTTGAACCTACGAAACAGCATACACGGAGCCCACTCGGGGACAAAATATTTGATCAGGTTGATGAAGCAATTTCTCTCTACCATAGATTAAGATTATCATAATATTAACTACACTAACCATAGGTTAACATTGTCATTGTCTTGAGTTAGTCATATGGAAATAGAAAGTTCTCTTTTGTTCTAATGTCGCCCCATAGGTTAATTCCTACATACGCATACACACTCTTTCTCACACACACATACACACACACAACATAATTTATAAAAAAAAAAAAAAAAAAGGAAATATTTCCCAAAAATAACCCTGAAACATAATTTATTGGACAATCTCTAAGAAACATCAAAGCCGTCTGACTGTCCTCCCAAACAGTATATGCAACAACAAACGGTCCAAACACAGCCATATGCCAGCAAAGCGGCCATCATGACTTCTCCATTATTTAGCTCAGGGAGAGGGAGATAGCAGGTCCCTCCAGCAGTAATCCTTGGATCCTGCAGCAAAGATGGGTGCTCTTTGGTACCATTCTAATCATTAGGCACTTATGATGGGAACGGTCAAAATAACAAGTTTCTCAATGTACCATGACCTTTTATTAAAAACTTGTCTGTGTCAGTAATCTACAGAATACTGGATGGTCCAAGAAAGATTGATTGAGTAGCCATTAAAATTGTTGAGAAATGGATTTTACTTGTAAGTGCACTGAGGACGGGTTCTTTGAAACCTCAAATTTTATCAGGGTTGTGAATATGAAGTTATCTGCCCACAGTAACAATTAACTAAACAATGAAATCCATTAGAACGTGGAAGAGTGATAGGAACGCTTTTAATTCCTGATTCAGTGCAGTCAGAGGCAATAATCCTCCCGGTTTTTCAGAGCCCCCAAAGGTCTCCCAAAGTCTGAGTAGGCTTATTACGCCCATTTCCAGATGGATATGCAAAAGATAGAAGGAACGATTTCTAACGACAAAGATTAACCAGTAACTGGTGGTCCCTTTTTCTCTAATCTTCTACCAACCACTAATGAACACACAGTCACCTTCTATAAATAAAACTTTAAAAAAAAAAAGTCCAACTTTTACATCCTGAATGTATTCTTCACGGATGTTTATATTTAGAATTTAAACAAATGTATCATGGTCTTTCTCTTTTATGAGAAAGCAGATAAAGGAACAAAACTGTCCCAACTGATAAATGGCCTCCTTCATTTTATCTCAAAGCCTTTCTTTTGGAGATGGAGACCAAAACAGATACGATTACCTTTGTGTAATTTTACAGTTTTCATACTTTCCAGTACAAACTACACAAAGGCATTGAGTTTCAAACTGCAATTCCTCATTTTGCAATCCCACCCCCTAACAATGGAGAAACGTGAGAAATGTTAGGGTTTTTTTTCCTGCTCCTTTACCACTTAGTAAATCCCGTGAAGCGATCATTTTGCTGAACAGATCCTTGTCTTAGTAAAAGATGCGGGGAGGCAGAATTCCGACCATTTCTCTTGGTCTCATTAAAACCACACAGGCTGATATGGGATGTTGGACATAGTTGATCTAAATGAATGACGTCTGTGAAGCACAGGCTTTCCATGAGCTGGTTGGGCTATGAGACTCCAGCTGGGTCTCCTCTCTGTTCATAATTTTAAAACACTCAAAGAATAATGACCATGGACAGGCTGGAAGTTTGGAGACCAAGAGGCTGTGGATTTAAAGAAAAAAGAGAGGAAAAAAACCCTTCAAATAATGACCTCTCACTCATATAATGAAAACCAGTCTCCTCCGGATTTCCAAGCTGGCATTAATTCGCTGGTACCCTCACCTTGGAGCTCTCATGTGTGCAATGTTTCTTTTAAAAACAGCGCACACAGGAAAGCGACGGGAAACACAACCACTGCCACGAGAGGTCATTAGTCTCCGTGTAAAACTTGTGCATAATCCCACGTGCAGGGGGCAAGATAACCTTGAAGGTGATCCCATGCTGCGGTGTAAGGACTCTTTTCTTTTTCCAAGAAGAAAAGTCTCATGTTCTCAGGTGCTGAGGGTCTCTCTTTCTTTAACCTCCCTCACCCTAAATTCGTTGGCTTTGTGGCTTCAGGGCTCCAGTGTCTAATTCTTCACAGCCAATAGCTTGCTCTGGCCACGGAGCAAAGTGACCTTTCTTATCTGATGTTCTGATCAATGCCAAGTATTGCATCAGCAGCTCCACAGCGAAGTTCCCCTCCAGGGCTTGGGAACCCAATGTTCAACGTTAGGGGTTAGCTGGAATCCAAGAAAGGCTTTGGGAATATTTGGCTGAACGTCTCTTTTGGCTGAAACTAAAAACCACTTAGCTAATGCAACTTTTAGAACTTTTTCAAAGATTACTATTTCTTAATTCGAGTGAGAAGTTTTATGTACTTCTCTCCTTTTGTTTTGTACCGCCCGTTGAGTTCTCTGTGGCAAAGAATGAAATACCAATTCAGGCTTGAGTCTTGTATTTTATTATTATTATTTCATAATTTTTTTTTGGTTGCCTTAGGTGCATTTGGCCACTCTTGTATTGCACGCTGTCGACTGAAAAAAATGCACAACCTAAAAGTTGAGAATTGTGTTTTATTCAACGGACTCACTGAGGACTTAAGCCTGGGAGTCAGTCTCTCAGATAGCTCTAAGGGACTATTCCAGAGAGGTAAGGGAGGAGCCAGGATACATAGCAGTTTTTGCAAACAACAGCAACAAAAACAGGTAGTGGAAACATCAAAAGATTACTGTTAATTAAAAAACAGACATATGACATCTCAAGTTAATGAATTTAGCACTTTTCAATATATGGGAGGATGCAAGAGTCTGAGCTCATTAAAATCATTCCTCTGATACACATCTTAATTATCTAGGACCATATCCAGTTTTCTTTCTCCATCCTGGGTCCCCTCAGCGTATGCGGTCAAATGACTGCAATGGTTGATGGCTTGATGGCCACAACACCCTTTGTTTACTGATTTGGCAGGTGACATTTTTCCATCCACAGCACCATTTTCAGAAGACGTCCCTGGTGATTTCAGAACGGTCAATGGTGATTTCAAAGAACTTGTCAGACAACATTGCTAAGTGTGGCTAACTCAATGTCCAGCAGAAAACATTATTGCCAGAATGCTGGAGTAATTTGTCAGGGACACTGAACATTTTGGAGATGATCCTGGAAATGTAACAAGCCTGGAAGACCACAGAAGTATTCCACTCTATTCCTCAAAAGTGAATTCCAAACTGTATGCAGAGACTTAATAACCTCACAGTTATAAACTATAAGTTTAACAAATTTGGAGGGTTTGGGCTTTTTTTGTTCATTTTTGTCTTGTTTTGGGGGGTTTGTTTGTGGTTTTGGTGTGTTTGGGGGATTTTTGGTGTGTTTTATTTTGTTTTGTTTTTTTGCCAAACCTAAACCTTCCTGATCTATTTGTAAATGTTCACCCATCACTCATATAAGTTCCAACTCATTTCCCTGGATGGTCCTGCTTGTCTAGTGTTTACCATGATAAATTTTTCTCCTGTTAAGATCCAGGGCCCCTCGTGTAAATGATCAGTGACTATCAGCAAGCCTCTTGAAATGGTTACAAAACTACAGGTAAGCCCTTGCTAGATGTAGTTTTAAAGATTTCAAAAAGCCACTGAGAGAAATATGTCAAGGTTCTTTGTGACATTTTGTTTCCAGTAGACTGTCATAGGGACAAGGAGTTTGCAGATATCTTGTCTTATTTTTAATAATGTCTCAATATATCCTTTTTATGTGTCCCAGGAATAAACTAGAAATGCAATTAGCTAAATTTTTAAAACATTACGTTTCATTTTGGAAGTGTTCCAACTTCCGTTGAAAGGATTACAACTAGAAATTTCCCATTTCAATGCACCTTTGTCACAGGAACACCTGCTGGCCCTACTGCATTATATAAATAAGGAAAAAAAAAAAAAACCTTTCTTTTCTGTTTGGGTGTAATGGGTGCAATGTACATGGATTACGTGGTAGAAGAGCCCTGGTCATCACTGACCGTATTCCAAGATACCATTAGCATACAGATAAATTTAAGTCTGCTCCAAGTTAGCATCAAGTAGTTAACTTCAGTAGGATTTAGGCATATCTGAATACCTAATCCTTCAGAAAACTACTTTTAACCACCATCCTTCTGATTTAGCAGAATCAGAATAAAGAGTAGAAGTGTTTACAGGCCCTTTTCCCAACCTTCCTAACCTCCCCCCGCTACACTAATCTGAAAGCCGAGAGTCCTGCCAAGAGGCTCAAACCAAACGCAGTTAGCTCATTTATTCTCAATTTCTTTATTAACAATTTCCAAATGTCCCTGAATTTACTTTGTTCCAGCATTTGGGATGTCTCTACACTTTGTAAAGTAATTTCTTAATGTCTCCACTAGCATTTCTCTTAACTTTAGAAGTCAACGGTAGCAGAACTTCAGTATGGGCTTGCACTAAGATAGAGCCTCCTCCACAGACCCCAAAACAGCAAACACAGAAATATGGACCACCTTGGCCCCTGGCACGGATTACAGCTACAAAGGGAAAAAGTTGCCTTTAAGTTTTCATAACGTGCTCAGATCTGATCAAGTTAATTAATGATTAGATTAGGATTTAACAGTCCAGAATTTGCTTCCTGGTTCTGCCACTGATTTCTGCTAATGTCTGGAGGAATCGTTTAATTTCTATATTAGAAGCTATGACAACAACAGTGGTTAAGGGTCAAGCTTTTTGGAAGTATCAACATTGTTCATATTTTATATGGTGGGCTGGTTTCCATATAAAAAGATATATAGATGGATGGATGGATAGCTAGATACATATAGACTTATGTGTATGTTTGGTCAAGGAGTACCCAGCATTGATGCCATCTCATGAAAGTTCCTGGTGTTCCTGAAATTCTCATGTGCTCAGTGTTTTATTTAGCTTTATGAAACACATGAGCTTTGAGATCTAGAACAAAACAGCAATGGAGCCACATGTGTCAAAAATATTGAGTGCTGCGTCTGCCCTCAGTTTTTATCAAAATCACTGTAAATCCTGCCAGTCTGTCCAACTAAAAAGAGTGAAAGAATAGAGATATTCTACTGATGCTGGAATAAGGACAAGAAAGATGTCTGACTCAGCCAATAAAACTGAAACGCTGTAGGAGCAAGCCAAGGGGATAAATAACCCATCTGAATTAGGATGCAGACAGGACTTCATGGCTGAGATTTTTTTTCTCAGCTCTAGTTACTGGGACCAAAGATGAGGGTATTTACTGATGGCATCCCAAACTCTCCCCTTTGCCAAACACAATATTTTTTTCCAATGTGGTAGTGAAATGTGTCTTTTGTACTGATTTTTAGAATTCCCTAGCCAGGTATTTTTTTCTGGAAAAATATAGCGGGATGAATACCATTGATAATCAGAAGTGGCCAGGATTCTAGAGAAAGAATTTCCAAAGAATACAGCTACATTCGTGCATGTGCTGCCTCTTAGTGCCTTCTCTGGGACAGAACACTTAGATCTGACTATGGGAAGACATGGTTCAAGGGCGAGTGGAGGACGTGAAATATTCTAAAGATATCAAAGGAATACCTGGTCGTGTAGATCTTATGTTGCTACTGTTGCTTTATTTTTTAAGTGGCATATCTGGGTGTGTGGAGGGCACGAGGTGTGTGGAGGAATGGACAGGAAGTGGGGAAGGGGAAAGAGTCTCACGGCTCCACCTGTGCCGGGTTTTCTATTTGTATCCAGTCCTACTACGCCTTGGTTCCTCAGGAGCTGGGAAGTTGAAACTGTTCCGAACATTCAATCCAGTGCATGCTCTTCCATCAATAGTTGCCGGAGACATAACAAAAAGCAAACATAATTCCTACCGTCAAGACACCTACCATCTAGTCGGGGAAGACCAAAATGCAAATGGCATTCTGACTGAAATCAACAAATATTTCCTGAAAGCTCATTAATGAAGGACCTTGTTTTAGGCACTGGTGACAATGCAGTGAACGAGGCAGACAAAAGTCCATGCTCTCGTGAAGTTTATATTCTAAAGCCAACCTGTCCAACAGGACTGTCCACAATGATGGAAATGTTCTGTATCTCTGCTGTCCCTTATGGCAGCCACTAGCCACGTGTGGCTGCTGAGTACTTGAAAGGTGCTTGTGTGAATGAAGAACTGATTCTAAAGTGTTATTTAATTTTAATTAATTTACCTTTAAACAGTCATGTGTGGCTAGTGGCTACCGTATTGTAGAAAGTAGTTCTACAGCAGCACTACCTAATTTGAATTCCAGCAATAATAAAACATTCTGTATCTGTGCTATTTCACAGGGTAGCCACTAGTTACGTGTGGTTTAGTGAGCATCTGAAATGTGGCTGTTGTGACTGAGGAACTGAATATTAAATTTCATTTAATTTTCATAAATTTCAACTTAAACGCACGTGGCTAGTGACTGCTGTCTCAGATAGCACAGCTCTAGAAACTCGCTTCTCCAGTATGGTCCATGGTCCTGTAGCATCAGCAACACTTAGAACGTTAAAAATTCAGACTCTGCGTGTTAACAGGATCCTCAGATTAAAGTTTTGGAAGCACTTGTCCACTAGAAGCAGACAATGAAATAAAAAATGAAATATGTGTGTGTGTGTGTGTGGATGGATGAGAATGTGTCTATGGACCAAGATGAGAAGGTCTACAGTACAGAATAAAGCAGGGAAGGGGGATGGGAGAGCTGTGTGGAGAGGTTTCAATTTTCAAAGCACAATCAGAAAAGTCTTTACTGAAAATGTGATGTTGGAGAAAAGACTTGAAAGAGGTGAGGGGACAGGAAATGCGGGTACCTGCAGGAAGAGCATTCTAGGCAGATGGAACAGCAAATGCAAAGACCCTGAGGCAAGAGCAAAGATGCTGCTGGCTTGACCCAAGGAGCTGCAAGGAGGTCAGCATGGCTGGGGCAGAGACTCCCCAGGGTATTGAAAGATGGGGTTACAGAGGTAATGGGGACACCTTGTGAGAGGCTGGTACCACTGCAAGAAATTTGGTGATTTGACTTATATTGTAAAGGGTGCTTTCTGGTTTTGTGTCTAAACAGTGACGGCAGGGCGCAAACAGAGACACTACCTAGGGAGCTCTTGCAACAATCTAAGTGGAAGATGAGGGCAGCTTAGAGCAGGCTGATGGAGGTGGAAGTGTTGAGATGTGATCAGATTTTGGGTTTGTTTTGAAGATGTCACCAAAAGAATTTGCTTACAAATTGGATGAGACCAGAGAGACAAAGGAATGAAGAAGACTTCAGGCAAGCTGAAACATTCTCTAGATCTACTGGCTAGGACTACAAAATAGAGTCAGACATTATTTCCTGCATTATCTATATGACAAAATCTTCAAAGCTCTGTCCTGTGCATAAGGGGAAGTCCATTCATCTATCCACATTGGCAGCTATAGCCAACTATAGCCAACCCTACATCAAACTGCTTTCTTTAATATGAACACTTCATCTTTTGTCAGTCTTTCATAAGAGATCATGGGGATTCATCTTGAATCAGGTAGCCTCCCAACCACCCAAACCTCCTTATAGAAATTCTGGAGTCACAACTGTCTGTTAGTTCTCCCATGGAAATTTCTGGAAAGCAACACAAAGACTATCGGACACCTCCATCTGCCAGCCTCCCTTAAATCTGGCTGGTCCTTGGCTTGGCAGGTCCCCTCTGGCCATCTCTTGATTGGTTTTGCTTCCCTGAATTCAGTCCTCGTGAGCCAACAATTATCAAAAACTGTTAATCATTTAGCTTATTCAACCAATGTTTGCTGAGCACCAGCAGCGTGCCCAGCACTTTCTTACATACTGAAAACATGACAAGAACGGACAATTCTCTATCCTTGCGAAGTTTACTTTGCTTGAAGAGAGATGAGCAATGAACAAAGAGAAACATAATGTAGTATCTTATAGTGACAAGGACCATAAAGAAAACTAAAGTAGATTAGAAGGAGGGTGCATGCCCACGAGATGGGGGCGCTAGACCGGTGAGGGAAAGCATCACTGAGGAGATGACATGTCAGCAGGAGAGAGAATGTATTTGCATTGCAGGAATGCAACAATTTGCAGTTGAATGCTGTTATTAGATTCCTATTACAAATTGCAAATTACCCCCATGTTTGCCAAATTAAAGTAATACACATGTATTATGTCCAGTTTCTATTACAACTGTGTCACAAGTTCTCGTAGCACTTGAGAGCAGTTTACTGGGTGAGTCTGGCTTGGTGTCTTTGAGGTAAGACGTGAACCCTGGCTGTCGTCATCAGAAGGCTTGACAGGCTGGACAACCCACTTTCAACCTCACTCAGTGGCTACTGGCAGGAAGCCCACCCACATAAGCCCCTCCATGGGGCTGCTCATGACATGATGGCTGGTTTCCCCCAGAGGGAGTGATCCAAGGAAGAGTTAAGAGATAGCAAGCAGGAAGCCAATGTGCCTTTAGTGACCTTGTCTTGGAATGACACACCATCACTTCCAATGCATCCTGTTAAACACTCTGATCCAGTGGGGGAGGGAAGCACAAAAGCCATGAATTCCAGGATGCAGGGATCATTGGGGGGCTATCCTGGAGGCTGGCTACTTCAAATATAGAACATCTTACTCTTTTTTAAAAATGTAAATCAAATGTTTTTGATTGAATGTTTTTAATTGAAGTGTGGTCAGTTTACAATGCTGTGTCTATTTCTGCTGTACAGCATAATGTTTCAGTCATACAAGTGCATACATACAATCCTTTTTCATATTTTTTTCCATTATAGGTTGCTACAAGGCATTGGCTATAGTTCCCTGTGCTGTACAGTAGAAATTTGTTGCTCATCTATTTAATATATGGTAGTTAGAACCTGTAAATCGCAAACTCCCAATTTATCCCTTCCCACTCCTTTCTCCCCTAGTAACCATAAGTTTGTTTTCTATGTTTGTGAGTCTGTTTCTGTTTTGTAAATAAGTTCATTTCTGTCTTTTTTTTTAGATTCCACAGATAAGGGATATCATATGGTTATTTTTCTTTCTCTTCTCTGGCTTACTTCACTCAGTATGATGATCTCCAGGTCCACCTTATTCTTGAGAGCCACTCCACTCCTCTTCAGTCTTGTCATTGATCACCCCTTCTGATCCCTTTCTTTCACGAGCCAAGAGATTTAAAGAAGGAAGAGAAGTGGGGGAGAGGAGGAGGAGAAAGAAGAGGAAAATGGAGAGTAAAAAAGGAAGGGGAGGAGGAGGAGAATGGAAGAGGAAAGAAAGAAAATGAAAAGAAAACGACGTTTGTATTTTCTTTTGAAAAAGCTTTGTTATTGTCAGCTCCTAAGCCCAGATCGTCTCTAGACACGTTATTGCATGTCTACAGACTCATTAATGGACTTTGCTATAATGTGGTAGCTTACTCAGTATCTAAAGATTTCTTGCTCCCACTAACAGTCACTCCAAGGAGAAAGGAGTTTTCTAAGGAATTTATTTCCCCAAAGATAGGAATTATGCCAAATGTTCCCCTTATAACACTAAAGTTAGCTATAAGACAGTTTTCATTATAAATAATTACTTTCATTAAACCTATTTGAAGACATTGTTGTATTTTAGGACCCACTATCCCTTATTCAACATCTGACACTCTTAATTCACTCAGGTATCTGCAAAATGTCTCACACCATAAATTTCTCCTTGGGTTTAGTTCCAGGGTAAAAATTTATTCTTCAGGAAAGCTTGCCTGCTTTCTGTAAGTCCATTAAAATGACATATCTCAGTATATTTCCCTGTCTTCTTTCATTTTCAGGAAATCCAGAAAATAATTAAGGCCAAACTATAATCTATAGCTCTTTCCAGGTAATTAGTAACCTCTGTTTCTTCCCTCTATGTCATATGATTACTCTTGTCTTTTTTCATTATGTTTAAAGTTATATAACACCTCCAGTCCTTTTGCAGTAGACAGGATTTATATTCTAAACAAACAGTAAATTATGACAGCTTCAGCCAAGAGCAACTGATTTTTGACTCAACCTCCAATGTATAGGTCCATATATGTAAGATGGTCACTCAATCCCAGTGGCACCACTGAAAATGAAGGACTGTTAGTTGATCTCACCAGTATCTTGAGAAAGATGCTATTTTTTATATGTGCTCTTTGTCAAAGATCATGGAGCCAGCAGGAGATGATTCAGATTCGTCCCTCCCCTGAGTCAACTTGGATACGATTTGTTATGTCCTGAATTGTGTCTCTCCCCACTGCAAAATCCATCTGTTGAAGTCCACCCACCTCCCCCACCAGTAACTCAGAGTGTAACTCTAATTGGTGATAGGGTCTCTACAGAGGTAATTAAGTTAAAATCAGTTCATTCAGTTAAACCCTAATATGACTGGTGTCCTCATAAAATGAGGAGGTCTGGACATAAACAAGTGCAGAAGGAAGACAATGTGAAGACTTAGGGAGAAGACAGCAATCCACAAACCACAGAGGAAGGCCTCAGAAGAAACAACCCTGTGGACATCTTGACCTTGAACTTTGAACCTCCAGAACTGGGAGAAAATAAATTTCTGTTGTTCGAGCCATTCAGTCAATGGTACTTTGTTATGGCAGCTCGAACGAAATAATACACTATTGTATCCTCCCACAAAGGAGTGAAAACTGAAACCTGAAATATTTTCATAATCAGGGTCCAACCAAAATTGGCCACAGTTTGGTCTGAAGATATGAAATCATGTAGAGATGGAGTGCAGGGATTAGAATGGCTGAAACCACTCCTACTTACGGGTGCCGGCTCCATCCCCGGTGAACTTCTGGCGCACGGTCAGCCTGGTCTGCAGCTCACTCCTCTGCACTCTGCTGGGGAATGGGCGGGCGGGGTCGAAGGGCTGATTGTGTCCTGTAAGGCCCAATGGTTGTGCTTCTCCAGGTCTGACGTACCACAGCTGACTGTGCCCTTTATGGCTCCAACTCATCCGGTGTCATCTTCTCTTCATCTTTGGAAATTGCCTTAAATCCCTGCATGTGTTAAATGGCTTTTCTAAACCTATAGCCTTATCAAGCCATATGACCTTCTCCTGGGGTCTGAAATACGGGCATCCCAGGTCAATATTCATGTTAAGGTCTCACTGATACATTCTTCTCGCTTCCCCAGGGAGAGACAGAGGAGCACTTCTTGGTCCAGATGATTTCTGCGGTAGGACAGGTGCTAAAATCATGGCTGGATAACGTTCCCAGCATCCAATTTGATCTTATGATCAAGTAAAGGGAGGACTGCAGGGGAGGGGTAATGGGTGGAAATTCAGAACCTGGAAGAGTTGTCTCCCGCAGATAAACTAAAAGACACACAGATATTTCCTTTTCTTTCCCACTTCCTTTAAAAAAAAAAAAAAAAAGGTAGTATTTATTTTTCAGAAGGGGATATAAATATTTGTGCTTAAAAAAATGGTGTTGCTGGTGATGTTCAGCTTCTATTATCATGTTCAGATTATGGTGCAGACGGAGCTATTCCGAACATTTTCATGCTGTTATGCCAATGGTCAACCTTGAAAAATGAGGGCCTATATCCATTTTCTTCTGATCTCTGCTAAATGCATATGGTGATATTTTTCCTCAAGATGTAAGTTGTAACCATCCATGAAGGATGCAAGCCTTTTGTGAAGAAAATAGAATGTTTTACTGTTGACCGAAGCGTGGAGGTACCAGGCATACGTACATCTGAAGCATTGATGGATGGTGTGTCCCTTTACCAGTGTCAGCTACGATGGTAACAGGACTGATAAGGGTAGTTCATCAGCTACCATTTTTGGCTGGAGAGGCCAGGAAGTATGAATGGTGGCTATGAAAATGCCATCACTGTAATCATCACTCATCCCTTATACCATGAGGAGCTGCTTCCTGTAACTGCTTCTTCCAAGATTTTATTGGAGCAAAGCAGCAGTGGCCATAGAGTGTTCACTGCCCTGTCCTGAGATGGCTTGGAATCATGGAGACACCAATTGTCTTAGCATCAAAAGTACCAGCTCTGTGTTAGCTATATGGCCCTGAGCAGGTTACCTAATCTTTCTTTCCCTAATGGCCTCATTTTTCACTTGTGGGAATTTGGCCCAGAGCTCTTCCCTGGGTTATAGGGTAAGACATGACAGATAAAAGTGCTTGGTCAACTTTGAAGCCCTGTAAGAGTGTAAATAATAAGTAACTTGATTGCACCTCTAGCGATGCGCTCAGGGTGCAAATGCAAAAGGATCTTGCAGCTTTTCGGGCTTTACCCCACCAAGCTGTCCACAGCTGTCTTCAGGAAGGCCTTGATTATTTCTCTTTCATTTGCATAGATTCCTGGCTTCTTAATCATGTAATACCACCGCAGCCATCTTCAGATGCCAGGCCTGAACTCAAGCACATCAATTATAATTCAAAAGTGGTCAGTTTTGATTCAAGAATTGATTTATTTACCTTCTTACTGCAAGTGCATTCTTGATGAAAACCCTAATTTATAAGATACAAACTTACCTCAGTGTAGCCTACTCCCGGAAAAGGTCCTAAACATACAATGCTTTTGGCTTTCAAGAGGGTCTTCTACAGAGGGAAAGGATTAGACAGAAACCTTCGTGTGAATTGTTTCCATTTTCTTTCCAATTCTAATGCAATCTAAGTTCTGCATCTCAATATCAAGATGGTACTCTTTAAAAAAATCTTTAAGTTATAATTTTAACATGTTTCTGACTCACGAATGGGCTTTGTTGCCTACATGTACATCTTGGTAAATGGCATTTCTTCTTCCACCATGTGAGCCATTAGCTCGGCTTAGTGAGGTTTTGAAAGCTTGAAAGTGAACTTAGTCTGTTGGGATTTAGTTTATGACACTACCAAGTTGTTTTGAATCTGGTAACATATCGCTTTTCTACTCAAAGAAGCTGGCTCTTAAATAGGCACAGTAATATTACCGGGAGCCTTGAGGTAGAGAAGGAATACTGGGCACCAAGAACCTTGGTATTTTCAGCCCTGAAAAACTGTACCTCAAGTCCTTTTCTGTTCCGTTGTTTGGCTGTTTTGGCCTCTGTAAAAATGGAAGAGAGCCGTGGCACGATGGTGTCCGGGAGCCCAGGAGAAAAAGCAGTGGCAGTGATTGAGAGGTCTAGGCGACCCTGACAGAGGTCCTAACCACTGCCAACGGCTCTGGCCATGCTCATCTATGAAGACAGAGGTGACCCCCCACCACACCGAGGGGCTGTGCTCATCCAGCAGCACCGGGTGCTTGAGCTGTTGTGAATGTGGCAGTAGGTGGATGGAGGAGACACAGCCAGATGTGGAAGAGGGGACCAAAACCAGCTAGGGCTTGCAGAGGAGACGGTGAACAGGCAGTCTGCCCAGTGGATGTCGGATAGAAAGGGGGGCCTGGGCTCTTGGGTTCTGTTCACCTGTCCTTGAAAGGCCTAGAAGAGCATCTGTGACTTGGGCTGTCCAAGTTAGGCACCGAAAAGGAACTATCCCAGTAGTGGGTATAAGCCAATAGGAGGAAGCCAAGCAAAGAGAAAATTGGCATTATCTCAGAACTCCAACTTTCCCCACTCTGAAACTTTCTTGATTAATTGTTCTCAAACCATTAGTACACAAAGTAATGTAATAAAATTTTCTTACCAATGATGCTGCAAACAATGTTATGCTGCACCATGGTGACAATCCAGGAGAAATTTTTAGATTTGCACATTCCATCTGCTCTCATTCTAGCTAAATGGAAGTTAACTATCTTACACAAGTTTCAATCACGGTCAGAGCAGAAAGAAAGTAAACTCTAAAGAGTATAAACAGACACCTCTGAACACTCCCAGGTAGGTTTAACCTGCACATTTCCAATAATCCCCAGGAGATCCAATCAACCAGGAGCTTTAGTCTCATTCCATGGGGATGCAGAATTTTCTAGCATCAGTAGCACTGGACTTGGAAGTTGAAATTTAGGAAAAAGTATCCATTAGGAGTCAAATATGAGAATTATTCCATTAGGTTGAGCTGTAACATTGAGAAAGGGACTACCTACTCAATTCTACGCTGTTATCTGAGTGTGATTCTGGGGACAAAGATACTTTCCCATCAGACGGCACCAGCTCCTTGCCCTATTAAGTTGTATCCTACTTTTCCTGAGATGCTTCCTTAACTTTGTACTTCCAGGAGCAGGTCCAGACGCAGACCTTCCCCCTGGAGGGTCCCTGGGTTTCTTGTGGAAAGTCTCCAGCCCCTTCCCAGATCCCTGCAAATCCAGGGAGAGGTGACCAGTTCCCAGCTCCACATTTCCTGAATAGGATCGGGCCTCCGCTGCTGATAAAACTGGGTGACACGGGCAAGGTCCTTACCTCAGTTTCCTCGTCCTGAGAGTAAGAATAACAGAACCTACCACATGGATTGTTATGAGGATTAATTAAATTAATACATGTAAATCAGAAGATCACTTAAGTGACTCCTCACAGAAAAAGGAGCTCAGGCCCAAAGTTACTTATCACTACCTCAGTAACACCTTGTGGAGATATTAAATTTATCTCCAGCCCCACTTCACCCGTCCCCCTTTAAGGATCGGGTTGAGGACTTTAGATCACAATCACCTGGAAGGCTTGTTAAAACAGATTGATGGGCCCCATCCCTGGACCTTCTGATTTTGATGGGGCCTGAGAATTTGCATCCTTAACGAGTTTCAAGAGATGTTGATATTGCCGTTTGGGGGCCACACACTGAACACTGTTGTTATAGACCATTAACTTTGTGAAATACTCTCTCTGTTAAGCAAATGCCTTTCTTCTAATCGGAACAAGATCAGGTTAAGTTACATTGATCTATTTATGATTCATTTCAAATCACTTATCAGAATTTATAAGCAAAAGTGTATTTTCTGAGACCGTTTTATAAGTAAGTTTCTTTAAACGGGAAATTCAAGAAAGAAAATGAGGACACTGATATGAATCTTATATCTATAGGCATCACCCAATCTTGTTCAGCTCTGAGTATTAGTTATGGCTTGTTTTATGTCCATTGTTTTTATTTACAAAACCAAAGGGGAAACCTGGGGTTCACTCTGTGCTGGGACTTACGAGGCCGCAGAGCAGTTGGTACAAGCAAGAGCCTGGAGACCTTTGCTTCACTTTTTGCAAAGCACAAGGTCTTCTGGGATCCCAGGGAGAAAGAAAACCTCATCTTCTTGATGGAAAATGAAAACCTCCGTAGCATTTACGAGCCTTGGAGAGGAAGTGGCTGTTCATTTCATGACACAGAGAAGTACATGGGGCAAAGACCCAAAACTCTGAGCCTGCCTTCCATCATGTGACACACGGAGAAGGGACACAGACATGCCAGAGATAGTCGATATTGGATACAGATGTCCCCCCCCACCCCCGCCAAAAGCGGCTTTATTCTATCGAACTGCCAGGCAGCACCAGCTGTTTATAAAATCATGAGAAGAGAGAGGTGAGGAGGGTTACGTGTTCAGACACAGAGTTTCAGTGATTTTACAAACCTCATTATTTCTGAAGAAAAGCAAGATGAAAACTGCCTGCTTATAAAACCGGACCCGCCAATTAGGCCAACCATTCCCTGCTCCCTTGAACACCATTCCTGCAAAATACATGCACTAAACAGAGAAATGAAGCAATTATCAGAGGATCCAACAAAAAGCCCTCTTTGATCCAATCAAGGGCCTGTCTTAGTCGGCAGGCTTACGTAAATGGAATTGAATCTCATCCTCTTATCACACAGGATGGATTCAGCCCTCATGTTTCAAAATGACATCTGGCTAACAGTTCTTGAAGAAACCTCTCCTGGCTTCCTCTAACATTTTGCTTCACTTTCTGGTTTTTCTGGCTGAAGATCCATCCATCATCCGTCCATCCACCTATCAATAAAGTAATAATGGCACATATAGTTCTCAAATGAAGAACTGATGGGCAACTCTTTCCAGAATTTGAGGGGATTTCCAATGACTATAAAATTGGTGGAAATATGTATACTTTCTTTGCTTCTGGCTCAGAAAGGTAAGGATGGTACCAATCAGAGGATCGGATAAAAGTGTCTCATCTGCCTGGAAAAGCCAATTGGGGCACTACATGTGATTTTCAAAGTATGGTAGTACTTTTATGCTTAAATTCATTGGAGAATGAAATGCCCAGGGAACTTCAAGCAAGAAGAATGAGGCTTGGAGGAGAATATTCGGGGAGGGGAGGGGACCCAGGTGAAGTGCCCTGGATGTAGCCATAGAAACGGCCCCGGCAGCAGGGTCTGCTGAGGAGGTGAGGCTCCTCCTATGATCTGTCTCTTTAAAATATCAGAGATAATTTAGGAGTTTGGGATTAACATATACACATTACTGTTTATAAAACAGATGAAAAAAACAAGGTCCTACTGTAGAGCACAGGGAACTATATTCAATATCTTGTAATAGCCTATAATGGGAAAGAATATGAAAAAGAATATATATCTATATCTTTATAACTGAATCACTGTGCTGTACACCTGAAACTAATACTATATTGTAAATCAACTATACTTCAATAAAAAAATTTAAAAATAAGTAAAGAGAAAATTAAAGAAAAAAACAACAGAGAGTCAGGGAGAAAGATTGGGAAGATTAGTATAAACAGACAGTACATTGGTCCACCAGCCACAGTCATACCTTTAAAGCTTCACAGTGGCAGCTCTGGTGTCCAGAAATCTTCCAACTACCCCTCTGTTCACCTGAATGACTACACACCTTTCCTGTCAGCCTGGAGCTGCTTTTCCCACAGACACCTCCTAAAGCCCAAGACAACGGAAGGTGAGCTACGGCATCTTTCTTAGCTCACCATCATGTCAATCGTAGTTATTGCAGTTTTCAGGCTTCCCAGGTGTCTGAGAGCTCCATGAAGGCAGGAGCCAAGCTCCCCTTTCCAGTACCTGCTGTAATCGCTGGTCCAGAGCAGCACAAAAGAAGCTGCTGTGAGAAATAATGACGGAACGAGAGTTTAGGTACGAACTGCCGGCACCCTCCAGACTAATCTCAAGATGTAGCTACATCAGGGCCTTCACAGCAGTCAGAGTTGCCACAAAAATCAGGTATCTGCATTCAAATTAGGATAATTTGAGAATATATATCAGTCAGGGTTCTCCAGAGTAAAAGAACAAATTGGAGAGATAGGTAGGTAGATAGATAGATAGATAGATAGATAGATAGATAGATAGATAGATAATAGATCTATTGAAAGAGAGAGACTTTTTTTTAAGAAACTGGCTGAACAAGATTGTGGGGACCCTTGCAAGTCTGAAATCTGTAGGGAAGCCCAGTAGACTGCTATCTATGTTATAGTCCTGAAACAGAATTTCTTTTTCCCTGGGAATTCTCAATTTTTTTTCTTAAGTCCTTCAGCTGATTAGACAAGGCCCACTCATATGTGGAGGAGAATCTGAATATAAAAGTCAACTGATTGTAAGTGTTAATCACATCTACAAAATGCCTTCACAACAACATTTAAACTAGTCTGAGCAATCAGCTAGGCACCACAACCTCACCAAGTTGACACATGAAATCAATGTGCAATTGATACAGTTCAGAAAGAACTATTTATGAAAGTAAGAGAAATCATTATTGATCATAGAGTACCTTAGGGTTAAAAACAAGAGGGCTGTCATTACCTACAGGCTCAAAAAGGCAAGGGAGGGGGACGGGGAGCATTTACCAGAATCTGGAGAGAGAGAGAGAGCTGTGTGACGTGGATGCCTTAGGAGGATCTGTGACCTTAAGTCAAGGGACCAACAACCTCAGGAAGGAGCCAGAGGAATAAACACCATAACCTCACTCTCCTCCCTCCCTCCATTCTCCTGCCGGAGAATCCTATTGGCTGAACCCATCTGAAAACCACAGGCCAAGGGCGCCCTGTGGACCTCACAACAGCCCATGGGGCAACAAGAATATCAGCACGACCTTGACCAGCCACCACAGTGACTGGAGCCAGAATGTAATCTCTAACCATTGTGTAAATCAACAATGGGTCTGATCATATCTCAGATCGCCAGAGGATGTGTGAACATTCAATACAACAAACTTTGATAAAGGGAACATCATGCCCAAAACTTAAAGGGAACAAAAAAAATGCTTTTGAAAAGTATTTACTATAGGAGCTGTAAGAAAAGTTTGGAAATCTGGCATCAATTAATGGCAGTAAGAAAACCTGAGTTTTATGATAAAGAAGAAAAGGACAAAGGGGAGAGAAGGCCAGGAGAAAGGGCGGAACATTGACATGAACAGCAGATAAATGGGACAGGGAATTCCTATGAGGGAGGCAACAATATCATCACAGAGTTAAATTTTCTACTGGAGGTAGTGAAATAAAGAACTGATGATATAAAAAGTCAAAGAAGTGACATGGAAGAGACCCTGGAAAAACTCTACTAAAGCTATAATTAAAGGCATATTTGAGAAAAGAGCTTTCATGTTCGTAGACTTTGTTGAGTTTGAGTTTTAAAATGTGAGGATACCAATTTAAAAGGCATACTGTGTTCCAGGAAAAATCAATAATAAAAGACACCTACATCCTGACAGAAGTTTTGAATTTCCAAAGTAAAGAAAAAAATTTAATTAAGCCTCTGGAATAGGTTGACTAGAAGCTGTCTGTGGTAATTAATCTTCTCCTCTGCAACTTTAAGTACCAGGAGACAATTGAGTCACATGTACAGAGGGAAATGTGTAGCCTGTGCATTTTAGCCTGTCAGGTTGCTTAAGAGAATGACTTAAACGTTCAGTTGCTCAGAAAATTACCTTGGCATTTTGAACGGTTTCAGTTGGATGAGAGATGAATCAACATATAGTTCTAACATATATAACTCACACAGTGCAATTTATGATAACATAACATAACATAACATAACATAACATAACATAACATAACATAACGTGAATGAAAAATATTGCCAGCTGTATCAGTAAGCAAAGGATGCTGTGGCCATCAAATCATCAGATGCCTCCGCCACCCCGGCAGTGAGCGGAGGGAACGCAGGTTGCCTACGAACAGACAGCCCAGCCTCTGCAGCCACCCCCAACGATGCCTGCTGGGGGAACTCAAAATGTGGAAAGAACAGGACACTGGCCCAAGACAGCCAGGTGCACATCAAAGGAATGATTTCAGTGAGCCCAGACCTGTGCGCCTTCCCATCCAAAGGAAAGTGCTAAATCCTTTAACTTGAGGTTCCTGGTTTTCTTTAAATAGCAGTAATTTTTTGATGTTTCGACTACCCGGTCTTTGTTGTAAAAACTCACATATCCTGGCTTCTATCTTGCCACTTTGGAAGAGCCTCTTAGATCTGAGAGGCTGTGTCCTGGGCTTGAGTTCTCAGGAAATCTGTCGAATAAAACATAACTCTCAACTTTTAGGTTGTGCATTTTATTTCAGTCAACAATACCATAACAGAACAGAACAGAAAACATAACATAACCATAATGTTTTCTGCAAAGTAATCCAAACCATGTCGGTCTGACCCATCTTTTTACCTCAATCTTCACAGGCAACTAAGAGTGGCATAAAAGATTTGTCAAGGTTTCCCTCAGCATTGATCCCAGATCTAGAACTGAGAAAGTTTATATGTTATCAGACCATTCTGCACCTTGGGGGTGAAACTTGACCCTGGAATGCTTCCCTCCAGTTTAACTCATTTAGTAACAATGTGTTTCTATAATCACCCACAGCCATGATTGATGACACTTAAAATAAAAAGCTTTTATTTTGTGTCTACCTTTGCCAACCATGGCTAAACTCCTAAGTACTTGGAACACCAAATTAGAAGAAGTACTAAAAGTTTTATTTGTTTTCTTTACAAAAAAAAAAATAAAGTTTTTTTATTCATAAAACTAAAGATGCATAGACAATAGGATTCCTGATTGCATTGCAAGTTACTTGAAGAATGATCTTTGACCTCTTCAAAATTCATGTTGAAGACAGCAGTGATTGGAGATTTTTAATTCGGAGAACCTAATAAATCCACTCAGAGATTGATATTACCTGTTACTGAATAATTCTTTACAAATTTCTCCTATAAGTCCTATAGATGTCTCCTTGTTGGTGTCTAAAATCGTGTGTACAGTATGATTTCAACTATGTTTCTATAAAAGCATAGGAAAAGGCTATAAGAAAATATACTCAATGTCAACTAACAGCTGTATACTTTCAGTATTTCAAGTAAGCTTTCTGCAAGCATTTCTAATTTTTCTATAACGAACAAGTATAATTTTTGAGTCTGAAAAAATAAACTAAAAAAATTCAGCACATACAATATGTTATATAATTTAACACAACCACATAAAAATTCACAGCAAAAGAGGGAAAGAAGATAAATCAAAATGTTAACAGTATTTATCTCTAAGATGTAGAAATATAGGACATTTATTTCTTCATTTTTGTAATATTTTAGACATTTTGGAAATAATCATGTTTTAGATCCATAGGGATTAAATTAAAGAAACAGAGAAATACTTTAACAATGATTTATCTTTCTTGGGGGAATAACTGTAGGAAAGAGTTTCGCTGAAGAGTTTTATAGCCAAGTAATAATACAAATCATTCTCATAATAACAAAAAGAAGTAATATTTATATGAAGGTTATTATGTCCCAAGCAGTATCTAAGCATTTACATTCTTTGTCTTATTTTATCTCTAAAACAATCTTATGAGATGTATTATGTTATTATGATAACCATTTTACAGATGAGAACACCAAGAATAAAAGGGTGTAACAGGGGATAAGTAACTTGTCCAACAACTAGCAAAGAGTGAGGTCTATGTTTAGACCAAAATCTCCGGCCTAAAATAAAATAAAGTTGGAAATGGAATACAGGAAAAAGGCTCCCTCCCACCCAGATCAGGATCTATTTACTTGCACAAGATTAGCTTCTGGAAGAAAGGACCTCTTCAGCGTAGACACACCCCCAGCTATTACAGCTAATCTTTACACTTTCATATGGCTTTAGGACTCCCCATGTAAATGACTACAGATTTGGCAGCCCTAGTGGATCCCTTCTCTATCAATGTTTGTGTAGTGTTCACCTGGAAGAGAAGGGAGGGGAGGGAGGGGATCGATGGGGAGGAAAGGGAAGAGAAGAAAGGAAGACGGGAAAGGGGGGTGGGGAGGGGCATTCTGGCTAGCACAGCAGGCAGCAGCCTTGACCTCCAGATCATGAATTAAAAATGTTGCCTGCCACGTCGGTAAACAGAGGATGCTGTTGCAGCCATCAAGCCACTACGGCCGCCCCCACCCCACCTCCCCCACCACCCGGCCGCCCCCACCCCACCTCCCCCACCACCCGCCACAGTGTACCCTGAGGGGACTCAGGATGGGAGAACACTGGATACTGGCCCTAGATAGCTAGGTGCATATCAAAGAAATGATTTCAATGAGCCCAGACTCTTGCATCTTCCCATACAGAGAGAAGCACTAAATTCATTACCGTACTTATTTTCTATAATTAACAATAATCTTTTGATGTTCCAAGTACCTGGTCTTTGTTGCAAAAATCCTTACATATCCTGGCTCCTCCCTTACCTCTTCTGAGCGTGTTCCCTCAGAGCTATTCTGAGAGGCTGCTTCCCAGATTTGAAGTCCTCAGGATGTCCTCTAAATAAAACGTAATTCTCAACTTTCACACTGTGCGTTATTTTCAGTCAACTTGGTGGAGGTCAATCATCCTATGATGAATTAGCTCCGCTCTGTCGGCCCCTTCTTCTCAGCCCTTCTCATCCTTGAGTCCTGGTTTGTCTAGCACAGTCCCAGGTTATGCCTGTTTTTCTGGTATATTTATTAATAGCTCCCCTTTCACTCTCAAACAGATCTGCTTTGGACAATTGTGTGATAAGCCTGTTTCAGTTTGATTGTATCCTCACTGCTAAGAATGCCTGGCACATCTGGAGAGCTTTCCACATATGTGTTGAATGAATGAGTGAGTGGATAAATACCCCACTACCACCTGATAACCCAAGTTCTCGTTTCTCATATTTTCCCAGTGCTAGGCAAGAGCTTCCCCTCGGGAGGTTCTGTGGGACGAGTACTCATGATGGTGAACGGAAGTGAGCCGTCTAGTCCCCTTGTCACTTCTTGTGTCAGTCCGGGCTCATCCAGGGAGCTAGAAACACTCTAAGTTATGAAACTGTAGGAACTTGATCTTAGACAATCATGGGAGAAGCTGGGAAGTGAAGCCAAGTGTGTTTAGCCCCCAGTGTGGGTCTGCAAAGGGGAAGCTCGCAGCAAGGCTTCGGGAGTCAGGACAAGCTCCAGAGCATAGTGGCTGACTCTCCCCGCTGCCCTCCAAAGCTGCCATCAATTACCTTTGGCCAAGTGCGTCTCAAGACCATGCAGGGAGTGGAAATCTGGGAAAGTGGGGTTTTTTGCCTTACCAAGCTGGCTTAGCACAAACAGCTTGCTTTTCCTCTGTCCATGAATGTCCACCTTTCTTTTCATCCGCAGCATTCCCAGTCTCGGCCAGTATCCTACAGACTTTTCAAGTGATCCTGCATTCTGGTCCTGGGAGGAATGCCTCCGGTGGCTTACCCCAATTCTGACCTTTTCTCTAAAAATCTGAAGGAATATTTCTTTGTGTCCTCTGCGTACTCATTACTGTTATTGCCTTACCTTCCAAGGCTTAATTGAGAAAAGCACTGAATCTTAGGAGAGCAAAACTTTTCCCTGAAGAAAACAAAACCATTCCGCTTATGGTGGGGCTGATATTAATCCTAGACTGTGGCTTCTATTTGTTTCTGTGAGCTTCCCAGGGGGACACAGTCACCTGGATAATGTTGCCTTTCTCAACAGGAAGGAAAAAGAATTCCTGATTATTAAAATCAGCTTCTAAGTGAACTCAAGGCACCTAGCCACTTTCTTCGTAGGGATGGTCACAGTTCTGGTTGAAGCTGCCATGCCTCAGAGAACCAGATCATGAAGAACGGCCACAGTCCTCCCTTCACTGGCCTGCCAGATATCAAGCTGGGACTGGCGGGAGAGACGCAGTGCTCGTGGGCAGGCTCGGGAGTGGGAGCCGGCTAGGACAACTCTCATGGGCAGGTTTATTATTAGGAATGTGTGGCCATGAATTCATCCTCGGAGTCACAGAGGAAAGAAAACTGCAAAGATCAATTAAGAAAGAGTGAGACGCCAAAAATGTGGGTATAATTTGGGATTCAGATGAGGGGTGGGAGCTATAACCTAGTCTTGACTTATTTTGTGCTAACACTGTCCTTCATCCCTAAGACCCCTCATTGTGATCGTGGCCCCTCTCTGTCTGTCTGTCTCTCTCTCTCAACACACACACACACACACACACACACACACACACACACACCATCATTTGCATGCTTGTGCAAAGTCTGAGAATAGTATAAGGTATTCAATAAACACCGACCATGCCAGGAATTAGCCAGTCTACATGCTGGCAATCTACCAAAGCCAGCTGAGAGTGCTCTGCCTCTAGAAGGCCCCTGATGACACTGGGACTTACTATATTCTGTCTGCGTGTACCACTGGATGCCAGTAGTTTGACTGTGTTAACTAAGATTCACACTTGGTTAGCCCAAATTTGTGGTGACTTTAATTCCAAATGTAGAGATTCAGTGTAGGAGAGACAGACTGAGACAAGGTCAAGAACATGACACTTGGTGCATTTTCTATAAATCTCTGTCCTCCGTCTGACTGGAATCCCTTATCTGCTTTTCCCTATGAGATCCAGCCTTTGCTGTTATACATCTTGATAAGCTCTCTCCTCTATTCAGACATAAAACCCTTTTAGCTCAGAATTATCTTTTATTTATCATAGGTATAGTTAAGTATGCCTAAATAAGTCAAACAATAGGATTTAGGGCCTTCTTTGACATTATTTGCCAAAATTCAATTTCATTACTGTCCTAGCCATTTGCTATGTTTTACCTACTAGTTTACGATTTTCTTATATTTAGTACCAATTTTCAATAGTGGACCACTGAGATTGATAGTCTTTCCTATTAATTTGCAAGAGAGTACCACTGATGTCAATACATATTACCTGATTATGGGGTAAAGTCATCAAGTTGCCAGTAAGGGTTTAGATGCACCATATTTGATGGAGGATAAAATATTGCCACTGAGTCAGACAGACATGGGTTCAGAACTTCACTCTGCCATTTTCTAAGAGTGCAACTCTGGACATGTCCTCCTTTGCACAGTGTGGATGACAATGCCCATCTCTTGGAGTGACTGTGGAGAAAAAAAAAACAAGATATCTATTAAAAACTTATCATACACACATTTCATGTTCAATACATGGTAGCTTTAGAAATTTTTATGAATTTCAGAGTCAATAAAATAATTTTAAAAATCACAAAACTCCATACCTTGGAGTAAATGCATTAAAAAGCATCATGGGGCACTTTTTATTCTAGGATCTAAGATATTAAATTGGACAGGTTCCAGACAGCAAGGGATGCTTGTGGTAGGTGTATTTCTAATTTTCTGGCAATGACATCACAAAGCACAACCATGTTCTCTCATACAATGCAAGGGTGTCTGTGGCCAAGAGTGAGCAGAGGCCACCATGGATTGTTCACTTGAGTACTCTGATGCAACAGGGAGCCAAGATGGCGGCTTTATATCCACTCCCTCGACTTGAATTGCATGCTCCATCTTCCTATGAACACACCCCAGAGAGATGAGTAGAGTGGATGCCATTTCTATAGTGTCCAGGAGGCCAAGAATTCAGAGGTATGACTGTTACTAACAGGTAGTAAAATTTCAGATGAAAGCTAAAAGTCTTAGTCACATGTCATCTGTCAGCTCCCTGGGGCTACTGCCTCATGGTTCCTGCAAATACAGGGTTGAGTCACAACAGAGTGTGGAAAAGAGAAGGGGCCTAGAATGAGGCCTATTAATCTTGAGGTGTGTACCTTCTATGATCCTACTCTCTACCCCTATCTTTTCTGTGTGGGATCATGATAGCAATTAAGGATATAAAGTAGAGGAGGATCTCTGCACTATATAAGTCACTGTGCCTCACTGTCATGCCTGTCTTCCCAAAGCCCCTTCTGACTGGCTCATCCAGGAATGTTTACATCCTCCTTCACCTCTTCCTCCCTGTGGTAGCTTTGTGATGTGTCAACTTGTCTAGGCTGAAATACAGTCTCCGGAATTCCCTTTTTAGAGTGTTTGTGGCTCTGATGAGTTTGAGGAATATCTCTCATAAGAGTTGGAAGATGGAAGGAAGGTGACAGTCATTTTATAGCATACACACATCATCCCCCAACTGTATGCTATGGTGTTTAACCAAACACTGTTCTAGATGCTGCTATGAAGGGATTTTCTACATGTAATTATATCCTCAATCAGTTGACCTCAAGTTAATCAAAAGGGAGATGTTCCTGGGTGGGTCTGACTTAATCAGTTGGAAGTCTTTCCTGAGCCCAGGGGCTCCAAACAGCAGCAGAGTCTGCAACTTTCCCCCTTCACCTGGATCTTATCTCCTAACTGCCTGTCTGTGAACAATAAGCTTCAGCTCATGCCCGTAGGGCTCCTTCCTGCTTGTGATCTTCCCTCCTTGACAGTTCTACAGTAATAGTTGGAAACTTCAACATCCCACTTGCAATAATAAATAGAACAATCAAAAGTAAGGAAATAGAGGGCTTGAACAATACAATAAAACAACTAGATCTAACAGAAGTATACAGAACACTCTACAACAGAGTACACTTTTTTCCTCAAGTGTACATGGGACATTTTCCAAGAAATTGGAACTTTTTGATAGGAATGTAATATGCTAGAGCCACTGTGGAAAACAGTATGGCCATTCCCCAAAAAATTAAAATAGAATTACCAAGTGATCCAATAATTCCACTTCTGGGCATATATTCAAGGAATTGAAAGCAAGATCTCAAAGAGATGTTTGTACACCCATGTTCATAGCAGCATTATTCACAATAGCTAAAACATGGAAGTAACCCATGAGATCATCAATGAATGAATGGATAAGTAAGTAAAATGTGGTATATACATACAATACAATATTATTTCCAACATAAAGCAGACTATTATTCTGACATATGCTACAACATAGATGAACCTTGAAGATATTATGCTAATTGAAATAGGTCAGTTACTAAGAGACAAGTACTATATGATTCCATGAATATGAGATAATTAGAGTAGCCAAATTCGTGAGAAGAAAGTAGAATAGTAGTTGCCAGGGTATGGGGAGTTATTTTATAAATGGGTATAGAGTTTTATTTTTCAAGATAAAAAAGAATTTTGAAGATGGATAATGCTAATGGTTTCACAATGTGAATGTATTTAATACCATTGAATTGTACACTTTAAAATGGTAAGATGATAAATTGTATGTTATGATACCATGATAATAAAATTGATCAAAAAAACTTTATGAACCAATAGTCAATTTCACTATCAAAAAGTGTCTTTCCTTCAAAATATAATCCTAACTTTGGATTGGAAGAATTAATATTGTTAAAATGGCTATACTACCCAAAGCAATCTACAGATTTAATGTGATCCTCATCAAACTACCTACAACATTTTTCACAGAACTAGAACAAATAATCCTAACATTTATATGCAACCCAAAAGACCCAGAATTGTCAGAGTAATCCTTAGGAAAAAGAACAAAGCTGGAGGCATAACACTCCCAGACTTCAGACAATACTACAAAGCTATAGTAATCAAAATAGCATGGTATTGGCACAAAAACAGACATATGAATCAATAAAGCAGAATACAGAGCCCAGAAATAAACCCACACACTTATAGACAATTAATCGTCAACAAAGAAGGCAAGAATATACAATGGAGAAAAGACAGACTCTTCAGCAAGTGGTGCTGGGAAAGCTGGACATGTAAATCAATGAAGTTAGAACAGTGCCTCACACCATACACAAAAATAAACTCAAAATGGCTTAAAGACTTAAACATAAGACAAGACACTATGAATCTCCTAGAAGAAAAACAAGCAGAACTTTCTCTGACATAAATCTTAGCATTGTTCTCCTAGGGCAGTCTACTAAAGCAATAGAAATAAAAGCAAAAATAAACAAGTAGGACTTGATCAAACTTACAGTTTTTGCACAGCAAAAGAAACCATAAACAAAATGAAGAGATAACCTACAAACTGGGAGAATGTATTTGCAGACAGTGAGACCTACAAGACTTTAATTTCTGAAATATACAAACAAACAAACAAACAACTTAATTAAAAAATGGGCAGAAAATCTAAATAAACATTTCTCCAAAGAAGACATACAGCTAGCCAACAGGCACATGAAAAGATGCTCAATGTTGCTAATTATTAGAGAAATGCAAATCAAAACTACAATGAAGTATACCTCACACCAGTTAGAATGGCCATCATCAAAAAGTCTACAAATGATAAATACTGGAGCGGGTGTGGAGAAAAGGAACCTTCCTACACTGTTGCCGGGAATGTAAACTGGTGTAGCTACTATGGAAAACAGTATGGAGGTTCCTTAAAAAACTAAAAATAGACTTACCATATGATTCAGCAATCCCACTCTTGGGCATATATTTGAAAAAGACAAAAACTCTAATTCAAAAAGATACATGCACCCCAATGTTCATAGTAGCACAGTTTACAATAGCCCAGACATAGAAACAACCTAAATATCCATCGACAGATGAATGGATTAAAGAAGTTGTGATATATATTACTCAGCCATAAAAAAGAATGAAATAATGCCATTTGCAGCAATATAGATGGACTTTGAGATTTATTATACTGAGTGAAGTAAGTCAGACAGAGAAAGAAATATATCATATGATAATCACTTACATGTGGAATCTAAAAAACATGATACAAATGTTTTTACAAACCAGAAACAGACTATATGAATACATAGAAAACAAACTTACAGTTACCAAAGGAGAAAGGAGGGGAGAGATAAATTAAAAGTTTGGAATTAACAGATACAAAATACTATATATAAAATAGATTAACAACAAAGTCCTACTGTATAGGACAGGAAGCTATATTCAATATCTTGTAATAAACTATAGTGGAAAAGAATCTGAAAACAAATATATATATGTATATATAACTGAATCACTTTTCTGTACACCAGAAATTAACACAACATTGTAAATCAACTATACTACAATTTATATATATATATATATGTGTGTGTGTGTGTGTGTGTGTGCGTGTGTGTGTGTGTGTATATATATATATATTCCTATCTCTTTTATTTTCTGGACCAAGGTACCTAGTAGCTGAAATCATGAGGACATATCTACCACATTACAATATAATTTGCTTCATCAGAAACTTTTCTACAAAGTCATCATGGGAAACATGAGCTTCTAGAACTGAATGTATCAGTTTATCCCTTCAGAGTGTTTAATAGTTAAAAGTTTTCTGAGTCATTCATCTATGCCTTTACATGACTGATTTCTAAACCACTACAGAGACCTACTTATATTCTCCCCACCAAGCATCCTTCTGACTTGTGTATAATAAGATATTAAAAGATGTCAGTGAACATACTAATTTTCTAAAATCTCAAATACATAAACAGGCTTTAAAAGACCATATGCTCGTCTTCTTTAGTTTCTAAACCACGATGTATGCACTGGGCATGATTTACTCCAAAGCTTGTGCTAAATGAAATCCAAGGTGGTTCCACAAGTGATGAATTTATGATGGAAAAACAATTTCACTCATTTGTTTTCTTATCCTAGGTTTTTTCTCCCCAAAAATATATGGGGGTGGGGTGAGTATAAAAAAGAAAAGAAACAGGAGGCATACTTGCAAAGTTTACAAAGCAAAAGAGAAATATTATGGTTCTATGAATGAAGAATGTTTTTAACAGTGTTTCAGATTTGGCAGGACATCTGGTGTGGCTGCTACAGAGGGCTTTAGAAGCAAATAGATAAATTCTGCTATCAGTTCCCTCACTCTGCTACCATATGGAAATCTTTTTCTTTTTTCCTTTATTCTATCCATTATTGATTGAGAGAGACCAAATCAAATTAAAAATTGCTCTATGAACTGTTTCCTACCCAATGTTTTGGATTGCCTGACATTGTCGCCTGTTTTTCGTACATAGACTCAGTTCCTGACTTCAGCTTCCTTAAATAGGTTTCCATGCATTGGCTTAAATATTCTATAGAAATCAGAGTTTTAAAGAAAAGTAAGGATCTGGAAGACTCAACATTGTTAAGATGTCAATTCACTCCAAATTGATCTATGCAAACCACATGAAAATCCCAGCAGGTAGTTTTGAAGATAATGAAAATTCTGATTCTAAAACTTCCATGTAAAAGAAAAGGAGCTAGAGTAGGCAAAGCAAATTTGAAAATGAACAAAGTGGGAGCCCTCACACTATACAATTTCAAGACTTAAATATTAAGCCACACTAATCAAAACAGCATGGTATTGGTAAAAGCAAGGACCACTGCTGGAGTCTAGAATCAATGACATCCCAGTAATAACGAACTCTCCTAGAGCCCAGATCTTTGCTTCTAAATGCCATTTTTCAGTAATGAAAACCAGAACTCCTTGTAGAAGTAGTTGATTTCAAGGGTGAGGTGGGGAAAATATAAGATGAACTTGGAGCATCTTGTTATCCAGAAGTAAGGATGTGCTCAAAAAAGGACTGGAGCATGCCAAAAGGTTACAGGAGCCAATCTAAAAGAGCTCCTAATGTCTAAAGCTGGAACAAGTTGAGCAACAAAACAAATTATAATAGATCAGATTATAACAAACAGAATACAATAAGTATCCATGAGTCTGTAATAATATAAATAAATAATTGAATAAATAAATAAGTGAGAGAGGACAGCTCTTCCAATTAATACAGAAGAGGTGACGAGAATAGGAATGCACCACAGTTAAAACTGTAGTAGGCAAGATCTACCAGTGACTGCTAGTTAGTGGACAAAACTTTGCGGAGAAACGCAGTATTTGCCTAGTCTCAAATTATCTCCCCCAAGATCTTTATTAGTTAGAAAAGGAGAAATAGGAAGACCTGGCAGATAACACCTGAGTCAAGGGATCAAGGTCGTCATCACCAGTAAGAGGACACACTGACATCATGCATCTTTGATGCGACGCATTTAGAAGGGCTTATCTCCTCTGTCGTGCGCCTGCGCGAAATTCACAAATTTAATCTATTTATGAAAAAAACATTAGAGCAATCCAAATTGTTGGACATTCTGCAAGACACCTGTCTAATATGCTTCACAAATGTCAAGGTCCTGGAAGACAGAGAGGAGCTCTCACAGATTCAGACAACATGGATACATGAGAAGCAAATGCAGTGTGGAATCCTGGATTGAGTTTGGGCCAGAAAGGACCACTACGGGAGACTGATGAAACCCAATTAAGTCTGTAGTTTTTTTTTTTTTAAAGAAAGATTCCAGGTGCTGGCTTTTTAATAAAATTCCCCTAGTCACCATAACGCAATCTTCAAAAATAGCCCCCATGGTAGTTTACCATGATTATTCACTACATTTAAGAATAAAGAATAAATAAGGATGTGTCAATGGATGCTAGTAAATTAATGCTTCAGAAAGTGCTGCTGATACACACTCAGCCCAGAGAGACAGCATCATGTACCCAACACACGTCCTCACTTCATAATCTGTTGATCTCCTCTGTCTGTTCTCACTGGTCTCTGCATCTGTTGTACTCTCTCTCCTTTTCCCATCTGTCTCTCTTTTTCCCTCTTCCTCCACCCTTCACCCAGCCTTCTGGATTATGTTAATACACAGTATAGAACTGAAGTATGTTTTTAAGTAACTGATATTATCGAGTTTTATAGCTTCTCCACGTAAGCTTGTAAAAAGTTTCTCTCTTTGAAAAAAAAAAAAAAAGCTAAAGCTGTATTAAGGTGATTGTTCCTCCAGGTACCACTCACAGTGATATAGCATGTGTGAGCTTATTGGCTCCTGAAAGAAAATGTTCTCCTATCTCTGGCAAAAAGCTTAGAAGTCCATTCCGAATGCTGCTGTGAGATGCTTTTTTTTTTTTTTATGAGATACTTTGAAATAGACAAAAAAAGCACACAAAGATTTTATTCTTTAACATTATAAATCAAACCAGTTTCACCTTCTTATCCCTAATCGTGCTGCAAATGAACACAGCATATAAAAGACCAGCTAAAATATCATAAGTAATTTCAAAATGGGATGGTTATTCTTTTTCTAGAAAAGCCTAATTTTTACTTGCAAAAGAGAGTTAATCAAATTCTATTACATTTGCTTTTCTATCATCACTACGTTTTTTAGAAAAACAAATTACACTGAGTGTTGAGATGGTACAATGAGGTAGATGAGAGGCACTCTGCGTTAGCTATCCCATCATTTATACCAAAATTAATTTCAAGTGAAGCTCAGGCACTTTCAGAATCTGGCTGTCATCCTAAATGCCTTCACCGGGGGATGCAAAAATGTTGCTCCTTTTTTTTTTTTTTTTTTTTCAATTTGCTGCTGATTTCCTAAGTTGAATTACCTCCAATTTAGTTCTGAAAGAGTTTGATCAAAAAAGATCCCAAAGATCAAGGAGGATATGAATGTATGTTCTGCAAGTGAAATCAAATATAGTATTCCTCAAATATATTAGTACTAGGTTTGCTAAATCCATTCTTTCTTCACTCTCCAATCCTGCCTACATCTGGCCCTGGACTGCATTAAATGCCAAATACAGGAAAAGAGAATGAACTCCAGGTGTGTGTGTATAAGAATGGGTGTGCTGGATGTTTGGGTTGGGGGAGTAGGGCGTGGACTGCAGGGGTATATTTCTATATTTAGAATAGCCTGCTGATTGAAATTTCCCAGCTATGTGCACAGCTCCCAACCATATTTTCACTGTGAGAGAACGAAAATAACTAGACATTTGGGGCAACCTGAACATGAAAGAGAAGGGTCAAGATGCAAAATTCTGACCCATAGATGATTCAAGTAACTAAAGGACACATTTTAAATCTTTCCATTAGTCCCTTGGAGAAATACAAAAAGATTTTTGCATTCATAAAACAAGAATAGAGAAGCTTCAACAAATTAAAATCATGATGGCTCCAATTTTTAAATATTCAATAAGAGGGTTGTGAAGCACATTTAAGGGAATCTATTATCCACTGCAAGAACAAAAAGATATAGAGACCATGATTAAGGGAGATACAATGAGGGACATAGAGATTAAATCCGAAGTCTCTAGCAAACACTAATCGTTGCCTTCTCAGCATCCATTCTCCATTTCTTTCTCATTAATACTTAGTTTAAAGGGGACCTCGATGGCTTCTCCCTTTCCGTTCGCTCTTCTGTCCATTTTCCTACTGGACCACTGGAAGGACACCTGCAGAGGGAGTGGCCACCTTGGGATGCTGAAGGTGAATGCTAAAGATGATGACTCAGTAAAAGAGAATAAAACAAATAACCCTGCATCTTTATGGCATGTGGAGTTAGCACACCACACCTAGACTTCTTACTCTGGATTTCTTATTATATCAAAATTCAAAGCTGTATTTTGTTGAATGAAACATTTTGGCAGTTTTCTGTTTATCTGGAAACAAAAATGATGTCATGTAATAGAATTCAATGGCATTAAGATAGTCTTATGCATTTATTCATTAATAACATACCATTATTCATGTGTAACATTCAGATAATATCTGAAATAATGCTGTCTGATACAAAATCCAACAAATGACTCAGAAAAAGAAATGAGTGAAGAGGATAGGAGAGGGGAAGGAAGGGAGATGGGGAGGGAGAAGAAAACAGAGGTGAGAGAGTTTTAAAGAAAATATTTTTTTTAATTCCAAAAGATGAAGGGATACAAGTGTCTTATATTTGGGAAGGTCTCCCAGGTGCTGGAAAAATTAATAACAAATGTCCACATTTTGTACAACAAGGATAAAAGGATTATCTCAAAAGTTCCTTGAAAGAAAAAATAATATACACAGATACAAAAATAAAATGGAGGGAAAAATAAAATGAAGTATCTCAGAAACAAATCTTGTCCCTGTGATACAGCCAGACTTTCTCAGGCTGATGTCCAGCACTGGCAAAAGCTGAGATATCTCCTCTGAGCCATCTATGACCACGGATTATACCTTCCTTGTCAAAAGAGAATTATCAATTTGATTAAAGCCAACTCCCTCCGCCACCTTGTGGAACTTCAACCTGCGTGGGACACAGCAAGTAAAAATTACCAATTTACTAAACTTAAGGAACTGTGTTATTTATATTAATGAAAAGCTTATGAATATTTTTTTCAAAATGTGGACAGTACTGGTTTGGTTTAGGAGGAATGATCAGCCATGCTGTTGGTCTTTGTTTCCAAGTCTTAGACCCCTATGACAAACCTGTAGCTGGAACTTGAAAATGAAGTGACTTTCTGATACCTGTTCCCAAGAATGAGAGCGAGCAAGAGATGGGTACTCTTGGGAGTGTCATCTTTCCAGTCGTACTATGAGAAAAGTTGGCTTCTTAAGAAATTTCAGTTTCCTTAGGGAAGACATAGCTTCTTAAACCGTGAATGGATTCAGAAGGCAAAATCCACTGAGGATACAGAGGGGAGAAAAGTGCCCTGAGTCTTCAGTACAAAAGAAAAAGGGAGAGAGACAAAGGTGCAGGAAGAGATGGTACTAGATTACCTACCGATGATGAGGAACCCAGAAGTGAACAATGAAGCTCAGACTCATCTCCTGATTTCTTATGGCTCAGAACCAACTGCATGAAATGGACTAAAACCATCATCAAGTAAAGGAGGACAGTGAGGGAAGGAGGACTTCCAAGTGGAAACTCCGAAAGGAGACTTACGGGGTTTGTATAATGACCCTGGATGTTTATACAGTGCCCTACATTGTGCAAATATACAACCTGTTCTTGAGATCTTGTGCATCCTCATCCAGCACCAAGTCCTAGGAATGTGGCAAGGGATTCAATTTCTCAGAAACTCCATCTGTGAAACGGGGTACTGTTGGTACCACCAGACATTTTCATAAGGATATCATGAAGGTAAAATTAAGAAATTTGCAAAAAATACTTAGCACACACACTCGGTTGGTGAATGCTAGTTGTTTTTTGTGTATTTACAAATGTTTATATTCTTATCATACATTTTTCTTCAGAATACCCCAGTAGTATCATTACTTCCTTAATTTAGGTCACTACACTGATGATCAAAAAGGTTAACTTGACCTAAGACACACAACTTCCAAAGAGAACTCAATGTGGATCTCCTGCTTGTGAGTTCAGTGTTTATTTGTCTTTTACTCTATTACCCCATGGCTATTTTCTGAATATAAAGAGTATGATTTTAAAGTTTTTTAAAATAATTGGATATAAACAGTTGTCAGCTTTATCCAGCTGACAGTTTAAAAGGTTATTTTAATTATGCATATATTATTTTGTGTAATAAATAAAGGAGTAAAGTAGCATGGACATTGGATGAATGTTCATTTTTATCTTTAATCAGTGTATCAGCCGCTCCTCCCCCAAATTATTAGAGGATTTTTGTTTGTTTGTTTGTTTTGGTCTTAATGTTTCTTATTTAGATTTTATGTAGGGACATCTTAATACTATATTCATACAACACATTATATGTTCATATATGTATATACATTTATAAGTATATTATATATAAATAAAATTATATTATTTGCTCGTAATTTTTTCTTTCCTCCCTTACCTTACTATAGTTCCCCTTTATGAGAGGTTACTAACTCTGATTGATCTTGTAATTAGCTTTAGTTTAACGAACTCCTACAAGATGTGATGTGAGCAGACAATATAAGTAAGTTTCCACGGTTTAGCCTACCTTCCCTACTTCTGTTATTACCAAGAGAATAGTAGGCACTGGGTATTCACTGAGCCCAGAATGAGGTGTGTGGTATAGATCTGAATGTACCCACTGCCTAGAGCCAGGTCAAGTGAAACTGACTTAGCCCAGAAAGTTTCCAGCCAAGTCATTCATCTACATATTCATAATCAAGAAAAAACAAATGTTTGTTGTTGTAATCCACTGGGATTTTGTAGTTCTTTGTTAAGCGGTATTATTACTGTAATATCTGACTAATACAACATGCCTGAAGAAAGACCTCAGTGATAATAACCTTTGGGTTGCAGAATTAGGAATGACTTTTATTAATTTCTTTTTAGTCATTGAATGACTTTAACACTAGCGTGTTTTACTTTGCTTTGATTTTTTGAAACATTTCTTTAGCTAAAGAAATTACTTTCACATTTATGTTACATATTTGTATTTATAAACACACTTGTCTTAAAATGGTTTTGATTAGGAACTTTTGATATTATATATTATTCAATATTTATTCGAACTTAATTTTAAAATTCAACTTGTTCCATACCTTAAAATGTCAGAAGTAAAATCATCTCCTGGCTCAGAGTGACTTAGATTATTTTTTTTAAAGCAAATTGTGGAATCAGTGAATTGTAGTCTACCTTCTTAGGGATACGTGAATTTCTTCAAAATGTCATGAGGCTGGCATAATTAGTTGCTCATGGAGAGCCAATTCTTAGAGCCATAGCCTTACAGAAAAGACAGTCTTAGTCTATTTCAATTTATCTAGAATCCAGAATGAACTCTAATTTATACAACAATTGGAACATCCCACATGGATACATCTGTTGAGCTGTGATAAATCACAGCGACCTTTGAGAACACTGGTGAAGCATTTGATGAAGAGGCTAAGGGGAGATAGTTCATCAAACAAGATAGTGTTAAGGAAATGTCCAGAATCCAAATTTATTCTTCACGGTGCCTCTAAGTTACCGTCCCAAAGTCCCTTGAGCAAGAAAGACAGAGGCCGATCACTTTGGCACAGGGGAAAATCCAGCGTTAGTGTCCACTCTGCCATTCAGCCTTTTTCTTTAGCCTCCTCTCTCCTGGGTGGCTTGGACCTAAGAGGGACATTTAGGCTGGCCCTAAAAAGTAGACTTATAAACACATAAAATTCACCTTTCTAGTACTACAATAATGTTTTCACATTGACCTCTCCTAAAAGAATTTAAGAACCACTATGTGGTAATTGTCTCAGGTAAAAAGGAGAAAAAAGACCATGAATCTTTTGAATAGTTTAAGTGTTAATGACAATTCCAATTTTTTTCTTATTATCATACCTTTTTAGTGCCTTCTTTTAGCACAAATAACATTGGTTTGAGGAGGGTATAGCTTGGTGGTAGAGTGCATGCCTCGCATGCTCAGGGTCCTGGGTTCAATCCCCAGCACCTCCGCCAGAAAAATAAATACAGAAACTACCCTCCAAATTTTATTTTTGAAATAACATTGGTTTAAAATGATACACAGAAGACAGAATTCTCCAATGCTTCACTTCCTTTGCCTTCCCCTGGACTCAGTGTTCTCCCCTCCCAGGGCCGCTTAAAGCAGAGAATAGCGTGAATTACGGGAGGCATGGGGGAATGGCAGGAGTGCCTTGATGCTCATCAAGGGGTCTTTCCAGTGTTTTTCCTGAAATAGAAGCCGTTCCAACTGCAGACTGCCTCGTGAGTGTTTGGGGGCCCTGAGACAGTGTACCTTTTCAATTAAGGAATCAAGGTGTGTATTCACCTCATCGATTTTAGGAAGACCACTGGCAATTACTAAAAGAAATACAGAGTGGAATTAGTTTCCTCACTGAAAGTGTTTCTTCTCTGGATATTATGCTAATACCTCTGATGGTGCTTTCTTTGCTTCCTTTATTTTTCTCTTTGCTGCTCATCTTTCTCCATTTCTAGTTCAGTTTTTTCCTTTTGCCTTTTCCTGACTTTCTTAGACAAGTCTCAATACCAGGTTTCTCTTAAAAACCCACATATTATTAAAAGAGAAAAAAAGAAGGAAGGAAAGGATGAGGGAAGAAAGAGGGAAGAAAGGAAAATTTCCTATTATCTGCCCAAATTTACCTCAGTGTCTAAACACTCCTGTTGTCCTGAGTCCCAGCTGATTTGCATATTTGGATGTGTGAGGCTGAGACCTGCTCTGTGGAGAGAACAGAGTTGTAAGCTGCTCCTGAGGTCTCCCTTAGCAGTATTCCCCCTTATTATTGATGTGCATTAAATTGGTATGAGAGCTAAATATTTTAGTAACCTCAGTTACCTTTCTGTAAACTGTGCCTACTTTGCTGCTTATCCAGATGCTCCTGTGACCTCTTTGTGGAACTGGCAATTTATGAACAGAAGCAACTTGCTGTAGTTTGATGCCTTTGGAACCCAAAAGGCAGTCCTCGCAGGACAGATGTCCTGCTAAATATTTAACAACCAGCTCTCTGTTTAAAAAGCCCTAATCGCAGTGTTTGCCAATTTCCAAGGTATAAATATCCCCACTATGGCCAATTTCAGGCTACTACCATCATCTCATGGAACTCAGCGTTGGGGAGAGAAGTACGTAGGGGCCACCCCCCAGCAGGTGTGAGGCAGCTCCAGCATCCTTCTTACTGGCTGGATTTACTAATCCCTCAAGCACTTGAGATGCCCTGGGTCAGTCATCCCAGGGTCCACTTTTAACACCCACTCTCTCAACATCCACCCAGTGCTGTCTACCCTGCCCCTATCTCTGCCTGCCTTGGCCTTCTACTTCCTAGGGAACACACTGAGGTGAAGGAGATGATCTGAAAACATCCCATCAAATTCCTGCCTTGCACATACAATCTCGCATCACTGCAGCCACCCTCACAGTCTCTCTTCCATCCTCTGAAGAAGAGGCTGTTCTCCATTTCAGTTTATTTTTTTAATTGAAGTATAGTCAGTTTATAATGTTGTGTTAATTTTTGGTGTACAACATAATAGTTCAGTCATACATATATGTACATATATTCATTTTCATGTTCTTTTTCATTATAGGTTACTACAAGATATTGAATATAGTTCCCTATGCTATACAGTAGAAACTTGTTGTTTATCTATTTTATATATAGTAGTTAGTATCTGCAGATCTTGAATTCCCAATTTATCCCTTCCCACCTCCTTCCCCCCTGGAAATAAAGCCACAGATTTTTGGTCCATTAATCTTTGGTCAATTATTCTGCTTCTTTGACCCACATATCTGTTTTTGTACCAATACCATGCTGTTTTGATTAATGTAACTCTGTAGGATTGCCTGAAATCTGGTGAAGTTAGTCTTTCAGCTTCATTCTTTTTCTTCAGTATTGCTTTGGCAATTCTGGGTCTTTTGTGCTTCCATATGGTAGGATGGTTTGGATTGGTAGGATTATTTGGTAGGATTATTTGTTCTTTGTTCTAGTTCTGTGAAAAATGTCCTGTTCTGTAATTTGATAGGGGTAGCATTCAATCTGTAGGTTGCTTTGGGTAGTATGGCCATTTTAACAATATTAATTCTTCCAGTCCAAGAGCAGGGGATGTCTTTCCATTTCTTTAATCATCTTTAATTTCCTTAGTCAGTGTTTTGTCTTGTGTTCAGAAACCCATCTCCTTGGTTCCATTTACAGTTATTCTCACTCTCTTGGAGTTTTAGTCCCTCCTCTGCTTCCTTCCTCTCTTCTCAGCTGACAAATGTGCTCAAGGCTTGCGCTTGACCATGGTTTCAAAAAGAATCATTTAGTCCCACTTCCTTCTAGATTATTCCTCTCAGTAGTTTCCATTCTTAACCAAGCTTCTCGAAGGAGTATTTGATAGGCAGACAGCTAAGATGGCTCCCCAGGTGCCCACCACCTGGTGCACACACCCTGTATAATCGTGAGGGTTTGTGAGCATGATGGCCCTCACTCCTGTGGCTAGGTCACTGTATGTGGCATAGTGGAATTTATGAACGGGAGATTACCCAGGCTGGACCTGACCTAATCACATGAGCCCTTTAAATCTGGGTCTAGAGGCCAGAGACAAAGGAGTCAGAGATTTGAAGCAGGAGAATCATTTGATAAACTATTGTTGGCTTAAAAATGGAAGGGGCCACATGACAAGGAATGTGGCAGTACCTCGGAGCTCGAGGTGGTCTCCAGTCAAGAGCCAGCCAGGAAACAGAGACCTCAGTTCTGCAGCCACAGGAACTGAGCTCTGCCACCAGTAGGAATAAGATTGGAAGTGGCTTCCAGACAAGAACCCAGCCTGGCCAACACCTTGATTTTTGCCTCAGTGAACACAGAAGCTTTCTTTATATGGCAGAAGTTATTGCTACAGATGCCCAAAGAATCAGTCATTTAAAATGTTATGACTTGTGAGTGAAGCAAATTCAACTAATTTTTGTATGATATTTCTTGCGATATATGTGATTCCTACAGTAGGATTCCTACATTATTTTAACATATAAACACAAACACTTATATGCCTACATACAGATCTGTCAACATACGGTCCCAGGATAGAGCTTAGTCCAGAAAGTGGGATCTTCTCTTAAGGAGTTTACCGTCTAGGTGGAAATAATATCACATGTACTCAAGTAACTATCATGTGAGAAAAAAGTGATGTGTCACTAAACCTGGAAATAAATTTCTATAATTTCAGAAATGGATGTAGACATAAATATCAGAGAAAGGAGTAATTATTTCTTGCTGGCATAACCACGGGAGGTTTTATCAACAAGGCGGTGCATGGTCCGTTGTGTGAAGGACACACTGAGCTAAGTAGTATTTTTCCATCCCCTGAGCAGAAAACCATGATATCACTCTGTTTCTAAAAGATGGTTTTCCCTCACAGAAGTACTCTGGATTCAGTTCAGTCCAAAAATTTGGAAATTAGTTACTATTCTCAAAGGAATAAAACTCTGGACTTTTAACCTTATTAAATTTCTGACATTAGCAAATCCCAGCAGAGTAAAGAGGGCTTGTTTTCTCGCTGCAGGACCTGAGCCTCTTGGAATGAGGTCATGTGGGTAGAACAGCCCCAGGCAGAACACAGAGCTCACTCTCGGGGGTCAGCTGACAAGTTTCACAGAGAAGACCATATTTTTCCCAAACCTTTCACCAATCTCCATCAGGAAATATACTTTCTGGAGATTTTGTTCCCAATCACTCATCCTTGGGAGGGAAACAAAATGTGCCGTTACTACCTCACCCACAGAGAATTTCGTGGCCCATCAGCTGTCACTGGAGACTTCAGAGAACACGGTGCTTGGGCACCAGGGCATAGAAGACAGAGTAAGTCATTCAGAGGAGGAGAAGAGTGGGCTCAGGAATAGGTCAGATCCCCACGAGGCGGGTGAAGGCAGATTGTATGGAGTAGAGACAGTGGGAAGCTTCTCTAGGAGAGAAGAAATTGTAGAGATGAGGAGAACACAGGAAGCCAGCATCTCCCATCCAAATGTGACTTTCAACAGGTGAGTAACAGAAGCTTAGAAAGGTATTGAACTTCCTCCAAGGTCACACACATGACAGATTCGAGGATGTGAGCCCCAGTTAGGTCCTTTCTCTCTCTTGCTTCCCTCTGACTGTCAAAGCAATATTCCCTTCTGAGACTGTAGATTTCTGAATCATGGTAAGTATTCAGTCTTACTTACTTCATTTTCCTGACGACCCATGGCGTGTTGGAGGTGTTAATAGATGTTTGTGGTGCAGAAATAATTTGTTCTTAATCATGAACATCCCATTCTCATTCACACAGTGCTACAGAACCTACCCTGCCTATCCTTACACACACACATACATACATCATGTGCGTGCACACGGGCACGCACACATGCCCATGCACACACACACACACTACTTATCATGGAGTCCAGAAGAAATATTTGGCTTTTAATTCCTTACGTACAAAAAACGATCTCAGTCCGATCTGTTCTGCGCCTTTGAGTCCTCCCATAGACCGTGCCTACGTGAAAACAGCAGAATTTGCGTCAGCTGACCCGTATTACCCATGTGCTGGAATACTTCAAGAAACTCAAAGCTACAGATGGCAGGGCTCTGGTCTAGAGATTCATTTTTGATTGGTCTGGCATGGGGTTCAGGCATTAAGAAACTTAAAGAGTCCCTCCTCCGAGCTGATCTTAATGTACAGTCAGGATTGAGAACCACTGATGTAAATTTTATTACTTTTCCATGAAGAACCTCCCCGCCCCACCCCCACCGCCCCCGCCATGGACTAATGAAATCAGAATCTCTAGGGATGGGGCCCAGGCAGCAGTATTTTTTAAGCTCTCCCACGTGATCCCAACGTGCAGTCAGGCGTGAGAATTTCTGCATCAAAACGGTGGTTCTAGGCCAGGAACACATACAAGAAACATCCTAGGAGATTTTTAAGAACACACATCCAAGTAGCACACTCAGCCTCACTCAGGTTCCTTGGTTTGCAAAGCTTCCACTTCCGTCACTGCTGGTGGCGGAGGCCCACATTAATGGGAGCAGACCACGGGTGACTTGCTTCCTTGAGGTCCTCTCACCCAATTAAAGTCGGAGCGTCCCATCTCACGGAGTTGTTACCACCACAGATGAAGGAAACAGGTGCCCAGAGAGGCGCTGAAAAGGAGCCCGTGGAGTGCTGACAAGCCGACCTGGGCAAGAGGGTGACCTGTAGACGGGCTCCCGCGCTTGCTGGTGGGGTTATGCTTAGTGCTGGGGACTGGGAGGAGACGTCCGCGCCTAAAATGGAACCAAGTTCATATCTGCACAAAATCAACCCTCAAAAAGTACTCATTGAATTAATGAATCTAGAGAAAGTTCCCGACGGGCCTGAATCTCTGCTTCTGGGGTGTATTCATCTAGCAATAGGAGTCCTTATGGAATTTGTTCAGAAGAGTTTATTGGTAATAAACAGGTCCAATCAACAGCTTCTGGCTACAATGGATAGCAGTCCTGACATCGAACACTCTGCTGCTAGTGATAAATTAAGAAAATGTCAGCTCTGGGTTTCTACTCTATCCTGTCCCTGTCAACTCATTCACTTCACAAGTGGCCGAGAAAAGCATTAAGGCTGCAATGTACATCTGCTTGGAGGATGCATCATTGTTGCTTCCAGCTAGCGTGACCTTGCTGTGAGCTGGTAAAGGGGACCTGCAATCTGTCTAATGTGTAACTAGTCCCATGTAATCTCGGCAAACTGTCAAAGGGAGTTTTGAGACTTTCCCAGCGTTACTTTGGTGATGAAAGAATACTCTTTCGCTCTGTGGGTAATAACATTTTATGGAATTAGTTGCCTCTCGCTTCAGGGCAATGTATTCCAACCTTTCACCTCCACTCCCTACTATAATGTTGGCTCCTTGGATAAAAAATACAAGGAACTTCTGTTAAATGAGCTAACTGCTGGAAATATTATGGCTGCAGGCTGAAAGAAATGAGGTGTGTTCCACAGACCACATAAAACAATGAAAGCAATTTAAAGACAAAATGTAGAGAAACAAGGAGCAATTTTGCAATAGCTAAAGCATATGAGTGGCCTGCTGCTTTGGGCAACGAACGCTCTGCAGACCTTGGCGCCCGCCCAGTCTGGCCTCCCTCTCTGGATGAGGTCTGGACAACTAGAACATTCCATTTTCAAAATCAGCCTTTCTGATCAACCTGTAGAAGGTCAAGGCAGCCATTAGGAACCAGAACTCTCCAAGGCTGCCCATTTCCTGCTGATTCAGAAGAGGGGCAAAAGCAAGGACAATTTGCAGTTGATTAAGTGGTCTGTGAACTAAGGATAGTGTTCCTTCTGGTTCCATTCCCCATTGCCCGGTTAATGAAGCACTTTGTTGAGCAAGAGCGCCATCTATGGGAGAAATAGGTTATACTGAGTCTACCCTTAACATCTCCAAGATTATAATTTATACCAGACTGGTGATTTTTAAAAGGGGACAATTTTGACCCCCAGGGGACATTTCTGGCAACGTCTGGAGACATTTTCTGTTGTCATAACTGGGTTGGGTTTGTAACTGGCATCTAGTGGTTAGAGGGCAGGGAGACTGCTAAGCATTTCACAATGCACAGGCTATCCGGCCCCCCACAACAGAAATTTTCCCACCCTAATGGCAAGGAGGGGAGATGCTGTTTGAGAACAAGAGAATCTGTGACATTTGTGCTTACAGTTGGGTCCCCCAGGCAAAAGATTAATTTTTGATTTAAATCTTTTCATATTCCCACCACTTCTCATTTCACCCTATGGTGTTAATAATTTAATATATTAATCTGCATCTGGGCTAACTGAGAAAGAGAACTGGAGGCTGAGGACAGCACTTAAGGCAGAGAAATAAATTTTTAACTGTAGCATTTTAGGGATTGGTCCCTAAATGGGACTAATACTTTGGGTTCAACCCACCTTCGTGGCTGGTTAAGTAAATAAAACTGTAATCCATGGTGCTAAAACCATCACAGCTGACATTATAGTTGTAAAAGTTCTCATGGCTTGTACACAATACTGAGAAAAATTTCGACTTTCTTGAATTCTCCACTCAATGCACGCTGGTTCAGCAGGTCACTGTTCAGTTTACTAAGTGGGATTTGGGAGAACTGAAGACTGAAAGTCAGCTTCTGAGAGATCTTCCTTCTGTCCCAGAGAAGCACATGTACCCCTAGGGTTCATGACAGAGCAGATTTCTATAAAAAATATAGCCTTGGGCCAGATTTTTCTGCCCTTTGAAGACTCACCATTGTGGACTATGAATAAAACTTTGAAGCCTCATGCTCCAGGATTGTCACAACCTCAGGTACTTTGAGAGGCCAACGCCTGCCCCATGGAGAGGAAACTTTGCCCCACCTGCAGAGCCTCCTGCCATCCTCCCCCAGGGAACCCTACTCTAGCCTCACCACCTCGAAGAAAAGCAAGGGATCAACCCATTTGCCTGAAAAGATGAGTACCTCTTTTTACCTGTATGGACTTGTCTCTCTCCTTCCCTCTTTAATGACTAAACGTTAAATTCATCTCATCAACCAATGAACATCTACAACGTACAGCCCAAAGCCATGGAAATGCAGAGACAAGTAAGAGGGTCCCACTCAATGAGATGTCCAAGCAAGGGTGCTATTCTTACATTCCCTGACTCCAGTACCTTCTTCCATTGTGGCATGGCATCCAGTCTTGGATGTTGCCTTTTAAAAAAAACCGGCATTCTTGAAAGTTACCTGCCCATCCATTCTGTCATTAGCGACAGCAGACTAAATAGTAAACCCTGAAAGTCACTAAGATCTTGCCAGGTTTTCTATACCATATCTAGATTTCTACACTGTGCATGAGTCAAAGTATTCAGTGAGAAGTATTAAAGCATCCTAAAAATTTATATTAAATGAGTAATGATTTAATAACTTTCTTCTTCAAGTGCCATCAGCAAGAAATTGTACAGTTTAATGGGAAGCCTTGATTTATTGGTACTGAAGATTGCCTCAGCACAGCCAGTTTGCCTCATAATTTGTAGGAAAGAAACAAGATTAAAAAGAAATTTGAAGGGAAAAAATGAGTTGGGAAAAATTGGCAACAGGGCTTTTGCAATATGAATTATAATTGAAAAAAGGACATCCTTGTTGAATCTAGGGCATTTTTAGGCACAGATAAAACTAGTGTCCCCCAAACTATCTGATGTTGGATCATTGCTTTTAGTCAAATGGATCTGACGGGTAGTGAATTTTAAAATGATATTCTCAGTAATTGTAAGAATATAGGGTAAGGAAAATACTAATGCAACACGTAAAGTCACCATAAACTCTGCAAGGTATTGAGTTGTTCTCTTCCCGATTATGACTTGATGAGATGCTTGGAGGTCTGTGGGACAATGGGAGGAAATGAATGTAAATGGTGTGTAAATAAAGTAAAATATTGGAACTTTTTATCATTTTAGTTCCAAGGGCAAAAATGTTCCAGAAGAGTGGAACACTCATTCTATGACCTAAATATAGTGAACAAAGGTGAAGGAGATGGCTGGCGGGGACTCTGTCTACTCAAAAGCTCAGTTTGCAGTAGTTCAGTCTAGGATTATAGGGTTTGAAAAAGAGGACAAATCTGAGTTATAGACTCATAGTTGTGTGTAGCAATATTATTTGCTAGTCCAAATGCTGCCGAATTTTGATTTGCTGGAAAAACAGTTCACTTCTTTTTGCTGTACAGAAAAAAAAATGTTTTTAACAAATATGAACACTATAGCTACAGAGGGCTTACATTACTAAGAATATGTGGTTGTTTTTATTACCAATAAATTGAGGTTAATAGTTAGGCAGTTTGGGGCAACCGCTTAGATTTCTCACGTTCCATTTGAAAAGTGAAGTTATTAAATCATCACTCATTTGCTATGAATTTATAAAGCACTGCAGTTTTGGCGACGTACCTCATAAACTTCAAACATCAAAGGCCAGATTGTCTACTCAGGCTCTTTCAAGAGCAGCTTGGGGGATCAATGTTCTAAGGAACCATGGGCTTTACAACTATTTCCGCAGAACCTTGAGATCAGAAGAACCCAAAGATCATCTGACCAGCCCTCAATGGTCAAGACAGCCAAGATGAGCCAGAACTTTCCAGTGCTGTCCATTTCCTGCTGGTCCCACCCCCATGCTGTTGCTTAATTATGTTTACTCTAATGTACCGACTAAGAGTTTGTCTAATTGGAGATATGAAGACTTCCTAAAATTGCCCATTCTACTTGGGGGCAGATTTAACTATTAAAAACACTGTTTTTTTTTTTTTTACACTGATCTCAAATGTTTACATTCAGTAATTATCATTGTCAACACTGATCCTAGACCAGCCCCAAGGCCAAATTAAAACATGTGTGTATGTGTGTGTGTGACGATACTCTCTTCCTCAGAGACAACCCTTGTAATGTCTTGAGACAGTAGGTGACTGTCATTGTCCATGTCCCTATTCCTTCCGTGAGACTTTTCTCAATGGGCTAAACGACTCCATTTCTTTATAGAGCTTGGGGCTAATTTGGATAATGGGTTGGTTCCTCTGTTCTCAACATAGTCCTCTTGGTCTATATGCATTTACGGTGACGTCTAGAATCACAGCAATCACTCAGTGGTCTTCTGCTTAGTAAGCAGAGATGTTACCTCCTCCTTCGCTCGTATTTTTAATTCAACAAAATCCTATTCAGCAGCCGTTTTGTGCTGGACATTGTTGTGTACTGGAGGTTCAACAATGAACCACAAGACAGAGCCGCCGAATACACACTGATAGACATAAATTACTACTCATGATAAGTGAAATGAAGACAAAGAATTTAGGTGCTTTGGATAAGAATAACAAGGAAGGCTCTGATTTAGATTTTGAGGTCAAGGAAGTGTTCTCAAAGAAAGGGCCATTGAATTCTGAGATCAGAAAAATGAATGAGATCGTTGCTGTTACTCTATCAGTTAACAGATTCTACGAACAAATTAATTTTGAAAGGGCCTATATCAACATGTGGACTCATTTTGACCATATATTTGCATAGTACACATTTACTCATTGTTCAAAAAATATTTATTGAGCACCTATTATGTTAAAATGGATAAATATAAACACATGCAGATACATATTTTAAAGATACGTGCTAAGCTGGTATGAGACTACCTCTGCCTGGGTGGGTATATACGCTAGTGTGATCCCTGCTTTCCATTTAAAAAAAAATTCTTCAGATGAGCAGGGAAGTGGAAGATGAATTATTCCCTTAATAAGCCTTTCCAGGAATCCTGCCCAGGATGGAAGTCAATCTTTCCAGCTGCTAGTTCTCAAAATCTACTTTATTCCTCTTATTGCAAATTGTATTAACATGTTCTCTCTTTTTAATCTTCTCACACTCATTCCTTTATTGGCTTATTTTACTTTTCATCCTGAACCTCTAGAGCACAAGAAAACTTTTCTAAAAATTAGGATATTTCCACTTTCACACAAAGGAATTGCAAAATGGGCCCCTTCTGGTAGACCAGATGGAAAGAGGAACCCCTTCCTCTGGGCTGTCATAGTCCCATTGCAGGACTGACAGCCTACCCACTAGCAGAGGGTTGGTTATATTTCAACCCTTGCTTGGCACCCTCCTTCTGCTAACCTGGTGCTCTTCTCCCATCCCAAAGAGCACCATTCCTTCTCTTCACAATACCTCAAAGATTGCAAAGATCACGGAGAACGATTCACCATTTTCATTTGTAAAGTCTGTATAGCAGCCTGGAATACTGGCTTTGTCTTAAGTTTAATTTTTGCCCCTCAGAATAGGTCATCTGATCTTTTCAAAACTGACTTTTTACTGTATATAGAATGAGGATATTAATGAATATCTACTCCCAAAAAATTTCTGTAAAGATTACATGAGATAATTCACATAAAGCACTTAGCACAATGCCTGGAACTTTGTACGAATCCAATAAATCAGAGCTATTACTACTTCTGGTCCCTGGAAGGCAACGGCCTGAGCCAAGAAAGCAGAGCAGCCAAGTTTCATTTTCATTTATTCATACGTCTTATATTTCAATCCCCACCTACCAATGAGGGTTCTCCATGTTTAAAATACAAATACACCAGAAAGAAAATGGCCATTGAGAGTTGTGACTTATATCATGTTACCCAGAAACATAACACAATTATACCAGGACTGCTCAAAATATAAACCCATTCCTTCCACGATTCTTCTCTTGTAAAGAGAACTTAGAAAGCTACTGTTTCTTAGTCCATTTGGGCTGTGATAACAAAAATATCATAGGCTGGGTGGCTTGTAAACAACAGAAATTTATTTCTCACAGCTCTGGAGGCTGGGGAGTTCAAGGTCGAGACAACAGCAGATCTGGTGTTTGGTGAGGACCTACTTCCTGTCGTAGAAGCCGTATTCTCTCTATGTCCTCACGTGGCAGAAGGGGCAATGGAGCTTTCTGGAGCCCCTTTTATAAGGGCATAACCCCATTCAGGAAGGCTCTACCTTCATGACCTAATCACCTCCCAAAGGCCCCACCTCCAAATACTGTCATTCAGTCTATGGCAAGGGTTTTAGTCTCAATAGCACACTTTCCAATTCTTGGAAATACAACCTTGCTTCCTCTTCATTTCCTTGTTTGGGGGCTACATACTGAGAATTTGAGTTTTAGGAGATGCCCGATCCTCTCGAGCCCTTTCCCATCCAATTCTCATAATATGCATTTATCCATTTCCTTAAATCCCACACTGGGCAACCCTTTTCTTCCCAAACTTTCAAAATATTTCCAAAGCAATACAGGCATGTGCTTTAGTGATTCATCTTACTTCCTCCTCTGCAATTAAATCCTCCTTGTTCATCAGAGTTGAGACCATAGGAGTAATTCTCCTATTTGCTTCTTCTCTCTTTGGAAAAATAAACTTGTAAGAAAAGTTGGTCAAGAATGTATCAGAAATTCTACTTTCAGCCCAATGATACTCCAGCAGATGGTCACAGGACTGAGTCCCCACAGACTCCTCCTCTGGCCCCAGTTTAGCGATCTGTGTCTATGAAGCATCTTCTGTTCCATCTAGTTGAGCTACCTGTGTTTTGTGCAAAGAGCAATTATATTACTGTCTCCCTTTACCTGCCCTACATCGTGCATTTTCTGACATGCTTCCATTTTTGGTTTTATAGTTTTCCAAGCAGATATATATATACACACATATATACACACATATATACATATAGACACATATATATATCCTTAATTGTCTTAGATGTGATTGTTTTAGTAGAATTTGAACTAGGTTAGATGTAAAGAAGAACCTAATTGGCTTTTGTAAAAAACCACAGAAGTGCAAGTATGCATAAAATCATGAGTTCAGATGCCGTTAGAACACTCTGGGTTTCACCTCGTCCTCTTTGAGCCGTGCAGGGATTCTGTAGTGAATTTGTGACATGCTGCTTCCAGGACTAAAACACTTATCCCCACTATTGCCCTTAATTGTCAGCCATCTTCAAGAATTGCCTTGACTAAAGAGTTATGCAGCCCAAGTTCATGCCCACTTTCCAGGGCAGCCCACATCCAGTGACCGGTCTTTTCAGTAGTATAAAGGCTTGGTCTCTTACCCTGCCTGAGGATAACTCTGACGACCCATCCTCCTTCAGTGCCCCCTGTGTGGCCAGCCAAGTCCTTCACTGAGAGTGCATCTCAGCCCCACATTTTCCACTGCTTCCTTTCTCTTCTTTCCCCACAACTATTGATCCCAAGAGCACTCCCTAAAAAAAAACTAAAGCAACTAATCTCTATCTCAGGATCTAAACTTCAACAGCTTCCCATCTTTCGATCTTTGACATCTTTGAGGAAAGGGACTTCTATTTGCCAAATTCAACAAATCCCAAAAAAGACTCTCATTGACCTTTAATAGCGTCTAACTGAGTGGCCTGGACTGCCCTCTGTGCCCAGTGTCAGCATATTGGACAGCACAGCTCTGGACCAATTATTGCTGCCTGGCACCTGAGATGTGATGGACTCACCCTGAGGGAGGTGTCCACCCTTCCACCAATGTCTTTGGGCAGTGACACAAGATTATGTGCCTCCCATTTGAGTCTCAAGAGTTGGAGTAGGGAGAAATGATCCCCTAAAATAAGTGAGGTGTATAGCACAGAAATTGCACTGAGAAGACCCACGGGAGCCTGATATGCTTCTGCCTCCTTTTGTGTATCTTTGTCTGGTGAAGAGATAGTCCCTTCCATGACCATATTCCAATCTCGAGTCCTATCCTGTGCAGAGCGTAGGTGATCTTGTCCCTGTCTTCTCTAGTTCATGTCATTTGTTACTAACAACCATATATTGACACTGAAGCATGTGAGTACATGTTTAATTTGTTATTTTTCAGAAGGTATGGAAATTTCACCTTTATGATATTTGCCATAGTAAACCAATGTAGTTTTTTTTGTTTTTGTTTTTGTTTTTTTTTGGAGATGTTCTCCAAAAGTTTGCCTCACCCCAGACTTACTACACAGACTAGGCCCATGAGCATTTATTTGTAAATATGTGCCTATTGGTTTTGAAGTGTAGCCTGAATTAGGAAAGACTCTCCGACTACTGCTGGTGCCACATGGGTAATTATTATTGTAAATTCTGACCTGCCCCTCAGTGTTTAACTGAATTATATCTCAAAACCTTTCCAAATAAATGCACCCAGGACCTAGCCACAGTCTCTTGACTATCACCTGGGAGATGACTAGGAAAATGGGCTTTAGAGTGTCCCGGACATTGAGAGGGCACTGTCCACACAGGGAAGTGGCTGGAGGCTAAAGGAAGTTTCAGGACTGAGCCAAACATCATGTTCTCTCTCTGAACGTTCAGACCTTGATGTGCTGGCTGCTCCTTCTTAAATTCAAAAGGATCCCCAAAGCCCAAAGAGTTCGAGAGAGGCCCTAAACCTAAATCCAAGGGAAATAAAATTTCAATCTTTATGCATCATTTCACCCAACAGATGTATTCTTTCTGCCAAATCATCCTTAGTCTTTCTATCCTTTTGTCAAAGTCTGCTCTTCTAAATCCCACTCACTGTACGTTGTTAATAGCTGTTAAATTATTTAAAAGTTAAATTTATTTTAACAAATTCTCAAAGGGATCATGAGGAGAATGTATATCTTATCTTGGAAATTTGGGGATTTGCTTCTGAAATTACATTGAATGAAAGTAGCCCTGAGGAAAGTAACAGAAAGAAAAAGATGCCCAAACTTTAAAGCCCCCAATCTGCTTCTGATAAGTCAATTTTATAATAATAATAATAATAATAATAATAATAATAATAATAAGTTGAACAGCTCACATTTATAGAGTTCTTACTATGTGTTGAGGATCATATAAGGTATTTCCCATGTATTACTGCACTTTTCCCTTAAAACAGTCCTGTGAGGTTGGTAGATCCTTTACGTAGCTCCGTTTTGCATCTGAGAAACTGAATAAGCTGTCCACGCATTCCTGAACTCCCAGTTAGTTAATGGCAGGGACAGGACTTGTATTGACTCCAAGTAAGAGTCCTTAATCACTGAGTTGGGCTTCCCTTTGTCTGCCCAGGGCACATGACCATTTGCCAACTTTTCTAGACGATTGCATACTTGAAGGGTTTTGATCTGTGTTTGGAAGACTTTCAGATCTATTGATTTAATAACTTGTTCATTAGAGTGGACAAGAGTTATTCTCCAGGCAATGCAAAGCAGGTAAGAAGAACACATTTCCTTGAATGGGTAGCTATTCACAAAGTTTATGGTATGTGTTTATGTTATGCTCATTGGACCATGACAATTAAAGTGAAATAAAAAACAATTTCTTGTCAGATTCTTTTTTCTTCTCTTTTTTGTTTATTGGTTTAATCTTTGAGTTACAACAGATACTTAGACCAGGAATTTTAACCTTTTAAGGTTATGGATCCTTTTGAGATGACTGAAAGATATGAAATAATTTTCTAGAAAAATCCTTATATCCACATGCTTGCAAAAGTTATCTAAATTTTGGAAGATTTAGAGAAACCCTGAAAAAACCTGTCTGTGGAGACTTAAGAATCTAAGAAACCCATTTTAAGTACTTCTAATTTAATAAAATAAGCCCAAAGTCCTCTTTTGTGTCAAAGGAAACATCAGAAAAGAGAGACCCAGAAAGCATTCTCTTCTCTCTCCATCTCCTCAGCTTCTCAGGATGGACCTCAGGGATCCCCAGCCCCATTGCCAGGGCCACCACCCTCAGGTGTGCAGGCTGGGCCCTGTGCAAGTGTGGCTGGCTAAGGAAATGAGGGGGGACTGAATTACAGTTGTGTCTTGCTTGCTGACCATGTACCCTAGCACTGGACCACATCCACCAAGAGTGAGCATCTTTTTCTAATCTGCACGAGGATGTCTGTATATGGGCCAGCCAGTGTCCTACACGACCAATTACACCCTGGACCATGCAGCAACCAGAAATGCCCTGACTGTGGAGAAGTTTCCCCTGTCACAAAACCAAAAAGATCCTCACAAAAATTAACTCAAAATGGATTAAAGACTTAAATGCAAAACCTGAAACCATAAAATTCCTGGAAAAAAATGCAAGAAAAGAAAATCTCCTTGACACTGGTCTTGGCGATGATTTTATGGATATGGCACCTAAAACACAAGCAACAAAAGCAAAAATGAACAGGTGGGACGGCATCAAAGTGAAAAGCTTCCACACAGCAAAGGAAGCAGCCAACAAAATGAAAAGGCAACCTACAGAACGGGAGAAAACATCTGCCAACCATGTATCTAATAAGGGTTAAGGTCCAAAACATATACAGAACACATACAACTCAGTAGCAAAAAACAAAAATCAAAACCCAAACAAACAAAAAACCCGTAGACAATCCAATTCAAAAAAATGAGGAAAGGACCTGAATAGACATTTTTTTCCAAAGAAGACATACAAACGGCCAACAGTACCATGGAAAGGTGCTCAGCATCACTAATCATCAGGGAGATGCTAATCAAAACCACAGTGAGACATCAGCTCACACCTGTCAGAATGGCTACCATCAAAAAGGCAAGAGAGATCACAAGTCCTGGTGAGGATGTGGAGGGAAAAAAAACCCACGTACACTTTGAGTGGGAATGAAAATTGGTGCAGCCACTACGGAAAACAGTATAAAGTTTCCTCAAAAAATTAAAAATAGAACTACCATATATGATTCAGCAATTCCACCTCTGGGTATTTATCTGAAGGAAATGAAATTATTATCTTAAAGAGATAGCTGTACCCACAATGTTCATTATAGCTATCCACAATAGCAAAGACATGGAAACAGCCTTCAACAGATAAATAAAGAAAAGTGGTATATAGATAAATATGTGTGTGTGTGTGTGTATAATAAAAAAGAGGGATATACTGCCATTTGTGACAACAGGGCTGAATCTTGAGGGCATTGTGCTAAGTAAAATGCCCGACAGAGAAAGATAAATACTGTATGATATCACTTATATGTAGAAACTAAAAAAAAAAAAAAAATGAACTCATAGAAACCAGGGACAAGTTTGTGGTTGCCAGAGGAAGGGGGTTGTGGGGTAAGGCAAATGGGTGAAGGCTGTCAGACGGTACGACCTTTCAGTTATAAGACAGAGAAGTTCCAGGGATGTAATGTCCAACATGGTGACTATGGCTGTCAATACTATACTGCATATTTGAAAATTGCCAACAGAGTAGATCTTAAGCGTTCTCATCACAAGAAAACTGTTGTAATTACTTGAGGTGGTGGATGTTTAAGTAAACTTACTGTGGTGATCAGATCCCAGTATATACATATGTCAAATCATTACATCGTACACCTTAAACTTACATTCACATTTCATTCCATCTCTGCTTTCCCTGTGTCTGGCCCCTAACCTGATGTCTTGCAGCCTTCCATTGTCTTCTGGGTTTTCATCTTTCTACCTGTCCCTCCGGATTGTGACCTTATGTGTTTTCATTGCCTTCCACAAAGGGTTGTGATGAGAAAACAGCTTTTTGGGGATTGCTGTCTGGGCGTCTTGCAGTATGAAACCCTGTTCACATCCAGAGTCTGGACATTTAGATAAGGACTCAAGTTTAGGATTCCCACTCCAAGTTCCCACTTTGCTTTTCCTAGGACACTTTTAAAAACAGCCACTTAGATGTGAGCCCATGAAGTGTTAGTGCCCTCCACCTCAACCGCCTTGTCAGCGATAGGTGCCTGCTGCCCTGCTCTAGCCTGTTCTTGCTCCCTCATGATCAGGGACAGAGGACTGCATCTTCCTCCAGCTCATTGCCCCATTCCTGGGATCTGTAAGTAATAAATCTTGTGGCTTGACTTCCTCTGAGCAAGTGTATTTATACTGCCAAACGCCCCGGGGGTTTTCACTTCCCCAAAGTGGGAGCTTGGATGCTGAGAGTTACCTGCTCACCCTGTGTGGATGGCTTATAACTCCTCATTAAGCCGGTCATACTCAGCATGTGCTTAATTTAATGCACCAGCTGCAATTGCCTCCCTCCTCCCCCACACACGGGGTGTCTCTTTTTCTTGACTCAGGGTCCTTATTACTCATCCCATCCGTATGTCTCTCTGACACGCCTCACCACACTTCCCCAAGGCCAGCACCAGCAGACAGTACCTCTCACTCCCAGGGTATGTCATATCTTCTCTGGCTTTTATGCTCAAATGTTGGATATTTCGTATTCTGGTACAAGTGATGACCGGAATGACAAAAACACACTGCAATTTACCAGTGAGTGACTGTTGGCTGACTCCTTTGAAAGTATGATGGTGCTGAGTGCCTATTACCATTTAATCTATTCATTCTATGTGAAAATATCTTTAAGGTAAGAAAGTCTTTGAGAGCAGTGAGACCTAATGTGTAACCATCCCAGTGGCTTTTGAGTGAACGTTCGGCCTGAATCAGAGGCCCTTTTTTTTTTTTTTTTTTTTTTAGTTTTTTAATTTAATTTAATATAATTTAATTTTAGATGTTTTTGCTTTTCTTAAACATTTTATTTTTTGTGTATTTTTATCTATTTATTATTGTATTATTATTTTATTTTGACAAAGGGGGAGATAATTAGGTTTATTTATTTTTAGAGGAGGTACTGGGGATTGAACCCAGGACCTCATGCATGCTAAGCATGTGCTCTACCACATGAGCTATACCCTCCCTTCCTTTTTTTAGTATTTTTTTTTTAATTGAAGTACCATCAGTTTCAATGTGTCAGTTTCTGGTGTACAGCACAATGTCCTAGTCATGCACATACATACATATATTCATTTTCATAGTCTTTTTCATTAAAGGTTACTACAAGATATTGAACATAATTCCCTATGCTATACCGAAGAAACTTTTTTAAAATCTATTTTTATATATAGTGGCTAACATTTGTAAATCTCAAACTCCCAAACTTATCCCTTCCCACCCCCTTTCTCTGGTAACCATAAGATTGTTTACTATGTCTGTGAGTCTATTTCTGTTTTGTAGATGAATTCATAGTGTCCTTTTTTTTCTTCTTCTTCTTTTTTTTAGATTCTACATATGAGTGATGTCATGTGGTATTTCTCTTTCTGTTTCTGGTTTACTTCACTTAGAATGACGATCTCCAGTTCCATCCGTGTTGCTGCAAATGGCATTATTTTATTCTTTTTTATGGCTGAGTAGTAGTCCATTGTGTAAATATACCACAAATTCTTTATCCAGTCAGCTGTCAATGGACGTTTAGGTTGCTTCCATGTCTCGGCTATTGTATGTAGTGCTGCTATGAACATTGGGGTGCATGTATCTTTTTGAATTAGAATTCATTCCAGATATATGCTCAGGAGTGGGATTTCTGGATCATATGGTAAGTCTATTTTTCATTTTTTGAGGCTGTTTTCCGTGATGGCTGGAGGCCTTTCTTACAACACAGTTAAGATGCCTCCATAGAGACACTGTCAGTGTTGGCATTGGTGGGACGGGGAAGTTATCACAGTGCAGCAGCCTTCCTGGCAGTTCTTGGTGGGGTGTTGATTTGTCCCTGAGGCCAGTTCCTATGCCAACATTCTGTCACTTAGACTGTTGGTGAATTGTTCCAGAACAGGTCAAGCTATGCACACTTAGCATCATTTTTGACTGTCAGGGGCAGTGCAATGAAAGGAACATTTGCTCTGGTCCAGGGACATAGGACAAAGGGAAGAGGAGATGAAGAGAAGCAGAGAAGCAGACCAACAACTAAAATAGCTCAGCGAATGTCAGTAATGCAACATTCCAAAAATAGTCTATTGAGTTTTACTTTGAATAATGAGTGTGTCTGGAAAAGAGAACTATTAAGGGCCATAAGCATTTACAGAAATGCTCCCATCCTAAAGAAATGAGGAATAGTTAGATGGGGCTATGGAGGATTATGCAGCAACAAATGTAGTCAGTTTCCATTATAATCTTCTATTTGGAATTGCATGTAACTCATTTGTGGTGCTGTTGGGTTTTGATACTGAGACAGATATACCCTGAGGTATATTTTATAAGCGAAGAAAATAAATAAGAGGGTTTTCCATAGATCTAAGAAAGGTTAATCCTTTTCAACTGAAAAGCTCCTATGCTTGCCTGTGGGACTTAGTAAATTTGGGTTTCCCTGAATAGTTTTTGGTTTTTTCCAATAAGTAAGTGTAGCTAACTTCTATTTTAGGTAAATAATGTGAAGGTAAGATTTGAGAGATGTTAATTTTTATAGTAAGCCCATGACTGATTGGCAGTTTAGAGGAAAATAGGACAGGAAATGTGCAAAAGTAGTTCATGACTAACGGGAAGGGAGGAGAAAAATAAGAAGAAATAGAATAATAATGCCTTGGATTTTTACACTGCTTTAACATTTATAAAATACTTTTCTCACTGGGATATAGACTTCTTAAAAATAAGAAATTTGTCTTAATTAATGTTTGATTTCTCAATCCTTAACATAATGTCTGGCTGACAGTAGAATTCAGTAAGTATTAGCTACTTGAATATACCAAAGAGAAGCTGAATGAAAGAATTCACTGTTTTAGTTAATTTTTGCTACAATCCTATAAGTTTGGATTTACTTTCTTGATTTACATTGAAGAATTTGAGACACAGAGAGAAGAAATCTCTAAGATCACATGAGTCAATAGTAGAGACAGAATTCTAGACCCAGTTTTCTGCCCTTGGCCAGAATATTTTTTACAGAAACCTGTAAATATGATATATTACATAGCAAAAGAGGCTTTACAGATGTAATTAAAATTAAGAATCTTAAAATTGGGATATTGTCCAAGATAATCTGATGGGTTTAATCTAATCACATGGGTCCTTCAAAGCAGAGAGCTTCCTCCAGCTGAAGCGAGAGGACGGCAACAGAAGGGAAAGTTGGAGAGATTCAGAGCATGGAAGACACTCAGCCCACCTCTGCTGGAGGGGCCACATGGAAATCCTGAGAAGCAATGCGGACATCCATAGGAGAAGAGACTGACCCTCAGCTGACAGCCAGAGAGGAAGTGAAGATTTCAGTCTTATAGTCACAAGGAACTGGATTTGACCAACAATTTGGTCAAAGTAGACTCAACTCTAAAACTTCCATATAAGAGTCCAGTCTTTCCATTACCTCGATTTAGGCCTCGTGAGACCCTGCACAGAGGTCTCTGTTGAGTCCACTGGACTTCTGACCTACAGAAACTGTGAGACAGTAAATGGAAGTGTTTTTAAGCCAATATCTTTGTGGCAATTTGTTATGACAGCAACAGAAAATACTGCAGCCAATGAAAGTCATGTGACCAAGCCGAAAGTCAGAGCTCAAGGGAGACAACTCTGTCTACCATTTGGCTGTGGCCAATCTTGAATGTAATACTAGAGGACAGGGAAAAACTGGAGCTGATTTTAAACTTCTCCAATAGAACTGAAGCAAAAGTAGAACACCGGCTGCGTAGAAGAAGTTTAGTTAAAATTATTAAGAGGTGGGGAGGCCATTGTTAAAACATTTCCCAAGAAGCAACAGCCCAGAAAGAAGAGATATTTAAATAAGGTGTTAAACCAGAGGAGTCGTTGAGTGATTTTTGGCAAAGGTAGTTTTGACCAGCAACTGGGGTTGGGGTGGCGTTTATAGTTTCCCCCAAAACAAGGGACTGTTTAGTGTGCGGTGTGGAGTGGAAGTTAGCACTGTAGGATTAATATGCTAGGTGGCATCCACGACTAAGGTTCCATTAGTCATTCACTTTTGTGTAGTTTGCCCCTTGAGATTTTCTCAGCAATTTATTAATGTATGTTTGTATTTCACAAAGTGGATTCTAAATATCCATGGCAAAAACCCCAAGAACTGTATGTCGTGCATGGTTATGGTCCTGCAGTGAGGAAAAGAGAATCTTCTCTTTTCTCTTGGATGGTAGTGGCATAAATTATTGTGATAGTATCTCCCAAGGGCCCAGGGATAAGCTGAAAATGGGTCCTTTGGGATTTTAAGGAGAGGATTATTTTTGGCCTTCTCTTATGTTCGGCCTTGCATCTATAATCCTGGCTGGCCAGGGCAATGAGTCACCTAGCAACCAGTGCTAAGGGTCCGGGTCCTGCATCTGCCAAGGACATGGAGTTAATAACTCTTCTCTAGGGAAATCTCGTTTGAAGACAACAGTTCACTATGGGTATGTGGCGGATAGTCTATATATAGCTCTCTGCTGGGCTGCTCAATTTTATCAGTTTACAAGACCCAGGGGAATTCAAGATAAAGCAATCTATCTATCCCAAGATGGGCTCTCTTTATGTGTGGGGGGAATCTGTGTCCATTTCCACATCCAGGAAAAATGAGCTCCTGTGTCTGAGAAGCCATCTTCTCTAGTTAGGGGGATCTGGAGAGTAGTGGTTCAAGGTGTCAGATCCTGAGTGCACAGGAATCCCGGCTCTCCTCCATCTTAACTGTGTGACTTTGGGTAAAGTCCTTCATCTCGCTAGACCTGATGTTATCAATTTGTAAACAGGGGCTATAATCCTACCCACCTCACAGGCAGGGAGCCGTTTTGAGGATCGAATTGTAGCTGCTGCTGTCACGATTCAGGGTCAAACAGAATGTAATCTCCTGAATTGCAGGAGAAGAGGTTTAAGGTTGATATAAAAAGGTGCTTCCCAGAAGAAAGAGTTTCAAATCTTACAGTGAAAATTTATGGAAGCTCCTTCCACGAAGGTCTTTGAAAATAATCCCAACTATAAAATTATGTGACAGATGTTTCTGGCCATTCAAGAATTTATATAGTCAAGTGACTGTCATCACCTCAAAGTTACCACCATGGGAATTTACACACTGAACCTAAAGATATTGCTTTTGGGCAAACTCTCTTTGCCCAAATACCTCATCACCGAGGCAGCCTTCAGAGAATGTAATGTACTCCTTTGACATTCCTTTATCGAGGACAGTTGTCATCTTTGGAGGGCTGATGTGACTTAGAAACACCCAAAGAGTCGTTTAGAGCCAGTGAAGAGAGGTGGCTGTACAGTGAGAGAGAATCTAATAAGGCTCAAACAAACACTTGCACTGACATTTGCAGACATCGGTTCTAAAGTATATGAATAGATTAGAAATGAAAGTAACTTCTTGTGGCCTATCATGTAAAGCTTTCGTTCCAGATGCATTGGAACTTGCCTTTCTTTCTTAGATGGCTGAAACACAATTGTCTGCCATGATCTTTGTCCTTTGTGTTGAGTCTGAAATATTTCATAATAAAAATTCTCTTCAAAAGACTAATTTTGGAACTAAATAAAATAGAGCCATCTAGCTTTCCCCAAAGCCACCTCTTCTTAGCTTGTCTCAGGACCTCACACTATTTTTCCCATTTCATGATTTGGTCACAAGCAGTCTCTTTAAGTCTTCCAGTTCCGTTCCCCACGTAAGGAGCTTGGAAGTTGCCGCCCTGTCCTAACATAGAGTAACAAGCTCAACAGACTGAAAAATCAGCAACTCTTCTTGGATCCATTAGAGGAGGGAGGGCACACGGCAAACTGCTGCTCTGGGTCTGGAGGGACAAACAGGCGCATCCAGGGAGTGGAGGCTTCCCTGAGCAGAGACTCTGGGGTAGAAATAGCATGGGAACCAGTGGTTTAAGGCAGTCTTAAACCATAGTTGAAGAATTGCTGGAGGCTCAGTGCAGGAACTCCTGAGAGTTTAAAACTCCAGTGGGACCAAGTCATAAGGGGATGCTCACAATATTGTGAGATTTAACTCCAAGAGCTCAGCTGGATTCTTATCCTAAATAAATCCTCTTGGGGTTCCAGCAGGGGGAGGGGATGGGGAAAAATTTCAAAATCTGCCAGAGCATTCTGGTCTCCTTAACAAGGACTGCCCTCAGGGGAAGCTGGTTAACCAGAGCCTAACCTGCTGGGGCATTATCAGAGCTTGACTGATGAGAAGGAGGGAAATACCCAACTCCTGCTGGCTCTAGTCACCCTGTCCGACCTAAAGGGGGAGAAAAAACTGAGAAACACTTGTGAAGTTCACAGCCGAGAGGCACAGACTCACTCCAAGACTGAGACCCCATCACAGACTACAGATCCCTTCCCCTCTCCCTGCACCTCAGCAGCTCATTAGTAAAGGCTTATTTACAGAAGTTCCTTTTCCCCAGTACAAGATATCCAGCTATTAAAAAAGAAAAATATTCTGTAAGAAAAAAAATTACAAGGCATACCAAAAAGCATAAATAAATAAATAAATACATACATACCTCCAAACCAAAAACAAACAAGAAACTCCACCACAATTTGAAGACACAGAGCAAGCATCAGAACCAGACATGGCAGGGATGTTGAAATCATCAGACCAAGAATTTAAAACGACTATGATTAAGATGCTGAAGGGCTCGAATGGGTAAAGTAGGCAACATGCAAGACCAGGCGGGCAAAGTAAGCAGAGCAATAGAAATCCTAAGAAAAACAAAAAAGAAATGCTAGAGTTAAAAAAATATATATGATAATAGAAATGAAGACTGTCTTTGATGGGCTGATTAGTAGATTGGACACAGTTAAAGAAAGACTCTGAGAGCTGGAAGATATATCAATAGAGTCCTCGGAACCAAAGAACAAATAGAGCAAAGTTTGAAAACAGCCCAGAATACCCAAGGTCTGTGGAACCACTGTAGAAGGTGTTACATCTGCATCATGGGAGTACCAGAAGAAGAAAGAGGGAAAGGACCAGAGTCTATTTAACTCTGTTAAATAGTAGCATTTCTAATCTACCTCAAGATATGGATTCTGTCTACTTGAGGGTCACATTTCATCAGCGGGGACCCACATAACATACACTGATGAGTGCATATGATTGAAGTTTCCTCTCCCTTTGTGGTCAGAGTCTTGCTTTCCAACTGCAAGCAAATGGCACAGGACACACTCAGGATCCTAGTGGATATCCTCACAAATGTGAGTAAACTATCTGCGTGCCAAATCCTAGAAAGGTAACTGTCCTCTTGAACACTGGTGTGCCTACCGTTCTGGTGAAACAAGTTAGCAAAAGAGGGGCCCAGTGCAGGAGTAATGAGGCAGATGGACTGGAAGAAAAATATAGAGTCCACAACAGGAAAGAATTTGGATGGAAAATCTCCAAGTTTTTCAGGGCCAAAAATTTCAGCCCTTTTCTTAGATCTACTTTTCTAGCACTCCTCCACCCCAGCACAGTCATTTTGTTCTGAAATCCACCAGGGAACTGTATCACCTCAGGGCCTGTGCTCCAGGGAAGGACCCCCCCCCCCACCATATACAGGAAAAGTAGATTCTTACACCTGGTCTTCTAAACCGTCTCTGGTGAGGCCACTGAAACAGAGTCTGGACAAGTGTATCCTAGTGATTAATGATCTCAAGACCCTTGTCATCAGGCCAGCTGCAGAACTGTGGGGTAACCATTCTGTCCCAGTGCTGGCCCTCTGTCCTGGCTGAGCCTAGTCTTGTGTCTTAGGGTTCTTTAGAGAAAGAAAATCCATAGGAGATACATGTATATAAGTAATATTTATTATAGGAAGTTAGCTTACACGATTATGGAGGCCGAGACACCCCAAGATCTGCAGTTGGCAAGCTGGTGGTGTAGGTCTAGTCTGAGTCCAAAGGCCTGAGAACCAGGAGAGCCAAGTCTCTAAGTTCTAGTCCAAGGGCAGGAGAAGACCAATGTCCCAGCTCAACAATCAGGCTTCTTCCCTCTCATTTCTCGTTCACCCTGCTCTGGGGGTCCACCTTCTGAAGTGTTTGTAGTCAATATCTTGTTGTAGATAGAGCCTAAATTGTTTACTAACCAGTACCCCCCTATGCAGACACTTGCTAAAGTTCTTCTTCACCTTCATCAGTTCAGACTGGTATAACCAATACCACCCTGAGTAACATAAACAGTAAACTTATTTCTCACAGCTCTGGAGGCTGGGGGGGCCATAATCAAGGCAGCGGGCAATTCAATGTCTAGTGAGAGCCTGCTTCCTGGTTTGCAGATGGGGCCTTCCTGCTGGGTCCTCACATGGCAGAAGGGGAGAGAGAAGGAGAGAGAGACAAGGAGAGAGAGAGAGGAGGGGAGAGAGAGCAAGCGAGAACTCGAATCTCATACAGTCTCTTCTTTTAAGAACATTCCCATCTCCTCATGGGGCCCCACCCACATGACTTCCCACAGGCCCCACCTTCTAATTCCATCACTTTGGGAGTTAACGGCTTCAACGTATGGATTTTGAGGGGAAAGAATCATTCAGTTCATGGCACCAGCCAATCTGAGTGGATATCATTCTTGATGAGAATCTTACGGGAGATGGATCTTATGGGAGGCGGGGTTCAGGGAAGCACAGCAGAGATCTCTGGGCTTAAGCGTCACCGACAGCCGGTGAAAGACTTTGGAGAGGCAGGGCCAGCTCTCAGTTCAAGGCATAAAGCCAAAGCAGAAACCAAGTTCTCTCTCTGAGTGGTGTCTGGATGTGTAACACACACATGCCCCTGGGCACAGATGGCAAACACTGGGCACAGACACTGCAGTGCCAGGAAATGGAGGCTTTTATCTTGTACTTCTTCAGCTGGCTTTCATGTCTGATTATACAAAATAATTGCACCGCAAATTTTAAGTGCACAATGAATTCTGACTCTTGGCCTTGGTTCCTCTTGAAAATCATCAGAAATTATTCTGTAATCAATATCACATAAACTCCCAAGAGAAATAAAGGCTCTCCCGTATGGAAGAGGAGATTATTTAGCATCTCTCAAAGCCAAGACATCATCCGCTGCTTGCTTCATCGATTCTCTTCATCTCTTCTCCGTTGCCTGCTTATCTCCAATTCAAACCAGGAGAGGTGATCAGAGAAATCAGTGCTAGTGACAACTAGCAGCCCGCAATGGGATGTGTTTTCTCTGTCTCACTCTGATGCAGATGCATGGTGATTATTAAAAGCCCTCTGTGAGGAGGTTTATTCCCGATATTATCCTGAGACCAGAACAGGCAGCTTCACTTTGAATTATCTTCTCCTCCTTCAGATGCTGAAAACAATTCCTTTAAGCTAAGGAATCTCCACTGACATCTGTCAGTTGAAAGGCCAGGCCTCCCACCTCTTCAAACACATAACGAGTGCTTCTTTTCCTTCAAAGTTGGTCAGTCAAGTTTGGCTCGTGAGAGTTAAAGTCGTTTCCCATCTCGGTAACCACATCTTTCTCAGTCTGTGGCCGGAGTGCTGAACAGCCAGAATGAGAGCCACAGAAATAACAACTGTTTGCAAAACACCTTGATGATTACGAAACGTTCTTACATCAACTATTAACAATAACCTAAGTCTTCCAACCCACCTTTGTGTTGTGTGATCTAGCCAAAATGCCAACTCTGGGCAAACAATGTTTATTACATTATTTTTAACAGAAAAAAAAAAAAATCCTAGCGTGATCTCAGTAAAATTCAGCAACTGTTCCCAAAGAAAAAAGGGGGAAAATAGCTCCAGGTACGTTTGATAGAAATCAAACTACCCAGAGTGAGGCACTGAATGTACATTACACAATGGAGATGCTATGAAAGTCGAAAGCATTGATTTTTCCAAGGCAGAACACTGGCTCCCCTATGCTGGGAGAACACCTGATGCTCTGGTCTCCGGCTGGGAAGGATGAAGTGGAAAAGATTCGAGATCCGGTGTCGGTTGCTACTGTGGTCTGAGCAGGCACTTGTAACAAGACTGTGGGAGATGATTTAGCTCCCCTCGCAGAAAGCAAAGCCAGCCTCTCAAATTCTGCTGTGAATGACATTACAGAGCATCTCAGTCAGATTTTAGAACCAATGAAGTGCGGTGAAATGACTTCTGCCCATTATGGCACTGGGTTGGCTCATGTCCCTGAGAGATGCGTCCCACTACACCGACACTTCAGGACGCCTTGAAGAGAGAGGAGGTCAAGGACCAGTAAATCGGTGTGAGCTGAGGTTTCCCTCTTTGCATGGTTGACATCATGGGCAGTTGTCTCCTGGCCCAGGATGGTTCCCCAGCCACTGAGCTCACATGCTGGACAAGGAAGCCTGGGGTCTCATGTTCACCTCAGGTGGGTGATGGGAAGTGAAATTCTGAGGGGGCTGGCTTTGCTCTGTTTTTTTTTTTTTTCAGTAACTTATAGTTTATTACGTTTGATGTATAAAGATTGGAAACAAACCAGAAAAGCAAACTGAGTTCATTGGAACCCATCAAAGTTTCTCTAAAATAATATATACATTGTTCCACATGTCAATTCTGAAAATAATGATTTATCAATGCCTGTTATTTTATAAACAAAAATCACATTTGGCCATCATGTCAATCTTAGTGATTGGAAATGGTGGGAGTAAACACCACGTCATTTTGACTCTACCCTTGGCCTCTGCTTTCCTCTCCAGCTGCAACTCTTGCCTCCCCTTTTCCCCTTCACACATTGCTCTGGCCACAACGAACTTCTTTTTGTTCCTCTAAAACACGGGTGCTGCCTTCCTGTCTCAGAGATTTTGCATGTTCTGTTTTCCCTCCCTTTTGATTGCTGACCATCCACCCAAGCTGTCTTCAGAGATCAGCTTGACACATAATTTGCTACGTGAGACATTTTTCATCCCCCAGATAAAGTTATATTCTCCAGCTATGGAATTTCATAGCACCTTGTACTTCCTTTGTCTTTATCTGGGGGATGGCAAATACTCATACAACACAGGGTTCTAGGTTCTGTTCTAAAAGCACACACACACACACCACACACATATGTACCTATATATCCATGTAGGTGTATATATTTATAACTATCATCTACCTGTGCATCCATCTATCACATGTTCAGTGAGAAGACTGAATGAGTATTTATATAGTAGCTATAGATAGATAGATCGGTAGATAGATAGATAGATAGATAGATAGATAGATAGATAGGGTCTTACTCTTTTTGCTATTTCCCTCTAAGAAGAATATGAAATACCAGATAGTAAACACCCAACTGACATTTTCAGGCTGCCCTACTGCTGCTTCAGACCATCAGTCCCCTCTGTGTACATTTTCTCAGGAGCGGTACCATCAGAGGCAAAAAGAACACAAAGCGTAATTTTGTACGCACACGTGGTATGATCAGCCATTTCAGTTTCATCTAGTGAGGGCCATGATTGGCTTTGCCCAGGAGGGACGAGAATAAATCTATCGATAAAAGAATGATATTGAGGGTAAAAGAAACTATATACCAGCTTCCCTATTTAGGATGACACCAACCCACCAACCACTGTAACAAATCATCTCAAAAAGGAGTCACAGTTTCCACACAGTGGAGGTTTATTTCTTGATGAGCAGTTCCAGATCATCAGGGTTTATTTTTCTCTCCACAGTTTTTCAAGGGCGCGGGAAGCTCTGATGTCTTCAATATGGAGCTTCTAAGGTTGTCATGCTTTTCTCCACCCAGTCATAAAGAGCTTTGAGGAAACCACGTGGGCAACTATTACAGACCGTGACTGAAAACATGCACCATCTACTCACATTCCATTGGCTAAAACTCAGTCACATGGAATATTATGTTCCTATTGCTGCTGTAACAAATTACAACCAACTTGAAGAGTTAAAACAATATATATTTATTCTCTTAAAACTCAGGGGGTCAGAAGCCTGACATCAGTTTCACTGGGCTGAAAGCAAGGTGTTAGAAGGGCCACACTCCCTTAGAGGAGGCTCCAGGGGAAAATTGATGCCTTCGCCTTTACCAGCTTCTAGAGCTGCATCCTTTGCTTTGCTTGGCTCCTGGCCACTTCCTCCATCTTCAAAGCCAGCAGTAGCATCTTGCTTCAGTGTTCACGTTGCTTTCTTCTTCTCTGTCAAACCTCCCTCTTATAAGGACATTTGTGACTGCACTCTGAGTCCACACTTCTCGCCCCCAGTTCATGCACATTCAATAATCCTTTTCTTACAAAGATGAAACCACAGATTTGAGTTTGGGCTTTGGAGATAAAGAGGCCCCTTAGAGGTTCTCCATATGGTTCAGGTGGATTATAAGCATTTCTCATTGGGATTTGGAGATGCCAACTGAAATAAAATGCACAACCTAAAAGTTGAGAGTTATGTTTTATTCGGCAGACTTTCTGAGGACTCAGCCCAGGACACAGCATCTCAGATGCTAAAAGACTGCTCCAAAGTGGCAAGGTAGAAGCCAGGATATGTGAGTTTTTGTATGAAAAACCAGGTAGTTGGAACATCAAAAGATTACTGTTAGTTAAAGAAAACCAGATCTCTCAAGTTAAGGAATTTAGTGCTTTTCTAAGCACTATGGGAAATGCTTAGAAAGGTCTGGGCTCATTGAAATCATTCCTTTGGTATGCACCTGGCTATCTGGGGCCAGTACCTGTTCTTCCACATCCTGAGTTCCCTCTGCTCACTGTTGGGGGTGGCGGTAGCAGCTGATGACTTGATGGCCACAGCATCCTTTGTTTACTGATATGGCTGGTGACATTTTTCATTCACAGAGACAAACTTCTTGACAACTACAGTGTTATTTTACCTTCCATTTTAAAATCACTGTCCTGTGATGGGGAAGCCTTTTGGAGAAAGTGATGAATCTGAAGCTGATGTGCTCAGTATTGGATCCACTGGTGAAATGATACCTTAATTATCTCATGGTAGCTTCCAATGGTCATGCAGGTATTCAACTTTCTATTAAGGAGCTGTTCATATGGGGGTGGGGTGCCAGAATCCACAGTTCCTTTTTCCTCCTGATTCAGATCCATTAGGGTGTATAATATTTTCTTAAAAGGGAAAAAGAACATAGACAATGTAGAAGAAAATAAAAGTCTACAAGAAGAATGATGCCTTTAAAACAGGAACAGTAGTCAGATATAGTAAGAGTCAAAGCAGAGGAAATAAGGGCACACAAAATACAATACACGCAGATGAGGATTTAAAAGCTTAATAAAAGTGAGACAGAGCAAAAGACAAAGCACTAGCAAAAAGTGCAGGTTCTTTTCGAAAGAAGATGTCATGAACTTACGATTTGGTGGTTTTAAGAATTGCTTTATATTTTATAACATGAAATGTAGTATAAGATTTGAACTAGAGGATTTTCTATATTTCTTCCAAGTTTAAGACTCTGTGAAATCCGAAATGGCTCTGTAGTAATATAATACATTGTTTTGAACAATAATAAAGTGGTCCACCGACATTCCACTCTTCATTCTATAACTAAGTTGAAATATTTATGCTAATAGACTCATCAACGCACATGCACACACGCATACGTAACACATACACATACTCACGCTCGTCCTTGTGCACACGTTTTCCTGAAAAATCCAGCAAATAGAGATTAAGGACATTTGGGCAGCATAAAATGGGGACACATTGGTTAATCAGTTAGTTACTGAACACTGTCCTTGCATATGAACAGAACAGAATAAAATCATATATTGAGAAAAACATTGATACACTGACAAGTGTACTTGAAGAAAAATTTTACAGCTGTAAGACACAATCATTGTTACAGTGGTGTTTGGAGAAGGGAGGCATGTTTTCAATTAGGCTAATCCCAGAGTCAAATATTTACAGTATGATGTCACCATTGACCAATGAAATGTTAACACTCCTTTGCTGGCTCTGGTCTTGTCTCTAGGGCCCTCTGTCCTGGGTGGGACCTGAGAGGTTCTTCACTCAGGAAGCAGAGCCAGAAATCAGTGGCGGTGAACAGAGCTCAAGGCCAGAGTTGAAATGAGAAAAAACTGCATGGTTTTCAAGTATGTTTACGGAAATGGTCAGCTCTACAGTGAATCTCTACATTAAGCCAAATACTCACTTCATGAATGTATTGCCCTTGTTAATGTGTTAGGATTTTTAATGTGCTGAACACAAGCCCTGAACTTCCCAGAGTGCTGTATACGAGTCCGAGCCTGGGGGTATATACAGCAAATGGGAAACCCAAGCCTTTTGAATGCATTTAGATATCTTTGGCAGAAAGATAAACGAGTAAGCCTTTTAAACATACACAGAAACATGGAAGCAGAACCCCCAGGCTCCCTGGCACCTGCCTGCAGGCCAGGCTGAACAAGTTCTCCTAATTTTTGCTTTAAAGCTTCTCTATAGTTGAGGCAAAATTCTCTGTTTGACCCTGACTACCGTTCTCTCTTCTTCATCCAGTAAATCTTTTCATAGAGGTCAAGTGTGGAGAGTCACACTTCAGATGGATGCGAAGGTTGGCCATTGTTCTCCATTGTTCTAATTTGCTTGATCTGGCTGCCCGAGGGGCCTTACTCTGCAGGAACTTCCAAAGGTGGATGGTTCCTATAAGGAAGGTGGGGAGCTATACCTCCCATAGAATCTCTCAAATTATAGCTTTTGAAGTTGAAATAATGCTTTTTCTCCCTTGAGCATGGCACTTTGTGATGTTTTATTATATTCTATTGTCTGCAAATTGCTTGGAGTTTTCTTCTATGACCACCTTCTACATTAAGACATGGATTTTAGAAAAGTCATTAGTACTATTTAAATTTAAAATAGTTTCCAAATTTTTCTTGGTGATGACACATGTATAGGAAGTTATGACGCATGTCTATGCAGTTATGACAAGTAGCTCAGAAATTAAAAGCATAGACTTTGATCCCACGCATCCTGGGTTCAAATCCTGGCCCTGCCACTCGTGACCTTGGACTTAAACTCTCTCAGCACTTCAGTTTTCTCATCTATGAAAACCATTTCATGGGGCTGTTGTGAGAGTTACATAAGCTAATATTTGTAAAGTGCTTAAACAGCGTCTGGACAGTAATAAAGACCTAATAAGAGTTAGTTTTTATTATTATGACTTTGTCTCTGTGTAAGATGAAGTGTGGCTTAATAAAAACTACTTCCTACTTTGCATCCTTTTCCTTTTCCTTAAAACAACAGCAAATAAAGAACTCAACTCCCCCAACGACAGATTGGAAACGGGAGCTCAGCCAACCTTTAGGCTGAAACATGGTAGATCTCACGGGATACAAGCCCCTTTCACAAGAGCCTGAGTCACTGTTTTGTTTGTTTGTTCACTAGGTTGTCGGAGTCAGGGTGGGAGTGGGGCACAGAAAAGAACATCGCTCTCCCCTCTATGTGGACTCCCCTCCCTGGAGAATATTGGAGCATTAGACATCAGTTACTCATCACAATCGTCATAGGAAAGTTAAGGAACAGTCCTGCACGTTTCTAAGTTCTGAAAAAGGTAAAAGGAAGGTAAGTGAAGAATTGAAGGGAGTAGGAAAGACGTACCAGACACCATAATACACACTTTACACACATTATCTGTTTACAGAGCAAACCTTATTTATTTATTTATTTATTTATTTATTTATTTATTTATTTATTTATTTATTTATTTAAATTGAAGTATAGTCAGTTTCTGGTGTACAGCACAATGTCTCAGTCATGCATATATACATATATATACATATATTCTTTTTCATTTTCTTTTTCATTAAAGGTTATTACAAGATATTTAATATAGTTCCCTGTGCTATACAGATAAAATTGTGGGGGGTTTTTTACCTATTTTTATATATAATGATTAACCTTTGCAAATCTCAAACTCCCCAATTTCTCCCTTCCTACTCCCTTTCCCCTGGTAACCATAAAATTGTCTGCTATGTCTGTGAGTCTGTTTCCGTTTTACAGATGAGTTCATTAGTATCCTCTTTTTTCTTTTTTTCCCTTAGTTTTTTTTTTTTAATTAAGTAAAGTCATGGTATGTTTTTGAAATTTTTTAATTTGAAATAGTTAAGACAAAACAAATCTTTATTCTTCAAGAACTGATACGTGTTTTGAGGAAAGTGTCTGAGTTGAACCTCCTCATCCTTTAGCAGTGCAGAATAAACTGTAGTGAGATTAATACAGCAGCTGATGGGTGGGTTGGGACCCACAGACCGTGAGGGAGCTGTGAAACTGTGCCCAGCAGTGAAGTTCGTTTCTCCCCAGCTTTATTGAGATATAATTGACATTTAGCATCATGTAAGCTGAAAGCATACAATGGGATGATTTCATAGAAGTATATATTGTGAAGTGATTACCATCATAAGGTTAGTTAACACATCCTTCAGCTCACATAATTACCATTTTTGTTGTTGTTGTGGTGGGTTGTGGTGGTGAGAACATTTAGGATCTACTCTGTTAGCAATGTCCAAGTGTACAACACGGTCTTGTTAACTGTGGCTGCCATCCTGTACATAAGATCCCCAGAGCGTCTTCATCTTTGCTGGAAGTTTGTATCCTTGTCCAACATTTCATCATTTTTTCACTCCCCAGCCCAGCCCCTGGAAACCCCTATTTCTACTCTTTGTTTCTATGAGTTCGACTATACATACAGATCACATCTTGTTTTTCCATTCATCCATTGGTAGACATAGGTTGTTTCCATGTCTGGACTAATGTGAATAATGCTGCAATGAACATGAAAGTAAAGTTATCTCTTCAAGATAGTAATTTCCTTTGAAAGTATATCTTCCTTGGATATATACACACAAATGTAGTAGTTCTATTTTTAATTTTTTGAGGAAACTCCATATCATTTTCCATAGTGGCTGCACCAATTTACATTCCCACAAACAGTGTACAAGGCTTCTCTTTTCTCCACATCCTCACTAGCACTTGTTATCCCTTGTCTTTTTGATAATAGCCATTCTAGCAGGTGTGAGGTGGTATCTCATTGTGGGTTTGATTTGCATTAGATGATTAATGATGTTGATCACCTTTTCATGTAGCTGTTGGCCACTTGTATGTCTTCTTTGGGGAAATATCTATTTAGGTTCTTTGCCCAATGTTTTAATTGGATTAATTGTGGGTTTTTTCCTATTGAGTTGTAATAAGTTCCTTACCTATTTTGGATATTAACCCCTTATTAGATATGGGATTGCAAATATTTTCTTCTATTCTGTAGGTTGCTTTTCATTTTGCTGATGATTTCTTTTTATGTGGGGAGCTTTTAAATTTGATTTTGTCTCACTTGTTTATTTTTGCTTTCATTGCTTGTGGTGTTGGTGTCATTGCCAAGACCAATGTCAAGGAGTTTTCTTCCTATACTGTCTCCTAGTGTTTTTAATGGTTTCAGGTCTTACATTTAATTCTTTAACCCATTTTGAGTTAATTTTCATGAGTGGTGTAAGATAGGAGTCCAATTTCATTCTTTCACATGTGAATGTTCAGTTTTCCCAGTACCATTTATTGAAGAGACCATCCTTTTCTCATTGAGTATTCTTAGCTCCCTTGTCAAATATTAGTTGACTCTGTATGCAGAGGTTTATTTCTGGGCTCTTGATTCAGTCTCGTTGTCCTGTGTGTCTGTTTTTATGCAAGTGTCAATAAAGATATATGACTATACCTTTGTAATATAGTTTGAAATCTGTAAGCTTGATGCTCCCAGCATTGTTCCTTCTTAAGACTGCTTTTGAGTTGCAAAGTCTCTAACACCTGGACATTTGGATTCCAATGCTTCTGGTGGCAGTTGGCCCTCAATAGGGAAATGCAGATCCACTCACCCTTCCTATTCCCAGAAACAGGGATATCAAGTGGACTCAGCCTCTAATTCCCAACTGCTGGTCCCAGCATGGCCATTTTCTCCCCAGCTTCCTCAGGGACGGGACAGACAGTTAAGTGCTCATTTCCAGTCCAGAGGCAGATAAGGGAAGACAGAGCTCCTTGGAGGCATCCCCAGTACTCACCCCACCCCACACCTGCCCACTCCATCCTCATCCTCACCACCAGGGCTCATGGGCCCCCTCAATCTGGGGTGTCTTCCACCTCTCTCCAGAGTATTATCTGAGGGGAGGTGAGTAGGTTGAGAAATTTATTGAATTAATGAGATGTTTTGACATTTTGCAATTCCCTGAGACACTATTTACTTTTTGAATGAAGAAATATACTTTCGTAGTATATCCTAGCCTCATATTAGAAGCTCTCAGGAGTCTTTTTTCTACAAAGTTTAGTAAATATATCTTTACTTTTCTTTTTTTATCGAGGGGCATACAGAATACAATTTTAATAATATTAATTATGCATGTTCATCTATAAACATATATCCCATAAAATTATCTTTTTGTACTTTTTATGTCTCCTACTATATTAAGAGAATATCTTAGTACATAAACCACACCCAAATAGAGAGGAAAACAAGACTTTGAGTAGTGCCAGTCACATAATTTGCCCATTGGGAAGCAGCCAAGGCACGGACTAAGGTCATAGTCATGGGGTGGAGCCAGAGGACTTGACAACGGAGGACACTTTGCTTTTCCTATGGCCAAATGTGTACATGAATCTCATCCTCCCTCCATACATTTATATCCAACTCTTCACTCTGTGAAGAAAATAGGCATTTTATAGAATAAAAATTTGTGCCTGCTTAGGGTAAGGGAGAAGACTAGATTCAAAGAGCCACTGCAAGCTGCATAGAAAAATAGCAAGCAAATAAGACACTTCATAAACATTAATTGCTATTATTATCATGGCTGTCATTGTAAGGGATAACCACCCTCCTCTCCTGAGCAATAAGCCTCAGTTTCCCGGCCTAGACCTAATGGGGAAAAGGCAGCATCATCTAAAGGGGAAATGCATGCAAGTGATGTCATATGATACTTGTCTTTCTCTATCTGACTTACTTCACTCAATATGTGGAATCTATAATAATTATTTTAATGATACAAATTCTATTTACAAACCAAAAGCAGACTCATGGACATAGAAAGCAAACTATGTTTACCAAAGGGGAAAGGGTTGGGGAGGGATAAATTAGGGGGTGGGAATTAACAGACACACATGACTATATATAAAATAGATAAACAACAAGGACCTACTGTATAGCACAGGGAACTCTATTTAATCCCTTATAATAACATATAATGGAAAAGAATCTGAAAAGAAAATATATACATGTATGTATATGTATAACTGAGTCACTTTGCTGTACACCTGAAACTCACACTGCAAATCAACTACACTTTAATAAACATTTTTTTTAAAATAAAGGAGAAATATAATGATATTACAAAGCATTACTCTGCTAATGTATGGTTTCCAATATAGTATTTCTATTCATTTGTTGGCTTTTCTTGGAGTTTTGAAACACAACAGAGATATAGCTACACCCCAAGACTGATAAGTTCTATATTTGGATGAAAACTGTAACTCAGCCTTGCCTCTCAGGTTTCTTAAAGTGACATGGATGTACAGATAAGCCACATTTTTCTGCCCACTACCCTCACAAATATTTTCATTTAACTCAGGGCATCCGTTGACATAAAGGGATCTTTTGGTGGTAGTTACCCCATAATTCCCTGTGTTCTTACGATACATAGATTCAGGCTTCTGACCCACAAATGGAATTTGGAGCATAATATAGGCACAGATAGAGCTATTTCTTCACAGTGGAATCAGACAAATGATGACTTCAGGGGAAATTACATTGGAGGAAGTCATCCGCCTCACATCAAAGGCAAATTAGAGACATAAATTAGAAACCAAAGGCCAGATAAAGCTGTGGGTTTCCTAGAAAGGAAATGTTTAGAGGCTTATGGAGGGATACATGTATAGTATTTCTTTCCAAAACAAAACAAAATCATTATCACAGAGGTTTGCGTTTGCAAGCAGCCACAGCTGTATACAATATGTAAGTATGAGTCTCAGGCTCAAAAACCACTTTAAAATAGAGTTGGGGCCTGGCTTACATCCACCAATGTTTGGGTAATGTCGGGGTTATGCCAGATCTCCCAGCCACAGAACACTCCACGTGATGTCCAGGCTCCTTCACTCATCTCCTTCTTTGTGCTGGGTTGTTTGATCATCAGTCACTTTGAATCTCTCCAAGCAGAAGGTCTGGAAAGCAGAGAATAGGGTTCAAGACTCTGCTTGGTATTGCGTTCTTATCCCTTGAAGTAAGCTGTAAGCCTAGGGGTGGACCACCATACTTTCTAAGTCTTTATCTTTGAAGGAATTGAACTTCTAATGAAGAAGAATCTGGAGAATGAGAATTCTGAGTGAAAACGAATAGCGGTCTTCATCACTGCACCTTGGTGTGAATTAAGAGGGAGAAAAGATCAGAACAAAGAAAATCCAGGGAATAGCTCCATGAGTTCCCTGTCCAGGGGTTGTGGATTTAGAACAAAGGGAAACCTTTGGTTATATCTAAGCAAATTCAATCTTTGAAATAGACCTAGGGGTTTTAATCCGGCTATGGTGATGAAGACAGAAACACATTTTGCTGTGGAATTGTGTGTGAATAGATAGCGCAGCTAAAGGAGGCTTCAAATTTGAACTAACAAATAATTACATATTGATTATACAAATATTCTCTCTCTAGATTTATCATGTGCCTTTCCACATAAATGATGTTTGGGCAAGTGGCAGGAAGTATTGTCTGCTTTGACCAAGCTTTTAATTGGAGGAAAGTGACTGTGCAAGAAATTGAGATACTGGAGCCTGAATACCCAACGGTGAAAGGTGTTTAATACATACCTACGTATTATGCTTTGCTGGGTGTCAGCCCTACCTCCGCTTTGCACCTGCTTTGTAATCCTGGGGAAGTAGTAACTTTCCTCCTTTCTTCTCTTCTGCCAGTTACATAAGAATATTACCAGAAAAAGTTATAGAATTATGACTGTATCTTCAAGCTCTTTGAGAGTCACTGATACGCCCAATCAATACTTTCTATAATAATAAGGAAAATATAACATCTGCTTATATTCACAACGCTTTCAAAAAGATAGATTCATCACAGTTTCAACATCTTGATGTCTACGTAGCACTTCTCACCACAGACTAAACTGCCACCTAGTTAGTCCCACGACTTTTCTTAGAGTTTCTATATTCTTTTTCTGATTTCCAAAATTTTCAGATCAAATTATGAAATGTTGAGCATCTAATGAATGCAAGGCACTGTATACAATATGGAATTCTGATGTAGACATATGTTGAGAAAGGATAATGGTTAAAGTTTACACACAAGTACAAGATACTGTTACTATGTTAGCAAATATAAGAAAGCTTATTTATAGCACTCTTCAAAGAATGAAGAAATAAAGTTTTGTCAAATAGAATAACTGCATTTATATATATATATATATATATATATATATATATATATATATATATATATATATATATATATATATATATATATTTGTATCTTGGACCTTAGCTTCCTTACCTATAAAATGGGGCAATAATCCCACGTAATTCCTAGAGTTGCTGTGAGGATTGGATGAGATAATACACATAAAGAATTTAGAAGGAGAGCCTAAACCATAATGAATGTGATTATGAGTTGAACTATGTCAGAGCCCCAATACCTCAGAATGTGACTATATTTGGAAACAGGGCCTTTAGAGAGGTAATTAAGTTAAAATGGGTCTATAAGGGTGGACCATAGTCCAATCTGACTGGTGTCCTTGTGAGAAGAGGTTAGGACACATGAGCGAGACACCATGGGCACATGTGCACCGAGGATGGACATCCATAAGCCAAGGAGGGAGACCTGGAACAGATCCTTTCCTTACCTATGACCGCTGACTGAAAAAAAGGTACAACCTAAAGTTGAAAATTGTATTTTATTCGGAGGATTTTTCTGAGGACTTAAGCCTGAGATGCAACCTCTCAGATCGCTCTGAGGGGCTGCTCCGAAGAGGCAGTGGAGGAGCCAGGATACATAGCAGTTTTTGCAGCCAAGACCAGGTAGTCAGAACATCAAAAGATAACTGTTAGTGAAAGAAAACCAGATATCTCAAGGCAATGAATTTAGCGCTTTTCTATGTATGGGGAAATCCAGGCGCCTGGGCTCATTGAAGTCATCCCTCTGACATGCATTTTTACCCTCTAGGACTAGTCTCCAGGTTCTCTCCTTCCTGAATCCCCCAGGGTGCACGGTTGGGGGCGGCTGCAGTGGCTCAGGGCTTGATGACTGCAACTTCCTTTGTTTACTGATGTGGCAGGCAATATTTTTCATCCACAGGAGCATCAGAAGAAACCAACTCTACTGGCTCCTTCACTTTGAACTTGCAGTCTCCAGAACTGTGAGAAAATTAATTTCTGGTGTTTAAGCCCCACACTGGTCTGTGATATTTTGTTATGGCAGCTTGAGCAAACTAATTCAAGTGCTCAATATACTTTTACTATACAGAGATGAGAAGGGCAGGGAGGGAAAAATGAATGTGTACCCAGAACACTACAGAAGGAAGGACATGGCTGCAGCTTCCCGCTTGAGCTGACCTCCCTGGATGACCTCAAGCAGCTGCATCTTTCTGGCACCAGAACAGTATCATTAGATCCTCTTCTTAAGTCAGTGAGGAGATTCTGGGAAGAATCGCAGCTACTTGCAGGGAGAGGAAAGCAAAGCATCCTTATCGGTATCAATTTATTGACTCATTTTGGAAGGAGACTGAGCTTCAAATCATACCAAAAGGATTACACAAAACAAAAGGAGCCCTCATTCCCCCCAGGGCTGGTGTCCATTTGCAAGTGTATAAATCAATAGTGCATTTCCACATGCCTTGTTTCTTTTATGAATGTCTTGATTTCTCCAGGCCAAAAAAAACTTATTAGAATCCAGAGGAAAGTGCAACAAGCCTGGACAGTATGCCTTGGCAGCAGTTCCCAGGGACATAGTCAGTGCAATCATTAGGCAATACGTTCTCGGTAAGTCACCGACATTGGGAAATGTTTGCAAATGTGTGATTCCTTACTACAGACCCAGTCTGCTGATAGGTGTCATTCTCCAGTGAGGTCCAGAAGGCAAGGGAAACGTGGCTCAGACCTCTATGCCTCTGCTGTGTCATCTCAAAAACAACAATGGCAAAAATCCCACAGAGATCGAATAGTATATTGCTGCCAGTATCTGGATCTTTTTACTGCTAAATGTACTTTCTCCTTTGCTTGTGGCATAGTTTTAAAATCACGTAGTGCAGTTTATGCTTAGGAGAAATCAGATTATATCTCTATATCCTGAGTCAGAACCCAAAAGCCCGTTGGTTAGCACTGGACTGCCACAGGCTAGGTATGTGACATTTTAAGTACTTCATTAGTCTGGGACCATGTTCCCTGGGGCTTTCTTCTAACGAAGGGTATTATGGGTGCTTTCCAAATATTCAGTTGTTTTAAATCATTGTTATTAAACGTAGGCAGGTTGTATAAGGAAGAGTAGCCTATGGTTTTAGATCATACCTTTGAAATCTTCCAGTCCAGGAGTGGAAAATAGGTTTTGTTTCAGTTAACCTGTACCAATTAATCGTAGCTAACTGGAGCATGATGTGGAAAATGTCCCAAGGTCAAGTGTGGGCTCAACAGGAAATCATGCGATGATTGGTACTGATGTCTGTTGTGGGCACAAGATTGGAGAGAGGTAGAAAAGACATGCTAGGTATTTTCTGCCTCTAAATCTAATAACTTTCTTCTTATAGATGAGGAAACTGAGCTCCAAAAACGTTAAATGCTTCTCTCAAGATGACGTAATTAGCTAGCAAAAATGCCAAGGTCAGAATCAATACATCTTGACTCCCTTCCTACTACACCATTGAAAAAAGTCCTGGAAGCATGAATATACTTAGTAACCAGATGGTAACCGCTGGTCTTCATTCTCTTCATTTGCCAATGAAGCTGTAATGCAGAAAGCAGTGCTAAAAAGCCTCCACTGCCTAACACATATACATCCATCCTCCCCTCAAGGGCATACTTACTTTGCATTTACTTAGAGATTTTACTCCTGAGACTCTTTTCATGTCAGGAATTCTGAGAAAAAGTTTGCCTCTAGGTACTATTTAGTCATCTGTCAACTGCGTAAAGTGATACCTGAAGTCTAAAGTCTGCATCTTGAATTTAAGTCTTTAAGGCCCTTTGAGTTCTTGACAAAAAGCAATCCAAAAATGAAAATTTCTTTTGTTATCAATATACTAGAAATAGGTTAGAAAATATTAATGCACTTATGTAAACATAAAATGTTCTGCACTTGAATTTGGAACTCTATAGGGGGAAATTTTTTGAGAAAAGATAAAAACAATAGTGAACCTTTTTGAAGGAACAAGAGTAAGGAGTTAAATTCTAATTCCTTGTAGCAATTATCTTTCCCCTTGGGGAAGGACATTAAGAACTTTTGTTCCGCAATGCCATCTATTTTTTATTGCGCCAATGAACATCTTTCCAAACTGCCACTATTCATCGCTTTTAAATAAGAATAGATGAGTTTGAAAAGATATGAAGATTCATTAGTTCCAGTTCTAAATATTGCAGGTGAAATTATTTCCATCCACTGCAGCCTAGAGCAGACTCAGTGAGGAGTCACAAAATACCCTTGAAAATTATATTTTCAAAGAAACGTGGCCACTGTTTGGACAAATGTAAAGTCAACACGGCACGGGCCCTCTGTTCATTAACCCAGCCTTCTGTGCCTCCTGCAGATAAAGACTGACATTTGATCACGCACGAAGGGGTCCTTGCTATAAATGGAGAATAGCCAAAAAGCTGAGCGAGGTGGAGTTTGATATTGATAAGAGAGTTTAAACGAAGTTCTGTAGTTAGTAGAAAAGTACTATTAAGATCCACTTTCTTTCAATCACTTTATCCATGGAAAAAATAATCAGTAGTCAATCTAAAAAGGAAATGGAAAATTTTATTTGCACAAAACTGAGGAGTATAACCCAGGAGACGGTCTCTCAGAGAGCTCTGAGAACTGCTCCAAAGAGGTAGTGCGGGAGGTCAGTATGCATGTGATTTAGTGAAGGGGGTCCATGCAGTCAAGCACACATGTAGGCAGAAGTTTGCTGCAGCTAATGGTTTTAGTGCTTTTCTAAGTATGGGAAGATGCAAGAATCCAGGCTCAGAAAATATTTCTCTTGAAAATTTCTAACTGTCTGAAGGTCTGCTCTGTCAGTTTGCTCAGAGCACAGAAACTCATCCTGATCTGGATCTCAATCCAGAATTCCTTTCATGGTGCATTGCAGGCCAGTGACTGCAGTGGCTAATGACTTAATTCTTACTGAACTGGATGGTGGGCAACATTCCTTATAATCCCTTCGCTTTTGGTCTTAATTTTGACCAAGATTTGGAAGGCATTTCATGACTAATTTGTTCCATGACACCAAGAATGCTCACTCCCAGGTCAAGGAAGGAATTCATTGATAAGCCACCTGATGTGCAATTACTAGACTAGGCTTTGTTAACAGTAGCCCCAAATCTCTGGATGCTCTGTCTTACTAGCCTGTCATGGTCCAGGAAATGGTTCTCTCTTATTGCTTCTTCCCATATCTAGATTTACACTATTACAATCATTGATCTTATAAAACTATATATTTGACCAGTTGCTTCAAGTTCCATAGTCATTAATTTAATCTGAGGCTCAGTCACATATTTGGTAGTGCAAGAAACAATAATCTTATAAAATAAGCAGACTATAAATAATATAGCTAGTAATATTAATAAGGTCATAAGTAAGATTTAATCTAAGAACTTCCATTAAGTGCAGCCCAGTATCTCCCCAGTCATCTGACCAGTCTGTTCTGCACTATCTTTAAGGGAAATGATATATTGGCATTGTAAATAAAGTTCAGCAAAGATGTTTATATGTACAGAGTGAATGGTGGATCATTGTGACCTCTTACAGGACTGAGAAAGGAATGTTATCTTCTGAGGAGTCAGATGGCTGGGGCCAGAAGGGAAAAAAAAAAAAGATCTTTATGGTAGATCAGGTATTTTTGCCATTGAGGAGGTCTGGTCAATGCATAATACAGATGCACAATGCACACCAGAGGGGAGGGAGGATGCCCAAGTGTGCAGAAAAAAATTATGCTTAAATTTTTCTTGCCTTGCCTTAAAATGTGGATTTTTATTTCATCAGCATTAACCTCCAGAAGATAATAACTGAGGCAGTATTTACTCTTGGGGAAAAGCTGGCATGAGGAGCCATGAGTTCTAATGAGCACCCTTCTGTCCAGCATTGTGATTGGTGATTTACATTTGTTGACATATTAGTTGTCACAACAGCCCAAAGGGATAGATGGCTGAAGTGGATTGAAGTACTTCAGTGCCCTAGAAACGTAAGTAGAAATGCCCCCTTGACTCCTTTCTACTAGGCCAAACCAAAGGCTGTTTTGAGCCATGTTTGGTGACCAAGCCATATCTCTCAGCATCCCAAGTCTTTTGAAATTTTTCTTTCAAAATAGCCAAACCTCTACCATGGCAGCCATCTGGTCTACCTCCTCCACCACATGCCCAGCCCCTGAATAGGAATACTTAATTCTCCCATACACAGGAAGTGCTAGTCCTACATACTTTCTTGGGGTGGTGTTTTGAGCTTGTCTGATAATGAAAAAGAATATGAAAACAAATAAGACACAATAAGAATAAGACACAACTGGAGAGGGACTACTGGGCCTCACTTACTACGTTTACTTCATCTTGCCCTTCACTCGGCTTTGTTACTTATATGGCTGAGGGCAAGAACTGTGTCATGCAGCCTGAATCCCCATGGCATCCAGCCTGATGCCTTGCACACAGTAGGCGCTCTGCAGTTGTGACTAGAGTGACCAACCGATTAAATGAATTAATGGGCGAACAATAGCTCACTGATGGGGTGACCTCAGCTGCCAATCCTTCCCTCCCTTTTACTTGCCCTTTAGCATGTGATCCACTTCCCTTCCCTCTCCTACTGCCCACCTGACCTTCCCTCCACTGTGTCGCCCTCCACTGATTGACGTGCTACAGTGTAACGAGGGGCCAAACAGAATGACTCAACGCGGTATTACGTCTGCATCGCCTGTGACCTTGCTCCTTCGTTATTTGCTCACTGCCAGTCTGAGTGGCTCAGCACCTGGCTTAATGGAAGTAGTGTTTATAGTGTATATAATGCTTCACATGGATATATATCTTTATATAAAATAAATTTTTAAAAACTCTCCCACAGCCTCTCATTTCCTTGACACAGGACCTTCTGGGGCCAGCAAGATGCACCTCATGGGTCTTATAGGAAGTAAAGGTGACTTAACCACACAGCTAGTTAAGCTGGTTAGTCATGTCCCAATATTCCTTTCACTGGACCACCAATCTCTTCTTCTGTTGCTGGCTGACCTTGTTGCTGTCCTCAGGGAAAAGGCTTACCACTAATGATGCAGTTGTAATATAGTACAATGGATGCTGATAAACTTGACCATGGCTTCTAAAAGTGCACTCTGGTGGATTTTTTAGCTCACTGGCTTTGAAGTACTTGTGGAAGCATATTTTTGTTATGAACAATTACCTGAAATAATTAATACTTTTAAAATCCCACCTCACTGAAATCTCATCAAAAATGAACACTCCCCATTCATTCATTTGTGAGGATTTGGGGGGATGGAGGTAGCATAAGAACCAAGTATTGTAGAGGCTTCTAGAGGTCTTCTGCTCCAATGACGTGTCCATTCCTGAAAACGTCCTTAAAGCAATTACTCAGTTGGCATGGCTGGAGCCCCCAGACCAGGTAAGCAGCTGATGACCAAGGCGATCCCTTTTGCGAGATGAGGAAGTTTGTCCCAGAAGAAGTGATGGGTAAAAGGATGTTCAGTGGGAGAAAGAGGAGAGATACAGTAAAGACATGGGCTGAGGGGTGTTGAATTGTTGGGTCCAGTAGGGTACCAATTTGCTATACACATCTGTAAGAACCACGTGGACCATTAGGCATTGTTTTTTATTTAATTTTTTTGCCCTTTTAAAAAAATTGAAGTATGGTCAATTTACAACATTGTATCAATTTCTGGTGTGCAGCATAATGTTTCAGCCATACATATACACACATATATTCCTTTTCATATTCTTCTTCATAAGAGGTTACTGCAATATATTGAATATAGTTTCCTGTGCTATACAGTATAAACTTATTGTTTATTTATTTTATATATAGTAATGTGTATCTGCAAATCTCAAATACCCAATTTATTAACTTATTTTTAATTATTTAAAAATCATTTTCTTCTGAATCCATTTTCCTGTGTGTCAGGAGGGTAAACTGACAGATTTACTACTTGTTAGCTATGTGACCCAGGAAAAAGTTTTTAATTTCTCTGAGCCTCATATTTCCACTTTTGTGAAATAGAGAGATATTGACCTGCCACACAGCATTGCTGTGAGGACAAAATGAGATGATCTATATAAAGCATCTAGGACAGTGCTTGGCACAGAATAGTTGCTCAGTAATTTATTGTCTGGTGGATTCTCAGGTGCTTCCATCCCTTATGCCAAACATACATATTTCCAACAACTGTCTTGATCCCCAAGGTCTTAATCTCTTGGAAATACTCTTGTAATCTTCTCTTCAGTCTGTAGACACAATTAGATAGACGATAGATAGATAGGTAGATAGATAATAGATAAATAGACAAACAGATAATAAATAGGTAGACATAGAAATGAAAGATAAATGGATAGATGAGTAGAGAGACATGGAGAGAGAAATATACATACATGCATACAATGATGGAGAGATGGGGAGAGAGAGAGAGACATGGGAAGATAGAGAGAGAATTGAAATATTGTTCTTGACTCACCTACATTCCCATGAGATGTCATAATTTAATGGCTCTGTATCCAAAGCCTGAGTAATTGCAAATGATGTTTGGACTTAGGAGGTTGCAGTGTAGGCCCTGGATATTTATACTTCCTTCTTGTTACTGAGTAATGAGACATCACAAGAAAATGGAGGTCATGGATAAAGAAAGAAAAACTTTAAACCTACTCAGATACTAAAAATGGGCTCAAATAAAAAATGGAGAACAAAGAACGTATATTTCCCCCACTCTGTACATCCCCAACTCCACTGTAACTTCAATGAATGCTTCCTCCCCTCACCCCCACACCTCCTCTCCCTGCCAAAGGCACTCATGACCTCAGGTTTTACTGTGTATCTGGGAGCTAACTAAACTTACTGTTTATATGGAACCTAGGGGAACTAAGGTTTACACTGAGTGCATAGGGGTAGGGGCTGTAAGGGGTAGGTTCCTGGAAGAAAGAGCATGGGAGGGCAGACTCCATCGACATGGATAGCCTAGATGTCCTGGAATAACCACCCTCATCTCATACACTTCAAACTGGGAAGACTCTCAGGCAATGACATACTCATCGGCCATTATCAATGGACAAAGAAATGGCTTTGAAAACTTTGAAAAGAGTGGACCCAATATATGTTGCTGACTTGGAACAAACTTAAAACAGGATTTATGCCCATTGATGGAACTGGCTCAGTTCTTCCCAGCCAGATCCCTGGGGAAAAAAAAATTTCATTCCCAAACTTTTCAGGAATCAAGAACTCATTGTAGCCACAAAATATTTCATCCCCCCAACTCTGTAATTATAATTGTAGCTAAATTTTAGAAGACCTATCATGTGCTTTCTGTGTATTAATTCAGTTCATGAGACAAAAAACCCAAGGCACAGGGAAATGAAAGGAGCTTGCCCAAAGTCATGTCAGGGGGAGCTGAGCTGTGATTCAGGCAGCCTGGCTCCATAGTTACTGCTTTAAACAGCTAAGCCATCCTATCTCCTGACTGTAGGTGTACTTTTACTGCAAAACAAGTCCCAGGAGGACAAGAGAGTTCCATGCATCCAGTATGATTTAAAAATTTTTAAATTCATATAGTTGAAAATATGGTGTATCTGCAGCATTGTTTTTTCAATCCACAAACATCACCTGAAGTAGCACATGGGTGTGCAGACTCCTTATCATGACCTCCCTCGCCCTGGCAATGCGTGGGCAGATCCCTGCCCTCTGACCCCACGGCCCCGGAAGTTTATCATCTCAAAGCCTATCATACTCTTGGACATATACTTATGTCTGTATATTGGTCCTGTCCTTGGGATCAGGGGCTGTGTCTTCTTCGTTATTGAAATTCAAGTACCCACCAAGTCTTACCCGTAATAGGTGCTCAGTGAATAGTTTTGGAGTTAACGAATGCACAGTTCTGTATCCAGCTCCTCCCTGAGGGTATTAGCAAGTACAGTTGATTTGGAAACAACTGGCTTAGACTGTGTTATGGATGGTAACGCCAGGTCTTTTGAGAGAGGACTCTCAAAGAGAAGTAGGGCTGTGCAAGTGCTCCCCCTAGAGGGACCAGGATAAAAAGCATGACACAAAGTTGGTTCCAGGAGCCCTTTTCCAGGACCTCTGATAAAGCGGCTGTTTGGGGATGGTAACGGACATCACGGTCAGCGGGAGACGAGTGGTCAGTGTTAGCCAACATTGTCCATGGAGATGGCAGCGTCTTTGGCCAGTCCTGATCTGAGGCTGACGCAGTCATGACTTTCATGTGGAACTTAGGACGGAGTAAGAAACACCTTCCCCAAGATCATGAGGACCACACTGGCTGCCCAAAGGATGAACCAGATGGACCTGGGGTGTGGTCAGGCTGCCCAGGCTGCTGTCTCCCAACTGGCTGTGTAACAGAGGTTTGCACTTCAGGTCATATTCTGGCCAACTCCCTGGGAAATTTGCCCTTACAGGCTCCTTCCAAGGGCAAGTTAGAAAGATTTCTGGAGGTGTTCTATCCAGGAGTTATTTAGGTGGAGATAAACATGACCTCCATGGAAATTCCTAAATGAGTATTACAGCCATAACCAAACATATAGTTAATGAGTCTGTCTTATTCAGGAAAGCACCACAGTAATTCACGGAGGCGGTATGGCTTGGTGGTTAAAGGCATCAGCTTTGTAGTCAGATGGGCAAGGGTTTACTCCCATCAAAGCCCTTTAATAGCATTTTGACCTCACTTGGGCAAATACATTCTCTTACTGAACAATTATTTGACAGGGTTGTTTTGAAGATTAAATGACAAAGTATCTAAAACACTTAGTATAGGAACTGGCACATATTAAAACCGTATTAGAATAGGAGCTAATAAGCCCATAAGGGTATAACTGTGACATTTAAAGGAAAAGCTATGACGGTTTTTCCTAAGACCCTAGGTGGGACACACTCATTGCTAATTAGAATGAATAAAAATAGACACTGGAAAATTTCAAGTTTGGCTTTACGAGTACAATATGGGACCTTGTTGGGCAACGGGAGACTGGGGTTTGTACTCTGAGAGGCAGGCGGGAGCTTTTCATTCTCAGCTCTTGGGTCTACCCGATGGGGGACGTGGGGGCTTTTAAACAGTCCCTTCTCACTCTAAGAAGCAGCTAAGAAATCCCAGAGGGCCCAGCCTGAGCCCAGGATGGAACAAAAGAGAGTTCCCCAGAGGGAGCAGGGTCTGTTTTGTATCATTAAAAAAGAGCCATGAGAATTGGCTCTCAATTACTGATGCTGAGAGGGTGGTTTTGGCCCTGCATGGGATTATATATGCAAAGAGCATCATTTCTTCTTTATGAAAGCATTTGTGTCCTGCCTGCAAAGTGCCCACCACTACGATGGGTTGAGAGAGGTGGATAGACAGAGACAGGAATACAGAGAACTTTCCTAAGTAGTGTACCACAATGGTGGGGTATATCAAGGAGGACTCGGCTCTAATCCTTGCTCAGAATGTGTATTCTGAGTTGATAGCATCCGTGTCCTTCTCTGTCATCTGACAGTCCGCTCGCCTTGGCACCACCACTTGTGACCTTGGATAGCTTCTCTTTACAAAACGAACCCTGAAGCCCAGCCGGTACACTCAGCAAAACAGCACATGTCAGCCATTGCACAGTAGAACATTAAACTTCTCAAAAATGAGGAACATATAAAAAAAAGGAAGGGCAGTGTGTTGGATATGCACACAGAGTCAACCTTTTGATTTCTGGGTAGAAATAAATCAAAAGCAGACGTTTCCCTTGATCGTAGATGAGGCAGTGCCTGGAGCTGCCTAACGGCAGGTTGCTGAGAGTGAAGCGCGCAGAAGATCCAATTGTAAGCTGGCTGACCACAGAACACGACTGGATTCACTTACTGCTAATTAGGATGAATAAAGAGAGACAGTGGGAGATGGGAAGCTTGGAATTATGGGTAGTAAAAACCACTTGATGGGCGGAAACCAATTTTTCCTGGTGATTTGGAAAACCGCTGTGTATAGTGTCAGCTCCGTTACTTATGCCCTGAAATTTGCAAGCAGTAAGAACCACCAGTATTTCTGATAAAACTACACTCCGGGAAGCTCAGTGTGAAGGGGTTTTGGGGGTCCAAGCTGGGAAGAGTGAGTGAGTTGGCTCCCCATCAAAGAAGGGGCCTTCTGTTCCTGGCCTGTAGGCAAAGATATTTTTTCTTTTCCTCCGGATGATAGAACGCACACCACTGAACAGGCCTCTGGATACTGTCAGCCGAGGCTGGCGTGATGGCCAAATAGCCCTCTTGATTATTGATCTTTTTATTTGTACCTCCTGGTGCTATAACTTCTCCATCTCAGGGTGAGCGCCCTCGTCCTTCACGCTATTCAGAAAAGAAATGAACTGCTAGGCTCATGCAAGCAGTTCCTACAGGGGCAACTGTAGGGAGGGGCAGGGCTGGGAAAACCCAGCTAGGCATAGCTCCGGTTAGAAACGTACAGGGCTCTTTGTGGGAATTCTCCCCCTGTGACATTGGAACAGCCCTTTCCCCAGCGCTCTGGCCAGCGGTGAGATGGGAGAGTTATTTTCGTCTTAATTCTATTTAGGGGATTGGAGTGTTTTGAAGAGAGGGAGAGTTTTGCCGTGCATTTTAAATTGATAACAGATGGATTTTCTTTGTATCATTTTTGAACGGTTTTCTCTAAATAAGTTCTAAAGGTAGGATGCACATATTGACCAAAGATCAAAGGATGTTGAATTAATATTTATTATTAATTAATGTCATTAAGCAACTAGGATGACAAATCTTTCTGTATTCAGGTGTCATTTTGGGTAAATGGCTTCAATTCTTCATTTTTCTTCTTTTTTTTTTCCCTTGGTGCTTCTATGATGTATCTGAGACAGAAATCCTGACAGGGTAGGGATCACAGAATGAATCTACAAATAGATTTTCCACATCTCTGCTCAGGTGCATTTTTTTTGGAGAATATTTTGCAATAATGATAAATGACTTTTATTTCAAATTAATTTCAGGAGTAATTGCAATGATGAATGTATTTGTGTGTGGGTGTTTGAGAGAGAGAGGGAGAGAAAGAGAGGAAACAGAGAGACAGAGAGAGACAGAGAGACAGAGTCACACATAGAGGGAAAGAGAGAGAGTGAGAAAGAGAAAGAGAAATTCTAGTGAATAAGTGAAGGTTGAAAACCAGGTTGGGATTCCCAGCCATGATCTACTGCACAATGCTTCTATCATTAAATAATCACCATGCAAAGGGGAGAATCAAGACATTTGGCACAGCCCCAGCACTGCTCAGAGAGAACGAACATCAGCTGTAAACTTCCAGCATGGTGTAAACACTCACTGGGCAAATGTCAGCCATGAACTGATATTCCCAGGACTCCCCATTCTTGCCACACCTACAGAGAGAAAGGACATGGATTTTCTTTCGCTTTGTCACTGGATACAGATATCTTGGCCACAATGGTTTGAACTACAGAATGATTCCTCAGCTAAAAGTCACATGACACATGTGGCAGCCCAGTGGCTTATAAAGGTGGCCAAGTGTCAGAAAAATGCGCTCCTTTTTGGATATAGACCAGCCAACCGAGCAAGAGCCTTTCTCTGGAGGAGTCGAGTGATACAGGAAGTAGAAGGAAGGGAAACAAGCAGGGCAGCCCTAGAGAGAGTCCAAGATTAGAGAGAGAAGCAGATAGAAAACGACTGAGTGTTGAGAATGGCAAACTCACCAGGATAGATGCCGCTGACGGAGGAGACAAGAGGGTACCAGAGCCCTGGAGGATCTTGAGTGATGCTTCCATTTCTGTGACACCCACTGTGGGAGAGTGGAGGTTGTCTCCTGACCCTCCCCTCTTCCCCAAGTGTCCCTCGCCTGACCCCCATCCTCAGAGGTTATCTCAAGCCTCTCTTTCCTCCTTGTGACCCAAAGTTATTATAATAATAAGCCTAACAATCAAATGCTTACTTTAGGCTAAATATTTAAGTAGATTGTTTTAGTTAATTATTTCAAAAACACTATGAAATAAGTGTCATAATTATAATACCCATACGACAGATGTGTGAACTGAGGCAAAACGGGGTCAAGTCTGGTGGAAGCCTTCAGCTTGAATGCAGTAAGTAGCAGTAGTTAGTCAGTTAAATGAAAATGCCAGCTGCAGCAAGAAAATGTTAAAAACTGGTTCATGCATATCTTCAACATCCTATTTTCCTTAAAACGTATGAATGTACATCATTTGGACAAAGACTTCTCTTTTGGTAGAAAGCACTAATTGGAATTCAGCCCTGCTTTTCTGGCAGAAACCACACCCATGACATATGTTTAACATTTTTTAGTTTCAGTTTCTTTGATGCAAAATAAACCTGGAGACACATGTGAGGAAATCTGATGTGGAATCCTCCTATATATCTTTTTAATTTTTTCTAATCTTTTATAGTTATTTTTCCAAGACCCAACTTGCCTGATTTTCCTCATCCAGTCCTTCCAACGCATTCAGCTTAGTTTTCACAGGAAGGAAGAAAAGAAAGGACCCTTTTTCACACACTCATATTTTATCATTAGTTATCATATTTAGTTAAATCATGTGATGACAACTGGTATTAAAAAATTGAAGACCTAACTTTCAGACAACTCACTTAGCAAGAGCAGAAATGTATTGGACTTTTAGAGAGGACTCTATACGCTAAGATGGTTATAACTACATATACCATCTCACAAGTTCATCTAGAATCTATGCCCCTCCCCTTGAAGCTGGAGGGCACTTGGTATGGTGAAAATGATGCAATGTGGCTTCCAAGCTTAGATCATAAAAGTACTGCATATTTCCACCTTGTTCTTTTGCAACCCTGCCTCTTGAAACCCAGCCGCATGCTTTGAGGGAGCCCAAACAAGCTATAGAGATGCCACACTGAGAGGAAACACAGCCCTTCTCCCATGGCCCTGACCAAGCCCCCTGCCGACACCAGCACCTCTTGACAGCCATGTGAATAAACTGTCTGGAAAGGACATCCTCCAGGCCCAGTCAAGCCACTCTGCCTTCCACGAAGCAGAGCAGAGATGAGCCGTCCCTGTTGACCACTTGCCAATGACAGATTAGTGAGCAAAGTAAAAGACGGCCATTTTAAGCCACGGAGTGTGGGTAGTGTGTTATGCAGCAGTGGGTAACTGCAGTGAGTGCTTTGGGTTTCACTGTTACGTTTCGCAGAGGGAAGGGAGACCATAGATCAACCAGCAGGCTTGTTAAGTAAGCATTCCCTGTAACTTCTCCAAGAGTACACAGCATTAAAAGATAAAGCCTAGTTTCGAATCCAGAAGTTTGACTTCAGAATTACATTACTATATCTATGAAAACAGTTTTAGAAACCCCATACAAAGCAGTTGATGACTCACAATAATTTGGTTTGGTTTCTTAACTCCATGCTGACAGATGAGCTCTTAATAGTAAGAGGGTCCAAGGGAAGAGTACAAATTAATATCAGATGTCTAATATTTAAAAGTTTAAAATGAAACTAAAAACTGTTAAATAACAAAGTTCTATCCTCTTAACTTTACAGATACCTTCATGAAATCTAAGTGGCCAGGTTTGAGTTCCTGGACTCCATGTCTATATACATTTTCTTCCCACCCTTGGGTCTTGTCCTCACTGCAATGGTTTTGGTGACATGTGTAATTTCCAGCCCATACATACAAGCTTCATTCACATATCCTCTTGCCCCATCCATTGCCTCTTGGTCAGCTCCAGGTCCTGGGGATGGTCATGCTGGAAGATGGTCAGCTCCAGGAGAATAACTCAGAGAACCCAAAGAAGCTTATGAAGGCTCAGGAGGCAGACTTGAGCCATTTGGGTAGAAAATGCTGGGATCCTAGTGCCTGGAGCATGGTGTTAAAAGAGAAGTGGGCTCTGGATGGACCCTGGTGGGCATGTACTCTCGGCCTCCGGTCCCCGTGTGCCATGGGGAAAAGTGCAGCTAGCAGAGACTAGAGAAGAATGTGAACGGTGAGGGACACGGGACAGGGGCCCCTATCCTCAGGTCCCAGGGCAGTACTGACCTCCCGTCCCACTTGGTGTTTCTTTCCAAGCCCTCTCCCTGACCCTGGTTCACAGTGTCTGATACATGATGGAGGATTGATAAATATTTACCAGAGTAGCCTTACTCCCAAAGGCAAGTCTTGAATTTTCGATCTTAGGTGGTGCTGGGGTTTAAAGATTGTCAGCCCTGAGTGAGGTCATAAGACTGGGACTGGAGCCGGACTTCCACACACCTCTGAGCACAGCTAGAATTGATTCTAAGTGAGACTAAATAGCAAATGCAATGTATGAGAATTAGATTTGTCTCAATGAATGGTGGCACAAAGCCTGCACCAGACGTTTGAGAATGAAACCTCGAGCACTGATTGTCCCCGTGTTTTGTCCTGACAATGACATTTTCCCCCGACTCTGACAAACTGCTCTCATCTCTTCCCCACACCTGTGCCCAGCCGAGCCCTCTACTTCCCCACCCAAGTACACACATGCTTCTGGTAATGACCACGAAGAAAAGTGCAAGTGTTTGGGGCTAATGGTTGCTGTTTTGCTCTGTAGAATGTTTCCACATTTAGGAGATTTATTTACAAAGAACTAGTCAACCTGATTGTATCTTCAAAGCAACCTCTGCAGAACCACAGAACCTTCCAAGTCCAATACCAGTAATGATAGTACCATGCTATCATTCACCAGACCTAAAACTCAGACCTTCTAAGCTTGTGTATGTTGTGGACAAAAACCCACTTACTTAGTTTCAGTGCTGTGTTTCAAGCACATTCTCCTCTACATCCAGGAAAATCATTACCAGTGGATGTCGTTGTTTTAGTTAATCAGAGCTAGATCTCTTAATACAGTTCTAGTCCAAACATAAAGGACTTGAGTCATAAAGTCCTGTAGAAAAAGTTTGCCTGTCATTTTGATTAAACTTAGTTCTACTAGCTTCAGGAAAAAACCAGTGTAAGTTATACCCTGAGGTATTTTAAGTAAAAGTGAAAAGAAAAGGAAAGGAAAATTTCTGTCACTAAATTTAATTTACTTTTATTTGGAACGGAGTTAATGCAAATTCTTCATAAACATGGCCATGTGAAAATTTCTAATGGAACAGATTGTTGAGGCATAATTCTCCTAGGATGTAATTCAAAAGTGCCCTCAGAATTGTTTCCTATAAGGCTATCAGATCCAAGGCAAGAAACAAAGATTAAAACTGTGAGAAATGAACGTTGTACTCTCTCCCTGAATGTTCCACTCTCTCTCTGAATGTTCTTCTGACATTTAAAACAAACCATCAGCTACAGGAAATCTCTACTTAAACTCATGATTGGTGCTGTGGACATTGATGTTGACAAAGAATTATATAAATTGTACTTTATTTATTTATTTTTCACATAAATGTCTTTATTTTTATTTTTAACCTTTCCTGTGATACTGTTTCTGTACAGTAAACTACACATATTTCAGATGTACAATTTGATGAATTTTGATAAATGTACACACCCATGAAACCACCAGTGCAATCAAGATAGCTAGCATTTCCATCCCTCCCCAAGAGATCCAATTTTTGAATTCCCAAATAAACTGTATTTTAAATGGTACTTTAACCTTTAGAGATTGAGAGCATTTCATGAATTGGGAGGGGGAAAGAAAGTAAGCTGTGGAGAGTTAATTTATTAATTATTAACTATTAATTGTATGTTCACGGGAAACTAAAACATAAGAGAATAACACTGCTCCCCCATCCCCAAAGCTGCGTTGGCACCTTTTTTCTGTTATGGACAGTTTTTTGTTTTGTTTTGGTTACATTATTATTATTACTTTCCCCAAGGAGACGTGCACTAGGTCCTGGAAGGGATGGGAGGTGAGAGGTGCAAGGATGAGATGTGTGGTAGACCAAAGAACGGCCCCTAAATGTGCTGCAATTCTAGTTCCAGAAACTGCTGACTGTGTGGTCTTACATGGCAAAGGGGAGCTAAAGGCAAAGGTTTCAGAGTGAATAAGAAAGCAGGACCCAACTACATCCTGTTTACAAGAGGTGAACTTTAAGTATGAAAACACAAATAATTTAAAAGTAAATTTGAGAAAATGTGTACCACTGCAAATAATAACTGTAAGAAAGCTGGTATGGTACAATTGATGCTGACCAAGTAAATGTCCATACCAGAGACAAAGGAAAGCAGTTCATAGCACAAAAAGGTCCACTTATTAAGAAGATAAATGATTGTATCTATATATCTCTCTCTCTCTCCAGAACTTCAAAACACATGAAACAAAAACTTACAAGATAAACAGAGAAACAGACAAATCCATAATCATAATGGAGTAATTTATAACATGCAAATTTTAAAAATCTGTAGAGATATAGATTTGAATGATATCGGCCAATTCATCATAATAGAAATTTATGGAACACCATACCCAATAATTGCAAGAATCCATAAAAACTTCATGAAGTGTAGTACATTAAACATGACCAGCAATTAATTGTTCCTCCCCCTGTCAAGTAGTAGAATCTATATTCTCACCTGCTTTGACCAATCACATATGGCAGAATTAATGTTATACTACTTATGGGTCAAGGCCTCAGAGCCCTTGCCACTTGACGCCCAACCTGTTGCAATGTCGCTGCCACTAAGGAAGGCAGCAGAGTCTAACCTCCAAGAGACTGAAATTTCACATGAAGAAAGGTCCAGTCAAACCAGTGTCCAAGCTGAGCCCAGCCCCCAGCCAACCTTCCAGTTGAATGCAGCCTCATGAGTGAGATCAAGGGAAAGTAGCATAAGAATCAACCAGGCAACCAACAGAATAATAAAAAAAAAGAATAAATTACTGCTTTTAAATCACTAAGTTTTAGGGGTGGCTTGTTATGAAGCAGTTGATCACTGATACACTAAGAAAGACCACATACTTGACCATAAAATCATCTTAACAAATTTCAGGAGATTTAAATCTTACAAAGCATCTTTTTAACCACAGTGAGTTAAATTATAAATATTATAATTTGATGACAATAAGATATTTAAAAGCCTACAAATGTTTTGAAATTAAGCACCTAGTTCTAAGTAATTTATGGATCAAAGAAGAAACCATGAGAGAAATCATAAAATATTTTGAGCAGAATGATGAAGAAAACAATGTGTCAAGATACACTGGATACAGTTAAATCAGCACTTAGAGGGAAATGTATAGTTTCAAGTGCTTATATTTAAAAAGAATAAAGGTTTAAAATTCATGAACTAAGATTCCACCTTAAGAAGTTATACAAAGGAGAGAAAAATTAAACCCAAATTTAGCAGAATGAAAGAAATAATAGTCATTATTTACAGATACAGAGCTGACTGTATATGTAGAGAACACCAGGTCAATAACAACAACAAAAACCTTGAGAGTAATGACAGAATTCAGCTGTACCTCAGGCTACAAGGACTACGTAGAAAAATAAACATATTGTTACATACTAGCAATAAACAATTAAAAAGATAAGACAAAACACCATCTACAAAGATATAAATACTTAGGAATAACTTTAACAAAATATATAAAGGACCTCCACTCTTACAACAAAATATGGTTGAGATAAATGAATGAAATCCTAAATAAATGCTTATGTGTTGAGAGATCCAATATGCTTACAATTTCTATTTGCCTCCAAGTTCACCTATAATTTCAATGCAATGCCAAACAAAAGCCTAGCAACGGTTTTTTTTTGTTTGTGTTTCTGTTTGGTTTTTTTTTTTTTTTGTAAAATTGAAGAGCTGATTCTAAGATGTACATGGAAATGCAATGATTCCAGAATAACCAAATCAATTTTGAAAAAAATGAGACAAATTGGAGGGTTTACTTACACTAAAAGTTCTCATGGCTAGACAAATTCTGCTTTTAGGCTTGTTTATCCAAAAGAAATAATTTAAAATATATATTCATAGAAGACTTGTGTTAAGAAAGGTCACAGCCTTCTTCTTCATAATAACCCCAAACTGGAAAATAGCCTGAATGTCCATTAAAGGAGAATGGATAGTTATCTAGTCATGTAATAGAACACTGTTCAAAAATACAAAAAAAGAAAAAAACTGATACACACACATTGTGGGTAAATCTCAAAAACATTTTGAAGAGCAAAAGTTGTCAGACACAAAACACACATCCTGTAGTATGTAGTATGTACATGTTTCATTTATATGAAGTTCAAGAACAGACAATGCTAATGTATCTCAGTAGAAATTGCAAGAGCAGTTGCTTCTAGGCAGCACAGAAATGAACTCAAAAGGAACATAAAGAAACTTTCTGGGGTGCTGAATATGTTCTGCATTTTGATTGGGATGTTTGCTGCACAGGTGTATACATTTGTCAATACTCACCAACTGTATACTCAACGTGTGTGCATTTTGGTATATGTACATTAAAGCAATAATGAATTAACTTATAAGAAAAATTAATTAGCATGTCTGCAGGGGGTTTTCAACCCCTGGGACAAGTAAATCTCACAGGAGAGACAGCCAAAGCCAGGAGCTGATTGAAGGACCTGGGTGAGACTCAGATGGTCAGCATCCTAGTAAGAGCTCAGGTGGGGAGGACACTCAGCCAGAAATGACAACTGAACTTCCTTGGAGCAACCACCAAGCAAGCCCAAGTGAGAAAGGAGGCATGCAGGCTACTGGAGCAGCGGAGGAGGTGAGCTCCAAGGTGGATGCCCCAAGATCTGAGGCATCTAGCTACACCCCCAGACTGAATTCAGCGGAGTCGGCAAAAGAGGATCACACGCAGACGAGACAGCCTCCTTCCACCACTGGTAGTAATGTAAACCTTTTTCCTTTTCCCTTCTGCCTCCCGAATAAAGGAGAGAACAAAAGGGGAGCATTAAAATTTATTTTTTAAAAGATATTTGTTCACAAGATACAGTTTTTATTTAAAAACTTATGTTTTAAATCAGAAAAGTCTGAGTTGTCTTAACTGGCAAATTCAAATACCCCAACCCCACCCCAGCTACCAGCCTCAGGCAGAGTAGAGATTCCAGAACTCCAGACCCACAGCTATAAAAACTAAAAGTCCTTCTTTTGTTGTCGTTTTTGAACATTTGGGTTAAAGTGTATACATTTTAAATCCTGATCCATTCTGGTTTTCAGTCTTCATTCTGGCTGGAGAAGTATAGGGTTGGTGTGAGCAAAATTAGAAACTGGGAGAATAAATAAGAGGCTACTGAAGAATGCTAGGCAAGAAATTGTGAGATAAAATGGGACTGAATGAGATCAAGGAAGTAAATCTATAAGAAGGCAGGATATAAGAATAATGCCTATGTCCTTGGTTGGGCAGCTGGGTGGATTGCAATGCCATTTAATGTTGAAGGAATACAGGGGGTTTGGATTTGAGGGACAGGAGGAGGATGATAAGTTTAGCTTTTAACCTGTTACCCTGAGATGCCCATGGAGCATTTAGGAGAACACCTCCAAGGTCCTCTTGTATTTTAGGTCTTAAAACTCAGCAAAGAATTTTGGCCTGGAGTAAAAGAAGATAAAAGAGATTAAGAAGGACTAAATTAAATTCTTGGCTGAAAATTCTACAACAGAGAGGTAAGGAAAATTGGAAGATTGGGTATTTAGTTTGCAATAAGATTGCTTTTTTTTCCCCTGTAAAAACCAAACCAAACCAGAAAATCCAACTACTTGACAGAATTTTATTCTTTTCACATAGCAAAAAGCTAAGAGGTAAGTGGTTGCTAGCATTGGTTCAAATATGCAATGATGTTAGAACCAGCACTTCTGGAGTTCTGTTATCCTCACAATTTCAAGACAGCTGCTTTAGCTCTAGCCACCATATGCATTCAAAGTGGGGAAGAGGAGAGAGTATCACCAGTCTGACCCCTTTTATCAGGAAGTTTCCCCAGAGCTACCCTACCAGGCTTGTACCTGTGGCTGTATTTCCAGCATATAGCCATCCCAGGCCAAAAAGCTGGAGAAGTGAATATGCTTATGAAGTTAATATTCAGTTGCACAAGATACAAGGTGGTAGGGAATGGGTGTCGGGTTGGCCAAGCAGCAGTGTTTGTGAAGTTCAAAGCAACACACAAGTTTAGTGATGAGGAAAGTTGGGGAAGTCTATACTGGGAATCTTGACATAATGGACTTTCAAAACCCCCCTTGTTTGGATATTTAGGAAAATGAAAAGAAAAAAAAAACCCCAACAATTTGGAGAGTTTTGTCTTTATATAACACAGAAACAACTAAGTGGAAGTTGGGCTATCTTTGAATTAAAGATAAAGAAACTTCAATCAGGCTGCCTGAGTTTGCGCTCAGCCCTGCCACTCACCAACTAGTATCTTTCCACATAACATTTAGGCCAGATTTTTTCATCCATAAAATAGAAATAATAAACATCTCAAGCGCTGCCAAGCAGGGAGCAAAGACTCATGAATGTTAGTTGTTTTTATTAGGTCATGCAGTCTGAAGGTCTTCAAACAATTCATTATATTTAATCATAATAATGGAAAATTACATTTAAAGAAATAATTTATAGTCGAAAGCTGTGCCTTTTGAAAACCACCCTCATTCATAATTCCAAATAAAATTGTAAGTTTAAAAATTCTAAAATTAAATAACAGTAACAAATAAAAATAAAAGCAAGGGAAATTTGGAGAGTGACATGATTCTGCTTGCAGGTCTAAGTGACTCCATTTCATCACCAGTGAATTCCACTGAGCATCCTAATCCAAGATCCAGTCCCTGGGTAAAGGGGGCTCTCTGCCCATTAAGGGATTTCTAAGAGACTGAAGCAGATTGCTCTGTGATGGGGTCTTCATGGAGCCTGAGCAGGTTAGCAGTCTGCAACTGCCGTAGGACTGTGGAAGCCAGCACTCTCAAGACTTTGCCTTCTTAGTAGAGCAGCAGCCGTGGGTCCCGTAGGTAAGAGCAGAACAGTGCTCTCCGTCTCCTCACCCCTCCCTTGTGGGGCTAGGTGATGCCCTAGACTCTACAGTGCTTCCAAGATTTAACTGCAAATAATTTGATGACTATGATGAAGGCATCTCTGGAAACACATCTAGTTCCTGCAGAGAACTGTGTTCAGCAGTACCTACACCCAACTGGGACCCCAATTTGGAAGAGGTAGCCTTAGCAAAAGTTTAGACATTGAGCATAATGAGCTTGTACATGAGCACAAACTAAGATCACACTTACGGTAGGCAGAATAATGGCCCGGCAAAGATTTCCTAATTTCCTAAACCTGTGAATACCTTACATGGCAGAAAGGGCTTGGCAGATGTGATTAAATTAAGGATTTTGAGATGGGGAGATTGTCCTGGATTAGCTGAGGGGACCAAGTGTAATCACAAGGGTCCTCAGAAGATGGAGACAGGAGAGTTAAAGTAAGAGAGGAGATGTGTGAGGGGAGCAGAGATTGGAGTGATGCATTTTGAAGAGGGAGGAAGGGACAACAAATCAAAGAATATGGGTGGCCTCTGGAAGCTAGAAAACACAAGGAAAGTAATTGTTCCCTAGAGCCTCCAGAAGGAAACAGCTCTGTTGATTTTAGCCCCTTAAGATCCATTTTGGACTTGTAACCTCCAGAAATGTACAATGATAGAGGTGTGTTGCTTTAAGCCATTTGTGGTATGTAGCAATTTGTTACAGCAGCAACAGGAAACTAATACAAACTTTATCATTCATTTGTTTCATGGTCATATGTCTCAACATCCTCCTTCTCATGAATGATTCAATCTCCTAGGGAGGAACCCGGTTGAAAGGTTTCTAATAGCTAACACTGAGACATGAACTGACACAGCTTCTGGTCCTTCCTCCAGGCCACATCCCTCTGCTGTCCCTTTCTACACACACACACACACACACACACACACACACACACACACGACTCTCTTCACTAGGGTCTAGGTGGTAGAGCATCTCCAGATGCATCTGGGACACTGGAAGGAGTTTTTCCCTCATGGTTCTGTTAAACCTCAGGATATGAGGGCTGTTCAAACTTGGCCACAAGCCAGCTAAAAGTGAGATTGTGGAAATGCAACTTGGGTTAATGAGATTTATTTGAAGCATGGTCTCAGTAAGCTGCAGCTGCCAAATCCAAACTTCTGACTCATATGCATTATGAATTTGAAAGAATATTTAGGAGAAAAGTATTTAAACAATGTCTCCCACATGTATACAGTGTCCATTCAGCTGACAGTATGAGAAGTTACTCCTCGCTGAAGAACTCTCTGATGAACTCCTTCTGCATCAAGTGCTTCTTTCTAAGCTGACATTGGACCACACAGCCTGGCTTTTTCTACCCCCTCATTCACTCTTCCTCCAGATAAGAACTCCATGTAATTAAAGAACTAATTGTATTCGACTCTATCACCAACATGCTACAAAGGGCATCTAAACATTAATTGCATAGGCATTTTTTGCAACCCAGAGAAGCATCTCTAGGAAGCTGATATAATGAAAAATTGATCATTCAATAGCTGTTAGACCAAATCTAGATATGCAGTGATAACATTAATCATAGCTCAGTACATCAAATCAGGAGCTTGTAAACAACATGACATGGTGCTCCCAGAACACTAATGCTTTCTTCTTTTCAGGAGATTTAGCTCCAAGCATGAATGCCCTTAGGGTATCTGTGGGACTTTCCCAAAGATCTCCACTGGCAGAACAATTGTTGGAAAGATGATCTGTTCAGGGAAGATAAAATGTTTTTTTCTAAGCTTAATATGAATTACATTCCTTTATTATTTTTTTCTGAAATGGTGACAGTCAGAAAGAGGTCTCTTGTTTCAAAAAAAGAAGTAAATCATGGATTCTGATACTGGTGATACTGGTGAAAAATGAGAGAAAGAAGAGGGAGGAAAAGGAAGAGGAGGAGGAAGAGGAGAAGAAGAAGGAGGAGGAGGAGGGGAGGGGGAGGGGAGGAAGAGGAGATGGAGAAGGGAAACTGGCATGTATTAGCGTTAAGGAGAATTTAGAGATTATTTAATCTGACCAGGAGATGCACTGCAGTCTCCTAGCAGGTCAAGGGTCCTGCTTTATTATATTTTTAATTGTCACATGATTCTTGAATGCAAAGGCTGTCCAGTTAATGACGTATACAGTGGTGAGCAGGACCTCCTCTGCACAATTTAACCCACTTTGCACTTAAACCCAGGTGTGGTGCTCACCTGGATGACCTGTAAATTCAGTGTCTGATGACAACTGCCCCCTCAGTATTCCAGGCAGTCCTTCCCTTCCTCAGTCCCCTCTTTTACCCATTCTTTATCATTTTTCTTATAATACTAACAATATCTTCTGATTCCAGCATCTCCCTTCTGATTCTCAGCGAATTCATTTATTTATTTTTTTAAAAAAGTGTTTGTTGAATGCCCACTCGGTGCCAGCCATTCTTCTAGGCTGGGAAGTAGCAGTGAACCAGCGTGGTCGCCGCTCTCATGGAGCTCATGTTGTATGGAGAGAAAGTCTACTGAGCAAATCGGCAGGTACTGGGTGGCTGCTAAAGGTTTTACAAGGAAAATAAAACAGAGTGAGGGAGCAGGGAATGGGAGGAGGGGGCCATTTTGGAGTGGACTGGAAGGACTTCATGGCAAGAAGAAAGTGAGGTGGTGCTGTGAGCACACGAGGGCAAGAGTGTTCTAGGCAAAGGAGAAGCCAGTGCAAAAGTTCTGCAGCAGGAATGTGCTTTCTAGGTTTGAAAATCAGCAAGAGTCAGACTGAGTGAGTGGGAAGAGGAGTAGGAGCTGACGTCAGAGGGGCAGCCAGAGGGAGATCACGTGGGACCTTGAGAATGAGAACACTGACTTCATGCTCAGCAGGAAGGGGCCTCCTTAGGCGTTTGAGTCAAGGAGTGATGTGATCTGATTTACATTCTGCAATGATGACTGCTGTTGTGTTGTGCTAGGATGGATGGGGAACAAGAAGACTGCACTAGATTCCTGCGGCTGCCATAGCAAAGCACCCTGAACTGGGTGGCTTCAAACAACAGAAATTTATTCTCTCACAGTTCTGGAGGCCAGAAGTCCAAAATCAAGCTGTTTGCAGAGCCATGTTCTCTCTCTGAAGGATCCAGGGGCTCATCCTTCTTCGCCCCTTCCTGGCTTCGGGTGGCTGCTGACTATCCCTGGTTTGCAGCTGCACCACTCCAGTCTCTGCCTCCATCAACCCGTGACATTTTTCCTTGTGTGTCTGTATGTCTGTGCGTCTTCACGTGGCCTTCTTACAAGGACACTGCTGTTGGGTTTAGAGATCGAGTATGATCTCATCCTAACTAGTTATATATGTAAAACCCTACTTCCAAATAAGGTCACGTTCTTAGGTTTCATGTGGATATGAACATGGAAGGGGAGGACAAAACTTAACCCAGCAAACTGGGTAAGGGAGCTACTCCAGTAGGGCCCTGTGAGAGATACAGTGGTGACCAGGGTGGGAGGTAATGATCAGTGATTAGACTCGGGGAAAATGTTAAAGGGTGAACCCGCAGACTTCACTAATGGAGTTAATGTGGGATACAAGGGAATGAAAGAATTTAGGGATGACACCAAGATTTTTGGCCTGAGCAACTAACTACCAGGATGCAACTTCCATTTGTGGTGATGGCAGGGGAGCAGGTTTTGGAGGAGAGATAATCAGTTCTGGTTTGGATAGATTTTGAGATGCCTTGTTTCCTATTTCAAACAGAAAACAGGATCCACTAGGCAGAGGCCCCTGTATTTCCTTCCCCCAAAGCTACAGACTTACCTGCACCTCTCCCCTCTCTTTCCTCCTTCCCCTCTGGTTGAAGTTGAAGTTCAGACTCTGCTCCTAGGCTCCAGATCCCATCCTCTCTGCCCTCCTCATGTTTCAGCACCCAAGTCCTGACAGCTTCTCAGTCGACGCCTTCTCCAGCTGCCCCAGGGACACCTGACTGCTCCTGTGGACCACCACCTCCCTTCACTCACCTGTAACCTGACGTGTACAATGCGATGGCACACCCCTACTCTGAGTCTCCCTGCGAACCTGGGTCTTTCCATGGTCTCTGTGGATGGTGTCTGGCACACAGAGGGTGCTTCGTCAATGTTTGTGCTGCATGTAGATTAGTGGTTGAAAAGAGACAGACTGGATACAGGTGCAGGTTTTTATATATTGGAAAAGATTTTTAAACAAAGTATTTCCAACGTATTCTTTTACCATGAATGGCTTTGAAATTTAAGACAGCCTGAGTTTGAATTTCAGTATTCACAATTGAAAGTTAATTTTTTGTATCATAACTCATTGCATACTAGGATTTTAATGATTTTTAAGCAGTGAATTCAGTTCTCTAAATGCACTCCCTCCACCTTCTACCCAGAGTGTTTGGGTTTCTATGAAATCATTTTGTGGACTGTATATTTTGTTGAGTGGAAATCCTGCCAAATCCTTATCTCAGCATCGATTTGGGTCATGTATGTGTATGTGTGTGTGTGTGTGAGTGTGAGAGTGTGTATGAGTGTGAGAGTGTGTGTGTGTGTGTGTGTGTTGGGAGTTGGGGACTGTGAAGACACTGAGGGGAGATAATGGGTGTAGACAAAAGGGAACCCAAAGGGCAAGGCACTGGGAAAGAGGGGTGGCTAGGACTGCATCTTTCTTTCAGGTGGACAGACCCACTGTGCACTCTTGTCTCCACCTCATGCTCCCCACTCACGTGTCCCAGAGAGAGGGTTTCTCATCCGCTGCTCCTCCTGATTTTTGAATGAGTTGGTATGAACACAAAGGTGTACACTGTTTAGAAGTGCAGGCTGGCTAAATACCAGAGCAGTGCTAGTCTAATCTGTGTCTAAAGTCCCTTTATCCAGTATTTTTTTAACATAATGCTCCAAACAACAGTACCCACAATTATTCTCCATTAAACGTGATGTTGTTGATGCCTCTTCTTTAGTGGTTAAAGCATCCAGGACAAATACCAACACCTGCAGAGCACAAATAATGGATTGTTGCTTTGGCAGTGGATTTGCATCCCTGGTTTCTCTATTGAATAATCTGCCTTCCGGTCCCAGGTGGCAAGACTGAGAGCAGGGACCAGACTGATGGGACGATCTCCACCTCCCAGTGCCTCACCCAGGACGGTACTCACGTAACGTCAGATTCAAACAAACAACACTCTCACTTCTAAGATCTGCCCCGAAATAGTGGTTGAATTTTCCTTCTTTCATGACTTCCTGATTTTTCCATCACATTTCTACATTGTCACATCCTTAACTCACCTGTGACACAGGTTTTTTAATTGAGAAAATATAATTTCAATATTGGTAGAATTTGCTATGTAAGAATCACAATGCTGCCTATACACATTATTCTATTATTTATCATTCAAAGGTTATTTTTAGAAAATAGAATGTAAACCATTTTATTTCATATGCTTTAACATCTAATCATCAATTACTTCAAACAACCTACATGTTCAGCCCACCTTTCTAAGGAAAGCATAACCACCACCTCCTCATCTATTCTGCCCTTGCCGACTAACATGTTCCATTTACCTCCATCAGGAGGATTAAAAGGTGGAAAATCCCCAGGTATCACTACTTAGCAGCCTGTTCCTGGGGAGTCAATAGCCTCATTTTTCCTTTCCTCTTTTCATTTGAAAAATACTTATCTAGTAAAAGAGAAACACTTCTTGCTGCTGGAGAATGTATTTCCAAGGACTTCATTAAACCAAGTAATAGAATCAGTGTTTAAATGATCAAGTAGGAATATAAGCTTTTACAAAAAGAAAAGCTAATACGATGGTACTCATAGAGATCAATGCACTAATAATTAACCAAAATAATTGTGATATGTCTATGAGAGGGCTGTGCACGGGTGAGGCAGTGTTATTGCACATGAAATGATGCAACATTTTGGTGAGCTTTTAGGGTTATAAGTATGCAGGACACCCTGCCTATGTGATATGTCCTGGAGTACAGGCACACCTCATTTTATTGTACTTTATTGTACTTCACAGACATTGTGTTTTTTCACAAATTGAAGGTCTAGGTCAACCCAGTGCAGAGCAAGTCTATCGGCACCATTTCTCCAACGGCGTTTGCCCACTTTGTGTCTGTGTCACGTTTTGGTCATTCTTGCGACATTTCAGATGTTTTCATTATTATCCTTGTTATGATGATCTGTGATCAGTGATCTTTTCTGTTATTATTATAACTTGAAGGTGTAGTTGATGTTTAGCTTTTTTTAGATTTTTTAAATAAACTTAAGTACATTGTGTTTTTGGAAGTAATGCTATTGCACACTTAATGGACTGCAGAAGAGTGTAAACATAACTTTCATAGGCTCTGGAAAACCAAAAAATTCTAGTGACTCGCTTTATTGTGGGTCTGGAGCTGAACCCACAATATCTTCAAAGTATGCCTGTAAAACTATTTTATACCAATCATCTTTCTATAAGCTCTCTGCATTGTTTTAGAAGTTAGAAAACAAGCTATAATTCCTAGAACTAGCATTCCTGGTGACAGGTTATTTCACCCCACAAAAAAAGTCATGCTCAAGTTTGCTGACCAGCATGAGGTATGACGAGGACCAGTGCAGAGCCTCACAGAAACGTCTTTGTGCTTCGCACTTGAGAGGCACTTTGGAACTTGCCTACAGCATCCTAAAACTCTTCCCCATTTGTAGCATGCTTGAAAAATTACACATGGAGCAAAAAGTTTGATAAAAATATATTTAAAACAAGCCAGAAAAAATAGTTTTGACCTTAAGGATAACTTTCATCATTCTTTTAACCAAGTAGAGTTAAATAATATGTATAATGATTTCAAGTACCAACTTATAAAAGATGTGATAAATCAGAAAGCAAAGAACAGGAGGACTCTATTTTTTCAGAAAAATGTATTTGCAATTCAAATGTTCATATAAAAAGCATAAATTTTAAAAAGTTCATAGATGTGTGTTTTTAGAAGTGCTATGGTTTTGCCATTCATTGCAATTACATTCCAAAATGTGCAGGGGGGGCCACACCGCACCTTCTTAACTTTGTCACACTGAAGTCACTCTCATCACAACCTCCCCCGAGCTGTTATCTTCTGACATCTCTTCATGGGGCCTCATCCGATTGAACAGATGTAATAACACATAGCCACACTGAAACCTTGGGGAGGTTAATTGTGTGGGGTGGACCAAGTTCCTGTTCCGTAGAGCCGTCAGTGGCAACCATAAAGTCCTGCTTGTGGAAGACTCTCCGCGGCTGCTTTCTTCGATGTCTGTGGCTTTGTCGTAATTTAATACATCCCAGTGTAAGTTAACAGCTCGCCAACGCTTAAACACTCTGTAAACTGCAGCTCCTTCATGGACAATGAGACCTAAAATTCAAGGAGAAAAGAAAAATGTCTGGTCATACTCGTAAGTTGGGTATGTTATTTTGCATACAAGAGATTAAAGAAATGGTCAGTTCTCAGTTACTCATCATGATCTAAAGCATGGAATTCTGACTTCTCAAATAGTATGTCTAATGGAAAGCTATTACTCATATTGCACAGGAGTAGTCAATATTCAGAAATGAGAATGCCCTACCAGGCAGACAGTCAAGCCATCGTGAGCATAATTTACTTGCTCACTATGGCTCGGAACATACTTTGGGCATTTAAGATGCCCTGCGTTTTTCACACATATTTCAGCGTGAAGTCCAAAAGCTTTTGAATTTGTGATCCATCCCAAAAAGGAGTCCCTGGCGGGGAGGTCCCTTCAGATAGAAAAGTGAGTAGGTGCTTCTCTTTCAAAGGAATTGAAATTCCATTGAAAGCTGATGGAAAGGCCAATGAAGTTTTTCTTAAGATGGAATGTGGCACATATGCAGGGCGTGTCAGTTGGTAACAACCGCTTTTTAACCAAAGATTGACAATGAGAAGGTCCTACGTTCATCTACCTTGGGTGTATGTCCTAGAGAAACACTTATAAATAAATAGAAAAAAGGATGTATGTCAAAAAATGTTTATTACATATTTGTTTGTATTTGAGAAAAAAGATTGCAAACAGTCTCAATGTCCATCCTGAGAAGAATGGAAAAATTGTAGTGTTTGGACCCAAAGAACAAAAGCAATAAAAAAGAATGGAACAAACTCTCATGCACTAATGTGGATAAATCTTAAAATAACAGTGGAAATCTTAAAGCCATATAAAAAAATGAAAATTTCAGAAATATAAATAATTGGAGTGAAGAAATACTATACATTTTTAGGGATACAGTCTATATATGGTAAAAATGTAAAAATGCGCATGAGAAGAATAATCATTAAATTCGTGATAGTGGGGAAGGAAAAAGATGAAAAAGAGGCTTCAAAGAGGACTTTTGAGTGTATCTCTAATGTCACATTTTTTTTTCATCTGGGTAGTGAATGAATGTTTAACATGCTATCCTGTATACTTTTGGTGCACCGGAATAATTCATAATTTCAAAAGTCACAGAGAATTTATCAGGAAAATTGACCTAAGATGTGTTGAGGAATAGACAACAGAAGTAGGGGAGACAAATATGGAGGTTATGACATTGTAGGTGAGGAGCAGAGGGGCAGCAGGAAACAGAATACAGAGAAACAAACTAACCAACCTGTCAGAGGAAAAACTAACAGAAATTGTAATGCAAGAAGGGGAAGAAAATCAGTCTCACATTTTTAAGGCTGGAGGAATGGGTGATTGAAAGAATGGTCGTAATCTTTCCATAGGTACAAGTAAGGGTTTTGAACATGTTTTTGTTGGGGAGATTATTTCTTTTTTTGTCGGCTAAACTAATGCCAGGTAAGCAATGGAGATATCCAGCCTTTGAAAAATCACACCTACCTAATAGAATTCAAGTTTTACATCGTTCCCTTACCAGGAGGTAAACTTCTGACACACGTGACTTAAGAGCATTCCAAAGATATTAACATAGGCCACTAAAAATGCATGTGGTCTAATAAATAAAAATGTCTTAAACCTAGTTACGTACATCCCCAAAATTTTTAAAAGAAATGTAAACTTCTATTAGTCATTGCAATTCAAATAATTGTTTGATTCCTTTTTCCTAAGGAATAATCAGAGTTGATCCAACTGACCAGATGTTTTTGGAAAACAGCCAGAATTATAAGTCAAGACTACCAGATTTCAACTGATAATTCTAATTTTAGCTTTCTGAAGTCTCCATGGACAATGATTTAGCTTTTCTGGGTTTTTTTTTTTCCTCCTTAAAATGCAACTGGAATTCCTAATCTATACATTCAGCACAATGGTATGAAGATAAATTGGAATTCATCAACTATAAAGCACTCCGATTTCCTTGGAGATGATAACTAATGTAAATATAAGACATTATTATTAATTAAAAAAATCAATAGTGAATCTGTGTGGTGAGGAACATTCATTCACACTAATCACAAAGCCATTATAGTCTGTGTCAGGTTCATTCTGGATAAGTGCAGTGATGGGGGCCTGGCTTCACCAGGGGAAACCACTCGTTTCACAGAATCCTATTCTTTTTTTTTTTTTTTTTTTTTATTGATTTCCTTTGAAAGGCCAGCAATCAGATCATTCACTTGAGCTCAAAGTCATTTTCTGGGAACATATTCCTGGTAGCACTTTTCTAAATACATAAATCTACCCAACCTGCAGAAATAAATCCCATAGGTCTTCATAGTACATTTTGAACCTATTTTAAAGAAAGACAACTACTTGAAGTTTTCATGAAGACGTAGTCGTCCTGAATTTCCAGCTCCATGTGCTGCTTCTGAATTGTATTCAAGTTGTGAAGGATTTTAGGTTTTGCCTTATTCCCTGTGAATGTTTAGAATTACTTCTCACCATTTAGAGGCTTAAATTTTACTGAAATATGAGGAACCCCATCCCACCACCAAAGTTATCTTCTGTAATGTATACTTTTCCCCTTTCTCCTTTAGATTTTCTAGCAAAAGTCATCTGTACTAGTGGTTATGAGAAGACTTGACTACTGTGATCATTGAAATCCAGAGGTAACAATTCGTTTAACTCTAGTTCCTGTGTGGAGAATCCAGCTATTGAACATCCTGCTGCTCTCCTTTCTTACTGATGATCATTCCCCTCCGGTTTCATAACTGACCAGTTCGCTTCGTCCAGTAGCCTTCACTCTAATACCTCAAGTCAAGCCTTAAAATGAATTTGTCACCTTGACATTTCAGGTCACATGAAAACAGGCTTAGATTTACTTCTTCATCTGAGCCACTAACCCTGAAGGGGAAAGCAATGATAATTACTATAAAATGTAAATATTAAATATTTTATGACACTTGTTACATTATTAACGGCAAAGATGCCAACAAGGTGTGATTCATGGGAATCTGGCATTTTGCAGCTTGAGAATGTGTATGTGTCTGTGTATGTCTGGTTGGTTGCTTCTAATCATTTTCTTGTCAGAAACATTTAACTGGAGCATCTGTTACTGATGTGCAAAGGAACATTTTTGTTAGGGAATTATCTTTAACAAAAGAGCAGGTTTAAATAGTTTCTGGTTTCACTGAAATAAAAGCACACTGTTTATATAAGTATATCCTAAATTTGGAAGTGGTGTGTTAGTTGAAATTCTTGGTAGTAGGAACTGAGCTGGTTACCCAAGAAATAATGGGAAGATTATCAAGGTACATGCGTTCACATGTGTGCATGTATCTGTGTGTGTGTGCACACACAGATACATGCACACACCGTTTGTCTATGTTTATTTCAATACAGACAAATGATATATTATAATTAACCGAGGCTTGAAAAATATATGGTCAAATATAAACAAATTTTGATAGTAACTACCAAACCACCAGTCTAATCATTTCATTTCTTGTGTTGCCAATCTTGGTTCTTGTTTGAATAGATCTGGCTATTTTTCATAATTTAAAAAGTAAAATTTTTATCAGGGATTTGTTCTGTGCCAAGCACTGTGCTGGGTACTTCACACATGCACGACTCTCATTTAATCTTGACTGCAACTCTGTACACAGATACTAGTATTGAATAGTCTCACAGTTAAGGAAATTGAGACCTAGAGAGATTTAGCAAATCGTCCAACATTGTGAAGATATCAGCTCTGAGACTGAAGCCCAAAACTTGTCTATTTTGAGAGCTGCAATCCTACTCATGCTAAATTTCCAACTTACAGCATTCTCTCCTAGACATAGAATGACCAACTGAGAGACATCTTGCTATGGATTGAATGTATGTATCTCCCCAAAATTCGTATGTTGAAGCCCTAATCCCCAGCATGATGGTATTTGGAAGTAGGATCGTTGGGAGGTCATTGGAACTATATAAAGTCATGAGGGTGTTTAACGTCCTTATAAAAGAGGAAGAGACACAAGTTTTCCGTGTGTGTGCGTGTGTGTGTGTGTGTATCTGTGTGTGTGTGTGTGTGTGTGTGTGTGTGTGTGTGTGTGTGTGTGTGTGTGCACCAAGGAAAGATCACATGAGGACATATCAAGAAGACGGCTGTCTGCAAACCAGGAAGAGAGCCCTCATCAGACTTAATACGCCAGCACCTTGACTTTGGATTTCCCACTGCCTTCACTGTAAGAAATAAATGTTTATTGTTTAAGTGACCCAGGCTGTGGTGCTTCATTACAGCAGCTCAAACAGAACAAGATGGACCTAGTATATAAACTACATCACCCTTATTTACAATATGAGTAAACTAAGTCCCAGAGACTATGATTTGGAAAAAGTTACACAATTAGTTGCCACTTTTAATATCCTTGAGTGTCACTGACACTGTTCTATTTCTAGGAGTGCCAATAAAACTGCCCCTCCCAACCCTCCCCATCCTAGGAGAGAAAAGGGTTGTGGAGTCTTATATGAAGGCAACACCATCAGTGGTGAGCACTCCATCTGGAAATCTGTACCAACCTGAGCTTTCCCAGGAAATGCAAGATCCTGGTAACACAGGTTAATGGCTAAAGGCAAAATGCCTGTGAGCAGTTCAGTCACCACCACTGTTGGGAATGCCAACGAACTCCCAGCTCACAGCAGATATTTGGCCAGAAAAGGCTCTTGACTGCAAAAATGTCCAGTATTTCTCAGTTAAATTAAACCATTTTCCCTGGCCAACATTCTTCTCTCTCTCATTCTCCCTCTCCCTCTCCCTCTCTCTCTCTTTCCGCCTCTCTCAGTGACATTTCCACATAACCAAACTCTATAAATATAGCCTGTGCCATTCTGAAAAGTCAGTGTGCACCAGAAGCAGGATGGTGACTTTGAGTCCCATTTAATCTCATTTAAGACAAAAAAATTAGAGAAGATTAGAGTCAATCTCACAACCTGGCTCCATTGTTCACTCCTAATTCCCACTACTACTTGGTGAAGACCAGAGTGTGGTTGCACAAAAGAGGGTTAACTAAACAAGACTGTGGCCTGAGATCCCCTTTGCTGGAATAATCTTTGCTAGGATGTAATAAGTTACATTAATTCTCCTGGCACATTTTCTTAAGGCACCCGTCATTCAAATGCCCAACAGCTATGGGGACTTAGATGTAAGTGCAATGGTAATCACTTTAAAAGGCACTTCTCTATTGTTGAATTTTGTTAATAATGAATCTTGAAGAAATAACCGCAAGTCATTTCTATGTATAATGGATGTTTACTTTTGTTAGACTCAACTATATATGAAGCTTAAAGAAAAATATCAGAAAAACAACAAAAAAACAAAAATATAAAACTTAGAGATATAAAGATTGAAAGACAATTCATATTCCATCAGAAAAACCACTAAGTTCACCAAAGAAAGCTATCATCAGTTGATAGTCTAAAACCCAGGCCTCTGGGAACTACAATGTCCTGATCACATATGGGGATTTTGTGAACACATATTTCCAATGCTGCCCATCAGAACAAATAATGAAAAGAAATATCCTACAGAAAATGCACTTGTATCTATAAAAGATGAGTTGATTTTTGTTTTGTTGAATATTATATGTATCTATATCTTCCCCCACTCCCAGAACCAGGTTGAGAATGGCAGGCTGGTCATGAGGGTTTAAAGCTCAAGGGTTCAGATACAGATCATCATTAGCATTGGTTAAAAAAAAAATCTTCTGTGCAAAATAATGTGATAAGGACAACAAATTATTCAGAAACTTGCCACAACATGAAACTTGACACTAGAGGCTGGCTAATGTCCAAATATAGATGAGCTAATCCACCCACCCCCAAAGTGAAGAACAGCACACATGACGAAATGATTATCATAATAGTTAAGGCTCTAAATGACTGTTTTTTTCTAAGTAATACACAAGAAAAGCCCTGGTGCTGATTTTACGACACTGCCACCCTCTATGTCTTCCTCTCCCTCAGTGAAATCTGCAGTCAGTCATCAGCCTGGATTCAAAGAGCACTGGGTCTTCAGTGCTGATGGCATCCTGGCCTGGGAACAGAACAGGATGGCAAAGGCAAACTTTAATGTGGAGTATAACCTCTCATCAGCTGCCAGAGAGGAAAGCGCAGTCTTTTCTAGAAGGTCTGAACACAGGTTGAATTTGCTTCTCAACCTGCCATCCCTGTTTCAGTTCGTGACCATCCCCCAAGTCAGTTAGGTTGAAACCTGTATCATCTAGACTAGTCTATCCTCTGGGCACTGAATTCTGCTAATTCTGTCTTCTTAGCAAATCTGGGATAAAACAGAACATTATCTCTCTGTGACTCCAATCAGCCATGTGTTCCCTGAAGACTGGAAGGAACCCTCTTCCTACTTCAATGACCGATACAGAGCAGGAGCTCAATAAATCTTTGCTAAATGAGAAGGAATAAGAAAGAGAAGAGTGACCATCACTGGAATCTCAAGGATGACAAGATTGACTCTATCTAGGGATGACAGTGCTGTTAAAACACAAAAGGTCTCAAATATTGTTCTTTCATATGTTAGAGTAACACCTTGAGATAACAAAGACAGACTAAAATATACACACCAAGACTGGAAATGAAAGGGTTTAGGGATCTGAGCCCACGTTTCTCAACAGTGGGTTTTGCCCTAGTCCCTCCAAAACACACACACACACACACACACACACACACACACACACAGCCTAGAAGAAGTAGAAGAGCTAAAAGTCTTTACAAGGATTTGTTTTCAGCCTCTGTAAATGGTAGCAGCCTCTCGTTGACCTAATCACCAAATGTTTGCTTGAGTCAAACAATCATTAACCCAGATAATTACAAAATGCCCAGGTCCATGCCTAACACCTAAGAGACGGACAGGAGATGGGAAGATTGCAGTGACCTTCAGAACTTATAAAGTAAGTAACTCTGTAAACCTCAATGTAACAATATTTGGTTGAAAACCCTATCAATGTCTATCTTCTGCGTTAATTAATGCTTTAAGGATTGGAAATCTGCTTTAGTAGATTTCCATTTGCTTTCCACATTCTGAACCAAAGCTAGTACTTAGAAGGAGGCTATTGGTGGACTTTTTCTGTGGCAAGTAGAAATCTGTACATCTAATTTTCCTTTTCATCTCCAATGGATAAACTATCTACTGCAAACTTGCAGGTCGTGATTTCATTAATCTTCAAGTTGACAATGCATGTATTGATTGTCCCATTTCATGGGGTGAGAACAACATTTTAAAAGATTTAACTGAAATATCTAATTAAAATCTGTTTACTTTTGTAACCTGACATAGGCTATTTCACTTTTGTTGGCTTTGCTTTTCATTTCTCTTAAATCATATAAGCTATGGGTAAAAATATAAACAAAAGCTGCCATCTAAGCATAAGTAAAATTTCTAATTCTCTCAGGGTTTTTAATTGAAAATATCAATGAAATTTTAGCCTGAATATAAAAATGTTAAGACCTTAGGTTTCCATAACATTCTATTCTGTGATCTAGCAAGAAAATTCAAGGTTGAGATGTGATTCTTAATACTAGTAATTCTTATCAAGAAACTGTTTCACTTAGACAATGAAAAGAGAGAGAAATGGCTTTTGGTATGGTATATTAAATATTTCATTCTCTTTAATAATATTTCTGTATGTTTTTGGTTCTATTAATTGGAATAAATAAAGACTACACAAAATAGATCATTACTTTGGGTTTTTAGGGAAATTTTTTCTCTATTTCTAATCTAAAATCAGTAGTTAAAAAAAGTATATATTGCTGATACCATGCCTTAGGTGTTTGAGACAACAACCTAAAGACATTGTTTCACTTTATTGAATAGACAACATTTTGTAAATTAGCTATTCAAGCTCAGCTTATAAGGAGAGTTTTTTTAAACCAAATAATAAGTAGAATTAACTGAATCACATATTTTTACACAGGCTCTGGAGTGACAGTGCCTGGAGTCCAATCTTGGGTCCCTCTTCTGTGTTACCTCCAAGAACTAGTCAATGGTACTTTAGTTTTCTCATCTGGGAGATGAACACCCACATCTCACAGGGCTGTTGAGAGGACTAAGTGTGGAAACTGATGTAAAGTGCTTAGAATGTTACCTGGATCACAGTAAACATGATCTTAGCCATCAATGGAGATTCAGTTTTTAAAACCTCCTTTTCACATACTTGGAAGCAGTTGAAGGCATATATGGGCTCCGTTTCTATGCTCATCTCTGTGGTTCCTCATGACCCCAGAGGAACCCTGCCAGCACACCCACAGTCCTGTATCCTCTGTGTTCTATGTAGGAGCATCATTTAGAAAAGTGATCATGTTCACACTCTCCTCAGTGAGAAAGTTCTTTGCTGCAAAATAATCTGAAGCCAGGAGGTCCCCAAAGAGGTGGGTCCCAGTTCTGAAAAACAATCTCTAGGTTCTTAGGTTAAGGGAACTGCCTTTTCATGTCATGGTTTCCAATAGCACACAGTCTACTTTGCTCTCTCTTTCAAGGAAAACTTCCCATTTCCATGTTGACTTGGCCTATTTGATAACTTAATTTCAGAGTTGCCTAGGAATGTACTCGGATCTCTAAAGTTGTTGCAATTGTTCTGAGCCTCATGTGTTTAGAAATCACACAATCACTCTTCTGGAAAATAGTCAAGTCAAAGAAGGAGTAAAGTTGAACAAAACACAAACACACAGGCACACACACGTGCACATGCACGCACGCATGCATGCTTGCATACAGAGTGCAGCCACAAAAGATGTCCCCTCCTGGCCTCTCGGCAGCTTCCGCCATCTCAGATGATTTGTGCCCTGACTCCTGGAGCTCCTCAGCCCCATAGACCCACACCCTTCAGGTCCATGTGGATGACCTGACCATGCTCTGACTTGCTTAACCCTTGTCCCACCTTCACCCCAGCCCAGGCCTTTCCCTTCCAGAAACCATTCCAGTTGCAAGCTCTGAAACTCCACCACCCTTGCTGACAACAAACTCCTCCAGCGCTTCTCACTTACCGACTTTCTTAATCTCAACAAATGCGCCCCATTCCACCTCCTGAAGACTTTGAGCCCCTATGTTGGACAATCTTTCCCCAGTCTGCCAGCTTCTTTCTGGCTCTGGTTCCTTCCCGAGCCACTGAGAAACCACACCCCATCCTGTGATCCCACTCCCACCACTCGAGGTGAACGGCAATGTTGATCTCACTGCTGATCTTCCAGCAACTCTGTGTATAAAACCTCCTGCTAGCCCAGCCTTACCATTTCACCACATTGTACTTACTCCCCAACTCTAATGGGTGACAATACACAACCAGCCCTCCCCAGCCTCACTCAGTCATGCCCAGTGATTCTTCCTGTCTCCTAGCTCAGTTTCTCTCCCCAAAGCCCCCGACAGCTGATTATTATTCTTAATGTTCCCCTCAGACTCCCTTCCCCACACTGTTCCTTCTCTGTCTCAACAGATACCCAAACTACCTACTTGCCTGAGAAACAGGAGATCTGCAAGGAAGCCCTTCAGTTTATTCTCCCGGAGCACCACAAGCAGCCATGTCCAACTGTACCCACCCTCTCTTCCCACCTGCCCATCTCACGGGCATGGGGACGCATCCTGTGCAAGACAGACCACTTCCTTGCAGGCTGGGTTCCATCTCTGTATCTCAGGGGCATCAGGTTGTTCCTTCCCAACTGGATCTTTAATCTTTCTTCCAATTTCATCTGGGTCTGTCCTCTCAGCATTTGCTCAAACCTAACTCTGCCATTAAAACAGATAAACAGAACCTTTCTGAATTCCACACACATCTCTCTAGATTCTACCCTCATACCTGTGTCCTTTCTCAGCCAAGTTTATAAATCAGCTTATACTGGGAGCCCCTTTCTGCCTATCTCAGCCATTCTCAGCCTACTGTAACCTTGTGTCTATACATTCAACCCCATATTGCCAAATCCAGTTGAGACGATGGTCAGAGCACAGCCATTCAAGGAATGACACAGCAATTAACACCAAAATGGCAGAAGATTCAATGCCCAGTAGGCTTAAGATGGGGGGAGGTTTGACTTCTGATAGACCTTGAGCTTCATTATACACCCATTGTAATATATTAGCATGATGAATAACATGCCCACAGGTGCCATGACCGTCCCAAGGCTAACCACAAAAGGTCAAAGAGTGGGCGATGGCCCAATTCCTGGGACTCCCAGTCCCTTCCCCAGGGCAGCTGGAATAGTCCTCCCACTTGTAGGTGTGTGAAGCTACAGAGCCCATAAAAACTGGCAACAGCACCCCTCATGGCCACCTCTCTTGCTCCCTCCTCTTCAGAGAGACAGCCACACTCTGTCTATGGAGTGTATACTTTTACTTTAACCTTAGCACCCAACCCCCACACCTCGTGGCCTTTCTCTCACCTTCTGAAACAGCCTACACTCTAGGCAGTATGTATGTCTAAATAAATCTACCTTTACTCAACTGTGGCTCACTCTTGAATTCTTTCCTGCGTGAAGCCAAGGAAGCACACTTGGCGGGGCACGTCCCAGGGACTCGACGGACACCTAGGACAAAGCCCTCCTCATGCCCACATCTGTCTTCCTGCAGCACAGTGATACATTTTGGCCTTATTTCACCCATTCTTGATAAGGCACCTGGCACTGTCAGACACTTGCTCTTCTGCCCCCAAGTCCTTCCTCAACTCACCTGACTCAGCTCTGTCTTTCTCTGGCCATACGCCTCCCTCTGCCTGCTCTCTGTGTCTCACCACCTTCCTCAAACTGCCGCTCCTCTCACCCAGTCACTCACCCAGGTTTCAACTGCTATATAAATCTCCAGCTTGAATTTCTGACCTTAAGTATGATTAACCTTCCCCCATCTGCTCTCACATCTATTTCTCTCCTGGCACTTCCCATGCTGTGTTTTAATTGCTTATTTCCCTGCCTGTCTCTCTCCAGCAGCTGGAGAGCAGGGAGGATGCTCTATTCCAAGGCTCGATGAAGCTTTTCTGTAAAAAGCCAGACAGTAAATATTGGAGGCTATGTAAACATCATGATCCTTCTTTGACGAGTTTGCAGTCTCTCACTAACAACACATAAATGAATGGACATGACTGCGTTTCAACAAAACTTCTTTTATAGGCACTGAAATTTATATTTGATATAATTTTCATGTGCCATGAAATAATCTCAATGTTTAGTCAACCATTTCAAAATGTAAAAATCATTCTTAGATTAAAAACAGGCAGCAGATCCTGTACTATTTATATCTCCCTCCTGCATTCCAGACGTGGGATGCAGTAAATAGTCAATGAATGTTGGCCCAAGAGGTGACTAACATTTCTTTGGCTAAGCTGGACCCAGTTGAGAGAGGTGGCAGGAAACAAAACTCAGTAATGACAATAGATCTGGTCTGCTGCTAGGCTAATCATGTCAACATTTCTCCCAAAGAACTTGAACTGTACAAGGTCACAGGAGAGTAAGGCGTTGGGTTTTATCCCCCAGGAGGGGGCCTAATGAGTTAACTCACTTTGAGAGACCATTTCAGGCACAGCCCTGAGGGCAAGTAGCAAAAGCAAGTTCCCTTCTATTTTCTTTCCCGAGCCTTTAAAGACAGCAATCCCACTAATAACCAACTATGATAATAATGTTCAGAGAAATCGGTAAACATCAGTATGATTAAGGTATGGAAAAGCCTATAATTTGTGCCTCCAGAGTAAAGCGATAATAACAGCTGACTTCTCAAAACATATAGAGGGTAAAGATTTGTTTTTCCTCTAGCAATTTTGAATTATAAGGGGCCATTCTGCCTCTCCCTCCAAGGGAGGGAGTGCTCAGAAATCAGAAACCGGAAAAAATCCTAGGCTGGGACAAGTTGGAGGATGGACTGCCACTCATGATTTAAACCGGCCGTGTTGCATCAGACTCCAAGTGCAGTTGGGCATTTTCTGGGGCATGAAGCAGGTTAAGATATTCTGAAACCAGGAAATAATGATCTGTGCTCATAAAGGAATTCTGCTCTGAGAAATGATTCCAAACAAGCTAGGAGAGCATGCGAATCTGCTGCAGGGGTGACAGACCAGCCAGCGACGCCAGCCTCACTGCCCGTCCTCGCCTGGGAGGAAGTTTGAAGGGAAACCCAGCGGGACTCTGGACAAGAGTAGAAGGTTTCCGTCCACCCTACATTAGCAGCTGGATAAAGTTCTCCTAAGTAGCCAAATTGAGACGCTGGAGGGATGTCGATCCCCAATCAAATTATAGATCAGGAAGCGGAAGCCGGAAATGGAGCAGAGATGGCTGACAGTCTTCTTATGTCTGCAGGGAAAGTTGTGATAGGAGATTCAAAAAGGAAGCACTGGGCTAATTGACTTCCCTAGTTATTTTTCCAAACGGTGTTCAAGTGGAGCTTTCTTCGTGTGCCTTATGATTCATGCAGACTTATCCACATGAATGCTTCCTATGAAACTCAGAATGAGACAACAGAGAAAACACCTCCCACCCTCCGCCTCCCGCTGTCACCCACAGTGCCAGCCAAGGCGCTCAGGCTGCCATCTGCATCCCCACTCTGGCTGGATGCTGACCTACTGATGGTCAAAGCTCTGTTTTCCTGAGCGATCCAAGTGGCTCAGATCCCAGACTTGGTAGTGGTGGTGGTGACTGGGGTGGGAGGGGGCGGACTATGATGGAAAGTCAGCTTCCTTCACCAAAAAACAAAAAAAAAAAAACAAAAAAAAAAAACTACTTTACATATATTTGAAGTCTTATGATCAAACTTGCTGATAATTCTGAATGAGGTAAGGTGCAGCCCTGAGAAGAGGTACAGGGGATGTTGGTGGCCGACAGCTATTGTCCTCACTTCCCATAGAGAAAGCGTCTTCAATGTGGAGACGGCCCACGTCAGATCACACTGGGTTCTGTGGTCCTGGCTCTCGGTAGGCAGGGCTGGGAAAGAGCTTACTGTGTCAGACATCCACAAAGTCCTCTGTGCAGGACAGTACCTCAGGGACCCTAGAGAGTGGTGAACTTGACTGTTCTCTTGATCTTTTTACATTTTCACCTGGAATTATTTGATACATTTTATATTTATTCATAAATATTTTGCAGCTTAAAAAAAATGCTATTTCTCTACAATGACCCAGGAGTTGCCAGCAACTGTCCTTTCAAGCACACTCATCTGTATGTTTGACGACCCTGTGTGACAGCGTGAGAATTAGTGGCTCTCTGGTGGGGGCTCTCCAGAAAACCCATTTTTTTTTCCTGCTCTAAATCATGGCATATTTCAATTCTAATGCTAATTTCTTTCTAAGTCTCAGTAAATATGTTTTTCACCTAAAACACTTTAAGAAATATTGTCAACTTCTGAATCATGCTGGGAAGCGCCAGAGAGCATGGAAAGTTTTAAACAGAGGAGAGTTTTAACATCCTTTATATTTTGCTTGGAATGTATGAGAATTTTCTTCCTTGGTTGATTCATTTCTTAATTATTCTTTGCTTATGCTAATTGGGTTATATCTGTTGAAAGCAAGCCACAGGAAGGAAGATGACCTAAAAGCACCATTTTAGGTGGAAACAACTATTAAATGGGCAACTGGTCATCCTCGATGGTGTGGACTCATTTGCCATAACCAAGACTCTGATTATGCTGAAATTCTTTAGTCAAACTTCTTCACTTTTCCTCATATAATGTAAAAAAAAAAAAAAAGAAAATGTGCATTTCAGATTTCACATCAATAAAATGTTAAATCATGTGTTAGTTTCAGCTGCTCTGCCTGGAGCAAAAAATAGCCAAGTGAAGCAATATCAAACTTCTATTTTCTCAATGTGCAAAATATGGAACTGAGAACCAGGTCCTGTGCCCAGAGCCTTCCCCCATGCATTTGTGCTTCCTTTCTGAATTTGCTCATCTTCCTTTGTCCACTGTGCAAATCTTCTTAGGGGGGAGCCGAGAGCAGCAGCCTGCTGTGATTATTACTTCTCCCTAAATTACTGCCCCTGGGCTACAACATCTCAGTGATTTAAATCCTTTATATCAGATTAGTTTTCCTAGTGCACAGTCATAGTCTGGATGTCATCTATTCAAATATTTAAAAGAGCTCACCAAATATGTAAAGTCATATTTCTTTGTACTCCCACTTCCTTAAGACGTCTCCCTCTTACGGTTCTCTGTCTACCTTTTGACCACCACCCGCTCACCTTTAATAGCCTTCTCTTAATTGTCTTGAACTCATTTTCACTTTATTCGTCTTTCAGGGAACAGAGCTACTTTATCATTTAGGAAATACAACTGGTCTATTCAGACAAGGTGAAACCTGTTCATCAAACTCTCACACGTTTACCATTCCATCATGTAGAAATCTATCCATTATGGTAGCCATTAGCCAGAGTAGCTATTTAAGTTAATTTAAATAAAACTAAATTAAAAATTGAGTTTCTCATTCTCACTAACTGTATTTCAAGTGCGCAACAGCCAAATGTAGCTAGTGACTTTTGTACTGGACAGCACAGTTGCACAACATTTTCATCATTGCAGAAAGTTCTGTTGGGCAGACTTGATCGAGATATTTGAACTATAGGAGAACCCAGACCCTTAGGAGAATTCAAAACTTTAATAGCAAGAAGAAACTGGATCGTGGGAAAGCAGACAATGTATTGGTTAATAATAAATGAAAACAACAAGCAGATTTACTTTGTCTGGAACTAAGTACATTTTCCCAAGTAAATACATTTTCTAGAAATATTTACATTTCTGTTTAACAGTCCAATAATAATCTCTTCCTAAACATTATATACACTGGCTGGATTATAATATTTTTTGATTCTAGAATAATCTTCTATGGATTTTCAGAATTATTTTTTAAGAAAATTTATGAAGCTGTCAATCTGCTTCTTCTCATTCAGGTATAAACAAGTTTGAAAGCTTGGACGAACAGGAATAGGGGCATGTTTCCAACCGCTTTAAAGCCCTCTGAATAGAGAGCCAATCCTACATCGTCCAGTGGTGACAAGGGAGCCATCTTCCCACTTGCCAAGCACCTCTTCATCCATCAGCCTGCTTGGCTATCACTTCGCCATGAAATCTCCCTGAAACCATTCCCTCTCTGCACAAAACAGCCAGCGTCAATCTCTCCTGGCTGTCCAACTACCATCTCCTGTGCACAATCCCATCACCGTGCACAGCCCGCTGAATTCTAGGTACCTCACTTACATGTCTGTCTGCCCCTGTAGCTGGGAGCTCCTTGGGGGCAGGAAAATGACCAGCTGTTAGTTGCATCCCCCGCACTCAGCACTGTGTCTGACACATAGAAAGTTTATTGGACTGAGCTGAGCAAATTGGACTCAAAGCTGCAAACCTGCTTTTCACTGTAACTCTCATTCTAGTCTTGTATTTGAGGTATAATCAATGTAACCTATTTTGTTACTGTGTACGTTTAATTAGGAGACATTTTAATTAATTTGAAATGTTAGCAGGAGCTATACCGGCTATTAGCATCTGGTTGCCTGTTGGCAGCCTGTGTGTATTTGCTTTCTTGACTGTAGTAGATCCCCATTTCTTGGGAGAAGGTAAGATTTTTCTATGGGTCCAAAGAGACTAATTAATGAGATTGCCAAGTGAAATAAACAATGTTCTTCAATCTGAATTCTTTAATATTTTCTTTAATATTTTTAATATTTTAATATTTAAAAATAATTCGAATGGTGGGGCTTTGATTTGATGAGCCAAAAGACAGCGAAAAGTATGTTAATATTTAAAACTTAGATAAAAATTCACTCTCCAAAGTGTCTCCAGGAAAATGTTAATTTTTGTTCCTTAGAAATTTGACTTTATAGAAAGGTCAAATGCTCAGATTTCAAAAGGGAAGCCCAAATATGTCACATAGTGTCAAAAAGATCATTAGTTCATATGTGTGTACTCCTAAAACCGGAATTCTAATAATCCTGATTAAAGGACTGGCCTTAGCCATCAAAATTTAAGATAGAATAACTCAGCCTAAATGCAAGCTGTGAAATTCAAGAAAATTATTCCCTAACCAAGAAATATATGGTCTTTTTCCGTGTTGTAATATCAAGAAAGTCAACTGGAATTTCTTCTCTGCAGATTGGATTGGGAGCTTAGTGGTTCTTTTGTTTTCCATCTCTCCCTTCGATATCAATGAAATACTACATTTTACAACATCTATGTTGCAAGACAAAACAAACACTGTCTCTGAATGCATTGAGGAATTTGTGGGATAATTTCATTAATTCTCCTTTTTTTTTTAGAGCCATACCCTAGAGATTAGATTTGTATAGAGATTTCCAATTTCCAAATGCTTACATATACATTATCATATTTAAGGCAAATTGTTCGTATACATGATTAGTCCAATTAGTCAGGCACCATCTGCTCAGTTTACACATTATTCCTGACATTTCCCTTCTTTCTTTTTTTCTTTCTGGCCTGAAATTTCATTATTTTTCTTTCTCATTAGTCTTGTATTGGTAACAAGAGAGGAAAGAAGAAAAGGAGGTGCAATTCAAGCTGATCTTATGTTTTAAATGCACAGAGTTCTTTAAAAAAAAAAAAAGACTGAAAATATTAAAGTTGCCAGTAAAATTAAGGCTGTAGTGAATAGAGGCACTGATTTAAGTGATTTAAAGTATTTTAATGTTGGTGACTTATTTAGATACTCTTAATCTACAACCTCCAGTTAATAGCATAATTATTGGACAACAGTTATTTCCTTTAGTTAGGCCTGTGTGCTAAGGATGCTTATTCCCATTTTTATAGGCAAGAAAACAGGAATACGGAGGGATGAAGATGATCTGTCCAAGCAGAGGCTAGGGCTAGAAACCAAGTCACTGGATTCCAGGTTGAGAATCCTTCCCTCATCAGTGGTTCTCAAACTTCAGCGCACATCAGCACCTTGGCCATCTTTGTAAACACCAAAGGCTGGTGGGGAGGGAACCTTGAAGTCTCTGATTCAGCAGGTCTGGGGTGGGTCTTGAGAATGTGCATGTCTAAAGCACTTGCTGCAGACGCTGGTGCTGCCATGGGTGGTCCTGGGACCATACCTTGCAAACCATGGCTGCCTCCCTCAGCTCTTTTTACATCCCTTAAACTGTAAACCACATCAGGGTAGGGAGTCCCCTGAATCTGGTGTTGCCTCTCTCTGTCTTCCCCCTTGTTGCCAACTGGTCATCATCGCAATGCCTATGGCACTTCACACACACACCTGCATAAATGCCCCATGAATTGGCTTCCATTTTCACATGGTATAAGGAAAACAAGAGATTGGTCAAGTGAAAGGCGTAAGTAACCATTTCTGTAGGGTCTATTTAAGCTAAAATGTTTCATCCTTTTTCTCTTCTAGGCCAATGAATTTAATAAGTGGCAAAAAGAGGCACAGGAAAGCAAGGAAAACTGTTCCCAAATTCTTACCCTTCCAAGGAGCTCTTTATGCCCTTGGGGAATCTGAGTCGCCAGGCGAGGATGTAAGATCTCCAGGTGTCAGTGCTCTCCCCAGACGCACAATATCGCCATTGGCATTAGTCAACACTTTCCCAGCTTAGTGAGACGGATTTATTTGCCCTTATCCCTTAGAAATAAATGACTATCCTTACAAGTCCCGCCCCAAATAATTTCTCCAACTCCTTCTTTGTGTTGCAAAATATGTCACTTTAAATGGGCATTAGCCTGTTAATTTTTTTTCAGACTACTTAGAAATATAGATGCTCTGCTTTTTGAGAACAGTGGCCAGGTTGCCGTACCCCAGATAGGTAATGAATTGGAGAACCAAGATCACATGAACCACAACATTCTGTATTAGATCCAACTGATGAAAACAGAACAGCTGCAAGAAATGGATTACTGACAGTTTGTTAACGTCGAACGTCATGATCTTACCTATGCACACTAGATCCATAAAACCATACATTCCATAGCAGATTTGAAAAAGGATGTCCTTCCTCTGCCACACTGCATAGGGGCTGAAGGCGGACCAGAGGAGCCAGGTCACACTCGCTATTAAGAACAGGGATCCTAGGATTACAGCAATCATCTGAACTTTCTCAACCAGTGTAATAGAAATGCTTTGCCACTAAAAGAAAAACAGAGGCATGTAAGAAAAAGGTGCTGTGTATAATTTAAAAAGGAAAAAAAAAAAAAAACATTTTCAGCCCCATGTTTGCTCTTCATGTTAGACCCTTTTCAATCTGATCGGCCCCCAAATGAATTTTTTCATTTCATCCAGGCTATAAAAAATAGACAAGCAGATAAAGATTAATGAATTGCCTCAGCTTCATTATTTTCAGTAATTCACCATTCTGCAAGTTTAATCTAGTTTTATTCCAGATAACAGGACTGAGTGTGGACGGCCGAGGAATATTTAGTACCCGGGAATCACATTATCATCTTTCACACATGCATGAAATTAAATACACTCTGACGAAACACGATGAGGAAGGAGTCCTCTATTTGGAAATTTATTTTGCTCTCAACACATTTGGCTACTGCAGAAAAGGGATTTATCTCTTTCTTGGTGGAAAAAAATGTAAAAAGCAAATAAATGTTATATAAGAACATCCATGAAAAATCATTTAACAAACTAAAATAATTACAAGGGAACTATAAAATTGTATGTTATGTGTTATTGGTACATTTCATATAGTTAGACATTACAGATATTACTGGCTATTAATTATCTAATGAGTAATCCATAAAGCCATTATTTGTCAAGATTTAGAATTTGTACATGAAAGAGTATCTTTGAAACTCACAAACTGTATGAGCACACACCATTCAGTGGGGAGAATAATTTGGTGTCCAAAGCATCAATGTTTGAATGGATTTATAGCACAAATGATGAAAAACCTTTCAAGGGTGTTAACTTGAGAATTAATCAGTCATGCTCCCACTTTGGCGTAATGGAGACAGAAACAAAACTAGGATTGCTGTGATGGTCTGTCTGCCAGCACACAATGAAACTCAAAATAACCGGCATCGTCTTATTGTGTGGGAGCAACATGTGGCTTGTCAGAAGAATTCCTAAACAGTTTAAATAACCTTTAAAAACAAATGAGCTTAAACAACCACTGCCCATCGGGTGAATGTGGTATTTCCTTAATGTCTTTACTTACCTGAAGTCTGACTATGTGTATCTCCCAGTGGAAGTCTGCCACTGCTCAGAACTTCCCTCTGTCCCTCACTGCCTCTGCCTCTCATCGTATCATTCATAGATAATAGTTTCAAATATGCATTTAACCTTGCATATTCTTGGATGCTATTAAATTCTACGTTTGTTGAAGATGAAATATCAGAATGCATCTGAAATATTTCATTCTCTAAAGTCATTTACGTTACGCTTCTCTTAAAAAAACAGACCCAAATGACAAAGCTTGTGGAGTCTGTGAGAAAGGTATTTGTAACCATTTTAATTTGAAGCTTCATTTATCGAAAAGTGATTCTTGCTTCTACAATTCTGTATGAATAATAACTGAGCTAGTCAATATTATTTTACCATTAGAAATGGATCAATGTATTTCAAGCACATGTTTGAAGTTGTTTTTTTGTTTTTTTGTTTTTGTTTTAGCTAGCTTCCTGGAATAATTTTAGGCATATTAATTTCAAACAGCTAGGCATTGAATTTTAAACTGTTTAAATTTGCTGCCACCAGACAAGTGTGAAGTGTCAATGTCTGTGTCTCGTTTAGTTTTGATGTTCATTAAAATTTGCATTAAATGCAACAACATGGTAAGCAATATAGAACACTACTTCCAGCTAATTCCGTCCTAGATGGGTGCTGTCATGTCTGTATGCACCACGTGGTCCTTTGTCAGTTTACTAGTCACATCAAATTGATGAAAACAAAGCAGCCTTTTAAATCCATGAGGCAAAGTTGTCCTGTGTGTGTGTGTGTGTGTGTGTGTGTGTGTGTGTGTGTGTGTGTGTGATTTTCATATAATGGGCCACATGTTTCAAAAGACATAGGCCTGAAACACAGGAGCTGGGGGATCAAAAGGAATTGAAGAGGGTTCACCTCAAATGAGCTTTACATCCTGACATCTAGTTTCCTTTTGCCAGAAATCCTTTATGTTCCAGATGCATTACATAATTTTAGCGGAGTTCCATTTGGACAGCTCAGTATTGTGTAATTAATTAGATTTGGCCTCCGTTAGGCTTATTAATTAGTTGGTCCAGACTGTCTGCACGCCAGTTCAGTAACAACGTGATGGTCACAGGCCGCAGGCACAGTGGAGTGGACCCTGCTGGGCCTTTGCGTCTGGGCGAACTGGTGGGGGTGATTTTATGCTCCTGTAGTGTGTCCTGGGACACAGGAAACTGTGTGGCTTTGGGCTCAGAGTCAGCATGACTGCAAGGTCTGGGAAGCCGTGCTCAGGTGGCAGGTTTCCCACGTGTGAGGCTCGGCAGATCCTTGACAAGGACAGTGAGTGAACAAAGGGACAGACTTACTAAGAATAAGAAACATGGATGCTTTACGCCTGTTTGGTGTTACCAAGTTTAAAATGGGTTAAAATTCAAATGCCTGGCTCTTTGAAGTGACTGGGTTTAAAATTACATCAGGGAGCTGAGAAAAAAAGAATGACTCTTGATTACAATACACTGGGAAGCTCAATTATTTACTCTTATCACAGAAAGCATTTCTCATTGTGGATAGAAGAAGTAATTCGAGATTTTTGAAGCTTGTTTTTAAAGAAGGTTAAACTGTTCAAAATCCATAATGAGCTCTCTAAAATTTTCGGTTTTGTATCACTTCACTAACGATGCAAATGTGTCTGAACGTGCAGAGACGTTCTTCACGTCCTGATAAACATTCAAATTAGTAACTTTGCACTGAACAGCTAAAAAGGACAGACCATTAAGGAAATGGAAGTTATTAAACCAACTAGAAATACAGAGATTTCTCTTTGAACACTGATGTCATTTTGATAATTTCTTTACCCACTATATACTGCTGTCTTATTTTTACCATTATGTGCAGAAAAATGGGGTTGTTTACATTCTTTCTCTAGGAAAATAATGTTTTTTCCCACAACTAGGAAACACCCACTCAGCACCCCTGGCCTGGAAGTCCCATATTATCCACCAGCCTCAACCGAAAGGAGCTGTGTGAATGGACCGTGAACTTGGACAATAAAAACAGAAGATGAGTGTCTTGGGGCTCCTCTCTCTCCACCCCAATGGTATCCAAGACCTGGATTTCAATTTGTAAGACACTTCTGAATCTTGAACAAAATTTGTCAACTGCTGAACACTTTCGTCCTCTAAAATTTGATATGTAAATATGTGCATATTTTTTCATTTAAATTTCTTCCCAGGTTTGGAAAGGAAAGTAATACAACAGTAAACAGATTAGCTAAATAATTGCTATTATTTCCTTTGTTTCCATAAGATGTAAATAGGTGTGACTCCCTTGTATTCCTGAAAAGCTGTTCACTTCTACACAGCTATTGGACCTATGGTTTCCAACAAAAATAGGGCCGATTGGCTCCTCTTCTGGAAGTCCATTCTCTTTAGCATATTAGAAGGTGTAATTTAATAATCATGGCCTGTATTTATCCAGGGATAAAATGTGCCAGGCACTTTTCTGATAAGTTATATGTATTAACTCATTAACAGAGGCAGAGAGAAGTTAAACAATTTGCCCAAAGTTAAACACCAGGTAAGGACTGGAGCTAAACCCAGGTGGTCTGGCTTCCAGGTTCATGCTCTCAACCCTTATACTGTCTAATAATTTTGCTGAGCTCTGATGACAATTAATCGCATGCCCCACTGTCTTTTCAGTGCCATGGCAATTTTCCTGATCAAAATTTTGAGTCTGCCTTCCCTGGTCTAATGAAATTGCTTTCTAGCTCGATGTCCAGCTGTGAGTTATCCACTGATCCTCTGTGTAACTCCTAAGTCTACATTCCTGAGGAAAGGAGAGCCGCCCCAGCTGGGCTGGACTCCAGGCTCCAAAAGGGAGATTAAATGTCTGGTTCAGCACATATTCCCCGTGCCTGGCACGTAACTGTTGCAGGAAGGATGAAAGAAATGGATGAAGGAATATTATGAGGAAGAGAGTAAAGAAGGGAAGAAGGAAATTGGAAAGAAGGGAAGAAGGAAGGAAGGGAGGGAAGAGAGAGGTTCACTCCTCAATTCAGTTTCACCTGACTTCTTTATGTTCTCCCCAATGCCACATACATTTCACTTTGGCCCCTCTTTGCCTCTGAGCACCTTCCTCCCTGGCACACAGTGCCCTTCCCTTTCTCACCTGGTGACATCTCTCATCCATCCATAACTGGTTGTGATGGCAACTCTTCTAAAAAGCTGACCCCCTTCTGCCCCTCCTCTTCTAAGCAGAACCTCTCTTTGTGGGCCCCACAATCCACTATTTATACTTCTGTTGCACGTAGATTTTTTTCTTGCTGGAATACCAGATAAATGTTAATCTCCCTGTTGTCCACGGACTGCATGTCATCATGGAAGACACCCTCCCTTGTGTTCACTAAACAGCCTAACACACCTAGTCAATGCTTTAAAAATACTATATCCTGACTTTAGTTTCCGTCACCTATCTGATTGCTGGGTTAACATTCCCTCCACACCCATTCTATCATTGCCTGCAGGATAAACGTCCAGACACTAGTGAGAAGAGAGGTGAGACTTTAAACTCAGATCTGTTTCCAAAGCCTAAGTTCTTTCTAAAGTGTCCTTCTTTCTCTCTGACTGCTCTTACAGTGGGCCTTCTCTCTGCCCACTTAAACTGACACATCCTACATCTGAAAGCAAAACCAAAAAGGACATAATTAAACCTATCTAAAGGGTAGTTTTAGAGATGACAAAAAGTCAACAAAAGCAACAAGCAGCTCAGCAGAGTGCCAACTAAATCTGCCCTGTGTTTTCCAAATGGCATTTTCATGTACTTCTTGAGTCTGAAAGTTGCAGTTTGTTAAATGGATATTAACATAAACATGACACTCTCAGAGTTATACTTTTAAAAATTTTAATGATGTTTGGAAAGAATTAAATAAACATACAGTGGAAATTATTTAATGTTCTCTTTATATACAACTATTTGAAGATGCAACAAGTAAGGTCCATCAGTCCTAGAAAGATGCAGAAAACGTGTGTGGCCCCAACTTGGGAATCATTGTGTGTGAGGGTCCATGTGGGAGTGGTACCTTTCGTGGGAGATTGGATAAATACCTCAATAATGATCACATACTGCTGTGAAACCATAGCAACAATTGTTGCCCTCAACAATGAAATCTTACAAATTATCACAGGTTTATTACTGCCTTCAGACAAGAAAGGATGAGAGAAAAAGCTAGGAATTTTCGTTAAAGAAATGATGGGAGGCCAAGCCAAGGCAAGACCGAGTCTCCCCCGTGTATAAATCACTTCCAGCCAGCAAGCTGAGAACCGGAGAAAGGCGGATACTCCATCAGGCCTCCAGGAAGCTATTTAGAAAGATGTTCCTGTCATTCTGTTGTCTGAAAGAGTTAATGCAGCTTCTCAATTTAGAATCCAATTTCCTCCCCAAAAATAACACGTGCTCAGAGGGAGTGAGGCTGAACTCCGAGAGAGTAGACTCGCTCAGTGTGTATTAAATCATTCAGTCTGAAGCACTGTTTCATCTTTGCTTTTACAAGGCAGGCCAGATATAAATCATAGCTAATAGATTTGTAGTACAATGATTTATAGCATGCAGTGTGACAGGTGGGATTGCTTACTAGTGTCACAGGAGAGAACACCTGCTCTTAAGAAGTGTCCTCTTCACAAAAATGAATTTAGCCAAAACTTATTTTCAGTCATTTTTAGACAGTGTTTAAATTGAACCACTAAAGTTGGGATTTGAAATGCTGGCAGAAAACGTCTCAATATGTGATCAATTTGACATGCAGATAAAATATTCAGTTAATTATATGCCCATTCTTTGTAGAGTTGTATTTATAGGCTGCATATTAAAAGTGATTTCATGGTTTAATATGAGTCTTCACTGCGAGAAAAGCATTTTCATAAACTTATCAGACCTGAGATAAAAGTCAGACAAAAGAAGTTTGCTTTGCCTGAGAAAGGTGAAATCTAAACAGCCAAGAGAAAATAATTAAGGAAACCTGAAACTGCTTCTTTGAAATATTAATAAAATTGATAAATCTTAATGAGGAAAAAATCATAAGTTTTCTATGGCAGGACAATCAAACTAAGACAGAAAGAAAAAACAAATGACATGGCCCTTTGGGTGTTGCCTTTTCCCAATGGGCAGTGTGCACCTACATCATACGTTAACCAGACATCCTCAAAGCAGGAGGCTGAAATCAACCTTTGAGGAAAGTTGGCCCCTTTCTTCAGATGCCAGGATTGTAACTCTATGACTAATTTTTGTTTTTCATCTCATACAAGGGGTCGCACTGACCAAAGCCTCTACCCTATATCCGACAATATCCACTCAGATCAGGTGCACTAAATGGAATAAGACTTATTATTCAGGAATTCCTTAAGAAAGGACTTATAATTCCTTGCCCAGTTCCTGCAATACTTCTTTTTCCCAGTAAAAAAGCCAAATGGAAAAGGCTGGAGGTGTGTTCAGTACCTGAGGGCTATAAATAACAGTGCGATTCTTTGCCACCCTAGGGTTCGTAATCCTCCGACACTGCAGGAGACACCTATTATTTCTCAGTTATAGACCTGTGCGGTGCGTTATTTAATATTCCAGGAGAAAAACAAAGCCACTTCCTCTTTGCCTTTACTGGGAAGATCGTCAATCCACTTAGGCCATTCTACCACAAGGCTACCCTGAAAACCCTACTTATTTTTCTCAAATACTTGAAGCTGATTTGGCTAACGTACACCCCCAGTGGTTCTGCTTTAATTCAGTAAGTAGATGACTTTTGTGCTCTAGAACTCAACAGGACTGCCAAAGAGACACTATTCACCTATTGCAACAATAAGCCTCGAAGGGGCATAAGGTGTCCAAAGACAAACTACAAGTCTGCTTACCAGCTGTGAAATATTTAGGTCATTTAATATCTAAGGAAGGATTGTTGATTGAAAGAATCAAGGGAATCTCAGCTTTCTCACTCCTCCAAACAAAGAAATAACTAAGAGGGTTTCTAGGTCTAGTTTTTCCCTCATTGCCAACCTCTCTATGCATTACTTAAGTCTGACCAGTCAGACCCAATTGAATGGTTGGTTGACCAAAGAAGGCTATAAATGCCTTAAAACGTGCGTTAGCCCAGGCTCTGGCATTGGGCCGTCCTAACTGTACGTTACCACTTTTCCTCTGTGCGCGTGGAGCTAGAGTAAGCGCCCCGGGCATATTAACTCAGAGGCATCGCCCCAGAGCGTATTACAGTCAGCAGTCAGATCCGGTGGCAAAGGGGCTCCCACCCTGCACGAGGGCCCTTCCAGCGACAGCTCTCTCATGCAAAGCTACTGAAGAACTTGTAATGGGATCTCCTCTGACTTGTTATGTTCCTCACTCAGTTGTATCTCTCTTAAATTCTCATCAGACTCAACACTATTCTGTGAGTCGCTTGGCCTCTTATGAAGTATTGTTTACCCTTTTCACCCATTATTACCTTGGCTCCATGTAATAGTCTTAACCCCACAACTTTGCCTTCATCACGTCAAGGTGACAACAGTGATGACTGTGTTACACTACCCAACCATCTTCCTACTCCTAGGGCTGACTTACAAGGAGCTCCACTGATAATGCTGATTCAATTTGGTTTACAGATGGATGAGCAGGGACATTATCGAGCTGGCTATGCGACAATTTTGATAGTGGAAATAATTGAAAGTTTATGCTTACCAGACACCAAATCAACCCAAAAAGCTAAGTTGATTGCATTGATTAGGGCTTATCAATTAGTCAAAGATCAAATAGCCAATATTTATACTGATAGATGCTTTAGAGTGGCTCATGATTTTAGAATGCTGTGGAAACAGAGAGGATTTCTCACCTCTTATAGCCAGCCTATAAAGAATGGACAGCTAGTCTCAAAACTTTTAGACCTCATGCAATTGCCTACACAGCTGTCTATCATTAAAATACCTGGACATTCCAGTTCTGGCTCAGTAGAAACCAAAGGGAGTCAACTGGCCGATCCTGCAGCTAAACAAGTTGCCTTAAGCCTTGTCCCAGTCCAATTTCAAGAATGTCTTTTGCTCAAACATAACTCTGATGAAACTGCTAAGAAATTTCTTTTGCAGGCTCAGGAACTAGCTTCAGAGAATGAAAAGCAAGCCTGGAGGTAAAAAAGGAGTACTTTCTGATCCCATCTCACAAATATGGTTCAGATCAAATAAGAAGCCTAAAAGTGCTCAGTTACCCTTACTCCAACACGTACCTTCCCTGACCCAACAGGCACCTGAGAAAATGATGTTATGGGGAAAACAATATGTCTGGAAACCATCACCCACTATAGTGGGAGTTATAGCTCATAAATTTTATGACTGATATTCTATCTGTCCTAAATATAATCCTGGTAAACTCCTTCCTGGCTCTTAAAGCCACTTCCCCTTCCCTAAGGGACCTTTCGAAGTTTGGCAACTGGACTTTATCCAGGTGCTTTCCTCTCAGGGCTATAAACGCATCCTGGTAATGGTATGCATGTTTTCACCCTGGGTGGAAGCATTTCCTTGGAGAAGGGCAACGGCCTTAATGGCATATTACTATTGGAACGAATAATTCCAGTTTGGGGAATTCCTTCTGAGTTGCATAGCAGCCATGGAACCCAGTTTGTTGGACAGATTATTAAATCCACTTGTAAGACTTGGCCAATAATGTAGCATTTTCACTGCGCCTATCACCCTCAATCCTCAGGACTAGTAGAAAGGACAAATAGCACTATTTAAAAACACAACTGGCTAAATTTTCAGTTATTAATCTTCCATGGCCAAAAGCCTTTCCCTTGGTACTCCTCAATCTCAAGTCTATCCTCTTTGGCAAACATCAATTGTCTCCTTTTGAAAGAATTACTGGGTGACCTATGCATCTAGATGAAGTTGTATATGAACCAGTATATTCTACATTATTGTCAAGGACTCATCAAAGCGCTTAAAGAAAATGAAAAATTAATAACTGGTTACTTCCACAGTGTGCATCTGGGAGATGAAGACCTTAAGGACCATGGGTTACAGCCTGGGGATTTTGCCTACTGGAAAAGACACCAAATGAAGCACTCCTTACAACTACTTTGGAAAGGACCATGGCAAGCATTGTTAACAAATCCCTGTGCTGTGAGACTTGAAGGAGTAAGGTCTTAGATTCACGTTTCTCACCTCAAAAAGGTCCTCCCTCCTGAATGGACTGCAACTCCTATTTCTGAGACCAGACTTCGACTAACTAAGAAAGGCCCCACCAAACCAGGACTAGAAGCAGATGACAGCAGTGGCAGACAGCTAACCCAAGAGTCTGGACCAGGCCTATAAGACTTATTTTACCAGTTCAAACTCCCTCTGTCCATCAAAATGCTTGTCTCTCTATTAAAATTGAAAGTTATTCTATTTCCAGCTATGTTTTGTGCCAATGTTTAGGATGGAAAGAAAACTCTTTAGTAAAACTATCACAAAGTGTACCCACTGTGGGTAATTTAACTGGTTGTTGGATTTGTCGTCAAATTCCTCAGTCACCACAAGGCCGATTTAAACCCCTTGTGATTCCTGTCACTGAATTTTCAGATGTTCCTAATGTTACCACTTGGATAGACTTCCCTCTGGCCTAAACTTTCAGGTTCAAATTCTCTAAAGCATTAATATATCATCCCTTGCCTGACACTATCCTCAGTTATTAGAGACTGGACACAACTTACCCTAGGCCCCCCTTGCTCTGTCCCTTACTTAATTAACAGATGTCTTAAAGAAAAAAATACAAGTCACTTGTGTCAACAACTCCCCCACATCAATGATCATATGGATAGTTTTTGGAAAGCCTGCAAAAGAAATAACCTATGGTTTAATATTGTGTCAACAAAACTTCCAATCAACAATGGTATCAATGAAACCACTCTGGAAGGAATCACTTGTGCTACCCCAGGTTTTGTCTTTAAATGTGGTATTCAAACTGACCCAGCTTCCTACGAGTGGTCACAAAAATGTCTAAATAGCTGCCAAGTAGGTTTATGCTTATTGGAATGTTATGTTACCCCTCTATCTATATACAAAGAAACTGATGGACCTCCTTTTTCTTCCCATTACAAAGTCAAAAGAACCATGCTAGCAGAATACCAAGATACCTGGTGGCAAAGTCTTTTTGGAATCTTGGTTCCTAGTGCAGGAGTATATGTGAGCAGAGATATCCTTAGAAACTATCAGCCACCATTGGTCAAAAGGCTGAAGAAACTGCAAAAAAGCATTGAAGCACAGCAGAAATCCCTCAGTTCCTTAGCTCAGGTAGAATGAGATGGTAAGATTGCCTTAGATTTCCTACTGGCCAAACAAGGTGGCATTTGTGCTATAGCTCACGTTACTTGTTGCAATTACATCAACACGTCCAGAAGGGTTGAGAAATGTCTGGAAAAGATTTTCCCCAAAGCAAAATGGTTTCAAGGTATAAGAAAGACTGACCCTTTAAATGACCTTTTTTAGTTGCCTCCCCTCAGGACTAGGAACCTTTTCTGGCTCTGCTTTATAGACAATTGTTATTTTCATTGTATGTGTTATCATTCTTTTCTTTGTTACCAAATTATTTATGACACGTATCACTGCTTGTTTTAAGTCTACTGCCAAAAGCACACATATAGTGATTGTACAACAAACTGATACTATTGATCAAATATACACTCTATAATACTTCCTGCATCAAATATTTCTATGCTTGCTTACTGTATTTAATTAGATTACTGAGATAAAATAAATAATAATGCTTAAATGAACTGAAACTGATGATCACATCCATATAAGATAATGGACATGCACACTACACATATAAGGTTCAATTGGCATAAGTTCTATTGGACACCCTGACATTGGCTCTGTTTCATTGCCAAGCAACCTACTGGAACAGTTTCCTAAAAAGAAAGAAAGAATTGGGCTATCAAGACCCAGCATCGAGGGACATCATAGATCCAGGGCAGGTAAGCAACCACCCTGGCATCAAGGGACCGAATAGTTGATCATCTGATGCTTTCTATCAAAAGATTTTTGGTCAAAAGGGGGAAGATAATGAGGAAAGTATCATCAATTTTCTATGGCAGAACAATCCAACTAAGACAGAAAGAAAAAACAAATGACATGCCCCCCTTGTGATAAGTCTTTCCCAATGTGCAATGTGTATTTCACATTATACATTAACCAGACCTCCTCAAAGCAGAATGACAACCTTTGAGAAAAGTCAGCCCCTTTCTTCAGATGCCAGCATTGTAATTCTATTATTAATATTTCTTTTTAATCTCATACAAGGGGTCACATTCACCAAAGGTTTGTTCTGTACATGCATAACTGACTGAAAAAAATTGATGAACTGTGTGCACAATGCTAACTTGTCAATATGTTACATAAACTCTTTGCCTCAAAAGTATGTAAAACTGCATCTCTAACTCCTGATCAGTGGAGAAGTTCTCAGATCTTCTGAGAATCTGTTTGCCTGGTTATAATCCTCAGTTTGGCTTGAATAAAATTATCTTTTCTTTCTTCCTAGCTTGATTGTTATTTGATAAGAGTAGTAAGAGACTATTATAAACAACTTTAAGCCAATTAATTCAATTACACAGATGAAATTGACAAGTTCTCTGAAAAACATAACTTTAAAAAACTGACTCAAGAAGAAACAGAAGGTATGAATAACCCTATATACAATAAATTGACATTTTAATCAAAAACCTTCTGCAAACAAATGAACAAGCAACTCCAGGGCCAGATGGTTTCACTGGAGAATTTTACCAAACATTTAGAAAATATAATGTCAAATTTACATATACTCTTTCAGAAAATAAAGGAGGGTGGAATGTTTCCCAACTCATTTTATGAGCTCTGCATAAACTTGATACCAAAACCTGACAAAAACATTACAAGAAAAAAAAAAAAAATTCCATACCATATTCCTTATGAGCATAGATTGAAAAAAAACCCTCTACAAATATTAACAAACCAAATCCATCAATATATAAAAAGGAAAATGCAGCATGAGTGAGGGGAATTCATCCTAGGACTGCAAGTTTGATATAATATTCAAATATCAATCAGTGTAATTGACCATATCAACAAACTGAAAAATAAAAAGATTCTCTCAATAGATGTGGTAAAATTATGTGAAAAATATTCATTCATAATGAAAAGTAGGAGTAGAAAAAAAAAACTTCTTAACCTGAAAAGGGTATCTACAAAACACTTAGAGCTAGAATCATATTTAATGGTGGGAAAAAAAGGATCGAGTACTAGACAAAGACACCACCCTTGTTATTTCTATTTGGTATTGAACTGGATGTCCTAGTCAATGCAATAAGGCAAGAAAAAAAGGTATACAAATTGTGAAGGAAGAAGTATAAAATTGTCTCTATTCGTAGATGACATGATTACCTACGTAGAAAATCCTAGAGAATCTACAAGAAAACCTAATTAAATTACAAAGTCAATGTGGCAAAGCCTCAAAATACAAGGTCAATAAACAAAGATAAATTATATTTAAACATGAGCAGCAAAAAGTTGGAAAATAAAATTATAAAAATAATACTACATAGAACACTATAAATCAGAAATTACTTAGGATGAAACATGTTTAAGGGTAATCTACAAAACATTTCTGAAAGAAATTAAAGAAGACCTAAATAAATGACACTTATGTACCAGAAGACTCAATATTTTTCAGATAACCATTCTCCTCAAAGTTAATTTTTAAAGTTAAAACAGAAGAAAAATCGTATCAGAAAAAACAAATGTTTCTCATTGTTAACATTTTCAAAAAAGAAACTACTCATTTATAATGATCATCAATCAGTTGATATTATCACTCTAATTTTAACTCACAGTGATTAAAAACGAGAAACGTATCTCCAATTCTTAGTTGCAATTTCCATAAGAATTAGGCAGAAGAAAACCCCCTGAACACTTTCTTGTGGGGAACAATCTTTACTACCACTCCTTTGGCCACTGGTAATGCATATTCTTCAAGGAACAACGTCTTGGCCACAGATCACTGTTTGGTTTAATTAAAATGACTGGAACTAGATCACATGACGAAAAGAAATGCAGAAAGTTGGCTGGGCAGCCTCCCACGTGTACTGGGGAATGTTGTGGTGCGCTCACGTTATTGTACAGAACACAAAACATCAATAGATTATTTCTTCCAGAGTCATGGAAATCCCAAGAGTTCGACAAGCCATGTCCCAGGACTACGGAGTTGTTCTCGGTACAGTTTATAGTTCAAGAGGAAGAAATCAAGCAGGTGAGGCAAGGGTCACCTCGGGGGTTCTTGATATGATTGTCCAGAGCTGTATGCCTGAGCCCTAGGATTATAAAGTAGGAGAGAAACCTCTCAGAGAAGACAGCTTCTAAGAAGACTTCAGTACTGAGAATCTTCCTAGCTTTCCTCATGACAACTGGGCTCAAATAGCGTGGATGCAAGAAAGGGCAAGGCTGCTTTTTGACTTTAGGGCCAAGAGAATAAAGTCGTGAATGAATCAGGACAAAGGTTAAACTAGCCTGAGCCCACGTGGAACAGAAAAGGGACCAAGAATTCAGGGCTGGGCCAGAGTGATCAGATAAGCCTGGAAAGTTTGAAAATTCAATTCTAAGGTGGGAGGAAATTCCAAAGTGAATGTTTCATTACTAAATGAGAAGCAAGACCGGCAGAGCCACAGACGTGGAGAAGTGAGGGATACTAAACAGGAGAAGCATCTCAGAACAGCCAGGGACCAGGACGCTAATTATGCAGATGAGATGAGCTTTCCAAAAAACCCTTTTAGCAAAAGTTCTCCTTTATCCAGATGCCAAGTCTTTGGAAATAGGAGGCTGAGCCTGAAGACTATCCCATCTGGCTGTCTCCAGATCCACAGGAAGATGGTAGCTCAAAGGAGAAGATGTGAAGCTTTCTTACAGAGGATGAGTATCCTTAGTTGGAAGGTTTTGCCTAACTGAGAAAAATCTCTCAGATGACTGAATATTAACAGGAGCAACAGCTTTTTGAACTAACAAGGAAGCATTAATTTAGCCACAATAGGGTACGGTGTCTACATAAGGAATATCAAGGAGTCTGGATCTCATGTAAGAAAACGTATAGTTATTCCTCCATTTTTTCCCCTAATTCTTTTAGAACCATCCATACCTCATCTCCCAATGTAATCGCTTATTCAATTGTTCTGACTGTTACAGATTTACACACTTGTCAAGGGCTTGTTGGTCCAGATTTAACAGTCCAAAAGTTGAAATAAAAATACACTTTAGCTCTTCAGTGTTTCAGTTTATACTGTCCTTTCCCTCTCTGTCTTATAACAAAAGCAAGTGTTATTCATTATATCAAATCATGGAAATGTCCCCCATGTGTCAACTGTCTAATACAGTTAATCTCAGTGACTAGATTTTGCCCCATATGAATTAAAAGTGTATGTCTGCATATAATGCATTTTTGTTTCAATACCCTTCTCAATATTCAATATTAATGATGTTTGAATACAAGCTCCCCAGGGGATCTCTGAGTAATTATTAGGCGGTCATAATGGTATTTACTCATTCTCTCCATAAGGAGTTGAAAGCTACCTTTGCTAAAGGAGCTTGTTAAAACTCTCAGTGGGCTGTTACTGTTTTCAACCTTGTTTTTGGAACCGAATTTTCAGGGAAAACAACTATCTTTACAAAACTTTGACATATTCACATGTTGAGGTATGGGGAAGTCATTGTGGCTTATACGTGAGTTAACATGAATTTCGTGCTAACTGAAAAAGCCTATTTGTGTACAATCAAACATACATTGTGTAACTACTTTAATTATTAAAGAAAACTGTGCATTGGCCAGAAGTAAAGAACGTCTATGTTAGAAATAAAGGTTAACTACCTCTCTGTCCAAGATGCCAATGATGGTACTTACCTTCAACGATCAGACTCCCCTCCCAGGTGCCAGCACCTTACTGACTCACTGTGTTCATGCTGATTTGTTTTTCTTGAAACTGAAAGAATATATCCCTGGCTTGTTTCATATCCTTTGTTCTGACCAGATGTAAACCTGTGCTGAAAGCCACGCTTCTCTGTAGCAGTTTCTCAGAGTTTTATGAGAGGCTGTCTTCCAGGCGATAGTCCTTTTAGTTTGGCTCAAATAAAACTCTTTTCTATTCCTGTATTAGATTATTTATTGACTATTTTTGACCAAACACTGTATATTCTCCTGCTGGTCAGAAGAGCACCCTTGGTAATTATGGAGCACAGCACGAGTCAGATTGTATCTTCCGTGGATTTATGCAGTTTTGCATAGTGATTTTCCCTTGGCAGTGAGGAGGTGGGCTAATGTGCTGGTTCCGACAGAGAGCTGTGAACGAGCCCCTCTGCCAAGTCAGTTATTTTTCTCATAAGGACTTTAGTATTTTTCACTGTAAAAGGATACCTGAAAGAATTGTCTGAGAACAGCTGTGTCCTGACACCCCCATACCTAGCTCTCTTTCCTTACATGGGTTCTGGAGACTGAACCGGTGGCTATAAGACAATCAAGTTGCTGAATCAGTAACAGGGAGGACGCAGCCCATCAAACTGAGCACTGAACACACAGCGTCTACTACATGAAGCTGGACTTTGCCTCTGTTTCGGGCTAGAGAAGTCTCACTGCGGGATGACGCCGCCAATGTGAAGGTGCACGGAATTCTGCCACCTTTGAATTTCTGATGTGTATAAATGTATTCGTTCAGCATATATTTTTTGGATCCCTGGGATGTGCCAGGCCCAATAGAAGGCACTAGACTGAGGAAAAATTCCTGTTCTCATGGGATCACTCACAAAGAGAAAAAGAAACACAAAAAGCTTCCAGGACAGGTGAGCAGAGTCTAAAAGGACAGGTAAAGAGTTGATTCGGTGGAAAGAGTCTGCTGCAGACTTGGCAAGGAGATGGAAGGGCAGGCTGAAAGAAGCACGTGCAGAGGAGCCGGTATGTTTGGGAACTAGTGAGATTTTTATTGTCACTGGAGAGTACAGTCCTTGCTGGCAAGTAGTGGAAGTGGCTCATGAGGGGCTTCTAGGATCGGCTACGAAGTTAAATTGTATCCTGTCAGGCACTGGCTATAATCACAAGAAAGAACCAGGTCTAAATGTGGTAGGATGCTGCCAGGTCCTGCCACACATACCACAGTGCCTGGGCACGAAGCCGGTGCTCAGTTAGCCATAATTATTATTCCAAAGGCACAACTGAGAACTTCTCTGAGACAGGGAAATCCTGACCCTCTGCTTCTAGATGTTTCTAGAGAAAATCTGCTGGAAGAACAATCACCAGTGTGTCTGAGGACGGCTACCCCTCCCAGCTCCCAGTTACACCCCAAATCATGACCCATTTGCCGACATCCGGCTGTGGTTAGCACAACAGTTTGCTTGAGTGCAAAGAAATCCTTTCCACTGACATAAGAAATTGTAAATCTAAGAAATTGTAAATCTTTTCAGGGAGATTTGGCAACTCAGCAATCCCCAGTTAAAGGGGGTGGTGGTGGGGGGAAATAGCTATGATATCTTCTCATATTTTATTCTTTACTTTGAGCAATATATTAATAACCCCAACAAACGGATAACTTCCCACTAGTTCCTGGACTTCCTCACTGTCTCATAGTTTTCCCATCATAAGAGTTTTGGAGGAAAAATAAAGAATAAGCTTTTCCTCACTAAAGAGAGCATCCTTTTGCTTAAACTTAAACTTAAGGTCATTTGTTCACATTTTAATTGATAACCTACCATTTGCCAGGCCAGGCAGAAGTGCAGGACGGAGCACTACCGTGAGACATAGCGTCACACCCAAGGGTCCAGTGAGGAAGAGACACATGACAAGTGACTGCAAAGGATGCCCCATCAATCATATCTGTGCGCACAGCACGCTCACAGCGCAGAACAGAGATACAACTCGTAATCGGGAGGCACAGCAAGCAGAAGGAGGAGGGCATGAGCTCTGGGGTTTTGAAGAAGCTGTAGAAGTTCATTAGGCAGAAAAGAATATGCCAGACAGAAGGCCAAGCAGCTCTCAATTGTTGGCTTTGGGTTCTGCTTTAATTTCATTTTATCCTTCACTCACTTTTTCTAATAGATATGAGTTCAATTCCCACACCCTGGCTTTGCAAACCAGCAGCAGTCAAATAATGACTTCTTATCCCATTAATTCCAATATATTTTTAATTCTAGCTACTAATTTATAATTTACTTCCAGTTATTAATTCCAGTGTAATATCTGGTTTCCACCTCAAATAGCCCATAATCTACTTGAGTGATGAGACCAATGCATGGGAAACAGAGGGGAGTCAAATAATACAGCATGTGATTAAGTCACAAGCCGTGCAGAAGAGACCGTGAGTTTCGTAACTGGCGTTTGGTGGACAGATGTCAGCGCAGACTAAAGCAATCCAGAATGGCTTCCTGGAGGAGACTGGCCTGCCTGTGAGCAGTAGGGAAAATTTAGAGAGTAAAAGTCCGGGATAAGACCTTCCAGGCAGGAGCAACATGAACAAGGCTCCACGGCAGGAGAATGAACAAGGGATGCTTCTGTGGAGCCCGATTTAAAATAAGGCTGTGTCTGCAGAACCCCTGAGGAACTATTTGAGAAGCGAGAAGTGTGGTCAACAGGCTGCTAGATACAGAACATCCAGCAATATGACTAATTCTTTCCCCGAAAATCCCTTTGATATATGATCATCTGTTTACATGGCCGCTTCCCCGACCTCACCGGGACTCTCAGCAGGCAGGGGCGGTACCTTATCGATGTCTGCATGAGTCTTTGTTACTTGGCATCATGCTTGGCACCGCATCAGAACTCACACTGGGTCGGTGAAGGAGACTTAGTTTTGCTTCTTCTCTTTATGGGAGTGATTTGCTTTGATGGCATAAAAGGATCCCAAAGTCACTTTAACTTTCTAGTTCTAGTCTGGTGGTTCTCAACCAAGGATAATTTTGCCACACCCACTCCCCAGGGGACCTTCGACAGAATTTGGAGATATTTTTGGTTGTCATTACTGGAGATGGTGCTCCTAGTATCCAGGGGGCAGAAGCCAGCGATGCGGGTAAACATCCTGCAATGTACAAGTCAGCCCTGCAACAAAAATTACCCCAAATGTCGATAGTGCCAAGGCTGAGAAACCCTAGTCTAGTCTAGTCTAGTCTAATCATTCTTAAGACTGAAATAGATGCTGTGTTCGGATTGTGGGTGTCTTCGCTGTCCTCTCTTCTGAACTTAAAGCATACTTCTCTTTAAAAAGAAATGAGGGGGGAAAAGCCCAATTCTTTCCAAGATCACTGCACTTAGTTTCCTGGGAAACCTAACAGCAGTCATGTCCAGAGTGTGTCACGGGTCATCTCATCAGCCAGCAAACTGCATTACATGGTGACTCAGCCAGCAAATGCACGAGAAACAGTGCAGGGAGGACAATGTCAGGTGGTGACTAATGTGCTGATGTGTTCAAGGTGCCTGATTCCTTGTGATTCTGCATGTAGTAAGCTGTGTGTATACATTACACAGCATGCTCATATTTTAAATGAATGATAGATGATTCAATGAAGCGTTGATGAAGGAAGGGAAAGCATGTTGCTTAATGAAAGACTTCTTTATAACTTGGAATAGATAGAAACAGACGGATGCAAGGAAGGAAGGACTGAGGGAGGAAGGATAGAGAGATGAGTGGATGGATGGATGATAGGTAGATAAATGGATGGGTGGATAAATGGATGAATAGATAGATGGACAGACAGACTGAGCTACCCTCATCCAAGGCCACAGCCAAGGTCACTATAACATCATAATGCTGTGTGGCCATCTCGCACCATGTCTCCATTCACTGGAATCACTTAGATTACAAAAAACAGTTGGCCTTTTCCATTTTTGATTAGGAATTGGAAGAAAGCTATTCAAAAAGGTTAGGCTGATTCTAATATTCTGATACTAAACAGTTTCTGGATTAGGCGAACTTGAGGCCTCAGAGAGGGGAATCTACACTACAAACTAAATAATTGTGTTGTTCTGGAGAAGGGAGAGCTCTTCAGATAAGAAAGAAAACCAAAAACAATCTGATGGGCGTGGATGAAAAATGTGTCTACTGAGGAGAGAATTCAGCCCATTCCAGATCTGAACGTACACAACTGAGAATCTGTCCTCATAACACATTTGGAAGGAGGCAGAAAACTCTTCAGGGACCTTTTATTTTAAGGAAGAGAGAAGAATGGTCCAAGCAGGGAAGTAAACGTCTGGGCAAGGCCACCACGTTGGCTGGCAGGAAATCAATCTGACCACTGGCACTGGTCCAGCGATCCTGTTACTCTGTACGATGCCTCTGAACTCGCCCTGAAACCTCTCCCTTTCTCAGCTTGGGTCATCTTCTCACTGCTATGGGCTCACGTACCATTCACTCTTAATTCCTTCTCACCAGTCCAATCCATTACTTTTGATAGCGGCATAAACCACCTGCCCCAGGACCCATAATGTCAAAGGTGGCTGGGGTGGGATCCCAGCTGGGGCGCTGGCCACAGGTCAGGTGTTTTATGAAGCTGTTCCTGTACTACTTCTGATAAAATCTCTGTCTATCCTGAAAAACATTCCAAAATAATGAACATTACAGAAGGAATGAATATGAAATTATCCACATGACAGCTGAACTAGCTTTTAAGCCACTTTATTTATGAACAGGATTTATCTGATAGAAGATGTGAAGGCAACTTTTCTAGAGTTTTCCCTCACCCAAGAGATGCTTAGAGTGAAAAAAAAAAATTAAGTAGTTTGGAGAACAGAGAAGGGCTTGAGGGCAGCACTATTGATTCTTTTGGAAATTAGATTACCACATTACCGTATTTTAGGAGGTTATAGCCCTAACCCTCTTAAAGGATAATTTATTTTTCAACAAACTTCTTTGACAAAAGTTTTGTAATTGAAAGTAGGAGAATGCATGACTGCAATGAAGCATGCTTCACAAACAGTGAACTAAGGCAACTGTAACCCCAAATAATTAATAAATTATGAAACAGCTACAACAATATTAAATGTACTCCCAGCTAAAAGAAATAAAGCCTAAATCTGGGCATGTTAGGGCTAAGAGGTGGAGAAGGAGGGCAGGCATAGGGTTGCAGTGGTGGATGCAGAACTTAGAAGGTCTCATCTTAACATCTGTTGGGGAAGAGAAAGGGGACCTACTGGTGGCAGGACTGTCCCCAGGCAGGACAAGCAGACGAAGAAAAGGAGGGACACAGAAGGTCAGATCTATTCAATTCTAAAAGCTCCAGTGGCCAGGAGCAAGCAAGGCAGGGTGAAGAGGGAGCTGCAGAGCACGAGATTCAGGGAGGGCCACAGCACCCAGCATGGAGACCAGCTGAGGTGGCCCAGAGAGCAGCCAATGGAAAACCAGGCCTGTGTATTTCTGGGTAGTGGGGGCACATAAGAAAAGTGTGCTTTGGGCTGGGTTTCTCCTGTAGCTGCAGGAGCAGAGCTCTGCACAAAGAGCTTTATGGTTTATGGAGAGAGCATTTGTGTCGTGTGTGCGTGTGCGTGCACGTGTGGGCCTGTAAATGGGGAATATTGCCGGCCCTTCCAGTAGACAAAGTATGTTGCCCACCATCAGGCCATCAGCCACCGCAGTGGCCCCTGACAGTGTGCCCTGAGGGGATTTCAGAATGGAGAAAACCAGGAAATGTTCTGTATTCTGGATACTGGCCCCAGGTAGTTAAGATCATATCTAAGAAATAATTTCAATGAGCCCAGGCTCTTGCATCTTCCCATATATAGAAAAGCACTAAAATCATTAACTGGAGATGTCTATTTTTTTGTGATTAAAAATAATCTTTTGATGTTCGACTGCAGGGTTTTTTTGTTTGTTTGTTTGTTTTCAGTAAGAACTCCTATATATCCTGGCTCTTCCCTTATCTCTTTGGAACTATTGATCAGAGCTGTCTGAGAGGCTGTCTTCCAGGCTATAGTTCTCAGTTAGGTCCCCAAATAAAACTTAACTGGCAACTCTTAGGTCGTGCATTTTCTTCAGTCAACACGCACATGTAAACGTGTATGTGTGCGCATGTGTGTTTATGACTCGTACTTGTGTCCTCCATCTGGTGGTGATGATGTGTTGTTAACATCACAAGCCTCAGTGTGGTCCAGCCTCAGTGAGAGTCCTAATTCTGCTACTTCCTACACAACCTTGGAAATCTGCTTGACACTTCAGAGCCTCAGTTTCCTCCTTTACAACAGCAGAATAGTAATACTCACCTCATAGGATTGCTCTGAGCATCACAAGAGATGAATCTCCCTAAAACACTTAACAGCTTCCCTGGAACAGAAGCACTCGATGAACCGCATCCAGCTATAAACTGAAACGAAGACAGAGTTTCCAGAAATTCACACGCTGAGCCCTGGGAGAAGGCAGGCCCAGGCTTGTTTTGCACAACAGGCAAATATATCCACTGCCACTTTTCTTTCCAGAACCATTGGCTAATATATCAGTGAAGTTTCATTTGAGAAACATGTTTTCTTCCCAGATCTCTAAAAATCTATGCAAAGCATAATTGTATATTTTTATTAATTTATAAAATTTTATAGTATAAGCTAGTATGAAGGCCCCCTTTCAGAAGATAAAAATTATAAGACAAAAAATATTGTTTAGGACACTGAGACCAAGATCACATAAGTCAGTTTTTGTACTTGTTAAGACTGTTTTGCACAAAGGGATCATTAAACTGTGTCACTGGACTCAAAGGAGATCAGGTGTAATGAAGAAAACTCTCCATCTCAGCCCAGAGATTGCATTTTTCCACTACTTATATGTGGGCTGCTAGTTGTGGGTGAAGAGCAGCATGTTCACATAAGAATATGCACAGTGTAATACAATATAACAGTACGCTATGAAATAGATATTTATTTGAAATAGAGAATATTAGAGGTTAACAAAAGCATTTAGAAGGCCTTCCTTAAGAAACAAGAAAAATCTCAAATAAACAATCTAACCTGCCATCCAAAGGAAATCGAAAAAGAAGAACAAGCAAAGTCCAAAGTCAGCTGAAGGGAGGAAAATAAAGATCAATGAAACCAAGAGCTTGTTTTTTAAAAAGATAAACGAAGTTGATAAACCTTTAGCTAGGTTTATTAAGAAGAAAGGAGAGAAGACTCAGATAAACAAATAAGAAGTGAAAGAGGAGAAATAATAACTGATACCGCAGATATTTTAAAAATCATGAGAATACTATGAACAGTTATATGCTAAAAAATTGGACAACCTAGAAGAAATGTTCAAATATCTAGAAACAAAAACCTGCCAAGACTGAATCAGAAAGAAATAGACAATCTGAACAGACTGATCATTAGTAGTGAAATTAAATTTGTAATGAAAAAACTCCCAGCAACCAAAACCCAGGACTGGATGGCTTCACAGGGGAGTTCTACAAAATATTTAAAGAAGAGCTAATCCTATCTTTCTCAAATATTCTGAAAAATTGAAGAAGATGGAGCACTCCAAAATTTATTCTACAAGACCACCAGTACCTTGATATGAAAACCAAAGACATTACAAAAAAAAGAGAAAACAACAGGCCAATATCTCTGATGAATATAGACACAAAAATCCTCAGCAAAGCATTAGCAAAATGAATCTGGCAATATATAAAAAGGATCATACATTCATGATGAAGTGGGATTTATTCCAAGGATGCAAGGACAGTTCAATATTCACAAATAAATCAATGGAATACATCACATTAATGAAAAGAAAAGTAAATATCATATGATTATCTCAATTGATACAGAAAAAGCATTTGACAAACTTCAACATCCATTGATAAACACTCTCACTGAAGTTAGTATAGAGGGAACATGCCTCAACATAATAAAGGCCATTTATGACAAGCCCACAGCTAGCATCATTCTTGATGGTGAAATACTGAAATGTCTCCTCTAAAATCAGGAAAAGACGTGATCTTCACTCTCTCTCATCACGTCTATTTAACTTGGTATTTGAAATCCCACCTACAGCCATCAGACAAGAAAAAGAATAAAAGTTATCCAAATTGGAAGGGAAAAATAACACTGTCACTATTTATATATGACATAATATTTTATATAGAAAACCCTAGTCTCTCTCCACCCAAAAAATTTTAGAACTAATAAATGAATTCAGTAAAGTTTCAGGATAAAAGATTAATATACAGAAGTCTATTGCTTTTCTATACACTAATAATGAACTATCAAAAAGAGAAGGCAAGAAAATTATCACATTTAAAAATCTCACCAAAAAGAAAAAAAAATACCTAGAATAAACTTAACCATGGAAATGAAAGATATATACTCTGAAAACTATAAAACATTGATGAAGGAATTTGAATCTGATACAAATAAATAAAAAGGTATACTGTGTTCTTGGATTGGAAGAATTAATATTGTTAAAATGTCCATACTACTGAAAGCAACCTACAGATTTAATGCAACTCCTATTAAAATACCCATGACATTTTTCAAAGAATTAGAATAAATAATGCTAAAAGTTATCTGGAACCACAAAAGACCCTGAATTGCTAAAGAAATCTTGAGAAAGAAGAACAAAGCCACAAGTATTATGCTCCCTGACTTCAGACTACACTACAAAGCTACAGTAATCAAAACAGCATGATACTGGCACAAAAACAGACACATAGATCAGTGGACCAGAACAGAGAGTCCAGAAATAAACCCATGTACCTATGTCAATTAATCTATGACAAAGGAGGCAAGAATACACAATGAGGAAAAGACAGTCTCTTCAATAAGTGATGGTAGGAAAACTAGACAGCTACATATAAAAGAATGAGATTAGAGCAATTCTTCACACTATATACAGAAATAAACCCAAAGTGGATGAAAGACCTAAATGTAAGACTGGAAATCATAAAATTTCCAGAAGAGAACATAGAAAGAACATGCTTTGACATAAATCATAGCAATATTTTTTAGATCTGTCTCCTAAGGCAAAAGAAATAAAAGCAAAAATTAACAAATGGAACCTAATTAACTTAAAAGCTTTTGCACGGCAAAGGAAACCATCGACATATGAAAAGACAACCTACTGAATGGGAAAAAATATTTGCAAATGATATAACTGATAAGGGGTTAATACCCAAAATACATAAAGAGCTCATAAAACTCAATATCAAAAAAGCAAATAACCTGATCAAAAACTGGGTAGAAGATCTGAATAGATATGTTTCCAAAGAAGACATACAGATGGATGACAAGCACGTGAAAAAATGCTCAACATCATTAATCATCAGTGAAATGCAAATCAAAGCTAGAATGAGGTATCACCTAACACCATTGGAATGGCTATCATCAAAACATCTGCAAATAACATGCACTAGTGAGGATGGGGAGTAGTGCACTGCTGGGGGGAATGCAAATTGGGGTAGCCACTAAGGAGAACAGTCCGGAGGGTCCTCAAAAAACTAAAAACAGAACGACCATATGATCCAGCAATTCCACACCTGGGTATATATCTGAAGAAAACAAAAATACTAGTTCAAAAAGATATATACATCCAATGTTCACAATAGCATCATTTACATTAGCCAAGACATGAAGCAACCTGTGTCCATCAACAGATGAATGTATAATCTTTAGAAGATGTGGTATACACATACACAGTGGAGTACTACTCAGCCATAAATAAGAACGAAATTTTGCCACTTGCACTAACATGTATGGACCTGGAGTATATAATGCTAAGTGAAATAAGTCAGACAGAGAAAGACAAATACTGTATGTTATCACTTATGTGTAAAATCTAAAAAATAAAACTAGTGAATACAACAAAAAAGAAACAGACTCACAGATATAAAGAACAAACTAATAGTTACCAGTGGGGAGAGGGGAAGGGGGAGGAGCAAGATAGGGTTAAGAGATACAAACTATTATGTATAAAATAGATAAGCAACAAGGATATATTGTATTGCACAGGGAAATAATGGCCATTGTTTTGTAATAACTTTAAGTGGAGTATAAGCTTTAAAAATATTGAATCACTATGTTATATACCTGAAACTAATATAATATTATAAATTTACTACATTTCAATTTTTTTTAAAAAGCACTTGGAACAATCTAGTCCTAACTCCAATTTTATAGAAGCTGAGGACAAAGGTAAGGTGACTTACCCAAGGTCACACAGATAGTTAATGCCAACATAATAAAAGTTGCAGATCTTTTCATTATAATTAACAACAGTCTCAGAAAATAGTGTGGATTTACATATCCAATCTCCAGCCTTTGAAGTAATAGTTACTATATTCCTTGAGTTCTGTGGAGATAATTCATTTAATATCAAAAGGTAACAAATAAAAAGAATGACACAGCCGGAAAGCATGGTTTGTATGATATCCATGATAGGAAACTGCTAATATATGGCCAACACCACCAGTAAACTAAAGTCTAGGTATTACGTGATGCATTTAAAATAAAATTACTCTGGCAGGCATATTGTTTCTCCTTAAAATTGTTAGTAGCTTAACATGATTTATAGAAAGCCCTTTATATGTTGGGTTGGCAAGATTCAAAGTATCATTATTTTTTTCTTTTCGTGGTGGGAGTGGAGGAGATTTCAATTGCAAATGAGGTAATGTACATGTAGAGTACAGCTGATCATTTCAATACAACAGCCGTAATTAGCGTTGAGTACTGACCAAATGAAAACTATGGCTAATATTTAAAAGAACATTCGTAAAATTCCTGAGCATACTGAAGAGACTCAATATGTTATTGCTGCTCAACTTTTAAAAACATGGAATTTTGGAAGGATAATCTTTTTACATTAGATCAGTGGCTGTCTCCTCTAGTTAAATAAAAAAATACATGAATTTGAATGAGGAAAAAGAAGAAGGGTATAAAACCTCAACAATACGATGTCTTTGAGAAACGTTTAACAATAAAATCCTCCCTCCTGATTTCAATACTTTATATCAAGAGCACACTTTTGTTTTCAAAGGAAGACTATTATCTTTGTTTTTCACAGAGCTGGTTTATAATGCAAAAATCAAAAGTTAACAGAAACCTTGGTTTTAAGATAAACTAAGATTTATGCAACCGAAGAAAAAAGTACAGAAAGAGGTTAAAATCTGAAATTTTTCTCTTTGGTTTGTGCTGTGATTATGTTTGCAGGTCAATTAACAACATGCTCCCCTTATTTTTTTTTCTGAACTATCAGCTTGTTTGTCTCCCAGAAAAGCATCCTTGCTCCCAAGTGGTAATCTCCCCTTTTGGTCCAGAAGTGTCACGTTGCTCAGCCATTAGATTTGGAGGGTCTGCTGGCATACGCACGTGGCGGACATTTTTGAAAGTCTTTTATAATCAAAAAGACACGGCTGTCTTAATTATTAACATGGAAATAAAATACAGTGTGCTTTCTCAGATTTTCCCTTGATTAAACTTACTTTGATTATTTGGATTGTTCTTTGAAGAATAAAAAATCTGTGTGTTGGAATCAAAAGCCATTAACCTAAGCTTTTCCAGTTGACGGTATTTTCAATAACTTTAACCTGCACACTGCAGCTCACCCTTTGTGATGATTTCATCCTTTTCTAGTGAATAAATTGCTGTCATCCCTGAGGTTCGTGAGTAAGGTTCTAAGTCTTGACTCCGCAGTAACATTTTTAATGGAGGCTGAGGTGGAACTTTGTAAAGGGCGTTTTGCAATGAGCATAACTTAGAATGAAACATTTAGTTGGTCTACGTATTAAGATAAAATTTGTGAGTCTAATTTAAACCATTATTTTGTAATGAGCGCCCTCTCGTTCCTTAACGCATCGATTTCCGTCACAACAACTTGCATTCGATACGCACTTAGAGCCTCTTCCTGCGCTTCCCAGAATTGCCTATTTTGTGCTGCTGGCTTTCTCCTCAGCTGAGGAGCACTGTCAAGTGCAGCTCGATGTCACAGCCTCATGAGTTTAGGAGAGAAGAATAAACTCATCAGTAAATCGGAATTAAGAGCCCTGGAAAGCAGACGAGAGGACAGAAGCGACAGCCAAGCAAGGAGAATATTATTTCTTAAAGAAGCATTTCCAGGAAGCATGCGGGTTAGGAGTCATTTAGAATTTTTTAACAAATTGGGTAAGAGGGAAGGAATAAAAAGATTCATTTAAAAATTCTGTACCGGTTAAATTGAAACTTGGAGCTTGTCCATTTTTTGAAAGCTCTTTATCTTTTCTTTCCTGGGAAAATTTCAGTATAAGCAATCGCGTTGAGGTTGGGTTTGCAGGTTCCTGTGCGGGAACTAGAGAGTCTAGTAAGTACAGGGTGACACATGTTTTGTGAGGCTGAGCATCATGGAGAGGGAGACGGTCAAAGTAAGCGGCATGATTCTCGCCTTTGGAATATGCCTGTAATTATTAATGATCCTCAACAGAGACACTGCAGACCACAAAGAAAATCATCCTCTTGATGTTTAAGTATATCCAGTCAGTGAATAGTTAGGTCCTCAGTCCCATTTGCCGGTAACTGCAAAGTTGAATCTCCCTCTAAGAAAACAAACTGACCGCACTTCAGTGCCTGGAGCCTGGCCTTCCCTCTCACTAGGAAATACACTATGATGCTGCCTTCACAGCATGTAACCCATTTAACGGGGAGCTAGGATCGCCCACCTTTCCTGCTTACAATCTCATCAAACAACTCTGAGTACCTCACATGGCTAAGTTCACTGTCACCCCCACTCCTAAATTGTAGGGAACGGTTATTACAGGTGATTTAGAAAATCGTTTCTGCTGCCATACGAACTTCTAAAAGAACGTGATGTGGAGATAGTGATTGTACTTTGTCTACCTTGACAGAGTAAAAATATCTTATGAGGACTTTAGGAAAATTTATCTAGGCTACTGGAATGACAAGTAAAGGTGTTATCCTACCGTGTGCGGTGACATTACATTTTGGAGTATTTGGAAAGATTTCAAAGATATAAATAACCCTATGCAATGATGGACAGGACTTCGGCATCCCAAAACACATAGTATTTGTGAATAGGCATCCTTTAACATTTTAAAATCTCAAGGCTTCCAGTTTTCATGGCTCTGGACAAAATTATCTAAACTTATGGACAAATGTTTAAGAAACTGGATTTGGGTAAAATTCCCCAAAAGCACTCTTATAAGAGAAGTTGCTTTCTCAGACGCAGTGCCATCAATTCATGACGAGTCCGACAGTAGGAGGGGCTCAGAATTTTTTCAGGCACAGGGATAAGAGCTCAAGGGGAAGAGCTGGTGCTGTCCAGCTAAGACATTCAAGGAAGACATAGATAACGCAGGGGACCTCAACTCCAACGTAAATGTGATTCTGGCAATTAGAACTTCAGAGCAATTATTTAAACTGCATGTCAGAAATACACTAAGAAGGACAAATGTGCACACTGCAGTAGCACCTGCAGTGAGGATTTTACCAGCGAGGTAATAGGAGCAAGAGAAAGGATGAGTTTCACAGCTGTTTTACCTGAAAAGAACCACCTAACTTAACATACAGAGGAGGGGGAGCAGCTAAGCACCAGGATACCAGGACTGCTCTGGAAATCTTCTCAAATTGATTTTCTTCCATCCAGAGATAAATAAAATATGACTGAATCGGCTGTGCTGTAATATGGCTCATTTGGGATGCTGTGAATTATTTATCCCTGACTATGTACCCATTTGGCATGTTTACTCACTAACCTTTTAAAGCCATCTGATAAAATGGCACAAACTTTCCTTAAATTGACTCATTTGGGTAGACGTTTCAGGACCAGCGCCTTTCTTTGTAGTCCTGAACTAACTTCCATTTATACATCTGGAGAAAACAACGTACGTGTAGCGGAAGTGCTCTGCACAGCGCACCAGAGCACAGTTACATCCATATTTGGCCTTGGTCCCTCAGGAAGGCCACAGGCTAACAGAAATGGATGACTGCTTTCTTCCAAAATAAACTAGGAAATAAAATTTACTCATTTAGCACACAACTTAGTGCTTACTGTGGGCCTGATGCTGGACGTATGTTGGTGAAAAGACAGGCAAGTTCCTGCTCACGTGATGCTTACAGGCTAGCCGAAGAGGATGACATTAGACCAACAATGGCACCAAGAAAGTTGGCATGTAACTATGAACGGTGACAAGTGTGGTGAGAAAGCAAAGGCTGCTCTGAAGGAGGAAAACAGAAAGTACTCATTTTGGTTTAGGGGTTCAGGGAAGCCTCTTCAATCAAAAGGCACGTTTCGAGCTCTGGAGCAAGAGGAGAAACATTACTCCTGAATAGGCTGCTGGCTCCTGTCTGGTAACGAGGTGGGGAGAGCTCATGCAGGAGGAATCACTGACATTCTTTCCACATAGGACTTGAAAAAAAAAAAGATTTTAATCCAAATTCCCAGAGCCATGAAGACTGGAAGACTTGAGATTTTAAAATGTTAAAGGATGCCTGCCCATGAAGACCATATGTTTTGGGATGCTGAAGTCCTATCAGCCAACAGAGCAACCGTGTTTACTGACTTGCTGACAATACCATCTAAGAACCCTCTACATGTAAGTGTATTCCACCAATTATTCCTAGAGGCGAGAAAAAAAAAACCCAAGGCTCTGTGTTTTATTACTTTTATTTATAGTAATAAAAACTCAACCCACTAATTCAAATAAACATGCAGAATGAAATGAAGTAAAAGGAACTCGCTTAAAATGCACTGTCTACTAAATAACTCTTCACAAATGGATTCCCCTTGACTTTATGTCCATTCGTACGCTGCTCAGTGCTTGACTCCTGGTCTCTCCCCTCCCAGCAGACAGTCCAAGGGCAACAAGCAGGGGCCTGCAGCATCCAGGGCAGCCCAGAGCCAGTGGGGTCCCCTGAGGAGTTTCTGAGGACAAGCTCACCTTGGAAATCTAAAGTTCAACAGTTTCATGGACTCATTCACCTATTCAACAAATATGTACTGAATGTCTACCATGTGCCAGCCATGGTCCTAGGTACTGAGAACACCATGGAAAATAAAACATTCCTAGCCCACAAGGAGCTTTCAGTTAAGATGACAGAGAATAAGCAGGGGATGGCACTCAACATATATCTAGAATGTGGCCAGTGCGCACCACCTTCACCGCTACCACCCCAGTCCAAGCATCACTTAGGATGACTGCAGTAGCCTCCTAACTGGACATTTAACTTCCACCTTGCCCCTCCACTGGCTCTCCCCACAGAGCAGCCAGAGAAATACTGTCCAATTATTAATTCAGATCATGTCAAAGCTCTGCTTCAAACCCTCAGATGGCTTTCCAACTTACATTTACCACTTACATTATGAATAAAATATAAACTTACGTTTACAGTTTGCAAGGCTGCACTCCTCTCTGACCTCGTGTCCTGCCACTCTCCTTAGGGCAAATTGCAAAAGATGGTCACAGTGCTTTGCAGTTTGCTGCTTCAAGAGGTAGAGTCAATTTCCCACCCCTTGAATCTGGGATTGGCCAAGAGACTTGCTTTGACCAATAGAATGTGGCAGGAGTGACCTGCCAAATGAACAAGCATCAAATAACCTACAGAAGGATGAACAATGTGGACCAGAGACAAGTCATCCCACCTGAGGTCCCCAAGGCCACTCAGCTCTCAGCTTCCTGACAGCTGCCAGAGACGCATGAGCGAGCCCCGTCAAGACCAGCAGAACTGCCCAGCTGACCCAGCTAGACTGCTGACAAACAGCTGACTAAGCTAAATGAGTGGTCGTTGTTTTAAACCACTAAGCTCTGAGACGGCTTATTATGCAGCAAAAGCTAACTGGTACATCTCCCCTTATCCATTTCACCCCTGCCACACCCACTTCCTTACAGTTACATGAAGACAACAAGTAAACTTTGCACCTCAGACCCTTTGCACTTGCTGCTCCCAATATGTAAGAGAACTTCTCACCCAGATATCCGCTTACATCATTCTCTTCAGATCTCTGCCCAACTGTGAGCCATCGGTGAGGCCTTCCCTGCACACACTCTGTAGAACTGCAAACCCACCTCCCCACTCCAGCCCAGCACTTCTTTGTTTTTCTGCATAGGGTTTCTCATCATCTGACATACGAAATTTACTATGTATTTACCTATTAATTTTTAACCTACCATGCCCATTAGAATGTAAGTCCCATGAGGACCAGGACTTTCTCTTGTTTTGTCATCCCTCTGTCTCTAATACAATGCCTGGTACATGTGAAAATGCAATATGTGTTGGTTAAATGAATAACTCAATGAATGAATGAAACAGATCAGGAAATGTAAGATAGTAATAACTATCATAAAGAGATTTAAAATAGGGTTATAAGGTAATAAGTGAACAGGTGCCCACTTTAGATTCAGTGGTGACAGAAGGCATCACTGAGGTGGTGACAATTGAGTGGACACCCGAATAAATTCAAGTGCTTCTAACTATACAAGGTTAAGTTTGCATGTAAGTATCACAACAATAATGTCACTGTCCCCAGTCACAGCTGACGCTGCCACAACAGCCGAGGGTCAGTGTCCATGGACAGATCCAGAAAGCAAGGCGAAGGCTTCATACCTGTCCTGAGGCAGACAGTCTTCCTGCCTCTCCATCAGTTACACCATCAGTATCATTTCCGGTACACTGTCACAGCTGCCAGTAATCACATCACCAACTTTCTCAAGTGTTCGTACTGCACCAGGTATGGTTCTTGGCACAGTATGGTTTTCAACTAATTGATATTATTATTATCTGCACTTTACAGACAGAAATGAGGAGACAGAGAATGTAGGTCTTATGCCAAAAGGCACAGAGCGAGAAAGCAGTAGGACTGGCTTTAAACATAAGCCATTTGGCTCTGATGCCCCCACCCTTTCCCATCCATCATCTATGACACATTGCCTCACATAGACCCCAGTGCCTTGTTCAGAACTTTGGCAGAAAGAAACTTCTGGGCCCTGGGAGCTAAGCATCGTGCTTTCCCTGGGAAGCCTTGAGGCAGGCACAGGGCATGGGTCTGGAGAGAGGGAGGCGAGCCTCCCAGGAGAGAACTGCCAAACTTCTCCGCTTTCACAGTAAAAGGCAGCCTTGCAGCCACCTGCTCACTGTCCAAGTTCTAGAACCCACCCTTGGTCAGCAATCTGAGATACCAGGGTTCATCACGTATGTGATATTTATGTTTGTTATCTCTTAAAAGCCCAGCAGAAATAAGTAATATTTAAGGAAAAAATTATGTAACTTTTCTTCTGATTTTTCTTGGGATATAAGTGACATATAGTGCTGCGTAAGTTTAAGGTGTGCATCATAGTGACTTGATGTACATACATCATGAAATGATTACTGCAGTAAGTTTAGTGAACATCCATCATCTCATATAGATACAAAATTAAAGAAATAGTAAAAAGAGTTTCATCTTTCCTTGTGATGAGAACTCTTGGGATTTATGCTCTTAACAATGTTCATATGTAACATACAGCAGTGTTAATTATATTTATCATGTACCTTATATCCCCAGTACTTATTTATCTTATAACCGGAAGTATATACCTTATGACCACCTTCATTCAGTTCCCCTCCCCTCACTCTCTGCCTCTCTTAACCACAAATCTGATCTCTTTTCCTATGAGATGGTTGGTTGGTTGGTTGGTTGGTTGGCTGGTTGATTGGTTGATTGGTTTTTGAAGAATAATTGACTTACAACACTATGTTAGTCCCTGGTACACAACACAGTGATTCAATGTTTCTATATATTTCAAGATGATCACATGACAAGTCTAGCTATGATATATCACCATACAAAGATATTACACAGTCCCTGACTATATTCCATACACTGTACATTTCATACACATTACTCATTTAGGAAAATATTTTTATAACAAGGAGAATTACACAAATGCTAAAGGCTCACAAAATGGCTTTCTTCTCAGTGTGCCTCCAAATACCCTTGCTTTTCTATGTCAAAATGGTGGCCATGACAATTTTGCTCCATTGAGTCTGGATGCTCTGGCAGCCCTGTGGCGTTCTCCTCCTTTCTAGCATACCCTTATGACACCACACACACCACAGTGGCTCTGGCTTCCCTCTGCCTTGGTTACCCGACTTGTTCCTTCTTAATTGCAGATTAAACCACCTGGGCCACAAGGCAAGGGGCCCAGTGCAGTGGAGGTTTGTTTGCCCCATTTCAGATGGAAGGCACACCATCAAAGGAGAGGGCTGCAGAGATCTGGAGAAAAATCAGGCCACACAAGTCCAAGTTCCCTGTAGAAAACACCAGGGAGACATGCTTTATTAAGCAGAGAGGCTAGTTTTGCATCTCAGTTTTGCACGTGTTACTTACAATGAGTCATTCCTTCAGTGTAGATGCTCAGAGTCTGTAAATTCAGAGGCACTTCCTCACGAACTTGCCTTGTCCCTCACTATTGAAAAGCCACCACTCTTCAGACTCAGCTCAGAAGCCACCTCCTCCATCGCAAGACTTTCTCTCTTCCAAACTCATCACTTCTTGTTTGTTCCATTTATTCCCCACATGTTATGGGCTGAAGTGTGTGCCTCTGAAAAATTCCTGTGTTGAAGTCCTAACCCTCAGTAGTGTATTTGGAGACAGGTCCTTACAGGTATTATCAGGTATCTTGGGTTTGTTCAGGCGGTTACTTCAATGTATCATAGATTGGGTGGCTTTTAACAATAGAATTTTTTTCCACAGTTCTGAAAGCTGGCAGTCTGGGGTCAGGGTGCCCGCATGGTTAGGTTCCAGTGAGTACACTCCTCAGGATGGCAGGCCGCTTTCTTATCATAGCATCACATGGTGAAAGAGAGCTGGGTATCTCCCTGGCCTCCCTGTTCTTATAAGGGCAATAATCCCATCACAGGCTCCACCCTCATGACCTAATCACCTCCCAAGGCCCCACCTTAGAGACTGGGATTCAACACATGAATTTCAGAGGTATACACACACTCAGTCCATAACACCAGGTGACTGAGGTCACTAGGGTAGGCCCTAATCCAACATGGCAGGTGTTCTTATAAGAAGAGGGAATTTGGACACAGAGACACATATGGAGGGAAGCAGGTGAACACCCAGGAGAAGACAGCCATCTACAAACCAAGGACAGAGACCGGGAACAGACCTTTCCCTCATGGCTCTCAGAAAGAACCAACCCTGCTGACACCTTATCTTGGACTTCCAGCCTCCAGAACTGTAAGACTATAAATTTCTGTTGTTCAAGCCAGCCAGTGTGTGGCACTCTGTTACAGCAGCCCCAGTGAACTCATACACCATGAATGGCCTTGGGATGTGTCCTGTGCTGCCTTGTCACTGAACACCTAGGATTTTATTTTATGGCTTGATTTGGTTGCATGGTATTCGAATGTGGTGAGGATGACAGGGAGTTTAATTCAACCTGAATTCAAAGGTGAGATTCAGTGATCAGAACAAAAATGACTTCTCTGTTTCCTTAATCCAGGAGACGACAGAGCCATGAGCTGGGGGCAGACAGTTCTACACAAGATGGAGAGTTGGATCTGGAGGCCCATGAAAGGACTGAAAATAGATATGCAGGAAATATAAAAGCATATTTTCTAGAAGTGGAGTCAAAACTGGAGGCATGGCCCCTTTCCTTATATACTCTATTAGTAAAGATGGCTACTTCCCATGGGCGAGAATGAGACACATTATCCTACAAAAGAAACTCACATCCATTCACTTCAGCTTCAGGGAATTTGTTGTTTGGGGCATGTATCCAGCTTGTTTCAGCTCAGTTGCATAAACAAATCCACGGTAAGCTGTGATTCTTGGAAATTCAGTCACCAACTCAGGCTAAATGACATCTCAAGATAAGAACTGAAGTGAGCCTAATGCAAACTTATAGACATGGTAAGAATGATCAAATTTCATAAGACCTTCAGAAAGATTCAAGTCACCTCAATAAAAAGGATCTGCTTTGTTCAAATGTGACTTGAAACTATCTTTACAGAAACAATGCAAGATATTTGTCTTTTGGTTTTGCATATTAATTTTTGAAAAAGTCTTGGTAATTATGAATTTACAGCCAAGGTTCCCAGACTATTTTGGTTCACAGAGCCCTTAGCGTCACCATAAATCTCCTCACTTTGCTCTCAGGCCAAAAGAAATAGCTTACAATTCTGTCTATGAAGTAGTCGGATCCAGGCAACTTAATAGTATATATTTCTTAACAATTTAATAGCCATTTAAAACACAATAATTGTTATTATTAAATGACCACAATTACTTAGAACATGTGACCTGTTGGATACTGTACAACTTCTGAAGTTTCGGACTGAAAGCAGACATTGCCTCCTCCATTCCCTGTTCCAATTCTGTCTTCATGGGGCACTTTCATTGTACCACAGCCGTCCTGAAAAATCTGACTTTATCATCAAAAGGAATCTTAAAACCTGAAATCATGAATTATCTGGAGCTAGTAATTCACCCACTTCCCAACAGATGGCGCTGTATTTTCCTTGAAAATTTCCAATATCCAGTGGTGCCCCAGAGGTCTCATGGAATAAATTTCCACACCAGAGGTTTATACAATCATTAGTTTGTATCTCAAACACAGCAATACACTTAGGGGCAGGATTCATAGTTAACAATAGTAGATGAAAATTCACATTTCTAATTATCTGTTAATCATTTCCAAGTTTTTGGCTGACTTTTTTGTCAGCTCTGACTAGATTTGTCACTTTTTTTCTAGAAACACGGCAGCACTAGCACCAGGAACGCCAACTGAGCCACATTCTTATTGTTTGATTAAATTTGCATTATTACAATTGCCTTCAATCTAAGGTTTCTTTGCAGGAATATTTCTCAGCTTCTTGTCAGTTACGTGACAGTAAAGCGGAGTTTAAACCAAGCATTGTAATCTGCAACATCAAATCCACAGGGCCTCCATAACTGCGCTATGTCATATTAAGCCGAAATGCAACTCCAGTGAGGATGCTGCTGCCAACCGCTCCTTCTTCGGAACACTGCTGATAGCATATTCATGACCATCTGACGTTTGAACAGAGCCCTGGGCCCAAAAGCCAACTTGGATATTAAACATCAGGAAAGCGGCTGTCGTGTGGATTGAGGATAATATATGTAACTGTCCTAGAACTGGGATGACATGGGGTTCAAGTTCAATAAATCTTATCATTTTCATATCCTAAATCCCTCAGTGCTGTAAAAAGCCCCCCAAACCGCCCCCTGCCAGGTGGCTTTTAAAGTATGGAATCACTCCCCAGTAAAGCCTGCAGTGAAGAATCCAGCCCCCAGCCAGCCATCCAGGGGTGGATTAGGAGCTTGCAAAAGTAGCTGAGACATTCAGAGTGCTTCATCCATGGACACCTCTCAGCTGGGGCTCCCTGGCTGTCTGTAAGTCCACATGGATTGCTGCTTCCTTACACTGTCAAAGAGCTTCATGCCCAGAAACCCAGAGTACGTGGTCTGATTATAAGGAAATCTAGCTACATTTGCTCTGTGAAGGACAGAAAAGTTACCTAAATAAGTCGTAAGTGATTAATACAAATCACACACCGGGAGGCCTGTGAGGTAACCTACACATTTCACTTTTCTCCACGAAAAGAAAGACGCAACACCAGAAACTGACACAAAATTGTAAACTGACTATACTTCAATAAAAAAAAAAATGCAAAAAAATAAAAAAGGACACAACAAAGACACACCGTCCCTGGAATCTGTACATACTATGTCAACGTGATAAGAATCTCCTCCTCAAGATTGCAAGAAAATCATTCTTTGCAAATCTCTAGAAAGTGATCAGAATATGTGTTCACTGTAAGACAATTCAAATGAATCTCTTTTAACTATTTTAGTTGAGTTTGGCTTTCTTAAATAACATCACTCCAGCTAACAGTTATTGTGCAAATTAAATACTGCAACCTGGTGCAGTCAAGGAGAAATTGTTAATGAAAGAATAAAAGAGCCATCATTTTAACATAAAGCATGGATGGTTTTAAGTTGAGTGGTGGGTGGAAGGGGCACATAGGGCTCACTTGACATCTAAAGAAAGGAGAATAGAGAATTAAGATAAATCTTTTTCTCATCTGCACAGTGCTCACCAAATCCATGAAGTCCTGTGCCAATAATGTGCCTTATAAATATTGCTAATTAACAACTAAATCTTTTACAGGAAAACGTTGGCAGGTAGACTAATTTTTAACACATGAATTACTTTGTACTTTATTTCAAATTATAATGTTTTGCAGCTAGAATTAAACTTAAGTTCTTAATTGCAAAGCCTCCATTTGATATTCTTCAGATTGTTGTAACAGCTACTTTTTAATGCCCTGCAGAGACATTTTATAAGTAAGAACCAAGCGCTTATTTAAAGAATGAAAAGTCTTAGCGTTTATATGCTGGTCTTATGTTTCCTCTGGACCTCTCTTTGGTCCTAAATATTTGGTTTCAAATATTTCCAAATGTCTCATGTAGTGGGACATGTAGAATTAAGATTCTAATTGCAGAGGTAAGATTTTAATAAGTACTGACATTAAATCAATTCACCCTATCAACTGCTCACTGTGATACAATTCAGTGTTTGTTCTAACTTTAAGATACAGTATCTTCAAAAGTCCTGCCTTGGTTAGCATCTACTTTTAGTAGGCTTAGACATTTTATAAGGAGTCAAATTAACAACTTGATTAAAGCACTAAAAATTGAGGGAATATTTTTGAAGGGTTGTAAATCTTTAATAACAATGTAAATATACCTACTTACATCATCTTAGCTCAGTCATAAAAAATAAAAAGCATCTCCCATGGTTCTTCCAAAGTCAATGGTGGAGATAATTAAAGTCAAAAATAATTAAATAATTAGATAATTAAAGTAGCCTGTCTAGAGTAACTAGTTAAACATTCAGGCTTCACCAGGTATGGCGGAAATCCCAGGGACGGCAGGAATTAATGGCTGTGTGCAATCGGGGGGCTGAGTAGTCAATTAACACGTGTCAAGGAGTCCCAGCTCATTCTAGATTGCATTCATTGTTGGGATTCAGGAACAGAACAGAGATGGTTGAAACTCTTCAATATCCTGCCTTTCTTTCGAAGCAGTGTGGAGCCGTGTAACTAAGTGGGCAACAAGAAGTGAGTGGCCAGATGTCTGCCCCACCAGGCCTGGCTGTAAAATCATCTGATGTGATCCTGTCCCTGTCTCTGTCTCTGTCTCTGTCTCTGTCTCTGTCTCTGTCTTTGTCTCTCTCTCTCTCTCTTCCTTTTTCTCTGGCTCCTGGAGGCCCCATGTTGCAAATGGTTTACCTCCAAGACAGAAGGCACTTGATCCATACTGGACTGGAACATGAGGGAGCTTCTCTTTGGGTTCAGTGAGTGACGTCACTGAGATGTTGGAGGTTGACCCCCACAGCCTAACCTCCTTCGACTGATACAAGGCTGGTCTGGGCAGGTCTGGTGAAGTGTCTGGGTCAACACAGTGGAAGTTTATTTGCACATCTAGCCAGACTTCTGTCATTGCTCTGCAGAGGAGAGGGACTGTTCTGATTGTGGCGAGCCATCTACTTTGCAGACTCCTTCTCCGACCCAGCGTCTAGACCCATGTCTCATGCAGCGTGGGAGAGGGGAGGGGAAAGGAAACGCTATGCACCAAATACTCTCAGTTTGGCCCTCCACATCTCAATTCTGTCTTTTTCTGGCCTCTTCTTTATGAAACCGTCACATTAGCTCCCTTGCCCTCTGGCTTCCAGTTGGATGGGGCAATGGGAGGAGCCTGTAGGAGATCAGAGGGAGGGAGCCGAGTGAAGCTGGGGTATCTGCTCTTCCTGCTCCCTCCCTACCTGACCATGAGCACGGCATTCTTCTAACCTCAGTTCATCCTCTTCCACAGCTACAAGCTCTGAGCAGACAGGGTCCAGGAACCTTCCACCTGCGCCTTCACACCCTGCCAGTCTACCAGCTCCTGTGGGTTCCCTCGATCCTGCTCACACCACCCACAAAATCTCTCAAGTGATCTGTCTGTTTCTTACCAGGGCTGATGCAGGCAATGTGTAATTTAAAAGGTTAAAACTATCTTTATTGAAATGACTGTAAGACACCAAGACACAAGTCGGCATTATCAGGGGGAGTGCGACTGAACAGAGAAAGTGAGGTGTTCCCCCTGTTCTGACCCAAGGTACAGGGCAGCTGGGCCATTTGCAGGCTCCCAGAAACCCACTGACACATCGGAGCTCTCGTGAGTGAGCTCGCAGCCTCCCCCCGCCGGGCTGGAGGGACCCACAGGGACCGCGCCAGCCTCCAGGCAGCTCAAATGTGGGCTCAGGAGACTGCGGCTGGGTACTCCCGGGCAGCTTTGCCAATTGCTGAACAACTATTAACTACCAAGGGATATTCAAGCCCATTGAAATGACCCCTGGAGTACCCAAGGATATTCAGGGAAAAGTCTGAAGTTGTTCAGGGTCCCTCTATAGGGAGGAGCGGCAAGAACCAGAAAAACAGAATTTAATGCTTTTGATGTGACTACCTTCGTAATTCTAGATGGACGTGACCTGGGGAAATAACCTTTCTTAGAGAAGGTGGTGTGGGGAAAAGTCTCAGAGTGTAGAAACAACCTAACAAATGAAAGAACCTCCTTGGAAATAGCCTCCTTGGGAGGAATTTTACGGGCTACTAGTCAAGTACTAAAGAGTGTGTGTGTGTGTGTGTGTGTGTGCATGTGTGTGTGCATGTGTGTGTGCGTGTGCGTGTGTGCGTGTGTAAAAACACTACTTTAAATGCATCTTTCAAAGTCCATAAGAAACCGATTCAAAAGTCCAAAATTTAGGGGGAAAAAATGCGAGCAAGCGTGGCCATCTGTTCATGCGACTTAACTCAAAAAACACCAATTCCAGTTGGATATTTAAACCTTACACATTCACGTACTTTGTCCTCCTGTGTCTAGTTTTCATCTTCCAAAGTGTCTCTTTTATTTTCTATGTAAGACCACTCCCCTTTCAACATTTATATTTATGCAAAGAAGTCCCATTAACCCCTGATTAGTAAGGGGTGATGGAAAGACAAGCTTACAGCTGAATCTCGCTAAGCTTAACATTCAGTCCCTTTCGTGGTAACCTAGGACTTATCAACTGTTCACCACAGTTCATGCAGTTGGTGTAACTGACAGGCAATTGATGGGAGCTGGCTGCTGCTCACCCTGGCACCTCACTTGCATTCACTTCTGAAAAGCCAGACATCTTACAAATAAAAGAGCCTACCGCAGACCATCCAAAGCCATTTATAGGTATTTAGAGTTGTGGCATGGCTAGGAATGTTTTCTATCATCTTCACACAGTTCCAGTGTTTTTTGGTTATATTTTCTTGGCATGGCTCAGGAAACCTTTTTCTAGCATACAGTCATGCCCTTTATTTTTTTATAGAAAGCAAAGTACCAGAACAATTTTTAAAGTCACAGTTTATGAATGGAAAACAAATGTCTTTATTTTTTAAGGCAAGTGTTTTATATGAAATAGCTATGCTAAATTTAACTTTCTTTAATATAAAGACATCCAAAGAAAGATATTTAACATATTTACTTTAGGGTCATTCTACATTCTCATTATACCTTAAGTAAATCATTTTTCAAACACCTTGCTGGCTCAGCAATACTTTATTTCTATAGTGAGTTTCAGCAACTCCAGAAAAGACTTTATAAACGGTAGCTGTGGAACTAAGACATTTCTAATACCCTTCTTGAGTTTGTCTTCAGCTGTTTCGATAGAGAAATAGTAATTTCCAACTGACATTTTTTTCCAATAAGCTACACAATTCTTTTGTTTGAGGCCATTTTTTGCCACCTGTCCCAACTCACTTTTATCTTTACACGGCAGTGGGAATATGTTACCAGAGTGAGGAATGCCTTTCAAGGACCAGAAGAAAAATAAGTCAAAATGAGAAGAGAGTGTGCAGTCAAATTTGTGTTATGGAATACAAAGAGGGTAAAATTTCCACGTCTTCCCTTTTTTAGTATTTCAAGATATGTTTCCTAGGGAATTAGTAAAGACAAAATATTTTATCAGTTATGGAGAAAATGAGATAAACATTTATTGCCCCTAAGATTTTGTCTAACTGCATTATGTAAATATAAGTAAAATCTCACTTTAATAAATTCAATAACTATATCCAGGTTCAATTTTGGAAATTTGGTCTATCTCTCTGATAATAATTCATATTAACTCCTGTGCTGATGGAAATACCGTAAATTTTAGGTGATAAGCACACTCATATAAGTGTGTTCATATTCTTCTTAACCACTTATTAAACATTGGTCCATGTTTCTAATCAATAAACATCATGAGCTCTTCAAAAAGACTGTGGACAGACCTTGAACTTGAATACTCCTGTGATGCTAAGTACACTCACAAATTAGGATATTGTGATACAAAATACTGTGCTGATGCTATTTGGGCAATATAAATAAAGTTTTGTTGTTTTGCAAACTTCTGTAGAGCTGTGGAATAATTACAGAACAAAGTCAGTGTGAGGTGCTACTCAAGGGAGAACAAATCACTCTTTGGAAAATAAAATATCCTTGGTTCCGGTTAAAGAAAAAAATCTGATGATGATGACATACACGAAAAGAGTAGCTATAAAAAGGCCAAAGGCAACAGCAATCGCATAGATGGAAACAGCTAAGAAAGCATTTTAAACAAAGTCAGATGCTCAAAATATACTTCTAACTTGTGTTACACACACTGAGGTAGAAGGAGTCACCACCACGTGCAAATCAACCCAGCATCACTGCTGGAGATCCAACCATAAGTTGACAGTCTAACTCCAGATGTGTTTATATAGTAGGCACCACATTTTCCATTCTCACTGAAACTAGTTCACTTCCTAAATCTTTCTCCACCTGCCAAATTCATTGTAATCCATATGCCTGGTGTTAATTTACTAGGCAAATATGATTGGATGGGACCCTTCATTTGAAAAGATGAAATAATGATAAATATCTACTATGCATGACTTTAAATACACATGTTAAAGCCAGCAGCACCTAACTGCCCCATTTAAGGACAGCCTAAAGAAGTGCACAGAAGGCAGGGCTCACCTAATACAAATGCACATGAAATATTATGGCAAGTGCTACAACAGTTAAACATAATTCTCCAAAAAAAATTTTCCTAATCCTAATGGCAATAACTCCTCATTAGTTTGTAAGGAAGAAAGCAAACAATTATCATGAAAGAAATGGCAGGCAATAATGTAGTTTGGTTCATAAGCGGTAACATAATCCCATTAGAATTTCCTTTTATGGAGAAATGGAAGCAGAAAATAGTAAATTACAATGTATTACTTATGATTTTCTAGATGACAAGAGATAGATTTTGGAAATATTTTCAATTTTGAAATATAATAAATATACAACATTGTAACTAGGCAAAGACAAAGGTGAAAAAAGATTTGGACCTTAATAATAGAAAGAAAAGAAAAAAATACAATTTAAAATAAACTATATTATCGGCAAAGCAGTGTGAAGAACTAGGGGGAAAATAAAGAATAAAAAGGCACTGGATTGATAGAACCTAGATATGAATTCCCATCCTGGAATCATGAATGAGTCACCCCAACCCCAGTGGGGCTCAGTTTCTTCCCATTGAACTTGGTGATCTCTTGGCTCCTTCCCAGCTCAACTATTCTAGGAACACTGCCATTTCACAAAGGATAGCTTAAATAGGAAGATCATTTTACTTTGTGTTTAGGAACCGGAATACATGTTTTATTTGTTTTTTCTCTAAATACCTACTTGGTTCTATCTTCTTCCAGCTTCTGATGTGAAATATTGAACAGTGGTGATGTGGCAGCATTTGAAAGGGAGACACAATGATCAAGTCGCAGATGCTCTGAGATAAAGTTCACCCCCGTGGAAAGAACAGAAAAGAAAAGCAGAGACGAAGCCACTGACTGCAGCCTGAAAGTGTAGTTCAGAGCTGGCTACAGAGGATTCCTTTCATCCCTGATCCAAGACCCCAGGGCAGGAGCTCCAAGCATCTCCAACCGTGGCTGAGGAGGCTGCCCAGGTGATGCAGGAGAATGTGTCACAGCAGCGCTTCCTCTTACCTATAAGGCAGATCATCTGCTATGTTCAGAACCAAGTATAACATGACTTATTCTCACAGTGTTTAAATGGCCTAAGGGCAAAGATAAGGAGAGAAATAATTCTATAGCTGAGAAGGAAGGAGACAGTACAAAGAATAATGAGCCCTGGTCTGAATATGTTCCTTTTGGTCCAATCTTACCCGCCTCAGACCAGTCATGTTTGTCCTGCCAGTCCAACTTAGCACCTATATCTGGGCTCCATTCCTTGCTGGTCTAGAAGTTTCCACCGTGCATCTATCTTTGGCTTCTTCCTCCTTAACATGGCCCTCATAACTCCCCTATAGTGACTGGATTGCCAGAACCAATGATATATTAATGATAGAAAGTTTGTACAGTTGTCTCTGATATATGCAGGAGATTGGTTCCAGGACCAAAACCTGCGGATGGTCAAGTCCCACAGTCTGCCCTCCGAATCTGAGGTTCTGCACCTGTTCATTCAACCAAACTCAGATGTGTAGTACTGTAATATTTATTGAAAAAAATTCATGTATAAGTGGATGCATGCTGTTCAAATCTATGTTGTTCAAGGGTCAGCAGTGCATGGAAATTTAGTTGTGTAATGAGAGCTCTTTACAAGCAAGGTACTAAGTTATGGAAAAAGTTTCAGTAACAGGGAAATAAGGGGTTGTATTTGGATATGGATGATTTATATTTAAAGTGTCAGAGAACAAGATAGTGTAGAGTGTTAGCCTGGAGACCAAAAATAAAAGAGTTGATATTTTATTAAAGGAATCCAAAGAACATTTTAGAAGACTTCCTGGAAGCCACAGAAGTATAAAAGAAGCAATGCCTGATAAAAACTAGAAGCAGAAAATAACAAGAAAAAAAATCCTTAGATGAAAACTCAATAGGAACAGAAAGAAACACAACTGACTGCAATAGACATAAAGATAAATAATTGCAAGTAAATAATAAAACATAACAAGCAAATCAAAATTCACATTACAGTAGGCAACTGACATTAACACAGACATAGGAAGACACAAATAATCAAAGACATATGGAAGAAGACCTTCCTGCACTTAATAAAGCAGAGTAGAATTATAAGATGTCTCTTAGATACACACTAGAAAAATCTTTGAAACAAAAGGATGAGGAAATATCCTCAAGTGATCCAGTGAAAAAACTAACACACAAACAAAAACCAAACTACAGACCTATTCTGTGGAAAATGGAAAGGATGCCCACCATTATCTACTCCTCCCGTTATCCATGCCTTTTGCAATGCATCTGCATTTTGCAGTTCCTCCGATTGAGAGGTGGAGCCTGTTTCTTCATTCCTTGAATCTGATCTGGTTCTGTCACTTGCTTTTGCCAACAAATGTATCAGAAATAGCTGTGTACCAGTTCCAAGTTTTTTTGGAACCCTACCATTTGAACAGGCAAGCTAGCCTACTGAAGGAGAACCCAGTTGCCCTAGCCCAGCCCATCAGAGCTCAGCCAGCCTGCCAATGCCCAAAATGTAAGAAGTCTTGGCTAAGATCAGCAGAACCATCTCTGACTGCATAAGCATGAGAGAATCCAGCCAAGACCAGAAGACCACACAGACTGCCAAAGACTAATAAACAATAACAAAGGATTATTGTTGTAAGCCACTGAGCTCTAGAGTTTTTTGTTACACAGCACTAGCTAACTAATTTACCTAAATAGGAGCAAAAAACTGTCACATGCACACAGACACACACAGAGACGTGTATGCACAAATACATATTTGTAAAAATATGAATAATGTTGAAATATTTGAAATGCCTCTAAAAGAAATAAAACTATACTCCAACAGACAACTGGGCAAAGAACTTATTTTAGACAATTGACAGAAAAAATACAAATGACTAATAAGTATCACTCTATGCAACTCCATAGATGAAAGAAACAAAAAGAAAAACAAAGAAATGCCATTTTTCCTATATTAAATTGACAACAAAATTTAAAACTCATGAGGCTATCTGCTGAGGTTGGCATGGGAGGGAACCCCTCAAACACACTCCTGATGAGAATGTAAAATGGCACAGCCATTCCTATAACCAATCTCATATTATATTTTGAGCCTGAAAAATGCTCATGCTTATATTTCTGTACATGTAGTTTTTCACTTAAAAACATTTAATAAACAGAAAAATCGGAACCAAAAAATCCTCATGCTCCTTCACTTATTAATTCTACATCTCAGACATTATTTTAACAAAATATTTATAAATATGAACAAAATTTGGTAACACAAGAACTTCAACAGTAAAGAAATGACTAACTAAATTCTGATACAGCCTTATAATTAAAAATTATGTAGCCATTACAAAAACCACATGTAAAGAATAGTTACCAAAATGAGATAACATAACAATATAAAGAGAAAAATGCAACACTAAGTTTTAGGTATTTAAAGCATGACTAAAATTTAATAAAATTACATATGTGTGTATATTTAAGGCTAGAAAGAAACACAAAGTCATGCTAAGTAATCTTTGTACCCACAGGATTATTATTATGGGTGACATTACACACACAGACAGAGTTTTCAAATTCCCTACACCAGCATACGTTAATTTTATAAATACAACCAATAAGTTCATTTTTTTCAACAATTAGTTATATAGCAACCTAAGTACCCATCAATAAATGAATGGATAAAGAGGTGGGGAGTAGGGGGAGGGAGAGCTGGATGAAGACAGTTAAAAGGTACAAACTTCCCATCATGAGATAAATAAGTACTAGAGTTGTAATGTACAACGTGATAAATATAATAACGCTGCCGTATGTTATATATGCGAGTTGTTAAGAGAGTAAATCCTTAGTTGTCATCACAAGAGAATTTTTTTTCTCCATTTTTAAAATTTTGTATCTATATGAGATGATGGATGCCCACCAAACCTACTGCGGTAATCAGTTCATAATGCATGTAAGTCAAATCATTGCACTGAACACCTTAAACTCATGTAGTGCTGTATGTCAATTATATGTCAGTAGTACCGGAAGGAAAAAAAACAATTAGTTATAGCTTCGGATGAATTTTTGAAGTCAATTCCTGGCACAGTACATTTTATAATCTTTCTATGGGTCACTACACATTGGCACAGTATATAAACTTAGTGGCTTTGGATCTTTTACCAAATCAGGAGACTTTATAAATTCAGAATGACATTGTTAAATGCTGATGTGATCAGAAATAAACAGAAAGAGATCCAAAAGGGATGTCTGCTGGGACACTTCAGAGGATACACTAATGACACAATGCAACACAGAGAGCGAGTGCAGGTGTGTATGAAACAGATCTAGCAGTTAGTGGACCAGAAACTGAATGAACGTGAATTAGAAAGCTGTGCGTAAAATCAAGTACATTACTGAAAACTGCATTGACCAATAAGAATGAGGAATGAGGTTATTCCCTCCCTACCTTATTGGCCACATATAGTCCTTTATGAACATCATCTACAGTTTTTGGATCCACAATTTTAAAAGAAAGGTTCAAAGGAAAACATTATAAATAATAGTAACTCTTCAGAAATGAGATCTTGTAGCCCAAAGAGAACACTATCAAAAAGTTTAAAAGTCTTAGGATAGATGAAAAGTAATTATTACACAGCTGCCAGTGATCAAATGGTCTCCATGTCTCCTGAGAAAATGCCCCAAAAAAGTATGAGTGAGTCATGTGATAGTCATCTCCCCTCCCTCCCACCCCTTGCCTCCAACTACACATATAGTTACAGCTACAGTTTCCTCAGTGCAAAGATGTGGGAAAAGATATCAAAGAAAACTAAAAAAAAAAAAAAAAAAAAAAAAAAAAAAGAATAAAGGAGGGGAGGGAAGGAGAGAGAGAGGTGTGGTGGGGAGGGGGAGGGGAGAGAAAAGAAGGGAAAGAGGTGGAACAAACTTTGAAAGATCTTCAGCAAGAAAATAAGTGCCTCTCTAAAAGGACAGAGAGAAGGTAGACCTGGAATTGAATTCTAGCCTGCCCCATCTCTTACTATGCCTCAGTTTCTCACCTGTACATTAAGGAGGATGATAAATGAAATATGAGCTTTAAAAATTCAGGGAAAATATGACAGCAGTTAGACAAATGCTATGTTTGCATAAATGGTGTCCCAGAATAAGGAAAAGCAAATAGCTCACATAAATAGATAAATACATATATACATACATACAGGTAAATAATGCAAGAAAATGTTTAGAAATAAAAGAAACAGATTAAAAGTACACATTGGCTATCAGGGAAAAAAATCATATGTAACAATAGACATGAAGTTAGTGGATTTCAATGATAAAGAAAAATCCTTTGGGCATCCGGATAGGATAAAGGGATAAATTAATGTTGAAGGAAAAGACATGAGCTAACCTTGGCTTCTCCCTGGAAACATTCCATATTAAGACATGGCAGAAGGCCTCCAAAGTCCCCAGGCAAAGAAAGCCAACAGACAATTAAAACATTTCAGCAAAATGCCTAGTAGTAACCACTGACTGCATTTAAACAAGGAATGAGAATTAAAGCCACTGTGAGAACTGGGGCTACAGAATAGAAGGGGAATGGTGTAGAGAATGTAGAAATGAGGTAACTAATAAGACGAACAGAGCGGACAGAAGAGGAGCTAAGAGGTGGAGGGATGCGCTGACTAACTCATGGATACTGCTTAAAAGACAATAATTACTAAGTATAACTATGAAGCCAGAGTTACAAAGGTTATCACTAAAGGAGTTATGACATAACAGGCAAGAACTTTCCAAATAACAAAAAAAAAAAAAAAATACAATTAAACTGAGACCATATAACAATAAATTAGCCGGAAAAGGAAGTAAAGAAACAATCATTTTTAAAGTCACATCCAAAGCAATAAAATACTTAGGAATAAATCTGACCAAGGAGGTGAAAGACTTACACATGGAGAACTACAAAATACTGATTAAGGAAATTAAAGATGACTTAAAGAAATGGAAAGATAGCCCATGCTACTGGATTGGAAGAATCAATATTGTTAAAATGGTCACACTGCCCAAGGCAATCTACAGATTTAACGTGATCCCTGTCGAATTACCCAGGACATTTTTCACAGAACTAGAACAAATAATCCTAAACTGAGACCATATAATAAAAAGTTAAGCAATAAAACAAAGAATAACATAAAACTATTACCAAATTAAGACTAAACACACTTATTACAGTAAGAAATATATTTGCATTATATTCATTCAAAAATCAAAACAAAACAAAAAAACCCCAAAACAAACAAAAAACCCCCACTTTGTTCCCCAAAGGAAAAAAACAAATTGTATGTATGCTCTATGTCAGAAACAGCGAAAATAAAGTGACTTAATAAAATTGAAAACAAAATTTTGGGCAAAGGCATGGACAGGCAAGTACCAACAAAAAGTCAGGAATCTTGAGCTTAATATCAGGCACATTGAATTCAAAGCAAATAGCAACCAATAAGAGAAAGCTACTTTGGAACTGTAGACAGTACAATCCACATGAGCAGTTGTAACATGGCAGCATCCTTTGTATAGCAAAACCTGTATGAAATACAAAAGCATAAAATTTACAGAAGTTCTGAAATTTACTTCTGCTGAAGAATGACCACACCAACAAGAAATAAAAATAAAATCACAAAGCTGTTCTAATTGATATGTGAAAGGAATTCCATATCTTAAAACAGAGAATGTGACTTCTTTACAAATCTCCATGGAATATTTTGACCACTGTTTAAGTCAAAAATAAAGCCTCTATCAATTACAAAAATTGAAACAAAAGATAATTTCTGTTCACATTACTATAAAAATCTATAATAAAACTAGAGATTCAAGGGATCTTACCATCTAAAAAAATTTTAAATTCTCCAAAATAAGCTTTGTATCAAAAATGAAATCAAAACCAAGAATACAGAATATGCATAAAATAGTGAAAATGGAAGTCTCTGTTGGAATCTCTGGGACTCCAACTGTGATGTGCTCAGAGGAAAATTCATAGTCTAAATTACTTATTTCAATAAAAAACAAAGAGTCTTCTTTTCAAGTTAAGAAATCTAAGGCCAATAAATGAGATAAATCTTTGACTAACCAAAATAGAAAAGAAAAAGATAGAAGTAATATGGAAATAACCACAAATTGTTCATGAAACATGCGACTCATAAAAACCACTTGGATCAAAAATATTTACAATAAATGTAAAAACGAAAGGAATGGGTGATTTTGTACACTATCAGTTACCATAAATTAAACTTCAGTACATTTTTAAAGAATAACTCCCCCAAAATGCACCAGGCTTAATCACTTTCACACTTGTGAATTCTACAAGTGCTTAGAGGCACAGGTAACTTCAGTGCTATTTACCATGCGCATAGCCGTGGAAGGGAAGCTTCTGATTTGTTCTGCAAAACCACTGACTGCATTTAAACAAGGAATGAGAATTAAAGCCACTGTGAGAACTGGGGCTACAGAATAGAAGGGGAATGGTGTAGAGAATGTAGAAATGAGGTAACTAAGTGCCACATCTGACAAAGACACCCGCACAAAAAGAAGCTACAGACAAATTTCACTTATGTCCTCAGGGCAAAAATCTCAAAGTAAATATGTGGAAGCCAAATTGTGCAGCTCGGTGGGGTTCACAACGGGTGTGCAAGGACTGTTCAACATTAGAAAATAAGACAACGCAATTCTTCATATTAGTAAATAAAAAGAGAAATTTTATGTTCTCCATTAATGCTGAGAAGGAATTGGACAAAATTTAATAAAATTTAAAACGTCCATTTTCGACTTTTTAAAACTCTTAATAAAGTAGAAAAACATGGCAACATCATTAACATCATAATAATGACTAAATTTATATAGTGTTTCAATGTGCCCAGCACTGTTGTAAGCGGATGTGCACCTATTCAGAATCGCTCTTTTTTCTGTTCCTAAGGTAGTGGTCAAGTAAGGTGACGGCTGTGGGAATGAAGGGGGCCGAGAGGCAGAGCCCATACTGCAGGACTCTTGATTTATTCTGAAAAGCTGCACGAATTATCTAGTTGCTAAACCAACAGAAGGAAATATCTAAAGTCCACCTCCAGAGTTCTTTCGACCCTCTAGACAAGACACTTGGGAACTCTATAAAGCGCTCTGCTTTATCTCGCGGCTGATGGGTGACCCGTCAGGCAAACACATTCACGAGCATGTGACTACCTACTGAGTGCCTGCGGGGTCCAGGCACTGTTCCGATAAACTGTCCTCATCTAGCTCACGTTCTGGTCCTAAATCTAAAAGCAGGAAGAACTTAGTAGAGCAAATCCTCTAATAGTAATGAACCCTCTCCAAAACCTCAGGCACTGAGTAAAATGGAAACAAAAATGTGGTCCTTCCTAAAGAGCCCTCAGCGTCCACAGGACGTGCAGGCCATCTGGAAGCAGAACTGTGACTACCTCAGTCATTTCCTGCTGGCAGAAGAAAAGAAGGGTGTCCTTGGAAAGTCATTAACAAAATGGGAGAGAAATACACCCACTAGAAGCTAAACAGTGGCTTGCGACACCCTCGTCTACACGACAGAATCACTTTAATACCCTGAAGAAAACTGACTTTTTTTAAAACCAATAAAATCTACTTTCCATTCACCTTGAAAATGTGAATTGATGCTCAAGAGTCAAGAAGCACATGAGAGCAACATATTCTGACCTTGAGCAGGAAGAGTGGCGTCACCTCCAAAAGTCCCTTGCAGTGTCCGAGCACCTCACATGCTCACTGCCTCACAGCAGGAGCCCCACCCAAACGGCCCTCAGCAACCAGGATGACACTTGGTTTTAAAGAGATTTCTTTCCCCTTTTTCCTGGCAAATCATTGTGATACAAAGATTTCAAAAGGTAAGTCAGAGCCTCCCCATAGTTTCCACATGACTCACTGCCAAAAATTTAGAAGCCAGCCTTGTGATCATTTTTACGAGGAAAAACAGCAGATTCTATCTTAGTCACAGAGCATCAACTCAGGCCAAAATGACTAAAAAACCTCACTCGAAGGGCTGGCATCACTGTTTCCAAAACCAAAATAGTTATCAATAAGTTGTTAACATGGAGGGGAAACTATTAAATTGGACCATGTTTTACAAGGGCAAGCCATTTCGGAGGTGAGATTTTTAAGAGGCAAAAGCATCCAAGAACTTAACAATCATAACCCGGTTTTCTGAGCGACCTGGTACCAACATCATCTCCTCCACTCATGCTCACTTTCCTTGTTAAAATAACAGCGTGAAGAGTAATTCTACTCCAGGACCACGGGGACAGATTTCAAAAATCCCTCTTCTGAGTCCAACACTGTCTTAAGCCAAGTAGATGGCTCACAAGGCAACCAGATAAAAAATACATCATAAAAAATTTACCCTGAGGATTCCACTGCCTAGAAGTTCTGGAGGTCAGCGTTTCAGTTGAAGCAGTGTGTTGTGCCATCCGGTGGACCGGGGAAGTTCACCATCACTGCCTCCATCACCCCTGCCTCCCTCTGCTCTGTTAGTCCACTCAAAGGGGAAGCCCCGTTTACACTTTGTGCGTTTTACCTTCTAATGTATAAAAGCAAATAGCATTAGACTGTAAAAGGGGCAAAACATTCTATGCTCATATCTCCTCCCTTCTCCTTTCTCTATTCCTTCATCTTACCTGTCCTTAGCTCCCCACTCTCTCGGAGGATTTTCTAGATGACTGCTTCATTCCATCTCTATTTCTGACTCCGAAGACAGCACAGGAAGGTGGAGAGTGAGACCACCATGAACGTATTGGAGTCAGGGAGAAAAAGAGGGTGGGAGAGGACTGCTGATGGGGGACACGTCTTGACCTGCCCTCTGCTCCTCTTTCCCGGTCATTCCCTGTCCCTCTAACAACTCAGTGTCTGGCCTTTGGGGCCAAGGCAGTCCGGCCGCCCTGCCCTGGCTGGCCTATTCCTCCCTGTCCCCCAGGAGCTGGCTCACCGCACCACTGAATGTTGATGTTCTCCCCTTCTGAAATGAGCTTATCTTGCCCGGTCTTTATTGTCCTCAAGCAGCTCAACTGACTGCCGTGCAGCAAGAAGGCGTCCGTGGAAAACACCTGTCCTAAGCAAGAGCCAAGAACTATGTAGTGTTCCAAGGAGCAAGGAAGTTTTTCCTCAGTCTTAATTTACTCTTTTTACCTGGACCGGAGAGACTGGAGCAAGGTTAAGAGAGGAAGGTGAGTATTTCAGAGAATTTCATCCAAGTCTAGTAGCATGTGGGCATGGAGTCGGAAGCACAGTCCGAATCCTCAGGCCTGAGTTTGGGTGCATCCTCCCAAAAGAGAAACCTAGCTTAGACATCCTGATAGTAGAATCTCAAAATACTCGCAGGACTTCAGAAGCAGTTTGATGTACATGGATCGCTGTGGATTCCAGTGTGAGCGCTGCGGTCTGGAGACCCATGTGCAGGCCTCCCTCCAGTTCAGCCACCCCCCCACTCCCCCCCCCCCCAGTGTTAACTGAAACCAGTTGACTTGATTTGGCTAAGGGAAATTCCTGCTTCTTTATCTCTGACCAATTGATCCCAAATAAATTGCTTCACCTCCCCGTGCCTCAGTGGACCCAGCTGCGAAATAGGACTAATGATAAAATTAACATCCTATAATTTCATATGGGATTACTGGGAGCTAATGCATGTGAAAGCACTTTATACACGGAAAAACAAGAAGCAAATTTTCATTATTGTTTCTCAGAGAAACTCAGAATTAACACCGCAAGATGAGTTTAGTAAAGGAAAAAGTCAAGAATATGTTCCTGAATACTCTTTACATGCTCATTAAGATGACTTAATGCCCTTTAAAATCAGATTTATCAGATTGCTCTGCGGTGCCCAGCCCAGACATCCTCTCCCAGTGCGTCGTTCATCTCAATCACCAGCAATCAGCAGCAGGCTCACGGCCCTCTCCTTAACTGAACACTTTCTAACAGCATCACTACACCTCATTCCCTCTTTCCCTTGTTCTCTGGCACCAACTATAAAATGTGTACTCATTGACTTTCTCGCCTCTCTATCCCATAATCCTACCTCTTGTTTTTCCATCAGCCTGCTTCATTGATTTGGGGGTTTTCGCTTTCAGTTAAAGCATGCAGCATTCTGATTCTTAAAGCAACATATTGCAATCTGTTTATCAAGCCCCCATAGGAAGGCTCAGAAAAGTCACATGGCTCCACATCCAGTGAAATTATATATAATTTAATAGCAGAGTGAGAAATTCACAGTGCCAGAGCAAGAGTATCACTCTACAGTGCCAAACTTTGTGATCAAAACATAATTTTCAGTTCGTTTTCTGAGTTTTTAGGCTATTAGGCAAACATTTAAATTAAGCAGAAACATAAGGATAGCTGACTAAATTTTTCAGTCTTAATCTGGATTGTAAATGCCATGTGCACACAACAGAAAAAAAGGCAAAATTAAGAGTGACAGCTGACAGAAATGAGAAAAAGAGGTAGTACGTGGAGCTTGTGGGAAAATCACTAGACAAAATCTTCCCATTAGAGTCAGGATAAGGATAAGGACTGGGATTCACTTAGATGTTGCTGGTAATAGAAGACAATTCAACACGTTCATTAAATAAAGTCAAAGATCATCCATCCTTTGAATGTGGGATGCATTCACTTGTTTCCAAAGAGTAAATTATGGAAGGAGGTGAGAGGAGAGAGGAAGTTTATAGTAGAGAAATCTGACAAGCACAACCTCAGACTGGGTGATCAAGGTCAACATAAACGGTGCTCAGTCCTGTCAACGGCAAGTACTCTGAACACACAACACCTCCATGGTCTCCCTCCCGCCAAAAACACAATCATAATTCCTGTCTACCTAAGAGGGAAAAGCATCAGCAAACCCAAACTGAGGAACATTCTAGAAGACACCTGGCCAAGGCTCCTCAACTCTGTCAAGTCATCAAAGACAAGGACATTCTTGAAAATGTCACAGCCTTGAGGAGCCTATGGAGACATGATAACTAAACTCAACGTGGTGCCCTGGAGAAGATCCTGGAACAGAAAAATTTTATTAGGGGAGAAATGGTGAAATTTTAGTAAAGTTTAGTCAATAATAATGCACCAATGTTTCTTTCTTTGTTGTGACGAGTGCACCATAGTAATAAAATATGCTTAATAATGAGGAAAACTGGGTGTGGGGCATACAAGATTGTTCTATACTTGATGGCAGAAATTGAGATGGTGGGGTAGGAGGATGCTGAGCTCACCGCCCCCCCCCCACGAACACACCAAAAATGCTCTACAAATACTCGTAGAGCAATTCTCACTGAAAACAACCAGGAGACCGGCAGAAAGGCTCTTCTACAGGCAAGGCTGTAAAGAAGGTCCGTGCAGAGTCTGGTGGGAAAGAAGAAGTGAATCTGCAGGGACCTGCATCCTTAGCAGGGGACACAAAAGAGGAGGAGGATACCACAGGCTCAGCGATCTTCCCTGGGGAGCAAGGGGTTCGAGGCACCCCCTCCCTGGGGTCAGACATCAGGAAGATAAGCCCCCTTAGCTGGTTGGAACGTCAGTGGTACTAACCAGAGGGCTGTAAGAAACCGAGACTCCACTCGTGAAGAGCATGCACACACATGCTTACTTCTGGTCACAGAGTGCAGGCAGCAGATGGACAACTGCCTGCGGCTCTGGCTGGCTTGTCAGGACAGCCCCAGAGAACAGACCAGCCTAAACCAGGCACCTTCTCTGGCCCCTCTTGCTCGGGTCCTGTTCTCTGCTAGGGCAAAGGCTGCCATCGCCAAGGAGAGTGTGCAAACTTAGTGGGAACAGAGCCAGCTCAGAGCCAACTCGGCCTCTGACAAGGGCGGAGGCAGCGTGTACCTGCGCACATCTGGGAGGAGCTAAACCCGCTCCAGAGCAGAGACCAATGTTGCCAGCAGGAGCAGAACCAGCTCAGTAGCCAGGCACCAACCCCTCCAACCCTGACCTAACCTCTAAACAAGGGACCCACAACGAGGAGGAAGTGAAACCAGCAAGGAAGTGCAGCCCCAAGCTCTCAGGGACTCACCATGACCCCAACCAAGATGCAGACTACCATCACACTCAGAAGAAACCCAGCTCCCTCAGGGCTTCTGCTCTAGCCCCTTGGGCCCCGACCAGACCCCCGATAGGGCGGTGTTGGCCACTGAGCATAGGAGAAGCCCAGCCTCACACTTGGCTCTGGCTCTAGCCTCTCCATCTCCAGCCCCACCACCCACCAATGAGGTGGCTGCCAGCACACCCTAGGGGAAGACGTGACCCGTGCTCACCAGGATCCAGCTCTCCCACCAAAGCCTCCGGCCACACACAGACTGCACAGGGATGCTCCCACACAAAGACACCCCTTCAAGGGTATGATAGGTAGCTGTTTCGCCTAATTTCACAGAGAAAGAGAAAGTCAAACAAAATGAGAAGACAGAAGAATATGTTTCAAATAAAAGAGCAAAGGGAATAAAAAAAAAAAAAAACAGAAAAAAAATCTCTAAAGAAACAAAGAAAATTAACCAGATAAAAAGTTCAAAGTAATAGTAATAAGAATGCTAACTGTACTTGGGAAAAGAACAGATGAACACAGTGAGAATTTAAATAAGAAACTAGAAAATATAGAAAAGAACTAGTCAAAGCTGAAGGATACAGAAGCTGAAATGAAAAATACAGTAGAAGGAAATAACTGTAGATTTGGTGATACAGTGTGAGGCTCACAGCAGCGTTATTCACAATAAGCAAGATATGGAAGCACCCTAACTGTCCATCAACAAACGAATGGATAAAGAAGGTGTGGTATATACGATGGAGTATTGATTAGCCCTAAAAACAATTAAATTTTGTCATTTGCAACAACATGGATGGACCTGGAGAGTATTATGCTAGTGAAATAAGTCTGTCGGAGAAAGTCAAATACTGTATATTTTCACTTATATGTGGAATCTCAAAGATAAATAAATGAATATAACAAAACAGAAAACAGACTCACAGATATAGAGAACAAGCTAGTGGTTACCAACAGGAAGAGGAAGGGGAGGAGGGGAAAGACAGGGAGAGGGAATTAAGAGGTACAAGCCACTAGGTACAAAATAAGTGAGATACAAGGATGCAATGTACGGCACAGGGGATGTGGCCAATATTTTACAATAACTTTCAATAGGTTATAATCTATAAAGATATTAAGTCTATGTCATATGCCTGAAATTAATATATTATAAAACAGCTATACCTCAATAAAAATAATAAAAAAGATATACTACTTTAAAGCTCTTCTGTAAATGTAAAACTATTCTAAAATAAAAATCTTACCATATCAAAGATAACTAACTGGAAAAACTAAGCAATTACTAATGAAATACTTTCACTGCAAGCATTTGTAGGGCTAGAATAAATAAAAGATAAATTATGTTGTGTTGCTGTTTCCACACCCTCAAATTCCAAATCAGGCCTCCATTTCATCTTTTTCTTGCCCTCTTTTGTGCCCTGGTGCTAGGTGTCTTCTGCTGTCACGAGACTGCCAAGGACAGGCCTCCATCTCTAGCCAGCTCTCCCTCTAAAAGCTCTAAACTTAGTCCCTTTCCTGCCCCTCACCCCAAACACCACCCCCTGTTCTCTGGGAGGAGCGGATCCATTCACTGATATTAACAACAGCTCCTAAGTAACCTACAGGCCACCTAATGTTTAAAGACAGCAGAATGAATTTAATGTGAAAGGTCCATAAACTTGGGGGTAAGGCAAGTTTTCTGGACTTTCCCATCATGCCCAGGGAATGTTAAGGGTCCCCACTCTTCATGGAGACAGCGGGATAGAGTTTGGAAACTAAATTTCAATGTCCTATTCAGATTTTAAATGAAATCAACAACTAAATTGCTTTCATCTTGTAGTTTTCTACTTAAGTCCCCAAGTAAGTTCCTGCTGCAAACTGAATTATGTATCCACAAAATTTGTATGTTGAAGCCCTCATCCCCAAAGGCACTGTACCTGGAAAAAGGATCTTTAAGAAAATTAGGGTTTAATGAGGTAGCCAGAGCGGGGCCCTAATCTAATAGAACTGTGGCCTCCTAAGAAGTGAGTCCTCTCTGAGAGGACGCAGGAGGAAGGCACAGGTCTGCAAGCCGGGAGGAAAATGACACCTGGAACAGCACCAGCCAGAGCCTTGACCTTGGGCCTCCCAGCCTCCAGAGCTGTGAGAAATAAAGTTCTGCTGGCTAAGCCACACTGTCCGTGCTATTTTGTTGTAGCAACCCAAGCTGACTAATACAGTTCTTCATGAAAGAGAAAGTAGTTTTAGGATATGGGACCAAACATATTCACTCTGTATAGAATGATACATGCTGAAAAGATCTGTTTATTGATACTGACAGAGTGTATTTTGGAAAAATGTAAACCCTGGCCCCTTTTCTCATTCCAGCACGTGTTTGTATCCAATCAAATTCATCAACATGTTTTTCTCCCTCATGAATGTCACTGCGCTACTCCTCACTGAATCACTGTCTCCGTAATTCAACACTCATGTGACAACTGATCCTCAGATGGGTGCCCTAGAGTAAATTTCCTTCCATTTCTAGATTAATTGTATCCATATTTGTCCAAAGAAAAAATTAGGTAAAATGTTACCATTTTTAAGCACTCGATCTGTAAGAGGATTCTATGGGGAAGTACTTTAAATCCCTTATGTCTAATTCAGTTAATACTCTCCCAACTTTCGTAAATGGGGTATATTGCCCAGTTGCATTCAGTTAGTGGACAGGTGAATGTCAAGCTTATAACTATTTTCAACAACAGAAAAAAATTGCTTCATTTTGTAAGTAATTAAAAGAATTGGGACATAAGGTAAACCTCCTCAATCGTGAGTGGCTGATGATCCTGTTAATCTCCCTGTCTAATTATCAAGACCCAGTGTGTTTCTATTTCATTAAAATAAAGGGGCAGGCAGTGTCCCTATAACCCCTTGCAGTGGCCTTCTCTGTATTGTACCAAATCATTCTAACTGGTGGAGTTGATGCCTGCTACTCAACAGTTAAAATCACCAAGAAGCAAAACAAAGTACAGACAAGCAAAGTCTTCAATTTGCTAAAAGCATCCTGTTTTTAAAAATCTTTAGTTCTGATGGTTGAAATTGTTTCAAAAAGAATATTCATGCTGAGAGAGGAAGACCTCAACTCAAAACTGCAGAGTTCTCTCTGGTTCAGCACCACTCAGAGATGAGCAAAAGGCTCCCTGGACTCAGGGACCAGGACTTCAGGTCTCACTCCGCCAGCTCTATGATCTTGAAAGTTTGGAGTATATGATGTCTAAAGTACCTGCAGCTGTAACAACTAAAAACCCCAAACTATTTCAAAAGTTCTGATTTGAAAGGCTGAGAGAAGCAGGAGAAACTGTCTGGGGTGTGTTGTTTCCAAATTTTTAGGTTTGTGGCACGATAGCACAACTGGAGGACAGTCAGTCATCTCAGTTTAGCTTTCTGCTGTAACAATCTGAAAGCAGCCCAGCTAGCACAGAAGCAGAATCCAGGCTGGAGTGGCCACATGGCTCAAGCAGTACCCCTCCCGCCTTCTACTGCAGTCCTCTGTAGGGGGCTGGATATTAAGGGGAAAACCGGAAATTCTAGTTTAGCTGTTCTGTGCTGAAAATCTTTAAAAGATGAAAACAGAGACTGACAGAAACAGAGACACAGAGAAGATGCTGAGCTAACAGCTTGCAGACCAACCGGAGTGGAAACACTGAAAGTATCTCAATGCTTCTTAGATCACTTTTCTCAAAAGAAGAAACATTTCAAAGAACTCCCTTCATTTGCTGTCATGGTAGATGTTGTGTTTGAGGTGACTGTGTTTAGAGTGGGGCACAGTCATGATAGACTAGGTTTTGACTGTTTAATATCTAGGTATTTCTATGAACACCTTGAATCAGTGCTTAGTCGCTCTTTGCCTTCAACTATAAAGCCTTTCACTTAAAAAAAAAAACAAAAACCAAAAAACCTTGCTAATGCCAGCTGACATTTGCGGAGTGCTTACTCCACGCATCACTCTGCTAAATGCACTACATGCATCATCTCAATTAATCCCCCCTAAAACCCTATGACACCGTTACTATTATTATCCCTTCTTGACCAGGGAAAACTGGGACACCCGGAGGTTAAAAAACTGGCTGAAGTTTACAAAGCAAGTAAATGCAGAGAGACTGGAAACCTGACCTGTGGACTTACTAAACCATGCCCTCACCTGCAAAGCCACTTGGAAGAAACAGCAGACCCTAGTTCTCGACACAGCTCAGCCACTAATCACCTTGGGGAGCTTGGCTACCTCAGCCCTTCCTTGAGTAAACAGGATTGGGCTAGACGATCTCTCATGTGTCCCTGGAAATCTAAAATTGGGATCTCCCAATTTGTTATATGTTGAATGACCACAGGGCTGTCTCCAGTTACCTCAGAGAAGCGCGTCCTGGACAGTGGAGGCCACTGGATCTATTTATGCTAACTTAATATTACATGGCACACTTAGCAATTCCTGACACTGCACATTGGGTCCATGTCTGTGTCCTACTAGAAATCCCTGAAGGCAAAGAAGTGTAATTCATCATTGCACTCCTTCACCTTGTCTACTCAGAGTCTTAAGTATGATTCGCATTCAGTGAGCACATCCCAACGGACTGAATGAGCTACAGAACTCAGGGAGGAACAGCTGGTTCGTGGTTTATACAACTGTGTAGTCCAGGAGACGTCTATGCCACCTCCAAGGCTACTGCAGTGCACCCTTGGTAGCACTAACATGTCGTGAGGAGTTCTCTACAAATGTGTTTTTCTTAATCTTCTGCCCCTGAAATATTGTATGCTTTATTGTACAAATTTTAAGAAAAAAATTTGAGGAAAGTTGAATTCAACAGCATATCTATTTAATAAATAATCAGAGTAGGAAGTAAGTGTACTGGTAGGAAGCAGAGGACATGAATTTAGTTTTTGTCCAAAGAAAAACAACTTGTAAGATTAAATTTATGTAAAAACTATATATATATTTATACACAAACACAATGAGTCAAAGTACATACACATCATAAATGTAGCACTATTTCATTGTCCAAGTTCAGGTGATTTCTACAGTAACAGCACAACAGCTATCTAGAAATTGACCAAATTCAAGTAGCTACCTGGGACTTCCCTCTCCGTTTCCCTTTTTCCCTCACTGGCCTCCACAGACCCCACTAACATTTGACAGTCTTCCCCTGTCCCTGGCACCCACATCCAACTATAATCAGCATTGACCCTCATCTAAAAGCATGTGCACAGTGGTGGCTCTGGTGATGGGGAAGGGGAAGGAGAGAATAAGCGTTCCATTCTTTCATGGCCAGTCCCCACCGCACCTGTTGACTCTCCCCGAGGTCTCAGCTAGGTTCCCCATCTCTTTACGCAGTGTCCTACTTACCATGTCCAGCACTGCCCCTACTCTTAGCCCTGCTCTTCTCCCAAGCCCTCACCCCAACTTCCAAGGCCTTCTTTTGAAACGTAAGTGCAGTCTTCTCAGAAAGTCATGAATACATCTTGTTTTAAAGACCTAGTATCTAAACAAAATGAGGAGTAAGGTCAGTGGAAAGTTGAGATGAGGAAAGGAAAGGACCCTTTTACGTATGGATGCTTCCTGGCTGTGGTTAGAATTAAAAATCATAAGTACCAGTACTGAGCACCAAAGTACTGGCGAGGATGTGGAACAACTGTGTCTTACTCTGTTCTCTTACGCTGCTGCTGGGAGTATAAATTGGCACAAGCACTTGGAAACCTCTCTGGTAGTACCTACTGAAGTTATATATACATATTCCTATAACCCAGTGCCATTGACTGCATATGGCCCAAATTCTTCACCTTGCCCTGTATCCATGCCCTGAGCAGTGTGACTTTGCAGCTTTTCTCACCTCTAGTGATACACTTCCATGCTTCTTGACTTTGGGCCCAGCCATGTGACTTGCTTAGGCCAATGCAATATTAGCAGATGTTGCTTGCATGCTTTGTCATGCTCTCTTGTGCCTAAACCATCTCCCTAATAACATGCGCAGTGGTCCAAGGAGAAAGAACAGCATAGCTGACCAACGGACCTGCATCTGTGGGATGGCCACATGATAGAATACTATACAGCAATGAAAAAGACTTAACTACTGCTGCCTGCAACCTCATAGATGAATCTCACAGATGCAATGGTAAGCAGAAAAAGCCCAAGACCAACAGTAAATACCATAAGATTTCATTTCTATGAAGCCCACAAACAGATAAAACCAGTCCAGTTCAACAGAAGTCAGAATCATGCTTACCTTTGAGGGACTGTCTACTGGGAGGGAGCATAGGGGAGCATGCTGGGGACTGATCTGGACGGTGGTTACACACATGTGTATACACATGTAGAAGTTCATCAGGCTAGATTTGTGTACTTCATTCTCTATTAGTCATTCCTCCATAAAAGAGTACATTATTACAAATAAATACATAATTCTTAGACTTTAGAGGACTTGTGTGTCTGCTTCAGGGACAGCAGTGAGCTATGAGAACCAACTCTGGCTCCATCAAGAGAAGTCTGCCTGGATCAGAAGCAGGACAGAGTAGGGAGAGGGGGCTTCATTTCCCAGGGCTTGGAAGCCAGTCACGCAGTTGGAGAGAGTAGCGATGAGGAGAACTGTGTTTCCTGTCTCCTCAAATCCAGATATCAATTCACCTAAGAAGCATGGCTGACTGGGCTCCGTGGGCAAGTCTGTGAAGCTACATTGTCTCTGTCAGGGGGAAAGTACTGCTGTTTCCAGGCCAGTTAAATGCATTACCTGTTGGTGAGTTGGAGGCGGCCTTTTCTATCTTCTTAACGGTCATGTCTAAGGTAAACATTCATGTTTCTTTCTAGTATTATTTACTCCCCACAGAGCTAACTCATCTTTGGAGTTTCAGCTCACACTCACCACGTCTGGAAACTTCCCCCTCACAGCCCCTCCCACTCTGTCCCCACTGACCACACTGGAGGCTCAGGTAGGTACTCATTTTCAGTGCTTTCATGGTGCCCTGGGCACATCTTTATAGATGCACTTTCCACACTGGATTATAATTTATGTGCTTTTATTCTCCACTCAGCTATAAGCTCCTTGAGTCTGGAGGCCATAACTTATATGTGATTCTTGGTGCCTGCTCACTGCTTCACACAAACGTTGTGAATGAAGGAAGATTTCATCCCTAGTGGAAATGCGCCTCCTACCTCTCCACCCATTCAAACCCTAACTCAGATAAATGAATCAATTCAAGTGCTTCCTATGATGTGAGACCCCTTTAACTTCTCTTGCTACACCGAGCTTCCTCTTCTCTGAAACTGAGACCTTAAGAGTTCATTGTAAGTATCTCCCCCACAGCTTCAAGTCTGCATCTATCTTCCCAGTTCGATTTTAATTAAGTCAGTATTTCAGCAAATGTTTTTTTCTAGCCATCTCTCTACATTCATAGATATGTTTAGATATATAAATATGACTCTACCTATTTATTCAATTACCAAGCAGAATTAGGTTGTAGAAATCTTCCCACGTCAATACATTTCATTGGCTTCATAATATTCCACTGTATTGAGGTGCCATCATTTACATAACCATTCATCAGCTCTTATGGATGAACACTTGTGACTTTTCCAATAATTCTCTATCACAAATAAGGTGGAAATCAATATCCTAGTACATAGATCATTTCAGACTTGTACAATTCTATCCTTAGAGTAAACCTCTCAAGGTGTGATCGCCAAGTCAAGAGTTGAAAATTTTATGTTCAGATAAACATTCCTAGATCACTTTCCAAAAACATAGTATCAATTTGTAGGCCCCAAATTCTTTTCCCACCACATCCCACTCTTCAAGACTGATTAATTATTTTGTCTCCTAGAAGGACAAAGGCCTGGCAGCTTGGTCTTGCATCTTTGCCTTAAGATCATGGTGGTGTGAGAGGGGGGCTATTGAAGGGCAATGTCTATCAGAATTCTTCCTTCCATGTCTCTAGTTATTGCTGCAAGTAAATATTTCAACTCTCACTCTTACCATTGCCAATAAACATGAAAAGATACCCAATCTCCCCATGAGCCAAAGGAATACAACTAAAATAATAAAGGATGTTTTGGTTTTGTTTTCTTGTTGTTGTTGTCTTTTTGGAGTTAAGGCAAAGAGCAATATTCTTTGTTGATATAAGTGTGGGGGAATGACACTTATGTCCGTTTTTTGGTTCTTTTTCCTAATTGCATTAGCTAGTACTTCCAGAACAATTTCAGACAGCAGTGGTGACAACAAGCACTCACGTTCTGATCCAGACCTTAGTAGATGGGTTTCCAGCATCTCAGTCATTAAGCATTAAAATTTTTTTAGTTGAGTTTTATATTTTTATTTACATTTCACTCACAGTTCTATTATGATTAAGTGACTTTTACCAAATGCATGTTTGTGTCTCCATCAAGATGAATACACAGTGACTGGGATACTTAACGATAGGTGTGATATAAACCAGACAGTTTCTACCTGCCTCCCCATCTGTCTAACAAAGAACTTTCTCAGTTTCTGTCCAAACATGAGATTAATTCCAAGTTTCTGGACCAACATGAAAAATATCGTTAAAACACATGTCCTGCGTATACACAGCATCAGAGTAATAACAGTGTTATCAAGATCCATGTCACAGACCATTTCAAGCCCTGTTCATTAATTCATCTTAGAGGAACTAAACCAAATTTTGGCAAGATCCAGTCTGTTGCAAAGAAATCCTGTTTGAGACAAGATAGATATAAAACCACAGGATAAGATTACCTACTTGCAGCTTTCACAGCGAAATCAGGCATCCATTTCTTACCCTCAGTCAGAGACACAAATGGAGCCCAAGATATTTCATCACTCCTTCTCAAAGTTTATGAAATACAGTGCCCCCTGATGACTCCAATTTCAGGAACTGGCACTGTTTCTAAATTCTGCTTCCTCTATTTGGCTAAGAATAAATCTGTTAAAATATTAAGATGTGCCAGTAAATAGTATCATGTTTTCTCTCACCACCTGCAGCTAGTTACACTATCTTTAAAAGCATCTCTCTGCTTATTACTATGATCAAGCACCAACAATGTCGTTTGGACCACACAGAAAATAAAATACGCTAATATAATATTATAGATTTGTATAAAATACATATTAAGGCACTAAATGTACACATTTTACAAGGAATCAATCAGTCATTTTATTTAACTTCATTTACTGATGTATTATTGTCCAGTGTTATACACATGGCCAGGCATAGATGATGGAAAAGTAACCCCAGCCCCGATCTTGCCCTCAGGTGCCTCCTGGTATAGTGAGAGACAAAAAATATGTACACAACTGCAGAAACACAGAAAAGAGTTATGCACAAAATATGTACACAACTGCAGAAAAACAGAAACAGCCATGGCCGTTCCAAGAGTTGTGCACATTTTGGAGTGATCAGAGATGACTTAATGGACAAGTGGCTTTTGGATTAGACTTAGAAAGCAAGAGAGTTCTCCATGGAGAAAATAGAAAAAACATATTCTTAGATGAGAAAGGAGTGTCATGAGCACAGGAACTGAGACAGGATTCCTGGTTTGTGCTGGGAAAACAAGAATAACTATTTGGCAGGATTACACGTGGTGAGAAGCACAGGAAGCGGGCAGACATTTGGTAACTTCAGACGTGACTAGCTCAGTTAAGACCTTGACTACCATGCTAGGGAGCATGAATGTGACTCTGTAGGCAACTGGAAGCACCTGATGAGGCTCTTAAGAAGGGGTACAGCATGCTCAGAGTCATGTAGAAAAGGTGGAACTTTAAGTATTTAAGCAAAGATTGCACACAAGGTTAATTGTTGTATTCTTTACACTTGAAGACACTTGTGTACAATGAATTGAGTATTAATTGAAAGATGTACATATTGATAGACCTGGTGGTGGCAGAGACTGCTAATTGTTGCTCAATACCTATTTATCCCTTTTGTTAAAGAACTCCCAAAATTCAGCTGGTCACAGACTAACCAGAATAAGGACCACACACTTCCTAGCTTGCCCTGCAGCAAGTTGTGATCATATGACTAAGCTGTAGCCCATGGGATATAATCTAAAGTGCTGCGCACCACTTCCGGGACATGGTCCCTAGACATTTCCACGCATCTCTAGATGAGTGAGCTTTTCCTTCTCTTCCTTCCTCCTCGAATGCAGCTGTAATGTGTGGAGCTGAAGCAGCCATTTTCGGCAATAAAGATGAGCTAGGGATGAGGGTCACCTATATAGGGGCAAAAAGAATGGAAGAACCTTGACTCTGACACATGGAGCACCTGCTTAGCCCTGGAGTACCTCATTTGACATTTTCATGAAAGAAAGAAAGAAAGAAATTCTTATTTTTTCTGAGCTTCAGATATTTTGAATATTCACCCCTGGCATCTAAACCAAATCTTATCTGACAGGGTTGGGAAAGTGATTCAAGGGGCTTTCTATAGCTACACATCCAGTAAATCTGTTAGCATCACCTTAGGAACTCGAGAATTTTGTTAGGGGTGGAAAAAGCTATATTGGACAATGCATTTAAACTTGAGAAACTACATCCAATAACTGAAGAAAGCACATTCTTTTCAAGCACACATTACACATTGACAGAAATTAACCATATATTTGGCCAAAATTCAAGTCTCAGCAAATATTGAAAGAATGAATTTACATCAACTACGTTTTCTAATCACAAGGCTTTTAAGCGAGGAGTCAGTAACACAAAGATAATCCTCATATGGTTACAAGTCAACCACATGATGACTTGTTAATGTCTATATCCCAACTGGATTCTAAGTCGTGTAAGAGAAACTGACAGATCAAGCTAGCCAAGAAAAGAGGGGAAATTTTGTAATGATGTGAACATAAATTTTTAAAATTAATGAACTTAATCTCAATCAAAAGCAGGCAAAGGATATGAACAGACAATTCACACTCACATACAGAAATGCCAAAGGTTGGTAAACATGGGAAGCCATATTCCACCTCACTAGTAATAAAGGAAGTGCAATTTAAAATAACAAGGTATTACTTTTATAAAACATGGATAATTTAGTTTACTAATAATTTATAACTGATGATTTCCAGTGTTGGGGAAGATAAGAGAAGTGGCCACTGTCCTACACTGCTGATGGAGAGTCACATTAGTCCCGTGCTGACGGTGGGCGATTTGGAAGCGCCTAACAAGAGTTTACTAGCCCAAACTCCATAACCCAACATTTGCACATCTGGCTCAATCTGGCAGTAATGCACCCAATGTCTGTATAGAGTTAGCTGCAGTATTTTTATAACAGTGAAAAATTATAAACTACCTAAGTGTCCCTCAACAGGAAAACTGTTAAAAACACTGTTAGATCCATTCTGAAGAATATAATTAATACATTTAAAAAATAATACTCATACGTACTGATATACTGTCAAATGAAGGAAGCTAAAGAATAAGGCACAAAGTCAGGGGAAAACACTGTAAGTGCGCAGACATATACCTATATACATGTAAACACATTCTTCAAAAGGTACTAGAAGGCTGCAGACCAATGTTTTAAAAGTGATTATCTGGACTGGGGTAATGAATTGGGATGAGGTCTTGGAGGTAAATAAAAAGAGGGGTTATCCATTTTCACTGGTCCCTGTATTATCTGAATTATTTAAATTTTAACATGCTTTTTAACAACATTATGTTTTCCTGAACTACTTGTGTAGTTAAAAACAGTTGAGTAAATTATTAAATTTACCCAAAATCCCATTAGTAACTTGTGGTGATCCATAAACTGGTGTTCAGGCCCCTTAACTGATTGGAAAGTGTTTTTTCATCTCCCCAAAGTGACTTAAACTTTTCTGAATTAAAGAGAGTTTGAGCGATCCTGTAAATGTGGACACAACTTAAACTGAAGCACCTCCAAGTAAGACACACTTTTCTAGATGCTCGTTCTTATCGCAAATTTTGAGAATTAAATAAAGCAATGCCTCTTAAGTGCTTTGCACAGTGCTTGGCTCATTAGAGCTCAGCGCATGGCAGCAGTTAGTATTACCAGCCTGAATCGCTACAAGTAGTCCTTGTCGTGCGACACAAACTTTATACTAAGCGTGCTTGTTTTCTGAGCTCATCAGAGGCTCAGCCAACAGTCAGCCGGACAAAGCGTGTACGAGGGGAGATGCCGCCACACGCTCTTCACCTCCTCCGCCAGATCACTCTCAACCACACTCAAGAAATACTTTCAGTTCTGGAAATGACCTATTGGGATTTACGAAAAGTAAACTCCTGTCTAATCCACATCGCTTTCCACCGCTGCTTGCTATGCCGTCAAGTTAGTTTTAATCCATAAATATCTGTAAGTATATAAGGCAATATATTTTTTGTACTGAATTCAAATGGATTTACCAGATACTTAAAAGCTAATCATTGTATAATTTAATCATTGTAAAGTCACTTTGCTGGCACTGTTTGGCTTTGATCAGACATCTAGAAGAAATTCCATCATCAGACTCTGATACCGTATGAGAAATGAGCACTCTCTACTTCTAGTGTGCTGGCCAAATTCTGACTCACAATTGATAAGGAGTTCTGTGTTACTTTTCATATCATGGAACTGTCACTCACATATAATTAGCACCTTATTTGAAGAAAGAGCCTTGTCTTCAAACTATAAACTAAAACTGCCTTCAATGATGGCCAATATTTCTTAGTTCTTTATGGAAATACCAATCTTATGTCAGTGTGGATCTGCTAGGAAATAGTTAAATGAATATGTTTTAATACAGAATATGTAATGCAGATACATTATTTTTTATTGAAGTAGAGTTGATTTATAATATTGTCTTAGTTTCTGGTGTACAGAAAAATGATTCAGTTATACACATATGTACATATTCTTTTTCATATTTTTTCCATTATATGGTTTATTACAGGATATTGAGTGTAGCTCCCTATACATTACTGATGTAAGAATTTCTCTCCTTACTCTCTATGAAACTTTACAGCATTTCATTGAAAACTGTCCCAACTTTCTATCAATCCCTTGCTTCAACAGAGCCATAAAAATTAATCTGCTCTGCATTTTGCTAAGGGCTTAACTGCTGAAAACATTGCTATTGTCCTTGCAAAATAATTTTAACTTACTGTTTATTTCACTTAGCACATATGGTTTGTTGCTCAGAGAAAAAGACGATTACTAAGTAGCATGTCATTTTTCTCACGATATGAAAATCTCAAGAGTATTTTTATAGCTGTCCAAACTGAAACATACACTTCCAAGCTATTTAATTATAAATTAACCATGCTAATTTATGCAATTATGATCATGTTTAGCTTCATTTAAAAAGCTGTTCACTGAAATATATGTTGGCCTATAAATACTTTACAGTTTTGATAAGGCAAAAGAACTACATGTATGTCTTTATGTAAAAGGCAGCATATATTTTTTATATATATACATGTCTGTGTGTGTATATATATGTGTGTGTATATATATATGTATCCACTTAAAATGCCTCACATTTTATCCCTATTTAAAATACATTTAATGAATGTTATGGCCACGTCTATCAGAAGCGTCATACTCCAGCAAGGCCCTGGCCCCACCTATGAGACTGGAAACCGCAGCGTTGAAATGGTCTTCCCTGACACAGCATAACACTCCTCTCACTAGTTACCATGCCTTCGTGCACTTCTGATAAATGGGTTACTCAGCCAAGGAGGCAGGAATAGCGTCACAAACCAAGTTCTTTGAGCTAGTTACACATTGTTCACTTTCAGTAACTAATAGGTCATATTTTCTAAGCATCGAACCAAGAGCAACTGTGGCCTCATTGATCTGGAAAGAGCACATGTGTGCTTCCCGACAAATGATCTGTTTGTCTAATACCCACTATGAATGTTCTTGAAATGCCTCGGACTTCTAAGATAAAATTTTATTTCCCATTTAGAAAAAGAAAATTCTACTTCTCTCTCCTTCATCTTTCCTCTGTTCCTTTTTATTTTCAGTTATTTCCAGTGGACAGAGCCTTCCCTGGAGACTTAGAACCAGAGAGACTCATCGTCCACAGTCCCTCCCCGCAGTCAGGAGGCTCGGGGACGGCCGGGGCCTCAATAGTGACTGCTTAATTAAGGCGCCCCTGGTTGTTAACTAAGAACTGAAGCCTCTTGGAAAAATTTTCTCCCTCAAGCAAGATGGCTTGCCATTAGTAAAACAATCAGCGGTAATTAAAAACCTCATTTTCAAATATAGTTCATAAGTTTTACATCATGAAAACTGCTTCTCATCTAATTCTCTTTAAAAATGTTGCCCCAAGCAAAATAAAAGGACATCTTTGAAAAAACTAGAGCCAAACGAAAGAAGCCAAAAGGCAGTCAGTTTCTCTTTCAAATAATAAAACTGTCCTAATATTTGGTCAATAGTTGTTCTTAGATACATGAATCCAAGTAAGGGATATTCTTTTTGTCTTGTTGGAAAAAATACCTAAAATACTTGATCATCAGTACATTACAGCTCTGCAGGCAGAGGTGCTAGACCTCGCAATTATCCTCTGTTTAAACTTGCTGCACCCAGATAGTCAATGAGCAATCAGATTTTGAATGCACTCCCTAAAACAACTTTAAATGGATTTAACGTTCTGCTTGAGTTCACATGCTTTATACCCTTAAACTGTTTAAGAAGTAGTTATTCCAAAACCTCTGAACAGACTAAAACTTAACCCCCCCCCCATTGCAAAGTGGAATAAAAACAGAAAATGTTTTATTTAATCAAAATCTAATCAAATCGAGGTGGGGGGAAGCACCCTTTCTGAAACAAATTAGGTGAATCATAACAGATGTCAAAGCCTTTTCAGTAACTGGAATCTGGGCCAAATTTATTTTCAAACAAGATGGGAAAAATAGAGAAATAGTTCTAACCTAATGGAATTCTGGTCACCCTGGGTCAAATTTCAAGAACATGACTGTAGTTATCAGCAAACACTAGAGGGCGGAGTTGCATAGTGAAGTTCTAAGTTTGACATCTAACTGGGGAAAAGGATACCAATAATTAGATGCTTGCTCGTTATATTAACCCTCAAGACCTGCCACTACTGACTTATCTTGAAAGGTTTTAAGCTTCTAACAGATGACCCAAACTAGCCCACTACAATCAAACAAACACTGGAAACCCAGGCTAGAGCTCCATGGAGAACACTTGTCCTGAGAAAGATTCCTTCCTGCACTAGTTCATAAATATAACATCTCACTTTCCATGAAATGACCATCACTTTTCTCCTAAATAAAAGATGCTTAGTGACCATGCTCATGCTTTGAAAGCTAGGGATTTTAAGTTACAGATGACATTTCCCATCAAATTTGGGGAACTGATTATTCCATTTTGGTCAATTAAGTACTATAAGCTCAAACAAAATGTTTCCATATTATTAAAAGTTTTCTGAACAGGAGGGAGTGTTCAACCTTCAAAACTCCTTTGCATTCATTCTTTGTCAATGGCAGTGATTCTAAAAAGACGGGCTTCCCAGCATCCTGTTGTCCTGATTAATGGAAGCCATTTATTTCAAACAGATTTTGGAAGCCCAATGACAATTTCTGTAGTTCTAGGAGCAACGTAAAAAGTCATTCCTCCTCTTTAAGTCACTGCATGACTTTCATAGTGGCCAAGTCATGCACAAGCCACATCAATAGCTCCCAATTATATTACCTTGAAAATCACAGTCTCACACATTCATTCTCCAAATAGCCAGGTGTCCTAGATGGCATTCAGTGAGATAACGGAGATTCTCTGCAAAACAGTCCATCTCAGAAAATGTGTGTTTTTCAACAGAAAAAAACGTATTTGTCCAAGATGAGTGTTTTTATCACTATATTTATAAAATATATTTATAAAAATCAATATTAAAAATAATTAAAATCCAAATGCACTGAATTTCTCATATATGATGGCTTTTATTTAAGATCCTAACCCCTTGATTATTCTGTAGATTGCACAGTGAATGTGGCAACATAAATATTTTAAATAACTCAGGAAGAGTAAATTTAGCATCTGTGATTCTTAGAATCTAGAATGTATTTTTAGAATCTAGAATGTATTTTTCACTATTCTTTTTCTCTTAACGTCTATCTGATGGTGCTCTTTTGTCCTTTATTTTAAAACCAATGTCTTAAATATTCACCATACTATCCAAGATATATAATGGATCAAGGAAATTGGGCCATTATGGGAGCTTTTAATATATTGATGCAAATTATATAAATATAGGCTGCAAAATATTGACCTCTCCAGTCCATTCATGGAAAACTAAAACCCAGAATGAAATGTACTTCAGTAGGAAAACTAAGCATGGCAAACATTCACTAGTATACCTTATTTCTAGAAAGTCATATATGACAATTTCTGTCAATCAGTTTTAAAGGTCTTGCATTGGTAGCCTTCCTAACCACTTTATCTAAAATTTTAACCACTCCTCTCAACATTTCATCTCCCGCTTCTTTGCCCAATGTTTTCCCCTTAGCACTTACTGCTAATTGATTTACTAATTATTTTACTTGGAATTTTTACTTGTATGTTATCAATTTCCCTCTCTGGAATATACACCCTCTGAGGGCAGAGATTTTATTTCTTTTGTTTACTGTTTTATTCATCTCCAGTCCCTAGAACAGTGCCTGGCACCCAGTAAGTAATTAATAAATATTTGTTGGATTATTAAATGGATGAATAAATAAATGAAAAAAACAACAAATCCAAAACCTGGCAGAATTGTATGTGTTCCAACTCTTGTTAGGAGTCAGAACTTAATAAACACAATCACATACCAGGAGTTTTGAAACTGTTACTTGATTTAACCTTCCCAGCAACATTAAGGAATTAATACACATGATATCACTGTTGGCCACACAACTTAGTATGTGGCTGAGCTAAAATTTAGACTCTGGTCTGCATATTCCAAAGTCCATGCTTTTTCCATTATGTTGCACTGACCTACATATAATCTTAACCCCTCTAGAAGGTGTGTAATAAATGTATAAAAGGATAGTTTTAAATTAAAAAGGCTAATTGTGTCAAAATACTCATGGAGCTTTGTAGACTTGGAAGAATCAGTTGAGTATTTATGAATGGCTTTTCCATTTATTAGAAAAGCTTAGGGTTCCACAATGCCTTAGTGACTCACACCAAGTCTCAGGTGGTGGGGGGAGGACAGGATAGGAAAAAATCACATATTTCTTTCACAAATTATGGGAGAGGACTATTGCATAAATACACAGGTTAACAGAATATTCAATAAGGGATTTAAAACACATAATTTCATACAGCACACAATCACCATGATTGCAGAATAATAGGTCTTCCTAAACTGATAACTTCATGAACAAAGCAACATCAGCAACATTTGCTGATTTTCATAAGGCTCTATTTTAGGAATAATTGCATAAAGGTCCGAACTCCCTTACCCAATAATCCAACTATATGCTGTCTGCAAGAGACATACTTTAGATTAAAAAACCTAATATGTTGAAAGTAAAAAATTTAAAAAGAGATATATCATATAAGCTGAAGCAGCTATCCCAATATCTTAAAGATAAAAATTGTTACTAGAGACAAAAGACTTGTGATAAAAAAGACATTGTGATAAAAAATGTTGATCCATCAAGAAGATGTGATATTGATACATGTATTTACACCTAATAACAGAGTCCCAAAATATGTAAAGCAAAAACTGACAGAATCGAAGAGAGAAATGGACAATTCAACAACAATATTTGGAGACTTCAATTCCCCACTTTCAACTAGACAGAAGAGCAAAAAAGGAACTAAAAGACATCAACAACACTATAAACTACACCAGATGGACCTTTATAGAACACAACACCAACAACAGCAGAACACTCACTCTTCTCAAGAGCATGTGGAACTTTCTCCAGGATAGACCATATGTTAGACCAAAATCCCTCACCTAAAACTCTTTGGGCCATATGTGTTTCAGAATTCCAAATTGTCCAGATTTTTAAAATATGGTATGGTGTATTTTCATTGTATTATGTAATACCCCACACCCTCAGCACGATCTGGGTCAACAGGCTATAACCAATCACAGTATTTCTATGGCAAAATATATGAACACTGTCACTACTCAAGATAAAGACTATAAATAGCATCAACTCAGGTCAGGAGATGTTTTGTCACCAAATAAGTCACACACAAAAAAGTTTTTTAAACTCTTGCTTCTATTTTCAACACATTTTCAAATGGCTCTGCTTTTTTTCATCTCTACTGCATCATCCTAGTATGAGCCACTGCTATGTCCTTCCCATCCATCGGGGAGCATTCTAACAGCACCCCTGCTCTCAGCCCAGGCTCCCTCCAGTCCAGTCTTTACAAAGCAGCTAAAAGTGTCTGTTATTATATTACTCCTCTGCTCGAGATTCTCCAATGACTTACCATTGCTCTTAGGATGAAGCACACATTCCTCACGATGGCCTGCGTGGGAGGGTGCACCTCTACCTCCCCATCTACTCCTCCTCACTCATGGTCCTTTTTATTCCCTTCAGCGCAACAAGCTGTTTCCTCCTGAGGGTCTTTAGTCTAGCTGCTCTCCCTTCCTGAATGCTCTTCAAAGAGTTTTTCAAAGGAAGGATCATCATCAATCAGTCTTCAGGTCCAAACTCAGATGTCACCTCTTCATAGAAGACTTTCCCTACCCCTTCTATCTAGATGCACTTAGCCTTCTCCATGCTACTTTTTAAAAAATAAACTGAATTTTAGAGCAGTTTCAGATTTACATAAAAGTTGCAAAGATAATTCAAGGAATCCCCACACAGGCTGCACACAGTTTCCCTTACTGTTACCCTCTTCCATTACTATGGCACATTTGGCACAAATAATAAACCAACACTGGTACAGTACTATTGATGAAGCGCCACACTTTACTAGGATTTCACTAGTTCTTCCCTATGTCCTTTTTGTGTTCCAGGATTCCATCCAGGTTATCACATTACATTCACTCATCACCTTTCCTCAGCTTCTTCTAGTCTCTGACAGTTTCTAAGACTTTCCTTGTTTTTTCTTCACAGTGTTGAAGCATACTGGTCAGGTATTTTATAGACGGTCCCTCAGTTTGGTTTGGTCTGCTGCTTTTCTCATGGTTACAACCAGGGTGACAGGTTTTTAAGGGGAAGACCACAGAGGTGAAGCAGTCTCATCACATAATATCAAAGGCACATGTTATCAACATGAACTGTCACTGTTAAACTCGGCCCCCTGGCTTAGGCAGTACTTGCCAGGCTTGTCTACTATAAAGCTACTCCCCTTCTCCCCTTCTTACCCTGTAACCAGTTGACTCTTTGGAAACAAGTCACTAAGTACAGCCCACACTCAAGAGTCAGGGGTAGCTGAACCCCGTCTCCTGGAGGGGGCATTATATAAATAAACTATGTAGAATTCTTCTGTAAGGAAGATTTGTCTCTTTCCCTCCATTTACTTATTCATTCAATCATTTCTTTATAACAATGTGCACTCATGGATATTTATATTACAGCTTAGGTTATAATTCAATACCACATTATTTATTTCATTGATCAAATTGTTTCAGATTTAGCCACTGGGGGCCCTTTCAGGCTGGCTCTTGTGTTCTCCTTTGCTATGCCTCATCATTCTGTTTTTTTGAGCACCTCTTTACTTTCTGGAACAAGATACTCCAGTCTCATCTTGTAGAAGACAAGCATCTTGTAGAAGACAAGCATCTTTTATAAGACAAGCATCTTTTATAAGACAAGCATCTTGTATAAGACTGGTTCCTTTTACTGGAGAATGGTACTGGAAACCAAAATCTGATGCTAGGTAAGTTTATTATTACTGAGGTGTTACCATTGGGCCCTCTCAACAAATAGAGCTAAGAAATGGATGTGTGTATACTAACCTATGTACAAGCACATATCTATAAATATTTCTATATGTAATCTTTTGTATCTACCTTAAGCAAAACATGAGTTTATACTGATGTTTCCAACTCAGATCCAGTACCATATGGTCCCTTTTTTAATCACACAGTTTGTTTTCCATTGAATTATTACCATAAATCTAGAATTACCTAGTTTATTTGCTTATTGTTTACTATTTGTCCCTCATCATCAAGAATTTAAATTTTAGAAGCAGAGGTCTTACCTGTTTTAACAAACTGTGTAGCTCTAGAACATAGAGCAGTGCCTGCAACATGGCAGTGATTAATTTATTGAATGAGTGAAAGAAAATCAATAAAAAATATTAATTATTTAATTCATAGTAGGAAAAAAAAAAGATGAAATATTTTAAGGCTGCCCCTTGACATGAGTAAGATCATCTTCTAAACAAAAAAAAAACACATATTAATCCATTGTTATGCCCTGTTATATTAATAATCTCTATGCATTCATCATCACTTGGCATTGAAATTTTCCCACAAGCAATTCAAAGAATGCTTGATGATTTTCTCCTAAAGTTTACTGTAGTAGAGCTTAATCATGTCCAAAATGAACTAAGATATTTCTGTCACAGATTTTATTTTATGTAATGTATACTACCTTCAGTCTTAGGAGGGTGTAGGTCAGAGAGAAGAGGCAGACAGGAGGTAAGGAGATTCCTTCACCAAACTCTCCAAAGAGGTTTCAATATCCTTTCCCCATAGTCTAAGAACCACGTGTCACTCAAAGCTACCCAAAAAGTTATGGTACAATTATTTGTAATTTTGTTAGCTTAGCATTTTTCTACTACTTCTCAAATAGCTGAAAAGTCTTGTCTAGATCTGAAGATGCCTTTAATAGAAGCTATGATTTCTATTATTAAGTACATTTACATACTGCCATTAAGCATGACTGAGAGTCCACCGTGAAAGGTGAAGGACAGATTGGGAGGGGACTGAAAGATAGTTTTGCATTCAGGATTTCCTTTCATCCTCCAGGTTAGAGCTTGAGCATGCTTGGTCCTAGAGAACACAGTGTGGGCAAGGACTGTTACCCCCATTCACTGAGTCTTTCCCTCCAAAGAACTGGAGGTTCCCCAGGAAACTGCCCATCCACTTACCCCCAGTAAAAAGATAAGGGTAAGATGTTGTCAACAAGAGGAAGAAAGAGATTGAAGAAGGACAAGAGAAATATTTACTGAATCCTCAGTGTGTGCCTGGCAAATCCTGTGCTCTTCACTACTTTGCTCTCAAGGTTACAACTAATTTTACCAAAATTGGGTAAAGCTTTTTATTTTCTTTATTTTTTTCTTTCAAATTAATAGAGAGGACACTAACATACACACTTATATTAAAGCCTGCAAATGTAGCATAGAAAAGAAGTTGATACTGGGGAGTGGGTGGGGAAGAGAAACGAGCATGCACCTCTGGTGGCTTCTGGAATATTCTTTCACAAGGATACAAGTAAAATCCTCTAATATTTGTGAGAGATGTTATCCTTCTTCAAATCTTTTTTTTTTTTAAATAGTCTAAACAACCAAAGGAGCCTGTGTAAATTTCTTGAAATAGTTCCTTGTTTATTTGAACTATTTTGCACTTCAGAGTCATGACACATCAGTGTCAGGGCACAACTGCAAGTCCATATATAACAAAGGCGTGCCCAGAGGGCTCCTGAAACAAGAGCTTCACGCACATGGGGAGGGTCCCCTGGGCCCAAATTAAGCCTTGGCCACTTGCACATAATTAGCATACCAAAATGAGAAGTGAAACCAAAAGGCGCATTAGGGCAAAGGAACTCTGTTCCTCTGTTAGGGGTACACTGCCCAGGTGTCACCAGCAAAGTGAACTATGTTGAAGAGATGACAACTGGAGAAAAAAAACAGATTTTCAGAAAGCAGCTTTCAGAACATACCACCCCTAAAAGGAGGACTGAATAAGAAATGTCTCCTCCATAAGTTCTCCTGTGGACTTCACCTACACGGACATGCTTCTAGGTATTTGTAATGCCTTCCCAACACAACTGTTTCCAGTCCACCTCTACTTCTGTGGGACTTCATTTGGCTAAATCATAAGAGCAGCTGTTGAATGATGAGTTATGGGCACCGGGAGGATGCTCAAAGAGCCAAGGATCCAGAAAGCACAAGGCACAGTGCAGTTTTTCTTGGCCCAGTCCTCCGTGTCTGCCATCCATTTACTTGTAATTGTAGGTGATTATCTCGTCCACTCCCTGCTGCTCTGAAGGGTCGGAAGCACTCCAGCATTGCCCTCGGAGTCCTCCAGCTCTACTCTTAGAAGGTCCAAAAATAGAACGAAGCTGAGTTTCCTTTGTTCCAATCCCTTCAGCAAACATCAGTCACATCACAGCAAAGCCACACACCAAGGCAAAGCAGGAAATGAGTAAAGGAGAAATAGCCTGTTCTCTGGCTGCATCTCCCTGCGTTGGAATACTGCACTCTCCAGTGGAAAATCATTTCTGAAGTTCTGTTACAACTGTACAAACTGCTCATCCGGAAAAAAAAAAAAAATGTCACCTTGCTTTCAGCCAGGTGGCAGATTTCATACCAAAAAAAAGATACCCAGTAGACATTCTAAGCGGTTCATCTTTATCCATGATCATACAGTAAAACTTCCTACAAATTATTCAAATTCTCTGAACAAATGCTAGATGAATTCCTTCAACCAGTGACAACCTCAAGAAAGTAAGTGTGTCACACATGGGTAATTTCACATTCAAGGAGTCTTTTTTCATGACATTATATTTTTTGAAAAGAGCAGATATGTCTCACTGGAAGCTTTTTTTTCTTTCATTCTAGACTTTTAAAAATAGATCCTGCTCTTAAGACTTTTTCCTATGGTCTGAAGAATGGAACATATTTTTCCCAGGCAGATTCAGAATCAGATTATCAGATCAATCTAAGAACAGGTTTAAAAATGATAGCCAGTGGATGGCTAATGTGTGGGAGATAAATGCAGCTTGATTTCCTTAAGTCATATTCTCACGGCAGAAATGTGAACATGCTGGTTCTCTCTACCTGACCAGAACACTCATTTCATTCATTCATTCATGTCACAATATTCACTGAATGCCCATGAAGTGACCAAGAAAATCAATATTAAGCTACATTGAACTGTGTTACATAATATGTTCTAAAAATCTGTCCCACTCAAAATGTTCTTTCTTCTATGGGCAGCTGATTAGAGGCATCAAGAAAGCAAAAAAGAGAAAGGTGTCAAAAGGAAAATACACTTAAAAAGAGCTAGAAAAATGTAGAAAAGCAGATCCATGTGGGGAAGAAAGTTCTGGAGAGCACCACCCATCAGGACCACATCAGCCTCAATCCTCTCTCCGTAAAGGATAAAAGCAAACACCAGCCCACAATGCCCTCAGTGGCCTCCGTCTCTTTTTACTACCGTCTCAGGACCACCTGGCTTTGAAGCAAACTGTAAAATCACCATACACATGGCCTATACAGTAAATAAGATGGCTATAGTAGGAGACAAAGTGCAATTTCTATATTTTATTCACTAGAGGATCATTAATCTGTTCTAGTGAATAAAATGCAGACTTGAGTGTTTTAAGAATTAGTCAGCAAATGAAATAAAAATAATTTCAAAGGCCGGGGGTTGCCTCATGATGTGTTCTTAGTTTATTTAGACATTTTTAATTATCTATAAAATATGTCAGTACATGCATTTAAATATTACACTTTTCCATTGTTTCTCAGTTATTCAGGCATGCTGATAAAAAGCTTCCCCTCTGCCTGTTATTTACTATTAAACCTACAGAGAATGTTAATAAGAGCAACAGTTAGAGAAAAAGTAAAAGAAATGGGGTGGCTTTGCCACTTCAACCAGGCTGTATGCCTGCAGACATTTTTAATCCATAAAATGCGAATACCTGAAGTATTTCAAATGACAGCAAGAATGCTGATAAAATTCATGCTCTGATGTTTTCTTAATACGTTTTCAAAATCACAGTCAGTTTTCAATGATAATTCGTCAGCTTCTTCTACTGCATTAGTGACATCATGGGAACAACTTAATCACTTCTGAAGGAAGAAACACCTCTTTCAGGACAGAGCCCCATTTAGTAAAATAATGATCACAAGGTCCTCAAGAAGTTCATTAAAGTTCTAAACGTTTTGCAAACGTTCTATAGCTCCAGAAGCTGTACCTTAGAAACATAGCCAAGATGAACCTACCTGGTGCCAACTTCCTCTCTAATTCCAAACTATCATGATAAATCCCAGGGTTTTAAGACTATGGATAAAAATAAAAAAGACTCTCAAAGTCCTCCTTCTTCCTAGGAGACCCTCCAGTCTTCTCACTGCTGTAAGAAGACTTGTTCCTGACAGCCCATCATATGAGCTTTAAGGAAAAGCAGCAAGGGGAATACAAACACAAGTGTTAGAGGCGAGCGGAAAATGGCCAGGGCCCTATTATTATATGCGGAGGAAGGTGGCCCCCATGCAAGTCTCCATCCCTACTCCTCAAGTCCTCTGCCAATACTTTCCCCTGGTGCTCCGAGCAACAGAGGAGGAAGGAAAGCAGAGGGATCCCACTGTTCGCTGTGATTGATGCTCAGCCACCTGCCTGTGCCTTTGTGATTGCCACTCAGGGAGCTCTGGGGCTTCTTCTGCTCACACCCCCCCCCAACCAACAGGGGTCTCTCCAAAGCACAAACACACATGGGTGCCCAATGACAATGCTGAATAGCACTGTCCTGTGCTTTGGCCTCATCAAAAGCATCTCATGACTCTGATTATGAGCAGACTTCAATAAAGACCCAGGGGGAGGGACACCTGGAGAATAAATATGTTCCCATGTGCTGAGATCATTATATCTTATTACATCTGACTTGTTAATATGCAGATGCATTCTTTATTATCAATAACAAATTTGGTCAGAAACCCAGGTGGGCTCTCCTACAAAAAGCAGGGAGTAAAAAGACAGAGGCAAAGAATGACATGGAAAGAAGAGTCATTAATTTCATTTTGGTGGCAACAGACTGAAGGAAACAACGGGGACCTGTAAGCACTGTTGCTGTGAGCTAATGAAGGTCCCCATCTGTTAAATGACAAAACAGGTAAAAATAATCAGAGCCAACATTAAAATGGCACCTACTACGTGCTAGCACTACTCTAAGTACTTCATATGTATATATGTATTTAAACCTCAAAGTGTGTGTAAAATCGGTGCCACTGTTATTTTTTATAGATGAGTTGCCTGAGGCAGAAATAGTTGAGCCACTCTTCCAAGGTAGCATAGCTATTGCCTTCCATTAACATTCAGTTTTTCTATGTTTAGATTTTATAGCCCATTTCTTATAACAAGTTTAAAGTTTCCCATACAATACTTTATCTAGTAAATGTTATCTCTTCAAACACTTCTATCTCTTGAAAAAGTACTGAAAGCATTCATAAACTTGAATATACTAGCTTAATTAGTTTAGAATATCACCAACATCTCAAAATAAATTTGGTCTTATGTGTTCTTAGATTCCACTAATTTTATACCATACTATGAGATTCAAAACAAAATTAGCTTTTACTCTTAAGATAACATTAATGCATCATCTTGAATATGTTAATCAATAAAAGAGATTCTGTAAGTAGGTAGAAAGGTAAATGCATGTTAATTACTTCTAATGTCTTAATTAACTCCTACTGCTGATGATACAGTAATTAAGGTTTAAATATATAGGCTACATCATCAGTTTTCTACTGGGTCATGTTGCTGAGCATCACTAAAAATCTCACAAAATGGGAAGGTTTAGACACAGATTCTCAAAAAAATCTAATCTCAATGAGAAAAACAAGGAAAGCTAAGGTTTTAGACTCATTGCAACATATTTCCCTCATGCACACCTGCTTCCTGATTAGCTGCTCCGTTCCTTCTCTGTCCCCTTGTCCCTCTAAACACCAAGAGGTGCATCATGTTAATAATCACTTCTGAAAGTTCTTGAGGATATGTATCAAGCACCACTGATAGAGTAAACTCCCATACATTTTTTTTAACCTTCTTTATTTCTGAGCCCTGGGAGAGAAGAAATTGTGGTGCTGTTGACTGATTTGGACCTGATGAGGACCAAATGCAGAGACCAGGGTAAGTTGATAGTGCCATTTTAGAGGCTCTCTCCCATGGTAGATTAAAGGTGTCCATCCTCTTTAAAGAAGGGCAGATTCTAGAGGTGGAGTCTATTTTTCCCTCTCTTGAATCTGGTTGGTCCTTTGACTTACGTGAATCAAAGGAATTCAGCAGACATAAAACCATGTCTGCTGAGCCAAAGCTGGGCCTTAAGAGATCTACAGCTTCCACTTTCACACTCTTGGAAACCAGCCATCATATTGTGAGACATCCAAGTCACATATAAAGAGAAGTGAGGTACCAGCTGGCAGCCTCAACGAGCTTCCAGCCAACAGCCAGCACAAACAACAAGTAGAATGAGTGAGCCATTCTTGGCTGTTCCAGTCCAGTCAAACTGATGGATGAGTACAGCTCCAGAATGACACCACATGTGGAAAAGAACCTCTTAACTGATCTCAATCAACAGGTAGACTCTTAAGAGATAATAAACGATAGTTGTTTTAAACCATTAAGTATTTTAAGGAGCTTGTTATACAACAATACAAGGGCTGAAACCCTGCTTGACTCAGCATAACACAGGATAAGTTGTGATAGGCCCAGAAACTTCAGGATGGCTATGATGGAGCTGAGAACAGTTTCCAACTAGGGCAGAGTGGCTAAGATTGCGGACCCTAGACCCAGACTATGCATCCTGGCTTTGCCTTCTACTATATAGAGATGTATGCAGTAGAAGTTACTTAACTCTTCTGTGCCTCAGTTTCACTTTGTATAAAATAGAGATAATAATATTCTCTATCTCATAGGTTTGTTTTGAAGATTAAATATCAGTAGCATTATGTATAAAGCACTCAGAACAGTGCCTGGCACAAAGTAACTTTGGGTAAATGTTTTCTCTCAATGTTATCATTCAGTCTTTATTCTGCTCTGCGTCCAAGGAACCATATCTATGGGAAGGCTCTATACTTAGAACAAAGGGATATGGAAAGTGAAGGGAAGGCCATAACACCATTCCTGTTTGAGGAAATGCATCTCTGCCGTGCCATTAAAGCATGAATGTGATCAATGCTAAATCTGATTGGCCTCATACCAGCAAAGGAGAAAACCAAAAATCAGAGTAAGTGCCCAGTTATTGGGTCATCAATAACGGAAGTGCCAGACAATTAGTCAAAGTTTATCTGAAGATAAACTATTCATATATATAACAATCTGCGCTTTGGGAACCTTATAACTGATTTCTGTACGTTAAGAATACTGATATTTATATGCATATAATGTGGTCCTGGAAAGTTATTTTCTCAGGCATGATCTGAACTATCATCATCATACTCATATCAGCTTTGCTTCTGAATATTATTTTGTAGTTCACTGGAGCAAACAGATTAGGCCACAGGTTACGACAACGTTTGCAAATGTCATAATAAAATGAATCCTGAATGTGTCACAATACCAGGTTAGTTTTTAAACTTTAGTAGCTTTTTTCTTTTGAATTTTTGGTCATATCTTATACACACTGTGGGGAACTGCTTTTCTTAAAATAATTATTGATTGTCTTTTTAAAATGAAATAGAGTATAGTAGTAATCAATTCATGTTGCTGTAAGATTAGAATTAGTAAATAGTACTTTTTGCCCCAAACTTTAATCTCTTCTCTGTTTTAAAATTACTCAAGGACCTATTTCTACTTACTTCAAAATGAATCATCCCAAATGAATTAATATTTAGTGGCCATAAGTTAGAGGTTCTGAAATATTTAGCAATCTATTTCAGCTCTTGAACTGAAATAGACTGGTCACAGCACTTCCAATGGGGCTTTTCACTGGAAACTCAAAGTTCTCCATTTCCCATCTCATATCTCTATTTATAAAATTATTGTAGCTTCAATTATACTCCTCATGTCCTGCTATTTGAACATGGTTCCATCTGGTTTTCAAGACAACTATGATGGATCTATAAATTGATATTCAAGTAGTTCAATCAATTAGAGGTTCTGAGAACATGTGTCAGGTTCTTGCCTGTCTTCGGCATGATAACATCACTCATCCACATTAGTTATTTGCCTTCTTTCCAAATTATTTGTAAGCCTTAGGTCAGCTTGAGAAATTTCATACTTTCATTTCATGCCTGCTAATCATGCCTTAAATGATGACTATCAGAGATGCAAATTAATTGCAAACTGTATGAAGGATGCACACATTAAAAACTATGAAATTTAAATTATTAATTCAGCTTCCAGGTTCCTTCTGAAATTACTAACAATTTCACCTATTTTATATTGCTCAATGCAAACTAAATTTGGTAATTTAAATAGAAACATGGAACATTAGACTTTATTACTTTCTTCCCCTCCTAACTGTTCAAGTCTCTCTTCTTTTTCCTCCCATTAGCTCCTTTGTCTCTGTGTTTTGAACCTACTTTTTTATGGCTACTAAACTTCAGCCCCATGTCATTATCCGATCTCATCAATTATACATTATTCTGCTTTAGTTTAAGGTGTCATTCTTAGTATTTTTTATCTTACATTCCACCAGTCTATTCCAAGGACCTGAATCAGTTCCACCATACAAACAAATAAGCAAACAAACACAAAAGCCTATTTCCCAAGGGTTTTAGTACACTTATGGGCATTGTGTTATTATGTGATTATATACAAAAAGTTTTAAGAGTATGTACAATTTCAGTAATATTATTGAGAGTAACTGTTCGGAATACTTCTGCATCCACTATGTAGTTGAACAGAGCAATGAATGAAAGTAGCTAAAATTTAACTGTGAAAAAACCTCACATGAAAAAGAAAGCCTAGTTAAGTGAAAAGAATGTTCAGAACTAGTAGGTTCAATCTCAGTTTCCAGACTAGTAACATTTTGCTTTACTTGAATCCATTTTCCATAAATGGAGTCATTTAGGGCTCTACTGCTTAAATTAACAAAATATGACTAGAATTAATTGTGTAACATTTCTAATTTAAAAAATTGACTTAATTGGGGTATAAGACATTTTACTAACTTGACCTTTTAGAAACAAAGATGAGGATAGTTTCATCAATAAAAAACAAATTGATAAAGGAAACCATTTGAATAAAACGGCTTTTGAGTTTCTCAGATAAAAGTGTCACAGATTTCTCAAAGCACATCTCTACAAATTCTAAATCTTGGTTTTACTGTAATTCGCATAAAATGTCTTAAGTAGCATATGTAAATATCCTTAGTAATAACTGAGCTCAAGTGCACTCATGTTTAGCAAAATTATTTCAGGGGGAAAAATGTCACAAATGTTTACCTGGCAAGGTTGTTTCATTTTAATGGCTATGACATGGTATCTGTAACAGCAGAGTTCACAGGTCCAAGAACCTCTCTCACTAATCCACTTTAGCAAGCACAGCTGATGTGTATACCGAACTGACCCATCGCATCGGCAGGGGTTTAACAGCTCCCCCTGAAAAGGAAACAACTCAGTATCATTATTTAGCTAAAACAAATCCAACCCTTGCTTTCTTTTCTTTCAAAGTCATTTACTCAGAAGGATACAAGCATCAGATTCTATCTTAGAAAATGAAATTAAATTTTTATACCTCTGATGGGAATGAAACTAAAGTCTTAAAACTATTTCAAAGATACTACTTAGAGTTATGACATAAATGTTCTACCAACATACAAAATGTCTGCAAGATATAGCTCCAAATACCCTTGGGGGAAAGCTGTACTATTAAATCTCTTTAATAACTTTTAAGTGGATGGTCAGATGCATTTCCTCTGCAGTTATTCTTGATCATTGCTAAAGAAGAAATGCATGCCGTCCCAGAAAGTAGCTTGCAATAGCATTATGCTTTTATTTTTTCTAAATGTAGCATCATAAATATTGACTTAGGGCACTATATTCCTGAAAGCCTGCATATTCTTATGCAATTTCCTTACTTATAAGTATATTAAACCTAATGTTTTCTCAGACCACACATTTTGTGAGAGATGTATTATCGTGTTATTTCCATGATTACTCGAATATAAGTTCGCATGCAACTCTAATGGAGCTTATAATTTTAGAATTGTGTTTCTAATAAAATATAAAGTACATTGTTGGCAAAAAATAGGCTTTCTTTCACAAGGTCAAAGTATATTTTTATTTCTCTTATGAAAAGTGTAACATTCTTCTCACATCAGTGAGACTGTCACCAAAATTTACAAAAAGGAAAGAAAGACTCTGCACTTTTTAGTTTTGACGTGACTCACCTCCAGTTTGTACCCTAAGGCTATCTGCTTCACGATACACTTGTAAATAAAGGACTATAGGTTTGTTTCTATGTATAAGCCAAAATCCATTTAGCAATTTACAAAAAAAAAAAAGTACTTATAGCATTATCATTAAAGCACCTGAGGAATGTGTAACTGCAAAACTAGGTAGAAAAAGAAGTGTACACCAAATTAAACACTGTGTTCGCCACCGGGACATTTTTATTCGCCTTCACAGAAAAGAAAAAAGAAACACACAGCAGCCGCCACTCAAGGACTCAGCGGAGAACTGAGCTGTGGGCGCTGTCCGTGGTGCTGAAAGGTCGGCAGCGCGAGAGGGAGCCAGCCCAGCCCCGACCGGAGCCCACCGCCCCCTGCCACGGGGTCCCGCCGGGCCTTACCTGCTCGGCGCCCTGGAAGCAGATCTTGCAGATGGGCTGGTGGTGCTGGTGCTGGTGCCCGGCGCGCTGATCTCCACCGCCGCTGCTGCTGCTGCGGCTGCTACATACCGAGCGCGTCTCGGGCTGGTCGCCGGCGCCCCTCCGCTCGCCCTCCCCGCCCGCGCCGGCCTCAGCTTCCCCCGGGTCGCCCTTCCCAGCTGCCGCCTCAGGGACAGCCGCCTCCGGAAGGCGCCTCGGACCTTCCCCGAAGTCGCCAGCCGCCGACACCTCCTGCCCCGCCGGCGGCAGGGGCAGCGGCGGTGGCTGCGGCAGCTCCTCCGCGCCCCTGTGCCGCGGGACCACCTCGGCTGGCGGCTCGTCGGGCCCCGCAGGGCGCTCGGGGGACGCGGGCGGCGCGGGCAGCGGCGGCAGGTAGCGCGGGGCCGCGGGGACCGAGGCCGGCTCTCCCGGCGGCGGAGGCGGCGGCTGCGGGGGAGGCGAAGGGGGCGGCTCGGAGTCCCGGCTCTCTGCCCCGTGGCGCCGACTGCCGCTGTGGCCGCCCTCAAAGCTCATGGTGCCGCCGCTGCCCTCCTGCCAGCCCGGGTGGCGGGCCGGGCTCGGGCTGCCGGCGAAGGGGGAGCGGAGGGGGCGGGAGGAAAGAGGAGGGAAGGAGGCAGGGAGGGAGGGAGGAGGGTGGGGAGAGGGGACTGGGGCGCCTGGGGCTGAGGGGCGGGACGGGGAGGGGACAGGAGGGCCCAGCGGCAGCGGCGGCAGAGGCTGCTGCTCCGCGGAGCCACCGGCTCGGCTCTGATGGAGGCGGCGCCGAATCCCGCGGCGCGTGAGAGCCGCGACGCTGAGGGGGCCGATGGAGGGGACAGGGGGACTGGGGAAAGGGGGGAGAAGCAGCGCAGAGGAGGAGGGTGGGCCGGAGGAGGAGGTCTTTGGGGGAGCTGGAGCGGGGTGGGTGGGGAGGAGCGGAGGGTCGTTCGGAGGGAGGGGTGATGTGCAGGGGGCGGGTGCAAACCCCGGGTGAGTTGCGGAGACGACCGACCGGAATTGGGAGGTGGGGGGAATCCCTCCGCCGCCTCCACCGACCCCGCCCCGGGGCCGTTCACGTCGGTTCCGGGGCGGATTGCCCCTCTCCTGACCGCGCGGCACTGCGGCTCTCGTGAGTTGGATGGTGGGGGGAGGGGTTGGAGGTCGCGGGTCCAGAAACCGTTACTGGGTGGACAAGTGGGAGGCGGCGGCGCTGGGCAGGATGGGGCCGGGATGATGGAAGCCAAGACCCGCGTGGGAGCGGGGTTAGCGAGCCTGGTGCCCCGGGCGCACCCGAGCCGGCTAACCCTCGGCAAGGAAAAGAGCCCGCCGGGCGCTGGGGACCAAATGACGCTCCCAGCTGATCACTTCCAGCCCTCTGAGCCCTCTGCTTCAAGGGCACTCTCACTGATCCTCTAGAGCCCCAAAAGCAGAAGTCTTTGGAACCTGCGTCCTCCCTCCGCCCTCCTCGCCCCCTCCCTCCTGCAGTGAGTATCCGGGTTTATCTGTAAATATTCTGGTGACACGGTACATATCATTTCCTGGAGTGGTTCCTCCTAGTGAACCATGGTGTCACGTCCTGTAGCGGCTTGTCACTTTCACCCTTGCCTTATAAGAGGTGACTTATGACACCTCTCCTGCAGAAGTTGCTGCAACCTTGGATCTCAGTTTTTCGCACCCGGAAGCCAGGCAGTTTCTCTATAACTCCACTCCGCAAAACCTCTCTAGGACTCATCATCTGGCAGGGCAACAGTCCCCTCAATTCTTTTCTAAAATAAGCTAGCTACCTTACCTGCAGAGAACTAGATGGAAAACCGTGCAGTAGTTTCCAAAATCGTACACTGTAAAATCATAGAGCACTGGATTTATACACTGCAGTGTGTCTATCCAAAATCACTGGTGATTTTCACTAGTGTAACCCTTTGATGTCTTTGACACAACAAGCTCGCTTTTGGGGCGGTATTCTTGGCTGCATTTCAGAGCTGAAGAGCCAGGATCATATAGGCAAAGTAACTTGTTCAAGGTCACAGAACTATTAACAAAGAACTTTTGAGCTCTTGACTTCATATTTTCCCACTCAAACATCAGATGATTATTTTTTTCCCAAACCACCCTCCTGCCTCCTAAAACAATTTTGTACTATGGTGTGTTTGATGTTCTTAAATGGTTAAGATAAACTACCAGCATAAATTAATTTTTTCATAATACATTTTGGCAGTAAGAAATAAATCTGGTTTGAAAAAAAGTCCAGCTTTTTTGACAGAAATTGTTTCCATTGGCAAGTAGAGAAAGAGGTAGTATAAAAGAAGTCAAGAAAGCTTTGTTACAAATGGCTCCGGATGAAATAGTTCCCAGGAATGTCTTCTAACACTTAGCCCTCTCAGGCTAGCTTATTTTTGGTAACAGAGTGGCAGGCAGCAAGCACATTTAAAAAGAATAATAGTAATCCCTGAATGCCCTAGGAACTTATCACATTGAAGAAATGTGGTTGTAGATAATGCTTTCATTTTCAGTCTTCACCATCAAAATGACATTGCACAAGATTGTATATTGCCATAGTCTTAAGATAATCATAAGCCTTGATTTTAAATTCTTGAATTAAAAGGTATCTAAATTGGTTTTTTAAAATCCCCTAAATAATTCAATTTACAACTAATACAGTTCTACCAAGTATGATAATGAACATTAGTATTTGAAGGACAGCATAAAAGCTGTCAGTTCTGGATAAACAATGCACAGTCACTCAGACAGCAAAATAACATGGATGGAAGAGGATACGGCCACAATGCTAGATGTGTCCTCTCAGCTGATTGTTTCTGAAAAGAAACTCCAGTAAGAGAAAATTAACTGTCCTTGATATGGTGAGTAGCCACACAAAAATTATTTCCTAGCGTGTGTGACCGCCAAAGCTGACCTCTCCTTGAAAAAGGGAAACTAGTTTATGACCTTCAGTTAACTCAGTGAGTCTTCAATGGATCAAGGGAAAACACCTTTGTAACTGTGGCTGCATCCTCTGCCATAAAAGTATAGAACTGTTAATATAGAACAGTGGGAACACAGAACGGATGAACCATTCTCAGCGGCTGGCACTTGTGTGGAAGAGCTGACCGAGAGACACAGAAATCACATAAAGAACAACAGGGCACCCGCAGCCACTGGCAGCCATCCAATAGCCTACATGCAGCCACCGACTGAAGAATGGATGAAGGGAGAGGCAATTCTATCAGTGTGAGTGAAGACCGAAAGGCACATCCAACCTGCTTTAACCTACATAAATGGGAAAGATATAAATAATATGACAAATGCTTGAAAAGCCTCCATTCTTTTGTCTCCCTTCTCCCCACCTGACCCACTCATACATGCACAGAGGGAAATGTCCCCTTTGCCAAAAGAGGTGTTTCATTATGAACATGCAAACTCAGGAGTCTCTAGACTTGAATCCAAGGATGGAGGGGAGGTGGGAGGGCCCCAGGCAATTACGTCGCCAAAAGTTCTTTGGTGATCTTAACAGATACCTATAGAATATTTTCCTTGAACTTCCCTAATGACCACATCCTGGAGATATCCCCTGAAGTCACCTCAGGGATATTAAGTAGAAAACAATCCAGGCCTCACTATGTCAGAGTTGTTTCAGAATGACCTTGAAGCTAGATTAGGTGTGATGACCTTGATGTGCCCTCCGATAGGAGGGTTAATAATAGGAGAGTTATCCTGGAGAGCTCTTTAAAACTGCTTAATTTAAAATTGCTTAATCTCAACTCTTAGAGGTGTTCCAAAATCGTTCCGTTGGTACTTTAGGGTGCACTCGTTAATCTCTGTGGCCACTGAATACAAGACACAGAATTCTCAGTTGTCTTCAAGTATCCGAGAGAAAAGAAATTAAGCAAGGTTATGTAGTATGAGTGGGAGGGTGATTTGTTAAGAGGATAGTCAAATGCAGTCTGTCTGTTGTGAGCTCTTGGTGCAGAGTATTGCTTTGTTATACAGCAGAACTGAAGCAATTCTGAAGTCAGCACCATATGACACAATGCCATGTGCAGAAAAGTCCACAATTTGTATGTCCTATTCTAACCTCTGCACTGAATTCCAGACTTCTGTGTCAAATCACCTCTGTGACTACACAACTTAAGATTATCTAAGAGCTGTTTCGAACTAACCCAGCCCAAGAGCAAACGACACCCTTAAACCTGCTTATTCCCTTCTTCATTATGCCAATAAACCAGCTGCTCATTCATCCAGGTACTTAAGTCAAAATCCTTATCGTTATCCCTTGACTTAAATTATTCATATCATATATTTGGTCTGTCAAAAAATTCTTTCAAATGTGCTTTCAAAATATACTTCAAGTTTTACTACTGCTTTTCACCTCTGCCCCCAGCATCTCAGCTCAAACCACCATGGTGCACCAGGGTCATCAAAATAGCCTCTAGTCTCCCTGCTTCTTACTCTTGAATCTGCCCCCTACAGCAGCCAGGATAAGCCTAGTCAAATTAAATCCAATCTGGTCAACCGCCTGCTCAGTACCCATCCACAGTTCCCATCACATTTGGTGCAATATCAAAAATCTGAGCATGTCCTACAAATCCTCAGTCTAGCTCCTGGCTATGCCTATAAAGACATCTCTATATCCTCTCCACCACTCTCTCCCTGGTCCTCAGTATTCATTCCTACCACACTGACCTCCTAGCCCCTCCCCAGGTACACTCCTTCCTCATTCTTCCTCCAGGTGTCACGGCGTACTTCCTTGCTTCACTCAGATCTCTGCTCTGAGGCACCTCATCAAAAAGACCTTCCTTAACCTTCCTATCTGAAGTAGAATCCTCCACTCCCATTTTAACTCTAACCTTTGCCCAGTTTTACTCTTTTTCATACTGATTTACTTTTCAACATGATATATTTACATATTGTGTGTATTTTGTTTGCTTTTTTTTCTCATTTAACATCTTCCTCTGGAACACTGGCTTGACTGGAGACTATTTCATTCACTGCTCTGTCCCCAGTGCCTAGAACAGTGCCTGGTCAGAGTTGTGGTCAGTTAGTACTTTTGAATAATTATATGAATAATTCAGGCAATCAAGCAGATAATTATTAATCAGTTTGTGTGTTTAAGGCACTGTGCAGCTGGTGAAACCCTAATTTCCAGGTGGGAATGCAATCTGTAGGACAAGGGAGGGAGCAGTCACAGCACTCTGGTGCACGCCATGCAATGCAATTTTTTTTCATTGCTTAACCAAATTAAAATGATTCTGTTCTGTACTAAGAAGTAATTTGTATTCACTGACTAATCTGTCATTTTCTACCATGTATAAGTGAAATTAAAGTCTTGGTTGACCTTGATCTCATGTTCAGTGAAGTCATCAGAAATTTGAAAATGCACACCATTGGTCTTAAGGGAAAGTGAAGGAGTGTGGGTGGATGGTCTCCATGTCTGACTGGTCTCACTGATCACCCATCATGCTCCTCATTTGTTTATACTACACTGCATTCTAGCATCTGTCAGTTCTACCTGTAAGTTTGAGACCATACTTTCCTTCAACCTTTCTACCTTTGCCTTTGCATCTCTCCACTCTCCCCTACCCCGCTGGCTCTTCCACTCATAAAGGCTTCTGTATCTAAGCTGATGGGCCAGTCCTCTCTCTACCCTTACTAGATGCCTTAATCCTCACCAACGTCCTTTGACCTGGCATTTCTCTAAGAACTTGGTGAGCTCTGAAAGCACACAGATAACTAAACTCTGCATACAAGTACTATTGAAGTTATGAGATAATTAGCTTCCTAATTCCTACCAAAAACACCTCCCCCAAAATGCTTTGAGACCTTCAGAACAATAAAAGAACATCTTAAAGTCACGTTGGCTTTGTAAAGGATCATATTGAATTTTTAAATATTAGAAAATATAACCAAGCATTACTTTTACCCTTAGTCTCCCTACCTTGAAACTGGGAAATGCAGAAGGGCATTTTATCTGACAGGTTGAAGGCACAGAGGTATGCTGAATCACTGGGTACACTGGATATCCTAAGCCTGACTGACATCTGGAATGCAATTGAATCACTGTGACCCGATAGGGCCACTCGAGCTTTGGAAAGCTCTTGAATAAAGCTGGTCCTGGTTCCCCTCGGCCCAAAATCTTCTATTTTTCTACCAAATTCACATATTAAATATGGTTTTGTGACCTCTGTTGTATTATGCCTTCCATTGTGGTTCAGTATTCACTTATATGTGTGGGTTTTTTTTCCTCTTGTGTTAGATTGTGAGCTACTTGGACTTTGAACCTATCTGTTTAAGTGAACCTTTTATTTGCATATACTATAATGACTGACATTAGTGACAGCTCAATAAACGTGCACTAAATGAGTAAATATTAATACAAATCTCAATTCAAGAGAAATATTATTTACTTGTTAAAAGTTACTAACAGAGTTTCATACCAATAACAACTTAAAGGTAGCTATGCTTCCATGATGTTTGGATGGACAGCGGTAAATTAGTTTATATACTAGACAGAGAACTTGCTAGACAGAGACAAATCCTTGTATGAATAAAGGATTCAGAGTCCCTAAGATCAATCCAAGATTAATAAGTTCAGTAAAACACTGACTGTCCATTCTCTTCTCCTTTCCCCTGCCTACTCTCCCTCAGGATACTTAACTCACTCACCTGGGACCTGATCAGTTTCACCACCATTCTGAGATGAGTGGAGATGCAGCAAGAAACATGCAAGGATGCTAGCTGGAGCTTGGCTTCAGTAGGGTACCAGCCTGAATCCTTATTGCTCTACCCAAAGAGTCCTGGAGTCTCTGATTTTTCCCCAGGGCTTCTGCCTAGATTAGGAACACTGGTCTGTTTCCCTCTGCCTTAGAAAAGTCCTTATTCAGGCAAGAAGAGGAGACAATTCCATGTTTACCCCAAATCACAAATTTTATAGCCCACCCCCAGTTCTACTTCAATCCATCAGACTTTAAAGTTTTCAGGAAAGGATTGTGATTGACTCAGTCTGCTTTGGTGAGCTGCTGACCAGTCACCGAAGTTACCTTCAGCCTAGTTACAGTTGTTACAGGTAAACAGCACCTCCTCAAAGGAAGAGAAATGTTCCCAGGGGAATGACTGCTTGACAGATACAAGTAGATGCCTGCTCTCCCCAGATTGTGGAATTTGACATCTAGCCCTTACACTTTATAGTACTTGTCAACTCCTTCCTCCCGTGAAACTGAAGTCCTGAACTTAGCCCTGCCCGGCTAAGCCAACAACATGAAACTGCTCACCAACAGATACCCAGAAATGCAAAACCAAGAGTTATAAACCGCAGCTATCTGCAAGGTTTCTTAAATGCAGGAAGTTTTAAATAAGTGGGCATAACTACATACAGTTAAAGAAGAATAATCTTTGATGTTATAGGCATGAGCTCAATATGCTGGTGTGTAGGGGGGTGGCTGAGGGAATGAGTGAACGATTGGGTAGGGGAATCCCACAAATAATGAATATCATCAAAGAGGGATTGAGTGCAAACCATGAAACACCATCTCTTTCTGAAAGTGACAACTTTTGGTAATGCATTTTGAGACATGGGTGAACCTGACCTCAAAAAAGCCATATTCCAACTGAGAAGATAAGTACATAGATATAAACAAGTTACATAGACTAAGAGTTATAGTAGGAGGATTGAAGTGTTTTAGAAATACAAATATAGACAATTCTGCATGAGAAAGATGATTCAACCTAAGAAAATGTTTCTCAGAGTGAGTCATTTGAGCTGGGCTTTGAAGGCTAGATAGGAGTGTGCCAGGTGTGCCTCATGTCAGCAACTAACCCAAGAGGATAGAGAACTTCTGTAGATATCAGACTTCAGTGTGAGGACTATAGAGACAAGGACGGATGAGACAGGATATGATTCAAAGTCATAAAAAATGAAGATGGTGATAAGTAGGATAAAAGTGAACCTACTATATACTGAAATACTGGAAGAGACGCATACTTTCTGTTGGAAAAATATCACTATAAGGCATCATATGCAACCAGAACCACCTCAGAACCAGGAAATAAGCAAATCGGCCTCCAAAATCCACTGCAGCCCACCCCACGCACAACTGCATAAAAATCTACTTACAAATGCTTCCACTTTCCCATCAGGTGAAACCACTCGATCTGTTTTATTTGATTTTAAATATAATCCTTATAAACATATTTACCTAATTTCTCTGTCCACAGCAAATTACAAATAACAAACTTGGAAATGTAAGCAGAAGAGCAGCTTCGGGAAACAACAGCTAATGTTCTGCCCTCCTCGCACAGAATCAGACCCACTAATTTTAAAATCTCCTCAGGAAGAGTTTATGTAAAAGCAGATAGCTCTATGCGCAGTGTAGAAAGCCGCTGGAGGTCTGTCTGCTTTTACACTTGCACAATCATTGGTACTTGTAGTAAAGGATGTGAACATTCAAAAAAAGTTTACAGCCTGAACTGTGTGTGTTGATTAAGTAAAGCATGATGAGACATGCGTTCATAAGATTCCCTTCCAATAGGGTTAATTACGAATTTTCACTACTTGAAATAACCATTTGGGAAAGTCTCCTTATACTCCTTGGGGCAGCTCCACCCCCCCACCCTGGCCCTGCCCGGATTCAACCGCGCTGTTCCCTTGTGAGCATGCGCCGCTTGCGTCTCCCTCTTACTTGCTCCACCTTTCTCCAACCGGCAGATCACAAGTTACTTGAGGCCAGATCATTTTTTATATATAAAATGTATAGTTTGTCCCCAGTGCTTAGTAAAAATGCATTGATAAGTAATGGGTATTCAAAAAAGTGTTATGAAATGAACAAGAGAAAAATGAAGTTTTTTAAACACTTAGGTGGTTTCCCTATCTTGGCTATTGTGAATAGTGTTGTAATGGACACGAGAGTGCAGTGTTAAAAGATAGACTGAGGCCTGTTAAAAATTTTAAGCGCTTATTTGAGTAAAAATTGATTCAAATGGTGCAGTATTCAATCTGACAGATGGAAAGGAGCTTCAAGGATCTGTGCAAAATGGAAGACTTTATAAGCAGAAGGGAGCAGGGACAGGGAAGTGATACCAGGTTAAAAAAAGTGGATTGGTTATTGCAAAGTTACTTTCCTTTAGGGGACGGCTGGGGGCTACCAGGCAGATTACCTGACTAGTGCTGATTAGGTGATCCCTGATGGGCTGGTTTAAAATTTCATTTCTGGAAGAGCTGAAGATACACTTAAGTCTTAATTTGGTGACATGGAGCTTAGCAGGAAAAGACAGGGGATGGGGGTGTTATATGCCTGACTTTCTGAGATTGATATCATGAAATGTCATAATCACATGCTTTCAAAATTGTTTTTTGATGCTACTGGCAGAGAAAAAATAACAGGAGTGGGGCAGAGGGTGTGGGGTAGGCATTGAGTGGAGTAAGTATTGCATTCCCTGGTGGAACATTAACCTAAAACAATAAAACAGCCAGTTATTTTACCAGCAGTTTATTCGGGAGCAGCAAAGAATTGCAATTCAGGATATGCAACTATGGAGAACCACATGCAAGTCTGGTAAAGCAAAGGAGAGGAAACTCTTTTATAGAGCAGAAAGGGAAGTTGGAAGGGGCTGTTATAAATAAAAAGTTCATTGGAGGAAACTGGGGGTTTGAAGTGCAGTGGCTTTTCACTGGCTGAGTTGTGACAGTCTCTCATTGGCTGAGCTGTTGCCAGGAAAGGAGAAAATCTTTATTCCTCCTGCTGGTGGTAGTAAAGTAGTGTCACTTCCTGCCAGAGACACAGGTATGTCTCTTCCTATTGGGATCTATATTGACGTCCAGTGGTACATGCATGACAGCTCTCCCTTCTAGTCTCCGATTCCATTTTAATGAGGTTTCCCTCTATTAATTTTCACATCCTTATCTGTACACTGACTGAAAAAAAAGAAATCCTGCTGTAAAAGGCCTATTCACTGTAATGCTTCAGAGAATAATTCATTCATAAATCATGATTGAAAATAGAAACACAAGCCTAAAACACCCTAACTCTGTGTTTCTCAGCAGGGAGCAACTTTGCCCCTTCTGCTCCCCATCTCCAGGGGACACTTGTCCACGACTGGAGGCCATTTTTGTTATCACAACTAGTAGGGCACTGCTTCTGGCCTGGAGTTGGGTAGAGGCCAAGGATGCTGCTGAATATTGTACAATACACAGAACAGCCCCCACAACAGAGTTATCTGGCCACAAAATTTAATAGTGCCAAGGTAGAGAACCCCCACCCTGGCTAATAGTAGAATTTTCCTCAAGATCTGAGTAAAGGAGAAATAGTTTTAAAATTTTTTAAAGCAATGCTAAAAAGGTAATAATAAACTGTACAAAGAAGGATTTTTTTTCAGAATTTAAAAAAAAATGAAAGGTTAAATATTAGAATTTTTTTAAATCTTGGAAGAAATAGAAACAATTAAGAAAAGAGGACACTGTCCAAAGACTGATTGAATAGGTTATGCATTATACAAGAACATATCCTTAAAATAAATGTCTAATTTAAAATAGATTAAAGTAATGCATGGACATGAGGTAACTGGTGACAGTCACTTTCTTTCAGCTTATTTTTTATCTTTTCCAAAGCTCAGTGAACAGACTTCCCACTGATTTCAAAGGATATTTTGGTTTTGAGATTAGCTTTATGGAAGTTAAAAATGAGACTTTAAACATGATCGACTTCTGTTAATTTAGATTTTAAAACTCCCAAAATAAAAGGCATTCTACTAAACAACAGTAAATATTTTGATGATAGTGATGAGAATGATACCTGTATTTCTAGGAGAGGTGTTAATGATAATAAGAAAAAAGTCCAATGATTATTGAAAAGTGTTATCCTAATAAAGTGAGCTTAAAAACAAAAAGATGCAAGAGAAATCCCCAATCATTAATGAGATCCTGTTAGTAATTCTTAAACAGACAAAAAAAAAACATTTAACATGATATTAATTACATTTTTCAAATATTATCATTTATTTATGAAGAGGAGCAGAATATGCCACCCCATAAGATGTCTCTTTGGCATAGGGATTATCTTGAGCTGATTATTTTTAAGAAATATCAGACTTAGGGAAAGCTCTGAAAATGAAGAATTTACTCTTTGTAAGAGACATTTACATCTATAAGGGAAATCTCCATTTTTAAGGGTGTTTCCCTCTCTGAACTAGGAGGCAAAGGATGATTCTAAATCTCTAGGAACTCTTCTCAGTCGAGAAGGCAATGATCTAACCCTGCAAAGCAATCTTACTCTTGTTTACTATGCTTTTGACACCTCCAGTAACTGCAACCCCCACCCCCAACATCTTTCTTTTGTCTTTAGCTGAAGATGGTATTTAAGGTGGTGATTTGGGCCATTTCCAGGGAATTAGTTTTCCTGGGTATCTCACCTGGGGACAGGGGTAAACGTGTCATTCTATTTCTGTTTGTTCTTCTCCTGCTAATCTTTTACTAGAGGGAGTTTTCAGCCAAGAACCCAGAAGGGTAGAGAGAAAATATATTTCCTCCCTTACATATATGTTATTCATTGACCAATAGGAGGGGACATAAGGACCAAGAACACCCTTAATATAATGAGAGCACCCTTAACATCATAAGAAATCTTCTCTACAAGCTAGTCTTCAGGAATGCACACTCATCAGAAAGATTTTCTTTAGTTAATTAATTAAACCTTCTAGTCCTCTCAAACATTATGGGAGTTCTACTTTACAGAGTATATTTTGATCTTTTTTTCTATATCCTTCTAAAATATACTTTTTAATGGCAAGACGGCACTATGTATTACATGGATGTCCCGTTCATTTATTTTCTGCTAGGATATTTTGGTTATTGCCTATTCTTTTCTCTTTTTTCTGTTTTGTTTATCTTTGTGTTTTGTTTTGTTTTGTTGTTTTTGTGGGAGAAGGGAAGGGCAAGGGCTGTTATCAATAATGTTTGTATATGCATCAATACAGACATTTATCTTTGCATTTTTCTATTTATTTCCTAAAGAAAAAAAAAATCACTAAAGTAGATTCCATGGGCCAAGCAGTACAAAACTGAAGCCGCAGTGGAATTAAACAGTATAAATGTAAAACCAAACTGCAGTTACTTTTTTGAAACACCAAAATAAATAAGTGCTCATTTTCAGATGGTTACATTGTTAACTCCATGCTAACACTTACAATGTTATGAATGCTGTCCCCCAGGACTTGGGCTGCCTTTGCTCTTAATGCATTTGCTTGTGACACGACCAGATCTATTATGTCCCTAATGTCTACATCTGTTTCATTGACTTCCTCATCTTCACTCTCCTCTTACGCAACAGGGGTCTATATTTTTCTTGAATGTTCCAGATGGCTCTGCCTTGAACTTTGAGATTCTCAACAGCTGCTGGCTTTGCTTGTTGAGATAGACCCTTGATCTCAGCTTCCCCCAAAACTATGTAGGTACCTAAAGCTGGGTGGAGCAGCTCAGCATGGCAGCTTGCTACATCAACTGAGCAAATGAGAAGAGCCAGAGAGAAAGAATCCAGCAAGAGGGAAGTCAGACTATTTAAACTCCTCTAGGAAGTGATAGTCCACCACTTATATTGTATTCTATTTGTTAGAAGCAAATCCCTGGGTCCAGCCCACACTCTAGGCCCTTTCTCTTTCTTCCTTTCTTCCTTTCTTCCTTCCTTTCTTCCTTTCTTCCTTCCTTTCTTCCTTTCTTCCTTCCTTTCTTCCTTTCTTTCTTTCTTCCTTCCTTTCTTTTTTCCTTTTCTTTCTTTCTTTCTCTTTCTTTCTTTCTTCCTTTCTCTTTCTTTTTTCCTTCCTTCATTCCTTCCTTCCTCCCTCCCTCCTTTCCTTCCTTCCTTCCTTGTTATCGAAGCATAGTTGATTTACAATATTAGTTTAGGTATATAACATAGTGATTCAATATTTCTATAGATTATATTCCATTTAAAGTAGTTATAACATATTGGCTATATTCCGTGTTTGTGCATGTGAGATTCCCAAGTCCCTCATCATGCCCTTGGGAACCTGGGATCCTAAGGAACCTTATATCTTGGGATGATCTCCAGCCCAGGGCCCGTTCCAGAGGCCTCCCACGTCAGAACTTCTCCTTCACAATCCCAGGGGCATTGACCTGGGAGTCAATTCCAGAGGCAGCTTCTCTCTAGAGGTACAATTGGGGGAAAAAAACAGTTCTTTCTTACTGTTGACTTTTCAGTTTCTAGCAGACCACCAGAACCCGTGTTCTCTCCCAGTCCTGTTAATTTTTTGGAGCTCAAGGTACAGTGCAATTTCTCAGCTTCATTAGCATTTACTATTAATCAATTACCAACTGCTTTGTATGTTACAGAATTTTAGGTTTTATTATGCCACTGGCATCCCCACTGGCTTTCCAATATCTTATGGATTTTCTTATATATTTCTTGTTTTATTTTAATATGGTTTGAGAAGGGAAAGTGATAACTATGCCCCTTATTATGTAAACTGGACCAGAACCAGAATTCTTTGTATAATAAGATTGCCTGTGTTCAAAGTGAGACTCCATCATTTACCAGCTCTATGACCCAGAAAAATTACTGTGCTTCAGTTTCCTCATTTGCAAAATGTAATAGAACATAGTATTGCCATATAGAGAACCTGTATAGGACACTCTATAAATGCTAGCTGTTGTTATTATTTTGTCTGTAATTTATATTGTAAAAGTTATCTTTTACTTGTAATACTATAGGTTTATGTTTACACAGACATGGGAGTGTGTGCCCATATCTTTATGCTTTTCAATAAGAAACGCTAGCACTTACATAGTGCTTACCATGTACCTTTTAAGCACTTCACATATATTAATCTATGGTTCTGAAGGAGGAACTGCAATGGAAATTAGAAAGTATTTTGAACTGATAATGAAAACACAACCTAATAAAACTTATGGGTTGCTTTTTCCATTATGTTTCCTAATTAACCATCCCTGGTGTCTTAAAAATGTTTTAGTTTCTGTTCACTTATTTTGAATCTAGTTTCAATGCTGAACAAAGCCTCAGGCAAAGGGCTTATGAGCTATTACTTTATTAGGAATTACCATTCCCGGAAGCAGGAATGAGGCCCAAGAGGAGTGAAGCAGGGGAGATGGGAGACCTGATGTGAGCACACACCACCAAGACGGCTGCCTATAAGTGTGCTGGCTCAAAGCCCAGACCCGCCCCCGAGGAGCTGTGCAAACTGCACCCCCCGACAGGTCTCTGGGGGACGAAGAGGATAGGGGAGAAAGGGACATTCTTTGGAAAGGAAGGGGAAATATTTTATCTACCAGTTTCCATCTTCTTCTTTCTCTCTGGAATATTAGCTCCTCAATTCCCAGTCTTGGCTGAAATCCAACCCAGTAAGCTCACTTCTCTCCAGGAACTTGGCCCCTCAAGTCCAAGCTGCTTCAGCTGCCTCTGAGGCCTTCAAACAGAATCCTTTTTTTCAACATATCCAACTTTTCTGTTTCTTCTCATTGAGACATTAGTCTACCACAAACCCAACCAATCAGATCAGAAATGAAAACTCACCTGTTTTCCTTTGTAATTTTTTCATTGCTGTTTTTCCCTAAATAAGAGTTTTCATTTTGATTAATTCTTGACCTAAGAATCATTAAGAACTATGTTGGGCTTTGTTTTTTGTTTTTTGTTTTTTTCAGTTAAAAACAAATTGCTGTGGAACAAATTCTCTAAATGACAAAATCGTTAATTCTCTTAACAACTGGGTTGAAACAATAACATATTATCTCACCATTTCTGTGGGGCAGGAGTCTGGGCAGGACTCAGCCGAGTGTCCCTGGGTTTGTCCCAGGCTGCAATCAAGGTGTCACCCAGAACTGAACCACCTCAGAGTGCCACTGGGAAAGGATCTGTCTCCAAGCCCACTCATGTGGTTGTTGGCAGAATCCCATTTTTCCAAAGGATATTGAAGTAAGGGTCTCAGTTCCTCCCTGCCTGTGCCCTGAGATGTCTTCAGCTCCTTGCCAGGTGGATGGCTCAACGTGGCAGGTTTCTTCATCAACTAAGCAAGTGAGAAGAGCCCGAGGGAGAATTCAGCAAGAGGAAAGTCAATCTTTTTTGTAACCTCCTCTTGGAAGTGATATTACATCACTTTTATCGTATTTTCTTTCTTTCTTTCTTTCTTTCTTTCTTTCTTTCTTTCTTTCTTTCTTTCTTTCTTTCTTTCTTTCTTTCTTTCTTTCTTTCTTTCTCTTTCTTTCTTTCTCTTTCTTTCTTTCTCTTTCTTTCTTTCTTTCTTTCTTTCTTTCTTTCTTTCTTTCTTTCTTCCTTTCTTTCCTTACTTTCCTTTCTTTCTTTCCTTCCTTCCTTCCTTCCTTCCTTCCTTCTATTGAAGTACAGTTGATTTATAATAGTGTATTAGTTTTAGGTGTAGTTATACACATAGTTATACACATACAGCATAGTTATACAATTATTTTTATAGGTTATACTCCATTTAAAGTATTATAAAATATGGGCTATATTCCCTATGCTGTACAGTATAACCTGGAAGCTTATTTACTTTACACGTAGCAGTTTGTGCCTCTTAAGCTAGGCTTTTTCTATGTTTGAAGAATCTCCTGTGGTATTTGGAAAAGCCTGCGTACCTCTACAGAAAGTGAAAATGTCAGACACCACGGATTCACCGCTTTCCTGGTGGCTGGCCTACAGGTACATGATCTATGTGTAGTCACTGAGATGTGCCGCTGCAGACTTTGAAATAAATCAATTTATGGGAAGAAACAGTGGGGCAGCTGCATCTAAGTACCAGGCGCAGCGGTGAGGTGGAAGCACTTCAGATCGAGCATTCAGTACCTCAGCGGTCCAAGCTGTAATATCTTGACCTGATTATCTGCCTACTTCCTGGTTCCCTAGATTCTAAGCCTAATTCTCGGACTTTCTTGGAGATATTGTGAGCTACTCAATATTTTTAAGTAAATTCCTTTCTTTGTTAAATTAGCCAGAATTATTTTCTTTAGCTCGTAGTGGAGAAAACTGAGTGCTAAATTGTCCTCATCATCGTAGTATTCCATTCCTTCTTGCGTCTCCATTGAGATCAGCATCTCACCATCTCTGCTCTTTGTCCTCTACTTTCATTTCTTTTCGTTTTTTTTTTTTAAATTTTTGCTCACCGATTTTGTATTTTTGTCCTTTCCCTGTGTACACTAAGATATTTGTGTGTGTCTTTCATCTAATGATTTATTTTTCCAATGACAATTTGACTTCTGTAATTTCATTTTTGCATCATTTTCAGTCTTCCCCATTGCAATTAAGTTACTTCTTATTTCTACCTGCCTCTCAGGTGTATCCCTATTCATGCAAGAATGGAATTTTCATCTCTTCATTGATCTCTTATTTCACAAAATTTATCTACTCTTAAATTTTATTGAGTATGAAAGCAAATATTTCCCCAGATTAACCTCTGTTTTCAATAGTAAATTTTTACATGTAGAATTTTCCTGGAGCTTAAGTGCTATGTTCTCTTCCATTTAAGGTGCAGAATCTTTTCAAAGATCCATTGTTATGAGAATAAATTCTACTTCAGGGCATTCACTGTCACCTGGTTGCTGCTAGAATTCTTTCAGATTTCACCTAGAGAGCATGATGATATACAAACATTTTTAAAAAATTAGATTAAATCTAAACTCACGGGAAAAATATGGTATATTCTTTATAGTGTTGACTCCCAGACAGGAAACTTCAAAAGTAGAATGTGTTGTTTATAAAATAGGTTAACATATAAAAAATTCTACCATAACATGATCAAAGTCAACTGACAAATAGCAAACTCCAAAAAAAGGCAGTATTCGAAAAAAGATTAATGTCCTTGATGCCCATAAATATATATATAATTCTTACTACAAATTTTATTGATTTATTATCGATTATTGACAAGGAAGAAACCAATAAGCTTATAGACATGGGCAAATTTCATGAATAGATAATTCACAGGGAAGGAAATATAAATATTTTTGAACTTATGAAAAGATAGTCATCTCAAAATAATAGAATTGCAAATGAAAGCTATAATATAATTCCATTTCTTACCTATCATCTTGGCAAAATTATGTGGCATACTGAGTGAGCAAGGGTTTGGAGAAATAGTTACATCATGCATTGTTATTGGTAGTATAATATTTGCACAGTCTTTATGAATGTTGTCAATATCTTTTAAAATCTAAAATGTGTAAACCTTTTGCCTCAGCAATTCCACTTGAGGGCTTTTCCCCTACAGATGCACTTACACATATGCTTAAAGACATTCTACTGGACTGTTAATTGTGACATTTTCTGCAGTAACAAAAGGTTAAAACAACTTAAATTTCCATCAATAAGAGAATGGTAAAATAAATTATAGTACATTATATGATGGAGTACACTGCAATGCTGAAAACACTGAGATGGCTCTGGTCATTCCAACGTAAAATAATTGCCAAGATACGTTGGAAATGGTAGGAAAGAAAACAGTGTCCTGGACAGTGTTTACATCATGTTATCACCTAGAGAAATAAAAAGGAGGCACCTACCTAAATGCTGGGTGTGCACTGAATAACTCTAAAATGATACAAGAAACAAGTCATATTGTTGAATCTTGGGAAAAGCACTGTGGGACAAGTGGGCAAGGGTGGGATACAGCGATATTTTCACTACCTGCTTTCTGTAACATTTGATACTTGACCACACACATGATTTCAAAAATGTAATAATTAAAGTCTGTATGAGCTTGCATGATCCAGTTGCCCACTTTTTATGTACAAGTGCTTCAACTGTTTTGCTTGTGTCTTTTAATGGTAAAAATCCAGGCAGGTGGAAGTTTTACTTGGGAGCCTAAGGTTCTCAGGCAATTTTATGAACCAAATAAAGGCTAATTTTTAAAAAAATAATGGAAGCAAAATTATTTGCAGAGGTATCTTGGCAATAAATTCATTCGATAGTAAAATAGCTTTGAAGAATAAGAGCTGATGTTCAAATGTTGGTCCTTTGAAATTAATATTGATTCAGAACTTGAGCAAATGACATTTAAAAAACCTGTTCAATCAAGAGGATGCAGGCCCACATGCCTCCGTATGTGTGGATTCCCAGTACACATGTGGTACCTTCTTATCTTCCTTGCAAATTATCAGGACTTTGATCTTTGCTCTGAAATTATTTCACCCGTGTTGATGATTTCATATTAAAAAAAAAAACTTGGCTTTACTTTTGCATTTTCTTTCATTTCTTCTTTTTTACCAGTTAAATTTATTATATTTTCATCTGAGTGGGTGTTTTCTCTTTATTAAGACTGCTGGACTGAGTTCATAATGTGCAGTTAATCTATAGCAGTCTTTAAAATAATATGCCAAGACTTTGAAAGGATTGGAGTTTTATGAGTAAGAGTCACTGCTTCATTTGCAAAATTGTATTTAGGGAAAAAATTAAAGGGTCTTCAAGCCATTTTTCTCTCTAATAGACTAAGAATCAATTGAGTTAAAAAAAAAACAGACATACACACCTGTATCTAATGGTGTTGTCTTGTCCAGATATTTCAGAAATGTTTTTGCTCAAAATAAATGAATAATAATTGTTGAAGTGGGAATTCAGATTCAGAAGGAGTTTGTTAAATCAGCCTCTTTTATGTAGGTTTAAATTTTTCACTTAAAAAAATTTTTTTTCAAAGGCTGTTTACCCAGACACCTAGATTTATAATCCCTCACTTCCCCTAACAGCACCTCCTTCTCTTCCCTCTCTTTCCCTCTTCCCTGCCCTCCCCCAAAAGAAAGAGCTGGATGAGGTCACTCTGTGAAAGATGGTTTATTCATTCAACAAATTTTTCCCAAGGACTTCTCTGTTCTAGGTTTGGTGACCACAGTGCAAACAAGACAAAGTTCCAGACTTCACAAGGCTTAAATCCTAGAAGGGAGGGCAATAAATAAACAAAAACCATGCATAAGATCAGATAGTAATTCATTGGTGTACAATCACAAAATTTAGTAACTTAAAATGACTTATTTGTTTGTGAGTCTGTGCATTGGCAATTTGGGCCAGGATCAGCTGGGAAGATTCACTTACACCAGGAGAGATCAGTTGGGTTCATGTATGTGTGTATATATATATATTTTAATTGAAGTACAGTCAGTTACAATGGGTCAATTTCTGGTGTACAGCACAATGCCCCAGTCATACATATACGTACATGTATTTGTTTTCATATTCTTTTTCATTAAAGGTTATTCATGTATATATTTGTAGTTAGTTGTAGTAGATTGGCAGTTGGCTTGGATTGTAGGCTGGGCACCTCAGTTCTCCACCACATGGCCTCTCCAGTAGACTAGCTTTGGCTGATTCAAATGATGATCTTGGAATTCTCAGCCCAGCAAGTGAAGGCAAGACCTAAAGCACAAGGAATTTTAAGTCTACGTGTGAGTCACAGACTTTGTGTAAGTTGTATAGGTTAAAATTTCCCTCTCTTAATTACACAGAGAGGGAAATCATTGCATCTATTTTTGCAGAAAAATATTCCACATATATCATGTACCAAGGATGCCAGATTCAGGCATCTGCATGCAGGTATGGACCACTGGCTACCATGATGGACTGCTTATATTTTGCTTCTACATGTCTCAAAGTACATTTATTTTTTAAAAAAAAATTTTTTTTTCTTGTCCATTGCAAAATGCTGCATTAAACAAAGTTAAACAGCTATTATTATTATTATCATTATCATTAATATCAACATTACTCAAGTCTTCCCAGGGAGTACCAGGGAGTTTAATACACCACCATCGAATGGGAATCCCTAAAATGGGCCATTTCCTTTGTTGCATTTCACAGACTTTTTTGACCACAAAGTATCTCCCAAGGCAGATGATACCTGACTCCAGACAATTGTTGCCATCAAGATTGTGGGTTCAATATTTCTAGATCTTCCAGGGATTCAAAAAATGCAGGAAAGCTTCCTTGATGTGAAATTTCCTAATGTTTAGATATTGACATATTGTTCAAATATCTTTTAAAGATGCACTATAAATACATTTTTAAAAATAAGCAAAATACAACTGCAAATCAAGCATGGCTAGTTGGTGACTTTAAAGGACCAAGGTGACTCTTGGGAAAGAACTCGTGCTGATGGAAGGCAGAGTGGAAGCTCAGAGGTTTTGTGAAAGGACAAAGGCACAGATAGACGGGAAGGACTGGCTCTGAGCACAGCACGGAGTCTGTCACTCAGGCTGATCTCAGCTCAGTACAAGGCCTCACATGAGTCCCCCTAAGGGGAGGACAATACAAAATTGAAAACAAGCAACAAACTGTTCTTGATAACCTCCAGGGGCACCAAGAGCTCAGGGAGTGAGTATCTGTGTTGAAAACATTGGTGGCCTCAGCTCTGGACTCTCAGCTTCAATACTCTAGGCCTTGGTGTCCCAAGGAATCAGCAGGACCCTCTTCCTGATGGGTCCACTTCTCACTGATCGTTGCTTGTCAATGGGAACAGAGATGGAGAGAGGCGATTCTCCCCCTTAACTTTCCTACTTGAAGGAAGCTTTCTCCCTGAAGCACATTAACTGTGTCCATTCTTTTTCCCCATCTGATCTGATATATATTCAAAACTCCTGACCTTTAAGGGCATTAAAGCTACTCCTCTACGCCACCCACCCCTCCCCAGATTTCTGTTTATGCTTCCACCTCTATTGTAGTAAATTGTTTTTTCCAGAGCTGTGCCATCCACATGCTCTAATGCAATGTGACTTTGCCAGTCCCCCATCAACAGGTGGAGTCTATTCCTTTCCCCTTTGAATCAGACTGGCTTTGTGATTCTCTTGCAACCAATCCAATGGGAGGAAGTCACTCTGTATGACCTCAAAAGGGGCCCGCAGCTGTTGTCTGTTTCTCTTGGTTCCCTGGATCCACTGCAGGTTTTCTCAACCTCAGCGCTATTGATATTCCAAGCTGAATAATCATTTGGTGGGAGGAGTGGGAGGGGGTTGTCTTATGCATTGAGGATATTTAGCAACATCCCTGGTGTCTATGTATTAGATGACAGCAGTACCTTCTCCCCCAGTTGTAACAATCAAAACTATCTCCAGATAATATCACCAACTGTCCCCAGGGAGGGGAAGCTCACCTCCTGCTGAGAATCTGTTCTGTAGGAAGCCAAGTAAAATTTAAGAAACTCAACTACTCAAGACCACCATGCTGGAGACATCACATGTAGGTGTTCCAGTCCACAGTCTCAGCTGGGGCCCAGCCTCCCAGCCACCCCCACCAAGCCACTAGGTTTGTGAGTGGAGCCGTCCTGGACCCTGAGTGACCCGTCAGCCAGCTGAGTACCACTGAGTAATATCAGTCAACGTCACTAGAAGCAGAAGAATTACCCAGCTGAGCCCTGCCTGAATTCCTTGCTACAGAATCTGTGACATTTAATTTTTAAAAGACTGCCTTTTCCACCCACTGAGTTTCAGGATATTTTGTTATGTAGTACTAGTAACTGGAGCACCTATATAGATGAAAAGTGAGGAGATATGATGGAATTTAACAAAATAAAGAAAATGGTGTTCATTGCTTGTCCTTAGATGTTTATTATAATTTTTATAATTTTCTGTGGAGCAAACAAAGTTGCTCTCACTCATGTAACACATATTGATTGAGGACCCATGTTTGTGCCAGGAATCATGTTGGACCCTAGAGACAAGAAAACAAATATAACATTTTAAATCATTACGTCTGTGTAATTTCCTTCACGTGTCCTGTGAATCTAACCAACATTCTCACTTTTATGAGTTAATGACCTTGACATGACCTTCACTCTTCTGTTTTTTGCCTCTGCTCATGCCAGTCTTCTTCCTGGAACTTATTCTTCCCTCTCCATTTTCTTAAATCTTGTCAGCTTTAGGGCCAAATCCAATACCACCTCCTTCACAAAACCTTATTCTATCCCTTAGGCTGAATTACTTTCATCCTTTTTTTTTTTTTTTGACTTTCACTTTTTCCTCCTCCTCTCCCAAGCTTAATATTACATATTATCATCCTTACTCAGCATCTGGCTTTGCCACCTACTTCACAGAGAAAGTTGAACTCATGAACATTGAATTCTGTTGGCTTCCAGCTTCCCAGCCCACAAACCCAACCACATCTGTGGTGCAAGCCACCCAGCCAATCTCTTGAATTAGTCAGGGTCCTCCAGAGAAACAGATCCAAAAAGATAGAGATAGATATGGAGAATTATTATAGGAACTGGCTCACACAGTTACGGAGGGTGAGACATTCCATGATCTGCCCTTTGCAAGCTAGAGAATCAGGAAAACCAGTGGTATAATTCAGTTCAGGTCCGAAGACCTGAGAATAGGGCAGATGGTATAAGCCCAGTCTGAGCACGCCTGAGAACCAGGAGCACCGAAGTCTGAGGGCAGGAGAAGATGGATGTCTCAGTTCAAGCACAGAGAGCAAATTCTTCTTTCCTTGGCATTTTTGTTCTAGTTGGGGCCTCAACAAATTAGATGATGCCCACCAGCATTGGTGAGGACCCTCCTCTTCTTTACTCAGTCTACTGATTCAAGTGCTCATCTCTTCCAGAGACACTCCCGCAGCCACACCAGAAATAATGTTTTACCAACTCTCTGGACATCTCTTAGGCTAGTAAAGTTGACCCCTAAAATTAACCATCACTCCTCTTTAGCCACATTTTCATAGAACAATTGAAAAATTGCCTTCAGTTGAAAGCCACTCCATCTCTCCTCTGGATCTGTGGCTCCTCACCTCTGGGATCCAGAGCCACCCTTTTCCCCAAAATTTCTCTGTCTCTGTCTCTGTCTCTCTCTTTATCTCTTTCTTTCCCTTTTGTTAGCTTCAGCTAAAAATAATAACTCGCAGCCTCTGACACTGACAAAGGGGAGACTCCTTCTGGATTCTCTCTAGCTCTATTCATTTTTTCTTCTCAGGGTCAACGTTCTTGAAAGAATTCTTTTCAATCACTGCCTCCACTTTTAATCCCTAAATTATTCTTTAATCTTATATCATTTCCTACTTCCTCATCCCTATACATGGCCCTCACCCTCATCCCCATCACTCACATGTTCTACTAAAACTTCTCTGGAGAAAGTGGCCACTCACTTCATTGTCACTACACAATATCGTTATAATTGAGAGCTGCCCACTTCCTCCTGCTTCCAACTCCCTTGGCCTTTCAGGACGCTGCTCTCTCTCCCCTGCAACTCCTTCTTGGTCTTTTTGAGTTTCCAGGGGGAAGGGCTCTTCTCTCTCTCCTGCACATGGGTGAATATTCTCTTCTCTTCTCACTAGTTCCCACTTCTCTCCTCACTGGGCCACCTGAGCACTCTCGGATACTCCGGAGCTTCTTCACCGAAACAGCTCCCTATTCACTGCTTCCTGTCTCAACCACTCTGCAGAGCCCTGAACTCAGAGATTCAGCTGCCTCTTGGGCCTACCCACTTCATCGTCCCTCAGATACCTCAAATGCTACAGATTCAAGAGCAGACTCATGATCTATCTGTTTAAATACATCCCTCCTAAGGTCTCCACCTTGGGGAACAGCACCATTCTCACTGAAGCATCTGACAGAGGCGCCGCCCTTTATCAATTACCAGATCCTAAGGATTCTGCCTCCTTTAATTTAGCTCACGTCCATCTACACTGACTCTGCCTTAGCTCAGACCCTCGTCATTTCTCCCCTGGACTATTGCAGTAGCCTTTTAATTAACCCCCATCTCCAACTTTGCCCTCCCTCCAACTATTCCCTACTCCACTGCAAAATTTATCTTTCTGATAAAAACATTCAATTATCTTGGTGACATGATTAAAATCTTCCTTGAGGATAAAGTCCAAGTTCTTCAGACTTCACTACCTGGTCCCTGCTCGCCTTTCCCATTTCACTGCTTGCTGCCCTATCCCCGGCACACTGGCTGCACTGAGTGTATTTTCCGTTCCTCGAGAACATCATACACCTCCAGGTCCATGACCTGCCAGTGTGATATTTTGCTCTATTATTTTCTCTTCATCTTTCTGGCATATCTCCTCCCACTTTACCCCTTTCTTAATTGGCTAATCTAATCAGATGAGTTGGATAAGCCAACTGTTAACAGATTAGCGCTATATTTAGAAGATGTATTTGTTAACTCAGTGTAACAATAAAAATATTACAACTTAAGTTTCTGGGTTTTTTGACTAGTAAGATGATTCAGTGTTAAAATACATCTCTCAGCTTTGTCCCCATAGAACTTAACGTTTCCAAGCAGTTTTAATAGCTGGTATCTTATTTATCTACTCACTTTTCTTCTCTCCCCACCCCCCCACTAGAAAAGATGCTCCATGAGGCCAGGGACTCAGCTGGGTTGTTGCTGTAGATCTCATGTGCCTCAAACAGTGCCCAGAGGAGGGTGGAAGTCAGTCCGTATGTGTCCATTGAAACAGTGAATAAACACTGAATCTTAACAAGCTTGGTCCAGTTGTCAACTCCTTGGGTAGCATTCCCTGATGCTGCCAAAGGGGAATAGTGTGGGATCATTTCCCTGTGACTCAGCATACCCCAGGGCTCTTCTCTGTTACAGCACTTAGAACAGTATATTGTAAGTGTCGGTAGCCCTGTCTCTCCTTCTGCCCCAGACAACCTTATCATCACCATCACCTCCTTGAGAGCGGGAGTGTCTCTCTAATGTCTGTACCTGCAGCTTTAAGCACAGTGCCAGACACACAGTAGTCGTTCAACAAATGTCTTAAGTAAATAACCCCGCAGCACCTTCCAGGGCAGCATTCTACATGCACTCTTGGTCTCTTTTGCTGGCCCACAAACACTTCGAGAATAGGAACTCTTTTCCCCCCACCTTCCTCCCAGTGTCTGTTACCATGCTCTTCGCCTTCTAAACACACAATAAAAGTTGAATTTAATCACCATTAGTGTTTCATATGTTCAGATAAACCTAAATGGAGCTCATCAAAAACAACAAGATGTTCATTTTCACAACGCTGACCAGCAACGTCATGCCCGGATATTGAAACAGATGGTTAGTTGCAACTTTTATGATTATATGGAACACGTTCTTTCAAACAACAAATTGCTGTGGAACCTTTTGGCATCTAGTCCATGCTTAATAGTTTGCCTGGTTTCCATTCGGGTTTTGCACGAAGGTTTCTGCTATCTTCAGTCAGGACCTCCTAGGAAGATAATTTCTGTAGCCAGGGTACCTGACCCACCACAACCTGGATAAAATAGCCTTCAGAACAGTTTGACTCCCTCTGCTGCCACTGTGTGCTCACCAAGCTTACTCATTACTTATCTGTTGCGTGATGAGAACTAGACATTTTCCTGGTCTACCTCCTGGACAGTGTTTACTTAGCCCTGAAATTTTCTGACTCTGAATCTCTTCCTGTGAGATTTTACATTTTTTTGGAATATGACTCCCAACCTGATACAATTAGATGCATCAACATTTGTTTGATAGTAGCTATAATTTAATTTCCTCAGTATTTGATAAACATCTTTGCACCCAGATCAAGATTTGGGAATTAAAAAAGGTTCTCATATGATTTTGAGGATAGATTGCTTTAGCTGTTGGTTAACTTTATCCAAATTTGTTTATAGTTTCTAATGTATATAAAACATGTTGCTTTTACTAATCCAAGTGTTCACATAACATATTGATTATTGTGAGAATATACATTTTAATCACAGTAAGTCACACTGTACCCAGGTTAGATTCTAAAATCAGCCTATTTGGCAAAAATCACATGTAAAAACTTATCGTTGACAGTCACCCAAGTGAGGGCAGAATTTCCGTTCCTCCCAAGTCAAACCCAGTCGAACCCAGGTCTCTTTTCACATCACCATGGATTGCTGTTTCATCATTTTCACACCAAATGAAATTGCTGGCTTGCATATAAGGGCCATTTTGTATGAATAACATATGTCTATAAAACAAGAATTATTGTCAGTAGTGTGCGATGGTCACACAACCAGAGGCTCCCAGAGTCAACACCAAGTTTACCTCCCATTTAACACTCACTTAAGAGCACGTGCTCCTTGGTGGACTGTCAGGCACTCACTACATGTCTTGTCTCTCACTTTCTCTCTCCAAATTAGATAACTCGTCAAAGTTAATCCTGCATAATCTGTGTCTAGAAGTTTTCTTAACTGTGTTAAATAGCTTATTACAAACCTAACTGAAACCAAGAATCTGTCAAGGAATCAACCCAGCTTTCCATGTCTGATCACAAGTCTGATTTCTGTTCTGGAGTTCTGAACTTCCCTTACTATGGTCATACATAAGGACAAATCGTCTTTGTCTCTCTGTTTTACATTTTAATGAACATAAAAGACAGCCCTGACAACATCATCTCTGGTTCTATTTAGGACACTGCGTTTTCTTAAATAGCTAACTAAGAAAATAAGGCATAGCCTACAGCAGCCATGCCCCACCACCCGGCACTCCCCACCCACTCCAGTTGCTTGCACTTCTGTGCTGGTGGTACCTGGATGGGGAGTAAGTAAAAGGTTCTGCAAAGCCACCTATCAAACACTTCTTGGCACTGGCTGCCAGGGGATCTTGCCTGAACTTGACCCTCCGCTATATGTGCCCACGGCCCCACTGGGCTGGAGTGCGGCCTCGCCTCCCCCAGCTGACCCATGGAATTCAGTCCCAGGCAGAGGGCAGCGGTATCTGAGGGAAGGTACTTGGAGAGGCGGGATGAGCGGGACATAGGGACTCAGGAGAATTGGCTCTGGGGAGGCAGGTCCGAAACCTGTCAGAAGGTGGACTCACACCTGACCCAAGGCTCCAAGCCCACGGTGCATGCTTCCTTGGCCCTTAGGCTTCATTTACAAAGCACAGATTCAAACGAATTAAGAATTAAGAGGGGGTGGGTAGGGCTTAGTGGTAGACCGTGTGATTGGCATGCATGAGGTCCTGGGTCCAATCCCCAGTACCTCCATTAAAATAAAAGTCATCTTTAAAAAAAGAATTAAGAATTTCAAGACAGCAATTGCAGAGCAGGAAACCCCAGGCACGGGGTCTTTCTGTGTGGTGGGTCCTGTGTGGCTGCTCTGGCCACACACTGTGCAGCCTGTCCTGGCTCCTGGCCACACCAACAGCTAGCTGGTCCTGCCAGGCCAGCTCTCAGCGAGACGGGGTTGCTTTTCTCTTTCTCAGAGGTATACATCTAGCTGCAAGAATTCTGGAGCCCAGTATTGAAAAGAGGACAGGAGATTGAACTGTTCCCATAAAGTATGTCATGTTTCATTAAATGCCCTTGTTTTCAGTGTCCCCACCATCAGCCAGAAATTCCCAAGCCTGAATTTCCTGTTTCAAATTCTTCATAGAATAATCCTCAAGTCTTCTGCCAGGTAGGAGGAGCTGGAATCAGGATTAAAATGGAAGAAGAAAAGAGACCTGGGGGTAACTGCTTCTAACATATAAGTACTTGTAGACAATCTATCTGTCTTCAGTCCCACGCAAACCCCATTTTCAGAGGTATGCAGTACTTTCCATTTCCAAAAAAGTCCATTTCTGGACTTTGGTGATAAAACCTGACTTGGCTTTCCGTCTCCGACTTATATTTCAATTTCTTCTGCACTGCTAATTCAGTTACCACTTGCTCATTTCCTTTCTAGTTCCCAAAATTATGTTGCTATTCCCTTTACGCCTATTCTTTTTATCCTCTGAGCTTTTTGCCTTTTCAAAAGCTCTATAGTTGTCATCTTAGTAAGGTTTTGGAAGGGCAGAATTGTTTGCACATGTGTAATCAAGTCTACATATTTAACTGAAAGTCTCTCTTATTTATTTCCTTCCCCATTTAAAAAATTATTTTTTATTCAGGTATAGTTGATTCATAATGTGGTGTTAGTTTCAGGTGCTCAGCAAAGTGATTCAGTTACCCAAATACATACACACACACACACACACACACACATATATATATTCTTATTAATATTTTTCCATGATATGTTATTACAAGATATTTAATATAATTCCTTGTGCTACACAGTAGGTCCTTGTTGTTTATCTATTTTATATATAGTAGTACATATATGTTAATCCCAAATTCCCAATTTTCCTAATTTATCCCCTCTCCCCTTTTCTTCTTTGGTAACTATAGTTTGTTTCCTATGTGTGGGAGTCTATTTCTGGTTTTTAAATAAGTTCATTTGTACCATTTTATTAGATTCCATAAATAAGTGATATCATATGATATTTGTCTTTCTCTGTCTGACTTACTTCACTTAATATGACAATCTCTAGGTCCATCCATGTTGCTACCAATGGCATTATTTCATTCTTTTTTATGACTGAGTAGTATTCCACTGTGTGTGTGTGTGTGTGTGTGTGTGTGTGTGTGTGTGTGTGTGTGTGCATGCGCACGTGTGTGTGTACCACAGCTTCTTTATCCAGTCATCTGTTGATAACATTTAGGTTGCTTCCATGTCTTGGCTATTGTAAATAGTGCTGCTATGAACATAGAGGCTCATGTATTTTTTGAAATAGAATTTTCTCCAGATATATGCCCAGAAGTGGGATTGCTGGATCATGTGGTAAGTCTGGTTTTAGTTTTTTTAAGGAACCTCCATACTGTTCTCCATAGTGGCTGCACCAATTTACATTCCCACCAATATTGCCCTTTTCCCAACCTAGTAATAGTATGTATCAGATACCTAATTCCTAACTGAACAGGTGTTTCAAGGACACAGTGATTCCTGCTTCTCCAGAAACTGCATCTGTCATGATGGTGAAGCCCCAACAGCAGCATCCATGCCATGGGTTCCCCTGGCTCTGGACAATGAACTCAAGCTGGACGAGTCAGATGATCTGACCTTGGAGTCTGGACTTTGCAGATGAGAGAATCAGGATTTATCAGTAACCAAGGCAAATAAATGGCAGCACTTCAGAGGAAAGGCCCTGACATTGCATTGCAGAGGACCCCAGAGCTACCATGGTCCTCGTACAGGGAAAGGTCCAGTGGGTCAGCTCTTTTTTTGTGTTCCATGAGATACTACCATACACCACATATGTTCTATGAGTTCTTCCTTTTTTTTTTTTTTTTTTTTTTTTTTTTTTTTGCTTAGACTAGTTCTTGATCACTGTAATTTCACTCAAAATAACCTAAAAGAGTGAAATGCACTCTCAAAAGTGCTGCTGTCAGTTGCCATGAAAGAGCAGGGTTATTGAGCTGCTGTTGTAAGAACCAAATATGTCCATCTCTTCCCACCCTCATGTTCAGTTACTTCACATTGATAGCCTGGGCCGGCCAGGGAGGGAGTGTTTAGACCACAAGAACTGATAAATGTTACAATTCAGGGATTTGGGGTTCCCTCCCTTCTCCCAACAAGAGACTGCGTTTAAACATTTAACAGCACACCACTGATTGAAATTCTAGTTGTGAGTTTCCCTGGTTCCTCTAGTTGTGAATTTTCCTAAAGTTCATGTAACATTCTGCTTCTCTTTCTTCTCAGAGATGTTGTTAAGGTTTAAACAAGGTAAAGGAAACAAAGATTTTAAACGATTCAAGTATTCAGTAACTTTTGATAATATAAATCAGACAATTTCAATTAATAGCATTGATTACTAATAACTTGTTTAAGGAGTAAATACTTTGTGAGAACAGGATGTACACTGGACATTTATAATCTTGACTGGCTTATTCATAACTTGAGGAAATAAAGATAATAAAATAACATTCTGATTATATTATAAAAATAAGTGAGTAAATTCTCCACTCATTTCCTTTAGCAAACGCAACAAACCCCAGCCACATAGAGGGAGAAAACTAAGTTTGCTTAGTTTTGCTGCCTTTTACTGCCCTCCCTCCTCTTTTAGATGCTAGGAAATTTTAAGAACTTTTCTCTGAAAGATTAAAAGAATCATCTAGTCTGAAGGTGAAAAAATCAACTGTCAGTATAAGCCATTATTTCTTTATACTTGTGTAGGAATATATTTTACAAAGTGAATCTATATCCCTTATCTTGTTCAATTTTATTAACATCTATTTTTATTTTTGAGTCCCAATACAACTCTCACCTTGCCTTCTTTCCTTTACTTACTATAAAATAGAGGTTCTCAGATAAAGTATGGGCTGAATTTCAATTTCGAGCGCAGAGGAAGGATGCACAACTCCTACATTTAGATCTGTATCTTGGGCTTTGTGCTCTGTGCTCTGAACACTTGAATTACCATCAACTCGGTGTCCCTCACTGAAGATAGATGTTGAATCAGGACAGAGTGGATATTTATCATTGCAAAAAAATATGCATAAGGTAAGCAATTCGGATAGCTTTAGAAAACAGCCACCAAACAGGTGTTCCTGTTATTTACAGGGTGCTTTTGAGAACATAAAAGAAGGGACAGCCTTTGTCCACTGGGACTGCAGTTGAAGGACAAAACAGGAAATAGACCAACTAAGCAAGTCAGAAATATGAGTCAGAAGGAAAGCGGGCTTCATGGATGAGATATTACTGACTTTCCATCTCATTTCTCTTCTTCCATGAGTCATCTCGCCTGTCTTCTCCACCAAGGGGGAGAATTTTACTAGGGGATTAGATTCAAAAGATTTGGTGAAACATAATTCTGAAAGCAAATTTGTAAGAGAGGGATTCTGCTGAGAAAAGCCTAAGAGGAATATGCTTTTCACACATAAGAAGCAGCCTAAAAAATGTATCGGGTGATGGGGAATGTCAAGGCCTGGAGAGAATGATGAAAAGACTGTATATGTACAAAGGAAAAATGAAATTTGCCAAAAACAAAGGAAGGAAGGGATTCATTTCACAGGCAGTTACTTCACGTAACAGAGTATTACGTGTTTATTTGCCAACAATTCAGAATTATATAGCTCTCACGATCCACATTTTCACTTCCACACAAGAATAAAAATTGCAAAGGGAGCCAGAGGCAGAAAGTGATCTTCTTCAACTTTTACCCTTAAAGGTAATTTCCCCCAACCCCGTTTCAGGTGCCAAATAAATGCTTGCCCACCAAGCCTCCTCCTAGCTCTGTTATCTTTAAACTTTATCTCTGATTTAGAATGCAAAGCTTTGCTTAGGTAAAGGAATTTCGGGCATCACTGAGCAGTCAAAGAAAGTGTTTTTGCCCAACCTCGTGGAGCCAATTACATATGATCACTGGTGTATTTCATTTATTTTTAATTATCTTTTAACTCTTGAGGCAAGCAAAAATATATAACTTGACAACGCTGATAACTTATTGGGGATGAGTATGTGAAATGCTCAAGATGATAAAAGAATAAGCATGTTGCAAAACTGGATAATTTCATGGCCATTGGCAGAGCTGAGGGCTGGCTATAGAAGATCTTCTCAACAAAAGAAAAGACAGATCTCTGCAATTTGGCGATCCTTGGAAACCTCCACAAATACAATCATGACAATTTCTTCCACCCTACATTTACTCACTCATTCAACAAACATTTACCTAGCAGCTACTCTGTGTCACGCCGCCACGTTCACACTGTATGAGCAGAAACGTTGCCTCCTCTAGAGGATCTCACATTACAGGTAAAGGGAGGAAAACAGGCAAACAAATACACAAGAAAAATGTCAGAGGGTGACCAGATGCTCTAGAGGTTCCTCCAAGAAGGTAATATGTGCATTAAGCCAATATGCTTGGCAATAGGAAGCAAGCAAGCGAAGATCTGGGAGGAAGAACGTTCCAAGCAGTGGGAGTGGGTGTCTAGCGTGGCAGGGGCAGACGTGGCTGGAATGTGGGGGTGAGCGGGGTGGGTGTGAGGCGAAAGTGGAAATGTGAATAGAGGCTCATCATAGAAATTGGGCATTGTGACGGGAAGAGAGATTGGATTTTGCCCTGATTACTCTGGAAAGCCTTTGTAGGGCTCTACAAAGGGCAGCGATGAGATCAGATTTAAGTTGTTAAAAATCACACTGGCTGCTGTGCACAGGCTGGATCTCAAGGTATCAAGAGTGAAAGTAGAGAAATAAATTAAGAAACAATCATGATCACTTAAATGAAAGCTGACAATGGCTTAGATGAGGTTAACAGGAATAGAAACAGTCGAAGGGGACAGGACACATCTTAGAAGGACCCTCAAGGAGAGCTGCTTATGAATTGGATAGGGACACGTGGAAGGAAAGAAACAATTCATGAATTTTCTGCAGTGGGCAGCTAGCGAGCCTTGACCTTCCTTGGCGTGTAGCTGCATCACTCTGCTTTCTGCCTCTGTCTTCACAAGCCTGTCTTCACTCTGTGTGTCTGTGTCCCCTTCTCTTTCTGACGACACCAGTCATGGGATTTAGGTGTCACCCTAATCCAGTACAACCTCATCTTAACTTGATTACGCCTGCAAGAACCCTATTTCCTCTGGGTGGACAAGAATTTTAGGAGACACTACACAATCCAGTACAGCAGCCAGGGGTCTGCACAGCTCTCCTCAAGGGATTGCTCTCTCTTAGGGAAACAGAGTCATGTAGCAAAGGCTCACCCCAGGCTCATGAGGCTCATGTGGTGATCGGAGCATTAGCAAGAGGTGAGTAGAGGAGAAATGGAACACACTAATAGCAGATTATATCTCAACTTTGTAGGTAACAGGCAGCATCAGCAAGTGTTATGGCTTAAATTGTGTCCCCCAAATTCACATGTTAAGGCCTTACCTCCCGATGTGAGTGTTTGGAGATTGGGTCTTTATGGAGGTAATTTAGGTTGAATGAGGTCATAAGGATGGGGCCTTATCCACTAGAATTGATGCCCTTAAAAGAAGAGGAAGAAACTCCAGCAGTCTCTCTCCACACTCATACAGAGGAAAGGCCATGTGAGGCCACAGGGAGAAGGTGGCCACCTACAAATCAGGAGGAGAGCTCACCCCAGATACCAACCCTGACCACACTTTGATCTGGAACTTCCAGCCTCCAGAACTGTGAGAAAATAAATATGTGCTGTTTAAATGCCCCAATCTGTAGTGTTTTGTAGCCCTAGGAAACCAGGACAGCAAGTCTTCATTTCAGGAACAATAAATAGGAGCCAAATACCCCACAGACATCAAGGAGAGGTGAGGGAAGATCAAGGTATGGTCTGTCCTGGAGACACACGTCTCTTAAATCTTCCTGACAGAGTTTCTGATTTGATTATAAAGAGCTTTCATTAAACAAATACTTATGGCATGCTTACTATGTACAAGTCATTAGTTGCATTGCTAAATTTCAGACACTTGCCAAGATCTAGTGGACGTTAGTGGACCTGGGTCTGAAGCCAAAGAGCGAGTGGCTTTGTTGAGTCACTACGTGCTTCTCCCTTCCTCTACAGTAAATGGAAATAACATCACCTTCTGGTGTCCTGAGTGCAAAGAGGGGAGAACGAAACCCGTGCTGTGAAAGTAATAGGATATTAACTATTTCTTGATATTGGGGAAAACATTTTTTTAAAAAAAACTAGTAACCATATTCTAGACACTATAGGCATTGTTTCTATGTCATCTCTAGCAAGAAGAACTAAAATTATTTCATCCTCTTCCTTAAGTTTTCTACTTCTTCCTTCATGCTCTAGTCCAAGCCATTTTCCATTTAATTACTACATGGGGAATCATTTTGACCCTTGATAACAAGTTTAGAAGCTTCTTGCAATCTGATTTCACAGTTTATATTTACTCTAAGCTCTTCTTGGATGGGCTCCCTGGAAGAGCATACAAACAGAAACCAAGGGGTCACTTTGAAGGTCTGATCTGGTTTAACATCTTTATTGACAACCTGGAAGAATGTGAAATTGTCACTGTAATGAAATCTGATTCTAAATTGGGAGTTGTCACAGTGGCAGAGGAATAAATTGAGGAGAAAACCACAGAGTAACTGAAATTCAACTTGGCAAGTTACAACCGAATATATCTGAGAACTGAAAAAGAATCCAAAACATGAACTGTCAATGGATGAGTGAAGTCAGTCAAATACTAATGTCCTAAAAGACCCGAGGGTAATGGCGAAGTTAATCATGCACGTGCGAACTCAGATGGGCTGGGAAATGATCGATGCAGTTTTGTACAGCAAATAAGGAGGCAGCGAAAGGAAGGAAAATGGAGAGGACTGGTAGATGGCATCTAGAACTTGATACTGTATTGGATGTGTTACCACTCGGAAGCTTCTCTCAATCACAGACACGCTGAAGACATATATCAAAGGAAGAGTGGAAGGAGAGGACTGACGTTGGAAAAAGCAAGTTGAATGGCGGATGAAAGCAGATAAATACCAAGTGGCTGCATTCCAAATTATTCAACGTTACAGAAAGTGGTGTGCTTAGTAAGTAAGAATTTCAAAACCAGACTATTTCTGAGTCTCTCATTCAGCCTCTTGTGTATTTCGCCTTAAGAGCTGAGAATCTCTCAAAGCCTCAGTTTCTCAGTCTGAAAAAATGAAACAGTAAGAATACTTGATTCTTAGGGTTGTTTGAAGAGTGAAAGAGATAGTGCGTGTAAGAAATTAGTACAATCCCCAATACACAAGTGTTCAGTAAGTGCTAACCACAATAAGTGACAATATTAATAATGACCTACACATCATTAGGTTCCTTTACATTAACGTACGTATATTTTGTCACACATTTTTACCCTTTTAGTGATGATTTTCACACGGGAATTTTTCTAGACATGACAGTCAACTTAGAGTTTCCACCCAACAATTCGATAGCCACTACGCCAGCACAGTATTCATTTTAAGTAGTTCACTGTCCCCCATCACTTTCTCCAGCGCCTAATTCTACCATCTGTCCTCCCGTATCTTCTTAATCAGAATGGCCCTAATAGCAGTCCTGGATCTCGTGATTTTTTTTAAACTAAGAGAACATGGAATGAGAGCCAGATGGTAAATTTGAGCATAACTAGGACAATCACTTTATTTAGCTACAAAAACAAACAAAATTAAACAGTTGTTTCTCCTTTCTATCCGTTGGTTTCCCTGGCCAGATAAGTCCTTGAACTTTTTTAGATGACAAAAGTTTCCATCCGCTCACCAAGTACAGCATGTCCTTTCAAACTACGGGATATCAAAGAAAGAGCGTATTTTGGTTGTGCCATTTTTAAAAGTCCCAGTCGTTGTGTGGCTGTTTTTTATTACCTGTGTCAGGTCTTTTCTCTGATTTTTTTAAGCTGAAGGGCAAAGGGAGACATTATTATTAAAAAGGTAAATATTTGAAGGGAATTGCAATGTGAACTAAGGGAAACAGAGACGGACAAACTGTGATGACCCCACTGGCTCAGGAAAATTATGTAAATGACCAGATTAAAGAGCTTCTTCCTTGTTGAAGTTTGCAAACTTCACTGCTTCCCAGAGACACGAAGATAATGAAGTGTGTTCCCATAAAGGGCCTTTTCTGAGGTTAGAGTCTGACCTACCCCCTTGTTATCCAGATCCTACTGTGTTAATTAACCAGAGCAAATTCCTTTTTCCCTTGCAAACTTGTGCTCCAATGGCTTGATCAATCTGATAACACTAAAACAAGAACCATTCTAGTCCCAAAGATTTTATTCTGGGAAAAGAAATGAATGACATGAAACTTTCACATACTAGCCCAGACATGTCAATTTCTTTTTTCCAAATTGTACATTTTTCAAGGAGTTTGTAAAAATGATCCAGCAGATTCTGGCAGAGATATTACTTTAAGGTAATAGATCCATCATCTCAAACTTTTCTGTGTCATCTTGGATTTCAATGCCATTGAAATAGGCTTTTAGGCTATTTCCACTGAGGCACCAAACTAAATTTAATAAATAATTATTAAGAAGCTTGTGGAGGGGGGTTCACTTGATTAGTTTGTCAAACGTCTCCCTTCTTCCCTTAACACAGTATCTTCACATTACCCCTGAGACAACATATTTTCACATTTACAATACTTTTTTCAGACATTTATTTTTGCCTGAAAGAAATTTTTCCTCAAGAAATGGAAGTGGTACTCTCCTTTTCTGTAAATATAAACATTAAAAAAATACCATATTCTACTTTGGAATTCAGTCACATTAACAACACTATTGTTTAGGGAAATATTTTTCCCAACACAAAACTTGCTAATATATTCCAGATGTGTATCCATTAACCATCCAGTTTTTGGCCTGCAACTGAGAGGTGGCTTGTCTTAGTTCTGTTTGAGATGAATGTTTTCCCAGCTTACTGAAACAGAAATGACAGAACGTCAATTTGCTTTTTACTTGTACGCTATGTGTAACAATCAAATAAGCCATGACACAAGGCATATTGAATTCTTCTCAGCTTGGGACATGCAGGTCACATGTCTCCCTGTTTGAGGCACAGTGATGTGGAACAAAAGATTGGATCCCTCAGGTGGTTTGATAAAGTACCCCACCTGCTCGCCAGGTGTGGCGAGCACCGTATTTTGGTTAGTTGTTTTATGTCAATCTGGCTTCAGTTTGGGGTAAATAAGATTTCTCTGAGAACTTGTCTGCATTAACTAGTAGTTTCTTTGGGCTGAGGAAAGCAATCACAAAGAGAACGAAAATGTATTTTTCCCTTACACGTGGTATTTTTCTGAGGTGCATGTTTCTTTTTTTTTTTTTTACAAGTGTTTCGGCTAGATAAAACTAATTGTTGATTTTTCCTATATAGATTTTGTTGAAAAATATTTTGTTCTTCAAGTATCATTTAGACTTCCTTTTGTGGAAAAACAAAACAAAAAGCTGTTTACTTGGAAGAAGAGAAGAGTCTTCTTGTAGCACCTCGGCTTTGCTTCTGTCTCCATCAATGACCGGCATGATTGCATGCTCTCATCAGCATTAAGGAGATAAGGTCTCCCAACATCTGCCTCTGGATCATCTTGTCTGGGACAGTTTGGAACATTTACGAACTTCAGTCTGTACCAATACATGTTATTATGCCTCATATGATTGAATCATACATTTTCTGCTCCGTCAAGGTTATCCAGATATCTGGAGCAAATTCCATTTTGTTGTAAGTAAAAAAGCAAGCTGTCCTACAATTAGATTCAACAGCACAGCATTAAACGTCTGCTACCTTGGGGGTGTTTTTCACTTTTTAGATTAAAATGCCTGATAAAAACATTTGTGTATTTTCAGTTGCCATTTATTGCCTGTGACTTAGAAGGCTATTCTCCTAAAATGTCTTGGGTTATGGGAGGGAAAGGTTGGTGACTGTGTCTCGGTTACTTCCTAAAGAAAATGGGTCCTTTATTTATATCACTAAGCCACTTCTGACTCTAAATTGTTCTGCTTGTAATTGATACATTGTCCTTTAAATGTTTCTACATTGTGAGCACTGTATTGCTTTAAAAACAGTTAAAAAGTGCTTATGCACCTGGAATTCTGTTCTATGAGGAGGGAAATTAAAGAGACAAAAGAACGAGGAAGGAAAAAAGCTAGTCCTCAAAGTGTTTAAAGCTCCAGGGGTGAAAAAAATAGAGTTGAAAAAATAGAACACAGTGAAATAAAATGTTTAATAAGTGTTGACATTCAGAGTGTAGAGTTAACTGGACATTTGAGGAAGCCAAAATTGCAGGGAACTGGAGACCCTTTCAGGGAAAGGATTCTAGATTTTTCAGGATCCCTGAGCCACCTGCATGAGAACCAGGTGCTCTTACCCATGCAGGTTCTGGGGCCCCACGCCATCCTTGCTGAATCAGAAGAGCTAAAATGATACCCAGGAATTTGCATATTAACACTTCCCAGGTGATTCGTATGCTCAGCGGAGTCTGAGAGCTGCTTAAATATTCAGTCCGAAGCCCTGAAAAATAACACCAGCCAGACATCTACTTGTCTAGTTGGTCTTTAATTCATCAAATAACATAATCAAATATATGTCTCACTTACCTCTCCCAGGTATCAAAGTGCTCTGAGGGATAAAATTCTCTGTCATGTAACAGTCCCCTCAATATCTCTCATCTCTCACCTCGACTCCTCCGACAGCCTCCTTGTAGGCATCTCAGCCCCCTCCTGTTACTGAAACTCAGGTCTGGCTGCTCACCTCTCAAATACCAGTACTTGAGAATCTAGTGTTGGTAAAAAGAAAAGTTTGCTTTAATCTGGAGGCTGGCACTCAGGGGAGAGGGCAGACTCATGTCCAAAGGCCAACTCCTCTCTGCTGATCAGTAGGCAAGAGCTTTTAAAGGGGAGTTTCAGGTGGGGCCCAGGCAGAGGTAGGGGGCTACATGCGGAACAGCACAGTCAGCCCTGACAGTCACCTTGAGGTCAGCCATGCTAGTGATCTCATCAGTGTCATCTTGATTGTTTTAAGTACAGTTAATCTTCAGTCCCAGGGTCAGTTTTTTCCCATTTCTTTGAAGCCAGTTCTGAGAATTGTGGCAGCTTATGTCATGGCTACAGACTGGTCATCATGTAGTTAACTTTTTCTACCTGGTGAGGGTTTCAGTATCAACTAAACAGCTCAAAAGATGTGGCTCAGAATATTATCTAGAGTCCTTGAGGAGGAAATAAGGGTCCTTGACTTTGTTTAATAACTAGACTATTATTTTGTTCTGCTTGACTGTTTCCTTTTGCTTCTGTATTTCCTTATTTCTCTGATTAAACTTATTCTTTGACTAAAGTTTTTCTCCAGAAAAGATGCAGGTGGAGGACTTGGGGTGGGTCTGTCCTGGCAAGGCCCCATGGGGTCCTAGTCTGTTTCACTCTGGTCCAATTACCCAAAGAGTAGCCAGAAGTTTTTTGAAAAATGAAAATAAGATCTTCTTACTTTCCTGCCTAAAACCCTTCAGCAACTTTCCAAAACCCTCAGAATAAAATTCAAATATGTCTCCAGGGCTGCCAAGGAACCCAGGACCGAACCTCTGCCCACCTCCCCTCTCCACTCTCATTTCACACCATTCTCCCCCTTGATTTCTGCTCATCATTTTCCTGCCACAGATGCCTTCTTTCAGATCTTCAAATACAATAGACCTGTTTCTGCCTGAGGGCTTATGAACCTGTAACTGAATGGGCTCTACTTGGGAGGTACAGTCAGAAAGGAGCTTTATTCTTCTCTTACCTCTGTTCCGAAAAGTACTCTATTGAATGGCTCTTAGCTTTTTGCTCATTTTCTAAATAAAAAGATGTGTTCTCTCCAGCAGTGTGAAGCCAACCCTCTGCTGGGAAACCAGTGCAGATTCCCCAGTAGCCGCACAGGAGAGGGCAGCGCTCAGCCCCTCATTGCCCACCACCCTTCCGTTCCATCTCCTCCCCAGGAGCTGGCTCCTCTGGTCGGGGACAGTGAGACGGGATTAGTGGGAAAGCTGCCATGACTGGTTTACCGGCTTGTGTTGTCTTACTTGATTTGTCTCTGCCTTTCAAATGCCCTCTGTCAAGGCTGACACCCAAGTGTCAGCTCTTCCCTGCAGGGCACACCATACATTCTTCAGAGACACGTCCATCACTGCCTGCCACAGAAGCCTCGGTACAACACTATTCCCTGATGTGAGCATCGCATTCTTGGAGAGGTTATGCAGACCTACGTCCCCGGCTCCCCCACTCCAGGCACACCCTTGGGATCTCCTTCATTGGCAGGCAGCCTGTGGGTGGGGGTCATCCCAGGCCATGCTGCCTTCCGCAGACCCGGCAGGGCCAGTGGACACTGTCCCACACTGGCGCCCCACCGTGCCCTGGAGCTGCCAGTGTCACCCGGCTGCCCTTTCCCTCCCTTCATTCTACTGTGGACAATTTCCCCAGCCGGCTTCCTGTCTTCAGACTTTTCCAGCCAAAACTTGGGCAAAAGACTCCTTGTCACTCAAATCCCAGATTCTCCAAGAACTGCCCCTCACTTTTCTCTGGCAGCAGAGGGTGACCGGTTTCTGAGCTGGCAAGCTCTGAGACAGGAAATAGGATTCCAGTTTTCTCTTCTTTCGAATACCTCCTTCCCCCTTTAAAAATAAAAAGTGTTCAGTTGCTGCCTCTTGCGCATGACTTAGAGGAAGGATCAGAATGAATTCCCTCCTACCCGTAGAGAAAGAAAAGGGAAGGACCACTGCATTTTCTTCCCTGCAAATACACTCAGAACACACTGCTCTCTATGCCTCTAGCCAATTTCATATACACGCTGCTTGTGTAAGTGGCACGTCCACCTCCTAGGCAGGCCTGTAGGGGATGTTTCCAGTATTTGTCCTTAGAACTGGGGAGATTTTATCACCTACTGCTCTGAGTTTTGAGACTGTAGTCACCCTAAAAACGAAGCCCTATTCCTTAGGCTGTTCTGTTCTGATTGTTTTAGTTATCCATTCCTGGGTAACAAACTACCCCCAAGAGTAGTAACTTGAAACAACACGTTATTCTTTCTCCCAATTCCGCAGGTTGACTGGCTGCGGTTGGGTGTGTCTTCTCTCCTCTGTCGACTGGGTCCCCTCACTTATTTGCATTCAACTGGGTTGAGCTGGAAAGCTGATGCAGTCTTCACTCACAAATCTGGTACCCAGATGTTCCTCCATGGAGCCCCACTTTGTAGCTTGGGCTTCCTGATATAATGGCAGTTTCAGAGTAGTTGAACTTTTTAAAAGGCAGCTGGCTTCCAAGAGGGAAAGTAGAGGCCACCGGGCTTCTTAAAAGATAGGCTGGGAACGGGCATATCTCCATATCTGTCACCGAAGGGAAAAAAGGCTTTGCCTCTGGATAGTAGGAGAGCTGTGCCGCTGTAAGAAGAAATTGATGGAAGCCATCTTTGGAGACTGTTTATCATACCAACCCCTCTGCCTGGAGTACTCTTTCCAAAGATCTTGACATGACCTCTGGTCTCCTTCTCTTCATTCAGGTCTCAGCTCAAATGTCATCACTGGCCATCATCACCAAGGCCATCCCCAACCCCACCCACCTCACATAACCTGACAGTCACTCTGAGTTTACCTTCTTCATTCTACTTCTTGTTTTTTTGTTTCTTGTGTATTGCCATTGTTTATTTTACAATATTCATGATTTATTTGTGTATCATCTCTCCTTAACTTCCCACTCCCCACTGGGATGTAAGTTCCCTGACAGAAAGGAACTTGGCTTCCTTATTTTCTGCTGTCTCTTCATTGTCTAGAAAAGAGAAAGGACTCAATAACTCTCTATAAATGAATGAACACCTAGCTCAGTTCTACCATCTTCAAAGTCAGCCGTCAGCAATCGTGGTTGATGGACACAAATGTCTTTATGTTTATCAAAGATTTCATGAGAGAGTAGTATTTTTGGAACATTTTTTAAAAAAATCTCTAGAACAGTAAAGAAAATTTTTCAGTGAAAGTTTGGTATAAAATCAGTATTCTGACTCCAATAACACTTTGCTTCTGAATAAACTGACCTTGGGTTTCATGAAATTTCTTAATTTCAATAAATGGCTAAACAGAATTTTATTTTCCCTGGGTGAAGTCAAGGGAGAATATTCATGTTACACCTTTGATTTTCCTTCTCATAACATTTTAATACATTGTCATAAATCAACATCATTAAGGGGACCATACCTTAAGGTGAGAACTGACAAAAATTTATGCTGATACTTTTATTGGGATAATAATGATAATAGCTAAATGTCTTGAGCACTTGCTTTTTGCCAGGTCCCGTGCTAAGTGTTTCACTTGGACTGACTCTTGTCTTATTCTAAGCCTAGTGATCAGAAGGGCCTTCTGCTGCCTGTGTGGCAAGTGTCTATGACGTCCAGGAATATGCCCTTAACAAATACCATCATTTGAACAACTTCCCTCCTGATCCTCTGCAAACTCCACAAGAAAAGAGAGAGGTACTATGACATATTACCTTTATTTTTATTGAAGTATGATTGTTGTACAATATCATATAAGTTACAGGTGTACAACATAGTAATTCACAATTTTTAAAGGTTATGCCCCACTTATACTTATTATAAAATACTGGCTATATTACTTGTGTTGTATAATATATCCTTGTAGTTTATTTTATGCATAATAGTTCATGCCTCTTACTTCCCTACCCCTATATTTCCCCTCCCCCTTGCCCTCTCTCCATTGGTAACCACTAATTTGGTTCTCTATATCTGTGAGTCTGCTTCTTTCTTGTTATATTCCCTAGTTTACTGTATTTTTAAGATTCTATATATAAGTGACATCATATAGTATTTGTTTGTCTCCATCTGACTTATTTCACTTAGCATAATGCCCTCCAAGTCCATCCATGTTGCTGCAATAGCGAAGTTTTGTTCTTTTTTATGGCTGAGTAGTATTCCACCGTATATGTATACATCTTCTATATCCATTCATGTATTGATAGACACTTAGGCTGCTTATATATCTTGCTAACTGCAGATAATTCTGCTATCAACAGTGGAGTGCATGTATCTTTTTGAATTAAGAGTTTTTGTTTTTTTCAGATATATACCCAGGGGTGGAATTGCTGGGTTCTATTTTTAGTTTTCTGAGAAACCTCCATACTGTTTTCCACAGTGCCTACACCAATTTATATCTCTCTGTGTACAGGGTTCCCCTTTCTCCACATCCTCACCAATATTTGCTATTTGTAGACTTTTTGATGGTAGTCATTCTGACGAGTGAGGTGATTTCTCATTGTGGTTTTGATTTGCATTTCCCTGGTGACTAGCGATGTTGAACATCTTTTCATGTGCCTATTGTCCATCTCTATTACCTCTTTGGAAAAATGTCTATTTAGTTCTTCTGCCCAGTTTTTTCCTCGGGTTGATTTTTTGAAGTTGTGTTGTCTGAGCTGTTTATATACATTGGGTATTAATCCCTTATCAGTCATATCATTTGCAAATGTTTTTGCTCATTTAGTAGGTTGTCTTTGCATTTCATCAGTGGTTTCCTTTGCTGTGCAAAAGCTTTTAAGTTTAATTAGGTCCCATTTGTTTACTGTTATTTTTATACCTTTTAAGAGTGGTTGCCCCTGCCCTAGAGTAAGCAGTATACTTTACTTAATTAAACATAAGACTCACAAGCAGTTTTCTTACTTTAAGATGTTAATCAACATTTGTCCCCAAAATAGTGTCTATCTACTTCAACAAGAAATACTAATTATATGAGTTTTAGCTGTCTCTTTTAAATTGCATTTCTATTTAATGACATCTTTCTGTAAAGGAGTAAGGACAATTGCAAGCTTAATAAGTTATACGTCTTATTATGTACATCTGCTTATACTTTAAATAAATAACAGCTTTTGAATACGAATCTGTAATCATATGATACATCAAATGCTATTCTAAAAATCAGTTTTTAATAAAATCCTCCCTAAACTTGTAAGTGTATTTTGACTTTCCAAACTGATGAATGTGCATAGGCTTTCCACAACTACTATCTTGTAAGGCATAAAACTAAAAAATTCTTGGAAATATGCCCATGCAGTGGTTGTCTCTCAATGCCCATAACATAGCTAGCTATTCCCTGCTGAAAACTCTGGTCTCAAGATCACTGTTCATTTAATTGATGGCTACTGTCTTCATCACACAGCTGTTAGACCATCAAGAAGATAGTTAATGAACTTGGCAATATATATTGCATTAACTTTTTTGCCCTAAGGTTAATCATGAGATTATTTTCAAATGTGCTTTTGATGTGCTAAGCATCCCTAATAAATATGATTAAGTAAAATAAGTTGAGAAGAAGAACATCAATTCAATGAAAACTGCTTAACATTAGGCAGTAGGTTTATATCTGAGCAAAGGGAAATTTAGTGTCTGTACTTCATGGCTCTTAAAGAGTATTTGGCTGTGACCCAGACACTAAGATTTACCTTCACTGAGCTAAGCCAGGAACACCGATTTATACACCAATATAATGATCTTCAATTGAGTACTATTCAGGGCTTTATTTTTGTATACAATATGCTCTTTTTTCCTTCTCTTTACAACAAAATAAGCACTATAATCCTTGGCTAAAATAATAGTAGAAGATATTCTGTGACTCAATCAATGAGGGGAATAAACAATGTTGAAATAGTAGATGCCTAAGAACAAAATGTGTTTTATAAAAGAAAGACTTATAAGTAAATTTACATCAGATATTAAACCTTTCTAAAGTAAAATCTATTCACTCAAAAAAAAAAAAGAAACCTAGAACAATATAAACTTCCCTTGATGTTGCAAATGCAGCTACCTTTGCCTCAAATATCCCTCCAGTATTTCTCCTTCTGAGTACCATCACTGTAGCCCTTGCTGACTCATTCAGTATTAGACTAAGCTCTAAGAATAACAATAAACTATACAGCATTTAGAACAACAAAGATTATACGAATCAGTGGAAACCCATTTTGTGATACAAATTTCTTTATTAGTTTCTATTAGTCTTATTAAGAAAAATAGTCTTAGATTTCAACTTCCTATTATTTGTCCAAATCTAAAACAATGTTTTTAAAAACATTTTGATACCATCAATTTAGTCACTTTCTCCTGTGCCAGTCAAATTCCCAGAGTGACTATAATGATGACATCAGTTTGGTAATAATGGAAACCGCCATCAAAGAGAGGAAATTAGTTCAGATTTGAAAGGGTCCTTTTTTTTTTTCCCCAAGTGAAAAATCAGTACTCTCTCCCCTCTTAGCACAAAATGCACTTGCTGGGCTGGAAAAATCCCATTCAGGCTTCCTGGACGCAGACTTCCATCTGGCTTAATCTTGGCTGAAGGGGAGAATCACAGAACAGATGACTGTTAAGGAGGACAGTCTGGTCACCTCTTGGTTTAGAAGGTGGGGAGGGCACCAGCGTCTACTACTACAGTCGCTTCCTCCTCCAGACATAGTCCCCATTAAGCCCATTGCTTTAAGAACATGCATTCCACCTCTTCATTAGATGACAGGCTTTAGCTATTTGGAGTATTTTTCAGAGAAGAATTTCTGCTTTTCAAGAATGGCTACATGAAAAATCTTCATTCAAAGCACTCTTTAGATTTCTCTAAGAAGAGGAATAAAACTACAAAGGTTTGTTTTCAAAACTCAAGTTCAAGTCCATAAATTTTTTTGTACTTTCCTATAATAGCTACACAAAGTATTATTGAGGCGAAGTACTCTCTCTCTAGGTTTTTACAAGAAAGGGGATGAAACTACAAAGGTTTTTTTCAAAACCCTATGTTCAAGTCAATAAATATTTAAAGTCTCTAAAACACCATACTAATAAGAAGATAAGGATTAGAAGAGTTGGTAAGATCAAACTGAAAAATGAAAACAAACAAAATGCCATATTTCTACCTTCCAGTTGCTGATGTCTTGTCAGGGAACAAACGCAGGCTCTAATAATATGGTATAAACTGAGTTGATTTTGGCACCACTTTGCCAAGTGATGCAAAGAAAGTGCAAAGTCATTGGGCGTGGTAGGGATGTGGGTATCTAGGAAAGCTTTCTCAGTGTTGACAATTCAGTTGAAGCTTCGAGGTCTTCAACAAGGTGGAAGGGCATTGCAGACCCATGAAGGAGCTTGTACAAAGTCCCAGCAACCTGAGGGCTCAGATTCCATTCTAGGAAGAAGGATACAGTGAGGGATATATAGAGGACAGGATGGGATGAAGTGGGGATAAAACTGTAAAAAGATGGAATGCTTGCTTATCTTTTTGCAATTCCTTTTGCCATTGTTATTTGGAAGTACATAAACATATATTTCCTTTCCAGTGTGTGTCATGCTACCATAACTATCCAGAATCCAGAAAATGCCAAACAGTTCATGTGTTTCCCCTTGACAGTGCTTTGCCCATAGTGAGTCCATCTCAGGGGGTCCTAAATTGGTCTCCCATCTATAGTTTCTGGTACTTCTTCTCTTTATCATGGTTTTCTAGATCAGCGGCCAAAGAACATTTTCTGAAAAGGGCCAGATGGTAAGTATTTTAAGTTTCACAAGCCAAACATTCTTTTTTCACAGCTACTCAACACTGCTGTTATAGCATGGAAGCATCCATGGACAATAGGTCAATGAATGGTGTGGCTGTCTTCCACTAAAACTTTATTCAAAAAGCAGATGGCAGACCGGATTTGGACCATTGGTTGCAGCTTATGGACCCTTGTTCTAGGTTCATCAACTTATCTGTCTTCTCCAAAGACTCTTAGCTGTTCCTACTCTCTGTCTTCACTCCACACCGTTAGTTATTTGAAATCATCAGATTTCCCATCTTGATGAATCTGGGGCAGGATCTGATTTTGGAGGCAAGGCTACAAAAGGTGGTCTTTTCTTGTCTGGCCCTCAAGATGAAGGAGCTAGAAGATAAGCCTCTTAGTACAACTCTAGGGTGTTATTTTGCTTGAAGCATCTCTCTCTTTTTTCTAGTTTTATGAAAGGTATCTTTCTGCTAATGTAGTCCTGTGGGCCAGGACTTGAGAATGAAACTAGATGTGTACTATATTCCAGGAAGGAGGTCAACCAGAAGTGGAAGGATGGGAGTTAAAGAAAAATATAATCTTGCTATATTTGTAATCCCCAAACCTAGTTGTTGAGTGCCCTCACTTTGTCCATCCACTAATTTTCCTTTAACTACTGTAACATGGGATCCAAAAAAATGAAGCATTTCAACTTAATCTGTAATACAGTGGAAAATCACTGGAAATTTTTGATTAGGAGAAAAATGTGTCCAGACTTTCTTAAAGAAAACATAATTCTGATTTCAATGTACAATAAAGAAGAGCCAGTGTGTTTTATGTAAAAATTCTCAGTGGTTGCCAAGGGTTGGAGGGAGGGAGGGATGAATAGGCAGAGCTGGGATTTTTTTAAGGCAATGAAACTACTCTGTATGGTATTAGAATGGTGGAGACATCTCATATATTTGTTCAGATCCATAGAATGTACACCACCAAGAATGAACCCTAATGTAAACTATGGACTTTGGGTGATAATGGTTCATCAATGTAGGTTCATCCATTGTAATAAACGTGCCACTCAGATGCAGACTTTGATAATGAGGGGAGGCTGTACATGTGAGGGGAGGATGTATGTGAGAAATCTCTATACCTCTGCTCAATTTTGCTATAAACCTGAAACTGCTCTAACAATTAAATTCTAGTTTTAAAGAAGTCTCTGACAAGGAATAATCCTAGATTTAACTTGTCAGATGGGTATGTGGGTGCCATCTACAGCCCTAGAAGACACCCTCAGTAGACCCACAAAGACAGAATCTCCAAAGGAGGAGGGGGTGTTGGAAGAGCTGTAAAGGGTTTGTCCTAAGACTGTAGTCTAGACAGAGTGCCGCTGTGTCAAGCAAACAGGATGCAGGTTATATTTCCCAAGATGGCAGCCACAAGAGCTCCCATCCACACTTCTTCCTCTGTGATGCTGTCACTCCTCCCATAGAGGGGTGGGGGGTTTGTTTCTCCCCTTGAATCTGACAATAGCAGAAATGATGCTATGGAACTTCCAAGGTTGTGACATGAAAGTTTACACAGATTTCACCTGAACCTCCTGAGATACTTGGTTCTGGAACTCAGCCACCGTGCTATGAGGAAGTGGCAAGACCACACAGGGGCTGGGATAACTTTCAGGCCAAAGCTCCACTTAAAGTCTCAGCCAATAGTCAGCATCAACCTCCTGACATGTGAGCGCATGAGTCACAAGTATCTCTAGCCCCAAACATCCTCTGCCACAATAGCATGAGAGGCCCCCAAGCAAATACTGCCCAGCTGTGCTCAAACAACACCCAGAACAATGAGAGAAAAAAATGAAGTGATTTTTGCTGCTTTGGTGTGATTCCTAACATGACAATTGATAACTAAGTACAAGAGGTACAAAAAGAGAAGCCCAACTGGATAGTTGTTGCTATTTAATAAGCTAGTAGAAAATAATAGTTAATAATATCATACCTGGTTCTTACATTCACTTTTTAATATTTCAATCAGGTGGCCCAACATTTCTTTTAGGGACCACCATGCAGCTCACCTTCCCCGTGTGTGCTATCAGCATTGACAAGATCCTGCTTTCTCCTAGGTAGTTGGTCCACATAAGCCAGAAGCCTGCAGATATACACATTATGCTCAAATACTTCCCATGAATTTAATTTAAAAATTAAGAACACTGCTTATCACTCCATAGGTATTAGGCTGATAGAGAGAAGTCACAACGTATCAAATCCTAGCGTACAACGCATTTTTATTGAAGTATGGTTGATTTACAAAATTGTGTTATTTTCAGGTATAGTGATTCTATTATATGTGTATGAATACATACCTATATTCTTTTTTTTCTACTCTTTCCCATTATAGTTTATTACAAGATGTTGAATATATTTCCCTGTGCTACACAGTACACCCTCATTGTTTATCTATTTTATATATGGTAGTGTGCATCTGTTAATCATACACTGCTAATATAAATTACTATCCCTTCCCTGCCCTTCCCCTGTGGTAATCATAAGTTTGTTTTCTATGAGTCTGTTTCTGTTTTGTAAATAAATTCATTTGAACTTATTTTTTAGATTCCACATATAAGTTGTATAACTGTCTGACCTACTTCACTTAGTATGATAACCTCTAGGTCTGTCCACGTTGCTGCAAATAGCATTATTTCATTCTTTTTTATGGCTGAGTAGTATTCTAATGTGTGTGTGTGCGCGCGCACGCACATGCATGCACATAAAATATCTTTATCCACTTATCTGTTGATGGACGCTTAGGTTGCTTCCATGCCTTGGCCATTGTAAATAGTGCTGCTATGAACACTGAGGTGTAGGTGTCTTTTTGAATTAGAGTTTTTGTCTTTTCTGGCTAGAAGTGGGATCCTGGATCATATGATAACTCTGTTTTTTAGTTTTTTAAGGAAACTCCATACTGTTTTCCATACTGGTTACACCAATTTACATTTCCACCAACAGTGTAGGAGGGGTCCGCTTTCTCCATACCCTCTCCAGCATTTATTATTTGTAGACTTTTTTTTAACATTTTTTATTGATTTATGATCATTTTACAATGTTGTGTCAAATTCCAGTATAGAGCACAATTTTTCAGTTATACATGAACATATATATATATATATTCATTGTCACATTTTTTCTCTGTGAGTTACCATAAGATCTTGTATATATTTCCCTGTGCTATACAATATAATCTTGTTTATCTATTCTACAATTTTGAAATCCCAGTCTATCTCTTCCCACCCCCTGCCCCCTTGGCAACCACAAGTTTGTATTCTATGTCTGTGAGTCTGTTTCCGATTTGTATTTATGCTTTGTTTTTTGTTTTTTGTGTTTTTTTTAGATTCCACATATGAGCGATCTCATATGGCATTTTTCTTTCTCTTTCTGGCTTACTTCACTTAGAATGACATTCTCCAGGAGCATCCATGTTGCTGCAAATGGCGTTATGTTGTCGTTTTTTATGGCTGAGTAGTATTCCATTGTATAATTATACCACATCTTCTTTATCCAGTTATCTGTTTGTTGATGGACATTTAGGCTGTTTCCATGTCTTGGCTATTGTAAATAATGCTGCTATGAACCTTGGGGTGCAGGTGTCATCCTGAAGTAGGGTTCCTTCTGGATATATGCCCAGGAGTGGGATTCCTGGGTCATATAGTATATTATTTGTAGACTTTTTTGATGATGGTCATTCTGACCAGTGTGAGGTGATACCTCATTGTAGTTTTGATTTGCATTTCTCTAATAATTAGTTATGTTGAGCATCTTTTCATATAGATCAATAGAGTGCCTAATGGCCCTCTGCATTCATTGGAGAAATGTCTATTTAGGTCTTCTGCCCATTTTTTGATTGGGTTGTCTGGTTTTTTGTTACTGAGCTGTATGAGCTATTCATATATTTTGGAAATTATGCTTTGTTGGTCACATTGTTTGCAAATATTTTCTCCCAGTCCATAGGTTGTCTTTTCATTTTGTTTATGGTTTCCTCTGCTGTGCAAAAGCTTATAAGTTTGATTAGGTCTTAGTTGTTTATTTTCATTTTTAATTCTACTGCCTTGGGAGGCTGATCTAAGAAAATGTTGCTGTGATTTATGTCAGAGAATGTTTTGCCTATGTTCTCTCCTAGGAGTTTTATGGTGTCATGTCTTATGTTTAAGTCTTTAAACCATTTTGAGTTTGTTTTTGTGTATGGTGAGAGGAGGTGTGCTAATAAATTTGTTGATTTACATGCACAATGCATTTTTAATTTTGCAAAAATTATCTTTTTATCTTGAACGTATTAATTCATCTTTTCCTTTTTTTTTTTTTTTACTAATGCAGTCACATATCTCCTGGGATCACTACGAATCTTGACAAGGCCCTGTGGGATGTACTTTTACCTAATTATAGAAGCAACTCCAATGACCTATCGTTCATTTGGATGTGAAGAGATGCATGACTTAACAGGGTCACATTCTCGGGCTAATTCCACTCTTCAGTCAACCAGAGGCAGCTGCTTGAGCACGTCCAAGGATATAGATTGTGGCCACTCCTGTTTCCATGCCAACATCCACCCCCTTCATTCTCTCCAGACAAAATTCTCTCTCACTTTAGGGCAAGGAATTAATATCACTTCTCTGGCTTCTGCTGCCCATTCCTTCTTTTAATTTGTATAACCACACTCCTCACTTCTTCTCTCCAAGATCTGAGAATAAGTTGTCTTTTATGTTTCAAGTCAAAATCTTCATCTTTCTTCTTAAGCCTACCTCTTCCCATCTTCTTAGAGACTTTCTCCACAAATAATTCTCTCTTCTGTATCTTCAGCTTCTTTCTCTTTCCTGACTCTAGAAAAAATTTTTAAACTTTTCCCATGCTAAAGATCAACCCTCCCTTGTTCTTGCATCTCTTGGATACCTCCCTATCTTTCCTTCCTAACCAACCTTTTTGAAAATGTTGTCAGTATTTGATATCTCTTGCTCAATTCGTATTCATTCCTTGTTCTAGCATCATCTGGATATTGCCCACATCATTTGAATGATTAGGGTCACCAATGAACTTCTGAAATTAAAACAAGATTTATTGAACTTGTTTTTTGTAAATCTTTAGAGGTTCTCGACCATTTCATCCTTTGGAAATAACCTAAGTTTCTTCCCTGTTTCCCACATTGCTCTCTCCTAATTTGACTTGTCTTCACTATCTTCATTCCCTCCTTCCTTCTTTCTTTATTTTTTTCTTTTCTTTCTCTCCCTCTCTCTCCTTCTCTCTCCTTCTCTCTCTCCCTCTCTCTCCTTCTCTCTCTCTCTCTGTCTCTCTCTGTCTCTGCGTCTGTCTCTGTCTCTCTGTCTCTGTCTCTCAACATTATGTAGGGTCTTGCATTAGTCAGCTCAGGCTGCCATAACAGAATATTATAGATTGGGTCACTTACAACAGAAATTATTTTCTCAGAGTTCTGGAGACCAAGAGTCCCAGATCAAGAAGCCAGCTAATTTCAGTTCCTGGTAAAGCTTCTCTTCCTGGCTTGCAGATACCACCTTCCTGCTATCATCTCACGTGGACTTTCCTCTATGCACACACAGAGAGTAAGAGAGATCTCTCTCTCCTCCTCCTCTTCTTATAGACCACAAGTCTATGGGATTGAGGCCCCACCCTCATTGAATCTTAATTTCCTCCTGAAGATCTTATCTCCAAATACAGTCATGTTGAAAGTTAGAGCTTCAACAAATGAATTTGGAGAGAGGACATAATTCAGTCCATAGCAGATATAATTTGTCACATACAAAGTAGGCAGAGGCACACAGCTCCAGGTTTGCTTGCAGATCAGGCACCTCTCTCTTTCCCCTCTCCTGCCCTTGGTGAGTTGTTGGCATTTACTTTTACACCTGTTAGAATCCCAAGATGAATGCCACATCCTCAGAGGTTTTCCTAGAGAGGCTGAAACCAGGCAAATCTATGTGGCAGGTCCGTTTTTAGGAGCAAGAAAAATACTAGCAGCCCTCAGACTCCCCTTTTCTCTTCCTGACCATCTCTGCCTCACATGCCCATGGATTCTCATACCACTGGCAAGGGGCAATTTCCATGACCGGTTCATTCTAATCAATATCCACTTTCCCTGGGATAATGGGGGCACGACTCTATATCTATCAGCCACGCAGGCAGGAGGACATGGTGACTTCTTGCTCTCTGACTGCTCTCTCTGTCTCCTTCATAATGTCTTCTTACTTCAATTAGCCTCTTCAGTTTTGGTCTCCAGGATTTCTTACTTGGACCAACATTCTCTCTATACTTTTTTCCCAGATAACTGCATTTATTTCCACTGTTTGCTTTATGCCTCACACATTATAAATTTCCAAATCATTTTCTCTAGTCTAGGTATTGTCTATTGGCTAAGGTTTTATACACACACACACACACACACACACACACACACACACACACAGATATATCTTCCCGGCATTTGTACCAGGATTTTTCACAGACATCGCAAAGTCAGCATGCTGAAAAATGAAATTCATTGTTTCCACTTCCAATGCTACACATTCTCCAATCTTTAGTATTCTTTCTGTTGTTGCTGGCAGCATCCCGTAATATTCACTCAAGCAAACAAACCACCATTATCTTAGGTGCCTTCTACTTCCTTATCTACCACATCCTTTTAGTTATCAATATCTCACAAATCTCTACCATTTTTTCATCCTCACTGCTGAGCCTTCCTCCCCTAGCTTCATTTCCTACCACCCTCCTCTTGTCTTATTACAGTATTTATCAGTCAGGACCTGCTTCTATTAATGAGCATCTTTGTCTGCATATCTTTCATCACTGCCAAACTTTAAGGTCCAAGAGAGCAAAGACCTTCTCTTTTACATTCTTGTACCCATTGCAACTACAGCAACCTGGTACCTGGTAAGCCCTTATGAAATTAAGTTCAGTTCAGCCACCCAAAGGCACATATACAGAAATGACAACGCGATGTCCTTGCACTGGGCATTTTCTCCTCTCAACATAAGATCATTCCCTCAAGTTTCTTTGTAACTTTCCAAAATACTGAGTATAGTGCTTCCAGTAGTGATGACCAACATATTTAAAAATATCAATAGATTAACTCCTAAAAAAGTGTGGATGGGCATAGCATTAATTTATTTTTCCTCTTTGTATGCAGTGCTTTTCTGTCTGCATTATACATGGACTCCCCGGAGTGGTCACCATCAGAATGTTTAATTCCATAAGATGGAATCTTGGCTCAGATCAGGTCTATGGTGTCTTCTGTATCTCATGGCTTATGATTCCATGATTATAAGCTTGCTGAGAAAAGCGAGTTCATTTTGACAAAAATAAGCCCATTAATTGGGGAAGGGAAGTTGCTCTCTCCCTGATGATGCTCCGGCGTAACTGTTTGGCTCAAAAACTGTAAATAGTTTCTTTTTAGCAACATGGAATAAATCTGAATTTTTGAAGGTTTCATAGATATGATTTTCTTTTTTGGAAAATACTATTTTAAGAACATCAATGTACTCCTTTGAATTTGGGTCACAGTCTGATGGTATAGCATCAATGATTATATCAGAACTACTGGAATAAATCATAGGCTTTAAAATAACATTTCTTCAATGAAATTTTATCACTGTAATAACTATTTCCAGAATACACCCCCATAATTAAAATGAAGACAGGATATAGAATTATAATACTGGAAAACAATTAGTTGTATCACATTTAAACTTGTTTTGACTAAGCTGAGTGAAATTTGCTTTGCTTCTGATAACATATAGGATTTTAAATTAATTTGCTACAAATAAAAAATAAACATTAACCCCTCTAATTATGTTCCTATTTTCATTCCATTATTGATCTTCCTTGTGCTTTGAAAATTTTGCACTTGAAATTATCACCGTTACTCATAAATTTATCTCGTATTTCCCAAGGTGAGGGGTAATACACCTTATAAATACAGTGTTTTACAGTCTACCATGTCCTTTCTGATCTGTTTAACTACATCTAAACCACATGTTAATCCCATGAGGTAGGTAAATCAGATATAGCTTCACAGATGAGAAAACTGTTAACCTTTATCCAAGATCACATAATTAGAAAATGATAAAACCAGGAGAAGAATCAGTATCTTCTGAGACTTAGTCTGATGCTCTTTGAAACTTGGCAACCATCCAAAACTCAAAAGAAAAAAAAAAAATCTCCCTCTGCCTTTTATGAAACAGCATGAAGACTGCAGTGGTGTGTACAAAGTATAAAATTGCTTCTGTACTGCTGATTTTTTTCTTTCTCTCTGCCATTTCAATTTAGAAATGGCAAACCTTGGGGAGGTATCTAAGGTTTATACAGAGAAAACTTTACCTCTCAGGACTTGGGAGAGTCTAGCCAATATTGCTGAAATAGAAAAAGCTGTTCTTCATGTAATATTCATAAGAAAAATGAATTTTTAAAACTTGCAAAGATGGCTGAGCTATAACCTCACAAGTTATATTTCAAAATATGTTAGAGGTCTTCTGCTTGTGGCCATAACAAAGTAACTCGTACCAGACTAATCTCACCAGAAACAAGTATAAAACTGGACAAAATATAGGAAATTATTATTTTTAGATATTAGACAACAGGCAACACAGAGCTGTGATCCCTGAGGGGAGCAGGGGACTCTTAAGATGAGAATCATTCTCGCAGCAGCTCTCCACCTGGAGGCATTTTGCAAACGCTGGTGTGGGGGAGGATGGAGCCCCAGCAGAGTGCAGACGTCTCCCTGGGTGGAGGCGGCAGATATCATAGCTCTGGGCTACAGAGGTGGCTGGAAATTGTGGGGCAGGAATGCAGAGAAGGGATCCATGCATAAAAGAAGCTCCAGAATTGTGCACATGGTTCCTCTTACTCTTTGATGCAACACAAAACTGTGTATGCACAGGGCAGAATCCATAAGATGAGGCAAAAAACATCTACTGAAGAAAGTAAAACTACTGGGGAAATTTGAGTTGAACAACTATTAGAACTCACCTAGGCTGGGAGATATTTGAATACTGACCAGCATGGAGAGATCTCATTAAATAACCTTGACATTCAATCGAGACTCAGGGAAAAGGACGCTAATCTAGTTCCACAGTAAAAACTACTCTAAAATGCCCCTAACGAAGCTTGAAAATTATCCCTGAATGAGTTAAGCCTAAGTAAGCTGCCTGCCTGCTGGAATAAAACTCAATCTTCTATGAAGAAAGAATGTAAAAGCCAGCTCTTCAGCAACATAGCGCCCATAGTATCCAGCAAGTAATAAAACATTGCTACACGTTGTGACGAAGTGGCAAATGTGACGCGGCACCAAAGGAAGTCAGTCAATAGAAACATAAATTGTTTTATTTTTAGTGGCATGGGATAAATCTCATAAATCTTTGAATGTTTGGAAAGTATGATAGCTTTTCTGGAAAGGACTATTTCCTAAAATAGATAAAGGAAAAAAATCTTATAAAGGAGTCAGAAAAAAAGGAAGAGCAACTGCTAACCTTGTTAGAAACAACGTAAGCCAGACTACATTAGATTGACATCTTTAAAGTACTGAAAGGAAAAAATAAAATCTAAAATCTTGTAAAAATATCCTCCAAAAATTAAGGAAAAAGTAAAGACTTTTTTAAGCAAACAAATGCAGAAAGAAACTGTCACCAGCAGACAAGCAATACAAGATATATATTAAAAAAAAAAAAAAAAAGAGAAGTCCTTCAGACCAAATGAAAATTGATACCAGATGGAAATTCAGTATACACAAAGAATGGAGAGCTCTAGAAAAATTAAATATGTAAATAAATATAAACTATTTTCTCTTGCTGCTTAATTCCAGAGAAAATGGAAGTATACTGTAGTAAGTGTAATATATTATGTGTATGCATACACGTACATACTGTGGTAAGCAAAGGATGAATATTGTAAGCTGAAGAGCAACTAATTTCAAAAAAGAAAGAAAGGAGAAGAAAAGAGATATAGCTGAAAAAACAGTAGAAGACATAAAGTGGAATCCTTAAAAATAATCCAGAAGGAAGCAAGAAATGAAGGAAAAAAAAAGATCTAATGGGACAAAAAATAGCTAATATGAGATGGCATATTTAAACACAATTCTTTGGTAATTGCTTTAAATACAACTGGATTCTAACTAAAAGGAAAGGATTATGAGATTGGATTTTTTAAAAGCAATATGCTGTTCATAAGAGAGAAAATGATGGAAGAAAGTATACCTCTTAGATATTCATCAGATGAATACTGGGTTGGCTGCATTAATATCAGACAAATTCGACTTCAGGATAAGAAATATTTTTAGAGATAAAGAGGGGCATTCTATAATGAAAACATGATCATCAAGAAGACATTAAACTAATAAATGTGTATATGGCTAATAACATAAATGCAAAATACACAAAGGAAAAAAAATGAATGGAACAAGATGGGTAAATAGGAAATTCCACAATTAAAGTTTTAGATTTCAATACTCCTTTCTCAGTAATAGATAAGTATACAAAACACTCTGTGTGGATATAGAAGACTTGAATAATGCTATCAAGTAACTTGACTAGCACAATACACATTTTTTTCCAAGTGATTATGGAGAATCCATCGATATAGGCCATATGTTGTGTCACAAAACAAACTACAGGAAAAAAATTAAAGAATTGAAATCATACAAGATATATTCTCTGACAAGTAAATTAAATTATAAAATTATTTAGAAATAGATATCAAAAATTCCCAAATATTTGGAACTTAAGGAATCTATGTCTCAATCCCTGGTTTAAAGAAGAAATTTGAAAATATTCTTATACGAATGATAATAAAAAAATAGCACTATCCAAATTTGTGGGATGCACTGTTTGGGAGAAATTATATATCTCTACTTGCCCATATAAAAAAGAGCTTTCTCTTTTAAAATTAAGATTAAAATTTTTAAATTAAAATCAATAGTTATTGCTTTTACCTTAAGAATCTAGTGAAGGAAGTCTAAAACCAAATTAAGCAAAAGGAAGGAACCAGTAATGATAAGAGTGGGTATCAATGAAATAGAAAACAGATGAACAATAAAGAAAACCAAAATTTGGTTTATTGAAAATGTTAACAAAATTGATAACCCCCTAGTTTAACTGATTAAGATAAAAATAGAGAAAGCACAAATCAACACCAAGAAAGAAAAAAAGAACATCCACAATGATCCACAGACATTAAAGGAATAATAAATTTTTGAATCACTTTATATCAATAAATTCAACAATTTAGATTAAAAGGCAAATTCCTTGAAAGACACAAATTACTAAAACTGGCATGAGAAGACAGAAAATCTAAATAGTCCTACAATCATTAAAGCCATGTATTTGTATTCAAAACCTTCCCAAAGAAAACTCCAGACAACTTCATTCATGAATTCTAACAAACAATTAGGGAAGAAATAATATCAATTTTACAAAATGTATGAAGCTCAAAATACTATTTATTCTCTGATTACACTGGTTTCATAGATTGGCTTAATCTCTAGATGATATGACAATCATAAAAATCTTGAAAATTGGGTTGAGGAAACAGATAAAACTAAATCAGAAGAAAAATCTGATTCAAGAACACCAGTGTTTGTTATTCTTTCCTGAGCCAGGCAGGAAGCAGAGAGCTGACAGAGTTCAGATAGATTTTACTAAACTCTGTCACAAGTTATCCTATGCTGAGTTGAAGCTGTATGATCCTAGTTACTGTCTCCTTTTTCTGTTCTCTTTCATATGAGTGATCGAAACTTTCTCTTTCTACTTCCTCTTCCACCATTTCCAGCAAAGAGGCATCTAACTCAGCCTGGATGTGGGGCAAGGCCAGGGAAACGTCTATGATGAGATGATGTCTATGTTAAGCCCAGAAGGGTGCACATGTGTTGTATGCAGAAGAAGCAGGCAAAAAAGCCAGGAAAGGCAGAATGGTCAAAGGCACAGGAATGAAAGCTGGCATTTAAAGAACTGTAAAAGGTTCCTGCATATTAAACCAAAGAGCAATGCGGGAGCAGGTTAGGTCAGAGATCACATCCTGAATGTGGCATGTTCTTGAGGATTTTATCTTCAAAAGCAGGAAGCTATTGAAAGATTGCAAACACGATCAAATTTGCACTGTTCAAAGGATAGTCGAATCGTGCATTGGGAGGAGGATAGACCTGTTTATCAGATATTGCAATAGTTCAGTGCAAGACAATGAGGGCCTGATTCAAATTAGAGACAGCAGAGAAACAGAGAAAGAGATACATCTGGATACAGAGGCAGAATCCATGGGATGTGATTGATGATTCAGTGTCAGGGGAGAGGAAGAGGCAGGAATCCAGCTGATTCCAAGGCTTCCTGCTCAGATGGCTGTGTGTATAGTGTGTCCTTCACCAAGATGGGGTCCCAGTAGGGACAAGGTACCTACCACTCTCGCAGTTGTGAACTACTGAGGTTTGAGGTGGAATGTGGAGGCCTGATAGGCGTTTGTATACATCTTGCACTCAAGAGAGAACACTGGAGATGGACATTTGGGTTTCATCAGCACATAAATTGAATGTGCAACCAAGGCATACATAGAATGAGAAGAAAGATACGTGTGGCTGTTGAAGCCATATGAATAGATGAATAAATTGTAAATTTTACAATAGACTCTCTCTCCTCCATAAATGCCACTCCCAACACTTCATCCTTCTGGTCTTCCACCATCATAATAATACTGCACCAAGTTCTGTAAAGCTGTAATGCAATCTTATAACCATTCTTCAATAAGACGCCATCAATAATCTGATAGTAAAGATAGAGTGAAATTTACAATGAAGCTGTCGACACTTAGCCTTCTATCATTTGGATGGACAGTTCTCTAGTATTTACAAAGGTAAGATTGTTTTATATTCTTTTTCTCAAAGAGGTCCCTCAAATTACGTGAGTTGCAGCACACCTGTACCACCCCTGAATAAGGACTGTAATTCAAATGTTATAGACAATAAATTAGTAAAATTAATGTTTTTAATTCAGTAAATTACATTAGTAAATTTGAGAATTGGCTTTCACACTCAAGTCTTCTGACATCAGGGCCCATGCCCTTCACTATGGCTGGAGTTCTCCACCCTGGCTGCACTCTTAAATTGCCTCGTGGCATCCCATGTCAAGAATACTGCCTTACGCTACCTCTGCTAACACTTCTTATAGTTACATACAGATTAACAATTTAAAAAAATTTTGTTCTTGAGGAAATTTTCCAAAAGGCAAAATAGTAAAACAAAGAAATGAAGTCTTTGCATTAATTTTTTAAGTGATCAGTTCAGTTGTGCCAAATCCTACGAACATTTAATCATACAAAGATAAGCTGTTTCTTCTTATCTGGAGAAACTCTAATTATGGCAAGCAAACTATTTATATTTGTTCTGCAATCAGTTATTGATATTTTCTCTGACTTGGAATACATAATTAAATACCTAGCGACTCTCTGTGTTCTAATCTACATAAGTTTGAATCAAATTATTTTTATTCAGGATTTATTCCGTTGCCCTGTGAGTCTTCCATCAAGGACCACCACCCTCACTGGCATCTTCACCTCACTGAGGTGTCGCCTCTTGCTACGTTCTAGGTATGTAGGAGAGAAGCATTTCCCTCCACAGCTGAGCTTTTATAAGGTTCCACTGCTTAGTTCAAAGCTTAACATTCTTTACGAAAGCTATGTTTTCAACTTACCTTTTCAACAATTAACTTTCATTTCTAATAAGGACTAGAGAAGCAAGAGCAATTTTATGTGAGAGAAAGTTTTTTGAATATATCCAAATTCCCCTGGATTCTTTGGGCAAAGAATCTGCTTTTGCTTTGTTACTCCCTGTATCTGCTTACAGTGACACTTCGTATTTTCCGTGAACAATTTTTTTTCTCACTTTAGGCTACTCAAAGGAACCTGTGATGTAGTGAATGGAGTGCCTGAGTGAAAGACAGATTCTGATCCAACTGAAAAGCTGTGTAAAACTGGCAAAGATGATTAAACCCTGTGCAACTCAGTTTTTTTTTTTTAACTGTAGAATTAGAATATAAATATGCCTTCTGTCTAACTCACAGGGTTGGCCAATGACCAAATGTGATATTTATTGGACAGGAAGATACTTGCTCTTGGGGAATCTTTGACTGCAAAATCTTTGAATACATGCAAACTTAGAAAGCTGCATTATGAGCTATGTTCCAAATAAACAATTTATCCAACTTAGACTTTCACCGAAGTGTGGTAAACCACAAGAGGCCAGATATCTTTCTTTACTGATTGGAAATTATCATAGATATTCAGTATTTCCTTTCATTTGAAAACTATCTTCCAGGGAGATATGTATATTACCATAATTTGAGAATATGATGTTTCTAAAGAGTTTAAAATCTGATTGACTTTGAGAAGTTCAAGGGCCACTATTGATTATTACATATGAATATCTATGAAATTAATTCCTTGTATAACATGATTTCTCGAAGTAACTGAAGTCAGTATCTCCAAATACGCGATAAAAATCACGGCAAACGCTAAGGGTGCGTTGAAACGCAAGAGCCAAGACTGATACTCGCTTGGAGTCACTGAATGGGATGGGAAACCCAGACATTGTTTAATAGACTAAACTTCTCATTTGACAGACATTGAAACAGAGATTAAGTGGTTCTGTCAAGCAGCTATTTTGTTGTAGGACTAGAGACTAGAATCCCTAAATCAAAATGCAGGTCTCTTTTAACTATTACCCACTAACCATGGAAATATTTCCCCCAAATTTTCACACTGAAATAGCAAATATTTACATTTGTAAGGAATAGGGAGAAAATAGGTTTTAAAAGCAAGAAGGCAAAGTGTTTAGATTTTATCAAAACCCTTAACGAGGCTTTCCATTGTATAGTTTGACATCATAGGAGGGATGTTCTACCAATATATTGCCTGAATTTTTGGTTCCAGCATAGATCTTTCCTCTTAGACTATTAAAGCGCAGTTAAAACTTATTTTATTTAGTTGCTTACTCATATTTGCAGTACTGATCTTAAGTTGGGATTTAATTATAGAATGCATTATACCAAATTAATCTCATTGGAGTTCATTATTCTTATGTAGCAAATTTCAAAAAATTAACTTAAAGGGGAAAAAAGAAGAGCAGAACAATCTCATATAAACTCTTTCCCAGTGGATCAATTCACTTTGAACTCCACTAAGCAGCCCAGTGAGGCAAACGTTTTCCTTTATTCAGGCCAAGCATTCGGGGGCACATTTTCAAAGAAATGATTAGCAAGATGTGAGCGTTAAACACTGTCAGTTCTGCAAAATTGCATGTAGGGTATTCTGGACATTTTTTATCTGGACAAAATGTAAACAAGGGAAATCACCTAGAAAATTTAGCAAAAGCAAACCTAGTCGTGGCTTTGCCCCTGGGAGTGACGGAGGCAACATTATACGCTCTCGCCTGTGCTACAGCTGTTCCCAAATTCTTACGTGGCAGTTGCAAAGAGGAATGCCTTCCTCATAAATGTTTAACTCCAAGGTTATGGCCCTTTCTTTAAGAAGTAGACCTCATCCCAGTTGCTCACTCTTAAGTGGGAACTGCAGTAGATGGATGAATACTTGAATTTCAAAATAGAATTCTTTCTCTGATAAAGAAGAGTTCCCAAGTAACATGATGGTAAGAGGGTCTGATGACACTTGAGTCCCAGTTCTAACATTGATGCTGGGGAATCTCTCTACCCTCCTTGGGACTCGGTTTCTTCCTGTGTAATATGATGATCCCTGAGGCCCATTCTGTGCTAACTTTGAATCCTCCCAAATGTCCAACTTCATTGCTCAAAGCGGGCTGCCAAATTTTTCAAAACATCGAGGCTAAGGTTACACCAGAAGTCAGTATTTTATTTTGTTAAATTCAGTGCCACAACTCCCTGTGAATGAATAAATCAATCAATGAAGTGTGAATAGTGACACTACATGGGAGACAGGGGCATTAGGAGGCTGGATCTGCGGTCATTCATTGCAGAATGGCTAATAACCTAGATTACTATGAGGTGTGTCAGATTCAATGGCATGAATAAAAGGCATGCCTTCTAAAAAAAATACTAATTTGAAGAAAATTATTTTTGTGGGGTATACTGTTTGCTTTTCTCTTTCTGTTTTATACCCGCAGAAAAAGCAAATTATACTTTCACATAAAATTCACTCAGAAAACCAAAATATGACAGAAGGAATTTAACTTTCTGTAGTAGGACACATCTGGCGAAAGTTTCCATCCATTTTTCTTTTTTTTAAAGCAAATCATCCCTTGCAATCACTATGATGCAGTCTAGAAAGAACACAGGACCAGGATATGGGAAAACCTGGATTTGTACCCCCCGGAGGAAGGGGTCACATCTTCCATGGTTTACCTGGCATTCTTAGAAGTTAGTTTGGTGCATGACACACAGTGAACGCTCCAAATGAGGACTTCTCTACAAAGTCTGCTGCCTCCTGTATGAGTGTCCTGCTCCGGGACACTTCTGGGAGCAGAAGCTGAGGCTGAGCTGTGTGCTACAGCTTCCTTGGGAGGTACAACCCCAAGGCATGAAAAATGAGGGAGAAACAACAGGAAGCAAACTGAAGAGGGTACGGATGCTACTGAGACAGTGACAGCTGATTCCCAGCACAGGATGCCATCCAAGTGGACTGTGTAGGAATCCCGAGCCTCAGATGCATCCACTAGGGGAGAGAAATTTGTTTTTCAGTTCCTACCTGTGCCCTGTCCCTCAATTCACCACCTGTGGCACTGACTCTCACACACCTAAGTGATGTTACCTGGCCGTGCTGGGCAGCTGCTGGAGAAGCCATAATGCATCGCCTCTGGCGCAGGGCCTCCTTGGAGCCCGGGAGTGGTGGGAGGAGGGAGGACCTGCGGCGAAGCACGGGGGCAGCTCTTCTTTCAGGGGCATTTTGGAGGCCATGCCAAAGGCCAACACCCCCAGAGCACCCACCCCACCAGGGTTGGGGTGTCAGTGAATCTCTCCACTGAGGAAGTGGCCGTGTCCCAGGAAGCAGGCAAAGCTAAGTGAATCTGGGAAGGTGATAAACTGGGTGAGGGACCGTGTGGCATTTTCGAAAACTATCTGACCCAGGTCTCAGTTTCTTCAGCTCTAAGATGCTGATCATTTATATCTCCTTCCAGGTCATAAAAGTATCATGAGGATAAAATGAGAGACACGTGACTTTCATCTTCTCATCACTCTCCTCCCTCCCTTGCCTCCATCCTGCAAACCTCCAACGTAGATAGACTGCACTCGTACCCCAGCTCTATCACCAGGAGATGCTAAAAAAAAAATATCACAGCCAATCAAACTGTTACGCCAGCCTCAGGTAGGCCCTCCTCACTGACACCCAACCTTGGTGTTTTTCCCATTAAGCTTCCTCTTCCTCATTTTCCCCTCCACTCTCTAATCTCAGCCCACGCCCTTGGCCGGGAACAGGCCCAAATTTTGTAAGCCCCAGAGGTGATACACTATTGGGAATTCATTTTAAGAAAAAAAAATTAAAAATGTAAAATTTGATCTGAAAGTGAACATTGATTTTATTTTATTTTATTTTGAATATTGATTTTAAATGAGCAAAGAAAACACACCAATACTAGGGACTCGGGAACCCAGGTCTGATTCTTCCGAGATCTCTTTAGACGATTTACCAGAAACGCTTACTAATTGCAACTTCATTTACCTTCCTAGCACAGAAGACCCAACAGCAGCATTTCTCAAACCTCAAAGGACCTACAAACTTCTGGAGAACTTGTTAAAATGCAGATCTTGATTCAGTAGGTCTGGGTGGGCTCCGAGATTCTTCACTTTTGACAATGCCCGGGGCACGCCCAGGGGACACCACGAACCACACTTCAAGCAGAAAGGCTCTTAACTCCCAGCATTTGCTAAGGCAAGTGAGGGCTCAGGAAGCTAAAACCTCATTAACTTCATTGCCTTCAGGGGTAAACCACCCCACCCTTCCAACGCCTAGCAAAGGGGCAATTCAAAATGTTGCTGTAGGTGTTGACAAAGGAAGTAACTGTAGCAACTGGATAAAAGATCTTTTTCTAATTCTTACTTTCCACACAACTGAAGGAGAGCCTAGCCCTTCCGTCAACCAATAGGTTATTTAAAATGACTTTTGATATACGCTCTTCGATTTTTGCCATAAACCTCCAGAAGGTGTTTAAAGAACTGAATGGCGCTGCTGGAGCACAAATACTTCCATACTCATCTGCTTAACTCTGAAAATGTTTCTCAGGGACTATTTTAATAAAAGTGAAAAACAGAAAGAGCCTTGATGCAGAACTCTGTCTCATTCTCACAAAAAATAATATGGAACCATGGATACTTAAATTACTTAAAAAAAGATTCCTTCATCTATCTCTTTAACAAATACATATCTAGTAACTGTAACACGTTTAACAATAATTTATCAAATTGTATAATGCATCCTATTGTTTTGACTAATTGTATACAAATATTAATTGTGAAATAACTCAACCCAGAAGAAAAATATTTAATGCTCAGAAGTTTATGGTTATAGGACTTCTTAAAATTTAATTTCAGTGTCCATAATTTATTACAAATGTCACTCAAAAGATGATTTCCAAACATAAAGTTATATTATGATAAAATTCTGCAGAAGAAATCAGATGGAAATAAGATTACAAGAGAAAAAGAATAACATAAAATTTCCATCTTGTTCATGAATATATTTTAAATAAATCACTGAATATCAAATTGTGATTCTATGTTGATTCCATAAGTATATTTTAAAAGAACTTACAACAGTTTATCTTCAAATTTCTACATGCCTGTGATATTTTGATTTTTAGTAACAAATATACATGGGGTCTTCAACCCCAGTTCTGGCCCAGAACTCCTAAAACCTTTGGACTTCCTAAAAGAATGACAGAGGAGTGTTTTATCATATTAATGAGGTGGCTTTGGGCCCCTCCCCTAGGATGGGCTCTGATAGCGAGAGGAACCATGTGATTAGAGGGTTGGAATGTTTAGTCCCACCCCCTGGAACTCCAGGGAGGGGAGAGAAGCAGGAAGTTGAATTCAATTACCAATAGCCAGTGATTGAATCAATCGTGCGCATGTAATGACTGCTCCAAAACCCTGAAAGGATGGGGTTTGGAGAGCTCCCACATTGGTGAACATGTGGAGATTTGAGGAGAATGGCGTGCTCTGAGAGGGTATGGAAGCTCCAAGCACTTTCCCACGTACCTTGGCCACTATGTCTCTTCCATCTGGATGTTCCTGAATTAAACCAGTGATCAAGTAAGTAAAATGTTTCTCTGAGATCTGTAAGTCCCTCTAGTAAATTAATCAAACCCAAGGAGGAAGGTTGGGTCATTGGAGCCTCCAATCTATAGCACAGAAATATAGGTGACAACCTGGACTTGTGAGTCACATCTGAAGGGGGATGGGGCGCAGTATTGTAGGACTGAGTCCTCAGCTTGTGGAATCTGATGCTGTCAGATTCTGAGCTGAAATTCCGACACCTTGCTGGTGTCTGAAAATTGCTTTTGTTGCGAGTCGCACTCCTACACACACATTGAAATTGGGCACAGAACCCAAAAGAATGCCAAAATATGTATATTTTGAAATTACTTAAAGCTGTGATGAAAGGTTGTCAATGTACAACTGTGCTGGGGACTCATAGTTTTCCAAAACTTCTTACAGCTTCTACGAGCACACGCAGTTTGGGGATCACAGCTCCGCACAAGCTACTCCACTTGTCCGTGGTTCCCTCTACCACCCACCCCAGTCTGGCTCTGCCTCACCTTCATCGATGCCACCCTTGCTCAAGTCACAAATGTTCGGCACTTGTATGACTTTATCTTGATTCATTAGGGCTGCAGTAACCCTATGTCCAAATAAAGTCATTTTCTGAGGTACTGGGATTTGGGACTTCAATATATCTCCTTGGGGAAACACAGTCCAACTCACAAGAGTGAACAAGTCTGTTTTCTTGGATAAGCCCTCAAAACCCACTCTCTTCTCTTCACTTTCCAGATTCTCCGACCTCAGTGGTCCCTCATCCTGTTTCCTTTGCTGACCGTTCCTCTCTTACCTGGCCTCTCAATGTTGGAAAGACAAGGCCTCCACTCTGAGCACACATCTCACTCTACAGTCTCTTCTTGTTGAGGTCATCCACGCCCAACACTCTGCCATCCCTAGACTGCCAATTGTCTCTTATTCCTGGCCTCGCCTCTGAGCCCCAGACCCAAATATCCAACTGTCTACTTAAAATAACCTCTTAGTTATCTCACAAACATCTCTCACCTACTGCTTCCCAAATTAAATTCCCCACTCTCCATCTGCTCTCCTTCCAGTCCTATCTCAGTAAGTAACACCCAAATACCCCCAGTTGCTCGAGCTCATAATCTGATAATCATCTGGGATATCTTCCTCCTTAAAATATATCTAGAATCCACAGAGCATTCTCGGGTTCCTTTGCCAATACTCTAAGCCACGCTACAACATCACTCTCCTGAAAACATTTCACTTTGGGTAAAATCCAAAGTCTATTCAAAGCTCTCAAGGTCCCACATGTCATAATTAATTATTTAGGCAAATGCACCTGTGTGAGACTTCACTGTTTATTTGATTAAAGCATAGACATTATGAAGTTAGAAGTCTGCTTGTAGACTTCAGTCTGGTAGAACTACGACTCTAATCATGATACTTTTATGGTCCCATAAGAGTCTCACCAATTTTTTATCTATTAGAAAATTTATTTCTGCATTCCTTTGGCTTTCTGATTCTATCAGTCTCTGTTTCATGAATTTTTGTTTGAATCAGCCTTCTGATCCTGCCGGTTCCCTCCTTCATTCATAAGAGCTCAGCTTTTGACACGTGCTCATTCTATATTTGAACAAGGACAGTGTTTTTAACATCCCAAAAATTAGACTTTGTTTTGGAGATGGTTGTACACATCCAAGTGGACTCCTGAGCCAGAACCAATTCAACTGTGCTGGCCAGGAAGTTTTCCTCATGGGCCCGTCTTTTCTAGGCCCCTGAGCAGTTCTCCAGCGGCACTAGAACTGTATTTCGGCTGTTTCTTCTCTCTCTCTCTCTTTTTTTAACCTGTTGCCAAGTCCTTTCTTTTGCTTCCAAATCTGGACTAAATTTGATTCTGCTTCTGGTTTGTGTGGAAATCTGCAAGTTCTCCTTGTGTCTGTGCGGTTACGTGTTTACACGTAGCTGATGAGTTGTTAGAATGATGGCTGGGAACCTGGTTTCATAGTTTGACCATTTGGTGAAAGACGGCAGTTTCCAGTTTGTTAGTCTTTTCAGATATTTTGTCTACATGGGATCTCAAATCAATTAACAGAGAATAAGCTTTTTGGGGGAGAGCTAGACTGGTGAGGCTTTGTGTTTCTGTGCTGTCTCTGACCCGTGAGACTGGGCTTGTGTGACTGGGACCACAAGCTCTTTGGATCGCTGGGTGACTGACTGTAACCTTTACCACCCCTTAAATATTCTCCTGTCTCCAGAGGTTATTGTTAGATTTTAACACCTTTTAAATTAAAAACCTCTGTTCTGATTGGTTTATAGAAATAACATATGTTCTTGTTGAAACCAATTATTTAAAATTAATAAAAAAAATCAGTTATTTGCCAAAATTTCCAGAAAATAAAGAAACAGTTTCTAATATTTTATTATGTTAGCCTTTTAAGTAAAACAAAAACAAAAACGAACTTATAGGAGAAACAGCCGGCTCAGAATTTTTAACATAGAAACTTGAGTTCCCATATGTAAGGTGAATCTTTGACAAGTCAGACTTGTTTTAATAATTTTGATTAAAAAAAACAATAGCAACTATATGTCTCTTCCCTGAAGTTATCACTTTGGCATGGGGCCAGGAAAGTTTTAGACAATTTTTTTTAACAGACACAAGAAGGAAAATGAGAAAACACTCTTACAAAAATATGTATGTATGTTCATGACTGGGACATTGTGCTGTACACCAGAAATTGAAACATTGTAACTGACTTGCTTTGATTAGATAGATAGATAGATAGATAGATAGATAGATAGATAGATAGATCGATCGATCGATCGATAAGAAAAGAAAGAAAACACTCAGAGGAAACTGTAGACAAGGTGCAATTTAAACATGCAGACGCAGATGCAGTGTTGGGTAGGAGAAAAGAAAGGCTTTCTAAGCAAAGGGAACTCTGAATGGAAGCAGAGCAAACATTTGGAACATGTGAGGGATCTATAAAACTTATAACCACGGGGAAAGTAAGGTGGGACCAGATGGTATTTGGTATTTTGGTAGTTTTTTTTAATTTGACTTTGTTTTCTCATGAAGAGAATAGTACATCTGATTTCCCAAATGACTTACATTGGTTTATTGATCAGGTAATAACATTCTACATAATGTTTAGGAATGTAAAAAATATTAACTTATGTGTCCAACTAAACATGATTCTAACATTTTGAGAATTATGTTTTGCAATTTTGTAGTATATCAATTCGAACAGAATTTCTAAGGTTTTTAGATAACATTACATCTTAGATTATAACTAAACTAAGTTAGTTAATGAAGTGTCTTTGAATATCAGGACAATTTCTTTGTCAGACAGAACACTGAAACATAGGTAAGTAAGCATTGTATACACACACAATATTTGTGTATACCAAATATACACATCCCATTACATATATTATATACATGTAACTCTGCTTCAGCAATCTGTGAAAATCAGAAGAGGCTAGGGAAGCTCAAATGATTCCAGATATGATGATGGACGAGGGACACCAGGACACCTGCCCCCCCTAAGAAGAATGGGTGGAATTAATTGACTGCATGGCCTTAATCCTCCTCCAATGGCTGGTAGATGAGGAAGGTAAATGTCTGCTCTAAGAAGCAGACAACTGGACATGCACGTTCATAGCAGAAGGAAACCATCAAGAAACAGAGTACTGACCACACCACTGGACACGCAGATGAATGTGTCTGTCTAAACGAGGGTTGCTTTGTGTCCTTACAAATGAATGAGGTCTTGCTGGAATATATCTATACACACACACATCCCAGAGGTATAGCATTCTAAGTATTCTATAGCTTAGAAAAATAAAGAGCAAGAGTGTCTCGAGTTGGGATTCTCATTAGCGCAGAAGCAGAAAACTTCGTGAAAGCAGAGGGCTAATCCGAGATCCTCAGCATAGGAGTTATTACACAGGACTGAAGGAATTGATGAGTGAATGGTGTTAGCATTGATTTCAATGTTCCATTTTCTCACAGACTTAAAATAGAGTCTATTCTCTTTCTTTCTTCTGCTGCTATCCAAGTTCAGGGACAAAGTTATTCTGCCAAGACTCTCCCTCCCCTCAGCGCATTTCCTTCCATCCCCAAAACACTTCCCCTTGTTTTTCCTGCACCCCATTCATAATGCCTATGGCCAAGAGATATTGACCAGGACACAGACTGGCTTGAAAAGAACCCAAGTTTGGGGTACTCAACTGATGAGATTCCATCCAGACCTCTGCTGTCTGGACTAGTGTATTTCCAAAGACCACCAGCCTCATTGTATGATGGTTATTATCTAAACGTCCTTCTCTCACAAAAGAAAAAATATATTTTGGAAAACAATTTTTTCATTTTTCTATAATTTGACATAAAAACAGAAGTTATTTCAAATGAAATAATTTATAGAAAACCCTTCTTTTGAGGGATATTCAAGTTTATTAATAAGATAATCATCATAGTAAGTCATTATAATGACAAAGCAGAAAACACCTGCTGCTTTTCTTAGGCTTCCGATATGAGGATTCCAGCCTCACAGTTATTTTTTAACTCTTTTTCCTTTCTTACCAGCCCTTCCCATCCCATAAACACATTCAAGTGTTTGACCTACTACTGAATTAGCATACCTATTTCCGCCTGATTCTCCATTCCTACTGCCACAATTTAGCTAAGATCAGAATTACATTGAACTTCATGTGCTGATATTGTCCTGACCCATCTGCTTTACCCCAGTCACATCCCTCCTTCAACCTTACTTCCCTCATCCCATTCCCAATAGTCTGCAGCCTTAATTACCCACACAAAATCTAGCTATAATCATACAACTACTCTGCTCACAGATTAAAACTCAAATCCTATCACGGAATTACAAGACCGTCTACCATCTGGTCCCACCTTACTTTCCCCTTGTTTTAAATCTTATAGATCCCTCTCACTTTCCAAACATTCTCTTTGCTTCTGTTCAGAGTTCCCTTTGCTTAGAAAGCCTTTCTTTTCTCCCACCCAGCACCCCATCTGCATTTGCATGTTTAAATTAAACATTGTCCACAATTTCCTCTAAGATTGTTTTCTGATCCTTCTTCTTATGTCTGTTGAGAAAAATTGTCTAAAGCTTTCCTGGTCCCTGGAAACACTGATTGTAACCTTCTGCTCTGTGTAAGATCATTTACTCCTCCTCCTTTCTGCTTGGTGTCAATGGATTTCTTTGAACCAACACTGTCTCTACATTGATCGTTAAGCTTTAATTCTTGTAGGAGAGTTAGAATACTTTATTCTGTTTCCCATTATCTCCACTGATTTTTTGCGGGGGGGATTCAGGATTTAGAATGACATCACCAAGAAATGTCATTTAGGAATTCCCGCATGAAAACACTACTTCCACAGTGTCATGTGTAATAGGCTCATATAAAGATTATTTAATTATCTCAGAGAACACCTGCATTTGACTTGGCTGTTTACAATTAATTAAAGACTTAGACTCTGTGAAATTATGTTTTCTTGTACATTTTACTCTGGTAGAAAACATAATTCTCAATGTTATGATTTACTTCCCTGTAGACCTTAACCAATTTTGCATCTAACCTACCTGGCATATTCTAACATTCTTTTTTTTAAAATTGAAGTACAACCAGTTACAATATGTCAATTTCTGGTGTACAGCACAATGTCCTAGTCATACATATACGTATACATATATATATATTCATTTTCATATTCTTTTTCATTAAAAGTTATTACAAGGTATTGAACATAGTTTCCTGTGCTATACAGAAGAAACTTTTTTTAACTCTATTTTTATATATAGTGGCTAACATTTGTAAATCTCAAAGTCCCAGATTTTTATCTTCCCACCCCCTTTCCCCGGTAACCATAAGATTGTTTACTATGTCTGTGAGTCTGTTTCTGTTTTGTAGATGACTTCATAATGTCTTTTTTTTTTTTCAGATTCCACGTATAAGTGATATCATATGGTATTTTTCTTTCTTTTTCTGGCTTAATTTATTTAGAATGACAATCTCTAGGTCCATCCGTGTTGCTGCAAATGACATTATTTTATTCTTTTTTATGGCTGGGTAGTATTCCACTGTATAAATATTCCACAACTGCTTTATCTATTCATCTGTTGATGGACATTTAGGTTGTTTCCATGTCTTGGCTATCGTAAATAGTGCTGCTATGAACATTGGGGTGCATGTATCTTTTTGAATTAGACTTCACTCCAGATATATATATATATATATATATTATATATATATATATATATGTATATATTCTAACATTCTTTTCTCAAAGTGCCAATAAAGACCCAGTTCCTCAAAATGCTCTTTGGATCAGCTTTATCAATTTAATGGGCTCCTCATGAATGACTTAATAAAACTCTAACTCATGTCATTCCATATTTGCATGAGAATCACGTTTTTAACTTTTTTTTAGAAATTATACTTTAACACTATCATTTGGCAGTGCTTTATATGATTCCTCTTAATTTCCACAAATCTGCTTCACTCGTGGTTTTCTGTGCTACTCATTCTATTAAACTCTCAGCTCCTGGATGGCAGGGCCCTGGAAAATTTCGTGTTTCAATTCTCTAGAGACTTTATACAGTGTCTTACTAAAGGCAGATGCCCAATATCTGATAAATCTAAGGGAAAGTATAAATGAAAAACTGACTCTTTTATAAGAAACCATTTTAATTGGCAAAGTTGTTTTTAAATATCTATTCAAAAGCATAGATTCCTTCCATATACTTTACAAGAAATAAGACTCCAGAAGCCCTCAATGAGCATGCTAGATTTGGTATATTCTTTTAATTTAAAAAAAGTTGTCGTCTAAAGAGCTATAATTATCACTAAGGGGAAAGACCCAGTATCTTCAATACCATGCCTTTAATATTTGTTCTTATAAATAACAAATCATGTCACTCAAAGTAAGTGATCATAAGTAATAAAAAACAATAATCACTGAAAGCACATTGGAAAATTTCCAACATAATTTTTGTATAACAAAACAAAGCTCTCTGATTACTGTTTTAAAACAATGATTGCAATCATTTCATGTCTTTCTTTTTTAAAACTTCACTTTACATAAAGTTCTCGAAGCCTGAGACCACCTGAGCCAACCAACATAACTCGGCATTGAGACTGAGAACCAAGAATTACCTGGAGCATTGAGTCCATGTTAACATGACCCAGTTGTTCCAGGTAATTCATGCCCAAGAAAATAAGACTGTAAACCAATAATTAACTTCACCATTTGCTTCAGGAAATCCTTGCAAGCCAATTTATCAAGGCAAACAATTTGCTCATCTGGACAAACAGCTCTCCCATCAAAATGAGTTGCTTACTTTATGCACATAGTTTGCTCATTAGAACCTTCCTTTGCTATGGTCACCAATCCTATATTTTCATGTCCTGGGCCTTAACCAATCCTACTCGGTTCCTATGTTGAAAGAGCATCTTAAACACTTGGTCCAAACCTTAAACCCTTATGAATAAAAATCTCCTTCCCTAACTTCTTTCTTTTAAGATAAGGTAATGATCTCCTTTGCAGCAGGAAGTTTAGTGAATTTGGCTTTGCTTAGTCAACTGATCTTGGGCAAGACATGCAATATCACGGGAGAATTATTTAGTACTTAAAAAACTAAGGTAGTAGTGAACTTCATGATCGTTTTCAATTATTCTTTTGTAAGTTGCTAATACTGAATACTGCATGTTAAAAGACAGAGTTAGACCACTTAAGGATGCTTCGAGTTTATAGATAAACAATGTCATAGAAATGTAATCTGAACTGTGCTAGGCAAGTGGTGTGTCCGTCTTGTGCTTCTATAGGACCATGCAATGCCTCCCATAAGGAAGATGGAAACATGAATGAGTTCTAAAATGTTTGGGCAATCCATCTTACCCACTCAATATTTACTGCTCAGAATTGGCTCCAGGCAAAATTTTGGAACAGACACAGTGAAATTTATCAGTGAAATTTCCATTTTCCTTTCTTTGTAGTTTTTCTTCTCTCCACTCTTTCAGGAAACCAAAACCTTCCTGTCGGCTTCCCGCTTCCGTCACTCGCTGGCCGGGACCTTATCAGTTATTCACACCTGCTATGACTGGGTTTCCAACGAGGCTGATCTTCCCCGCTTCCTCTCATCCCCTGCCTTAAAATGCAGCCATTTACCTGTGCTGTCTCCTCCATTCTACATTCTCTCGAGGTATTTTCACTGGAAATTATTTTCGTCTATTGAGAAAATAAAAAGACTTATCCCAAGCTAAAGGAATTTTAGAAAAAAAAAAACTAAGAAAACTTTGGCAGGACGAGGGAATTCCTTACATTCATTTGTTTTCATGTGTCCTTGTAGTTTGTAAGAAAGCCCGGTTTTACTGACACTGACACTATTGTAGTGGAATGGGCAAAAATACCCGGTAAGAAGAGTAAGTTAAGATACTGTAAGAAGCAACAAAATAAATCCAGAGGGTGTGACATTCTGGAGGATGACATCAACAATTCAGTGTCATGGAAAAGAATCGTTTTCTAGATCAGGAGTCAGCAAATCTTTTCTGCAAAGTGCCAGACAGTAAATATTTTAGACTTTGTGGACCACACGGCCTCTGTCACAACGACTAAATTCTGTCTTTATAGAGTGAAAGCGGCCGTGGACAACACTTAAATAAATGAAAGTCTCTGTGTTCCCATAAAACTTTAGTTACAAAAACAGGCAACTTGATGGATTTGGCCTACAACCCGTCTAGATTACAGGCTTAAAACAGCAGGATACAATATATACAGTACTGATTGAGATTCTTCTCAGAAAAGCCAAGATGTAAAGACAGTTTGGATAGAATTGGGGCAATTTGATATGATTTGGATACTAGATGAGATAATTTTACTTACATGGAAAAATAGAAAATGTTAACTAACAAAAAGATCACTCCCTACACACTGTACATCAAACTATTTCATTTGTCAAAAAGTGCATATGTATAAAATCTAAAGCTATATTCATTATAGTGCTTTTTGTGTTGGGAATATAATGTTTTAGATTCCTTATTTTTATTTTAAATTTTTTACAATTTATATTCACTGATATTGCAGTAGTAAAAATTCATTTTTAATTAAGAAAAGACAGAAGATAATTATATACTCAAAATCTTAAACAAATTAGTATATTCCTCAAGTGATGAAAATGAAGAAAGACTTAAAATTGCAGCTTTTAATTTTTGTAGAATTTTTATGATAGGAATATAAATAAGCCAATCTTATTTTAACATGTATTTTGTAGAATGAACTAAAACCAAGATGATTCCACAAATAAATGTCTTCAATGGTTTTAGATTTCATTTCTAATTTTTGATGGTTTTTGGAACTGTCCTCAAGAGAATGAGAAATAGACTTTACACAAACTTGTGACTTATAAATCACATTTATTACTGCCCATAGGAAATTTCATGCTTAATGTATGCAGTGAATTATGTGTGGCAATAAATGTGTGTCATTACAATATATATATATAGCTATTAACTCTGGATTTTACATTTTATTAAAGGAATTCGGTAATGCATTTCTAAGTGGTTGTCATTTAGCATATCTGAGACTAAATTTATACAAGGTAAGTGTTTCTGAGTAAAGTATATTATTTGCCTCAATTAGTTTTTGATTTTTTAAAATTTATTTCGATCTTACTGTAATAACTTTGAGACTATAAATGCAATATTTGCATAAGCACATTTGCTTGGGGTCAGGCACTTCACATAAAAATGTAGTAGAGAGTTAAAAGAGTCCCCAGGTCAGATGATGACAACTCACCGTACAAGTGCTAAGGGTGCTTTCCCCACACCACGGAATAGTGGTTTCCACACCAGTACAACGAATCTTCTTAGATAACACGTTAGACCTCTGTGGACGTCCATTTCCTCATTGAAATGAGCAAATTTTGATGATCGAAAGGCTCACTTAGAGCTGATATGCTAAAGCTTACTAATTGTGTATCACTCATTCTTCTTTCATTTTCCTTTTTTTTTTTTTTTGATGGATGAAAGAATAAACACTACAATAAACACAGGGTAGCTGGCTCCTTGTCCCCCAGCCCCAAAGCTCTCATGTCATCCTCTATTTGTCCAAAGCCACCCTTCTCAACCCTGCCATCCTTCTGTCCTGAGAGGTCAGGTTCTGGTTTGCTCTTTTGCCAGCTCTCCAGGGCCCGCCTGGTCTCTCCATTTGCATCCCTACATGCACAACTGAAGAATGATTGTAAGTTTCCTCTCCGGCATCCTCTTCTGAAAAGTCTCTGTACCTGGTGAACTCAGGCTAAGGTCAGATATGACGGCAAGGGCAATAGGTTGGGGTTGTAAGTCCTGATTGTCAAACCTTAAATCTCATGCTGTTAAGCTTTACACAATGAGACCACCACACTAGGAATTCTTCAATTCTTCTCCCAATTGCCCTCTTCCAGCCTGTGCTCCAGTTTCTATTTTGTTCCTTTGACAACTTAGCCCATGAGCAATCCATATCTAGTTATTTGACACTTGGAGCAGATAATTTTTAATGGCCCTCTCCTCTATAAGTAAAAAATAATCATAATGGCCAGAATAGCAAAAGAGACAGTGAAAATTTTCTCTTATAAAGCTTTGCATGTACAATCCTGCCACAAGATTAAAATTATAAAAAAAAAAAATAAAATTGCAGTAGAAAATGGGAAAAAAAATTACTGTTTGAGTTGAATTGTGTCTCCTCAAAAGATATGGTTCCAGGGCCATCTTGGAAGATGTAATTAAGTGAAGCATCTCAAAATGAGATTATTCTGGATTAACTGGATGACCCCTAAATCCAATAATAAATGTCCTTACAAGAAGAAAGAAACACACAGACACAGGGGAGAAGGCTATAAGAAGATGGAGGTGGACACTGGAAGGACTGCCAGCGGCCATAAGAATCCAGGAGAGGCATGGAACAGATCTGCTCTCAGAGCCCTGGAAAAGAATCGTCCCTGCCAACAGCTTGATTTCAGATTTCTCGCCCCCAGAGCTGGGAGAAAATAAATGCCTGTTGTTTTAAGCCACCCAGTTTGTGGTAGGAAACTAATACAGTCCTGAATCAGTACTTTTTATTACAAAAAATATATTCTTTGAAAAAGGACAAAAGATTTGTGCCTACATATTGATCTATCACAGTCATGAATAATAGCAAAACAGTTTCTATTTTCAAACCTTGATTTTGCAAATTTTGTCAATGACTTCATCAATATCGATCTTCATGCATCCATATTCCAAACACAGCATAATCAGATCTGTCCATCTTTTCTCAAACATAGTTAATTGAATCACACTTTTTATTTATTTTCTTTTAGAAGGGTGTCTTTCACATTAAGCCACAGACCTATAAGTAGTTAGAAAAAGTCTTAAATGCAAGAATAAGCTTGGTACAGATCCATTAAAATCCTATTTCACAATAAATTCCAGAAACCACAATGCTCTCCATGTCTTTGCTATCCTTTCTATCAGCTTTTAAATGTCTCCCCTTCACCAAAAAATAAATAAATAAATAACAGAAATAAAAACTCCAAGTGGTCACATAGGGAGGTAGAATTACAGTATCTCAAGTTTCATCAGGGCTCTCACTGTTCACTTTGAATCTATTTACACACAAGAGCACGCGATACCAGAGGGGTAGAAGACACCAACCTTACACCTGCAGAGAGCCCCAGCAATTCCTGAAGCTTTACTCCAAAAGGAATGTGAGACTCCAAGTCTTGTCTGTGGTGCAAGCTGACTGTATAACTGAATTCTCCAATTTGGAGAATACATTTGTCGTTCAAGGAGAGAGAATTTAAGTGTGCTAATCTGAAGCACCTTTTAACAATGGTAAGCACAGCAAATGTTTAGATCTTACACCAAGACCACATTTGGGGTGGGGAGGAGTAATAGATGATCTCTGACGTGGGTTGGAGTTGGCGACGCGTGGTGATAACATAGAGCAGACCAACCTTTAGTCCAGTGCGATTACTGTTTACAAGTTCTCTGTGGGCAATGTACGCTCTGATTTCTTGCACCCTGAGTGGACCTCTCCCAATCCCCATCTTTGGCCATTGTCAGAAAGGGTAAGAAAAAGATGGACGTTGGATTCATTCCCTAGGGCTTGCTATAACGAAGTGTCACCAACTGGGTGGCTTAAAACAACAGAAATTGCCTCCCTCCGATCTCTGCCTCTGTCCTCACACGGTGCTCTCCCCATGTGTCTGTGCTTGCGTCCAGGTTTTCCTCTTTTCACAAGGACAACGGTCATTTTGGACTAAGTCCCACTGTAGGACCTCATCTTAACTCAGTTGTATCTGCCAAGACCCTACTGCCAAATAAGGTCACATTCCCAGGTTCCAGGGGTTAGGATTTCAACATATGTTTCGGAGGGGACACAATTCAACACACAACAGAAGTTGACAATTTCTCAGCGCTTACTAACTGTGAAGCAGTTTGCTTTCTGTTTGGTGGAGAGATCACCTGGAGTAGCTTCTTACTGACCCTGCAGATGATTCATTGAGACGATAGCAATTCCTTTTTAGTGGCAATATACTCACGGGTGTACATCCTTTTTTATACCTATGTAAGAAAGATGTTTAAAAAAAAACCTTGAATTTGGATTTCTTTAAGCCATTTAAAAAAGAGTCATGAAATTTTGTCTCATTCATTAACATATTTTCTTTTTCCTGAAGGTTCTTCTTTTTATTCCTATGTTATTGAAAATGCTTCTAAATCGCTTCCAACACTTTGCTTTATGCCAGTGTTCTGATTTTTTACCACATATATTTATCATTTTCCCTCTAAACTTTAATTTTTTGGATAATTTCTAGTCTTTTAAAAGTTACCAATAATTCATTTTTTAACTTAATCAAACTTTCTCATATATTTTTACTTCTCCATAAAGCCTTAGGTAATTAAAATAATTTTTTTTCTTGTCTAGCTTATCAAAAGTTTGGGAGGCCATTTGGCCTAAGTTATGACATTTTGTAAAACCCTTCCCTTCCTTCATATATAAATTTGTTATCCTTTTATACCTTGCTTCTCAATACCTCTTAAAGTCTCTGAACATCCTTATCTCTTTTCCCTCTTCCTCCTATTTTTTAATATAGAAACCTTGTCCATACTGTGTTGGATTCAGTATTATATAGATATTTATGTCCCTCAATTTTTCTTACTATTTCATCATTTTAGTCCCTATGTCCTTAACACTAAGAAGTGGAGGGCCCCCCAGCCAGAGAGAAGGCAGTCCATTCTGAGCATGGCTGTCTGCCAAGAGACCCCTGACTTCATCACATGATAAAAATAATATTACTGTCAGTTTATGGATATGTAATTTACACGCTGAATACTGCCTTAAATGTTTGAGGAAGCTTGTAGAGAAATCAGATATTCAGTAATCACACTTACTGAGACAAAAAAAAAAACCTTTTGAGAAGTTTATCATGTGGATTCTTACTTGAATGACTTCAGATGTTTGCTTAGATAACAATTTTAAAGAAGATGAAGTGTTTTGCATGCCTGTACTTATGGTTCAACCCCACCCTCACCCCCCACTTGAAATGAACATATAAAACTGTAATTAATTGAAGGCCTTTCTAGCTGGAACAATCAGATTTAACTCAGAGATGAAGCTTTTTCATGATCTAACATGGTGCAGGGTCTGAGAATAAGAACCCAGGAATCTGGGTGGCCCCTGTCTGGACTTCTGGAGAATTGAAGGCACTGAGAGTAAAGATCAGTGTCCCAGCAGGAAACAGAACTCATCCTGGTTGAGTCAAATGCAAGGCTCTCATGAAGGGACTTCTCGCAGAGTTACGGGAAGGGTTGAGAAAGGGGCAGGAGCAGGAAGTCTTCTCAGTCCTAAGACTGGAGGGCGAGGGTAGGAATGAGTGTTGCAGGAGCCCAGTAAGAGTTGGAACCTTGGAGGAAGGACCATGCTGTGGTCATGGAGGGAGTCAGGCACTGAGAGGGGCTCCTGAGGAATGGACGCACTGCCCTCTCTCTCCTTCCACCATCTGCGTCTCTGCCAGTGCTTCTTCTTGGCCAAACCCAACTGGAAGGGCAAAGGAGCCCCGGGGATGTAGTCCACAGGGACCAGTCTCTCAGAAAAATCAGGACAGAGGAGGCTAGAGGACACCTCTGAGGGGACAAACGGAGACTAGCCAGCTGACACTGAACCAGCTGGTTAGCAGGAGCCCTAAACTGGCTTCCACTTGTTCGTCTGTGGACTGGCACCACCTTGGATCGCCTAGCCATGGCAATGGAAGCTGAATACATTAAAATTTTGAGCCAAGTTTAATTTCACACTGTGAAATTCACATTATTTAGAATTACTGAAAAACAGAAACCAAGAGTGAATAAAATACACATAAGGACTTGATCCACATCGGAGCCACTTTCAGAGGTCTCTGGGAGGTGGTGTGCATTTTTTTTTAACTTAACTGGTGTCATCACTGATGGTTGTCTGATGGAAATGTACTTCTGATTACGTATTCCACCTCTGAAAACCATGTGAACACTATCAGGCAATTTTCAAAGTGGATTATCTTATTTTATCTAACCAGATCCTCACAAAATGGGTGGGAGTTCAGTAAAACAAGTAAGCAGAGGAATAGAAACCTCTGGTAGGAGGTCAACCCTTCAAATGCCTGGCTGTGCGCACTGTGCCCAAATCCCTGAAAGGAGGGGGAAGTCGCTCAAGGTCATACAGTTAGCAAAAGACGAAACCAAAATTAGCAACCAAGTCAGCCTACTCTCAGGCTCTTTCCATTACACTACACCCATTTTAAAGAGAATTACATCGGCTCAGCGATGCCATCCATCATATCAAAATCGACATAGGAAGAGATGGAGCCCAGAGGGGAAGCCTTACTTACCTAGTGCCACTTAGCGCACTGCATCCAGCAAAAACGGCCACCAGGAAAGACATGGGCTGGATATGCAGGAAGAGGGCAGCCAGCTCAGAAGACTAGCCAGGAGGCTCTAAATGGGAAGGGCCCCTTTCTCCCTAATTACTGACCACATTGACCTCGGGTACTACAGGCAATGTGGCCAGTGGGGTTACTTTTGTCCTCAGGCGCAGTGGGACCTTTTCCAGAATTCCCTCTTTTGGGGAAGGCCATCGAGTTCACTCCAAGGTCATGGTCCCAAGGGAAATCAAACAGGCGATGGAGGAATTATGTCCCCCGTTTATGCTGCTGAAGTGAACTGTGACCTAAGATGACACCATGATGTCCAAAATGAAAAAAAGAAAAGAACAGGATTTTACATGCTAATGAAGAGATAGCATAAGACATGCAAAACGAGGAAGAGAAAATAACGTTACCATGAAGACCTAGAAGTAAATAAAAACCAGAGGCCCTGAAGAATGCTTGCCATAGTGTAAATATCATGTCCTTTCATGCAACTGTCAACTTCAAAACAGATTGCTATTGAAAGGCCAGTGTGGTGAACAACTGTATTTTCTGCTGGGGCCATTTGTCACCGTGTGTCCAAGACCTGATTAGGCTGACACCACAAGCAAATACATGGTACATTGGAGGGTGCTTTAAAATAAGACTATATTATATGTTATTTCAAATAGATGGTCTCTGCTTTCAGTATATGTTTATTCAAATTCTATGTGATCTGTGAATAAACTTTGGATTGCTGCTTTAAACAAAGAACTATTACCAAATACATCAATGAGGATCTAGTTCCACTTTTCTTCCCAATGGTAATCAATATTTTTAAACGAAGGGCCCCTTCATTTTTTTACAGTCCCTAGTGCCTCATAGGAAGAGGAAATACAGCTGAATTTTACAAATATATCAATTTCACACATACTGCATTTTTGTAAATGGAATTTATCTATGAATCACCTAGTAGTCCCAGAATAAAAGCGGAATGAAAGAGCTAGGAGATCAGAATAGTTTTCTATCACAGTAGAACTGGACGTGGGGGTTAAACAGGACATGTGTTAATTAGGAAATTGCAAGAGAGTCTTGGAGGTTGGAGGGGCAACTTTTGACCCCTCGGTGAGCTAAGGAGGCACATGGCAGCAGCCAGAGGGAAAGTGAAGCTGACTGTTTGCACATGCAATCAAAGGAAAGCACACGCCTAGAACACTCATTTTCATCAGTGGGTCCCCATGTGCCGTGTGCGTATGTGTAGACGATTTATTACTATCGTCACTATATATAACTTCAGTCCGCCTGAGCCAGGAAAGAACAGCTGTCTCCCGAAACAATGTGCCTCTGAGGAGTCTCTAAGCACGTCTAGGAGCAAGGCAAGGCAACCAAGCCTGATTAACAGGATAACGTTCAACAGCAGTGGAGGCAAAGGGGAGGGGGGAGGGGAGGGGGTACCTTCACACCTAAAATCAGGCTGGCGTCATTCATGGGGATTACAGAGCCCTGTAATCACACTGGTAGCTGTTTACTGTCATGATTACTTATTCTAATGAGGAAATTAAAAAGTTCTCTGTTATAGCACATATCTGGTTGTGCAGCAGTAAATCATGTCATGTGCCTAATACACGGAGTACGCGGCTGGCCCTCAGGCATTTGTCTAACGTACAAACACAGCAGGCATTAAAACTCGGATTATCGGTGTCCTCCTGAGAGGCATCGCCCAGGGAGGTTATAGCTTTATTCCAGTGAGTCCCTCCAGAACTTCTGAACTCCTCTTTGGGGGAGTTTGTCAGTCTTTCAAGAGTTCATCTCTCTCTCACACATACACAAACACACAAACACACACACATACATGTGCATACGAAAGCCACCTGATTAGAATATGGTGATCCTAGAACCTGGTGAGGGGATTATTTTTTTCCAAATGTATATTATCTAAGTTTGCCCGTCATCACCCAATAGTAGTTGACCCCTTTTTCTGTAGTAATAACTCCCCTGATATTTAGCTGGTACATAATAGATGACCGCAGAGCATTAAGGACAAACATGTCTGCTGCCCGCACAGCCAGGTAGGCACGGTCAGGTGACCAGGTTTTGGCCAACGGGGTATTAGTGGAGACAACACGCAACCTCTGAGTTAACGGTTTAAAGGCAAGGGGTGGGCTCTGCCTCTCCCCCAGCTCTTTGCTTGCTGAATGATGCATCTTGAAACAACCAAAGGGTGTTGTAGGGATGACAGATCAACAAGACAGAAGGTGCCTGGGCCTGGGGACTCTGCAGAGCTGAACCATGACACCAGCCCAGACTCAGGTGAGACAAAAATAAACTGTCTTGTCTAAGATGTGGTTATTTTGGCTCTGAGTCACTGAAGGACAAATGGAATTCCTAACTAACAGAGTTTTGTTTAAAAAAAAAAAAAAACCTGGATCTATCCTCACAGTAAAACAGCCTGCCACTGTGATCACAAGTATCCAAAGGTGCAGCAATTCTCAAAGAGACGCGGCAGGCAACAGCTCAGCCTTGAATTACGTTCTCTGGCTTCCGTGGGAGAACAGCGATCATGTGGAAAGGTCCATGTCAGAGTGTGTTTAAGAAGAATTAGTTGCGTTCCTTTTTTATTGAAGTATAGCTGATTTACAATATAGTGTTAGTTTCAGGTATACAGAGAAGTGATTCAGTTACGTTTTCATTCAGATCATATTCCATTATAGGTAATTACGAGATATCGAATATAGCTCCCTGCGCTACACAGTAAATCCTTGTTGCTTATCTATTTTATGTATAGTTGTTTGTATCTGTTGATTACTTTTTAACTATATAAGTATTATTACATAATTGTATAAGTACACCTCTGAGCAAATGTAGATCAACAGTGTAATGCATGTCTGGTCACACTTGCCCGAGAACGCCTGTCATCACCAAATGAGGTAGATGGGAATTCAAGTCATCTCCATTGGATTGGTAAGAAAGCCCAAGGAATTTCAGGATTTTCGTCATAATTACATAAAAATCTCTTTAAATTTCCATTAGAATATATTGAGCTTCCATAGGCTAGTAAACCTACTAGAAAGTAAGCAATCTCTACTGCCCCATAAATCATTATGAGTGTTAGTATCCTCTTCCGACCGTCTGTTTAAGCAACTGAAAGTGGAATTCCAGTTTCCAGTAAAGATTTACTATTTGAAAACCTGGGGAGCCCTGGGAGCAGGGCTGACAGTAAGGGGGTCTGTGGTGGTGAGACCTGGCCAGGTGGCGACAGTCAGCGTCTCCTCCAGTATCAGGTATAGATTGAGGTCCTAAGACCCAGCAGCCATGAGGTGTTCCCGGTACTTCCTGTACCTACTGTTGTCCAAAGGGTTTTACTCCCGTCCCGGCTGCTGGGAACACGGGGTGAATGACAAGGAGCCCTCGGGTGAGCACTCCCTTTCTACTCTAGGCAACAAAGGTGGGAGAGAAGCCAGCTAGGCAAGGTGACAGAGGCAAGGTCTGCAGGGGAACCGTCTGTCAGACCAGGAGTAAATTATAACAGAGGAGAACAAATCTGACTCTGTATTGGATTTGTTCCCTTGGCTTTGACCACTGTGCCCTGTTTCCTAGACTTAGTCTTGCTAGCTCTGCACTCATGTAAACATAACAAATTGCAGGACAGAGAATAACATTTGTTTTGTTGGAGGTTTTGCAGGAGCTCCGTGACCTGGCTCACATGGACAGCTGCTGGAACAAAGAATTCCTACACCAAGAAGTTTGCAACAACCACCCACACCTCCTCCCCTGTGCTTTGTTTGTTTGTTTGTTTGTATAAAAGGAGCCTGTTCTCCAAGATGGTTGGTTCTCCAAGGCATTAGTGTGCCATCCTCTTGGTCTGCCGGCTTTCCAAATAAAGTTGCTCTTCCTTGCCCCAATACCTCATCTCCTGATTTATTGGCCTGTCATGCGGCAAGCAGAACGAGTTTGGACTCAGCAACAGATCAGAGCTTTAACAGAAAGGAGGTAACTTCCAAGGCAGAAATCTTGGAGAAAAAGAGAGTTTTGCACGGGAGAAACAGACTCAGTGAGGAAGAGAGAGAGCAAATCAGAAGCCAGCACACAGAGACGGAGCAGGAAGGGGACTACAAACACGTCCAGACCAGGCTTTTAGGACCCAGTGGAGACCACTCAAAGGCCACACAGAGATGGCTGCAGAATTCTGGGCAGGAGGGATGTTTAAACATCGAGCAGGGTCTGAGGCCCTCTTTTTCCTACTCCTTCTCCTCAGTCAATACTGAAGCTCCTTTCTTCCTCCTGGGCTGCATGGACATTGATGGCCATCCTCTGGGAGTGAGGACCGAGGCAAACAGCATCACAGCGAGAGGAGTTTGGTGAGGTTTGCTTGTTTACATTTTTATTTGCTTTTGTTTGCTTATTTATTTGGAGGTGTCAAGAAAATTCAGTCTATGTCCTGAATGTTTTTTTGTCATGGTTGTTTATACTTTGTAGTGTGGAAACTTTCAAACACAAGCGAAAGCAGAGAAAATAGCATGTTTTCAGTGATAGCACTTCTGTTTCATCCATAATCACCACCACCATCCCACCCCTGGATTACTATAAAGCAAATTTTTGGCAATCATATAACTTCATGCAGAAATACTTCTGTCTAATATAAAAGCTAGACAGTGAGTTTTAGCTTGTGATGAGGAGCCCGTTTCTCCTGTTCTTTGCAAAAAGTACCATTTCGATCCTACTCATCAAAAGGACAAATGATTAATGTATGTCTCTCCCTTGCTCTCTTTTTTCTGCCTCAGAATAAATTCAAGCATGATAAATTTCTTAACTCTCCTCCTGTCGACCCTGGAAAGTCTACCAGTTGCTCAAATGGAGTTAGGAAGGAGTAGTGTTATATCAGTTCCTTTGAAAACACAAGGAGTTCTCTTTCATACTTGGTTTAAAAAAAAAAAGGTAAATTCTCACACTAGAAGTCCAACACTTCACTTTAGCCAGGGTAGGTCAGTATAACACAATTACCCAGACCCCTTCACATGTGCATATAGGTCCCAGCATGAGTCTCCAAGTTTATTCCCTGTCCATCAGCCCTTCTGGCACATAGTCTTCAAGGTCATGGTTCTTAAATGCCATGCTCACCATGTCACTGCTCTCCCTCAGGAACCCATCTGGCTCCCTATTACTTAATAATCTTCTATCTGACTGCTTTTATGAAAGAATCTCCACCACTTGTGATTCTGTTCTTACCCATTCATGTCTCTGCCTCTCCTTTCCAACCAGGTCAAGCTCTTAAATGCAGTAGTTGCAATGTCTGCCCTTTCTTTGCCACTTTTCCCCTGTGGTTCAATTTTTTTTCCCTTTGGGTACAGATTTTCCTGCCTGGATGTCATTGTATCCATTTGGGTGCAATTTTTCCCTCTTGGATGAGATCAGATAGCAAGGCAAAAAAATTCACCAAATTTTTTTTTAATAAGGAATAATACAGGTCATTTGTTCTCTGGGGTACCAAAACATGGCTACTGTCAAATTAAAAGCACCAATGAGTGGAATTCAGATTTTTTAATTGGATTGAAGCAAAGAGTAATGTCTACTTTACTTGCTAACCTTATTATAGCAAGTATTTGCCTTATAGAATTAAGAGTTTTGTGAAACATGATTTGACATAAAGAAAGTGACACTGCACGGTGATAACGGAGTGTTATGTGAAAATGAGTCTTAGATGTATTCATTCACTCAGTAAATTCTTACTGAAATCTATTATGTTCCAAGCACTGAGGCCTCATTCTAGGTCCTAAGGATGTATTAGCAAACAAAGTAGACTAAGTCCATATTGTCACATAACTAAAAATCTAGAGGATGATACCGAACATGAACAATTAAGCAAAGAAGTACATAACGTAATTTCAGGTGACAGTGATTGCTATGAATCAAAATCATCCAAGATTAAGAGAAAGAGATCAATGCGTGAGGTGACTCTTCTATCTAAGGTGTTCAAGAAAGTGACGTTGGAGGAGAGACCTGAAAAATTCTATAAGAACAAGCTCTTTAAAGCCCTTTTAGAAGAGTGTTCCCATGGAGGGAGTAAAAAGTACATATCCCTGGGTGAGAATGTAGCGATCAACAGGAAAGCCAGTGCAGGTGGACTGGAATAAGCAGAGAAGAAAACTGGTAGGTGCTCATTGAGACGGGCACAGGCCAGATCACGTAGGGCTTTATATTCCTCAAAAGACTAAAAATAGACTTACCATATGACCCAGCAATCCCACTTCTGAGTATATATCCAGAAGGAATCCTAATTCAAAAAGACACCTGCACCCCAATGATCATAGATGCACTATTTACAATAGCCAAGACATGGAAGCAACCTAAATGTCCATTGACAGATGACTGGATAAAGAAGCTGTGGTATATTTACATAATGGAATATTACTCAGCCATAAAAATGTCAATATAATGCCATTTGTAGCAACATGGATGTCCTTGGAGAATGTCATTCTAAGTGAAGTAAGCCAGAAAGAGAAAGAAAATTACCGTTCAATATCACTTATATGTGGAATCCAAAAAAAAGACAAATGAACTTATATATAAAACAGAAACAGATTCACAAACATAGAATACAGACTTGTGCTTGCCAGGGAAGAGAAGGGTGGAAAGGGATAAACTGGGAGTTCAAGATTTGCAGATACTGACTGGCATATATAAAATAGATAAACAAGTTTATACTGTATAGCACAGGGAAATATATTCAACATCCTGTAGTAGCTCATGGTGAAAAAGAATATGAAAATGAATATATGTCTATTCATGTATGACTAAAGAATTGAGCTATACACCAGAAATTGACATAACATTGTAAACTGACTATAACTCAACAAAGAGGACAATGCACAACCTAAAAGTTAGAATTACATTTTATTCAGCAGACTTTCTGAGGACTTCAAGCCTGGGAGATAGCTCTGAAGGACTGCTCTGAAGAGGTAAGGAAGGAGCCAGGATATATAGGATTTTTGTGACAAAGACCAGGTATTTGGAACATCAAAAGATTAGTGTTAATTTAAAAAAACCAGACATCTCAAGTTAATGAATTTAACATTTTTCTATATATGGGAAGATGCAAGAGTCTGGGCTCATGAAATCACTCCTTTGATATGCACTTAGCTGTCTAGGGCCAGTCTCCTGTTCTTTCCCATCCTGAGTCCTCTCTGGGTGCAGGACTGGGAGTGGCTGTGGCGGCTGAGGGCTTGGCAGCAGGCAGCCTATTTGTCTCCATCCTGAGTTCCCTCAGGGCTCACCGTCAGGGGCAGTGGTAGTGTCTTGATGGCTGCAGCATCCTTTGTTTGCTGATGTGGCAGGCAACACTTTTCATCTATGGCTGCATGTGTAAAATACACATAAAGTTTCAGATACTTGGTATGAAAAAAATGTAAAAAATATCATTAATATTTATGTTTATCATTTGTTGAAATGATAATATTTGGGATACACTGGGTCAAATAAAATATGCCACTAAAATTAATTTCACTTGTTTCTTTTCACATTTTTAATGTGGCTACTTTAATATTTAAAGTTACACATAAGGCTTGCAGTTGTGACTCAGACTTTATTTCTAACAGACTACATTGTTCTCAAGGAGTGGCTGTGGTGGGGTTGGGGAAAAGATCTCTGGAAGGAAAGCTAAAGTAGTGAGATGCCAAGGGTTGGATAGATCACATAAATGAATGTCAAGATCACTATGAACAGTGTTGGTAAAAAAGACTATGAACCAGGGAATAAAAACCTCAGTGAATGAGGGTGTGGTCAGGATGTCGATCACTAAGTACAACCTGGAAAATTAGCAAGTGATGGAGTCTGATGAGGGCCTTAGAGATTTTTGAGGGAGAAGAGACATTGTCTTGAAGTGGCAGTGAGGAGTGGAAAGTCTCCTACCTTACCTCCAGGCCATGTGGTGCATACATGGTATGTATCTCTTTTTTTTTAAAGCACCATATGAGGGGGAGGGTATAGCTCAGTGGTAGGGTGACCAATTAGCATGCACGAGGTCTGGGTTCAATCTCCAGTTCCTCCATTAAAAATATAAGGAAATCAATAAATAAACCTAATTACCTCCCTGTTCAAAAAAATAAATAAAACAAAATAAATATATCTATTTTTAAAACTGTTTTTAAAAAATAAGCATGCAAACTAACAAAAAATAAAGTTGAAAACAAAACAAAAATTTTTAAAACACCATATGAGTCATCTATAGAGGAATCAGAGTCCTTAGGGAATGAGTTTCAGTTGGAGCAAGAAGATCAAAGGTTGTGCAGAAAAGAGGTTAAAAATATGGGATTTTGCTGATGGCAGACCATTAATTAATGCCAGTGGGCAGAAGATTCAGAGAACTGTGTGAGTGGTTGGATTTGAGAATGAACAGGAATTAGTGCCTGCTAAGGATGGATGACCTGGGAAATTTGGGTCCCTGGTGACTTGAGAAGCATGATAATTAGACCTGCTGCTCCCACAAAGAATAGGGATGATCTGGCCTATTTCTTAGCTCCCTCTTGGGCTTGGTCCCTTGGCATTCTAGGGGTGGCAGAGTGGTATCACTGTGTGGAGGGCATCCTTGTGTGTTCTTACCATGAACACAAGCAATTCATGGTGTGGTGAAGGCCAAATGCATAGAGAATTTTTATGATCTACAATTGACCTCCAGGCTATATTTTAAGATGTGCTGTTCAGGTTGGTGAGTTTTTTGGGTTTTTTTTTTTTTTTTTTTTACGTATTTGCTTGTTATAGAGGATTGAGTAGTGTCCCCAACCAAAATTCATGCCCATGCTCAGAATGTAACCTTATTTAGAAAAAGGGTATTTGCAGATGTAACTAGTAAAGAATCTTGAGACGAAATGATCCAAGATTTTGGGTGGGCCCTAAATCCAAAGACTGGCATCCTTATAAGAAGAGAGGACACGGGGACACAAAGAGAAGAAGACAATGAGGAGACAGAGGTGGAGATAGGAGTAATGCATCTACAACAAAAGGTGCGCCAAAGGTCGCCAGCAGCCACCACAGAGTAGGAGAGAAGCAGGGCATGGTTTCTCCCTCAGATCCACCAGCCTGTCAACCAACCCTGTCAACATCCAGATTTTGGACTCTGGCTTCCTAAGTTGTGAAAGAATAAATTTCTGTTGTTTTGAACCACCCAGTCAGAGCTAATTTTTTATTGCAGCCCAAGAAACTAACACACTTGATAATAAGCTTACTGGGGAAAGAGACTAAGGCTCCAGAGTTTAATTCTATCTGAGAGTCACCCCGGTGCTCGGCATGTCACCAGCAGTCAATAAATGTATCTTAACAAAAACAAAAACAAAAAACAATGCATAAATACAAAACAGAAATAGACTCATAGACATAGAATACACACTTGTGGTTGCCAAGGGGGCGGAGGGTGGGAAGGGATAAACGGGATTTCAGAATTGTAGAATAGATAAACAAGATTATACTGTATAGCACAGGGAAGTATACACAAGATCTTACGGTAGCTCACAGAGAAAAAAATGTGACAATGAATATATATATGTTCACGTATAACTGAAAAATTGTGCTCTACGCTGGAATTTGACACAACATTGTAAAATGATTATAAATCAATAAAAAATGTTTAAAAAAAAAAGTATCTTGAGTTAACCCAACCACTCAAGTCTATGAGTGCAAAATTTCTCAGACCTTAAACTGTCCCTATAAAGAAAAATTCAAGGAGCCACTTAAAGGCATTTCCATACTCTAATACACCTTATGTGAGTGACACAAAAGGTGAGCAACGTGGTTTCAACCACCTGGACACATGAAGATAAATCCCTTAATTTACCCCATTTCTCCCAATTAGTGTTTGTAGAGCTAGAAAGACTGCATGTATTTCTCTCAATGGCTGTTCTATTGAGGTCAAGCCCTCTTATTACCTGCAGAAAGGCAAGTTCAGGAATTCTATTAGAGTTCTGAAAAATGTTAACAGCTATCCAACTGAGCATTTTTACCAAGTTCATTTGTACCTTAGAAAAGTAGAACACAGCCATAGTAGTGGTGTTAAGCTGAGTATTGACAAAGCCATTTTCTACCAAATGACCCCCTGAATCTCACTCTCCAGACTGGGAAATGGCAGCAGTAGTAGGTTGACAGCTGGACTACATTCTCTTGAATTAAAGTGAGGCTTTTTACCAAAATGACATTGTTCACTCATAGAACTTTAACGCCATGAACAAATTATTTAGAAGATTTTTTTTATCGGCTGTCTAACCAGGTTCTTTCCTCACTGCAGAAAGGCACAAAAGGAAATGTAATGTACTCTTGTAGGTGGAAGGGGAGACCTGGGGAGCATCAGTCATCGCTTAACTCAAAAAGGCTTCAGGGGAAATAAAGCTGAACGATTTAAAAGGAGTGAGACAAAGAATGCTTCAGCCACTGAGATGACGGAAAAGCCCTTATCCTCCCCCCAGCTTCATCCAAGCGTGAGCGTGGACATAGGCTCTCCATCCTAGCATGTCCCCACCTGCCACCCTATGCCTGGTATTTTTCATTTTGAAGACAGAGGGAAAAACAAAAAGAAGGGAACGGTAACATACTCAGAGGACAGTGGAAAATGGGGAGCTAGAAAGAGATGGGGGTAAGATAAACTTTTGCTTGAAGTAAAGCAATATAGTAACAGTTGCTAAGAGAAAGCAATGCAGAGTTTTCTTTATTTCTCCCCCTCTATCTCCACCTCAAAGGCTGAATATACTTAATAATACACACAGTCATAATTGTCTGTGGTACTTAATTATCTTTTATCATAGGCAGTTGTATGGTGATTTTTAACTCCTTAGAAAACTTTAAATAAATACAGACTATTAACTTCCTAAATATTGAATTAGTTGAAAGTTCCAGGATTTCATTAGGGACTTTAGACTAAATATATTAAATTAACATTAAAGAAAAATCCTATTACTTGATATTAAGAATCTTCTTTAAAAAATGACACTTGAAATATTTTCCCGGATAACTTAAGTGGACTATCTTTATAAGAACACATAATTTGTGTTTGTTGAGTGTGAAGAGAACATACAGTGGAGTAAAAACAGTCTCTTCAGCAAATGGTGTTGGGAAAACTGGACAGCTGAATGGAAATCAATGACGTTAGAGCACTCCCTCACCCCACACGCACAAACTCAAAATGGCTTAAAGACTTAAATATAAGACAAGAAGAAAACATGCTGTGTCCTGTCTCACCCTCATGCTCCCCCTTGGAGATAACACTGTCAAAGATATAAAAGTGACAAACTCTGCCCCATCTTTTAGATCCAGTCAAGATGTCACCCAGAGGTGTGACTCACACAGGCTCTCCCAGCTGACTGCGCACATCTCTTTGCAGCCTCATGGTCAGTGACTTCATAGTTGTGGCCTACACTCAGCCATGGTGGGAAACCAGAAATCAGCAGCGCTACAAATCAAGGTGTTTTTTTTTTTCTTTTTTCTGAGAGCCGATTGTTACCATTTATCAGCCCACCATGGATACAATCTCATTTGTGACGACCTGAGGGAACCAGGCAGAGCCTGAGTACTAACGGAGAGAGACTTTAGCCCATGGAACCAAACAATCCTGAAGTCTCAAGGGCTTATCAGAACAGAGGTTTATTCTCACGTGAGCAGAGTCTGCTGCCAGTCTGAGTGATAACTGCATTCCACGTGGAGACTCCGACACCCAGGCTTGCAGAGGCTCCCCATCCTGTGGCTGAACCCTCTAGGGCACACTGCCTGTGCTGCAGGGAAGCAGAGCATGAGACACTCACCTGGAAATAAAATGCTTCAGCGTATTAGCTTCCTACTGCTGCTGTAACAAGTTACCACAAACTCGGTGGCTTAAAGCAATACATATCTATTCTCTTATAGTTCTGGAGGACTTCTTGGGCTAAAATCAAGGGGTTGGCAGGACTATGCTCTTTCTGGAGGCTCTAAGGAAAAATTCACACCTTTTCTAGCTTCTAGCTGCTACCTACATTCCTTGGCTTATACCATTTTTCTCCATCTTCAAAGCCACCAGATAAATCCTTCAAATCTTTTAACAACCCTGTGATTACACAGTCTGCCTGGGCAATGAATGATAACCTGCCTTAAGAGTCTTACCCAAATTTCACCTGCAAAGTCCCTTCTTCCATTTAACGTAATTTATTCAAAGGTTCCAGAGATGAGAATGTGGACAACTTCAAGGGGCCACTATTCTGCCTGACTTAATGGGGTTGAACATAGTGGAGTGGTCCTACTTCCTCAAGAAAAAATAAATAAACATCTTCACAGTCTTTGAAAAGCCTGGAGTTACCATTATTAATTCATTCTCCATCCCAGGTCTTAAAATATTTGTGTGTGTGTACACATCTACATACAATACCAATACATACATGTGATTCCTCTTCACATTTGCTTCTTCAAGAACCATTCTCAGATGATATTTGGGGGGGAAATCCTTCAACTTCCTGGTAGGAGTAGAGAGGAGATGGAGTCTCCAAACATTTCTATGAAAGAATTGTGTCTCTCTCGTGATCCGTTATGGTTCAATTTTATAAGGGATGCACATTGGAACTTAAGTTCAGGAGTAAATATTGTCATAAGTTCTGTGCATTCATTGTCCAGCAAGTTGCAAGGCCTCCTTTTCTTGGCTAGTAACTCCTGTGATCATTAATAATCAATCCCTTACAGTAATTTTCACATCTATAGTTCAGAGGGACCTCTGTGTTGCCCTGTAAAAGAATTTAATGGTATTAAAAAAGCCTATGTTTTTCTTGCTTCCTTCTTTCCTTCCTCTCTTTCTAATGACAAACAAGATTAAAAATCTCCAGAATTTTAAAGCCCTCTACTAGGAAACCTGATTTAAGAAAAGCAAATATATTTTAACCCAATTTGGTTGATAAAATGTGAAAATTTGCCTTCCAGTCATAACCTTTAGAAATGATTTTTCTTTTGTTCAAAAGGTACAAATTAAAAACAAATGTAAAATCTTACAAGGTAAATGTGGTCACTGGTAGAATTCCTGATGAATTAGAAATAGTCAAAAACCATTGCATTTGATATATTAAACTGAGCGATACACTACCTAATCTGATAGGTACTTAGAAGACATGTGCTTCACAGCCTCTAAGTTTGCATTTGGCCAACTGCAGACATCTATTTGGGTAAAAACATGAATACTAAAGCATTTCCCCCAGACAATTGTATTACATGGTCCAAAGCATGGTGGTTACTTTCTTGTATCATTAAGTTTTCTTCTGAGGCTTTCTCTTTTCCCACTATTCTCTTTAAAGTGAGAAAGAAGAATGCACACCATTTAATTTGCATGGAAAGCCAGAATCAAAGAATAATAAATCCCTGTTTTTAAGGTTCAGAGTGAACAACTCTCTTTGGCAATTACCCCAGTTACTACAATGGGAAATGCAAAAGTCTCCGGAAGCTTAATTACTCTCCACATTTACTCTGATCTCTTCCTAGTAGCCTGCATCTCTGCCTCAATTCATAGCTAGTCGAGGTCAGAGTCAGGGTTAACAGCCTGCAGCTCAACATGCATTAAGTCATTCACTGATCATTAAAACATCCTGAAAGAGCTTTGTGCTGAAGTTTTAATAGCAGCAATATATGGAGATTTGCTGTTCTCCAATATTAATAATGTCCTTTTACGACAGTAAGAAAGTGTGTGCATCCAACAGGTAACATTAATCCTGATGACGAATTTTGCTCTCAGTGTAAATTCAAAAACAGATTTCTAGGAAAACTTCCAGAAAGGTGAAATTTCACGCATTAGAACTTTCTGACCAGTAGCTTATGCCGCAATTCCAGGATCAGTTAAGTTCTCTTGCTGATAGAGCCAAGGACAAGAAAGTGCCCTGGAGCTGGCCTGGAAGATCCCTCTAGTCCTGGTACCCTCTTCTGATCCTTCCTACAGACATTAATTGAGCATCTGCGATGGACTGAGGATACAGTAATGAACAAGACAGATATTACCTTGTTGAATCTGTATTTCAGCCAACCGGAAATACTCCTTGGAGAATGGTCAAAAAGAATCCCATAGGTCTATGTACATGATCAACGATGGGTTTCAAAACAATCACAAAGGTTTTGTATGTGTAGCTATTTGTATAACTTTAAAAGTATAAAACAGTACCATAGACTGTCTCTTAGTACATACACAGATCTTGCGTTAGAGGGAAAAAAACCCAGTGGACTTCCACCTGAGAGAGGAAAACCTCAGGCCTCCCGCCTGTGTACCACTTTTACTACCCACACAGAACATTTCACTTCTGATACTTCTGGGCACCAAATGTGTGGGGATTCTTCCCTCACCAAACAATTCTGTAACATCAGCTGGGTGTCCTACGATGTAACTCAGTTCTGATGCTATTCACCTGGAGGTGGCATCAAATCCCATATTCTCAGTCACGTGACTGACCGCCACCTCAGATGCCAATCGCAAGCAGTAGGTCTGCAGGTTACCTATGTCTGTCTGATTTGGCTAAAAACCAGAAGTTCTCATGACCTCTTCCTCCTTGGATTCAATTATTTGCTAGAACAGCTCACCGAACTCAGAGACACATGTATTTAACATTTACCGGTTTATGAAAGGATATGATAAAGACACAGATAAACAGCCAGTTGAAGAGAAACATGAGACAAGGTCTGGGAGGGTCCCCAGTGAAGGAGCTTGTGTCCCAGTGGAGGTCAGGTGCATCACCTTCTCAGTACATGGATGTGTTCACCAACTTGGAAGTTTTCTGATTCTAGTACTATTGGAATTTTTGTCGTGGCTTTGTCACGTAAGCATTGTCAGGGAGGGAGAAATTTCTCCCTTTATCCCTCGTGAGTTCTTGTGGCTGGATTAACAATAAAATTAACCCAGAACAGATTAACAGAAGAAAAAGGAACAAACTTCAATGTGTAGATATGAAAGTCTCATTGAAATGAGACCTACAAAGTGACCAAAGCAGGCATCTTTTATACTTTTTAAACAAAGAAACAATAAATCTATGAGGAATTAACAGGACAAAGAAACTTAGGTATTAGGTGCTTAATCAGTGAAGAATATACACACTTTGGGCTTGGGGTAGTAGATTTTAAAAGTGACAAGTTCTGTTTGTACAGCCTTCTTGGCCCCACATTCTCTATCTCTGGCTATAAGGGTGTCCTTCTACTCCAGATGCACGGAGTGCACCTTACACATGGAAGATTTATTTTCTGCTTTCAGAGAGACAGAGAGGAGGGTCAAAGTGTCCCTCGTACCTCAGCCTTTTCTTAAGTAACTTTAATTCAAGATAATCAATATGTTAACTGAGGCATATTTGGAGGCATCCTGCCCTGGGACCCAACAGTTACCCCCCTGAGACTTCCTGCAAGTGTCACATGTTAAAAGTTGAGATGGTAGATTGTTTCATCTCACTGAAGCAGTCTCTTAGTCTTGACAACAGGTCCATTTATTTAAACTCATTTCAGGAGGTGGTGATGCAGGTCAGCTCCCAAAGTCAGGTCTCCATTATGCAAGCAATCAGGTATTTAATAAGAGGTGTTTCTATGGAGACAGAAGAAAAAATAAAGATTAATGATTGGAGCAGATTGTCATCCAGTGTCTGAGCCCAGGGGCAGTCAGTCAATAAGATTTCTGAAAGATGTCGGGTTGACACATCTTTTGCAGTTTGAAATGTCTCTGATGATGTCATCAGATGTTCAGGTAAACTTCTTGAGTGGCTTATACAGCAACAGACATGAAGCTTGCTTAAATATGAGCTGTTGTGGCAATTTCTCTGAAGTTTATGTCAAGTCACCTAGCTTCAGTTTGTAGGGTTTCAGGAAAAGGGGCACTTTTTGTTCTCAATGATTCCAAGTCAAAAGGGTGGGAGAAAATTGAAAATGTTTGGAGATTCATGGCCAGATATCAGAGGAAACTAAAAACATTAATGATCCAGTTTAGTTTTTAGGTAAATAACTAAACCTCAAGGAAAATTAATAGCATTAAAATCTAATATCCACAAGTGTGTGTTACAGTTTCTACTGAAGCATAATTTTTCTCTCTAAAATCACTGGCATTTTTACCAAAGATAGCCAGATTAAGACTAATTTGTTGGCAAAATAAGTCTACTTTCCATAAACTTGGCCTGATTATTTACACAGGTTTAACAACAATAGTACTTGATCACAGAGGCTCTTTAAATTTGTTTTGCTGGAATTTGTCATAAGGAACCTCCAGATTGAACATTTAATAGCCTCTTGAGGCTAAGAAGCCAAGGTAAATATTTGCCATCAGACTTTGCGTACAAAACCTACAAATTTGGGTGAATTCCTTTCTCCTTAGGGTCTCCGAAATATCCTGAGGTGACTGTGCCTGCCAGGAAGTGACCTTCCTTACTCATTTGGTAAGGCTGCTAGGAACCCTGTAAGCAAGAAACCAGACGGTTTTCCCAAGGGGTTTTATTGGCTTCATACAATCAACCTTGGTTCCTTAAAACCGTCTGGTCATATCTGAGTCTATGTCTGTCTCTTTCAAATATAACGTTCCAGGAAAGGTTTGTTAATACAATCAATGTTTTCAGTTGTGTCCTGTTATAAGGAGGATAGATTCTTATTGAGCTTATACAAATCATTTGCAAGAATTTACACAAGAGCAGTCACTGAGAGTTTCTGAATTCAGGAGGGCCCAGGTAGAGAGAAAAAGATAAATGTTCCAATTCTGTTTACAAATATAACTTACCAAATTGCTCTAAGGCATAGTTAGCTTAAGAGACAAGAGGAAAAGCTTTCCTTAAATCTGGAGAAACAAAACATTTAAAAAATCAGCATTGTTTTTCAAAAAAATTAATCATCTTCCTCAGTTCATTTAGTCCTATTTAATTAATTCTTGTTCTGCTTGATCATTTGTTGGAAGTTTTATAAAGCTTCTCATTTTTTTTCATTAGGGTTCTGTAAATTCTTACCCAATTCAGTGGTATGATTTGAAAGTTACTGGCAACTTGTATTCCAGAGTAGTCGTTAGATTAATTTCCATTAATTTCTCTGAGGATAAAACACATTTGCAGGAAGCTTTTGCAAAAGCATCTGAGTGAAATAATAACAGCCTGTAAATGAGGAGTCTTAAAAATGTGCATTGTTAAAGATCTGATTCATTATAATGGAACTGACAAAAAATTTGGTTATCTCTGTGACACACAACATTTTAAGATAATAACTAGAATTATGACTTATTATACTAAATTTTAGGAATTTCAAGTAATTTATAAAATATTTATATTAATAAAATTTACCTATAAAATATACCTAAGATTTATTGTAATTTATTTGATGTTTCCCACATAATTTAATATACCAAATAAGTTTAGTTTATTAAATATTTCTCTTTTATAAAGAGAGAAAACAAATCTTCTGAGGGCTCCAGGGTCCCTCTGAAAAACCCCAATGTTATTTCTAGGTCAATAAGACTTTATTTAGATTTGATTTGGAGGAAGTTTGTCAAAAATATCAACAAGATTTTAAAACATGTAGTAAATAAGACCATAGGCCATTTTGAAAAAATACTTAGTTACCCATTTAATTACAATGACAAAAACTTTACAGGCAAATACAGAAAATTAAATAGCTGTTAAAAGCCTTATCTCTTTCAATATTGAAAAGATTCAGGGTGTTTTTTCTTCTAGGTAATGAAAGACAAAACATAAATAAAAAACAAAATACAGATTTTTTTGTTTTTCTGAACAGATTACATTAAAGGTAAAAAACAAAGTCTTGTAAAAATAGATTTACCATATGATCCAGCAATCCCACTCCTGGGTATATATCCAGAGGGATCCTTAATTCAAAAAACACCTACACCCCAATGTTCATAGCAGCACTATTTACAATAGCCAAGACATGGAAACAACCTAAATCTCCATTGACAGATGACTGGATAAAGAAGTTGTGGTATATTTATACAATGGAATACTACTCAGCCACAAAAATAATAAAATAATGCCATTTGCAGCAACATAGATAGCCCTGGAGAATGTCATTCTAAGTGAAGTAAGCCAGAAAGAGAAAGAAAAATACCATATGATATCACTCATATGTGGAACGAAAAAAAAGAAAAAGAAAAAGACAAATGCACTTGTATATAAAACAGAAACAGACTCATAAACAGAGAAAAAAAACTTATGGTTACCAGTGGGGAGAGGGTGGGAAGGGATAAATTGGGAGTTTGAGATTTGCAGATACTGACTGGTATATATAAAATAGACAAACAAGTTTCTACTGTATAGCAAAGGGAACTATAGTCATATCTTATAGTAGCTTATGGTGAAAAAGAATATGAAAACAAATATATGTATGTTCATGTATGACTGAAACACAGTGTTGTATGCCAGAAATTGACACAACATTGTAAACTGACTATACTTCAATAAAAATAATAAAGTCTTTGTTTACAATTTCTCATTAAGAGCATATCTGAGTGTCCATTAACAGATGAATGGATAAAGAAGATGTGGTATATGTACACAATGGAATACTGCTCAGCCATAAAAAAAGAATAGAATTTTGTCATTTGAAACAATATGGACGGACCTGGAGGGTATAATGCTAAGTGAAATAAGTCAGACAGAGAAAGGCAAATACTGTCTGTTATCACTTATATGTGGAATCTAAGAAATAAAACAAATGAATAAATATAACATAATAGAAACAGATCCACAGATATAGAGAACAAACTAGTGGTTATCAATGTGTGGAGGGAAGGGAGGAGGCAAGATAGATGGAAAGGATTAACAGGTAAAAGCTACTATGTATAAGATAAATAGGCTATAAGGGAATGTGGCCAATATTTTATAATAACTTTTTTTATTGAAGTATAGTCAGTTTACAATGTTGTGTCAATTTCTGGTATACAGCACAAGTCTTCAGTCATACATGAATATACATATATTCATTTTCATATTCTTTTTCACTATGAGCTACTACATATAATAACCTTAAATGAAGTATAATCTACAAATATTTTGAATCACTATGTAGTATATATAATATAATAATATAAATCAACTATACTTCAATAAAAAATAAAACATAAAAAAATAAATGAATAAAATTGCATTGTGACCACCTGATACATAAATAAATAAATAAATTTAGTTGTACCTATTAAAAATAAATAAAAAATGATTTTTTAATTTAAAATTTTATATTTTAATGGAAAAAACTCAAGTTTTAATTTTGTGCCAGCTTACTTTTGATATTAAGACTCATTTACTTAATTAAATTTATTCCAGTCTTAGTCCTGACCACACATAAAATTCCTTTCCAAAGATTTGCTTTTTTACAAGCTTTCTACAACTTTCTATGTCCGTTTTAGTTTGTCCCTTGTTCTCTTTCCCATTTAGAAATAAAGAGATTTAGGACAAATTCACTTTCTTTGTCCTTAACAAAAACATCTCATTCCTTATACCTTTTTATCAACCCCAAAACATATTTCACTTTTCTTCTTAGTGCTAGCAGCTTTAACCACATATAGTAACTGGATTTCTTAATCCTTTGAAACCTTAAGTTTTTTGGCAAAATTAAAGAAAAATTGCGAACTGTGTTAGCAAGTTTTGGGTTGGTGAACTTATAAATATATTTTATAATTTCCAGAAACATATGCTACTTCATAGCAGGTTTTTTCAATAATGCACAAGATATACATGTTTACCAATAGACCTAAACATATTTAGTCTCTCTGTAGTAAAAAATCAGAAGTAGGTAAACTTAGATGTGTTTAGCAATTGCTGATTGAGTATTTTATTTCATTTGGAAATGATCTAGATATTTAGTGAATTCTTATCATTTAATTTAAGTTAGCAAAACTAAAGATGTAAATTACCAATGCAATTTAAGAAACTATTTGACGTATCATAAAACAATTACTGTTACAAAGTTCACCTAAAAACTCTTATTTTATTTACATCTGTTTAATTCACTTGTTCTTAAGAATCATACTTAGATTACTCATGAAAATTTCATGAGATGTTAAAGCAGTTAGTAATTATCTTCAATTCTTTGTTTTTTGTTTTTTGCTGAAAAACTTTGCAACAGAGACAACATGAGCCCATCTGGATAGTAAGCCCACGTAGAACAAAAGTTGTTTACCTGCATATTTTATGCTGACAACTCTGAAGATATACCTGTATTAATTAAACCAACAAACTTAAAATTAGCCTTTATTTACCAAAGATTATCCTAGATCACATGAACTTGAAAAACATTTGGGTTAATTTTTATTATATTTTTAAAAAATTTTATGTAAGTGTTTGCCTCAGCCAATTAAATAGAGCTCTTTCACAAAATAATTTTGGCAATAACATATAATGGTAGAAAAATCTATAATGTATACATACAGACATGTAGATAGACACAACCAGAGATCTCATAGTTTTCATTTTTTAACTTTAGTCGTGAATCAGGTACAACATAAAACTCACTGCTTTATAAATAACAGTTGGAATAAACTAAGTTTATTCTGGAGAAGACTTTAATATCTATATTCTCCCTTGACAGGCAATTTTTAAGGAAGCTGTGACTTAGAGTTTTGGCAAGAGTGTTCTTCTAACAGTTTTTGTTTTAAAAGCCCTCTTTCCCTCTTTTTTTGGTGTCAGATTCTAGTGATTGCGTTAATTCAAGTTCAGTCTCAGGTGACTGCAGGCTGTGTTTACATTTCAAAGACATGAAAGATTCATAACTTTAAAGGACAGAGAAAGAAAATTTTTCTTCTAGGTGTTTTGAAGTACATTTGTCTATTATCACAAGTCTTAGGGTGATTATTATTTAAATTTTTTCTCTTAAGTATGAGACACTTTTGCTCCAATATCCTAATTTTTTGTAACATCCACAAGCATTTGAGAGGAATAGGTGATATTCTGGGAGTGGTAAAGATAAGTGGGCATTGACTTATTTCTAGCGTTGTATTTCTGGTTTTGTAGAGATTAGCAAGACAGAGAGAGTTGCTTCTATTAGCCGTTAAATACTGGCTTCCAGCTGATCTATTTCCTAATTATTTATAGGAGGTCCTGGAGAATTACTGAGGAGATGGGACTATTTTTTTTTAAGAAGGGGAATTTACATTGGATCCTTAAGTCCAATTTCTGTTCTTTCATCTTAATAAGGGATTCCCTAAGGAGCGTCACTATACTTTTTTTCCTTTCAATTTGATCCTCTCATAAGTACCTATATGACAGCTGTTTATTAATTATGAAAGCTCTCAAAAATTTCCCTTCAAATAGTCAATTTAAAGGATCTATCATATGGTCATTGACAAGTAAGATCTCATATTAATCTCAAATAGTGACTCAAATCAATAACCTTTTTTTTTTATGGCTTAACCAAAGACAAAAGAGGTATCTCATGAGAGAATATGTAGCCCTCACAAGATCTAGAAAGTTTACTCCTAGAATCTAAGAAAGTAAAAGCCCTTCATTGCTGCAGACAGTAAGAATGATGTAGTGAAAACGGTGTCTCAGTTTCCTGTTGAAAACAAGGAATGCGTTCAGTCACAGACCCACTAATCTGCAACACCAGGGAGGCACTACTATCATTAGCAAGGCAACAAAGGTCCCTTACGGACTGAAACATCTTATGACAAATTCTGAGAGCTGGCACAGCCAGATGAAGAGAGGGCTGCTTGTGATTTTGTGCCTTGGTACCCCAATTTATTTGGCCACCAGATGCACCCTGGTAAGTGCACCTTCCAGATGGCAGAGACCAGTGAAAATATTCTCACTGGACACAAAGCCAAGCTCTCAGGACATAGAGCAAATGGAATGAAGATCTCACCTTTTTTTTTTAAGATTTTTTTTCTTTTTTATTGACTTATAGTCAGTTTACACTGCTGTGTCAATTTCTGGTGCACAGCACAATGTTTCAGTCATCTATATACATACATATATTCCTTTTCACATTATTTTTCATTATAGATTACTATAAGATATTGAATATAGAAGACCCATGGCAAAGTTTGTCTAAGTGGACGTTGGCTTGGTGAGAACAATTAACTCACCCATTGGCTTGAAGAGTAGGCTTCTAGAGCCCAGGCCTGTGTCCTGCCTTATGGTTGTTCCTCTTTAGGACAAATGATGCAATAGACAAAGACAAAAAGAGTGAACATCTCTTGGAGGAAAGAATCAATAAAAACAGAGAGCACTCATCTACAAACACCGGAGTTGCTATGTTGCAAGAAACTAGCTCCACAAATATTTTCTCCTGCTCATCTAAATTTAGAGAAAGAGAAAAAAGAACTCTAAGCCACTTTCCCTTCCACCAAAACTTGCAGGCAGAGATCTTGAAGGCTGATGTGGTACAAATCTTACCTTCTGTTGGTCTTTGTCAGACGTCCCAGGATCTCTCAGCCGCAGCAGCCTGGGTGTGGAAGGTGGGGTCCAGACAGCCTCCCAGCGGCCTCATTAACTGCCAGGGAGGGGGGAACTTCCCCCATATTCTGTTGAGTTGTTGTGGCTGGACTAACAATAAAATTGACCCAAGACAGATTAACAGGAGAAAAAGAAAGAAATTTTAATTTGTGTGCGTGGAGGTCTCATAGAAACAGGGCCTAAGAAGTGGCCAAAGCAGGAAAGTTTTTATACTTTTAGGCAAAGAAACAATAAATTCATGAGAAATCGACAGGAAAAAGAAACTTGGGTTTTGGATGCTTAATTAGAGAAGAATCTCAACTATTTGGGCTTCTTGGCCCTGAATTCCCTATCTCTGTCAGTAAGGTTGTCCTACTTCCAGACGCAGGGAGTCAAATCAAGCAGGCCCCAGCCAGGTCCAGTGGGGATTTTTGAGAGTCTGCATAAATTTGGGCATCTACGACTCGTCTCTTCTGTCAATGTACTGACACCTCAGGGTCACTCTAGACCCACTTTGCCTGCCCAGGGCCCTGAAAATGGTCTTCAAACCCAGGTGCAGAGCTGCCACTATGACCCCACTCAGCATGCCCTTGCCACTCAGGAAGATGAACGGGAAGGACTGTGGGGACACTGGAGGCAGGCCGAGGCCACCTGGGTGGGGCATTGCAGGGTCCCAGGGCCCAGATGGAGGTTCCACGTGGGTATGTCCTCCGGCTACTGCAGATTTGCCCCAGGGAGGGGTGCACACTGTCAAAGATCAGAGTGGAAGAGCTCACACAGGGGAGCAGGGTCCAGGTATGATCTCTGATACTGAGACAGGGTCCAGCTAGGGTGATAGCAGGGTAATTCTGCTCCTCCCATACTAAGCACACCTGAGGTTCTAATCCTGGTTCCCCGGCCCCTCCAACTCTTCCATAGGATTCCTCCTTGCTTCCTCCCCTGCTTTCACCCCCCTCCTTGGTTTTCCTATTTCCTAATTCCCTCCTTTTATCTTAACATTTGGTTCCCTTCCTTCTTGACTTTTCTCCCTCAGTCCCAACTCTGCTTAGATGGCCAGCAGCACCCCTGGCCCTGTCTGGCCCTGCAGTGGTATGCAAAGTTAGAATTTCCAATCCTTATAGTACCTCACAGATGAATTTACAGTACTTAAGTTACCATTTAAGGGAATTTTTACACAACAAAGACCTCCAAGCCGCAGCCTAGTCATGTTTGTTGATTCGTTCTTCTTACAAACCTTTATTAAGTGTCTATAAAATACCAGCTTTTTGACGCACAGCAGTAAAAATGCGCCCTCTCTGCTCTTTGCTTTCTAGTGTAGGAGATGGCAAATAAACCAGCTAATCCGGGTCAGAAGGATCAGTACTTGAAAGCAGTGTCAGCAGGAGCTGTGAGGGAACAGACTAGCATCGTAGAAAACATGGCCCTGAACGGAGTGTTGAAAGGTGAGTAGGTGCTGTCTGGCTGAAGAGGAGAGAAAGGACACTCAGAAGTGATGATGTGGAAAAACTCAAGAGGTCAATCTTTCCGCATGGATTGAAAAGTGAATGTGGGGCAGTAGAGGGAATGAGGGTCCAGAAATAAAGAAGAATTGAATCAAAGATAGCCGTGCACACATACTTGAGTTCAAGTTTTCCTAAAAGTGACATGAAATGGCCACTAAAGGATTTTAAAATGACAGCATAAGAGTTCCAGCACAGTGAATTGAAGGGACCACATTATAGGTATGGAGGTCCCTTGGGAAACTACTACAGAACTCCAAGCAAGAGGGAGGAGGGGCTGGATGGAAGAGGCAGATTTGGGAGACAGAAGGAAGAGGGGATGTATAGGGCTTCGTACCTGATTAGACTGTAGGATGAGGAGGTCAACGAGCTACAGAAATCTGGGAAAGGTGTTTAGTTTCTAACTTAGGCAATACATTAGGTACTGTTCTCCGAGAAATAAAACCAATAGCAGAGAAAGAGAAAGACTGAATGATTGATTGATTGATTGATTGATTTTAAGGAATTATCTCATGTGATTATGAGGGTCTGGCATGTCTAGAACTTGCAGGCTGAAACTAGTAAGAATTGATGTTGTAGTCTTGAGTCAGAGAGATCCATGGGGTAAACGAGAAGGCTGGAAATTCACACAGACTTTCCATGTTACACTTTTGAGGCAGAATTCCTTCTTGTCTAGGAAATATCAATTTTTACTCTTTTTTTTTAACTGAAGTATAGTCGGTTTACAATGTGTTAATTTCTGGTGTACAGCATCGTAATTTGTTTATATATGTATATTCCTTTTCATATTCTTTTTCATTATAGGCTATACAAGATATTGAATATAGTTCCCTGTGCTGTACAGTAGGCCCTTGTTGTTTATCTATTTTATATATAGTAGTGTGTATCTGCAGATCTTCAACTGATTGGATGAGGCCCACCTGCATTATAAAAGATGATCTGTTTTACTTAAAGTCAAGTGATTATAAATGTCAATCACATCTACAAAATACCTTCCAGCAACATCATGACTAGTGTTTGACCAAACAACTGGGCACAATAGCACAGCTAAATTGACATGTAAAATTAACCATCACAGGCAACAAGTGTGATGGTAGCACTGATCATTAAGTTCACTAATACAGGGAGGAAAATATTAAAGTAGAAAAATGAGTTTGGTTTCAGACATGTAGGGTTGGAAATGCCTGTGGAACCGCCAAACCAGCTCTGAAACTAACCACAGAAATGTGGTTGGATTGTGCCAGTAAGAAGGGAAAGCTTTTCAAATGAAGATGACTTGGCAATTTCAAACACTAGAGAGAAAGACAAGGACATCATCAAACTTACTGATCTGGAGATCAATCAGAAGACCAGGGAGAATGCCGAAATGGAAGCTAAATAGTTGAAATAGATGAAAGAGGAAATAGTTGAATATGAACTACTCTTTAAGAAATCTTCCCTGACAGCCCACTGATTTCCAGGAATGTTGGATCTAGCAAAATAATGTTCAAACAACAATAATTTAGACACCTCTTTGGAGAGTCATTAACTGGAATCCAAGACGTACTCAGAGGAAGGGGCTGAACTAGGGAGGGGTCATTGTACTCCCCAACTACCTTATCCTGTGTGCCCTCTGGCAAGCTCCTTAACCATTCTGATCCTTAGTCCCCTTTCCTACAAAACTGGAATAATTATACTTGGCTTAAAGAAATAGCTTGAGAATTAAACCATATTTATGTATGTAAAAGCAACAGTAAATTAAAAACAAAGATGCAGTACTTAGCAGCTATTATAATGTGTTATTCCCATTAAGCATTTACCCAATAATAAAAGGACATTAACATCTAAGAATTTGGTCAATCTTTATTTAAAGCCTATTTTATACTCTTTCAGAGAATACCATTTAGATTTATCTCCTAATTTTATAGATCACAGATCTTAGAAAACTGAACCTCAGAAAACATTTTAAACATTTAACTATTACTTGAATTTTTGATGCATTAAAAACCATGTGGTTAGCCTTTCCTCTTTTTATATTGATGAACTCAGAGCTATGGTAGAAAAATCTCAACATGAAGCGGTACTGGTGTTCTTAGCTAATTAGAGTCAGCAGTCTTTTAGATAATTTGGGCTTTTTGTTATCTAGGCAAAAATGCAGCTAAGTTTTCATTAGGCAGAGTTAAAGACAATCCATTTTTAAAATAATTGTCATCAATTATTTTCTTCCCACTGAAGCAAGTTACTGTAACTTCATTACAAAGGAAGAAAGTGTTTTAAAAAGTGGGTGACTGATAAGCATGGCTTCCTGCTCTCTGAAGATAAACCACTGATGAGTCACAAGGTTAGAACAGAGGAATGGTAGGCTGTTTCCTTGCTGTGTCCATGTTTACAATAGGATGGCATCTGTATGTTGATTCCTAATGTGAATAATGCACTTGTATAGCACTTAACAAAGCTCTCAGCTTCTTCCGTGTTGTCATACCAGTCCTATTATGTAGGTGAGATTCATTCATAAATATTTATTGACCTATTAGATTTACCAGATTTTCTGATCTATTAGGATGTCCAAAATCCAGAACACTGACAATACCCAATGCTAGCAAGAATGTAGAGGAACTAAAACTCTCATTCCTTGCTGGTGGGAATGCAAAATGGTACAGCCACTTTGGAAGACGGTCTGGTGGTTTCTTGAAAAACAAACATACTCTTACCATAAGATCCAGTAATCGTGTTCATTGTATTTACCCTAAGGAGCTGAAAACTTATACACACGTACACAAAAAACATGAATGTTTTTTGCAGCTTTATTTATAACTGTCAAAACTTGGGAGCAACCAAGATGTCTTTTAAAAGGTGAATGGATAAATAAACTGTGGTACATCGAGACAGTGGAATATTATTCTGCGCTAAGAAGAAATCAGCTATCAAGCCGTGAAAAGATAAGGAGGAAACTTAAATGCATATTACTGAGTGAAAGAGCCAGTCTGAAAAAGCTTCATAGTGTATGATTTCAATCCTATGAAGTTCTGGAAAAGGCAAAACTATGGAGACAGTAAAAAGATCAGTGGTTGCCAAGGGTTGACTGGTGGGTGGGGGTGGGTGGGGGTGTTTGGGGAAGAACGAATAAGGGTTTTTAGGGCAGTAAAAACACTCTGTTACTATAATGATGGATATGTCATTAGACTTTTATCCAAACCCACAGAAAATACCATATCAAAAGTAAATCCTAATACAAACTCTGGACTATGGGTGATTATGATGTATCAGTGTAGGTTCAGCAGCTGTAACAACTGTCCCACTCTGCTGGGGGGTGTTGATAATGGGGCAGGCTAAACAAGGGTGGGGACAGAGGTTATATGGGAAACCTCTGTACTTTCCTGTTAATTTTGCTGAACTGAAAACTGCTCTTTTAAAAATAGTCTTTAAACATAGAATACAAACTTGTGGTTTCCAAGGGGGTGGAGGGTGGGAAGGGATAGACGGGATTTCAAAATTGTAGAACAGATAAATGAGATTATACTGTATAGCACAGGGAAATATATATAAGATCTTATTGTAGCTCACAGAGAAAAAAGTGTGACAATGAATATATATATCTTCATGAATAACTGAAAAATTGTGCTCTACACTGGAATTTGACACAACATTGTAAAATGATTATAAATCAATAAAAAATGTTTAAAAAACAATCTTTAAAAAAAGAAACCATTTCATATGTATATACAGCACTTACTATGTGCCACGTATTGTCACAGGTGCTGGGAAAAAACTCCCTGCTCCCATGGAGTTTCTATGGAACAAGGATGTATTCAGTGCCTTTGGGAAGCTTCATTCTCTGCTAGACTCCAGAGGTCCCATAATGAGAAGGTGTTTGAGGTCCCTAATCTCACAGAGCTTGCAGTCCAGTTGGGGAAACAAATGAACCCACAGGAATAATCTGCTACCCCAGGGAGGTAAGAAAGGGGATGCTAAAGCTGGAATGAGAGGCATGTGATGTGAGCAGGAAGTGATGTTTGAGCTAAGTTCTAAAAGATCAGAATATGAGTAGAATTCAGCCAAGAAAGAAGAAACAGAAGTGAGAATACTATGTGGGAAAGAAAGCATCAACCAGTCAGGAAAGCCATTCATGAATGTAAAGCTTAAGGTGTGCAGTGGTGTGTGGAAGGCAGACAGAAATAAACCTGCAGGAACAAAGCTTGAACTGGGCAGTTCTTTTTGGGCAAAGCCTCCAAGTTGAGAGACATTAAGGCCAATTCAATTTGTTTTTCCTTAGGTTACCAGTGTAAAAAAAAATAAAGAAATATCAAAAAGGGTTATAAAAATTAGGTATTTTAAATGTTTTCTCTTAAATAATGCCTCAACACAAATATATAAACATCAGTGACTATGTAAGTAATCTCATTTGAAGATAAAGGAAGAAATATAAATTTGTCACCTTCCATTAGTGGAAGGTTACCTCTCCTGTACACACACACACACACACACACACATACACTCAGTGCCCAAGGCCCACAGAACACTTACTTAAGAAGTCTTCCTCATAAGGAATGATAAGAATTGGGAACTTTATCATAAGAGCAATGGGAATCCCTGGAAAAGAGCTGAAGCAGGGGAGTGACATAATCTCATTTGCAATGTTATCAATTTTGGGTAATAGATTAAGGGGAGGCAGCATTGGAGACAGGGGACAGTTGTGAGCTCAGTGATCCACATGAAGTGGGGGGTGGTCTGGACCAGCACAGTCGTTCTGGTATAAGGTTTGAATCAGAGAAATATTTAGATGGCAGAATCAGCAGGACTTCCTGTCCGACTGAATAAGGGACATGAGGGAGACAGAGGAAATGGTTTTCCAATCAAAATATTCAAGTTACTTTCAGCTTATGTTAGGGACTAAGTGTTTATGTCTTCCTAAAACCCATAAGTTGAAACCCTTACCCCCAGTGTAATGTTATTTGGAGGTGGGGACTTAGGGCGGCAACTAGGTTTAGATAAAGTCGTAAGGATGGGGCTCCCGTGCTAGGATTCGTGTCCTTATAAGAAGAGAAAGACCAGAGCACTTCCTGTCTCCACCATGTGAAGACACAGCAAGAAGACAGCCAACTGCAAACTAGGAAGAGATCCTCTCTAGGAACCGAATCTACAGGTCCAACCTTGATCTTGGACTCCCCAGTTCCAAAAATGTGAAAAATATATGTGTGTTGTTTAAGTCACCCATTCTGTGGTATTTTGCTATATGAGCCCAAGTAGACTAACAGTTTAAAATAAAACATCTATTTCCATAGCATTTTCACTTCCTTGAATGATTTTTTAAATCCATATAAACTTCACTGGTTTTAAATTATTAATAATATAGTGTAATTGAGAGCTTCATTTTCAAAAGACTTTGCAGGAATATGTTGACTACAAAGAACTTTTTTTTTTAATAATGCCTTCATGTGTCCCCTTCCACTCTGTAACATTTCTAGGAGGCTCACCCTTTTGAGTAGTGATCTGACATTTGTGATCTAATTCTACAATGTATTCCCTCCCACGTGTGAATAAACATAGATTCTGATGTGGTTCAAGCATGCCCTTACTATTAAAAAGAAGTTATTGAAAGCAATTGTCACAGTTGAATGACACATTTATAAACGCCATTCAAAAATAAATACCTAGTATTCTAGAAAGACTAAATTTTATTTCAAGATTCACTAATGTTTCTATCTTTATTAAATTTAAGAAATAAATTTCACAGACAAACATTTTGCAGTATATGCCTCTAGAGAAAGGCCACACTCTTCCATGGAGATATGTCAAGGCTAATGGATATATTCAAAGGTTAAATTACAGGACCCTAGACCAGGCTTGATTCATGCTGTTTTATAATTGCATGCCCATGTCTACGCTAGTTGATTAGCACACCATACTAATAAGGCCAGTGGCAAAAGTTCAAATCCCCAGGCAGGCAATTTGTTTTTCTCTGCTTGTGGTGCTGGCTATAACACCCACCCCAAGTCAGGCATCAGAAATGTGTGTCAGTCATTGCATCGTCAAGAGGAAGTGCCAATGGCTTAATGACAATCTGTCCTTCCCATTAGAAAAACATGTCAAAGCACATGTGCAGCTGATGGAGGGAGAGTAGTGTCACCTTCAAAGACAATGAGTGGAACATTTCTCATATTAATACAACAAACAAAATTCCTGCCAGAAGCAAGTCATAAATGTCACTAAGAATGATGATCTTAAATTAGATTCCACATGAATAATTTCTTCATTTTTCATCTTTGACCAAACAGCACTCAATTTGCCATTAAGTAAAAACTATGTGAAGCACACATTTACCTGCTTCCTTCCTGTCTCCCAAAATTGTTATGAGAATGAATCAGATAGTATCTTGGAAGCATTTTTAAAATAATAAAATATTCATATAAATTGTTCCCTTCTGACTCAGTGGGGGAGCAGATATATTGAGTTTTCACAAGATGAAAGCAACGGGTGATATGGCATTCAGCCTCGAACAACAGTCAGTTCAGAAAAGGAAAACAGCATTTCGAAGACTGCTATTTGAGTAGAACAGCCGAGTGAGTTAATGATCAATTGGTAACATGACATAGAGCCATGAATCCTTCTGACACAATCATTCTTCAGTGTTCAGTTCAGCAATATTCATTGTTGAAGAGAATTCAGAAGAATCCAGGCTTTCCCAACAATAGGTCTCACTGGAACACAGTCCCACCTGTGACGTGGGGGCTCTCCTTGGCATGAAGACCTGCAAGAGATGCTTGGGGGGCTGACTACCTGAATATAAGCACAGGTCCTTAAATAAAGGAAGAGAAAAAGGGGGAACGGGGAATTACACAGGTGCAGGGTCTGGCCTTTAGATTTGTAGTTAGCTGAACCCAGAATCCACAATTCTAGAAGTCACCCTTGTGTTGTCTTTCTCATGCATATGTGATTATTGACTTAAATTGTTCTTCTCATTCATATCTAGTCATTCTATGTCCTAAATGCGACTCCATCTCTTCCATTCCATCCCCTCCGCCACCGCTCTGGTTCTGATCACCACCAACCTCTACCTGGTTTATGTCAATTGTCTTCTCGCTCCTTTAGTCGACTTTTGTTTCCTTCCACTCTCTTGGCCATATTGCTGCAAGAGTGATCCTTACAATAAATGCAAATATAGCCTTAAAACACTCAGTAGGCTCTCTACTGCCCTTCAAATATAGGACAGTCTCCTTAAAATGGTTTGCAAAGCCCTCAACAATGGAACCTCATTTTAAACCTCTTCCCATCACACATTCTCTGCTCCAGTCGTACCAAGCTGGCTCCAGTTTCCTAATGTGATGTTCCTTCCCTCAAGTCCAAAACTCACCAGTGTTTTTCCCTTTGAGGAAGCATTCTCTCTCCCAATCCCCAGTTCACTCAATTCCTACTCACCCTTTAGACATCAGCTTAAATATCTCTCTCTACCTTTCTTGGGGAGCTTCCCTTGACTCCACAACTTGGTTCTAACCCCTTGTTTTCTACTCACTTAATACCTTATACCTCCTGATACCCTTGTAATGGATATTCATCATACTAATTGTAGCAATCAATTTAATTTTTTTTTTCTTTCCTGTAAGCTACAAGTTCAGGGAGATAAGGATAAGGTCTACCTTGCCCACCTGTGTCTGTAATGAGACCAAAAGCTCCATAAGTGTAGGAATTTCTTTTGTTTCAACTGTATCTGTATCGCCTAGAGCAGTTCTGATAATAGCATACATGAAATAAATTTTTGTTGAATAAATAAATGAAGAGTAGGCACTCAATACATATTTGTTAAAAAGAATCCATGGTCCTTCTGCTGTGTAAGGACACCGCGAGAAGGCACTTGATAAGAACTCGAAGGGGGCCTTTACCAGAATGGAACCATGCTGGTGTCTTGTTCTTGGACTTCCCAGCTTCCAGACTCTGAGCAATAAATTTCTGTTGTTTATAAGATTTTTTTTAAAAAACAGAAAAACAATCCATGAAGGAAACTCAAGTCCACACAGAGTTTTGTTTTGTTTTGTTTTGTTTTTTTAAAAAGGACCTCAAAGCAATCAAACCCTTAGGAAATATTTAAAAATCAGAATGGTGATTTATTTATTATTTAAGTCAGGAAGGATCTACGTCTGTTCTCTGCTCAGAGTACTTCCTCCTAGTAAGCAAGTATGCTCAGAGATCAAGAGATGATTTCATGATGATAGAATTAATTTTAAGTGTTAAGTGTCCTAGGGACACTGGATACATTGTATTCCTTCTTTGGACATATTTCTAACTGATGGAGGTGATGGCTGTGGGGCTGTAGGAGCTAGATCTGATCCAGATATATCCAAAGAGGTCAATACTGTTGTTCAGTATTGTTCAATATTGCTCCTCAATCCTTTGTTTATGGTCAGTGCATGAGCAACAATTTCCTCTTCTGTAAAACAGTGGGTTAAGCTATAGGCTCTCTAAAGTCTCTTTCAGACTTAGCATTCTTTCAAAATCATAGAAACTCAAAGCAAATAAAATCATGAGTTTTGCCACTAAAGAATCCATTGATACATTTCTGTGCATAATCAGAACTGAAAGTCCTAGAACCAGGAGCTTCATGATTAAAGTTCTTCCTGTGTTTTCCTTATTATACTCTGGGAAGGTCACTGAGGGTATCTTAATTGGCCTAATTAGGAGTTAGAAGATCATTTTCAAAAGACAAAATACATAACCCCAACTTTCGGATTTGTGCATAGATTGTAATACTTCCTTTTTTCCAGAAAATTTGAAGGAAAAAAACCTCCCACTTTCCCCTAATTGCTTACAGCGTCAGCCTTTTTTGTCTCCTTGAAAACGCAAAGCTGACAGATGACCTGGTCTACAAAAAGAGCTGGCCTCACGTGCTATATAGCAAAGTGAATTTTTCACTTCTTAATATAATCAGATATCTAAAATTATAAGGGAAAGTGCTCCCCATTACCACACAGGGAGACCAATTTGGTAATAAATAGAGTTCTCTATAACACCAGACTCCTGTAATACATGTCTGACCTTTCTTCCTTCTGCCGCTGCCCTGTCAACACGAACAATGGTCTGGGAATGGAGTCCGACCAAGGAAGTCTGCCTGGAGTACTGAAGAAGAAGAACTTGGCTTAAATGAAAGGTAGAGAGATTTCAGTTGGACAGAGGGGAAACTCGATCTTGGCTATGATAAGACCCTGAAATAAGCCAATCAGAAGTTATGAAGTTTCACAAATGAACTACTTATTTTTTATAACTTAGATGATTGATTTCTTGAATATGTGTAAGTACATGAGACTGTCCTTTATGATTGGATTACTGCATTCTGTTGACTCTTATTTTGTGGTTGGCTTTATTCCTTTGACATAACTATGTAAGTTTAAAAAGCTAAAGCTCTAATTTGTTCTTAGAAACAATGATCAGTACATATATGTAAACTAAAAAAAGTATGGTATATTGTATATATGTAGTTACATACAATAGAATGTTTATGGGCAGTTGAACTGTAATAATTCTACCTAATAAAACTGGAAAAGTAAAAAAAAAAAAAAAGAAGTTACTGAAGTTTCTATCCTTGAGGAATTTTCTATAAAAGCTAAAAATTTTTCTGTCTGTGGTCCTTCATTTGTTCATTCATTCATTCTTTCAATAGAAATGATTGATTACCTAATGACCAATTATCTAAATAAGCACAGAGCATATTTCTCAGCCAAAAGGCAGGACTCAGGACCATGTGGTCTCTCTAGGTTTGTGATATTTCTCAGATGTGATGATACATGTGTGATTATGCCCACGGAGAGCACGTGGAGATACCCACAGAGACGTTTTTACAGACGGAGACTAAGCCCGTTGCTGTCAGATATGGCTCTCTGTGATTAAGAAATATTTGAGAAAGGAGGGTAAATTTGTAAATTACTTCAGATGGGAAAATGGAAAATGAGCTCTCCGTTACCAACGTTATCCCCAAACTGATGACCATCTGTCAGCTAGGCGCTAGAAGAAAGCCCCATATATTGTTTAAAGAGAAGACCTCTAAAGGGTGTCTTCTATGGAAACAGCATGGTTGGCCAAATTGTGGAATAGCAGTGTTCATTGTTCAATGTTCACTGACCCCCTGAGAGACAGAAAGTGAGTCAAGGCCATTGCTATGTGCGTGCGTACACACACACACACACACACACACACACACACACACAAAATCTCTCTCTCTCTCTTTCAGGAAAGAACTAAGCTCAATTCCAAAGTACTAGTTTGATTTCTATTTTTTTAATTGTGAGAAGTTGCGCCAAATTGATGTTTAAGCATCGTGAAAAGGAGATACAAGAAAACAACCAAGGGCAGGATTCAACACCCTATACTGCACAGGCAGGAGCTAATCAGAATGGGTTGGAACAGGGTCCCAGTAGCCATTTACTATGCCGGATGTTGGCCTTTATTTACTGGATCTGAAGACTTCTAGGGTTATCCTATAGGAGAGTCAGAAAAAATGGGGACAGGACAGCTTAAAGGGAGCCTTTGAAACAGTGGCTATTTATCAACTGGTTTAGAAATATTTTCCTATTTTAACAAGCAGCCCCAACATACTAGGGGCCCACAGATTGACGATTAGTCCTGGAACAGCCACTAGTGTGAATTCAGAAGCTGCCTATCCCACCACACCAACCCTCCTACTTGATGGAGAAGTCTAAGGCAAGGAAAAGAGGAAAAGAGAGGTGTAATCCATCCTGACTTATCTAGACTCTCCTCTTTTGTGTGGCACAGCCATTAATAAATGCGGGAAAGACTGGCTGGGTTTCACAACATACAAGGGAAGATCCGGCTGGAGGGTCATACACAAAGAGGATTTCAATGACTCCACATCGGACAGAAGAAACTGGGAGTCAATGCCCCACAGGAGTTTGTTTTGAGACCAGTTTTATTTGACTTTGTACAATAATGCCTACAATAATTAGCACCTCGATGGAGGCTGGGAAAAAAAGAGGTCTAATTAGAGGTTAAGGAAAGTGTGAATTAGGAGTTGTGGGCAAATGTCAACTTTTGAAAGACCAGCACAATTTCAAGTATCATTGGCCTCCTAGAAAAAGGCAAGAAAGAAAGAAATTTCACACGGTAGAGCCCCGAGGTTAGGTAGGAACATAAGGACACAAGCAGGAGGTGATGCTGACAACTCGTGTGTAGCTAATATATTGATGCCTGTCATTCCTTTCACACCAGCTTCATCTATTCATTTATCTACTCAAAATATACTGAACCCCTACCATTCAACCCTTTAAATAAACTTGTTAAAGTTTTCCTTGAGTTGAAAAGCACCTTATCCATGCTCACTTTAATATAGAAATAATCAGTTGATTCTCCTCAAAGCAGAAATCATGTGATAGCCTCCTATAAAATGAATTTTAATTACAGAGCTAACAATAAATCCATTCCTTTTTGAAAAAGGAAAAATGGTAAACACTAAACTAAAAGTTGAATGACCGTCTAATTTATTATCTAAACCAGAACACTCTTGAGTGTGAATGGAAGTGCATTTAATTGTTACACTGGGACACTGGCTCTAAACTGAGACCCACCAGACTAGTTGGGACATTGGGTCACCATACAAATAAGAACTCTAAGTAAAGCACCTTGAGAAAACCCTGCTGGGTCTTCCCCCAAAGAAGCTGGATCTTCCACCTTCTTCAAAGGCAACTACTGTTATGATTCGAGAAGAGCAACAACTTGAAAGCCTTCGAAGTTTATAAAATAACTGCTAGAAAGTCAGACAACTTTTGCAGAGCCAAGAAAGGTGAAGTTAGATAAGGAAAACAGGAGTGAAAGTCTCCCAGAACATGACACCTCTTCAGCTCACAGTTCGACCTGGGAGATCACTTCTCTGTTGCCCACTCCCATAATTCTCACTTGGAAACACTTCCTTCCAACGCATCTTAACTCTGCTGGGCAATGTCTCAGCAGTTGGTCTTAAGAGATATTGGCCAAAGAGATCCAGCTTACTATGGGCAGTCTCTCAGAAACCTTTGGTCAATTCTTTTTCTGCTTTACAAGGCCTTGAAGGGCTCTTATTTTCATTTTTGGAAATCAGTCACTCAAGAAAACTCCCCATCAATATTGTATTTCCATCTGCGGTTGATGCAGAGACGCACTTAAATTAGGGGGAAAATTATTGCCAACTTCTGATGGTCTAAAGAGAGCTGATAATGTGCATTCAATACCCCAGAAGTGAAAGTCACTGGGGAAATCTGATTTCCATCCTTCATTCATTGCTTCCATTGGCAGGAGAGACACTTCATACCAGTGAGGAGGTCAGGAGACAGAGCTGAGCAAGGTCGGGTTCAGTCCCTCCAGGGAGTCATGGCCCCCTGCACATCAGACATTCTGTTTGGCCAAAGGAAAGGAGCTCACCTGTTGTCTGAGCTGGGCCAGGGACAGCTGGACAAAGTTTTTTGAACTCAGCAGGAGTATTACTAAGTCTATTTGGCTCACATTTAAAGCCATGCCATGTTTCCCCAGCAACTTAATCAATAGTAAAGCCAACTTCCTTTTTATGCCCCATCTGTCTGTATTCTCTGGCCTTTCTCTCTCCAAAATGTGGAGAGAAAGATGAGTGTCATGTACTGGTCTTCCAAAGTCCCACATGTAGCTCTGACTGGTGAGGTTTCATAACAACTCTTCATCGTGACCACCATGTCGAGCAGAGGCAATGCAGGTCCCGATCCACATATACTGTTTTCCCTTGTACCTCTGTGCCTAATAGCACACATTTGCTCGCAGTTCCCCAGGATCAGCTGTGAGGTGCAGGTTTCCAGGATAGAGTCTCCTCCATTAATAGCCATAGAGAGTGGAAGCTTGTCATCCTGAAATTAGTAGCATCACACCCTACTGCAGTAAATCTTAACTTTCTTAAAATCATAGACTATTTAGATTATCATGTAGATACGAAATGTCACCCTAGGAAGATGCACATATTCAAAAATTTTGGCATCTAATTTCACCAGCTTCCTGAAGCCCCTGTACCAACGGTTACAAATCCTGCAGCCTGCTCAGATGAGTGCATGACCCAACTGTCTCACTTCTAACTGGCTGGCAGAGAAGGTGAGAATCTTAGGTGCTGAGGTACGAGGGGACATTTGAGCTACTGAGAGCCAACTTCTCATTTTAGACTCCAAGAAACAGACATAGAATAAGGTTGTTTTAGGTTGTAACAAGCAAATCCCTTTAAGCTCCTTAATATTTCAAGTGCATGAGGCCTGTTTTCCCTTGCACAGCAACATGAAAGTCTTTTCATCCCAAAGCTCTATTTCCTCTGTACTAACTTATTCTCGATGTGGAAAATCAAGGGACCCAGAAGAAGTTCCTTCTGCTTCTGGAACAATTAAACTATCCTCATGAGCATAGCTGATGTAGGTTGGTGTTTGGAAACCAAATGCAAATAGCTTGAAAAAAATGTATTGAACACAGTTTCAGGGCCCAACAGAAGCTCAATGTTTGATCATTATCTGGCAATGGAAGGGCTACATTAAAAAACAAAGCCCACTGTTGTTTGTGTTTATTATAACTACATATTTTATGCAAACATATCATGATATGAAAATCAATGACAGCCCTGAGGCTCTGGGCAAGTAGCCAAAGTGACTGTAAGCCACAGAGCCCAGGCATCTCTGTCATGTAGCTCCAAACACCTACAAGAGCATCAAATCACCTTGTCGTGTGTTTCCCTGCTTTGGTCAGCCCGACTTAAGGCCTTCCTAATTTTTCATTAGTTCTTCCTTCTTCTGTGACCATAGAAATTGTTCCTTCCTTCTGGGATCTCTTGACCTTGTCACTCTTGGCGTGTGGGACCGGATCCATTTTTGCTGGGGGGAGTAGTCCTGTGCATTCTGGCTTATTTAACAGCATCTTGGTCTCTACTCACTGGAAACTAATGGCACCCCTGCCTCCCCAGCTGTGACAACCAAACTGTCTCCAGATATCACCTAATGTCCCCTGAGAGGCAAAATTATCCTAGCCCCCAAGCTGAGAGCCACTGCTTTAAAGAAATCTGTTGAAATCAAGAAGGCAAGTCAAATTGAAATTTAAGGGAGAGCTGAGAGTTGAAAGGCCCTAAGACGTCTCTTTCCCCTGGTAGGAGGCTGCTGGTTTTCTTCCCAAAGATTTTTCTGAACCCAGGAGGCCTCTCCAGATGCAGTTCCCTGGGAATTCTTCCTCCTGACCCTCCAGCCTCCTCTGCTTTGCTTCAGGACCATTTCCTCTCACAGTATACGGTGCCATCCTCGGCAGTTCTAATCTGTTCTGTAATAGAAGCACTCTGCGCTTGCGGGGAACACCAGATTTATTTCATTCAGACAAATAATCAATGCCGGGGCTTCTTAATGAAAGGAGATGGGGCGATTGGGAAGAGAGTGGGGAAGTGGCTTAGGGAAACGTGCCTGGCCCATGTCGCTTTACCCGATGAGCAGAGTGTTTGGCCCAGCGACTCTAGAAAGGACTCTGCAAAGTTGGGCATTTTCGAGTAGCCCCCAGGATGCTGACCTTTAGCCATAGAATCAGAACCCAGCCAAATGGAACATGGGGAAGAAGTTTCCAGTGTACCTGTCCGTGAGTTACCCTCATCCAAATTCCCTCCATCTTGCTAATTAATGGCAGAGCTCCATCCGACTCCAGAGCCAAAACGCAATAATGTAGCTCATTAAGTGCCACAAGGGAGTATTTCGGAAAGATGCAAAAGGAACAACTCCTTTATTTCCTCTCCCCAGAGTCTTATTTCCACTCTAAGGTTTTCTCCGTTTCTTCTGGTTTGAACAACTAAAAATTGGCTTGAACAATAACTCCCCACTCTAATTCATCTCTGAGCTAGTTTTTTTTTTTTTTTTACCTTTTATGTTTCCCGAAGTGCATGTGACTCAGTTTCAATTCCGAATTCCATATGAGCAAAGTGAATTCATATTTTTCATCTCCAATTAAATAATTCATTTCTCTAATTCTAAAGCAACCAGTTCAAATACTGAGTTGACAGCAACTCATCTAGGGTATTCATGGGAAACTCAGCTTTCTTTCTCCCTCCTCCCTTCTGATGTCGGCTTCTCAACTTTGGTGGCAGTCTTAGAGCATGTCGAGCAGCAGAATCAATACCTCATTAAGTTATTTCAAATCGGCGAACTACAGCTGCTTCAGCCCAGGAGCATGAAGTCTGCTTTCATCAATAGAATCTCAGGTTCTGTCTACACAAAGACAAAACAATTGGATAATTTAGTCAATTCTTTTTTTAAAAAAAAAAAAGTCCAGTGGGCTGTTTGGTTTTGGGTGAGCCAAACAATAATTTCCCTGTTATTTTTGTCACATGCACAGCCCACAGGACTGACAGAGACAGTCATGATGCTCCAAGTCATTTCATTGAGTTCACGTAAGACTGTAAGCCGAAGAATGCCTATTCTGTCCTTAAATGCTACCAAGAAAAATCCCCGGCCAATCGCCAATGAGTATGTGCCTTTCTTATCTGAAATGACCTAAGTATGAGAGGGACTGGAGATGATTCAGGGAAAACTGAGCACTTACTATGAATAAAGCCCAAAGGTAGAGAAATGTTTAAAAGATTATAAGACGTGAATCCTACCTTCAAACGGCTTATGGTCGAGGTAGGGAACCAAGACTGGCATATGTGGGGGAAAAAAAAAACTTACCAACAATCCAGGGCAGAATACAACTTATTGGTCAACAGTGTGGATTAGGGGCTAATGTTGGAGAAGCACCAAAGACAAGCAAATCGTCAGTTAAGATCTTGTGACATTTAAAAAGAACAAAGCAAAACAAAACTTGTTAGTTAATCAAGCCTATACCTAAATTCCAAATTGATTATATATGCTATAGCCAAAGAAGTATTCTTCAATAATAGAAAAATATGTGGACTTTGCAAGCAAATTAGCCTGTGTTGCAAATCAAATGTATGCACCTAAGAGTAGATGTTATCCAGAGACAGATATGGACTCACAACTATGAAATCATTCACAAACCAACCTGGCAAGATCTGACTACTTCTGGTAGGTGAACAGCTCCAAATAGTGAATTCCAACTTTTTTAGAACAAAATCAAGTTACTGTTTACCTTCAACACCAGCCAAAGGACAGAGCGAAGACTGGAAGCCTTTAGCTACAGAGCCCAACAGCCTCGCTCAGGATTGCAGGTGCCCTTGGCAAGCACTGCCCTTTATACTCCTCCTCTATTTTCTATTCCTTTTCCAATGCTAATATGTCTTCTTGATTTATTTTCCTTCTCTTTCAATTACTTTTAAGTAGTCTTTGTATTGAAGCAAACATACATTCAGGAAAGGTATACAGATACCAACATATAACTCAGTTAATTTTCATATGTAAAGTGAACACAACGTGTAATCAAAACCCATATCAAGAAACAGCATTGCCAGCAGCAGGAAAATCCTTTTGTGCCCCCCTCCCAGTCGCTGCCATGACTTCTAAGAACAGAGATTAGTTTTGCTGGGTTTTTAACTTTATATGAATGGAATCATATGGCATGCATGGCTTCCTTGGTTCAAAATTATGTTTGTGAAATGTATCTATGTAGCTGTGTGTAGTGGGTGTTTACACATCCACATTGCTCTTTAGTATCCTGTTATGTGAATACACCACGGTTTATGTATCCATTCTACTGCTGATGAGTATTTGGACTGTTTCCAATTTGGGGTTATTACAAGGAGTGATGCTATAAATATTCTTGATTTTAGTAGTTCAGTTTTAGTAGATATAGTTAAAGAGTTTTCCAGGGTGGTTGTACCAACTTGCCCTTCCAAAAGCAGTCTATGAGAATTCTAGTTTCTCCATATCTTCAACCACCTCTCTGTCAATCTTTTTCATCATATCCATTCTTGTGGGTATACAATGGCATCTTCTGGTTTTAATTTGCATATTTCTGAGGAACAATGGTGTTTGACCATTATTTCATATATTTGTAGGAGATTTGCATATGTTATTTGCAAAATACCTATTCAAGCCTTCTATTTCTTATCTGTCTTTTTTCTTACTGATTTTTAAGAGTTTTCTATATATTTTGTTGGAAATATCTTCTCCCATGATGTGGCCTGGTTTTTTTCCTATCTGAATGGTAAGTACTTCCAGAGTTAGTTAATTTAGTAGCTCACCAGTGTCAACTTTTCTGTAGGTCTCCTGACTTTTCCTCCATGGTTTCAATACAACTGCCACAGTGCCAACCAGCACATCTTTTCATCACAATATTTTTGTAAAACAGGAAGAAAGAAGGAAGAAGGTTTCTTCTTACATGTCTATTTCTTTTTATCTGGGAAGAAAATCTTTCCCAGAATATCCTTCATTCCTTCCACAACAGACTTCACAGGTTTCACGAACCAGATTTCGGTCACATGTCAACACCTAAACCAATCACTGTCAAAGAGGAATGGGGCTGCTGTGACTGGCTTGGAACAATCACGATTCATCTCAGGAGAAAGGGGTTTACAAACCATCACTGACAGCTTCCTGAACCAAACTGGTATTCTGTTAGCAAGGAGGAAGGAAGAAGGGAAATTGACTTTTGGCTAGGAACCAGCCACATCTACCACAGTCACCAAGTGAACTTTAACGGAAATTTGAGGGAAAAATAAGATAAAAAAATAGATATTTAAAACAGTAAATTGAGTTTCATTTTAATTTTAATTTTAATTAAAAAACATAATAGGGTGTTCAGGTATTTATTTATAGTTAAATAAGAATAACAAGGATTTCAGCCTAGAAATAAACCTATATCCCAAGCTGTCTCTGACATACGAAGAACGGATTTAGGTTACTTTGGAAATATTTGTATAAACAGACAAATACAATCACAGAGATAGTGGCAGGTCTTGGTATGATTTCATCATCATGATGGAAATAATTACCCAATTAATCATAAATTTTTAGATGATAAATTATTTGGGAATAACAATTGTGTCTGTATTAACCACAACACTGTACAATTACAGCCAATTTGACATTAAACAGAGATCTGATGTATAGTGTCTCATCTGAACGCCTTAACAACTCTGTCATGTAGACAAGGGAAATCCTATTCTCTCCATATTTGTAGATGAGGAAATTAAGAGGAATTAGTAAGGAGAAATTAAGAAATTCATTAAAATTAATTAAAAAATTAAGAGAATGCATTATCTGGGAGCACAAAGCTGATTCACACAGTTGACTAGAACTCTCTTGCTTATGAGACCACCTATCTATCTATTGCATCCATCCATTTATCAATTCACCTATTAATTCACCTATTGATAAATGTAGTAACTAAAGTTTATTAATGATGAGCAAACAAATGCCATGTACTTATGTTCAAATTTATAAGCTAAGGATTTTTATATTTAACTGATGGCTACTTTCTCTGGGGGAGGAAAGAGAGAGGACTTTCAACTCTTCATTCACTTCATTGTTTACTGGATCTAACATCCTAGAAAAGATATCTTGAAGGTTAGCCCTCCAGCATAGTGTGCCTGCAGTGTGCCGTGTAATTTCCAGGACCTGTAAGTAATAAACTTTTCTTTTTCAAATTTCCCTGATGGTTATTGCTAAGGGCATCTTTCAATCATAATAAAAACCACAAGGGCCAGTCTAGCTACAACATTCGTTATCAATGGGCTGAAACCCACATACAACAAATGGGTTTGCTCATGTTTATAGACTGAAGAAAAAAAGTCAACGAGAGTAAGAGACTGAAGATCGAGAAAGAAGAGGTGTAAGAGAATAAGGTCAAGTATCAGGGTGGAAAACAGAAACTTGTTAAGAAGCGCACCTAATTCTGGGACTGAATGACTAATGCAAGGATGAGATGGAGAAAATTATAGATGAGCAAGAGACTGGGAAGATAGTAAAGTACATGTCAATGATTTTTGTTTTGGGGTGCATAATAACAATATGATAATAATAAAATTGATAAACATAAACATCCTTGGTGCCACTACATGCAAGACATTTTGCTAAGCATTTTACCTGAATTACCTCATTGGATCCCTTTAACAACGCTGTGAAATGGATACTATCATTGTTATGTTTATTTTGCAGATGTGGAAACTGGGGTTTGGGCAGGATTAACTTACCCAAGATCACATGGCTGGTACAGAGCTACTGGCCCAATGATCAGCACAGCACTGACATTCTGTGGCCACTGGTTCCATCTCTTAGCTTGAGAGAGAACATGAGGACCAGGGTTTGGATGCCTTCCTCATTAGTACTGGGCAAATATGTGCATCCTCACCTGGGCAAGGATGCTAAATGACAAATACTTTAAGCATATTTTAAAATATATATATTCCATTTGCTAACAAGCATAACACGAAATTTTCTCAGTTTACATAAGCTTTAATCCTAGTCTTCTATTTTCTAAGCTGATCATTCTTAACATATTTTTCCAGTTGAACTGGTGCTTAAAAGAGTCAATTTTTACATTCTCTTTTGAAAATTAAAATAGCTGTTTCAGCAGCAAATCAGGAGACTCAGCATTTCAACTGAAATGTTCAATATCTTTCCATTAATTATCTCTCCTTGAATAAGAAATGCAAATTAAATGAGTCAGTTTTACCCAAACCCAATAAAGTCTTGATATTCTAAAGCAGCATCATCAAAGACACAGATGATACTTCCGGGGCACCATTGTTGCATGACAACCTTTTCTTTGTGGTCCAAAAGAATGATATGTTACAATCTTCTATAGTCTTCTTTATAGGTTCAAGTGACCTAGAGAATTGGATGAGGAAGTTAAGGAGGTAGAAATACCTTCCTTAGTTAGGGTTGCATGAGATCACCAGGAAGAGTATGTTAGTTTTATGTGGGTGAGTGGGTTTGGGTGTCTCCAACTGCCTATTAAAATGCTACCCCTCCCTACTTTGGCTTCATGCCTTGTGCAAGGTGGATGCCAAAAAACTGGATCCACAAAGGAGTGGAAGAAGGCATATGTGAATACCGTCAGGGCCTGACCTCCCTGCCAGTACATACAGAATCCAAATAAGTTACTGAAAATCTGATTTGTATCTTTCAATTTAAAAAATTATCACACTGTTTTTTATATCATAATCATCATGACCCACCAACCTCCTCTAAAATTCTGGAAGCTTTTACTTTTTCACTGCAGCTGCCCAGAGCATTGCATCACACGGGCTTCACAGTAGACACTCAATAAACAAATAGAATTAAATTGAAAATATCAGTTATAGAGACTAGGAAGAAAAATTTTAGGGTATGGTGAGTAATATTTTCAGTATCCTCTGATCTAAAATAGTTTTCTTACTAAATTTATATATATTTCTTAGTGGAATACACTGATATTTTGGCTCAGACTTGAGAAATTATTATTTTCCCATTATTGGTAAGGAAGATACTGCTGTTCTAGAAGTTTTACCCTTTTTTTTTTTGTGCCATGAATCCCTTTGACAGTCCAATGAAATCTATATTCATAATTAAAGTAAAAGCTCAACTTCAGTTAGAGTTTAGGAAAATCAAAAAGTTAATTTTTCCCATTCACATTGAATGCTATGGCACGTGGACACCAGGTAACGAAGGCCTGATGAAATCAATTTGAAATATGTCCACAACGTAGGCAATGCTGTCTCTTTATGCCAGCTTCATTTTTCAAAAACAATCTGCTAGATTTACTGTTTATATTCTGTCTTGCATATAATCTTCTAACTGTTCCAAACATTTTGATAATAAATGTTCTCCATAAATAACTCATTTGAAATCTTTTGAAATGGTCTTTGCTCCAAACTGATAAGACTAGGTAGAAAACTCCTGTGCAGGTAAGACAAAAGCAAAGATGGTGACCCCACCTTGAACTTCAGGTCTTCCTCTTTATTGTCTCCTAATCAAGCCGCACTTTTCAACTTGGGGAGGAGAGGGATGAACCAGAGTGTTACTCTCTGTTTATAGCAACTGCCTGGCCTTTCCTCCTTAAGGGAGCCACACACCTGAAACATAAACCTGATTTCCAAACACCAGGTTTTAATCATGCACGTATCAGTACCTCAGATTTTCTCTTCTCCATCTTTAGCATATGCAGGTTCATTTATGGAACAGTTTTTTCCACATCGAGTGAGAATTCACTAGAAGATCTGAGAACCATTTGGAAATTTTGGATTGTATGAACTCCTGGATGAATAATTTCTCTTTGGCACATGGGAAGGAAGAGCTGAAAGATCATTGAAGATTATTTACAATGTCCATTTAAAAAAAACCCTCTAAAATTCTTTTTCCCCCAACTAGTTTAATGAGAAAATAATTTGAATAAAGAAATCATGGAATTCTTTGGTGGCTTCTTTTTGACAAAGGGTACAAGCCCCACTGTTATATAACGTATATAGTTGGAAGTGGATAGGAACTCTCTGAGCCATACAGTTAGATTAAATTCTTGTATTATTCTTTTTAGAAATGCAGGAGCTGAAGCAAGAAATGAACTGTGTTCTTTTGTTACTTTTTTTTTCCTTTCAACTAAATCTTGTTTCAGTGATCCATGTCTATATCCTCCAAAAGGAGGATTCAATTTTTACTTTAAAACATCTTCAATTTTTGCTTTGAAAAATGGGCTTGGGCCACAACCTTCCCTGTCAGACACTTTAATTTGTTCTGGCCTTTCTGGAAAGCACTGTCAACCTGGGTTTTGCCAGCAGCCTGAATGGAGTAATGCCCCTGCAGCGGGCCACCAGGTTTGCCAGTAGGAGCAGGAGGCATCGTGGAAAATAGAGAAATTCCTTGGCTTTCAGACCATGAGCACACCCGTCTGCATTTTGCCATCTCGGGCCTCTCTAGATCCTAGTCGGCACTGACACTCGTTCCTTCATTACCTGGGAGGAGCTGGTGGGAAAGAAAGACTGGCCAGAAACGAAACCAAAAGCCTATCTGGCAATGAGTTTTTTAAAACTGCTTGAAACAACACACTGGATCTGAGACGATATCAAGCTAGCATCTGCATTATAATCACAGTGGCTCCTGCAGGAAGATCCTCTGTTCTATTCTCTATTCAGAAACTGTCATTGACTGGCTTACAAACCAGTCTTTGAAAGCAGATTATTCTTTTTTTTTATTTAGTTTTTTTTTGGGGGGGGGGTGCATAATTAGGTTTATTATTTATTTTTAGAGGAACTGGGGTTTGAATCCAGGACCTCGTGCATGCTAAGTGTGCACTCTACCACTTGAGCTATACCGTCCTCCATGAGAGCAGATAATTCTTTAACAGATTTTACCATATTTTGATTTATCCACAGATCTCCCTCCCCATGCTCACTAATGTTCCAGTTATTACCCAAGAGAAGCCATGGCCAGGCTACAGCAGCTCCTAGCTGGACCCCAGCACAGGCGGAGGACAAGTTCTTTGCACAAACAGACTTAGTAAGTGTTTGTTGTCACAGGATTAATTTATTTTTGAGAAGCTTCTTTAAATCATTATCACCCATTGCCCTAAAATTCAATAAAATCTCTAGCAAACACGAAGACCCCGCTGCACAGCAAAATAGAATCAAACAAATTTTTTCATTCCCTATTCATTTAGATTTGAGGTTCTTAAACATTTTTTATGACATGGACCCCTTTGGCATTTACATGAAATCTATACACTCAGAATAATAGTTTTTTAAATCATAAAAGAGAATAGATAAAATTATAAAGGAAACCAATAATATTGAAGTATCATCATCGACATACCTAAAAATAAGTCTGGTGGATTTTGGGCTTCTGGTCCAACATGTAGGGAGTTTAGAAGTGTGTACTCTGTTCCAACAACAAATAAAAAGCTGAACAACTGAAAAAGCAGCAGCTCCTCTGAGATCTGACAGAGAAGGTAGGTCACCTGGCTAACCACTGCCCCTGAATTGGAGACACAGACAGGCAGAAACAGAATCACAACTTTCCGGAACAGAAATCCATGAGCAGAAACCACTTCTGGGACCTGCACAGGGGTAGGAAAACCTGAACTGTAATTGATGAATTGCTGGAGAGAATCTTTTTAACAAATGGTGCTAGAACAACTAGATATGCACCTGCGAAGACTGAATCTAGACACAGACCTTACATTGTGGTTCTTGGCTGGACAACCGGGCCAGGCAGATTTGACAGTCTCCAGCACAGATGACAGCAGTACTCAAGTTATCAACCCTACCACCAGCAGAAGCAGCACATCTCATTGACATGGAGGTGTGCTTTGGACTGAATTGTGTCTTCCTTTAAATATACATTGAAGTCCTAACCCTCAGTATGAGTATATTTTGATATAGGGCCCTTCAAAGTTAATTCTGTTTAGATGAGGTCATGACAATGGGACTCTCATGCTGACATGTGTGACTTTAAAAGAAGAAGAGGATAGAGATCATGCTCTCTTTCTGCCAAGTGAACACACAGTGAGAGGACACATGTCTGCAAGCCAGGGAGAGCGTCCTTGTCAGGAACCAAATCAGCTGGCACCTTGATTGTCGACCTCGCAGACAACAAAATTGTGAGAAATAAATATCTATTGTTTAAGCCAACCACTCTGTGATCCTTTTTATTGCAGCCTGAGCCGAGATAAGATTCCTTGTGTAGCAGAGAGAGGATCAGAGCAAAAGAGGAGGAAAAAGCATCACAGATGATCAGCTGTTGGCAAGACTTGCTTCTGGGTACGATTAAGTATTTCTAAGAAATACTTTGTGTCAACGCTACAGGAAACTCAGGACCTGCATTGTAACAGGAGAGTCAAGGGCTAGTAAAACAGAAGTTAATAACACCAACAATAGGTAACACATAGTTCTTGCTCAATGCCAGGCACTGGTCTAACAACTTCACATGTGCCTACTCATTTAATCTTCACAATGACTCTTTATAGGAGATGCTATTATATCTCCATTTAAGAGATTAAAAAAAAAAACTGAGTCATAAAATGTTTAAGAAATCTCCCTGAGTGTATACCGCTCTGAGAAGTGGTACTGGGATTTGAATCTAGACAGATTCTGGAGTCCTTTTACTGCTAAATTGTGTCTGGAAGAAGAAATAGATTCTTCCCCCAGAGCCTACAGAGCCCCAGAGATGTCAGCCAAGCCCATCCAGATTTCTGTGAATTTAACAAACTGTGAATGAATACATGGGTGTTGTTTTAAGCTACTAAACAAACATTTATCCTATGTCACCCCCTTACCCTATGTTACAGCAAATGTCTCTAAACAATGTTTTCAGTTTCTGTTGTTAGTAAGGCTTCAATTGGGTTCACCCAACTGAACTGCTGGTCACAGTGTTTAAAACAGTGTTGTCTCTTCTTACGACACTGCCCTTGTTTGTCTCTCCCGCAGCAGTGTTGTTTTTCCCTTGTGCTGATACAGCAACCATTAATTAACAGCAGACATCCACTCAGGGTCACTTACGCTCTGTATCATCTGGTGCACTGTCAGCTGTGTTTGCTCAGGATGCCTGGAATTTTGTTAACCAGGTTCCACCATCCTCTGAGCAATCACTGCCTATATTTAGAGTTCTGCCATGTTAATCAAAGTGTGATATGTCAGATCAGACTGCCCATGGAATTAGTTTTACTCTCTACATACTTTATTATTTTAATTGTAAAATTGCTTTTGTTTTGACATTTGGCAGGTTGTAGCTTCAGCAAGTTGGAGGAAAATGGTGGCTCACAAACCACTATTGGATTCTGTAAGTCATTGTTGCTACAACACGTAGCTTGCTTCCTGGTCGTGGTAAAATATGCACATCAGGGTCTCTTACTAAACTTGGCTCATGATTCATGACCTGGTCTCAACTGAAAAAAAAAAAAAAATGACTTGCCTTTCCAAACAGAGCCTCTGGAGGCTACAAGGCTCAACTATAATTCTTTTATTAAAGAATCTCCAACTTCAAGGAAGTAGGTCACTAGGTGAGACCAGAATCAGTTTCCTAAATATATATATAGAGAGAGAAGGATGCTGGGAACCCGCAAATTAAAATGAGGAAGGATAAAAACAAAGATTTGCAAATGAAAGAAAGCATTGAACTCAGAATCCCACCACCAAAACAGTTTGAAGGTAGTGAAGGTAGTCTCTGAGTCTGGAAGAAGGTGGAGAGAAAATCTTTAAGAAGTCAGATAAAAGATGGATTGGGAACCTATGTTCATATTAGAAGGAAATAAGCAGCTTTAAAAGCAGAGAAGTCACATTTGCAGCAACATAGATAGACCTGGAGATCGTCATTTTAAGTGAAGTAAGCCAGAAAGAGAAAGAAAAATACCATATGATATCACTCATATGTGGAATTTAAAAAAAAAAGAAAGGACACTGAACTCATCTACAAAACAGAAACAGACTAGCAGACTTAGTAAACAATCTTATGGTTATCATGGTAAGGATGTGGGAGGGGATAATTTGGGAGTTTGAGATTTACAAATGTTAGCCACTATATATAAAAATAGATTTTTTTTAAGTTTCTTTCGTATAGCACAGGGAACTATGTTCAATATCTTGTAGTAACCTTTAATGAAAAAGAATATGAAAACGAATATATGTATGTATACGCACGACTGGGACATTTGTGCTGCACACCAGAAACTGACACATTGTAACTGACTGTACTTTGATTTTAAAAAAAAGAGCAGGCAAATATCTGCCTTCAAAGATCATTTTAAATACAGTATTTAAAAGGTAAGCAGTTAAAACAACAAGATGTCACTCACTACACACCTATTAAAATGGCCAAAACCCAGAACACTGACAACACCAAATGTTGACAAGGATGTGGAGCAACAGAACTGGTGGGAAAGCAAAACGACATGGCCACTTTGGAAGACAGTTTGATGGTTTCTTGCAAAACTATACATACTCTTACCATATGATCTAGCATCCATGCACCTGTGTGTTTCCCCAAGAGAGCCGACAGCTTCTGTCCACACAAAAACCTGCACACACATGTCTATAGAAGCTTCATTCATAATTGCCCAGACTTGGAAGTGACAAAAATGTCCTTCAGTGGGTGAATGGATAATTAAACTGTGGTACATCCAGACAATGGAGTATTATCCAGTGCTAAAAAGAAATGAGCTATCAGGCCAGGAAAAGGTGTGGAGGAAACGTAAAAACTTAAATATGATTAAGTGAAGAAGCCAGTCTGAAAAGGGAGAGATGGAAGAACAGGTGGAGCACAGAGGATTTTTAGGGCAATGAAACTAGTCTGTTTGATACTATAATATATCATAATTATACTATAATATATAATAATTATAACATAATTATACTATAATATAATATATCATAATTATACTATAATCATATAATATATTATATTATAATTATATCATAATTATACTATAATAATTAATAATTATATATAATATATCATAATTATACTATAATAATTATTATGTGTACTATAATACTATAATGTATTATAATATGTAATACATGTCATCATACATTTGTCCAAACCCATAGAATGTACAACAGCAGGGTGAACCTTAATGTAAACTCTGGACTCTGGATGATCATGGTGTGTCAACGTAGGTTCATCAGTTGTATCAAATGTACCACTTTGGTGGGAGATGTTCATGATGGGGAAGCTATGCATGTGTGATGGGATGGCAGGGGGAGTGTGGGAAATCTCTGCCCCTTCTTCTCAATTTTGCTGTGAACCTAAAATTATTCTAAAGAAATAAAGTCATTTTTTTTAAAGTGAGCAACATTCTTCTAGGAATTTCTCTTAGAAATGTCAAAATATGTGTACAATGATATCTGTTCTGGCTTTGATTACACATAGAAAATTTAGAAAAAATCTAAATGTTGAACAAGAGAGCATCCTATTATCCCTCACAGTTTATAAGGCATCTCTCAAATATGAAAGTGTCCATCTGCATTTATTGTAATGGAAAAATGCTTGGGACTCATCGCCCAGTGAGAAATTAGAATAATGAGGATTTTTTTGTTGAAGTATAGATGACTTACAATATTATGTTAGCTTCAGGTATATAGCAAAGTGATTCAGTCATATATATGTTTTTTCAGTTTTTTTCATTATATATTATTACAAGATGTTGCATATATTTCACTGTACTTTATGGTAAATCCTTGTTGTTTACCTGTTTTATACATAGTAGTGTGTATCTGTTAATTCCATATGCCTAATTTATCCCTCTGTTCACTTTCTCCTTTGGTAACCATAAATTTGTTTTCTGTGTCTGTGAGACTCTATTTTGTAAATAAATTCATTTGTATTATTTTTAGATTACACACACAGTTGACATCATATAATATTTGTCTTTCTCTGACTTACTTCACTCAGTGTGATAATTTCTAGGTCCATACATGTTGCTGCAAAGGCAATATTTCATTTTTTATGGCTGAGTAATGTTCCATTGTGTGTATGTATATATATACACCACATCTTCTCTATCCAGTCATCTGTTGATGGATGTTTAGCTTGCTTCCATGGCTTGGCTATTATAAATAGTGCTGCTATGAACATTGGGGAGCATGTATCTTTTCTAATTAGAATTTTCTCTAGATATATGCCCAGGAGAGGGATTACTGGGTTATATATTAAGTCTATTTTTAGTTTTTTAAGGAATTTTCATGCTGTTTTCCATAGCAGTTGCACCAATTAACATTCCCACCAACAGTGTAGGAGAGTTCCTTTTTCTTCACACCCTCCCCAGCATTTATTATTTGTAGACTTTTTGATGATTTTTTTAATGAATATCTACAATGCACTAGTTGTCACACTTACCTCATTTTAACCCCTGTAACCAGCCTCTGGGTGTACATGTTATTTTTGTCTAATTTCATATGAGGAAACTGAGCCTACAGGTGGTTAAGCACCTTGTGTGAGTACTTTCTGACTTAAGTTAGATACTTATGTTAAGTTACTTACTCAAGTTTAGTACTTAGGTTAAGTGCTTACAGAGCCAGTGAGCAGGAAGGCTGTGGTTTAAACATGGGTTTTTCTGACCCTAAAACTCATACCCTAAACTGTTTAGAAAAGCATACAGAATATGATCTCATTTCCTTAAGAAAAAAGAACTCGTAAGTATATAGTCCTAGTAAACAATTTCATCTGTTCCATGGCGCACTCTTTTTTCACGACCTGGCTGCAGCTTAAAATTGATTGTGTCCTACAGTTGCTGACAGTTTGGAGTAAAGAGGCTGAATTCTTCAGAGAGGATTTGGAATTGATTCTGCCAGCTTTTTAGTTAAATTAAATTAAATTCTCTTCTTTAGGAGTGTTGGACCAGTTGGGAGCTATGACTTTAGATGACACACCTATACAGAGGTAACAACTTGTGCACTTGAAATTCTCAAGGGAGAATTTTTTCCTTCCTCCACCCAGCACTAAGTTAAGAATAAAAGTGTCTTTCTGTTCCTTTCTGTATGGTGTGTGTGTATCTTTTGGGTCCCAGATTTATTTGGGGAGGTTGGGTGACAGGGGTATCTGTTATCTTAATAAACTTGAATCTTGGGTTTCTATCTGTCTTAGTGTTATGTCTCATAATTAATAACTTTTTAGATTATATAAAATATGCTACTTAACATATTTTATGAGTAGGCAGAGACACATTTGAGGACAATCAGGCTTTGGTGAGTGGCTGGTTGTTGTATCTGGAAGATGGGAAAACATAGGAGCCAAAGTTGTCTCATAAATTTCCAGCCTGGGATACGGGAGAGGTACACCCAGAGGAAGATATCAAGAGGTAGATTTATTTGTGTGCTTTTATTTTGTTCCATTTATTTAATATATTCTTTTGGTAGATTTGGGGCAATAATAAATTCAACTCGTATTGGTAGATATAAGATGCTTGAAGGGTATTCAGGGAGCAATGACAAATATCTTCAGTTGGAAATGTAAGTGGGGGTTAGTAGCTATGGTGGTAAATATAGATCTGGAATCATGAGCAGATAGGTAACAGCAGAAGTTATGACAGAAAATAGTATCACCTGGTGAGCAGAACAGAACAAGGAAAAGAGCAAACGATAGCGGAACCCATTGTCAGTTTAAGGAGGAGGGGAAGGAAAAGGAGTGATCGGAGAGTGATGTAAAACTCGGATAGTGAAATTTTGGATGGTATGTCAGGGAGATTTTCGGGAGTTATCTAAAGACATGTAGAATGAACCCCAGAACAGATCACTGAATTGGAAAATGAAGTCAACTCTGACTGACTGAGTTTGTCCTGGCTGTTCTAACAAACATATCACGGTCTAGGTGGCTTAAACAGCAAATGTTTATTTCTCATCGTTATGGACGGAAAGCTGGAGTTCCAAGATCAGGGTACCAGCATGGTCAGGTTCTTGGTGAACACTTTCTTCCAGGTTTGCAGATGCTGTATCCTTACACGGTAGGCACAGAGGGAGGGAGGGAGAGACAGAGAAGGAAAGAGAAAAGAGAGAAAGAGAGAGAGAAAGAGAGCTAGCCTTCTGTTCTTATAAGGGCACTAACCCCATCACAGGGGCTCCATCCTCATGACCTCACCCAGTCGTAATTGCCTCCTGAGGCCCCACCTCCTAATACCATCAGATTGGGGGTTGACTTCAATATATGAATTTTGGAGTATGCAAACATTTAGTCCATAGCAATAACCTTGGCAAAAACAGTTTTGAGAGGATAAGGTTAGCAGATGCACTGGAACAAGCTGAGGAATAAATGGGGTCATAGAGAGTGGATGGGGAGTGGAGTACTCTTACATGGAGGCTGACCCCAAAAGAAAGGAAAGAACCATATCTGGTCAGACTGTTGTTCAAGCAGCCATGGGGCCTGGGGGGAGATGGGAAAGATGCAGCAATGAACACATGCGATCCTTACAAGATTCCCCTCAAACAGCCTGTACCACCTACACTTTGCAGATGAGGAAACTGAGACTCAGAAAGATTAAATACATTTCTCCAGATCACCCAGCAGGGTAAGTGAATGAAGCCAGGATTTTAATCTAAGTCTCTGAATCTGATGAGTCCCCATGCCCCATGTGGAAGAGCAAAGGTTAAGTAATAAGCATGAGTTACAAATACGAGAGCTGCAGAGACATACAGTTGGGCGCAGATTACATAGATTCTGAACGCTGCTTTCTGGACAGAGGGGAACTCTGTCTTGGAGGCTGCTAAGGAGCATCAGTGACTTTAGCTGAATGCTTTTACTGAATCCTGCTATTCAGGTGGCACCTGGCATAAGGAGATACTAGCAGGCACCTTAATAAAACTGAGTCTTACAAAAAGAATCATTATACACCTGTGCAGCAATCCGCAACCTAGGAGTATGAAGCAAGTGCTTCTTTTTCTGGAAGATTCCTGCAATCTCCTCCCCTTGTTTAGCTCTAGTCTTCTATCACTATTGGGTTATATAGAAGGCCTCCAAGGTTTGCCGGGATGCAGTGCCATTGTTCAGAATTATGGCATTTAACCAAAGACTGAACTCAGAAAATTCAGCAGCCAGTCCTGCACTCAGTAAGATGAAGGATAAATACAGGGGCAACTGGCCTCGTAGTTCATTGCCTGACTTTCATACTTCTCCTCCGTTCTAAGAGTATTTCACTCTGCCCCTGTCCTCCATCTGTCTTTGTATTATTCTATACAACTGAAAGTCTCAAAACAGCTAAAGTGGATTTATGAGGCTCTAATGGGGGTCCCATTTATAACTGGGGCAAGCTGTGTTTCTTGTTGGCTTACTAGCCAACTCTTTCTCAAAGACACTGTCCAGAAAAATCAGTTTTGTTGAAGTTGCATTTGGAATGCTGTCTGTCGCAAGTTTACCTCTTGCTCCCAGAAGTGTTCACTATTCTCAGGCCATTAGGTTAGAAGTGTGAATGGTTATATCATACAAAACACAAGAATGGCCCAAAGTTTACAATAAGTGAACAGTTGAATGCAGCTATATTCACATATTTCGCATTTGCTTGTTTGAGGCTGCTAATAGGAAAAGTGACTACCGTTTCCACCTATGGTAAAAATTAAAGCATTCAATCATATAGGAAGATTTATTACACAAGATCAGGGAGCTGAAGATCCCGAGTTGTAGCTTTTTATATAACTACCAAGTTTACCCAAAGAATTGGAAGTGGAAAATGATTTTCAGAAATAGAAATTCTCCAGCCTTTTTACAAATACACTGTGTGAGCCTGAACAAGCCCTTTTATTTCTCTGGTTCAAGGTCCCTCTGTCTGCCTTGACTTTGTGGTCCCAGGGGAGAGACGTCTCCTCCTACTCTTGGACCAGAGCTGCTGTGACTGGCTTCCCCATCCATAGAGAATGGGAAGGATATCCAAGCTCATCAAAGAGAAAACTATGACCACAAGGTGGCAGTCGCACACACAAGATTTATTTGGGTACCGCTTTGACAAGTTTACTCGTGGGGAGTTCCTCACGGCATGAAACTGTCCAAAGGCTACAGCAGAGGGACCACCACCCAGAAGAGGAGGAGGGCAAGGGAACACAGGGGACAGTGGATCAGAGAGCGAACTTGCACATCTAAATGACGTCACTCAGCAGCCCAGCAAGGACTCTCTGGGTCAGAGGGCCCCAAACGACAGCAGCACTAACCTGAGGTCTTTGTAGCCCCAGAGTTCATCTTATGTATGTCTGGAAGACCCCAAGCAGTTTCACGAGGCATGCAAACAAGGAAAGCTCTAAATGAAGAAAAAAAAAATTGGCTTATTTGGGTTATTTTTAAAACAATTGGACGTGAAAAAAAAAATTGAGTTTGGCACAGACTTTTGAGCTAACAAGGCTTCACAGTCCTGAAGGAATAAACACTCTAGGGGCTCATCCACAGTGGCCGCCTTTGGTTCATCTGTAAAGCTCCGTCTCTCTTTCGCACATCCTTTATCTCTGCCAGGAGCTCTGCTCCTGCTCACATCCCCACCTCGTCTCAGCTGCGCCCAGCTCCAGGTGGCAGTCCCAGCATGCTCCACTCCAGGCCTGTCACTCCTTGGCCCTCCATGCTCTGCAGACTGGAGTCGTGGTGCTCAGACTTCTGCTGCATCTCTGATGGCATGTCCTGCTTGGGCTCTGTCCTTGTCCTTGTGTTTTCTCTGCTACCTGCATGGTTTCCTGACCCCTGTTTCTCTTTCCCTTCATTTCTTTGTTGTTGTCTTAGCAGTATTTATCTCAGGCTGCAATCAATTCACTTTTAGATTTTTTTAATTCATGCTCGCCTTTCCTCTACTAGAAAACACAGACCTCCTCTGCTTTGTTCACTCCTGGATCACCAATGCCTGGAACAGTGCCCAGCATAGATAAGGTGCAAAGTTGCCTAATGAATGAATGAATCATGTGGCTCATAGCCATGCAATCCAAACCTTCTCTGAGGAATAAATGATCCATTTTTTTCAAAGCCACACTTTTAAAGTGGTAATATTCATGCATAAGTTCCAGGAAGTTTGTTTTAAAACACAAATTGAATATTAAAGCCTCTTTTTCCTGCCTTTAAACATTGCTTCAAGGATCATTTTATAATAATTAGCTTAGGTCTGGCACCTAAGAAATTGCTCATATCAGCGGCTATCCAAGAACAGTGATCATATCATGAATATTCATGAATCATATATTGCTTGATGTATGGCTTTAAAGATTGGAAAACATTGCTCACATTTCATTCCTTTAACAAATATTTATTAGACATCTATTATGTGTCATGTGCTAGGCTAAGCCCCAAAGATAAACTGGTAAAGCAAAACAGGCAGAATGAAAATCATGGCAGTCTCTACACCAGGATTTTTCCAGAAAGTATTCTGAGAAGCATAACACAAAGACACTTCTTTTAAGAAGGCTGAAGCCTTCCACAGCCAGAAAGGGTTAGGCTTCTTCACAAAGAGTCATCACTCACGTGAAAATGGAAGAGGTTTTGAGAAGTTCTGCCATTTAAACACAGTTTTAATCCAGAATTTTCCAAACTTAGATTTGGCTACAGAAGTCCTAGTAACATACCTCAGAACTACTCTTTGACAAAGTATTCTTTGGGACGTGTTCTTCTAGCTAGATCTATCGTAAACAGGTACCAGAGGCCAGAGGAAATGGCCACGTGGGTAACCTGAGTTCCTCCGGCTGCCGTCCAGGGAACAGCAGTGAGAACGCTGAGTGAGGCCCTTACAGGTCAGGAGAACAGCCTTTTGTAGCATTCATGTGAGTCCATCTTTGCATTTGGGCTTTTCAGTATAATTGGCAATTCACTTATAACATTTAATCACCTCTACTCCCTTACCAAAAACAGCACTCATCCATTTGTTAATTCCAATAAAAGATTTGTGTTGCAATCGTTTCATTATTGTAGCATACAGCAGTGGGCAAAATATAGGGTTTACCAGATCTTACTTGAGGCTCCAATAGGTTGGGAAAGCCATTTCAGCCATATTTATAATAGCTAATGTTCATCGAGTTCTTACTATGCACTAACCACTTTACCTAAGTTATTCCTTTTAATTTTAAAAACATCCCTATGAAGTATCTCTTAATATTACTTTCAACCTACTTAGAATAAACAAACAGCAAGTAAGTGTGCATGTGTGAATGTGGGTGGGCAGGGGTGGGGAGGGTGATCTCAATCAAATCTGGGCAATTTGACCCAGAGCCTCCTTAATCAGAGCACTAATCACATAATGACCCCCCTAGACTTGTGCTGTGCCTCGCAGTAGCCACAAAGCCCAGGGAGCAAAGGAGGACTTGTACACATTGAGATGAGCCTAAGAGAACGTCAATATTTGAAGATGAGAGATCAGAAGAATTGGAAAAGGAGCCTGAGGAGGAACCAGGGGTGACCTGGGGTGTCCTGGAAGTCAAGTGAAGGAAGTGTTTCAAGGGGAGAGAGAAGTCAGCTTGTGAAATGCTGAAGGTCAAGTTAGGTAACTACTGGAAAAGGACCACTGGACTGGGCAGTGTGGATGTCAGTAATGACCTTGGTAGGAGTAGTTCTGGTGCCTTTAGAGGGATGAAAACATGGCCGAAATCCATTCAACTGGAGTGCGGGAATTAGAGCTGAAGCGCACAGACAGCACTCCTGAGAAATTTTGCTGTAAGAGAAGGAGAGAAATAGGGCAATAGCTGGAAGGTGAAATGGGTTCAAGAGAAGGTTTTTTATTTTTTCTAGGAATGGAGAAATAGCACGTTTGTATGCTGATGGTTACGATACAGTAGGTTAGGGGAAATTGCTGTTGTATAAGAAAGGGTTTAAAATTGCTGGAGCACCTGGCAACAAAAAAAAAATTATTCTAAACCAGGAAGTAATTGAATTCCACTGGCCAACAACTCTGACAGTTATTTTTAAAAGAAGACACTCTCAGGAGGTAAAAAGGAGACCACGCACATTTTATATAGAAAGAGCCACCATGTCTCTCTTCAAGGTATTTCCACATTTTCTGTCTACCTCTAGCCTTCTCCCTTTAGAAGGCTAGTTCTCATTTCTTACTTTATTCTAGTCTCTGTTCGGGTATCATGTCCTCAGAGATGTCTCTCCCTGACAACGCCGTCTAAAACGGCACTCTTACCCAACGTCTGTCTCACCTACTGAACTACTCTCTTATTTTTCTTTATCTTTACCTGGACTGTGCCTGTTTTGGTTACCAGTGAACACACAGTGCCTGGAACACGGGAGCTGGCACAAAGCAGGCACTAAATAAACACTGACTGAATGAATGAGCAGATGAGTATATGAATGGACAAATGAAGGCAAGAAACGCTATCCCCAGGAGGGAAAACTTACCTATGTTTTAGGTTCGTAATAGGAAAGCAGTGATTTAAAATACCCCCCCTCCCCGCAAGTTTAAATCATTAAAAGATAGTCGTATCACAGGAGGGAATGCACTAAACCTTTCTGCTAAGAGGATTCCACTTAGCTAAGAAAAACCAGAAAAGAAACGTCAGTCTAGAGAATATTTTACGTGAAAATTAAGCGCTCGCAGAGTCTCATAAGGGATGAGTTTCACCAAGCACGTGGCATGCTCGATGAACCACTTTCACTGGTGTCATTTCTGGTGGGGTCAGTTTAAGTGCGTCAAGAGACACACATGTTAGACACAAGAACTATGCAAAAACGCATACAGAACTCATTGTCTAGTTCTGAGAACTAGGTAAGCCTCACTTCCGGTTGCTAATCACATCGGCGTTGATGGGAATTGCCGTGTTAAGTTGCACGAGGCATGCCTTGCCAAAGGATCAATTTAATGTTCTGCCCTAAGGAGGATCCATCGTCTGAATAGTTTCCTCGTTACAGATTCAGGCAACGTGAGACTGCACTTTCAGATATTCCTGGCTGAGTTCCAGCTCCGTATTCGTAAATTCATTGATTTGGTTGGGAAAATGAGTGAGGAGGATGGGGGTGGAGTCGGGGGCTGGGTGGGCACTCCGGCCAAAGCAAACCAGGTGAATCACTCCTTCCATTTGTTGTGCAGACCGACAAAACACAACTGTAGCTCAGCTTCAGGAATGGCACTGCCACCCTGCTGCTTATTTTCCATTTTAAAGAAACTCTGCTGGCTTGGTGACATCATTACAGATAGACGTTTTTTCATTTCTAAATATATATTATATATAATTCACTCAGCCCTAAGATTTTGTTCCATTTTCTTCATTCCAAAACCTTGAGCATCTACTTGAGCAGAAATCTACAAATGCTCTTCTGGAATTCTTCAGGGCAGCCTAAAAGGGGAAATTTCAAAAAAGTCAGAAAGAAAAAATATTCACATCCGTTTTAGACATTACGCCCCAACCAGCTATCCAAGTTAAATCATTTTCACTCTTAAACAAAAATTTCTATTCTTTTTTGAAAGACTTACAACTTATTTCCAAGATTTTCATCCATGTTCCTAACGCATAGCCCTGTGATAAACCCCTAACCTCACCCAAGCAGCAGAGGGGCCACAGACACAATTTTAGAACCTGATAGAACTTGAGGTTGAACTTTTTTAGTCCCAAATACAGTCCACAATCTTCCAAGATGAAAGGCCTTAGAACAAAAAGAAGGTGAAATGTGTGTCTAGCCTTTCAGATAATCTTGCTTTATATACCAGATGATTTATCTTTTGTATCCTGAAGGTGGTCACTGGCTTTCATTCATTAATTCATTAACTCACCCTATGTTTATCAAGTCTTTTGGAAACACCTACTAGTGACATGGAAGTGCAGGAGGTGTTGGAACAGCACAGGTCATCATCGGTCATGGTTTCCTATCCTGTTTGTGTTAATGTCCCTCTTGCCCTCTGAGGCACATCCTCTTGGCTTTATGATTTGCAGAAACTCGGTGTATCACATGCACCCAGCGGACCTGTCAGAGAGCGGTCATTGCCTAACTTCAAAAAGCAGACATTTCTTCAGGCTTCTTATGCAAGTGGATTCATTACAGTCCCTGGAGGGGGATGCTGTCCTTATCATGGGGGTATTTCAGGATGTCTATGCAAGATGCTCAGTACAGTTATTCAAAGCCCCTTGGCGGACTAATTTCATTACACTGCGTTGGACCAGGAAATGGTTCTTCTCCAAAAGGTCAGATCGGATGTACCGTGGCATCGGATGTTTTCCGTACCTTCTTCCGCCATGAATAATTGATCAAAAAGCATTCTCAAATTCTGAACAACACAAGTACAGAATGAATTATTAACACAAGCTTCTCCAATCTAATCATCCTCTCTTCCTCTTTGACTCTCTCCTCCCTGCTCTTAACATGACTCAGGAGAGAGGTCTCTATTCGGGGTTCTTCTGTCAAAGACCTGAGTACTCAGAGTCTCTGTGTCTCATTTCTTTGTCTGGAAAGGGAAGGTTTGAATTAGACGGTTTTATGGCCTGTTGGTTCTCAATAGTTTTCATTTTCATATCAAGGTTCAGGAATAGGAGTAATTCTTTTCCCCCAATGCAAACCAGCTGCTCCTCTGAAAGAGGGTTTGAGAAATCTCTACCCAGTGTTTGGTGAAAATCAATGGTTAGAATGGAAGGATAAGTTGCCACTGGTTACTCGCATAATAACGAACCTAAGTCGTTGGTAGCACTTGTTCAAAACCAGAAGAGAAAGAGCAAATTAGGTGGAATACTGAAACCGTGGTTTGACTGCTCCACAGTGAACTCTCTGAAAGGAGATTCTCCCCTTGCTCCCTTGCTCTCTGATTGCGTCTGGCAGAGGTCAGGCCTTTCCCTTAATGTCAGAAAGTTTAACCTGGTGGATATGCTTTAACTTTTTTTCCTTCTTGCCACTTTCCATCTTCATCACTCCTCTCTCCACCCCACCCCACCCCTTTCTCCTTATTCTTTTGTGATGCCAACTAATTGCTATCTTTGTAATCTGAAATGGAGCTTAAAGACAGTGGAGAGAGAGGGAGAGAAAGAGGGGGAGAAACAGCTGTGGGCATCGTCTGGTAGAAACAGAAATAGAACTAAGAGCAGAGGGTGACCGCCCTGTATTTACTTTCCCTGCTTCCCCTTGTTCCCGGTCCAAGAGGTTTTCATTTAGACGATGAGCATTGTGTGTCTCATGGACATAAAATAAGACTTGATGTTGGTGTTGGATGTCTAGCCTCAGCGCATCCTGTGATGAGTGTGCAGTCTAGCAGGGTGTGGGGTCTTCAGGGAGCCAGACGTCTGGGACCCCACAGTGGCTGCTCTGAAATCCAAGATCCATCAAAGCCAGTGGAAGAGGAGGGGCAGGGAAAGGGAGCAGTGAGATGGAGCGAGCAAGAGAGTGAAATAAAGGGGAAGAGCGAGAGGATGGACATTTGTTTCTGGGAGTATTCATTGAACTCAGTCCATCTCACCCGGGAGGAGTAGCATGGCCGCTGTTGGCTTGGCCTGGGAGGAGATGACATCAAACTTGAAAGATATTTTTCTTCAATACCTTTAAAAAGAAATCTACATCCACAAAAATTATGCTGACAAAGATTAATTTATCCTGTATGACCAAATGGCATATTGTAAAAGGGAAGACATATTATACACCATTGGAAAAAAGTTCTCATAAATTGTTTCTTAGAGGGTTATGAAGATGCAACTCAACTTTGTTTTTTTGTGTTCAATCCATTGTGAGCATATCATGCATGAGGCCCTGGAGCAATAAAGGATGAAGGAGACAAGGTCCATACCCTTGAGAAGCTGATGGTTCTAGTGGAGTAGAATATTGGTCAGCCTACTTGTTTGCCAGCAACACTGTAGCTATTTTCAACAACAAAAAAGGTATTTTTAAAGAAGGTTGCTGGGTAGCTCAAAGAATCACCAGAATAGCTGGGCATTTTCCCCGGAACTAAAAGAGGCTCCCTCTGCCAAAGTCATATTGAGAAGCAGTATAGTTGGGCCACAAGTTGTGACAGCATGCCACTGAACATTCCCGTGGTGGTCACTGCCACTGCCACCACCACTAGACAATGAATAAATTCTGAACTCTTGCTATGACTTTTCATTAGTAACCCAAGATTAAAAGTCCCAAGTCCAACATAGTGAGTATCTTCCCTGACGCTTTATCAAACGTACACAGTGGGGGGTTCTCCCTAAGTAGAAAGTGGAAATGGATGCTGCCAGGCAAAAATCTTTGTAAAGGATAACTGTGCACTATTTGGATATAGACATCTACATAGATCCATTCAATATGAAGTGGACAGTTCTGTAATGGCAAAGGAGAGGCCCTTGCCAAGGGGACCAGGGAAGCCTTCCAAGGGGAAGCTGAGTTGAACATCTTGTGGAACGAGATGGTCCATCTGGGACTCTGCAAGCATTCAGCATTGTTAGAGCGGAGGTTTTCAATCTTGGCCTCTCATCAGACGCTGCTCACAGAGTATTGCTAGGGAACCCCCAGACCAATTACACCAGAATCTCAGAGTGGAACTTAGGCTCTAAGGGCTTCCAATGTGCAGCCATGGTTGAGATGCCCAGAGATGAGATCCAAAGGGCTTCTCTTCTGTAATTAGTCCTGATGTAAATGGCACCTCCTCCATGAAGTCTATCCGGATTGTGTGAGATCATATCATCATGTGAAACTTCTCTTTGTCCTGTGATCATATGATTGTGGGATCTCTTCGCCTCGGTTCCCTCATAGTTTCCTGTCTGTACTTCCCTTTTGCCACTTAACTTAGCCTTCCATTATACTCACGAGGGAACACGTTTCGTTGTTCTCCAAATTTATACATCAATCTAATTAAATGTTAATTTCTGCCCCCAGGGGAGAATAGCTGGTGTGCAATAAATATTTGTTGCTGCTTAAATATAAGTATCCCTCATGTCCAATAAGTACCTTGGCAATAATGCTGGCTTCCGTTTAATTTAAAATATAAGAAGCAGAACACGGAAATGATGGCTTCCACTCGACTGAGCAACTTTTGTGTGCCAGGCATATATTGTGTAAATTCTTTCTAGTAATTTTTCAGTCCAAATCCCCAAGTCTCAAGCAAACAAGCCTCCTTGGCTAGCACGGGCAGTCCAGTGTCTTGCAGAGTCGACTCCCTGCACCCAAGGATTTGGGGGAGTCACCAGTGAGGGGACCAGTACAAGCAGGCCTCTCTCAGCTCTGCTGAGGTGGCCTCTAGTGACCTGGGTTCAAAGCCATGTGGACACCACACTACAGAGGCTGCCCACACTTCCCAGGCCTCTGTCCTCCTGGCATCTAGCAACCCCTCTCTCAGTGACATCTCGGTGGAAGTGACCTCAGACAAGGGTGTAAGGAGTAGACTTTTGGGGTCACACTCACAATCTTTATTTGCTCCTCTGTAAAATGAGGATTTTTGGTTTCCTTTCACCTATAATGATTTTTTTCCCCTGAAGTGGCTCGTCCACTCTCCTAGCAACCAGGCTGCAGCAGGACCTTCCTCATCTGCAGAGCACACGTGTCATTCCTGAATCCCAGCCGTGGACCTGATTTGTAGATTCAAAGAGGGCCTGTTGCCGGTATCTACACCTCATTCATGGTCACACAATATTTATTCCGTCATCAGCAACTTGATTATATCCTTATTGTGTTTAAAAGCTCCTGGACTGAAATGTGGTAAAATCAAAGCAGTTATTTTGCTAAGGTGACAGAATCGTGGATCATTTTTTTCTTTCATATTTTTTTACCTCACTGATGTTAAATTATTCTTTGTTCACGGAAAAAGGGCAGACGCAGTAGGAAGCTCCAGGACTTACCCCGTCCATCACAGGCGAGTAGCCTGAATGAGAAACTTGCAGAAGACGAGTGTTTAGCCATGTCCCCAGATATCTGAATATAAAGTTGTTGTCATCAATCACCTCCAGGCAGTCACTTTTGCCAAGAAAGCAATCGCCCTATTGAGGTCAGGAGAGCTTTCCGTATCCTTCCCTTTCCGGTGACCTGCGGGGCCCCGCATGGTCCGCCTCCACCACCACGTGGTTTTCACAAGCTCCCGTTTGCTCACTCCTGCCACAATCCCCACTGGCTGGCTTTTGGTTTTGTTTTTTAATATGACTCCCTCTGAGCAAAGCCTCCTGCCCTTGCAGCCTCCTCTGCCTGCTAAACTCCTCCCAAGGTGCCCTCATGCTCCCTCCCTCACTGTCCCTTCAACTTTACCTCTCTCTAGTGTCCTTGCCACCGTTTTACACCAACACCTAACAATGAGCCTGTCAAAGGGCTCGTGATATGCTGGGTCTGTCCTCAGAGCGTTACACTTTCAGAGCAGCAATGTAGGCTGGGTCCCCTATTAACCCCATTTCACAGATGAGAAAACTGAGGCACCAAGAAATTAGTGGGGGGGTTTTATTTTGGGGGGAGGGGTAATTAGGTTTGTTTATTTGTTTGTTTGTTTGATGGAGGGACTGGGGATTGAACCTAGGACCTTTTGCATGCTAGGCATGCGCTCTACGACTTGAGCTACACCCTCTCCTAAGAACAAGAATTTTTACTTTTTTTATCTCTTTATCTCCAGTGCTCGTTGCAGTGCCTGTCCAGAGTAGGTGTTTAATAGATATTCGTCTAATTAATTACTTGTTAGTTGATTAATATGTCTCTAATACTTATTCCAGCTGTGGGTTTCTTCCTGCATACATGGCCAGTGCCTAGTAAATATTTTTTAACATGAAGTAAATCCCTAAAGCACATTTCCCTAACCACATTCCCCCATTGCCCTGCTTGGGGAAGAAATGTTAAAACAAAATTCCTTCTCTCTGACTTATGGTCAAAGTCTCGGCCCCCAAAGCCAAGAACACAGCAGTAAGTGCCCAGGGCGCCTACATTCCAAAACAGTGACGCAGGACCAGTGAAGAAGGTTTGAGACTTTTCCAAACCAGACAAGCAACGGAAGGTCACGGAGAGATGCTGGGTTCTACTCTGAAGTCTGGGACATCTCTTCTGAGCAACAGAAACTAATGCTGACAGCAACGGCCGTTCTGAGAGACCCATGTCAGCTTCCATCTCATTCTCTGTGCCTGACCTAAAATACACACAAGAGCCACTCCCCAGCCCTCAGTTTCAAAGATGTGCCCCGACTTAGCCTTGCTCCCCAGACGTCTCCCCCAGGACTACACCTGACATACAGCGATAATGATGCTGCATCTCAGTTAACCCACGGGGCCGTGCAGCCTGTTTGGAAATACGCTTTCATTCACATTCACCCTGTTCGTTCATGCCAGGCCCCTCCAGGCTAGAATTTCCCAACCCCTGATGAAGGCAGAAGGGTGACGAAGATCAGAATCACTTTAGTGCAATGCCTGCCACCTCTTGGAATTAAGCAAGGTCAAAATACCAAATGGGAACGTCTCAGCCCCTTTAGTAACACTTTTGTTTAGTGATGGGCTTCTGTAGCTTTGCTTCCTCCAACCTCTGCGGAAGAGCTCAGATTGAATAACGGTTTTGTCCATCAAAGCCAGCCCTTCCCCAGTGCAAGTCTCCAGACACAATTTCCGTCTCTGGGCAGCTGCCGGGCTGCCTCACCATCTGTCAAGCTGGCCCGCTGCCCACGGAGGGGAAATGTGCCCGTGGTTTACTGCATCCAGGAGAGGCACCCAGGAAGACAGGGTTTGCTGGATTAGTGGCGCTGCATTTCCACACCCCACCCCTCTTGCTGAAAGCCCTTCCTGATCGCGCCTGTTGACAATTGTCCTAGTGGGGGAGTCTGTGTTTCCCTTGGCGTAAGGGAGCGTCCACCACCAAGTAGGGTTGGCCCAGCATTTCCTTCTGACAGGGGCCGCGACACTTCTTCCTCAGCCCAATGCCTTATGCGAGGAAGGTGTCTGAAAGCTCAGCTCCAATGATTACTCTGTCCTGGCTCTGACATTATCCAAAACCACCTGGGACAAATTCTCCAACAGGAGGAAAAAGTGGACCAGCAGCCTTGGCCGTCTCCTTGTGGGCGCTGGCTGCACGTCTGCTGAACAGAAATAACTAAGGCACCGTGTCATCTGCAGGACGGGGCGGTTACTCTGATGGCCAATGCACTTTATGGTATAACTTCTCAAGTGAGAGAAAAATCTGTGTATAGAAATGACACTGCCCCCCACACCCAGTTAGCCACATTCCTATCGACTGGGTTTTTCTATCTTAGGGCAGAATGCTTGCCAATTGATGGAGAGAGGGGATGCAGGTGGTAGGATGGCAGAGAGAATAACTAATTAAACAGATCAATTGGCAATCAAATCAGGATTATGGTGAACTAGTTGCTATGCAGGATTTAATAAAAAAGAGATGTGCACTTTCCAGGGTACTTTGGACTTCAGTGGAACACTCGTGGAGGTCTCTCCAATCCTATCAACCTAATCAGGTTGCATTTAGAACACTAAACAGAAACGTACTCTCTCCCTCAGAGTGAGAGGAAAGGGTGCAGTAGCGTCAATGCCATCCTTACAGAAACCAATTTGGAGGTGCAGGGAATACAGCTGAGTGATGGAGGCACCACCAGGCATCTACTACTTTCAGGGGATAAACTGCAGTGAATCTGGTTTAGCTGGTCCCCAGGAGTAGACTTTCTGGAGATCCAGTAAGGCCAACAGCACAAGACCAAGCCCCAGTTGGGTCCTTGGTTTTGCTCTATTCTGAGGCCACAGGAAGTAACTCATATACCAGTCAATTCTCTGTAAATTTCCACTTCCGTGCCATTAGAGAACTGTGAAAAAGAGTGGCAGAAGTAACTCCCCGTTACCTCCTTCCCAAATGCCAGTGGGTCCATGGACTCAGAGTCTGCACGCAGGACACGTGTTCTTTTTAGGGATTCACCCAGAAGGGGAAGATCTGATTCAGCACTTGGACGACCCAGACCACTGCTCTTCAGGCAGTTTGTGACCCTCTGGCTCTCCTCTACTTCCTTTTCCTTTCAAGTCGCTAATTTATTTATTTGTGATTCGGTGAGACTTCAGTTTATGATGGTCAATAAAGTGACATCGCTGTTAAGTGATGCAAGTTCTCTGCTGGGGACATTGCCAAGCCAGGGAAGGGGGACTTCCTCTCACTCTGCTGCAATTCTTTCCCCACTCCATACCCGCGTCCCTGGTCACCAGCTTCACTGTGATGGTGCAGACCACCATCCACGATTTGCTGAGTTGGGACCCTGCAAAATACTCTCCTTCAGGCAAGAATTCTGACTACAGCCAAGACGTTGGAGGCCATTAAATAGATTTCCATCCATTAGTAGACCAGGAAATTACTTGTTCCTTTCACTAAAATTCTCTACATGAGTTGAAATACTCACAAAATAGGCATAAGTGTAGATTATGAAATAATATTGATTTTCCAACTGCAGTTTACCGCCTTAAAACGTGTTCATACTCAAACATAAATGATGTATTACTGGAACGTCATGTCATGGTCTCTTTCTGTCCGTAAGTGGAATGAGTCCTGCATCATTGGCAGACTTTCTAAATGGACTTAATAATTGTGATAAAAAAGAGATCTTAAAGATCTCGGATAAAAGAAGAAATGTCCTGACGGGAAGGACATGGCTCCCCAAAGCTAGGAAATGTCTTGTTCTGAAACCACATGCTCCCTCCTGCCCTCTGATCACCATGTGAATTCTTCAGCCTAACTCAGGTATCTCCCTAGAACAACCCTCTCTGAAGGAAGCTCCTCCAGTAGCTCTTTGTTATTCTGATCACACTGCTTTACTCTCTGGCACAGAGATCTCCTATAGCCTGGCATCCAAACATTTCTCCCATTGTCCCGTCCCTTTCTTATTTACCTGTATCGTTAATGCCTCCAGCTTCTAGGAGAGCACCTCAGATGAGTGTATCCAGGCTTATCCCTCCTGCGTCCTCTGCCCGCGCTTTGCTCCACTTGGCTTGCAGATCCGTATCTTAGATTTCTCTTGAATCTGTGCTGTGTGTGCACATGCATGTGTGTGTGCTTGTCTGTGTGATGCTTCTCCAGCTGGGTCTGCAGGTTCAGGAACTGTGGTCTTTACCTTTTACGCCTCTGCTTGCCTGGGGCCTCTAAGACAGTAGATGTTCAAGACTGTGTGCCCATCAAATGAACGGAGTGGTGGAGCAACTCTGATAAAATCTTACACCTCAAGTCCAGAGCCACCCCTCTCATGAAACCATCCCCCCACCCAAGCCCCTGTGAGAATTAAACTTTCCTTCATTTGGGCTTCTAGAGCACTTGACTTTTCCTTTGCTGTAGTAACATCACATACCCTGCCCTGTAATATCTCTAGTTGTGCATGTCTCTCTCTGCCCCTGGACCAACTGTTTACACCTGTGCTAGCTTTACAGGTATTGTCTCTAATCCACACAATGGTCAGCCCTTGTAGATATTACTGTAAAGACTGGAAAACTGTAAGCTGCAGAGATTAAAGTAATAAATGGTGAATCACAAGCTGTTATTTCCAAGGTAAGACTTCTGCCCCTCTCCTGGTGTTTTCTTTCAAAAAAAGGAATCCCATTAGTGAAACCATCCAGGCCTCTCTCTGTCCGCTCACTTCTTCCTCCCCAGGAGCTGTGGGACCTCCCTTCGTGATGGTTTAGGTTGGAAGGAGAATCTGGATGTGCTTTTCTCTTCTCTCCCCTTCCTCTCCCTTCCATCCCTCCGACACAGGGAACACTCGTCTCCTCCACTTTATGTGCCTTAAGTCATTCAGAAGTAGCCCCAGCTCCTGCGGCCGATGGCAGGAGGGGCTGTAGTTGGGGGGATTTAACCTCAAAGGTAGCGATACCTGGCATCCTCAATCAGCAATCTTAGGGGAAAGACAAAGGGTAAAATATAAGCAGAATGGGTGAGACTGAGAGGTGGTTTTGAAGCCTCGGATTTGAGTGTATGAGCTTGTGTTTGGTCTCAGAGGCTTATACACAATGGTTGTCACAGTGGTTGGTTGCAGGTTAAGTTTTTCAGTTTGGGCAAAAGCTTTCTGCCTTAGGCTACACAGTATTTTGAGCTCTGTAAGGGACTGCAGGTAATAAGGCCCATACATCTCAGCAAAGGGACAGGGCAGTACAGAGATTAACAAAGGCACAGGGACCACAGTCGCCAAAGAGAACAGGGCTCCTACAGGGGCGGCGAGGGAATCCCAGCCAAATGTGACATGCCTTCCACGGATGTTGCCTCCTGGGACCTTTGCAAGCCAACACCGCCCCACAGGTCTCAGCAGAGGTGTGGGCCATTAGCAGGTGAGGGCAGCCTCTGAGTACAGGGCTGCAGCTTGTCCCCAGCCCTCACAGGTGCAGGTTTCCCAAGCAGAGGCCGCAAGCTCGTTGATTCACCCGTGGAGAAAAGTGCCTCTTAGACATTAGGGTGCAGAGCATGTCTGCTGTTTTTAAACTGTAGCTAGAGAATTCCATCTGCCCTACAGGTTCTAGATTTCAATTGTTAGTGCCAGGCACCAGCAGGCAAAGCGAACGGGAAATGCAGATCAGCAGGTTAGGGATATACTGGACACGTCATCTGCTGGTGCTGGGAGTTACAATCACTGCAAATTTCTAACCTTGGCAAGAAGACAGCCATGCCTCAAGTGCTGCTCTTTGAGAGTGGAGATGTGGTATGTGGAGTTTCCTCCTGGATGTGGTGAATACCCTTGTTAGGAGAATTTTTCCCCCATCAAATTGAAGTTCAAAGGTCATGGATTCCAGACACCTAGCATAGCCTGGGGCAGACAGAAGCTGAGTGATTCCCCCAGCTCCTTCTCCCAGGTTTGTCTGGTTCTCTGCTGCTCCCTGTGGCCAATGACTTTCCTGGATTCTAGAAGCCTGGTTTTGCCGGGAAGCACTGCTTTTCTTAACTTGGTGGGTGTGGGGTCAGGGCTGTGACACTTGTGTGTGTCCTATTAACTCTTTAAACTCATTAAAAAGAAAAGCACTCAAGGGCTTTTCAATGAACCAGTACTCCTTCCAAAGCTTGCAAGGAGTGATGCCCATTCCAGGTAGAAACAGCCCAGGTATCTCCCCAACCACAGGATCCGGAGGATGGCCCATAACTATTTCAGGGGCCTTAAAACTATTTTCTTAACAAGAGTAAGGTGGGTTTCCTTTTCCATTTGTTGACGTGCATGGCTGGTACACAAGCAGGTGGTCATGGCGCCCACATGTGCTCATGGCCATTGAATTTTTCACCACCGCACGCTCACAAATTTTTTTTAACCCACTGTCCCTTAAGAACATCCTTGACAAACCTGTAAAAATTATTCATTTTATTCAACCTCATCCCTTGAGTAGGCATCCTTTTCATATTCTATGTGACCCCAACGGAAAGGCCACACAGAAGACTTTCGCTACGTACCAGAATTCGAAGACCGCCTGGAGGACAAGCAGTTGTACAATTGTTTGAATTCAGAGCTGAATGAGCCCTCTTTTAAAGTGAACATCTTTTTTATTTAAAGAAACTACTGTAGTTATTCAAACTCAAGTGGTTGGACACTATTTGCTCAAAAGCTGAACAAAGAGCCTGTCCTTTCAAGGCAAACAGCCGACAATAATTGTCACCAATGATAAAATTCAAGCAGTCAAGTGAAAATTGGAGTTTCAAAAAATGTGTATCTACTACCGTGAGCTTGGCCGCTTCCTAGCACTTAAAGACTTCTCTGACGAGATGGATGATAAATTAACAGGTGTGGTTTTTTTTTAATCTTATATAGTGAAGTACGTCAGTATTCAGGAGATCTGCCTTAACTTGGTGAATCAATATTTTCCAACTGACCAAAATGTGATATTGACAAAATCATGCACAGGTAAAAGATTCTTTCAAGATGGAAGATATTCCAATGGGTCTTAACGTAACAAAGTATGAAAAGTACACTGATCTGGTTTCAGCTTCCAGACTGAAGCTCTGACCTCCTGTAACTAGCACTTGTCAAGTCCTAGCGTAAAATCAAAGAAGAAAATCCACAATTATCTGAAACAGGTATGAAAATTCACCTCTCGTTTTCCAACTGCATATCTGTGGGAGGCTGAAGTTTCTTCAGACTCTTTAACCAAAAGGAACATATGGCAACAGATTGAATGCAGAAGCGGATAAGAGAACCCAGATGCCGTCTATCAAACCAAACATGAAAAGGATTTGCAAACACGTAAAGAAAAAAAATGCCACTCTTTTTCGCTACATTTTCTTTTGTTTGTTTGGGGAAATATTGTTATTTTGAATAAGTATATGTTATCTATGTTAAATTTTCATGAGTTTATTTTATGTTTAAATGAATTAGTATTTTTAATGCCACAGTTTTAATTTCTGATATAATGAATTTTGATAAGTATCCTGGTGTTCTCATCAACTGTTGAGAGGTTAAAGGTGTACTGGGACGAAAAGTTTGAAAACCACCAACCTAGACAATGAGAACGCCACCTATGACTGCCAGAATGAGAAACAGAGGGATGAGAGAATTTAATATATTTGAATTTTTAACTTAAACAGAAAACAGAACATACTTTTAAACGTTAATTCAGGTGTATGTTTGAATTTTAACCTGCAAAGGGATTTAATAATTGGACTTTAATTTCCTGCTGGCAAATTATAGTAAGAGAAGGTTTGGAGCCAGATTTGGAATATCTGTTGCTGGATTATATTATTGTACGTGTGACCCATGTTGTCCTTTAATTTCAACTCAGAATCTCTGAAATGGAGTCACCAGAATGAGCTGAATTGGACCACGTGGCTGATGATAGTTTGGAATGGAAGTGGAAGGATTGTCAGCCTTGGATTCGGAGTGGCCTTGGCTTTGCTTTCATTAACACACCTTTCTAATTCATTCCAGAGAGTTCTGGGAGCAAAATGTGTACTGCCCGGGAGATGTCGGGGGGCGCCCCAAAGACAGGGGGCGGTATTGGGAGCAGCATCGGGAGGATGGGAGCAGCATCGGGAGGATGGGAGCAGGGCTTTCTGAGAGCCTGCTGATCGCCTCCTGAATGCAGACTGTCCTCATCTTTCCTGCGCTCCACGGCCCAGTGGTCCTCCGCCACTCCCCAAGTTTCCGCTCACGTAGATGAAGTGTCCCTAGCGTGGAGTGTCCTCTCATCACCCTGATGCTCTCTGTGCCTCAGGGAGGCAGTCTGGCTTCTCCGTGGGTGGTACTGGATCCAAGAACTGTTCTGCCGCTCCTTCTCCTCCGTCTCTCCCGGGGAGAGAGCCAGAGAGCTCGGGTTCCAATCTCCCCAGGCCCCACGGAGTGAGTAGTGGTACGAGTCTGCTCATTCTGAAGCTCTGAATTAGTCAGCTGGCTCACAGACATGAGCCACATTCTCCAAAATCATCTCATCAGTGCAGGTGGCGACACGCTGTCTCCACAGGTGGTCTCACTTTGTCTTATCTCTCAGGTTGTTCAAAAGCCAAGCTGGTTTATGAGGTCACCGCAGATACCTCAGCAGACGGAACTCGGGTCTGCTGGGTTCCAGAAGCTGCGCTCTTTACGCTTCGTTGCTCTGCTGCCGCTTTGTGTTTCCCTGTGGCTCCAAGACCATCTCTCCACTAGCAAATACGTATTTGTGGAGCGGACGCTGAATGGGAGGAAATGAACGAATGAAACACCATCCCAGCACGTTGTTTCCCATTGTGTGCCTTATTCTTCCAAATCGAGCAGAAGCGTCCTTCTGGTCTCAGGTGATGACTAGCCTTAAAGTAAGTGCTGGAATGTGTGCAAACTCAGCGGCTTCCTTTACCCTAAGAGCACCTATAGGAAGGGTCTGAGAACACAATGTGCTGCGACAGGGCAAGAAAAGCCCTCAGAGCTGTATCACCTCACCCCAAGTTCATTAACTTCACTTAAATGAGAAATAAGTGTCTCTAGTGGAAAACTCAGAGGTGTCCACAGACCATCTGAATCCTACATCTTTGCTGACAGTGAGCAGAATACTTTTTTTCTTTGGCCACAATTCAAGGAAAGTAGTTTTACCCCAGATACTTGATAAGCTCCTTGTATGCATGTTTGTATATTAAAAACCATATTTATAACCATTTTCCACATACAAAGTTACATTGAGAAGCTAATATGGGAAAATTCATAAAGCGTAATGCGTGGTTCCTGTATCAGTTATCCATTGTTGGATTACCCCAAAATTTAGTGACTTAACACCACAATAGGTATTTATTATCTCACACAGTTTCCATGGGTAAGGAACTTGTGGCTTAACTTGGAGGGGAGGGTATCATAGTCTAGAATCTCTCGGGTGGCGGTCAAGGTGGCAGCTGGAGCTCTAGTCATCAGAAGGTTTGACTGGGGCTGGAGGGTCTGCTTCCAAGATGGTGTGTGCAGACAACTAGGAGCAGCTGGCCTCAGTTCTTCACCACAAGGACCCCTCCAGGTGGCTGCATAAGTGTCCTCAAGACAAACCACTCACTTCCCTCAGAGTGAATGTTCCCAGAACTGGAGGCTGTGACCAGACCACCACATCTTTTGCGAGGTAGCCTCAGAAGTCACACACTGCCATTTCACGATATCATATTGGTTACACGGGTCATCCTATTTAATGTAGGAGGGGACTACAGAAGGGGTGCCTAACAAGGGAATCCCCATCCCAGCATGGGAAGCCGTTTGGATACTGGTTACCAAAGTTCCTATCACTTTCTGTAGTCTCATCGTGAAGAAGAACAAAGCTCATGAAAAGTAAATAAATCTGCCTGGTAGCCTTACATGAAAGGTCAGATAACAGTCTGCCTTTTCTGAACTTGGCGCATTACAAGCCACACTGGGAATGTCCAGGGTTTGGAAATCAACTAGATCCTCAGGAAGTGTTAACTCAAGAAGTCCTCATTCTCAGGCAACAGAGACTCAGAGAAAGGGTAACCATTTAGTCATTGAACAGAATTCATTGAACTCCTATTAAATACTAGGTACCAGGCTAGTTCTCTAGACCCTTAGATAAATGTGGAGCTCACACTGCAATGAGAAATTCAAACATGTGAACATGTGGCACCCCTACCTTCCAGTTGCTGTATTTTTCTTATCAGACAGTTCTATTTGGTTCTTTTCAGATCCACCTAGTCAATTTTCATCTCTTGTTTCTTTATTGTATTTTCAATAATTTTTAATTAAAATATATCAAACACACCCACTTTAGATTCTGTTTCTGGTCATTTCACATCTACTCACTTTGTAAGTCTAATTCTATGCTTTTTTTTTTACTGCTCTCTTTTGTTTATGATGGCTTGTTTTGCTTATTTTTTTTTTTTAATTATGAACTCTGGTCCTTGGAAGTTGAGCTGCAGGAATTCTTTAGAACACAGTTTTAATTGTATTTCTCTTAAGAGTATTTGCATTTGCCTCTGCCAGCTTCATGGGGGCACTGCCAACCCAAGACTAATCTAAATTTTCTCTGAGCAAACGGGCAGGGGGAACTTGGTCCCAAACCCTAGTGATTGCAGGCTTGTGGTTAAAAATTTTAAGTGGAAATTTCCTCCAGTTCACTGAAAGCCAAGCTTGAGACAGGCTGTATCTCCAGGATGTGTCTCCAAGACTTTCATCAGCAGGGTAAGTTTCTTCTACTTGTCCACTTCAGGGGTGCTGAATTTATGCAGGAATTCTGACTAGACCTCCTTTCCCTATTTGGGGCAAAACCCAGGAAAGAGGCACCAAGTTTTACCCGATACCCCCGGGGGGATCTCTGCCTCCACTATCTTGCTCTTTTGGATTTGCACTTTCTCGAGGGGTCTACAAAAACCTTGGAAAGTTCTTTTACTTCCCCCTAGCTTCACCATGCGTTATAAAATATGTGAGAGGTTGAGTTTTTAATACAGTGTTTTCAGGTATGCTGTGCTGAGCAGGTATGAACATCTAGCCTGCCACTTTGCAGAACTTGCTGTAGTTTGTACCATGCCATAAGGAAGATCAGCCCTTTACTTATGACTTATGTTTGAGATGATCAGGCAAAAAAGAAGACGGTTGGAATAAAGGAGTTAAGGACACCAAGTTGTCATTTGTTTCACATGGTCGACCACAAAAAGACCTAAAGGAGATCCAGTGACAGTCAATAATTTTGTGTTATTTGGTAGCAATGAAGTGTCAAAGGCTATGACAGTTGCTCAGTGTCTTACACAAATGAACAATGACAACAAAGACAAAGCTGACCTAATTACTTCATTAGGTAAGGGAGAGTTATGCCAGACAGGCACAGAATTTCTGGGAAGAGTGAGGAACTGTTCTGATAGGAGGTGATATCTGTGTGGACTCCAGGGCTTGGCGGGGTTTCAGAAGCAGGAGTGGGGAGACCTCAGCTGGAGAGGCACTGTTACTCAGGATTCACTTTCAGAAGCCTGTTTATTGGAGTGTATCCAATAGTCCCTATTGGCTGATCTTCCAAAGTGAAAGGCTAATGCTGACTACTTGGCTTGCAGAAGCACGTTCCCTGGGATGAGTCACTGGTTGATTAAATAGGTTTAAAACTAGTTCTGATGGCTCCACAGCTATAGAGTTGTCTCTCTCTCTCTCTTTTATTAATAAGCAGCTTCAAAATCTATTTTGTATCTGATGACACCTTTTTACCAACAGAAAAATTCCCATACTCTTAAGAAAAAGCTAATTATTCTGTAACTATGATAACAAGTAGCCTCCAAAATGGGTTTTGAAGCTGCTTATTAATAAAAGAGACAGAGAGAGACAACTCTATAGCTGCGGAGCCATCAGAACTATTCAGCCATAAAAAAACAACAACATAACACCATTTGCAGCAACATGGATGTCCCTGGAGAATGTCATTCTAAGTGAAGTAAGCCAGAAAGAGAAAGAAAAATACCATATGAGATCGCTCATATGTGGAATCTTAAAAAAAAAAAAAAAAAAAGAGCATAAATACAAAGCAGAAACAGACTCATAGACATAGAATACAAACTTGTGGTTGCCAAGGGGGCGGGGGGTGGGAAGGGACAGACTGGGAGTTCAAAATTTGTAGATACTGACAGGCATATAAACAAGATTATACTGTATAGCACAGGGAAATATATACAAGATCTTGTGGAAGCTCATAGTGAAAAAAAAATGTGACAATGAATATATGTATGTTCATGTATAACCGGAAAATTGTGCTCTGCACTGGAATTTGACACAACATTGTAAAATGACTCTAACTCAATAAAAGATGTTTAAAAAAAGTGTCATCAAGTATAATGTGCAATAATTTGTAGAATCAAATCAACAAAATCTCTAGATTTTCAGATAGGACAAAAATCCTCAAATTAGGATTAACGCACCGAGAGCCTCAATTAACCACATATGCGTACATATGGACACCTTTGTTCTATGAGAAAGAGACAATGATAGGAAATGGTACATCCTTGGATTGATTCAGCCTCTCATATCTTCTTCAACAGCGTCACTGCACAATTCAAGTAATACCCAGAAAATGTACCTTGTTCACAAACCATAAAACAAAACCCTTAATCACAAAATACGGTTTTAGTCAATGTTGCAAGCCTAGGTGGAAACAGGAAAGGAGTCATGCAGCTTGGAAGACTTAACAAGGATAAAGTCAAAAATATTATGCTCAATATGTAATGAACTAGAAAAAAGTGAACTCAGACACAATTTCCTGATGATTTCAATTAACACTAATTGCAGAGAAATTAAGGTATATTGAGATCTTTCCAATTTGAGATCTGAAAGCACTTCTCTTGGCATGACGTTCCATCCAGTACACGACAGTGGTTCAGAGCACAGCCCCAGCGCCTGACTGCCCAGGCCGTGGCCTGGCACTGTCAGTGCCTCAGTTTGCCCATCTGCTGTTATGTGCTGAATTGCATCCCTCTAAAGTTTCCGTATTGATGTCCTAACCCTGGTACCTCCGAAAGTGACTGTATTTGGAAATGAAGTCTCTTCAGAAGTAATTGAAGTTAAATGAAGTCATCAAGGTGGGCCCTAATCCAACATGACTCGTGGTCCTCAGAAGAAGGGGAGATTAAGACACAGATGTGCAAGGAGGAAGACCATGTGTGAGCACAGCAAGGAGGCAGCCATCTACAAGCCAAGGAGAGGCCTCAGAAGAAATCAACCCAGCTGACTCACTGACCTTGGACTTCCAGACTCCAGAACTGTGAGAAAATGAAGTTCCATGGTTTAAGACCCCAGTCTGCAGTATTTTGTTACGGCAGCCCTGGGAAGTTAATACGTCTGCTAACGGGAGTAGTACTGAATCCATATCATAGGGTAGTTCTGAGGATTAAAGAAATTAGCAATGTCTTTTGTCAACTATTAAAATAATAAATGTAAGTAATAATAGTGACCATCATTTCCTGATCACTTACTCTATGCTCTAGCACTGAGACCAAAGCCTGGGAGTTGCTCAGTCAATGTACTTACTATATATTTAAGACTTCTTGGTGAGAACAGAATGTTATTCTGACAATAATTTTTTTAATTGAAGTACAGTCAATTACAAGGTATCAATTTCTGGTGTACAGCACAATGTCCCAGTTAAGCATATACATACATATATTTGTTTTCATATTCTTTCTCATTAAAAGTTATAAGATATTGAATATAGTTGCCTATGACACAGAAGTTTGTTTTTTTAATCTATTTATATATAGTGGCTAACACTTGCAAATCTCAAACTCCCAAATTGTTCCCTTCCCACCCCCTTTCCCCTGGTAACCATAAGATTACTTACTATTTGAGCCTTTCTGTTCATTAGTGTCCTCTTTTCTTTTTTTTAGAGTCCACATATGAGTGATATCATATGGAATTTTTCTTTCTCTTTCTGGCTTACTTCACTTAGTATGACAATCTCTAGGTTCATCCATGTTGCTGCAAATGGCATTATTTTATTCTTTTTTATGTCTAAGTAGTAGTCCATTGAACAAATGTACCACAGCTTCTTTATCTAGTCATCTGTTGATGGACATTTAGGTTGTTTCCATGTCTTGGCTATTGTATATAGTGCTGTTATGAACACTGGGGTGCATGTATCTTTTGGAATGAGTTCCCTCCAGATTTATGCTCAGGAGTGGGATTGCTGGATCAGATGGTAAGTCTATTTTTAGTCTTTTGAAGTATCTCTATGCTGTTTTCCGTAATGGCTGCACCAAACTGCATTCCCACCAGCAGTGTAGGAGGGTTCCCTTTTCTCCACACCCTCTCCAGCATTTATCATTTGTAGACTCTTGAATGATGGCCATTCTGACTGTTGTGTGGTACCCGATACTTCATTGTAGTTTTGATTTGCATTTCTCTGATAATTAGCAATACTGAGCATTTTTTCATGTGCCTATAGGCCATTTGTATGTCTTCACTGGAGAATTGCTTGTTTAGGTCTTCTGGCCATTTTGGGGTTGGGTTGTTTGTTTTTTATTATTAAGTTGTGTGAGCTGTTTACATATCCTGGAAATTAAACTTTTGTCAGTCACATCATTTGCAAATATTTTCTCCCATCCCGTAAATTGTCATTTTGTTTTGCTTATGGTTTCCTTTGCTGTGCAAAAGCTTACAAGTTTAATTAGGTCCCTAAAAATTTGTTAATTTTTGCTTTTATTTCTATTGCCTGGGTAGATTGCCTTATGAGAACATAGCTAATATTTATGTCAGAGAATGTTTTGCTTATGTTTTCTTCTAGGAGGTTTATGACGTCTTGTCTTATACTTAAGTCTTTAAGCCAGTTTGAGTTTATTTTTGTGTGTGGTGTAAGAGAGTGTTCTAACTTCATTGATTTATATGCTGCTATTCAGCTTTCCCAACACCACTTGCTGAAGAGACTGTCTTTTCTCTATTGCATATTCTTGCCTCCTTTGTCAAAGATTAATTGACCATAGATCTGAGGGTTTATTTCTGGGCTCTCTATTCTGGTCCATTGATCCATATTTCTGTTTTTATACCAATACTATGCTATTTTGATTACTGTAGCTCTGTAGTATTGTCTGAAGTCTGAGAGGGTTATTCTCCCAGCTTCATTCTTTTTCTTCAATATTTCTTTGGTAATTCTGGAACTTCCATGACTCCATGTAAATTTTAAGATTATTTATTCTAGTTCTGTGAAAAATGTCCTGGGTAATTTGATAGGAATCGCGTTAAATCTGTAGATTGCCTTGGGCAGTATGGCCATTTTAACAATATTGATTCTTCCAATCCAAGAGCATGGGAGAATACTACGAACAACTATATGGAAACAAATAGGACAACCTAGAAGAAATGGGCAAGTTTCTGGAAACATACAGTTCACCAGGACTGAATCAAGAAGAAACAGACCACATGAACAAACCAGTCACTAGAAATGAAATAGAATTAGCAATTTAAAAAACCTCCCTACAAACAAAAGTCCAGGACCAGATGGCTTCACTGGGGAATTCTACCAAATATACAAAGAACTCATACCGATCCTTCTCAAACTCTTCCAAAAAATTGAAAAGGAAGGAGTACTCCCAAACTCATTCTATGAAGCCACCATCACCCTGATACCAAAACCAGACAAATACACTACCAAAAAAGAAAATTACAGACCAATATCATTGATGAACATAGATGCAAAAATCCTCAATGAAATCTTAGCAAACAGAATCCAACAGCACATAAAAAAGATCATGCACCATGATCAAGTTGGATTCATCCCAGGGACACAAGGATGGTTCAACATATGCAAATCAGTCAATGTAATATACCACATCAACAAGAGAAAGGACAAAGAAATCACATGATCATCTAAATAGAAGCAGAAAAGGCATTTGATAAAATTCAACACCCGTTTATGGTAAATACTCTAACCAACATGGGTATAAAAAGGAAACATATCTCGATATAATAAAAGCTATTTATGACAAACCCACAGACAGCATAATACTCAATGGTAAAAAAACTCAAAGCCTTCTCCCTAAAATCTGGAACAAAACAAGGATGCCCACTTTCACCACTTCTATTCAACATCGTCTTGGAAGTCTCAGACACAGCAATCAGGCAAGAAAAAGAAATAAAAGAGATCCGAATTGGAAGAGAAGCGGTAACATTGTCACTATATGCAGATGACATGACATTATACATAGAAAAGCCTAAAAGCTCCCACAAAAACTACTAGAGCTGATAAAAGAATTCAGCAAGGTCACAGGATACAAGATTAGCACACAGAAATCAGTTGCATTTCTTTTCACTAACGATGAAATAGCAGGAAAAGACAGTAAAGAAACAATCCCTTTTAAAATTTCATCTAAAACAATCAAACACTTAATAAATCTGACCAAGGAGGTGAAAGACACACACATAGAGAACTACAAAACATCAGTAAAGGAAATTAAAGATGGCTTAAAGAAATGGAAATATCTCCCATTCTCTTGGATTGACAATAATTTTGGATTTGATTTTAAATATTAACTATGGATGGGTCACCTTGTTTCTAAACTTGGAAGAGCGTATCCTCTGTAATGAGTGGCAACCATGTGCAGTTTTTGATCCATACATGGATAAACTGTAGTTTGAGGAGTGAAAATAATTCATTTAGCCTCATCCAGGGGAATTTATGTGTTTTGATGTGTCAGACAATAATTCACTGAATTAAATGAGATGATCAGTTTTGACCCCCACTCCCCCTCTCTAGATGCCCTAACCTTTTTGCTTAAAGTGGTAGGGAACTGGATATAAATTTTTAAGCGCTGTCAGAAGAGACTTACTGTTTCAATGGGAGGGAGAGACAGCTGGACTAAAAGCATGTTTGGGGAAGAGGCAAAAAAAGATGTAGGGAGAACAGCTAGTAAATTTGCCTGGAGGAGGCAGGGAGTGAAGACAAGAAGATGGATACCTTGAGCACCTGGCGGTGACTTGAGAAGTTAAGTGCAGGTTATGATATGATGATAAATGAGTATAGTTGGTAGAGTGATTTTAGCAACAATATGTAGGAATAACTGACAAGCAAATAGTCCTTAAGGTGATTCTAGAAAATCTGGAATCATCCTACAGTGATATTGAAGAGCTCACACAGCAAAGTGGCTTTGGAAGGGAATTCCCTCGGATCTCTCCCTCGGGTCCTGTAGGAAAACTACGTGCAATGGGATCCGGAAATCCATGGAAGTTGGCCTGAAACAGATGTGCGATCCTGGACAATCCTGGACCAGAGAAGAATTATTAAGTAACATACAATATTACACATTAATGGGTGGAAAGGTAAATTTGGACTTCAGAGGACTTCAGAAGCCCACCTTCTGTGTTTCAGGGATGTGCAGTCACTTGAAATAGAAGTCCCTGTGACTTTGCTTTAGTGACTATTTAAGAATCACATATAATTAGGACATAGGAAGTATTTATGTGGAACGAGTGATTTTAAATGTTTCTTTAATTTTAATGACTTGAAGTTTCATGTTGTTCGGTATCTTAGTCAAATACTTTGTGATTAATATGTGAAAATAACTTCAGCTCGGCTTCTTGACCAAATGATCATAAGTCCCATATTTACTGCACCAGGTAATTGGATTCTTGAACATCCTTTGTCTCATAGTCTGTCCCTGTAAGAAGAGTTTTACCCTCTTCCACCTCCACCCCCACAAGAGGACCACTTACAAATTTTCAAGTTGTCTTCCAGGAATTAAACCAATTCCTTAGTCTGGGGGTTATTTTCTGTGCATTCTTGAGGTACAGTTTAGTTTAACTCAATATGTTAACTCCTTAGGCATATGCCAAACTTCCATAAATTTTCCTAAGTGTCACAAAATTAAAAGACAAAAATAAACACAAAAATTTTCTCTTCCCTCCAGATTAGTTAATGTGCTATTCAACTGCCCCAGGTAACATTTCCTGATATGAGGTATTTCAAGTATGTTAAGAGTCTAAAAATAATTTTTAATGGCCTTTCCTTCATCCTGCATTATGGAGTCATGGGGAGAAGGGGTAGGGGACAGAGTTTAATTGTTAATGAGGAATATTCTGAATAGTACAGTTTGGTTTTGTATACATATAATTACTAGCTGAGTGCTTTTTTGCAGATTTCTGAGGTGAACTCCTGAAAAGACAAGGTTTCTTTGCCAAACAGTTAATTAAGTGTACAACTGTCAAAGTAACTATCATTTTGATTTGTACATAAAACCTAAATGATAAAGACATCACTCTAAAAAAAATGTCTTGGACTTATGGTTACATAAAGTATAAGCTTGATGATTTGCAGACTCTATTGATTAGATTAGCTGACTCAAACTTTTCAGATTCATCAAACCAGTTGTTTGACTAAGTCGACTGCCAATTCATTTTAGAAAATGAGTAAGTTAGCCCTGAATGTGGGACTTCAGTTGCTGCTCTGCATCCTGCCTTCACCTCCCAAGAACAGTACCCATGGGCCAGTCATTCATCAGCAGTTACAATTTCTATTTGCATGCCTCCTGAGCCACCTCCCACAGACCAGGTAAACCACATTTAATCAACAAAGGAACATTACGTTGTAATCAGGAGTTATGTCATAAGCGGCTATGAGACACTGCAACCAGCAATTCAAGATGGGAATAAAAATGGAAAATAAGGAAGTAAAGGTATCAGTTTCCAGAAGGGTGAGAGAGGCCTCCCTGTTGTTTCTGCTCAGTGATGGAAATTGTTATTACCCAGATGGATATTAAGGAACAGCAAGAAAGTCAACCAGCATCACTACAAATTAATGCACACACTGACGGGGAATGTTAATTTGTTATCAGTGTAACTGCATGAAAGTTATCAACATAATTTCCTCTGACAAGTGATTCATTCTAGAGGGGGAAAAAAAAACAAGCTAAGAAGCCTCTATAGTTCGTTATCAGGCATCTGCAAACTGTTTTTCCCTTCTCCCACCTAATCTGCAGGTATTGCAGGCTGGCTGGATAAAGTTAATGGTATTCATAGGGAAAGCTGTGATTTACTGAGACATACGCTCTTGTATAAACACAGCAAGTTTCATTATCACTTATAGAAAGTGTCTCCAACAGGGTGACAACTCATGTTATAAACAGTCTTTTCTAAAGGTCCAGAAACGAAGGGAACTGGGCTGGGCATCTGAAAACACATTGAAGGAGGACCAGGGTGAATTAGTATATGCCGAGGAATTATCTCAGCTTCCTAATGGTGCTGACATTTATTTTTACTTAATCGCAGAGAATGACAACTGGGAGAGGAAGACAGTAAGTATAAAAGAATGAAATTTGCCAAATAGAGAGAATTCCACATCCTGACCACTTTTAGCTGCTCTCAGGAAACGTTTGTGTCAGCACTTAGAGAGGAAAAGAGGGGAGGCACCACCTTCCTTCTGCTCTTTTGTTGATCCTTTTACTGGCTGTTTGGAGCCCAGACGAAGCCATGAGTCATTCCTGGTAGAAGGGAGGGGTTGGGGGGAGAGGAAATGGAAGCAGTCCTCTCTTATCTGTTTGTGATGGCTTTATTTGAAAAAGGCTAAATATGATTGAAGCTAATATTATTAGTGTACATCAACTCTCAGATTTTTTCAATGATCCATTTATTTGATCCATTCATTTTCATAAAAGCTTTAGCATGACTTTGATGCTGTTAACTTTCAAGTGGTCAGGAAGAAAAGGATTATTCCAGGGCAACAGCGGATTCTTGCTTGAAGATCCCTCCTGATCTCTGACATGGAGTCATTTTATTTTTCAGGGCAGTGCTAGGTACCAGCTAAGCGGGACTGAACACTCCATTCTTAGAATCATGCCCCCACAACAATGCCTACATTCAGAAACGCAGAGGAAGTGATTTGACAATTTAGAAAAGTTGTATCGCCAATCTACCAACAGTTAAACCTTTGTCTTAATTCAGGAAGCTTCTTACACTCTCTTTTTTCCCAGCCTTCCGGCATGTACACCACCCAGTGGTGATGACAGGTGTAATTAATTGCATAGCACAGTGCCCTGTATATAGAGATGCTCAAGTGTTGCTAGCTGTTCTTCTTAAATGGTCAAAGCCTATGTCTCCCTAATGTGGCTAAATCATATGACTGACAGTTGATTGCTTTCGAGATCAGATCAGAACTAGGCCAAGTAAATGAGGAAACAGTTGACTGGCACCAGCGTGATGAATACTGAAGAGTCTGTGGATTCAAACGAAACTTGAATACCAGTTTGGGCACTTAACGTGACTTTGTTACAGTAGCTCCCTGAGTTTTTGTTCTGTCTTCTGTAAAACAAGGTAAATAATACATTGCAAGGCCTTTTTGAGGATTAAATTAAAATATACAAATCAAATATTGAAATTAAAATATAGAAGACCTCTAGTACAGTATCTGGCACATAGTAAGTACTCAAAAATATTTTTATTATTAATTTAAGGAAACACATATTTTGCTAACAAAATAATTAAAAAGAAAGAGCAACAGTGATGTGTGTCACAGGAACTTCTTTTCTTCAAGGCAGCAGGTGGTAGGAACCTCCAGTAGAGCAACTAGATTTCATGCAAATAAATGTGTTCTGCCAACTTCACTATCTGAACAGAGTAGAAAAGAGAGGAAGATGGCCATCTGTTCGAGAAAGGGGGAAAGGAAGGGATTTATAAGTGTCCAAATGTGTTCTCAAATAAACCATGTGCTCAGAGCAGGTCAAACGTATGTAGGTTGTCTACAAGGGCCCCTTCTGAGTCCGGGTGCAGATCTTTAGAGATGAAATCATGCCCTCTAACTGTCTTGCTTAAATCACTTTTTCCTTGGCTCCAGACACAAGTGAAAACAAGCTAATGAGAACTTGAATTCCAAGAGCCTGCTCTATCATAAACATATTTTCCAAATGGCTAGAAAATCTGCAAAATTTCTAACCATGTTTTCACATCAGAATTTCATCACCACAAGACTGATGATTCAAACGGACATGTGACCCAATCTGTAATCTGATACCAATTTAGTCACAGGGTCACCTTTATATACAGAGTAGACACCCCTTTCCTAATTCAGCAACATAACCACAAAAATGAATATTTGACCTCACATGGGTCAAAATAGCCATTATTAAAAAGCCGACAAATGATAAATGCTGGAAAGGTTGTGGAGAAAAGAGAACCCTCCTACACTGTTGATGGGAATTAGTTTGGTGCAACCACTATGGAAAATAGTTGGAGATTCTTTTAAAAACTGAATACAGAGTTACCATATGACCCAACAATCCCAATCCTGGGCATGTATCCAGAGAAAACTCTAATTTGAAAAGATACATGTACCACAGTGTTCATAGCAAAACTATTTACAACAGCCAAGACATGTAAGCGAGAGATGACTGGATAAAGAAGATGTGAGATAGATACATAGACAGATAAAGATGGATGGATAGATAGATAGATAGATAGATAGATAGATAGATAGATAGATAGATGATAGATACACACACACACACAATGGAATACTACTCAGCCATAAAAATGAAATAATGCCATTCACAGCAACATAGATGGACCTAGAGATTATCACAATAAGTGAAAGAAGTCAGAGAAAGATAAATATCATATGATATCACTTATATGTGGAATCTAAAAAATAATGACACAAATGAACTTATTTGCAAAACAGAAACAGACTCATATACAAGAAAACAAACTTATGGTTACCAAAAGGGATAGGGGGAAGGGGAGAGATAAATTAGGAGTTTGGGATTAGCAGATACAAACTTATATACAGAATAGATAAACAACAATGTCCTACTGTACAGCACAGGGAACTACATTCAATATCTTGTAATAATCAATAATGAAAAAGAATATGAAAAAAAGATATATATGTATAACCGAATCACTATGCTTATACACCAGAAACTAACACAGCATTGTAAATCAACTATACTACAATTAAAAATAATATTTGAATTAAATGAATTTAAATATGACCCTGGAAGTTCAAGTTCACGTTTGGGCTCAGAAAATTGTTAAAATGAAGACTGTTATTATTTGTCAAGTATTTGCACTCTCTGGCTGACTTCTAAATTCATTGATTGGCTACAGCACCCTAAGAAAGCAAACTAAAGTGCATCAGAATTTGGAGGCTAGCAGAGGATTTGGGAAAGAAAATATTGCCTGAGGATAGAGAGGAGAAGAGGAGAAAAAGGTGCAGTTTTCTTAATCTCCCAGGAGGCCACTGTCATTTCCTAGGCGTGGTTACTGCTGAGAGCTTGAGGGAAAAAGAGGCTCTGATTGGTGTCACTAGTCACTAGGGAGGAGAAACTAGGGAAAGAAAAAGTGCACAAGGAAGAGGAAACCCTGGCTATTGCAGGGACACGGGCCAACGGGAATGTCTCACTGTTGTCCGGGCACTTCTGTGAGATCCCAGGAGTATGCTACCCACCCCGCCCCCACACCTCTTTCCCTTCAGCAAACACCATTAAGCACCTACTGTATGCCAGGGAGTGCTAGGCACTCTGGGTATCACAGTGAATAAAGAACAGCTCTAATCTGTGTCAAAGTTCAATTCCAAGAACTGCTACACAGCATTCAGACATGTGGATTCTACTGCATCCCTAAGAAACCCCATCTTCCCAAGCAAAGCCCAGATTCCTATGGCACAGATTCTGTCACTGGGTTTTGTGCTCCTAGAAGAAAATGGTTTTTTCCTTACATTAAGCCTAGTGCATCTCACCTAACATGTGCTCACAGCCTACTGTGCATAAATAAATCAATAAATATTGATTTATTTATCAATAAATAAATTGATTTGCATTTGTGTGGTTATTTCAATGGAGAATCTTAAAATATTTTATAATTACAAAATATATCACACCAAGAGTCTATGATGATAAATACTATGATGTATATATATTTATTATGTGTATTATTTAAAGAATAATACTATAATAAACAATTAAAATGCAGCTCAACAAATAGAAGATTTCCAAGATTTGAAGCCCTCTATGCATTTCCCGAATGGCCTCCCAATTTCACTCCCACACGATAGTAACTAGTATCATTGCTTACAACCTTGGTGTCATATTAGACTCCAACTTCTCCTTTATTCTCAAATTCTACTGGCTACACTGTCTTGTCTTGGTGGTGGAAATGTACCCCCTCCCTCCAAAGGACACTTCCATGGCTGGCTCTGTTTTCAACTTCCATTATCTCTTCTAGATTATAATATTTGCTCTCTTCACCAGCTAAGTTTTTAATTCACATTTTGCTAATTACATGAACCTTCACTGTGGTTTTACTTTTGTAGAAGAACAGCCTGAGCAGTGCGATAACTTTGAGGTTTGTTTCAGCTCATTTCCCGGATGCTGATATTATACTGTCCTCTATCGGTACATACAGTGCACACAAAGGAACTGTGGCAATAGACCTCATGCTTCTTTCATTGATTTGTACAAATGAAAGCTGCTGGCAGTACGTCAACCATTATTATTGATCATCTCCTTGTACAGGGCACTGAGTGAGATGCTGAGGGGCATATAGAGATGTGTAAACCAGAACCATGTAGTCTAGAGTCAAGACAATCAATTCCATTGGTAACAATGGTGAGTACTTCAAATCTTTGTTATGTTTATGGGGACTCACAGACAGAATTGTTCATCATCTTTTGTCTCACTAGCCTTAACTGGACCCACTAATATATTACACACACCCACTTTATAAATCCACAAATATTCTCATTTTTTAATCCTAGTTCAAAAGGTATTTTGTTTTATCACATCCATAACCCTGAGTATAAAGAACAGACAGCAAAGTTCACTGGCCTTCAGAATGACTCTAAATGCTTCTTTAGACCTTTTTAAATCTATCACATGTTTCCAGGGACATTGACTTTACCGACTACTTAAGGGAAAGTTTTGAAATGCTTGCCCTCAAAAGGTATTGTCATCCCATACGCAAATGAAATGTGTAGTATCTCACTTTTCCATATTGAAACATACACTATGTTTCTGTGAAGCTGGAGTAAACAATTTTAATGGGCTGAGAGTGACTGGGTAATCTGGTTCCTTTGCATTACCGGGCAACTGAATGAGATGATTACTGTTTGGGAAGCCATCCTGGAGAGGGAAGGAATTCTGCGAATGTGCCTGGAACACAGGGCTGGTCCTGGTCCACCCCGAAGCAGGATCTGGCTTGTCTGATTTCTCAGAGTGTGCGGGAGCTCACACTTACGTCACGATTTAAAAATTAGTCCTTTGTATTTCTCATTATGCAGTCAAAGGAGAAACTGAGTCACCATTAATGGTGTGTCAACTAGGAAAAGAAGTGACAGTGTGTGAGAGATGGAGTCTAATCAGAGCAGTCAAAATTTTGGTGACCGTGGTTCACCCTTAGGGTCAGCAGCTGCTGCATCTTTCATCCAAACCACCTCAACTGATTGTCTGTCTCATTAGTTTCTTACCACGTTCAATGGAGTTACAAAAAACAAACAAAACATACCTAGCAAATGCTGTTGACTTGGAAACTCATTATTTCAGACTAATTGGCAATAAAAAAAGAAGAGATTTGGAGAACATGGTTTAATACTAAGAGAGTAAACTGTAATAGTCTCATTTGACATGGGACGTCCCCACATCACAGGAAACCCAAGTCCCAGACAAACTCAGATGGCTGTTTACTCTGGGAGGTGTAGATCAGGAACACGGGGTTGAATTGATAGATTTTTCCTCTTGAAATGAAAACAAAGTGCATCTTTACAAAAGGTAAAAACTAAATTCCTTAAATGAATTCATTGTTCATTCATCAGTTTTCTTAGTAAATCATCCAGAATGACTTCTCAAACATCTAATCCAGAACAAAGCTGTCAGAACACCTACAATAAAAGTGCCCAGTGAAAATGTGGTTTGAATGTTTGACAAGCATTTCATCATCAGAGAGGTGATGCAACTTCTGTGACTTATATCATGTACATGTGTTGAAAATTCCAGCATAAGTAGAGAATAACATAGTCAGTCATTTTTCCTCTCTTAAAAAAATTTTTGATGACTATTTTCTTGACTGATGACTAATAAATCAGTTACCCTTTCTGTCCACCTCATGACCTATCACCACATATATGAGTCAGGTTCTCTACAGAAGCAGAACCAATAAGATCTGTGCACCCAGAAAGAGATTTTAAGGACCTGGCTTTCCTGAATATGGAGACTGGCAAGTTCAAACTCTGCAGGATTGGCTGGCAGGCTGGAGACCCAGGGAAGAGCTGCAATTTGAGTCTGAAGGCAATCCGCTGGCAGAATTCCCTCTTCTCCTTGGGGAGTAGGCCTTCAACTGATTGGACATGGCCCACCCATCCACATTACAGAGGGTGATTGGCTTCACTTAAAGTCTACTGACTTAAATGTTAGCCTCTTCACAAAAATAGCTTCACTGAAACATCTAAAATAATACTTGACAAAATATCTGAGTACTGTGGTCTAGCCAAGCTAACACAGAAAATTAACCATCATATGACCCAGGGGCTTAACCTCTCAATAAGGGACACTTACCCAGGACTTGATGAACTATGGGTGAAAATGAGACATCCTGCCAGTTGAAACTCAAGCTACTTTTCCAGAAATTATACTCAATTCAGTATTAGCCAAAGATGAGTAGGAAATTCCTGCTTTAACTTGTTTAGTTTTATTATAACAAACAGGTAAATGATAATTTACATCATAAACTTGCACACTCTTTGAAAAAGAGTCTCATAAAATGAGACTTCAAGGAAAAGTTTACGTTCCCATGAGCCTCCTTGGGCTAGGTGCCCCGGGCTCTCCCAGAGACAATTCTGCTTAAATTTACATTTCTTTGCCATTAGATATAAAAGCTTAAGAAGAATTGCTTTGGAGCTTCACCTCGGTCATCAAAAGCTCTTGGTCACCTTGAGTAGGAAATTTCCATTGTCTGCCTCAGTGAAGCCAGACCACTTGGCATTCCTAGGCTAGAACAGTTTCCCCTGCCTTCAGCAAAGAAAATAGGGAGATGATTGGGCTCATTCATTCTTAACCGAGTAGGCAAAGGAGTTTACCAGGTCTGTGAGCACAGAGGCCTGAGTCCACAGTTGGCTCTGTACCCACCCCCTTCCTGACCACTGCAGACACAGAGATGGGAAGCAGAGTGGGTTGTACAGAGATCCATCACTGAGAAACAAGCTCAGGACAAGTGTACTCAGCAGGAGGAGTCTTTGAATTCACGTTTCCAATGAGAACGACAGCATACACATTCATTCACCCGACGCACATCTACGGAGCACTTACTGTATACTAGCAGCACCCTACCAGGTACATGGGTTCGGGTACAGGTTACGTTTGGTTCCTTCTCCCAGGAGGTTTGCTGGGATTCAAGCAGGCGAACAAGTGTGAGGGAGAAGCATCAGCTGGTGCCTCATCCTAAGTGTGTCTGTTACATGATTGAATTTGATCATCCATTTTGAGGCTTAGTGGAAAACCAATTGTAGAAAGCCTTTCATTTAAAATGAAAAAAACTCAATGACTTCCTCCTCCTAGAAATTTAGAGGGGAAAACCCCTATTATCTAATAAATTATCTGCATTAAAAATGCATTAGTCATCAATCTTCATACCATCTGGTGACAGCTACATTGCTTATTTAAAAACAACACAGTCCCCTTCCTTGGAGCATGCTTTTTATGGTTCTTCTAAAAGAAACTCATTAAACTCAGCTATAGAAGAAGGTAAACTGCTTTACAGTAAATTAGAATGTTATAAATAAGAGAATGCTTTGCATATTTTAGCTGCCATTTTAATTTAAGGTGGAATGCATTGCTGCCCAATATGTCTATTGCAAAAACCTAAAGAACATAGTCCTTGTAGTTGATGGTAAACGCTAGAGAGAAGACCAGCCCCAGCGTTTATTTTTCCTATGCATCCAACTCAGCGACAGAGGATCCTAAGGTGCCCCGTGAACTGCCCACAAAGATGACATTTTCCTCCTTCCTTTGAAGGTCAGTGAGCCCGCTGTCATGGTGTCCACATTACTCATCGTTCGAGGGGCAGGTGCTTCAGAAGGCACGTTGGCTCCTGTAATAAATACTGATATGTGGCATTTTACTCTTGAGCGCCTGTTTCCATGGGTCAGTCCAGAGTTTCAGGAAATTCAAAAAATATTGTTGAAAACTGATTAGTTATGGATTTGTGTGTTTCAAATTTCTGCATTTGGTGCTGAAGAGTCATTATTTACAAAACAGAAGAAGCTAAAGCCCCACAAATGATTTGTTACTCCTTCTAGAAGACAGTTCACTCTGTCTCCATGCCCTGAGGGATCAAGTAGAAAGACTTGTCTGTAAACAGAGACCTATCACAGGACGTCACAGAATCCGTGGAATACAAACATTTCCTTGGCAAGAACTTCAGGAAAAGCAGGCACAGTCCCTAAATCAAGAAGACACACCACCCACACAGCGGGGAGCATCTCACTCCTCACCCAGACTCGCCTGATTCAGAGCCACTCACTGCCATTGCCACTGCCACTGCCATCTGTGGTTTAGTGCCTTTCATCAGCATCCCCTGCGCTCTTAAATACATTCACACATAAACTGAAAGGAAGTGATCAAGACACTGTTGGGGTGTGTGTGTGTGTGTGTGTGTGTGTGTGTAGTCCTAAGCCTGGTACCAAAAGGAACGTCCCTGAAGTTATGAAGTTTGTCCATATTTGTGACGAGGGATCTGCCTTGGGCACATCTCCAGGAGCACGAGTGTGCAACAGAATTGGGGAAAGAGGGTATCAGAATGTTTTCAGATGCAGAATTCTACCTGATCAATCAAAAGTAGCTCAAACAACAAAGACATTCATCTCATAAAGCAAGACCAGAAGAAGTGTGAGTCCCAGATTGGTGCGCCAGTTCAATGACAGAGTCCAAGGCTTCATTCATTCTTCTGCTCTGTCCTAAACGATGCCGGAACATCCACCCTTGGGACTGCAAGAGGGCTGCTGCAGACCCAGGCATCACCTACAGCCATGACCACGTCCAGTGAAAAATATTGGTACTTCCTCCTGTGACTCTCTTCTTATTAGGAAGTCAAACTTTTCTTAAGATCCTTCACACATACATGCAGCATCTTGTCCTCGTATGTCCCTTTTGCTAGCTCCAAGAGACTCTTAAAGAAAAGGTAGGAGCATATCTGGCATGTGTATGCCATGGTGGGAAGATGGATCTGCCGGGAAACAAGAAGCCTTGGGGCAGAGCCAGGGATTGAATGGCTGTTTAGTAAACAGCCAACACTGGCTCTCCCCAGGGATTGGGACTGGAAGAGAAGAATGAAAGAATGTTTCTTGCCTGAAACCTGAATGGCCTCTCTGGTATTCATTTTGGAAATTACTGTCTCCACATATCTAGACATACCTCTGAGACAAAGGTCCAGGTACATCACCCTTTTTGGTCACTACTTAAGGACATCAAAGGCATTTTGCATCTTCCTAGGGACCAGGAAAAACCTTGGAAGGCATTTTGTTCTTAAGCGCATACACCAAAGTGAAATTTTGTGTAATGGTGGGTAGAGTCCGCCAAGCACACTGAGTCAACTCTGGGGCTCACCTGGGTTTCCACTGAGGGTAGTGGAACTGAAAGAAAGTGAACAAAGGCACCATTAGAGAAATTAATTTACCCTAGTGCTGGTGAAGCCTGCAACTTTGTGGGTAAGGAGAATTAACAAGGAACACCAGCAAGTAATGGCTGAAGCAGGGGCTTAGAAGTCAGAATCTGGGCTTGAGTCCAAATTGAGTCCACGGATCATGGTACCACCTTGGACAAAGCACTAGGGTCAGTGTGGGGTCGCCAGGACATTGTTTAAACAGTGTGTGGCATGTTCTGAGTCAGCAGCAAGAGGAAATAAGTATTATCCACACACAGGGCACTGGCAGATTCAGGCTGCACAGAAGTTAGATCTCTAACACTCACTGACACCCGTGACTAGGGGAAGACACTGCAGTGGCTGGCAAGTCTACAAACTTCCATGGCAATGCTACTTCTGTGGAGAGGAGAAGGGGATCTCCTGGACCCCACTAGCCCTCCTCTCTGCCCCTCTTAGTCCTTCTCCCTCCCTTTCCCTCAGCCCTTATGTTTCTGGTTCTTTCATGGGGTCATGCGCTGCTCAAGCTTGTTCCTTCAACCTGTGTTCTATGCCCTGATTCTTCTCTAATCTTTGCACTTCATTAAAACTTACCTCCCTTGCATACTGTTACTTCCAGGACTGACAGTTCACCTAAATACTGTCCAGCTAAGATGCTAGCTGATTCAGGGTCAAGAAGTTCCCCTCTTCCCCTCCCATCTCCCAGTTGGTACTCTCAGTTTACAGGGGGGTTCTATGTTTACTTGCAGGAAATTCAAACATGGGAAGATTTCTACTGTCCTGAAATCTTCATTCTGTTCTGTCTGCAGCTCAGGCAAGAGTTCTCATGGGAAAATATCATTCTTTTGCTTTAGAGGCAATATAGCCAGAGTGGATAGCAACGCAGGCTCCAAGGTCAGGGCGTCTGGGTTCATATCCTGGTTGTACACTTGCTAATTGTGTGAAGTTGGGCAAGTTAATTAACATCTCTGCGCCCAAATGTTCACACAAGATGGAAATAGAGAAAGAGATAGAAAGAATGGGAAAAAAAGATTACAGTAATTAATTGGATTGCTGCAAGAATTTGTGTATTATAGACTGAATGTTTGTGTCTCTCCTCCCCCCCAATTCATATGGTAAAGTCCCAGCCCGCAATGTGATGGCTTCTGGAGGCGGGGTCTTGGGGTAGTGATTAGGTTTAGATGAGGTCACCAGGATGAGACTCCAGTGGTGGGATTACTGTCCTTCTAAGAAGGGGAAGAGAGACCAGAGTTCTGTCTCTCTCTCTCTCTCCCTTCCTCCCCTTGATGTAAGAACACAGCAGGAGACAGCCATCTTCAAGACAGGGAGAGAGTCCTCACCAGAACCCAACCCCTCTGGCACTTTGATCTTGGAGCTTCTAGCTCCCAGAATTGAGAAATAAGTGTCTGCTGTTGAAGGTGCCTAGTCTACAGTACTTTGTTACGGCAGTGTGAGATAAGACAATGAGTTAATGCAGGGAAACAGAACAGAATGAAAGGCATTGAGGTATGGACGGCACTCACAGGCATCGGTCAGATGCTAACTTTCTTGGTAATAATAGGAAGGATGAGGTTTGCCGATTTAATTTTTTTAAATATTGCATCTAAATCTTATTTATCTTGATTACTGAGTTTGTCGACACCCCCTTAAATTTGGTGCCCAAGGTAAGAGCCTTATTTATCTTACCTACTTCACTGAATATTGGTAAATGCTCAGTGACAGTTGTTATTCGTGAAGTTTAAAGATAGCTATGTATTCTTTAAAGATATTTTTATGACAAAGTTTGTTGAGGGTTATTTTCTCAGTGGTCCAGTGAAGAAATCCATTTACAGATCCCCATCCTGGTGTTTCTGGGTCACTCACATTGTAAATGAGAGTCAGTCAGAATGGGATGACAGTAGCACAAGTTTGCCACAACATGACCCAGAGAGATGTGTGACCTGTGGGAATGGAGCCAGCCTAGGTTCAGATGGCAGAGGTTTGGCCAATTTATCTGCCTCCATCCAAATCCTCGTTGTAAACACAGAGCAAATTTGTTTTGTTTTGTTTTGTTTCCTCTGAGTCCCATTTGCCTCATTAGGCTGACCCCTTGCCTTATCTGAGCTGGAAACTACAAAAAAGACTCTCCCTTCATGTTACAGCCCAGCCCCCACAATGGATGTCACTTCTGAATATGATGGGCATCGTGACATACATCACCAGAAATATTTCTCCATATGATCCCCCTTGATTACCGCACCCCCTTTCTTTCAGTAAGTTGAAACCACTTTCTAATACCCACCTATCTTTACAACAGCCCCATGTATCAGACAAGAAGAGACAGTACTTCTTCTCTGTGCAAAGCAAGTTTACACCTCATCTGCTCCATGCGTAATGAGATGGTTCAAGCTAATCACTGAGACCACAATCTTGGTCTTCTGTTCACTAACCCCCCAAGCCCATCTTTCTCTCCTCACTGGTGCTCTTGCCTCCAGGGTTTGGATATCTAGAGTTCAGTTGGATCATTGGCAAAAAGGATCAAACACTTTTAACTGGGAATCCCATTCGCAGTGGGTAAAGCTCTTCGGAGCACATTTGCATCAAAGGGAATCTTGATATTATAATCACGGCACCACCGTGATAATCATTGTGACTGTTGATCAAGAAAGAAGGAAAGGAAAGAGCAGAGGTATTGGACATTTGCTGGAGGCCAGACTCCAGAAACAGTGGGCATCTTTGTCCATGATGTCTACATGGACAGCCCAGAACAGGTCACTAGCACAAGTAGCCAGCACTGACCTCCTGTGAACAAAAAAGAACCACCATGGAATTCTGGCTCTGCCCTAGGATTCAGGAAGTAGAATCATGGTCGAAGATGTACCCCTAAAAAGGAGTGTGACATTCAGGAACTCACACTGCTGGGGTCTTGTCTGTTGAATTACAATGTGAGGGGTTTAGACTGGACAAGTGGTTTTCTACATGGTCCCTCTGACACACAGAAGTGCAATAAGGTAACTGGGAGCAGCATGGGGAACCCCAGCCCAGGGGCTCAGGAGCTTCAAGTTCAGGCCCGAGCAGTTCCCTTTCGGTCTGAGTGATGTGTTAGGACATCACCTAAGGTTTTGTCTGGATAAAGAGCTCTGGGTTGATAATTAGGCAAACAAAACAAAAAATGGCAGAGTGGATGGTCTCAAGGCTTTCTTTCAATGTCATTAGTCAATAATGTAATAAAAAGTTAGTGATATATTTTATAAACGAACCCTCTGTCCCTGCCCTCCGGCAAAGACCTCAGAAACACAGCATCCTTGAAGAACTAGGGTTTATTACTCGTACACAGGAGGGAGGACACTGACCAGGAGGAGCCGTGGGCACCACAGTGACAGGGCCGTAGGGGCTTTGCTTGGGTGATTGGCAGAAAGGGGTGGGGGGGATGGGTAAGAGGAGGGAAGAACGTTCTAAGGAAGCAGGGGTTTGGTCTGGACTGCGTGCTGTCAGAACGTGGGGGAGTCTATGGTGGGATATTCAAAGCTTACCTACAGGGAGGGCTGATGGAGAAAGGACAGCTTGTCTCTGGTCCAGGAGGCGCTCACTCATCTCAGCTGAGGGGGAGGAGGCTGGTGTTTCCTGGGTGCACAGAGGCCTTGTTGGTGTCACATCCGTGGTCTCAGGTGACCTTGTCCGACACTGGGGTGTCCTGTGAGGCTGTTTACATGAGCAGAACCAGGGCCCAGCATGAGCGTCAGGCCAGCTCCCAGACGTTAGGGGACGCTTTTTGTTTTCTTACCTCGCTTCAAAAGATGCGTTTTAACTTAGAGAGAAATACTTAAATCAGCACCTACCCCCTCAGAGTTCCTCAACGCAGTCAGATGCTTTTGTGAATGCGCTGAATAAACACTCCTCATGGCGTCTTGCCCGCCCCGCCCTCCCCACCCAGAGACACCGAGTGATGCTGACATGTGTCTGCCCTGGGTTCACATCCCTGAGATATTCTAGGAGATCCCAAAGAATAAACACAGAACAAAGGAGGAGAAGGATCACGAGATGCAGACACGTGTGGAATTTTTCATTAACGTTGCTCATTGCGTCAAAAAGCCAGATGAATGAATGCAGCCTGTTTCTCCATCAGGTGATGACCAACAGGTGGGTACTTTACCATTAAGGTGAACTCCTTTTGCGGAGAAATAATTTGGAAGGTATGCGTGCCCCTGGAAGAAAATGGAACTGAAATAAAAATGCTCAATAGACAATTATTTGGGGGTAAAATGGAGAAGAAGTCATAAAGATAAATTATATTCAAGCTGTTAGTTTATATGTGTAAAAATTATTGAATTAAATAACTAAATAAAGTAAATAAATCACTTTCACATACTTACATAAACATACATGCTTTGTTTCCTTCCTTTTTTTTTTTTTAAATTATCTATAATTTCCTTGTGGGGGTAGGTTTATTTAGTAAACTAAGTCATAAGAAAAAGGCATTTCAAACATTTTAAGTTCCTGGTCTAGATTGTCCTCATCCTTAGTCACTCCTGGCAGGATGATATTATTTAAGATGAGAATGACAATGGTTCATTCAGAGGAAGGAATCCTGGCTAAGGAATCAAAGACCCTTTTCCAGAACCACAACTGACTAGGAGTAAGATCTAGGGCAGAGCATTTAGCCTCTGTGGGATTCCAGTTTCCTTTGTTACCTAATGGAAGATGTGGATGAGAGATTCTTTAAGTCTCTTCTAGTGCAAATGTGCGATGATCACGTGACCCACATCCTCTCTGCGACTGAAATAGGTGCCTTCCGCTGTGGTGGGCTGACGCCCAGACGTGAGGTCTACAATTTGGGCTCCAAAGTATGTATACTGAGCATTTGTTGGTTTTGGCTTTTCAGAGTCTGTATTAGTCAGGGTTCTTCAGAGAAGCAGAAGCAATTATATATAGAAGATTTATCACGGGAATTGGCTCACACAGTTCTGGAAGGCGAAAGTCCCACAGTCTGCCATCGGGAGAACCAGGGTAGCCAGTGGTATAACTCAGGCTGAGGCTGGAGACCTGAGAGCCAGAAGGCTGCCCCTCTCAGCTCAGGAAGAGTGAGGAAGTTTGCCTTTCACTTTTTTGTTTTTTTCCAGCCCTGGGCAGTGGGATGATGCCCGCCCACACTGGTGAGGGCAGGTCTTCTTGAGTCCGTCTGCTGATTCAAATGCTCCTCTCTTCGGGACACACCCTTACAGATACACCCAGAAATAATGTTTTACCAGCTCTCTGGGCATCCCTCCACCTAGTCAAGTCGCCATATAAAATTAACCATCACAGCATATATCACACCATGTTGATCATCTCTGTTGAAAACCCCAGTTTTATTTGAGGATTCCCACATACACATGCCTTTAGCAGTCCAGGTGGTTTGGATGAGCGCCTCCTTCCCCTGCAGACCAATCAGAATAATTCCATCCTTTGGGCTACCACATTCGATTGGTCAATACGAGTACCTAACTCAAGTTTGCTCAGTCAAAGTGAATCTTCCAGCTTGAGAGGAGGACTGGGAAGACAACTTCAACCAGGGAGGCTAGGAGTCTGATCAAGTTTTAGAGCTAATTACCAATCTCTGAGAAATCTGAGGGAGAAAGGGACATACTAAGTACTTTGGGGATATAGTTAGCAACTGTGGCCTCTGTAGGAAAAATGATCTACTTTCCCCAACAGAAGAAAACAGAACAGAGAAAGAGAGAGAGGGGAGAGAAAGAGAAAGAAGCTATAGATATAAAGAGATCTAAAAAACCTACTAACCAATCACAATGTGTGGAACTAATTTGAATAATGATTCAAATATATAAAATAATCAAGGAAATGTGAACCAGTAGGATATGTGACAATATTAAAGAATTATTGTTAAAAATTGTAGAGGTTACAATGATATGGCAGGTATATTTTAAGGGAGTCTTTGTCCTTTAAAAATTCATACGGAAACATCTGCAGGTGAAATAACACCTGGGACTTGCTTCAGGATAACTTGGGATGAGGAGGGAATAGACGAAACGGCTTTTCTGGGTGTGGGTAACTGTTGAAGCAGATGATGGGAAACCACGGTTCACTAGCTCATGCTCCCTAGTTTTAGATCTACTTGAAAATTTGAATAAAACAATTTTTAGATAAAAGCACATACATTTTTAAATACAAAAATTTCACTTTTGAGAAATGATACAAATTATAGACAAAGATGTTTATCTTAAGATTATTGGTAAGAGAAAAAAACTAAATGTTGAACCACAAGTTAAGTAGATTATAGTAATTCCTTAAATATAATGATAGGCACCCTTCAGTTATGTCTAGGAATAGCTTTTAAAGACATGAGAATATACTTATATAATATTAACTAAAATCTATAACAAGATTATATTATCTCAAATAAGTGAAATATATATCACATAAAAGATTGGATTTATTTCTGAATAAGTTTATTACCCTGTTACTATCAAGGGGCATATGACATTGTGGTCTAGAGGGCAGGTTCCAGAGGGAGTTGGAGCCTCAGCTCAGCCACACACTAGCTGTGACTGTGGGCAAATCACTTTACGTCCATGTTCTAATCTTTTAAAAGGGTATAATAGTGGGACCTATCCCATAGGTTGAAAGAATTAACCAAATTGATTTACTTAAAACACCTGCAACAATGCTGCTGCCTAGGATGTCATTTGCAAATGCTGGCTGTTACTACCATTCACACGGAGTGCGAAACGCATGCTGATACTGGTTGCCTGAAAATTGACACTTTATATGGATTGTACTTCTATTTTTCCAAAGCACCGTTGCCACGTTATTCTATCTTATTCTTGTAACAACACAATAGGATAAGAAGTCAAAGAATAACTATTTACGAAATGAAGACTACAGCTCAGTTGCAGAGAGTAAAATGAACTTTCCCGAGGTGCCCCTCCCCTCCCCCCTCCCTCCCCCCCCTCCCTCCCCCCTCCCCCCTCCCCCCTCCTCCCTCCCCCCTCCCCCCCCTCCCCCCTCTCCTCCCCCCTCCCTCCCCTCCCTTACTCCCCTTCCTACTCCCCTTTCCCAGATCTGCTAGTGGTCCTGTCATTGCCCTAGGTCTCCTGACTTCCCCTCTGCCAAGATGACTTTCCATGAGCAATAAAGATCCTTATGTGGCTGACTGCTAGCTGCTGTCCATCAGGCGCAGACATTATTTTTAATCCCTATGCTCTGGAAGAAAGTAGTTCCAAATTCCATGGCTGGAGCGATGAGGCCCCGCCCCGCTGAGCACTGCAGAGTCAGAGCAGGGTGAGCGCGCCTGGAGCCTCCGATAACTGATGGCGCCCTGCTCCCGCTCAGTTTCATTTGTGCGGCCCAAGTTAGCCCCGCCTGGGAACCTGCAGGAGGATGGGGTCCTGACAGCCCATCCTGGTTCTGAGAAGCTTAAATCTGCATCTCCCGATTAACGTTCTATTTGTATGCAAATGAGTCCTGCCTTGGTGGCTTGTGGATAAATGGACACTGCATATTGGAGCTTTTCTGAATACAGAGTTGTGGGATGGAAGGACAGGAAGTGACCTTATAGAATAAGAAGTCATGTTTCTTCATTTTAAAGACAGGAAGCTAGGGTTCAGAGTGGCCAAGTGGACCCCCCAGGGGCATGTTGCTGGTGAGCTGAGCGCAGCTGTCTGAATATGGGGACCCCCACAGGCCATATTTCTATCTCTACCCTCGAGCCCCAGATGAGCTGGAGAAAACAATTATTTTTACAGATTAACATCCATCTATCAGTTACTCTGTGTGTCTGTGTGTGTGTGAGAGAAAGAGAGAGGTAGGGAGTGTCTCTGTGGGTTGGGGCCAGAAGTGGGAGGAGGTTATCCCCAAATCATTGGCTTCCAAACTGTGGGACTTACCTCCCTAAAGCAGAGATTGTGCTCAGTTAATAATAAGTTTAGTCCTTCAATAAATTTCTATTTTTTAAATAAAAGGTATTTTTACTTTTTAAAATAAATGGAGATGGTTAAATTATTGCCCATTTTTATCTGATGAACAGTCTCATTCAACTCATACTGTTGCATTAATTAAACAAGGAGGCCGTTACACAGAGGGGGCTCTAATGCCATGGTTCCAATTTCCTCTGTAAGCAAATCAAAATCTAAGCCCATAAATGCCTCAAGCTGCAAAATCAAAACCTATGGGCAACCAGTCACAACCAGCCAAATAAGCTTTAAACTACAGCCGACCAATAATCTCCTCACTTTGTTTCTGCTTTTCTGTCTAAACGTGTCTCTCTCCAGCGCCTGCCAGTGGAACCTCTTCCAGTTTGATGTTGTCTGATTCAAATAGGTTTTTGCTCAAATTAACTCTTGAGATTTGTAATATGCCTCCACTTATTTAACAATATTAAAAGTACAAATAACTATCAAGTGATTGCCCAATAAATATTTTAATGTAAAGGGAGAGGGAATCTTCCAATAAAAAAGATGGTTTTCTTATCACATTTTAAAAAATGGGGTAGGGGGACACAAGAAAACTCTGGGAGGTGTTGGCTACGTCTGTTATCTCAACCATGGTGATGGAATCACGGGTGTTCGCAGATGTACAAACTCATCAAATTGTCCACATTAAATGTGTGCAGTTCTTTGTTTATCAGTTGTACCTCCATAAAGCTGTTTTAAAAAGGATGCGGAGAGCAATTAGAAGTCAAAAGGAAATGATGAAAGAGGGACCAAAACAGTCATTTAAAGATGAAAAGAAAGGGAGTACGAATAGAGATTGCTTAATAAAAATGTAAATCATTATCATTGACATCCAAGCAAAATAATAATAATAAAAATAATGTCGTGTTCATCAACCCCACCTACCCCAGCACAACTAGAAAATGCCTGGGAGCAAATTCTCAGCCCCAGACAGGAGCACAGAGAGGATAAAACTTCCCCCAATTCTCCCCTATCAGAGAAAGAGTCAGACGGCATTCCTCCTACTGAAGGACAGTAACGCCACCCAGCCCCGCAGAGAAACCCTCACTGTCGGGGTGTATGTAGTTCTTCGGAGCAGTAAGTGCCTTTCTGAGGCATAGCTGGTAAATATCGGCCTATTTCTGGCAGAAACTACTTAGGGGGATGAGAATATTTATAAACGCCCGTCTTTACCTTGGCCAAGCTCAGGAGTCATCTTGGGGCCGATGGCAACACACTCAGGAGTGAAATTCTAATGCGACTCATGGCCTTTAGGTGCAAGATGGGCAGAAAGCCCCGAGAGCTGTCAGGGGGTGTAGAGGATGTCCCAGACGATCCACGGTTGTCCACAGGGGCTTAGTAGCTGCCAGGCTGATTCACACAGGCAACTGGCAGGACTGGGTCCCCTGTGGGCTCCCAGGCCCGGATGCTGACACACTTGGGAGCTTTCGAATTTCTCTTGTACTAGAATGAGGAGAGGCAAGTAGCTTTTGCAGAGGCAAGAGGTAAGGATGGGATGGGGATGACCTGGAAGCCTCCTCCCACATCTGCCCATCACCCTCCCCATCCCGGCCAGACAAGATTTGAGCCCCGAGAAGGGAGTCCTAGGTCCCACATGAGGTAACCATGTTCAAGGACGAGGGATCCTTAACTGGAAGGCCCCATTCTATTTATATACATGATCTCATTTAATGTGCAAACAATCCTTGAGGGAGGTACCATTATTATCCATATTTTACAGATATGGAAACCCAGTCACAGAGAGGGTAAGTAGTTGCCTCAAAGACACGCAGAAAGAGGTGGAGCCAAGATTCTAACAGAGATAAACAAACTTAACCACTGAGCCATATGGCCTCAAGGACCCAGGCAAGGATGCTTTGGGGGCCTGGCTGACATGAGACAACCTGCTCCAGTCTTCCCAGGAACCCAGGTACCCTTGACCAGGAGGGTGGAGCTGACAGGGTCAGCCAGAAGGTGCTGCCCACCTGGACACACCTGGACTCACCCAGGGTCCAGGAGGTCCAGGGTCTGCTATGGAGATACAGGTGTTGGTGTCCAGGGGACTCGGTTCTCAGCTCTTGAAGGAAATGGTCACAAAGAAGAGAGAGAGGGACCCGTACCTCCGGCCCATACCTCATCCTACCCTATCTTTTGTGGGTTAAGGCGACTGTCCTGAGAGCCACCCCCACCACCACAGCATAATGTGGGGGAATTAAGCTGTTACTATAAACTGAGTCAACTACAGCACCTCAGAAACATACTTGGAATAACCACCAATTTCACTGAGCCCCCAAGACTTAGAAACGCCCGCCAGGCTCACCGCTGGAGAGGGAAACACACTTGCCGGGATGGGGGCTGGGAATGTGACATGCAGGTTGCATTGACTGGTAAAAAGGAGAAGCAGCACCAGGTCGCATTTGCTTCCTGGGAGCCTGGGTCCCCCATCAGGTGTGTTGAATGTGCCTAATTGGCGCCACCAGTAGACCATGGGGTCCCTTGTGACAGAGGCAGCTGCTGGAGGCACCAGGGGAGAGCCAGCCCCGCCCTCCCTGGAGACCCAGGTGACACTGCCATCCAAATCTTGCTTCAAGGAGGAGACGCCGGCTCCCCCTCCGCAGGCTTCCTTGAGTCCACAGAGAAAACAGGAGCATTATTATTCCTCAGTCATCCTACGAGCTGTTGAGCCTTGAAAGCTCCAACAGAGGCGGCTGCTGGAGCGTGGCTGCGGGGCGGCCCACGTTTAATTGCTTCCCAGGCGGATGCCGCTTTATGGGGCCTTTGCTCTGTATTTAACGCCACGGCCGGTGATGGACGTTCGCTGCTGGAAAGCGCGCCGGTCCTCTGCACACAGCTTTCTCACTGATGGGGGAAGACGTCCTCTCTCTGCTCAGTTGTATCTGGCCTTTTCCAGCCCAGCGGTAATTAATGTTTGTTCTCATCCAATGGGCAGAGTCTAAGAAATGCAGCTCTCATTAGCTCCCTCTCAATTAAGAAAAACGGTCCTCTGCCCACTGGACTCAGATGCTGCTACCAGGCTGGAGCTGTTTGAATTACACAGCTGGGAGGGTGGGGAGGCCATCCTAGCCGTGTCTGCTGCTCCAGGCCCGGCCCCAACAATGCCCAGACTCCTCCAGTCTCCTCCAGTTCCCCCACCCACCCACTCCACACCCAGGCTCACCACCTAGGGAACCAGAAGGAGGATAATCACTAACATGTGCTGGGAGCTTACTATGCAGCAGGCGCTGTCCTAACAATGCACATGGACCAGCTCTTTAAGGATGAAGATGGATGAGCTTGTAAATGATGCGGGTGACTTAGCTCAGTGGGCGTGGTCCCATACCTATGACGCTGGGGCCACAAGAACTCAAGACATGAACAAGAACCCCTGTTCAAGTTCTGCTCCTGACACACATGAGCTGTGTGACCCTTGAGCAAGTCACCATGAGGAGACCTACACTTTTATATTTGATCAGAGCCCAAATTTCATAACGTGAAGGTCTGGAGTTGCTGTCTCCACAGGCGAGTTCCCTTCACTGTGTTCCCTTCCTCAGGCTACACCCAGGCAGCCGACTCCCGAACGCTGGTGACTGGTGTCCAGGAGCGTGAGGAGGAGGAGAGAAGGGATCAGCCAAAATCCAGCCCCTCCCTTGGAAATGATGCCTTTGATGTTATGTTTGTGCGTCTGTAGTTGGAGCTGAAAAGAACCAGTTGTAGGTGTGTTAACTGGCAGGGTCTCTATGGAGGGCAACTTGCTAATTTGTCAACAGTTCAAATGCACATCTGCTTAGACGTAGCCATTCTGCTCCTAGAGATTTACGCCAAAACAGGGGGAGAGGTTGGATGTGTGTACCAGGATCTTTATGGCCGCGTTGTCTGCACCAGCCCAGGCCTGCAAACAATGCAGATGGGGGCTGACTAGATGAATTATGGTACATTTGGACACTGGAATCGTACGTAACTATAAAAATAGGCAGCTTTAACTAACAAATTCAAGTGGAATAATCTCCAAGATATTTTGTTCACTGGAAAAAAGCAAGGTGTTCTCGCCGGCATAGCGTTCAGAGTCCCTACACTCATTTGCTCACATGTGCACAGTCTTCCCACAAGGACGTGACACCGGGTGTCAGCTGCCGTCGCTGGGGAGGGGCCTGAGGGGGCTGGGGGTCAGGAGACAGGGACGCTCATTTTCACTGCATACCATTTTGCATCTTGAATTTGTGCCATAGGAGTGAAGTAGGTGGGCCTCGTGCAGTCAGTTGAAGGTCCTGAGAGAAAAAAATTGAGCTTCCCCCTACAAAAGAAGAGAGAACTCTGTCTCAGTACTACCTTCAGGTTTGTGTTGAGACTGCAACATCAGCTCCCCTGGGTCTCAGGCTGCCGCCTGCCCTGAGGACGTCAGACTCGCTGGCCTCCACAACTGCATGTCCCAATTCCTTAACATAATAAGAGAGAGAGACCCAGAGAGGGAAGCATGGGTTCTGTTTCTCTGGAGAACCCTGACCGGTGCAGTCCTGGGGACGCTCCTGTCACCACATGTCACAGCACACATCCCCCCTGGTGCTGCCAGGGCTGGTCCCTTATTTACAGGTGTGCTGTGTCCAGTGCAGCCAGCCAGGCTGTAAGGTCTCTGTGAGCAGGCGCTGTATCTCCATCTTCAGTGTGTTTCTAACTCTGAATGCAGAGAGCCTGCACCAGGAACAAGTGCTCACTCAAGGGGTGTTGCTGAACCAGAAACAGGCTCACGGATGCAGAAAACAAGCTGTAGTTACCAGGGGGTGAAGCAGTGGGAGGGATACATTAGGTGTTTGGGGTTAAAAGATACACATCACTGGATATAAAATAGGTAAACAACAAGGACCTAGCACTGTACAGCACAGGGAACTATATTTCATTTCTTGTAATGAGGTGTAATGGAAAAGAATCTGAAAAAAAAATTTATGTATGTATGTGTATAACTGAATCACTTTGCTGTATGCCTGAAACTAAGATTGTAAATCGACTACACTTCAATAAAAAATAAGATTAAAAAAAACATGTGTTGTGGAAGGAGCTAGGGCTTTTAGTGACAGTGGTCTAGATGCTAAATACTTGGGTTTGGCTCATCTACAGATCAGCTTCCAAATCAGCTGATCGGTGGGAGGAACATAAAGGAAAAGGAAAGAGAAAAGGCAGACCTTCCCAGTTATTAGCAATTACCAGACACTTTATTTTACATGTTTCTTCTTATACAGCCTTCTGAAGACCTGTCAAAGGCAGTTCACTGTTCAGAATCAACTGATCAGACCACGGTATGGTAGTCAAGTTTCCCCAATGTCAGACTTAAGCCTACACTGATTCAAAATTAAAATCAAGACTTCTCTTTTGAAATAAGATGTACTTAAATAGAAAAAAAAATAAAGAAAAATGTTACCTCTGATTATCACCTTCCTTTAAATCCCATGTGTCTGAAGAATTTCATTGTCCATTTTAAAGGAAGAATTATGACCCTTGACTCCAAGACCAAAATATCATTCCTGAAAAGCAGATCGAATCCTGGATCAGAAACCTCTGCAGATAGATACCTTCCACTAAAGTTTTTATCATTTGCCATCATTTTAAAGGATTATAGATGAATTCATCCTTGACAATCACTCTGAATCAATCTGAATCCCTGGGTTAATAAAGAACCAACTGGTTTAGTTTTCTGATCAATAAGACTGTTTTCAATGTGCACCAGCACCAACAATCCTGTCCCATAGGAAAACTGATTTATAAGCATGTCAAAGGGAGATTTTATTTTGCTTCCTGTTTTTGCTGCCCTGCTGTCAGCTGTCGGTCCAGAACCTAGAGGTTCTCCCCCGGGAACGAGGAGGCAGAAGAGCATGAGCCGCCAGAGGTCATCCTTGAAAGCAGGACACACTCCGCTTTGACCTGGTCCCTTGAAATCAATACGATATAATATAGAGAAAGGAAGCAGATGGCAGAGTGTAGGCACATCAGTGTTTTTCTTTATTACAGAGTTTGCATTAAATTCTATTAAAGGACAAGTGGATTAAATTGACCATGAAAGATACAAATAGAGTATGCGATAAATCATATCCCAAATGAATTTTCATCAACACTATGGGATTTGTGGTGTGGGCTTATTTTTTATAAATGAAGTCATCTTACTTCTTTCCCTTCCAGCTTGTGTGGAAAAGTACAGTGTGAAGCAGAAAGAAGAGACTGCACGACCTGTAGTCCCACCGTCCAAGACACCACTATGGACATGTGAGCATATTTGATTACAATAATTTCTCCATGTGGTTTTTATATAATTGTGAATCCTACTTTTTCCACCTAACACTATAAGAACATAATTCTATATGTTATTGTAACTTCTTCTTCCTTACAAGAAGTCTTATCATCCTCATGATGACAGATAAAGCCCTTTCTAGGTCCCAGAGCAGGGAAGCAATAGAGCTTGCATTCTAATCCTGGCCTACCACCTCTAAAGCCACTTTGCATTCAGTCAAACCACCTTAAAGACAGTTATCCCTTTTGACCCTGTAAATCTCCTTTTGAGAATCTATATGGAATATGAAATGTACAAGATGAGCATGGGAAATCTTAAAATGCAGAAAAGCAAGAAACTATCAAAGACTAAATAGCTCATGCCCAAAGGAAGCCAACTTGAAAGAGTTCCCGTTAGTCGGAATGGCGCAGCATGACTATCAAAAAGAATAATAATCACACTCAATGAATATATTCTACATATCAAGCTCATGAGTTCCAAATAATGCTTTTTTAAAAACTGACTTGTTGCCTTTTGATGTTATATGGTCACTAAGTCATTACTCTGAAATTTGATAAATATATGGAAAGAATAAAGAATTTATCCTGCCTTTCCTACACAAATTCGATTTCGGGGAAGCCAAAAAATTGATGAGAAAAAATTATTCTTTAGAGAAGATTAATGGCTAAGTAATGCAGAAAGAATGGCAATAAAAGACATTCTATTTTCTAATGAAACACTGGATCTAAGCAACGGTTGCCAGTGAATCCTAAAATTATAGGTGAAATATTCATAAGAAACTTAAGAGAGCATTCTGGCATCATCTGGAATGATTAGTGACATTATTAAAAGTGGGGCAACCAGACTTCAAGCTCTTGATATGATTCAACAGGAAACATACAGCATAAGAAATATCATGACCTAAAAACATTTTGGAACTTTAATCAAATCAAGCCTCAGCTCTAACTACTAGTTTATAGGAATTACAGAGAATAGCGGAACGAGATAAAAACATCACAGGAAAACAATCACGCAATTCTAGAATATGGATACAATTCTATCAAGGATAAATAATCTGATTTCTCCAACCAATCCAGTGGTATGAGAGGGGAGGATCATGTACACTAAATTCTTTAAGAGACATGGCAACTGTACAGTTTATAAACCTTATTGATCCTTATTATCTCAATAGACTAAAAGAAGAATTCGAGACAACTGGGGACATTTGAATATAGATGAGGTGTTAGAATACTGAAGATACTATTGTAGTATAATAATACTCAGGTGGTTATTTTTTTTAGTCTTACTGCTTGAAGGCATATAAAATACCTTATGAGGAAAATGATGCAGTGTCTGTTATTTCTCCAAATATTCCAAGAAAAAAATTGTGTGTGTGTGGTGTGTGTTCGGGGGAGAGGGGGAGAGCAGGGAGGAGGAGGTAGAAACATGTAAATAAATAAGACTTGCAAAAGGTAGATAATTGTTGGAGCTGAGCAATGGGTACATGAAAGTTTACTATCCTATTCTATCTTTGTGTATGCTTGGGAAATTCCGTAATAAAAAAAAAATTTAACACTAAAGAGTTACGTTTAAGAGGACATCAAAACATATAGAAACAAAATGTCACACATGCGAAGAACTGGAAAGGCATGGAATAAATTAAAAAAATTATCAGACAGTCCTGCTCCATATGTTCTATGTTGATTTCTTATCTATATTTGAAATAGAATCAATACAAATATTATCTGATTCATTTTTAAATTGATAATATAAAGAAGATTAGATTACCCTCTCTGTTCTTTTGGCATCTGCCACTACCACCAATTTAACAGAAGGACCACAAAAACCATCAACGAGAAAGAAACTCAGTGAACTAAAAAGTCTGCCATAGGCTCGGTGAAAGTCTTTCTCTTTGCAAAGAAATAATTCAGAGACAGAAAGAGAAGTTAAATTTGCAGATCAAGTGTCTGTGATCCTCTTTAAAGAGGTTAAGGTGATGATTAGATTTTTGCCCTATAATCTGATGCTGTAGATCACAAACTGACAAAATTAATTGCGAGTAGAGGGAGGAAAAAGACACTGCTAAGGGCCCTTCTCTTCCGGGGGTTCAGGCTGACGGCATTCAGCATTAAACATAAGTCCATTCACCACCTGTCCGCTTATTCTATATAATGACACATGGATTCTAATTTTTAGGAAACTTCCTACATTAAAAAAAATTACTTGAGAAACATCCACCCCAACAATGGATTAGAACTTGATTAAAAAGTAAATAATTGAAGCGCCAGAAGCTCACAGAAGGAAAGACGCTGTGTGGAGATGCCTTCCCATACAAACAAAGCCTCTGTGTTCAGCAAAATGTCTCTGCTGAACGAAACTACTAAATATTTTAATTTTCAATTGGTAAGGGAAATTGTTAATTCTTACTCCCTGCTCTGTTTTTAGCCCAGAATTACAACAACTGGGAAAAGGTGTCTGTCAGGTGCCTAAACCAGAGCCAGGTCTCAGGTTCCTGGGAAGCCGCTTCTGACACAGAAGGTCCCAGGCAGGGCATTTTGGGGAGCGCTCACAGAGACATCCCAGCGAGGGCTGAGGGGGCGGAGGTGAGCTGGGACGCGGTCACAGGAGAAGCCTCAGGGGATACCCAGGGAGGCTGGCCGTGGAAATGGCCCTTCAGAGTTTTCCTGATGGGGCCCAGGGCGCTGCCCTGGGTTCCCGCAGAGCCCCGTGTCCGGATGCCATTGCAAACCGGCTGCAGCCCTGAATGAGGCCGCTGCCTCCGGCCGAGGGCCATTCCTGAGTGGGGCTCCCTGATGAGCGCCTCGCGGAAGTCAGAGCCAGCTCTCCTGACCGCGTGGGCAGTGCAGGCTTTGGTCCTGAAGGGGAGATGCCTGGACCCGCTACGGTCACCCCTGGGGCCTTCCAAGTCCCAGGCCTTCATCCAGGAGTTTCACCCCATCTGAGCAGAGCTGCACGTGACTCTGAATGCTCTGTTTCCGGGGAAACTCACACAGGGAAGGTTACTGAGATCAGCTCCAGCCCCTGTCACCTCAGCTGGTCTCCCTGTGTCCCTCCTCTACTGGCCTCCCTAGACCCCCCCACACCCTCAGACAGCACTCCGGCTGCTCAGGGTGGCTTACCTGGGCGGGGAGGGGGATGACCCAGACTCTCATCCCCAAGGGCGCTGACCCTAGGTCACCTTGAGGACATGGCTGAGGTGGTAAATGGCCAAATTCAACCCACAGCTACTGCTCTTGCTCACCTCCCATCAAAGTTCGGCAAGGGGGTACCAGGGAACAGCCTAGTGAGTCACCCGGGTGGATGGGGCTGTGGCCAGGCAGCAGCTGTAGCTTCAAGTTCAGGAATTCTTGCCGGGTCCCCTGAGAGAAGCACCCCCTCTCTGAAAAGCAGGGCCCAAGAGACCCAGTGTGCAGTGACAGGGAACACAGTTCTCCAAGCAGCTCACTGAGAGGAATGGTGAGAGGGCCGGGCCTCCTTCCAATCCTTGTTTCATGGACCAGTCGGTTACACCTGTTGGGGGCCCAGTGCTACGTAACCTGCAGAGGTGCAATGCCACCCATCCTCCCAGGGAGTCATCCCCAGGCTGTCGCCTTCGCTGTTCTCAAAAGGCTCTGTATTAGGCAGACACCTTCTGGGCGGTGTGTGGCTCGGTGTGGGTAGGACCCAGCTGCTATAGAATGGGATTCCTGGTCCACAGTCACATTACGTAGGATCCATCACCGGTTTATCAAATAAACATAAACTCACGGACGGCAGTGCTGGCTGAGTCCCCTTAGGCACGAAAGGCAAAGGCATTTCTTGACTGTGTGTCAGTTCTGGTCTCCATCCATCACTGCCACTTCCAGACTGAAAGGGACCCCAGGCAATCAAGTTGCTGACAAGTAACTGGTTGGTCTCCTCAGGGGAGGAAGCCGCACTGGGGCCTCAGCGTGGATCCGGCTGCTGGCCGGCTGGGTGTTCAGCAGGGGTGACAGATCCACGAGGTCTGCCCTCAGTTATCAGACCCCTGGCTTTAAAGGGGGAAGAGTGGAGAATTCAATGGGACTTGGGGGAATGGTCCACTACCCTTGCAGTGTTGAGTGTGTTAGGGTGGCGGATGTCTCTGTCTTTCCCCCAGACGTGACACTGATTTTTGTCTACTCTCTCAACCATGGAGGGACAGGTTCAGGTCCTCCATGTGGCCTTCTCCTCTACAGAAGCTCACCCTAAAACCAACGAGCTAATGAGGGGGATTCTGGCAGCTACTAAGGACATCCATTTCTGGATACACTCAGAGACTGAACAGATGATCACCAGGTGGATTCACGGAGCCAAAAAACCCACCGTGAACGAGCCTGGGCCCGGATGTCTCATCACCTACCCTCCATAAGACCCCACTTTAGCAGAGAATCATGACGAAACACAAAAATCTCTGAGTGTCAGTGGAGACTGCCCTGCCCGAGAGTCCCTGAGATACCTGGGAAAGCCAGGGAAATGGCCACACGTCCCTTTGGGTGAAGACGGGAAATTATTCCCACATGCCCCCGCCTTGGTCTAACAGGATCCTTCCTCAAACCAGCCTTTCCCTCAGGCAGCAGGTTTGGGGCTGAAGGACTGGCTCAGGGCTGGAAATTGGCTGTGATTTTCTGTGGGGGGTTGGTAGCAGTATCTTTGTTATCACCCTGCACCTGCCCTTAACCACGCCAGGTTCCAGCGCTCATGTCTGTGGCTCTCTGTGAGTGAGGGCCCCCTGCCACTCATTATAATCGCATCCTCTTTGTTTCTGATATTTAAGTTCTGCCACCCGGCCTCTACCCATCTGGGATCTTCTCATCCTCTTTGTTTTCAGGGAGCCCAGTTCTATAACAGCATATTCTGCAGCGTCAGCCCTGCCTGCAGAGCCCAGCCCTGCTGAGATGCTCTGAAAGGTGATGCCCCTCTCACCCCCTCATTCCTTACAGCTCTGGGAAATGGTGTGTCCTCTGGTGCCCCTGTGACTCACAGTGAACTGGTGGATTTCCCAGGCATACAGAGTGTACCCCTTCTAGCGTGCCTGCTTCTCTGAGCCTTTGATCTCTTTGTCCAGGCTTTGCCAAGGCATTGCTCACATATCTCCTCCACTGGGTGTGGTCATGGCTTTTCTAAGCTTCCAAGAGCCAACCAAGAGAGTGTTAAGTCCTATATTTTAGAAGAGTTTTTTCTTGTGAATAATCTCTCCATTATCCATCCTCCAAAATTCCATCCTCATTTATCCAGGTCCTTCAGAATTCAATCCCACAAATACTCTTCCATTCCTGCCAGTATTTATTGGCGAAGTCCTTCATCTTCTTGGGTGTAAATTCCTTTTTCTCCCTTATCGGGACCAACACTTCTCCTGCTGGGTTTTATTATGACTTGATTTTAGCTCAGAGGTCAGCAAACCTTCCCTATAAAGAGGCAGTAATAAACATTTTAGGCTGTGTGGCACTGTTCAAGTCACTCACTGGGGCATGAAAGTAGCTGCAGACAATATGGAACTGAATGTTCATAGATGTGTTTCAATAAAACTTTATTTACAGAAAGGAGACTATAGGTTAGACTTGACCCATAGGCTGTCATTGCTGATCCCCATTCTAGTTACTGGTCTAGTGTCCTGGGATGGAGTTAAGGGTGGATCCTGAGTTGGGAGCATCCTGTCCTATGCTGATGATGGAGAGGCTCCTGTTTCATCTTCCAGCAAGGGGGCAGCGCTAGCCTTTCATAGGAAGGAGTGGGCCCAGAGGGTTCAAGGGTATCTGAATATTAGAGACTTTTAATAGTGCATGAATACAGATGTCTGCCTCCCAAGTCTCAGCATCTTGCTCCTTCCCAATTAGGGCCCTGACCTTGCATCGTAGATTTGCTGGGGTTGAGAATTCAAACTTCTCTGCAGCTCTGCTGGCCTTATAATTAAGTCCAAGGTTGAATCCTGGCCTTTTTTCTCTGCCTCTGGCTGCAGGATGAGAGTCGCTTTATAAACTGCCACAGCCCTTTGGCTTTCACACATAGCCTTAAGTTGGTGATTAATCACTCCAACCTTCGCTGCCTTTCTCGTGTTCATTTTTTAGCACCCAGCAGCAAGCAGCCAAGTCCACTGTACTTACAATGACTATGTCCCTTGAAGCTCTCAATTGCCCGGATCCTGCACCCACCTATGCTTTCCCTCCTAGCTGTCTTACCACAGTGAAAGGTTAAACAGTTGCAGGGCTACAGCATGCCCGGGGCTAGCAGTCCTCCACCCATCCCCAGAGATGGTGTCCTCATGGACCACTGGCCAGCTGGTGCCACAGCTCCAGATGCCATCTAAGAGCCTCCTTCTTTGGACCTTTCCTGGCATCATTGGTTTTAGTTACACTTCCCAGAAAATGAACTCTGAGATGGAGATTTACATGCAGGACCCTCCAGGGGAGTGATTTCAGGATCTATATGGAAATAAGAGTAAAAGGATCCACACTGGGAGAAGTTGAAATATGCAGTTGCAATAAAGACCTTAGACACTCCCATGGGGAGCTCTGAAGCTGGGAAGGCCCTCAGAGCTGTCCTAATCAAGGCAAGGGGACCAGCCACTGGATGCAAGCTGCCCCTGCAGAGGGGGTGTGGCCTTCACAGGGCAGCTTCCTTCTGCTAAAGGCTATTCCTAGAGAGGGACTCGCCGGTGAGACATCAAGGCTCAGCTCTCCTAGCATCTGGGGGCATGAGTGCCTCAGTCCCAAGGGGGGATTGGGCAGCACACCACAGTATCCACTACAGCACAGATGTGAGTTGTTGCATTCATGTATCCATGGTAAAAACAAAAATTAGACAGGAATCCATGAGCCCAGATTTACTGCCACATCCTACTTACTAGGGATCTTGGGAGAAGTCCTGGATTCAGCTAAATATTGTGATTATAATTGTTGTTCCTAAAATAATTCTAGGTGTGAAGGCAATAAAGTTTTTGTGGTTTAGTGTCTATAGAAACACTAAAATCCAGTTTTGAAGGGTGAAATAACAGAAAGAAGGAAAGAAAGAAACAAACAAACAAAGGAAAAATGTGTAACTAACACTCCTGTAAGTTGATATTTGTTAAACCTCATTTATAAAAACTTATAAAAAGATGTGTACGTGTATTTGAGTTAGAATCAATGAGATAAACTGCCTACGGTTTTGGGATGTATAGCTGTCCAAATAAATGTAATTCCTTTCCTTCTAAACTCAGAAGAATAATGAGGGAAGAAGCTGAAAAATCATTTAAACTATTTTTTCTTTGAAGCTGCAAATTATAAAATCCCACAGAAACCAGTAGTTGAAGTGGTTTCAGAAGATCCCCAAGTTTTTTCATATACTTGTACAATTTCAAATTCTGATGAGTTCTTTATAAAGTTTCTTCCAAGTACCTGTATCCCTTTCAAATTGTTCAACACTTTTTCATAGCCAGAACTTTAATCTTCAAACAACTTCAGAATTGATTTCTCCATGAAATTCTGTAAATTAGAGATCATGAACCCAAAGTAATCAGTTTGGACTCTTGTTTACAGATGTTTTTAATGTGGCCATGTGTTTAAGTTCTATCATTACAAATGTAGCAGGTAAAGGGTCTGGTGTCCAAAATACATCATCTCACCTTATCTTTATTTCTCAGGAAATTGGGCTCCTGACTAAGGTGGATTTTCAACAAAAGGAATATAATCTTTCTCTGCATTCATTAATTCATCTGTTGCTGCAGCTGGGTTCATTTTGAAACACACACACACACACACACACACACACACACATACATGCACACACATAGAGAATCCACACATCTAACTCTCTCTTCCCCCCAAATATAATGAACAATTGGACTTTAAATTGCAGGCAACAGTCATGAACAGAACGTTAGAGGCCACTGGTCCAAACCTGGGATCCTGTAAATCTGGTTGAAAGGCAAAAGATAGTAAAGATGTTTCTGGATCCTGAGATGTCTGCCTCTTGTTCACGGAGTGGAGAGAATTAATGAAATTGCATGTGCTCCACCCCAAGCGTGGTGCTGGCACAGAATCACTTGGTAAGGCCTGCAGTCCATCACACCGAAGTCTGAACACTGAATGATATTTTGTAAATCGTGTGGCTTCAAAACCTGGCCTGGACAGATGGGAGGCTACTTCTAGACTTGGTGAGAGTGGAATCGGCCCTCTCTAGAAATAGTCACATGTGACCCCTCCCCTCCCTTTCCTGGCCATCACTGGTCAGTCTGGGATAAAGGCTGCTTGATCAGGCGGCCTGTGTGTGTCAGCACCTGTTAGGCACCTTGTCACCTGGCTTTGGGGATGCCTGCAGGGGTCAGTATCTGACCCTATTTCAAATGAGGAATCTGGGACACAGAGAAACAAGTAACTTAGTGAAGAACTACCAAGTGTAGAACTGGGCTGGCTTCCCAGTCTCTGACCCCACAAGGTTCTGCTCCTCCTACACACCAGGCCCAGATTTAAGTGAGGAAACGCTATTTTTTAGGGAAAGGCATCTCCCCTGCATACTAAGAGACAGGAAAGTGTATAGCAATGTGGATTCTCAAAGTGTGATCCAGGGAAATCTGGGTGTCACCAAGAACTTCTCAAGGGGCTTGCAAAATCAAAGCTATTTTGATAATAATATTAAGATTTCTGGGCATATATCCAGAAGGAACCCTACTTCAAAAAGACACCTGCACCCCAATGTTCATAGCAGCACTATTTACAATAGCCAAGACATGGAAACAGCCTAAATGTCCATCAACAGATGACTGGATAAAGAAGATGTGGTATATTTATACAATGGAATACTATTCAGCCATGAAAACTGACAACATAACGCCATTTGCAGCAACATGGATGTCCCTGGAGAATGTCATTCTAAGTGAAGTAAGCCAGAAAGAGAAAGAAAAATACCATATGAGATCGCTCATATATGGAATCTAAAAAAAAAAAAAAAAAAAAAAAGAAGAAGAAATACAAAACAGAAACAGACTCATAGTCATAGAACACAAACTTGTGGTTGCCAAGGGGGAGGTGGGTGGGAAGGGATAGACTGGGAGTTCAAAATTTGTAGATACTGACAGGCATATAAAGAGTAGAATAAACAAGATTATACTGTGTAGCACAGGGAAATATATACAAGATCTTGTGGTAGCTCATGGTGAAAAAAAATGTGACAATGACTATATGTATGTTCATGTATAACTGAAATATTGTGCTCTACACTGGAATTTTGACACAAAATTGTAAAATGACTATAACTCAATAAGAAAACGTTTAAAACAAAAAAAGATTTCCCTTTTCAGCCTTGTTCTCCCAATAGGGCACAGGGAGTTTTTACCACCTATATGATCTGTGTTGTACCAGAGACTGAATGCAGGTGCAAAGAGGACAATCCTGTTGTCTTCAGTTCAGCTGGATGTGAAAGATATTTGACAAAAGGTAAAATAAATCTACTCTTCTCATTACAGTTTTTTTACAGAAAGTCTAATTATTTTTCTTTAAAAGATATTAAGGTTTACACATAATAATTTTATTATTTTTAAATAAATTAATATTTAAGTATTTCTTCAATCTTTTGTTATTTTTAAATAAATTAATATTTAAATATTTTTTGTCTTTTTTTTTTCCATCTTAACAGTGTATATTAATAGAGACAACCAACAAATCCAAATGCCCTTCAGAGTCCTCACTTCTTTGGAAGAGTGTAAAAGGGTGTCAGTGCCTCAGTTTCCCCACTTGGATGAACAGGGTATTACCTACCTCAGAGTCATTCTGAGAACACAGTGGTTTAACACGTGTGAAGTGCCTACAACACTATCCTGCACATAAGAAGCTCTTTTAGTTTTTATTGTTACGGAATTTTTACATATTATATACTTTTGTGTTTATTTCATGAATAGCTTTAAGAGGAAGAAAAAGAATACACTACCAAATTATCCACATAGACTTCATTCATTGAATTAGAAACAGGAAAACCACCTTGGAAGGAGAGCCACGCTTCAAGCATAAATGTTACAATAGTCTTCGTTCACCATCAATTTCCTATTCTCATCTTGAATTTAGGATTAAGAGGACATATTCTATAAAATCAAAATTGTAGATTTCTTTACAAATCACAAGTTTGATGTTTTAGTATAGCTGAACGCTTTTAATAGAGTTGCACGTATGTGCTAAATATAGAAGCATTCTTCTCCTCTGAAGAAATGCATCATGTTTACTCAGCAAACAGCTTTTACTAAAAGGTTCTTGAAGGAGCTGGAAAACATTCGACTTTGCTGAGTAGCGTAGTGACTGTCACTCCCAACGTGGAGAGGGTGGTTTTCCCTTGCTGTCAGTTCCTGCCGTGTACCGCAGATGAGTCACGTTACATCCAGGTTCTGGTGTGTTAACCAGGATGGGAGGGAAGAGATGGGAGGTGGGAATTGATCTGGGTCAGTTCACAGTGTCACCAAAGTCTGAAGTGCTCTGACTCGAGCAGCACAGATGGTAGCACAGGGACACAGAGCAGCAAGACCGCGGGCTGCTGTGCCCGAGACTTCCCAGCTGTGCAACGGGAATAATCACTGTATCTACTTGATAAGGATGTTGTAAAGACTAAGTAACGTGAATACTGTATTGACGTCCTTGCCGGTGAAGCCATATCGACAGGAAAACTGCACCAGAAAGCAGTAAGTAGAAGCCAAAATGCCACCTGTGCAAAGGCTTGATGGTGCGATGGTGAGGTGTGTCGGTCACTACTGCTGTGTAACGCAGTGGTGTAAACAGTTCGTTTATTATGCTCACAGCTCCTGAGGGCCAGGGATCTGGGGAAGTCTCACCTGGGCGGGTTTGGTTAGGATCTGTCACATGGTTGTGGTCAGATGTCAGTGGACGATGAAGTCATCTGAAGATTCGACTGGGCTGGACATGCGAGATGGTGACCTCAGATGCTGGCAGTTGGCTGCTGACTGGAACCTCAGCTGGGATCGTCAACCAGAGCCCCCACAGTGACCTTTCCACACAGCCTGGGTTTTTGTAAGCACGACCTCTTTGGGGATGTCACACTTCTTACATGGTCAGGGTCCAAGGAAGCAAGATGGGAGCTGAACTGCATTATGTGACTATCCCTGGAGTCAGCAGCGTCATGAACACTGCATTTTATTGGTTAAGTCAAGTCAAATAAGGCCAGCCGAGCATCGAGGACAGGGGTGGTAGACCCCACCTCTCCATGGGAGCACCATCAAAGAATGAGCAGACCTGTTGCCAAGTTGCCATATTAGGTTAATAAAAAATATTTGTTTTCATTCTCTACTGTCTCCAAAAGAATACAAAAGAGACAATATTGAACATATTGACCTGAGAAAGTCCCATATAATCATACGGCACTTTCTTCCTAACTGTCCCCCAATCCTGCATAAGAGAAGAATTTAGCTCAGCCCAGTTTGAGAATAGGGACAAGAGGAAAGAGAGGAACCGGCAATTGCCAACTGCATTTCCAACACTGTTGCCTTATGACAGGTCTCATTACCTTGGGGTTTTACTCTATTCGGTTATAAGCGAGGCTACTGTAACAGAAACTCCACAACACAGTGGCTTCAGTTTATGTCTCATAATGGTCCAACCAGCTTGTGTGGCAGGGCAGCTCTACTTGGTGATGTCATTTGGAGACCCAGGTTCCTCCCATGCCATCACTCGACCATTCTCTAAGGTGTTACCCTCACCTGCATGTGTGAGTGTAGCAACACCCCACCTCCAGCTGGTGAGAGGAAAAAGAGGCAGAGTCTAAAAATGCAGCTTCTCTCCAAGTCAGAGAGGATCTCTACTTAGGTTGACTCCAACCTCTGCGCACATCCATTGGCCTTAGTTTAGTCACACAATCGCACCCTGCTGCACAGGAGGCTGGGAAGGATAGCCTGGCTGGGAAGCCCTGGGCACAGGAAGAAAGGACAGACCTACAAAAGAACAGTCTGCCCCACAAATAATCAATAAACTATTATTCTAACATTGAAATGTTTGCAGCATTAACAAGCTAGTCAAATCTTCCTAATCTCCACCAATTTTGGTGTCATAAATGATTAACGTACCAAATGCAAATGCATCTAAATCAAATGACAGGTACTCTTCAAAGCCCTTGTAAATTTCTCCAGGACTGCCAGCAAGTCCCTTGCAAAAATGTCTGCCCAGTGAGTTGGAAACACAGCAATTACCTGGTCTACATATAAATTACTGTGAATTCTGAATTAATCATGTCCAATGGGATCCTAACAGGGTTTATAAAAACTCAAATGGAGGAAAGCAAATTAAAACTAAGAATCCACCAGTAACCAAAATCGGTTGAGGGCAAAACATGTTCACGTTCTAGGCAAGAAAAGGTGATATTTTCTTTCACCTGATAACATTTATGTTAACTATGTGTGCATCATGTGCCATCGATGTGATTATTAGAGTCCATGTATTTCTAGATGTAGCACAAGATTCTTTCACATCTGCTACAAACATAAGGGGCTTGAATAGACATTTATAGCGCCGCCGAGTGTCCACTTCAGGATGGGGTGCCTCTGAGGGTTGTGTGTGAACATGTTGCAGCATAAAGGATGTTGGAACAGAAATCTTTAGCTCCCTTTTGTTGTCTCTTTACAAGTTATTGAACTTCCCTAAATCTATTTTCTCATCTGTGAAATAGGAATGCTCTCTACACCCCACAGTGGAGAAACAAAAAAATGGCACAATAAAGCACTTCATGCTCCATAAAACAGCGACTCGTAGTCCACAAAGCAGAAAGAGGGCATGGACCCTGCCTGCAGTCTGCAGGGAGGCTGTGCCACCAATCAGGAGAGCCGCCTGGGCTTCGGTAAAAATCACAGACAGGGAACAAGATTCCGTTCCCTCACTTTTGATCCCATCTTGATGTCTCAACCAGAGACAGACCGATCAACTTGTGAGGGCCATCTGATCCCGGATTTGCTCCCAGGAGGAAAGATCTCACGCAAGTCCAGGTCAGCCTGGCAGCAGCGCTCACGTGGTAACTGGCACAGAAGCTTGAGCAGGATGACTTCGGTACCTGCTGTAAGTTTAGACCACTGACTGTCTCAGAGACAATAACTGTTAGGAATGATTGATAAGAATCAAATTTAGAATTGATTTAGTAAAAAGATTTAACTGGGGAGTCATTTGGATTAATTTTTGATTTAATTTAAAAAGTGAATCAAATTTGGAGGAAGAAAAGCACCGCGTTGACAATCTCCTGTAAGTCGTGCAATTCAAAATGACCAAGTGCGACGGTAAGGATGGGGCAGCTTTCCCTCCGCTCTAAGCTGGTTGGCTGTTTGGCAGGTTCTGCCCCTTCTCCAGTGTGATCAGCATGAGACACCAGGAAAAGGACATGTACCCCTGAAAGGACCAAAAAGGGGGGAGGGCTGACAGCAAGTAACTGTGTGGGAACAGGCCAGGAAATCCCAGGAATGCCCACTGCAGAGGGCAGAGCGTGGGGAGCAGCACACCCGGAGACAGAAAACAGACACACACCAAAGGAGAGAATGACAGCGGGACCCAGTGTCAGCATTCCCACACTCTCCTGAACCACAAAGAAGTCCTCCCCCAAACAAGCTCATTTGTCATGTTTCTTGTTTTGTTTATTCGACACAGGAGGAATTGTTTAAATCTCTTCTTTTTTGGCCTTCTCTCCCAAAGAGAATTTTACTCCAGAAAGGCAAATAAACTGAATTTTCTAAAGTGGTGATGTGGATAGAGGTGACATAGAGGATTGCGTCACAAACTTAACTGAGAACAAAGAGGTGTCTCTAGAAGCCTGGGAAGAAGTAGACAATAAATAAACGGAGGCAGGTTTTTGTAAATCAGCAAACCTACTGTCCTCTCTGCCACCTACAGGTAAAAAGACCTCAGAATTAAAAGAGTATATATGTACAAACAAGACACACTAAAAGTGCTGGGCTGGTGTGGGAAAGGGGGTCAGAGGAGGGAGCGTCGGCTGCGGGGAGAGGTAAGCGCCCTGTGGGGACCCGCACCGTGGACGGCCCCCCTAGCAGTCAGAAGCAATGAACTAGGCAGATCCAGCTGAGTGAAAAAATACTCAATGAAAAATAAAACTGACAAGAGTTATAGCATAGTATTCTGTACATTCAGTGAAGTATAAATTTATAATATACCTCATGACACACAGTGTATCATTTCCTGGGGTATAGACTTAAAGACAGTCAGACACAAGAGGGTGGGTACTTGTGTGACTCGGACGCCAGAAAACAGGATGAAGGAGCAAAATCAGGAGCAGGGAGCCGTCCACTGTCGGACAGCGAGCCTGTGTACAGAGGAGACATGATTAATTCAATTTTGCATCCAAAATTTACAGAAAAAGACACGTCTCTAGCAAACGAGGGCTGGTGAACACAGGGTAAGGACAGGCACCATCTCCCGGCATCCTCAAACACTCCTCAGAAAGACCACTGCGCTGCCCAGAGCATCCCCTCCTCAGTGGGGCACCTGCCCCCCGAGGGAGGCCCGGAGGCACCGACTTCATGCCGGGGGCTGAGTGAGTGACGGGTCCTTGGCCGATTTCTTACTGACCTGGGAGGTAAAAAACACCGCATTCTATAGATTATAAAAACCAAGCCACGTTTCCCCAGGCAGAAAGCTAGCCCAGTGGGTTAGACCCTCACGTTTGCCTTCATTCCCAGTGCACCCCGGCCTCCCCTAAACCACGTAAATGGAGAGTCTCTTCACAGACTGAACCGTGACACCATCCGCACATTTTACACGTTTTCTTCCTGCCCTGAGGGCAGCACTGGGAACTGACCGTGAGCGCACAGCACCGTCACCTCCGTGCGCCCACACTGAGGAACGAAGGCCCTTCGCAGCAGGGCCCGGACGCGCTCTTTCGCGTTGCCTGCATTTACTGACAGTGCCCGGAGACGGTCACCACCTCGGGGGCCACGATGCACCCCAGTGAGGGACATCCCACTTGGCTCCTCCAGAAGCTTCGAGTCCTCCATCCTGTCCTGACAGCCCGAAATCAGCTCCAGCCGAGGCAACGCAGCAGCTCTCGGGAGCAGGGCAGGCCCGTCCCAGCACACACAGCACTCACTCTGTCAGAACAGGACCTTTCTGCCCTGTTCAAAAATGACACGGGAGCGCCCAGGGGATTCTGCCCTTTATTACGGGGACGAGCAGATGAAGTACAGGGAGAACAGCAGCAAAGGGGCCCACCGTCTAACCCGGCTTCCGGGGTCCTCGGGCGGGGAGGCCGTGTGTGCAGGAGGCAGACGAGGACTCGAGCCCCGGCGACTCAGAACAGCACCTGCGGCCTGAAGTGCTTCTGCCTGATGGCGTTGTTCTGCATCCCTGTCTTCAGCATCCACTTTGCCTTCATCCTCTGGACGTACTGCATGTCCCGCTGGCGCATGAGCGCTGCTCCTGGAGGTGGAAGGGAGGTAAGAAATGGGGCCAAGGTTTGTGACTTGTGGTCACAGAAAACCCAATTCTGCAGAGAATCAGAGCTAGTCTGCAGTAACTGGGTTCCTAGAGTTACAGAAGAGATACTATCTGGGGTCCCTATCCAGTGGGCCTTGGGGGGCTATGTGCACCTCAGAACTGCACCCCTGAGCTCTCTGTATACACCTCTCCGGGATGAGCCTCTTTAGTTGTCATCATATCAAAAAGTCTGTAAGAGCAAGATGAAGTCAGCGAGCTCACAGCTCACAGGGAGCCCTAGTGAAACCACGTGTATACAGACACAGCGGCAGCGACAGTGATTTCAGTGTCAGAGCTTCCCGGCCGTCAGCAGGCAGCTCCCTGCTCTCCCGCCACTGTCTTCAGTGGTCTGACGCTCTCCTTGAAGATCAAGGAGAACCAGCTTCACTCAGCAGACACATCAGAATAGATTTAAATAATTTTATACTGATGATGCTTCAAAGTTTAACAATTTCAGTGGCCTGCTCTACTCCTCTGACTCTAAGTTTTCCGTGGGAAAATTACAAAAGGACTGACGGCTTCAATCACGTGCATGTGTGGTGTCATTTGCACTTTAGGACAGTCGGCCTGCACAGCCCTGCAAGGTAGGTCCCACTAGCATCACTACTCAGGAGGAAGCAGAGGAAACAAGAGACTTCGATTATTTACATCACTCGAACTCGTATAAGAACCTACAAGATATCAGGTAAGTCATGTTTGACTCCACAACCCAAACTATTGCCACAAAGATACTATTTAATTCCTCTGTATAACCTCCAGGAGAACTTCAACCTTTTCTGATTATTAGACAATTATGTTCATAACAGTGACCTCCTGAAAGTCAGTGGTGCACACGCAGGTTTTAGAAAGTTGCTGTGCCACGAATAAGAAGTTGTTTCTGTCATGGAGCTGGGGGCTTATTGCCATAAACGCCTCAAGTGGTCACAGACGCCCCCAGAGCCAAGGTAAGCGTCCCCTGGGGAGGATCCTTAGGGACAAGGTCAGTAAACACCCCTTCACCCAGGCCCGCTGAGGAACTGCAAGTCCCCGGGCTGCTCCGTGGCTGTCCCCGCGACGCCGCACCTGTGCTCCCGGTCCAGCCCAGGGCTCTGTACTGCTGCAGGACCCGGCCCACCGCCTTCTGGTTCTTAGCAACGGCCACGGCTCTGGACAAGCCAAACCGCTGTTTGTAGTATCTCATCAGGGAGCGATGACCCACTCTGGCACCTGTTTTTCAAAACAGCAACGTTGAAGCACCGAGCTGGCACTCTCTCAAGGCAGAGCTATGAAGCTAGGGCTTTCCCAGTCAGACTTTTCACATTTATCCAGCTGGAAAGTGCATGTGTCGGAAGAAACAGTGCTCTACCCACTGAGGAAAGATGAGGCCGCATGTTAAACAATGAAAGAAAAAAAACCAAAGAGCAGAGAGATTTAAGAAAAGGGACCACGGCAAGCCACTGTCAAGTGAAAAACTCAGCGTCTGTACTGATTTATTTTATAAAAGAGCCTCCCCAGAAGTGCACAAGCCGCCCCTACTAACACCTGCAACCGGGCCCTAGGGGTAAGGAATCTCAACGTCTTAATAGAAAAAAGATTAAGCACAGAGAACGGCCCTGATGTTTAGGTCTACCAGCCACAGTCTGGGTCCAGAAGGGGAACCAATCCACTTTTCCTTGGCTTACAGTCTCCAGTGCAGTGGTTCTCAAACAGGGGCGATCTTATCCCCAGGGGACATGTGGCAATGACTGGAGGGAGGCTCCCGGCACCGAGTGGGCAGAGGCCAGGGACGTGGCTAAAATCATACCACGCACAGGACAGCCTCCACAGCAAAGGGTTATCTGCCCGAAATGTCCACAGTGCTGAGGCCGAGAACCCCTGCCCTACTGCTCCTAAATGAGGGAAGGCACCTAAGGAACCATATCTGGGAAAGATGGCTAAGCTTGATTCTCTCTACAGCTTTTTACTTATTGACAAGGATCTGCTACAACCTTGCTGGTCATTCATGCTTTCAGAAGTGAGTTCTCTGGACTAACTGCTCTTTTACAGAAAAGTGTGCTGACCCGTGGATCTTAGCCTCACAGCAGATGAAAGTGAAGGATGCAGGCTTCAGTGATGACTAACTCCAGGCTCCAGCAGAGGAGTGGCTCTCAAAAAGTGGTCCAGGGCCACTGGCATTAGCATCACCTGAGAGCTTACTAAACACAGGCTATGCTTTCCCAAGAATGTGTATTAGGACATAAGCAATCAAACACACGCCCAGACAGACAGAAACACGTAGAAACTTACAACAGAACATACACCAGGTACGGAACAGTTACTGCCACTGAAAATGAAGAAAGGAAATATGGCCAGGTAGAACCACGTGTACAGCTTCTATGGAAGTTGCATGCTTACATATATAGAATCATTTCTTTCATAGTCTTTTTGGTAGAAAGGCCATGACTAGCATACTGTAAGTATTGTAGATAGCTATACTTGCTTTTAGAATCTAGATTTTTTTTTTATTGAAGTAGGATCTAGATTTTTAAGTTACACGACAAAATGCTGTCAGGTTATCTCGTTTTAAGTCCCTATTCCTGGCAAGCCACCTGAGACACAGTCTGCTTGCTACACAGATACGCAAAAGTAGTTCCTTTTAGTTGATTCTTTTGTGTTCAGACGCAAGACTTGACAAAAAGAAATTTTCAATTCAAAGCTGATTGGCCTTTGGATACTGATATGGATGAAAAGAAGTTTTCCTGGACCACACTGCCCTGACACCATAAGGGTCAACAAAGCTCCTAGATCACAAGAGGTAAGTGAGATTCCACTGGTGGGTGAGGACTCACGTGTAAATGGCGGCTCCAGCAGCAAAGCCCAGAACTCCTGACTATGACTTCCTATTTCTAATGTAGGTCAGGATGCTCCAGGTTTACACTGATTGCCTCAGAATCATTCAGTGATATTGCTGGTCATTAGTCCTTAAATTGATTTATTTACATTCATAAGCAGCATTTAGAAATACACATTATTGAAAGTTGGCTTTTAAAATATGCCTGAAAAGGTTTCATTAGTCAACACTACGGTTTCTGACACCTGGGAGGAGAAATGTACACATTCAGTGTTTACAGCTACTCCTGTCCTGTGGCAACGACAGTGAGCCCCCGACATTAAGCACCAAGTAGAACGTGCTAAGAACAGCTCACCTTGAAGCCCCTCATCAAGAAAAACTCGTTCCAGAGCACAGTGTGCCTGTCAATGGATGACAGCTGGGTTATGTCTGAGCTGTGATGAAGCCATAACCTGTCCATCTGTCTTTCACTACAGTAATAACTGCTTATAAGACTGTCCACTTCTACTTAACAAATAGCCTGACACTCGATGACATTAGACAGTGAGAAAGAAAACATCTCTAAATGTAATTCTCCTAAGAAGATTAATTATATATCTCTCACAGATCCAGCAACAGATTCTTCTGGCCGGTTAGCAACTAACTGGATGTATCTTCACACCAATTTGCTCTGCAGAACTGAAGAGCAAAGGGAAGAACCCAGCTGGACCAGAGTCTTTGAAAGGAATGCTCACGGCGCCCTCTACCGGATGCTCTGTGTCACTGCCTCTGGGATCACATATGGGACCTGAAGTTACTAGATTTAAGCAATCACAAACACGAGTTGCTTTTGAAAACCAGTTGAATGCCTACTCTACTAAATGTCGTTGATTAAATATCACTAAACTCTCCACATTAGAATCCTTCTCAAATTAGCTTCATGTTAACATCCACGCTAACCCACATAATTGAGCATAATCCAAGACGTTTCTGAATGGTGAATTTGTTCAGACACACCCAGGTGACTGAATACAGTGCTGTAATATCACTATATGTGTTTATATAGAGAGTTCCCATTTTCTTGGTTCGTTACAAAACCCTCAAACCAGTATCGAGACACAGGAGCAAACCAATGGACGATAAACCGTCATGTCTCAGAATCAAGACTGAGTTAAGGATGCCTGGTTTTTAAAAGCAGATGGTAAAAGTATATGTAACTGTTGTGAAGAAATTTCACAACATTGGTAGTTTCAAGCTATGCTTTTTTTGCTGTTTAAACGAATTCTATTATAAGGTCTCAGTAGTCGGTCATCTGTGAAGACGCAGGAAGGCAGTGAACGATTGATATATTTGCAGGTATCCTTCTTGGCTCTTAATCTTCTCCAGGTCACAGATGCTTTTCAGAAACTCTGGCCTTTCCCCAGAAAAAAAAAAAATGCACTCACCCACACAGTCAGATGAATCCGTGTGGCCACACTGGTGACTTTACGGCACTATGGCCTTTCCCCCAGGAGAATATGCACACACTCAGAAAAAAATGTGCACAGCATAGTTCTGAAGCCTGGGGTAAGGCAGTGTCAGGCTGTTGGTTACATCTTGCCAGAGTCTGTCTGTCTAAAAGTACAATATTCCCCAGTATTCTCACTACTTCCATGTCTCCCCCAAGCGCTGTCCTGAGGTCATCACCCACTAGCACGCCTTGGGACGTGGACCTGCGGCTGTGAGCAAGGCAATTCACTGGGCTTCCAGGTTAATGCCACGCCACTTTCTTCTTTGACTGTATGAGGAAAAGGCAGAGCGATCTGCTGCCCGGGACGGCAGGCCAATATGATTCTCAGCCCCTGAGGGCACACTGTCACTCAGGGGGGCCCCTTCTGCCCTGCCTGTCCTGTCGTGTGGCAGCCCTGGGGAATCAACCTTGCTTTCCTTTGAAAAGTCGCCTCCAACCTTTCAGTCGCTCAGTTAACAGACATTTATGTGGCTCCTGTGTGTCTGAGACGCTGTGCTGAGATGAAAGAAGCCAGCTTTGTCCTCACAGTAACGGGGGAGACAGGCAAGCCAGCCGACAGCTTCAAAGAAGTGACAGCCAGGTCACGACAGATGTGCAAGTGTCGCAGGAGCAGAGGAGACCACAAAGGCTGCCAGATGGGTAAGCCCGCCGTGAGCTTCAGAGGAGGAGGAGGGCAGAGGCAGCACACAAGCCAAGGCCCAGGGGAGGGAAACTGCACATGGGTGGCTGAGGGAGGAACACCAGACACCTGGGGGACCAGCAGTGGCAGAAGCGCTCCCCCTGGGAATCTCAGAAGGAAAAGAAAATAGACTGGTGTTTGTTTTCAGAAAGGCTGCTCTCGTGGTCAAGCGGAAACCAGACTGGAGATGGCCAGATGGGAGGCTTTCGTGGTGACACAGACAAATGGATAAGGGGAAAAAAAAAAGAAAAAAAATATTCAGAAGCCATTTAGGAATTCCAATTAGTCACCATCTGGCTGTGGGGGAGGGAGAGAGGGTCCTGAGAAGACACTCAGCTTGGGGCCTTGGCAAACCTAGAAAACTCAATCACTCTGGGAAAATGTGTGTTTTCTGGAGAGCTAACGGCCTTGAAGTTTCAGAAATTTTAAGTCTAGATGAAAATTTCTCTCCAATAGACTGTATTTCATAAATAGGACATGCTCATTGTTGAGCAGATTTTTGTAATCAAACATGGAAAAGTGGCTGCGAAATGCAGCCCATGGTCATAGTGATCTTGCTGCCTGCCAGAGCTGCTTTACAGGGCAGGGTCCATCTCCTTCACTTTCTCAAGGTCTCCTGCGATCTTATTCTATAGTGAAGCTGATGAAACCCGGGACTAAACAGTCTTAAAAGAAATTATCAAACTTCTTTCTGAGGTTCTGCATTGCTAAATTTCACCAGACGAAAACGTGACTAAGTCCTCTGTGATATATTTAAGCTTGTTTAGCTACTGTGTATCATACAGGCTACAATATTCTGCTGCACTATACAGGGCCGTCTGTACCTAAGCTGGTATTCCATGTGGACAGCAGCACCTCAGGGTGACTTCTTCACGGCAGACGTCTCCACTGGCAGCATGGCTGCTCCTGCCCCCACCATTACTGCAAATCTCCCAGGCTTTGAAAGGAAGTGGGAAAAGGGCTTCACTGAGGAGGTCCATGACCTTGGGTAAATTACTCATCCTGTGTAAGCTTTAGCTGGTTCATATGTCAAATAAGGATAACAGAATTTAACTCAATGGCTTGTTTTAAACATAAAATAATACATCTACCCGAACACACTAATTGCTCAGTAAATACCAGGAATGATTAATATCTTATTGTCTTATCATCCAATTCCTTTTCCTTTCCAAATGTGTCTTCCATAGCTGCTCCTATTCCAATCAGCTAAGCATAACACAGCAAACAGTAGTGCTTGCTTCTCAAAGTCATGGCCTTCCTCCTTCTTTTCATACCTGGGATAAAATCCCACCATTATGAATCCTGTTCCCCAAAGGAGAAGGCAGATTCAAACTCCAGCCTCCCTCTATACCCAGAACACAGACAGGAAACCTGGGTGCTGTCAATCAGATACACCCAGGCCAGACTACCACGTGCAAGTCTGAGCAACACATCAAAACAGGAGTTGGTTCAAAGGATAAGAGGAAGGTCTAGTTTAACAAGAAAAACCTGGATAGGGCCAAGAAAACTTGATAAGGAACAGAAAAGAAAAGTTTTATGCATTGAAAAGAAAAGAAATGACCGATCAAAGCATTGAGAGAGAACGGAAGTGAGAAGAATATGGATCCAATGTAAACAAAACAGGCTACACACAGCTAGTGGTGACCTTCAGGGTCGGCCTCATCCGGGAGACACCAGCACACACTGCGAGTCATAGGTTCTCTCCCCAGTGTGGAAGGGAAGTGATGGGAACACGCCTCTCCAATCTCAGTGGTATTTAAGATAAACGCACTTACCGGAAGGGAGACTCAGCTCCATGGTTTCAGCATCATATTCCAAGGTCTTTCCTGAGGGCAAGTCCTCAGTCTCATCAGGGTCCTCCCCCTCCTTGTGATCTGGGTAGCTACTTCTGGAGCAGTGGAATGGCATTAATACACAGAACAAGATCTCAAATTTAACTAAAATTTGGCAAACCTACTAGATTGCCAAAGGGGTTGAGGTGAGGGGGGTTAACAGTTTTGCAGGGACTGCAATTGAAAACTTTTGGTGAGAAAATGACTTCTTAGCATTTACTCTGTAGTAAAATATGAAAGTTACCTATGAACGCAAAATGGATCACCGACTTAAATGTAAAATGCATAACTATAAAAACTCCTAGAAGATAACATAGGGCAAATTCTAGATGACTTAGGGTTTGGTGATGACTTTTTAGGTAACGCACCAAAAGCACAGTTCATGAAAGAAAGAATGGATAAGCTGAACTTCACTTAAATTAAAAACTTCTGCCTTGTGAAAACCAGTGCCAAGAGAACTAAACTATAAGATGCAGACTTGGAGAAAATATTTGCAGAAGACACATCTGATAAAGGAGTATTATTCAAAATACAAAACTCTTAAAACTCAACAGTAAGAAAATAAACAATTCGATTAAAAACCTTAACAGACCCCTCAATAAGATATACAGATGGCAAACAAGCCTGTAAAGAGGTGTTCCACAGCATGTGTCACCAGAAAGACGCAAATTAAAGCAGTGAGAAACCACTACACATGTATCTGAATGGCCAAAGTCCAGAACACGGACAACACCAAATGCTGGTGAGGACGTGGAGCCACAGGGACTCTCATTCAGTGACAGCGGGAATGCAAAAGGGTAAAGCCACTTGGAACAGTTTGGCAGTTTCTTGCAAAACTAAAGACAATCTCACCGTATAGACCCAGCAATCACGCTGCTTGATGTTTACCCTAAGGAGTCAAGAACTTCTGTCATGGATGTTCACAGAGGATTTACCCAAATTCCTAAAACTTGGAAGCAACCAAGATGTCCTTCAACAGATGAACTGATAAATAAATAAACTATGGTGCATCCAGACAAGGAAATATTTTTGGATTATTTCAAAAAGAAATGAGCTAGCAGGCCATGAAAACACACGGAGGAAACTTAAAAGCATATTGCTAAGTGAAGAAGCCAGGCTGAAGAAGCATCTACTGTATGACTCTAATCATACAACTTTCTGGAAACGGCAAAGATACGGAGGCATGAGATAGCACTGTCTGCCAGGGGTGGAGGAGCGTGATGATCCGGCAAAACACAGAGGACTTTCAGGTCTCTGAAACTACTCTGTGTGATATTCCAAAGGCAGATACATGTCATTATATGTGCATTTGTCCAGACTCATAGAACGGACCACACCGACAGTGAACTCTGAACTACGGACTTGGAGAGTTAATTGATGGGTCAATGCAGGTTCACCTATTGCGATAAATGTCACACTGGTGCAGGATGTTGCTAATGAGGGAGGCTGTGCATGTGTGGGTGAGGGGGAACTATGGGAAATCCCTGTACCTTCTGCTCAGTTTTGCTGTGAACCTAACATTGTTCTGAAAACCGGTGAGCAAATGACCCACCACAGAATTCTTTCCCCTAATGAGCAAATGACCCACCACAGAATTCTTTCCCCTAAGGATTTACTCTCTCTATGAGGGTCGGCAAACAGAGAGGAAGAGGAGAACGTAGAGGTGGAGATGCGGCTCTTGGAAGTTTAACCACTGCAACAACAAGTTCTAGAACAGCGACATCCTGTAGAGCTTTCTGACACCACAAATTTCCAGTCTGTGTGCCCAATATGATACCACTCACATGTGCTTCTACCTACAGGGCTGGAAATGAAGGTAGTGTGACTAAAGAGGTAAATTTTTACATTTTTAATTTAGCTAATTAACCAAAAGAGCAACATGAACTATATCTAGGAATTACCATATTGAACACTGTAGTTCTGGAAATGCAGAGATTCTTCTAAACTGTTCACAAAGTCACATAGAAAAGAACTGGAGAAATGCACACTGAAGTGTGAACAGTGATGCAGATAAGCCAACAGGAACAGATAAAAGCCTTGGACAGATACTTCAGAAGAGACGTCCAAGTAGCCAGTTAATATATAAAAAGGTTCTCAACTACACTAGTGCACATCAGGGAAATGCAAATTAAAACCACAATGGATATACACTACACAGCCACCAAAGAGACTACAATGAAAAACTCTCCCTCACTACAAGTGAGAAATGAGAAATCTGGAGGAAAAGGCAAAAGGACAATTTATAAGACTAGAACTTTTCTGAACACCCATATCAGGTGGGCTCTGCACACCTGGCATGGTCATTACACACACCGGCTTGCACAGCACCCCTGTGCTAGGTCATAGGCATCTGGACACTAGGAACCAGATGTTCCGCAGTGCCTAGCACGAATGTGTGGCATGATGTGGGACTTAGAAAGCCGCCACCCATCCAGACTCCCTTAGGAGACAGCTTGTGATTCAAGGACTCTCAGGGAAACCAAAATGTGAAACCTCATTTCCAGGCCTCTGTTCATGAGGTCACTGGCAAAGCTGAACTTCTGACCATTGAAACCACAAAAGTAAGTTTTCAAACCAGACAAACTTCAGTTTGGCCCTGACATCTTCTCTTTATCAGGTATGTGTGTTTAACTCTGTGACACTCAGTTTCGCATCTACAACATGGCAGGAAATAACCCCCTCCTATGCAAGTGTTCTCAGAGGTACTAAGAATCCTGCACTGGACAGAGCCAGACAAAGGTCAGGCCTGGGCGTATCTACACCACTTCAGAGCGAACGTGATGAACTCACCGCCCCCCACGTTACAAAACACAGACTTACCTAAAATCATAGAAGTCTGCAAATTCCAAAAGAGCGTCTCCATCTGTGAAGAGCTTACAGTGACTCCTGTCATTCATGTGAGCCTGCACAGCTTCCGTGGAGTAGAAGGATTTCCCTTTCTCGTTGCACCACAAGCAAATCTTCCCGACACCAACTTTCTCTCCTGGAAAAGTAAGTTGAGGAGAAAAAGATGAAAGCAGCTTTTTGCAGCCAGCTTACATCTCACCATCTATCCCCACAGTTCAAAAAATATGCATCAAGTTTTGGATTCTCACAAAATCAACAGTTCATTCAATCCAAGATGGATGAGAAACACAAAACTCACGTTCTCTTAAGATCTGCCTCCCCAATACTGTGCTCATTCATTTAAAAAAGAAAAACTATTACACTTACCCAAATATTTAATCAGTCCCTTAAGATCTGAAAGATATTCTATGTCAGGAATAAAGAAGCTGTGGACTTTGGTCATATGAGCCACATTCTTCATGAGGGAGCTTGAATGATGGGGACAAAATAAGCAGTCCGTCACGGGGATGGCGCCAACTGGGGCGCTCACTCCAGCCTCTTCCTCCTCTGCATCCTGCTCCTCCTCCTCGTCCATGGCTTCAGCATCCTCACACTCCAATTCCTCATCAGAATCAAGATCTTCCCAGTCTTCCAGCCAGAGATTTGAAAAACAGAGTTAGTTGAAGATCCCAGACTTAGTTATTAATTTACCACAGACCAGTCTGCACAGCTAAGAAATACCTCAGTCTTTCTCCAGTGCAGTTTAAACCCCTTGAAGGAGACATGTGCTGCTTTCCTGTGCATATGTGAACACATGCAATCAGGGTTTTATGGGATGTGGGATGCAGTACAGGAAGAAAGGAAGAAACATAGCTCAGAAAATCAAGGTGGCTAGGTTGTCGGCTCCAGGCTCACATTTCAGGTTAACTAGCTGATTCTGAGCCTTTCAGTTCATTGTTTTTTCAGTTAAAGCGCAAAGCATTCATAACTAGAAATCCAATAGAAATAGAGCTTTTACAGCTGATGGTGTATGGGTAACCTGTCCTCCAATGCATACGTTAAAAGCCTCCTCCTTCAAATCAGAAAAGGCATCCATTCATTCTATAAATTACTTATTAAGCACCTATTGCCACCACTCCCCCAACCCGGTACGTCCCCTGCCCCCCACCCACAGCCAAGGCAAAGTTTCAGTTTCTGAATCTACACCAGTTAAGTAAACAAACAAAATTCCCTGTGGGGATCCTGGACACACCCTGGCTACACCAGTCACTTCAGAAAGCATCGAAACCACCCTCACTCATCACCTTCCCTTAGCTGACACCTTCCCCTAGCTGACACCTTCCCCCTCCAACCGGATGAAAAATCTAGAAAACCCGCCCCCCAGACAACCCCTCACCATCTCCATCCAGGTCCTCTTCACTCTCCTCCTCCCTCTGCTGCTTCGCCAGCTTCTTCGCCTGCTGTTCAAACCACTGCAGCCGGGGAGGTTTCTCGGCAGGGGCTCGCTGCTGAGTCCCACGTCCTCCAGCAGCCACGGCCACGGGACTCGGGGACTCCGCCTCGGGCACAAGGGGCGCCTTCTTGGGTGACATGGACGTCTGGGCCTTGATGGCCTGCTGGATGGCCGCGTTCACCGCATCCTTGTCCACACTGTCAACGCCCAGCCCTTTCTCCAAGTTCTTTTCATTCTTTATCTCCACTTTCCTACTCACCGCCTTCTTCTCCAGCTCCACATGCCGCCGGGACTTGAGATGGTTTTCGTAGGCCTTGAAGGAGGCAAACTTCTTACTGCAGACGGCGCAGTAGGTGGCCGCTCCCTTGCTCTCCGGCTCCGCCAGGGCCCGCTGCGCCCGCACCCGCTCCTGGAAGCCCTCGGCGCTGACCGGGGCCATGCCGGCCACTTTGCGCCTCAGGTTGTAGCGGTGCCAGTCCGTCTTGTAGTGGGCCCGCTGCGCCTCCGTGCCGTACAGCGCCACGCGGCAGGTGTTGCAGGTGTAGGTCGCCATCGCCAGGTGGGAACTAAAAGGCAACAAAGGCAGAAAGAAGACTTGGGACCAACAACCCGACCCCACAACGCACTCACACCATAACTGGCCTCAGCGCCCTCGAAGACTGCGTACTGAGGCCCGGACGCTATGGAATTTATATAGGGCTGGTCAGGAAGTCCCGCCTCCTGACCTGTAGCCACGCCCCTACCACAGAGAGGCCCAGGAAAGCATGGGACTCCTGGCCCCGCCTAGGTGGGTGTTGATTGGATGGCCTGTGTGGATGGTGAGTGGAGCTGTACGAGGTGGATGTTGATTGGCTGGGGCCCAGGTGGGTGCTGATTGAGTCAACCAAGATGGGTGCGATCCTGAAGTGGGCGTTGAGTGGCACCTGTGGGAGGTGATTAGGCTGTGAGGGCAGAGCCCTCATTATAGTATTAGTGCCCTTGTTAAAGAGACCCGGGAAAGGATACAGTAAGAAGTCTGGGACCACGGAGACGGTCCTCACCAGACTGTGAAAAAAAAGAAAAATGAAATAAAAACTAATAACATTTGTATTTCGACTATAGGATGTGAAGTGATATATACTCATGTAACAATGTTATTCAGTAAGTAAAATATGGATTATACAGTTGAGTATCAATGAATTATTAAATAAAGACCATATTGTGTATGTGTATAGTTAATGTGCAGCTTTAAGAACAATAATACGTCGATTCTCTTCTATCCATCCTGTAAATTAAGAAATAGAACATGACCAATACCCAAGAAGCTCCCAGTTGCCTTTTCAAGTCACATTCCCTACATATCCCCATCTGAGTTAACCCTCACTTGAATCTTTTTTTTTTATCATTTCCTTGATTAACTGTTAGCTTAGTGTGATTTTGAGCTTTATATACCTGAAATACTGTATATAGTCTTCTGTGATTTCTTTCCTCTCAATATTATAATCCTGAGGTTCACATACAAACATGGAGTTTTTCATTCATTCATACCCACTGCTGTTCCATTGCTTGAACACAACTCGTTTTATTTTTTTATTATCCTAATGAAAATATATTTCAAAATTACTTAAAAATAAGAAATATTCATTCGTTTGAATCATTGAAATAATAATAGAATCATTCAAAGTTTTCATTAATTTTTGTTAAAATTATATTTGCCAAAGAGTTTAATCAAATCCTAAAATACTGCTCACTATGCATAGAGAACAGAAATTTAAATCTGCATTTCTGTTGTCTTATGGTCCCATTATACTGAGTAGTAGCCTAGCCTATTGTTGCCAATTTGTAACAAGTCTATGTTGTTCTAGAAAGGAAACCACAGTTTAATAACCATTTCAGCTTTTACTCTCTGGTACAAAATCTTTTCCCATTAAGCTGACGTATTGGCAAGACTTTGTTATAGACAGTGGCCTCCTGTATAAATACATGATAAATACTAGATAAAAGCCATGCACTTAGTGTTTCCTTTAATAGGTCTGGAATCATTTGTAGGATATGCAAATCCAGTGCTAGATTTGGTGACTGATATAAACAGTCTTGCTCAGTGATTCAAGAGTGGATAGAGTTAATGAATACATAAATTATACCTAAATGTTCCTGAGAGTTCATCTCTCACGACAGTCAGGAAATCATTTGGCCAGTGCCTGACCAATGGGCTGGCATCCGCCTGGACACCTGGCTGCTCAGCGACTCTCCGGCAGAGAACCAGCTAAGGCTGAGAGAACAAAGAGGCAGGACAAGAAGTTACAGATTTTGTTTTTGAATTTTTGCTTTTTTAATGCTACTGCACTCACTTAAATATAGCTTCAAATGTATATTTAAAAAAGGAAATTAAATTATTGAATTTACAAATTACCTTTGTGTTGAAAATTTAGTAAAAAGAAACAGACACAATTTCTGGGTAGTTGAGCATCTAAAAGCCAAAGTATTTTGATTTGTCTTAGGGCTACTGGAGTTGAACCCAGAGATCGGTCCCCCCCAGTATCCTTGCAATCATAGCTCAGATGACACTTCACTAACAATCTCTGTCCTCTACTAGACACGTTTGTTTAGTTAGTGTCATTTCCTTAGCTCTGTGGCAGTGCCTTCCACATGGTAGGTGCTGAAAATTATCCATGAAATGAAAGAGTTTGGGGTCCCTTAACAGAGCTTGTTTGAACTGGCATATGTATATGTGAGTTAAAATTGCAAGGGTGACATGCGTGGGTTTGGATTTATGGCAGGCCTGTTCCCCTGGGCCTCTCCTAGTGTCCCATGCCAGAGCAACTGTGGCCCTGAACCATTGTCTGGCCTCTGCCCATAGGCTGCAGGCACTGAAGCAGGTTGCACAGTGGGGAAAAAAATACAAAAAGAAAAAGAAAGAAGGGGAAAAAAGAAGAAAGAAAAAGGAAAAAAAGAAACAAAACAAGAGAAAAAAAATCACAAGGGTAGGATTTGAACTTGATTTCATTGTAACTTTAGGAACTGCCCAGTATTTGTACATCTTCCTGGAGTGGTTGCTGCCAGTTTTTAGCACACTGTGGCTCCCATGGAGAAATGAGGGTGGGACCCAGAGTAAGCCTGGCACATGCACCACGTTCAAAACAAGTTACACCTGACCATTTTAATTTCACTATTTACAATATATTGTTGACATAGTGCTTTTCGTTCTCCAAATTTTTATTTGCATTTCCTTTTTGTTAAGTCAAAAATTAATCCAAATGAATCCCAAATTACATTTCTTTTATTAAATCCAAAATTGTAACTCAATTCTCATCAATACTTCCTCACAGCTATTGTCTTTAAGACAGTTAGTGGTCTAAATTTGACAGCGGATACCAAAGTACTCCTGTTAAAGGTTCTGCATCAGCACCACGTTAGCTCTGGCTGCTGCAGCTGCCTGACCATGGCTCGTGTGGCATCTCTCCTCCTGAGGATCATACTGGCCCTCACAAGTTGATTGGTCTGTCTTTGATTGAGACATCAAGACTGGGGTCAAAAGTGAGAGAACATAATATCATTCCCTCTCTGTGCAAGTTACCAAATCCCCAGGCGACTCTGCTGATTGGTTGCACAGCCAATCTGCAGACTAGACACAGGCTCAGTGGAGTCTTTCTGCTTAGCAGACTGTAAAACTGTGTTTACTGAATGTAAAATGCTCTCATGCAATATCTTTTGTTTCTCCACTGTTTGGTAGCATTCCTACTTTACAGATGATGAAATAGATTTAGGGATGTTCAGTAACTTTTGAAAAGAGACAGAAGGAAGCTGGAGAATTCTGGTCTAGGCTTCTTCATGTGTAAAAGCCTTATGTCAACAATACATTGTGAAGAGTGAAATTAAAATGATCACTAACACATTCATGCAGTATTTCCAGCAGTATCCCATCCTAAGGAACACACTCAGTGGGGCTGTAAACGTTTATTTATTTCCACTAAATCTGCAGCAGCAGTGAAAAAATCTCGTTCTAAATCTAGAAATACATGGAATATAATGTTTACATTAATGTTACTTACATTATACTCACAAAAAATATTACATGCATAAACAAAAATATCACCTTTTCTTACCTAGAATGTGGACAAATTTTGCCCCCAGCCAATTTTGGTTATTTATGAATTTTTAATTGTTTAGCTTTTCCTCTGAGTTATTTCTAAACTCTGTTAAGATCCTAATGGACATTATTAATTTGGAATTCACAATAATTCATACACAGGCAGCCAGGTAAGAGCTGTGTTGCCAACTCAGTGTACAGACATTTTGCAAAAGAATTGCTGGCAGTGCTATGACATTTATAAGTTCTTTGAAGAATACATGTCATTTAATTTAGACAAATATGCAATTGGCACATTAATTATTTATGACACTAAAATTGATGGAGATTAGGAAGATTTGAGTAGCTTATTAACAGTATAAACATTTGAATGTTAGAATAATTTATGATCATTTGTATGGCAGACAGTTGTTCTGTAGATCTGTCCTTTCTTTCCTGTTCACACGGACTCCCTGGCTAACTATAGTTCCCAGCCTCTTGTGCAGTGATTTACATGACTAAATTAGAGCCAATGGATATGAGCCAAGGCACGGATGTAATCTAAGCACAGACCATTTCCTCCTTGGAGATGCCACGCCCCATGCAGGTGGGCTGGGTCAGGATATTTCCTGTGAGCTTAAACAAAGGTATTTTAGCTTAATGCTCAGGCATGGGAGGCAGGGTTCCCAGAGATCAGCCAGGAGACAAGCTGCATTTTTAGACTCTGCCTCTTTTTCTTCTCAGCAGCTAGAGGTGAGGTGTTACCACTCTCACTCATGGAGGTGAGGACGACATTTTAGAGAATGGTAGAGTGATGGCATGAAAGGAGCCAGAGTCCCTAAATGACATCACAGAGTAGAGCTGCCCCACCACCCCGAGCTGGCTGGACTGTTACGTAAAATAAACAGAAGCCACTGTGTTGTGGCATTTCTGTTACAGTAGCCTCACTTATAACCTAATAGAGTAAAACCCCAGGGTAACGCTATGCAACCGGGCATAAGGCAAACGTGTTGGAGATGCAAGGACTCTCGGTCAACCGGCTTCTACTTACCAAGAAGCTACTGGCTGCAGATCTGCTCCTTTCTGGCATCTCTCCAGTCCCCTGCAGGCACTGCTGCTGCACCTACTCACAGCCCACGGCTGCTCCTCGTGCCCATCAAAACTGAAATAGTCTCAGGGTCCCTATTGGCTACCAACTGACAAATGAACAGCAAACTCTAGAACTTAATTATTTACCCAAAGACACCTGAATACTTTCTGGTCTTCTTTTCCCAGTCTTCTTTTCCCATCTCTACCTGTACCTTCTGCCTCACACAAACCAGACTTGTACTCTTCCTAAATATGTCCCTTCTTCTCCTCTGTCCACAGTATCTCTTCTATCAGCTCCACCCAGCTTTTTTCACTTGCAGATGAGTCCTCAATATGCAATAGGGAAGAGCAAATCTGACTTCACGTTAGATCTGTTTCTTTTACTTTAACCTTTGTATTCCATCGCTGTTGCTACGAGTTAATCAGTGAAGGGATGTTGCCTATAGCTTAAAATATACATAATGGCCCATCTCCCTCCCATGCCTGAGCCTTAAGCTAAAATACTTTGTTTAAGCTCACAGGAAACATCCTTAGCCAGACCACGATGAATGGCTGCAGGAAGGAAGAAATTAACACATCCCCTCTGGAGTCCGGATTCTGGAACTAGGAAATATTTGCAACAACTTATCTCCTTTTTTCCTTGACCTCCTCACCATCCCTTCCCTTTCTGCTCTATGAAAGAACCCAACATCCAAACATAGACAGGAGGGTTCTTTGACACACCAGTCTACCATCTTCTCGGTCTGCTGGGTTTCCAAGTAAAATTTCTATTCCTTGCCCCAACAACTCATTTCCTGATTTACTGGCCTATCATGTGGCAAATAGTACAAGTTTGCACTCAGTAACAAATGTTCCCCCTCCTTCAGAATCCATCTGAAATGACAACTCCTTAATGAAAACTTTTCTCATCTCCCTAATTGCTGACATAGTCTATTCTTAATACCTATTGCCTCTTTGTTTGTATTCCATTGTATTCCAGTTTACCCCATTTTTATTCTATTAGTTAATTGTGTAATTTCTTACCATCCTTAATGAGTCATGAAAGTCTCCTGAAGACAAGGGTGTCTGAATGTAGAACCAGTAGAATAATATAAAGGATAGTGTGATATTGTGATTTGTACCAATAGATATTTGGTCTTTGTCCCATTCCTGGCACAGAGCTCATAAAATCCTTGGAATGTTTTAAGTGAGGGGAATGAGAAAGGCATCTTTTGTTAGGTCCATAAGCTGACTTTTGGAAAGCCCCTTGGTAGCTTAGCTGAGAAGGTATCACAACCAGAACTCCAGGGGACAGAATCTCCTGTTTGGGACCTTCCTGACCTCACCCTATATATCTCTTCATCTGGCCTGTTCATTTACATCCTTTAATATCTTTTGTAATAAACCAGTAATCTAGTAAGTAAACTAGTTTACAAATTCTCTGAGCTGCTCTAGCAAATTAATCAAAACTGAGGAGAGGGTCATGGGAACCTCTGAAATACAGGCAGTCCAACAGAAGGCTTGGGATTCACATCTTAAGTCGAATCTTCAGAGTCTTATGGGACTGAGACCTTAAACAATAGGTTCTTACACTTCTTCCTATGAAAGGCTAGTGCTGCCCCCTTCCTTGAAGGTGTTGCAGAAGCCTCTCCATCATCACCATAGGACAGAATTCTCCCAACCCAGGATCCACCACTAACTCCATCCAAGGGCACTAGACGAGTAACTAGAAAGCAGATCAGCAACGACAGCCTATGGGTCAAGTCTAACCTATAGTCTCCTTTCTGTAAATAAAGTTTTATTGAAACATAGCTATGAACATTCAGTTCCATATTGTCTGCAGCTGCTTTCATGCCCCAGTGAGAGACTTGAACTGCTGCAACACAGCCTAAAATGTTTACTACTGCCTCTTTACATGGAAAGTTTCTGAGCTAGAGTCAAGTCATAATAAAACCCAGCAGGAGAAGTACTAGTCCTGATAAGGGAGAAAAAGAAATTTACACCCAAGAAGATGAAAGACCTAGCCAATAAATACTCATAGGAGTGGAAGAATGTTTATGATATTGAATTTTGAAGGACCTGGATAAAGGAGGATGGAGTTTTGGAGGATGGATAATGGAGAGATTATTCATGAGAGAGAACTCTTGTGAATAGGTGATGAGACATCCAGGCCCAGGATTTAAGAATCTCTTGGTTGGCTCTTGGAAGCTTAGAAAAGCCATGACCACACCCAGTGGAGGAGATATGTGAGCAGTGCCTTGGCAAAGCCTGGACAAAGAGATCAAAGGCTCAGAGAAGCAGGCACGCTAGAAGGGGTACACTCTGTATGCCTGGGAAATCCACCAGTTCACTGTGAGTCACAGGGGCACCAGAGGACACACCATTTCCCAGAGCTGTAAGGAATGAGGGGGTGAGAGGGGCATCACCTTTCAGAGCATCTCAGCAGGGCTGGGCTCTGCAGGCAGGGCTGACGCTGCAGGATATGCTGTTATAGAACTGGGCTCCCTGAAAACAAAGAGGATGAGAAGATCCCAGATGGGTAGAGGCCGGGTGGCAGAACTTAAATATCAGAAACAAAGGGGATGCGATTATAATGAGTGGCAGGGGGCCCTCACTCACAGAGAGCCACAGACATGAGCGCTGGAACCTGGCGTGGTTAAGGGCAGGTGCAGGGTGATAACAAAGATACTGCTACCAACCCCCCACAGAAAATCACAGCCAATTTCCAGCCCTGAGCCAGTCCTTCAGCCCCAAACCTGCTGCCTGAGGGAAAGGCTGGTTTGAGGAAGGATCCTGTTAGACCAAGGCGGGGGCATGTGGGAATAATTTCCCGTCTTCACCCAAAGGGACGTGTGGCCATTTCCCTGGCTTTCCCAGGTATCTCAGGGACTCTCGGGCAGGGCAGTCTCCACTGACACTCAGAGATTTTTGTGTTTCGTCATGATTCTCTGCTAAAGTGGGGTCTTATGGAGGGTAGGTGATGAGACATCCGGGCCCAGGCTCGTTCACGGTGGGTTTTTTGGCTCCGTGAATCCACCTGGTGATCATCTGTTCAGTCTCTGAGTGTATCCAGAAATGGATGTCCTTAGTAGCTGCCAGAATCCCCCTCATTAGCTCGTTGGTTTTAGGGTGAGCTTCTGTAGAGGAGAAGGCCACATGGAGGACCTGAACCTGTCCCTCCATGGTTGAGAGAGTAGACAAAAATCAGTGTCACGTCTGGGGGAAAGACAGAGACATCCGCCACCCTAACACACTCAACACTGCAAGGGTAGTGGACCATTCCCCCAAGTCCCATTGAATTCTCCACTCTGCCCCCTTTAAAGCCAGGGGTCTGATAACTGAGGGCAGACCTCGTGGATCTGTCACCCCTGCTGAACACCCAGCCGGCCAGCAGCCGGATCCACGCTGAGGCCCCAGTGCGGCTTCCTCCCCTGAGGAGACCAACCAGTTACTTGTCAGCAACTTGATTGCCTGGGGTCCCTTTCAATCTGGAAGTGGCAGTGATGGATGGAGACCAGAACTGACACACAGTCAAGAAATGCCTTTGCCTTTCGTGCCTAAGGGGACTCAGCCAGCACTGCCGTCCGTGAGTTTATGTTTATTTGATAAACCGGTGATGGATCCTACGTAATGTGACTGTGGACCAGGAATCCCATTCTATAGCAGCTGGGTCCTACCCACACCGAGCCACACACCGCCCAGAAGGTGTCTGCCTAATACAGAGCCTTTTGAGAACAGCGAAGGCGACAGCCTGGGGATGACTCCCTGGGAGGATGGGTGGCATTGCACCTCTGCAGGTTACGTAGCACTGGGCCCCCAACAGGTGTAACCGACTGGTCCATGAAACAAGGATTGGAAGGAGGCCCGGCCCTCTCACCATTCCTCTCAGTGAGCTGCTTGGAGAACTGTGTTCCCTGTCACTGCACACTGGGTCTCTTGGGCCCTGCTTTTCAGAGAGGGGGTGCTTCTCTCAGGGGACCCGGCAAGAATTCCTGAACTTGAAGCTACAGCTGCTGCCTGGCCACAGCCCCATCCACCCGGGTGACTCACTAGGCTGTTCCCTGGTACCCCCTTGCCGAACTTTGATGGGAGGTGAGCAAGAGCAGTAGCTGTGGGTTGAATTTGGCCATTTACCACCTCAGCCATGTCCTCAAGGTGACCTAGGGCTCAGCGCCCTTGGGGATGAGAGTCTGGGTCACCCCCCTCCCCGCCCAGGTATGCCACCCTGAGCAGCCGGAGTGCTGTCTGAGGGTGCGGGGGGTCTAGGGAGGCCAGTAGAGGAGGGACACAGGGAGACCAGCTGAGGTGACAGGGGCTGGAGCTGATCTCAGTAACCTTCCCTGTGTGAGTTTCCCCGGAAACAGAGCATTCAGAGTCACGTGCAGCTCTGCTCAGATGGGGTGAAACTCCTGGATGAAGGCCTGGGACTTGGAAGGCCCCAGGGGTGACCGTAGCGGGTCCAGGCGTCTCCCCTTCAGGACCAAAGCCTGCACTGCCCACGCGGTCAGGAGAGCTGGCTCTGACTTCTGCGAGGCGCTCATCAGGGAGCCCCACTCAGGAATGGCCCTCGGCCGGAGGCAGCGGCCTCATTCAGGGCTGCAGCCGGTTTGCAATGGCATCCGGACACGGGGCTCTGCGGGAACCCAGGGCAGCGCCCTGGGCCCCATCAGGAAAACTCTGAAGGGCCATTTCCACGGCCAGCCTCCCTGGGTATCCCCTGAGGCTTCTCCTGTGACCGCGTCCCAGCTCACCTCCGCCCCCTCAGCCCTCACTGGGATGTCTCTGTGAGTGCTCCCCAAAATGCCCTGCCTGGGACCTTCTGTGTCAGAAGCGGCTTCCCAGGAACCTGAGACCTGGCTCTGGTTTAGGCACCTGACAGACACCTTTTCCCAGTTGTTGTAATTCTGGGCTAAAAACAGAGCAGGGAGTAAGAATTAACAATTTCCCTTACCAATTGAAAATTAAAATATTTAGTAGTTTCATTCAGCAGAGACATTTTGCTGAACACAGAGGCTTTGTTTGGATGGGAAGGCATCTCCACACAGCGTCTTTCCTTCTGTGAGCTTCTGGCGCTTCAATTATTTACTTTTTAATCAAGTTCTAATCCATTGTTGGGGTGGATGTTTCTCAAGTAATTTTTTTTAATGTAGGAAGTTTCCTAAAAATTAGAATCCATGTGTCATTATATAGAATAAGCGGACAGGTGGTGAATGGACTTATGTTTAATGCTGAATGCCGTCAGCCTGAACCCCCGGAAGAGAAGGGCCCTTAGCAGTGTCTTTTTCCTCCCTCTACTCGCAATTAATTTTGTCAGTTTGTGATCTACAGCATCAGATCATAGGGGAAAAAAATCTGGTCATCACCTTCACTTCTTTAAAGAGGATCACAGGTAACTAATCTGCAAATTTAACTTCTCTTTCTGTCTCTGAATTATTTCTTTGCAAAGAGAAAGTCGTTCACTGAGCCTTGGTAGATCTTTAAGTCACTGAATTTCTTTCTTAAGCTGATAGTTTCGGTGCTCTTTTTGATAAACTTGGTGGCATTAGGTCCCAAAAGAACATAGGTGATCAAAATTTTTAAACATTTTGTCAATTATCAATTTTAAAACTAATAATATTTGTAGTGAATCCATTTGAAATATAGATCAGAAACCAACAGATAGCATGTGGAGCAGGATTTTATGAGAGGCTTTTTTAAAAAATATTTATTCCATGCCTTTCTAGTCCTTGGCATGTATGGAATTTCATTTTTATATGTTTTGATGTCATAAACATCATTTTTAGTGTGAAATTTTTTTATTATGGAATTTTCTAAATGGATGCAAAGTAAAGGGAATAGTACAGTAAACCTTCCTGTACACATTGCTCAGCTTCAATAATTTCCAACATTTTGTAAATCTTTTTTATTTCCCCCTCTGCCTCCTCCTCCCTGTTCCCCTCCCCCAACACACACACACACACACACACACACACACACACACACTTTTTTCCTGGAATATTTGAAGAAATAACAGACCTTGTGTCATTTTCTTCATAAAATACTTTATATGTGTTTAAGCAGTAAGACTTAAGGAAAAAAATACCCGAGTATTATTATATCCCCCAAATAGCAATATCTTAAATAGTCTAACACATAATCCATGTTCAAAAGTCCCCAGTTATCTCAAAGTTGTCTTTTACAGTTGGTCTTTTCAGATAATAACAACCAATCGATTTCATAAACTGCATGGTTACTACTTCTTTTAACTATTTTAGTCTACATGGTTTCCCCTCCCCCTCATACTACTGAATTTGTTGGAGAAGTCAGACTATTCATCCTCTACAGAACTGTATCCATAGTCTAGAATAGCATGATTGTGATTTTTCTGCGATTTTTAACTTGTAGCTCTGTCCTCTGTATTTCCTATAAACTGGTAGTTGAATGGGACTTGATTCGATTAAAGTTCATGTTTCCTGGGTCATAGCATTTCCTCTGATGTGTACTTTCTGTGAAATCATATCAAGAGCTTACGGTGTCTATCAGCTTCGTAGTGTAGTCTAAAGTCAGGGAGTGTGATACCTGTAGCTTTGTTCTTTTTCCTCAAGATTGCTTTGGCAACGTGGGGTTTGTGTGTGTGTGTGTGTGTGTGTGTGTGTGTGTGTGTGTGTGTGTGTGTGTGTGTGTGGTTCCATATAAATTTGGGAACTTGTCCTTATTTTGTGAAAAATATCAATGGCATTTTGATATGGATTGCATTAAATATGAACTTTGTTTTGGGTAGTATGGACTTTTTCACAATATTAATTCTTCCAGGGCAAGAACACAGTATATCTTTCTATTTCTTTGTATCATTTTCGAATTCCTTCATCAATGTTTTGTACTCCACAGAGTATAGGTCTTTTACTTCCTTGGTTAAGTTTATTCTTAGGTATTTTATTCTTTCTGCTGTGATTTTAATCAGGATTATATTCTTGCTTTTTCTTTTTGATAGTTTATTATTAGTGTACAGAAAAGCAACAGAGTTTTGTATATTAATCTTGTATTCTACAACTTTACTCAAAACAGCATGGTACTGGCACAAAAACAGACACATTGATCAATGGAACAGAACAGAGGACCCAGAAGTAAACCCATGCAGCTATGGCCAATTAATCCATGACAAGGGAGGCAAGACAATGGAGGAAAGGCAGTCTCTTCAACAAGTAATGCTGGGAAAACTGCACAGCTACACATAAAAGAATGATTTAGAACGTTCCCTTATACTGTATGTAAAAATAAACTCATAATTGTTTAAAGACCTAAATGTAAGACCTGAAACCATCAAACTCCAAGAAGAGATCATAGGCAGAACACTCTTTGATATTAATTGTAGCAATATTTTTTTTAGATCTGTCTCATAAGGGAAAGAAATAATAGCACAAATAAACAAATGGAACCTAATTGAACTTAAAAGCTTTTGCACAGCAAAAGAAAGCATTGACAAATCAAAAAGACAACCTACTGAATAAGAGAAAATATTTGCTAATAATATGACCAAGAAGGGAAAAACATCCAAAATCTATAAACAGCTCATACAACTCAATATCAAAATGAAACAAGACAAAGAACCCAACCAAAAGATGAGAAGACCTAAATAGACATTTTTTTCCAAAGAAGATGTACAAATGAAAAACAAGCAAATGAAAAGATGCTCAACATCAATAATTATTAGAGAAATGCAAATCAAAACCACAGTGAGATACCACCTCATGCCTGTCAGAATGGTTTAGCATTAAAAAGTCTACAAATACCAAATGTTGACAAGGATATGGAGAAAATGGAACCCTTATACACTGCTGGTGGGGATGTAAATTGATACAGACACTATGGAAAACAGTATGGAGGTTCTCAAAACACTAAAAATAGAACTATAATATGACCCAACCACTCCACTCCTGGGCAGAAAAAACACTAATTTGAAAAGATACATGCACCCCAATGCTCATGGCCACATTATTTACAGTAGCTGAGATATGGAACCAACCCAAGATATGGAACCAACCCATGGGAAGTACCCATGAAGAGATGAGTGGATAATGAAATATATCAACAATGGGCATATATATATATATAATGGAATATTACTCAGCCATAAAAAGAATAAAATTCTGCCATTTGCAACATATGGATAGATCTAGAGATTTTTAGTGAGATATGTCAGACAGAGAAAGAGACATACTCGGTGTTATCCCTCATATATGGAGTCTGAAAAACAAAACAAATGAATGTATACAACAAAACAGAAACAGACTCACAGATACAGAGAACGAAATAGTAGTTACCAGTGGGGAGGAGAAATACAGGGATAGGGGATTAAAAGATGCAACTACTATACATAAAATGGGTAAGAAACAAGGATATATTTTACAGCACAGGGAAGTATTGAATCACTATGTTGTACACCTGAAACTATCCACTATTGTAAATCAACTGTATTTCAATAAAAAGAAGAGCTTATGAAGTCTGGTTGTCCTACATTCAGAAACGTCACTAATCGTTCCAGTGATGTCAGAAGGTTCTGCAAGTTTCTTAAGAACATTTCACCTATAATTTCAGGATTCACTCACAACCATCACTTAGATCCAGTGCTTCATTAAGGAGGGAGATAGCATTTTCTTAGTGTCATTCCTTCTGCATTAGTTAGGCATAATTCTGTAAAGAATAATATATCCTTGTCAATTTTTTGGCCTCCCTGAAATAGAGATTGTATAGGAAGGGCAGGACAAATTCTTTATTCTTTTGATGTATCTATCAATTTTTAGAGTAATGAGTTGGTGTTCTTAAAACCACCAATGGCAACTAGTAAGTTTAAAAAAATCAGTATTATTTAACTCATAAATTCTTATATACATAATATATTGAGTGTAATTATTATTCTTTTTGATAGTCATACTGTGCCATTTTGGCTAATGAGATCTCTGTCAAATTGGCTTCCTTTGGACATGATCTATTTAGTTGTTGATAGTTTCTGGCTTTACTGCATTTCAAGATTTCCCAGGCTCATTTTGTACATTATATATTCTATATAGATTTCCAAAAAGTGATTTACTAGATCAAAAGGAATAACTATCTTTAAGGTGGTTTGACTGAATGCAAAGTGGCTTTAGAGGTGGGTAGACCAGGATTAGAATCCAAGCTCTATTGCTTCCCTGCTTTGGGGACCTAGAAAGGGCTTTATCTCTCATCATGATGATAATAGGACCTCTTATAAGGAAGAGGAAGTAATAATAACGTATAGAATTATTTTATTATAGTGCTAAGTGGAAAAAATAGGACTCACAATTATATTTAAAAAGTCATAGAGAATTATTGTGATCAAATATGCTCACATGTCCATAGTGGTGTCTTGGACGGTGGGACTACAGGTCGTGCAGTCTCTTCTTTCTGCTTCACACTGTACTTTTCCACACAAGCTGGAAGGGAAAGAAGTAAGATGACTTCATTTATAAATAATAAGCCCACACCACAAATCCCATAGTGTTGATGAAAATTCATTTGGGGTATGATTTATCGCATACTCTATTTGTATCTTTCGTGGTCAATTTAACCCACTTGTCCTTTAATAGAATTTAATGCAAACTCTGTAATAAAGAAAAACACTGATGTGCCTACACTCTGCCATCTGCTTCCTTTCTCTATATTATATCGTATTGATTTCAAGGGACCAGGTCAAAGCGGAGTGTGTCCTGCTTTCAAGGATGACCTCTGGCGGCTCATGCTCTTCTGCCTCCTCGTTCCCGGGGGAGAACCTCTAGGTTCTGGGCTGACAGCTGATGGCAGAGCAGCAAACCAGGAAGCAAAATAAAATCTCCCTTTGACACACTTATAAATCAGTTTTCCTATGGGACAGGATGGTTGGTGCTGGTGCACATTGAAAACAGTCTTATTGATCAGAAAACTAAACCAGTTGGTTCTTTATTCACCTAGGGATTCAGGTTGATCTAGAGTGATTGTCAAGGATGAATTCATCTGTAATCCTTTAAAACGATGGCAAATGATAAAAACTTTAGTGGAAGGTATCTATCTGCAGAGGTTTCTGAGCCAGGATTTGATCTGCTTTTCAGGAATGATATTTTGGTCTTGGAGTCAAGAGCCATAATTCTTCCTTTAAAATGGACAATGAAATTCTTCAGACACATGGGGTTTAAAGGAAGGTGATAATCAGACGTAACATTTTTCTTTACATTTTTTCTATTTAAATATATCTTATTTCAAAAGAGAATCTTGACTTTAATTTTGAATCAGTGTAGGCTAACTCTGACATTGGAGAAACTTGAATACCTAGGTCTGGTTGATTGATTATGAACAATAAATTGCCTTTGATAGGTGTTCTGGACGCTGTATAAGAAGAAACATGTAAAATAAAGTGTCCTGGTAATTGACAGTAACTGGGAAGGATTGCTTTTTCTCTTTTCTTTTCCTTTAAATTCCTCCCATCCATGAACAGATTTGCATGCTGATCTCCAGATGAGCCAGACCCAAGTATTTAACATCTGGACCACTGTCACTAAAAGCCCTGCTTCCTTCAATAACACATGTTTTTTTTTAATCTTATTTTTTATTGAAGTGTAGTCTATTTACAATGTTGATTTCAGCAAAGCGATTTAGCTATACATACACATACCTTTATTTCAGATTTTTTTCCATTACAGCTCATTACAAGAAATTAAATATAGTTCCCTATGCTGTACAGTGCTAGGTCCTTGTTGTTTATCTATTTTAAATCCAGTGATGTGTATCTTTTAACCCCAAACACCTAATGTATCCCTCCCACTGCTTCACCCCCTGGTAACTACAGCTTGTTTTCTGCGTCCGTGAGCCTATTTCTGGTTCAGCAACACCCCTTGAGTGAGCACTTGTTCCTGGTGCAGGCTCTCTGCATTCAGAGTTAGAAACACACTGAAGATGGAGATACAGCGCCTGCTCACAGAGACCCTACAGCCTGGCCGGCTGCACTGGACACAGCACACCTGTAAATAAGGGACCAGCCCTGGCAGCACCAGGGGGGATGTGTGCTGTGACGTGTGGTGACAGGAGCGTCCCCAGGACTGCACCGGTCAGGGTTCTCCAGAGAAACAGAACCCATGCTTCCCTCTCTGGGTCTCTCTCTCTTATTATGTTAAGGAATTGGGACATGCAGTTGTGGAGGCCAGCGAGTCTGACGTCCTCAGGGCAGGCGGCAGCCTGAGACCCAGGGGAGCTGATGTTGCAGTCTCAACTCAAACCTGAAGGCAGTCCTGAGACAGAGTTCTCTCTTCCTTTGTAGGGGGAAGCTCAATCTTTTTCTCTCAGGACCTTCAACTGACTGCACGAGGCCCACCTACTTCACTCCTATGGCACAAATTCAAGATGCAAAATGGTATGCAGTGAAAATGAGCGTCCCTGTCTCCTGACCCCCAGCCCCCTCAGGCCCCTCCCCAGCGACGGCAGCTGACACCCGGTGTCATGTCCTTGTGGGAAGACTGTGCACATGTGAGCAAATGAGTGTAGGGACTCTGAACGCCATGCCGGCGAGAACACCTTGCTTTTTTCCAGTGAACAAAACATCTTGGAGATTATTCCACTTGAATTTGTTAGTTAAAGCTGCCTATTTTTATAGTTACGTACTATTCCAGTGTCCAAATGTACCATAATTCATCTAGTCAGCCCCCACCTGCATTGTTTGCAGGCCTGGGCTGGTGCAGACAACGTGGCCATAAAGATCCTGGTACACACATCCAACCTCTCCCCCTGTTTTGGCGTAAATCTCTAGGAGCAGAATGGCTACGTCTAAGCAGATGTGCATTTGAACTGTTGACAAATTAGCAAGTTGCCCTCCATAGAGACCCTGCCAGTTAACACACCTACAACTGGTTCTTTTCAGCTCCAACTACAGACGCACAAACATAACATCAAAGGCATCATTTCCAAGGGAGGGGCTGGATTTTGGCTGATCCCTTCTCTCCTCCTCCTCACGCTCCTGGACACCAGTCACCAGCGTTCGGGAGTCGGCTGCCTGGGTGTAGCCTGAGGAAGGGAACACAGTGAAGGGAACTCGCCTGTGGAGACAGCAACTCCAGACCTTCACATTATGAAATTTGGGCTCTGATCAAATATAAAAGTGTAGGTCTCCTCATGGTGACTTGCTCAAGGGTCACACAGCTCATGTGTGTCAGGAGCAGAACTTGAACAGGGGTTCTTGTTCATGTCTTGAGTTCTTGTGGCCCCAGCGTCATAGGTATGGGACCACGCCCACTGAGCTAAGTCACCCGCATCATTTACGAGCTCATCCATCTTCATCCTTAAAGAGCTGGTCCATGTGCATTGTTAGGACAGCGCCTGCTGCATAGTAAGCTCCCAGCACATGTTAGTGATTATCCTCCTTCTGGTTCCCTAGGCGGTGAGCCTGGGTGTGGAGTGGGTGGGTGGGGGAACTGGAGGAGACTGGAGGAGTCTGGGCATTGTTGGGGCCGGGCCTGGAGCAGCAGACACGGCTAGGATGGCCTCCCCACCCTCCCAGCTGTGTAATTCAAACAGCTCCAGCCTGGTAGCAGCATCTGAGTCCAGTGGGCAGAGGACCGTTTTTCTTAATTGAGAGGGAGCTAATGAGAGCTGCATTTCTTAGACTCTGCCCATTGGATGAGAACAAACATTAATTACCGCTGGGCTGGAAAAGGCCAGATACAACTGAGCAGAGAGAGGACGTCTTCCCCCATCAGTGAGAAAGCTGTGTGCAGAGGACCGGCGCGCTTTCCAGCAGCGAACGTCCATCACCGGCCGTGGCGTTAAACACAGAGCAAAGGCCCCATAAAGCGGCATCCGCGTGGGAATCAATTAAACGTGGGCCGCCCCGCAGCCACGCTCCAGCAGCCGCCTCTGTTGGAGCTTTCAAGGCTCAACAGCTTGTAGGATGACTGAGGAATAATAATGCTCGGGTTTTCTCTGTGGACTCAAGGAAGCCTGCGGAGGGAGAGCCAGTGTGTCCTCCTTGAAGCAAGATATGGATGGCAGTGTCGCCTGCGTCTCCAGGGAGGGCGGGGCTGGCTCTCCCCTGGTGCCTCCTGCAGCTGCCTCTGTCACAAGGGACCCCATGGTCTACTGGTGGCGCCAATTAGGCACATTCAACACACCTGACGGGGAACCCAGGCTCCCAGGAAGCAATTGCGACCTGGTGCTGCTTCTTTTTACCAGTCGAAGCAACCTACATGTCACATTCCCAGCCCCCATCCCGGCAAGGGCGTTTCCCTCTCCAGGCGGTGAGCCTGGGGCGTTTCTAAGTCTCCAGTCAATTGTGGGATTGGAATGTGGGCCTTTGATTCCTAGGCCAGGGGTCCTTCCTCTGAACCACTGCATTCTGATCTGAAGATAAGTAACATAGTCCTGCGAGGACTTAGAATGAAGACAGTCAAGATGAGGAACCGAAAATGTTCCCAATGCCATTTTTCTCCTAATAATTGAATCTGCTCAGTAACCCTACCCCAGCAGGGAAATTGTAGGTAATCAAAAATAAAAATTAAAAACGCAAGCAAGGCATGTGTTATGCATGTGAGAGTGGGTTTTAGTTGATTTATTCAGTACTTTTTACACATATATACTAACAGCTCAAATATAATTTAGCTTCGGTTCTTCTTCCTTTTATCCTCAAATGATTGTCTATTGAGCATTTTCATTTCAGTTCCATTTTCTTCCAGGGGCACGCATACCTTCCAAATTATTTCTCCACAAAAGGAGTTCACCTTAATGGTAAAGTACCCACCTGTTGGTCATCACCTGATGGAGAAACAGGCTGCATTCATTCATCTGGCTTTTTGACGCAATGAGCAACGTTAATGAAAAATTCCACACGTGTCTGCATCTCGTCGTCCTTCTCCTTTGTTCTGTGTTTATTCTTTGGGATCTCCTAGAATATCTCAGGGATGTGAACCCAGGGCAGACACATCTTAGCATCACTCGGTGTCTCTGGGTGGGGAGGGCGGGGCGGGCAAGACGCCATGAGGAGTGTTTATTCAGCGCATTCACAAAAGCATCTGACTGCGTTGAGGAACTCTGAGGGGGTAGGTGCTGATTTAAGTATTTCTCTCTAAGTTAAAACGCATCTTTTGAAGCGAGGTAAGAAAACAAAAAGCGTCCCCTGACGTCTGGGAGCTGGCCTGACGCTCATGCTGGGCCCTGGTTCTGCTCACGTAAACGGTCGCACAGGACACCCCAGTGTCGGACAAGGTCACCTGAGACCACGGATGTGACACCAACAAGGCCTCTGTGCACCCAGGAAACACCAGCCTCCTCCCCCTCAGCTGAGACCAGTGAGCGCCTCCTGAACCTGAGACAAGTTTCCTTTCTCCATCAGCCCTCCCCGTAGGTAAGCCTTGAATATCCCACCATAGACTCCCCCACGTTCTGACAGCACACAGTCCAGACCAAACCCCTGCTCCCTTAGAACGTTCTTCCCTCCTCTTACCCACCCCCAACCCCTTTCTTCCAATCACCCAAGCAAAGCCCGGAGTCTAGACTAGGCTCCCCCACGGCCCTGTCACTGAGGTGCCCACGGCTCCTCCTGGTCTGCGTCCTCCCTCCTGTTACGGAAATGACAGGCCAGCCAAGAAACAAGCACTACTCGGAGGGTTGGAGTACTCAGATTTATTACGCCGGCGGGCTCAGAGGGGCTTCTGCTCCGAAGCTCTGAGCACCTCCAAGACATGCACATGAGGTTTTATAGGGTTAATTACAAGTATGGGCTATCAGCCAATAAGGTTCAAACAACAAAAAGCAAGGAATCAGTACACTGGAGCTTATCAGCTCGGAACTGATCACGTTACTGACACTTGTTGAGCTTGGATTTAAGAGTTAGCTTGTTAGCCCAGTAAACTGACACTAAACTTCAGATTTACGAGTTAGCCCGGCAGAACTTACATCAGTAAACGAACACTTATCACACTTAGATTTGTGACTTAGCTCGTTAGCCCATCTGGGCTTTTCCTTCACATTCCCCCTCTTGATGCTTTCACAACCCTTGTTGGAGTAAGCATCATCACTTACCTGTTGCAGGGGCTCATAATTGGAGGCTAACATCTGAAGTTTTATAGCCTCTATTTGCTCACTGACAAAGCGGGTCAGGAAGTTTAGGACACAGGGCCCAATTAGCAGAACTGCAAAAATCAGGAGTAAGGGACCTATGAACGGTGCCAGCCAGGAGATCCAGCCCCAGGGGCCTGTCCATGGGCTCTTATCTAAAATATGTTTTTTCTTTTTCACTCTGTCTTGTAACTCTTGAACCATTTCTCTGACAATTCCTGATTAATTGGCATAAAAACAACACTCTTTGATTAGGAAGAGGCATAGTCCCCCCTCTTTGGCCGTGAGTAAGTCCAGACCCCTTCTGTTTTGTAAGACCACCTTGGCCAGAGAATCAATCTGATTTTGCAAAGTTTCCAGGGTTTTTGCTATTTGTTGGAGATCGTGGCTGAATTCACCTGTAAGCTGAAAATACAGGTTGGTACACGGACCACTTGTCACCCGGTTCCATGCAGGTTCATTGTAAAGCCAAGGGGAGTGAGGGCATTAGCGTCAGTAGCATCAGCCTTATGATTATCTTAGACATGATGCTGTGGTGATGGCATTAATTATAACAAGATATAAAATAGCTATCAGGATTTTGTGGCCTATGTTCCAGTCAGGTGAGGCGGCGCTAGCTAGCCCCACTGCTAGTACGCAGACTGGTATAGCAAACAAGGAAAGGGGCAAGGGAGCACAAAAGAAATATATTTAACAGCTGTGTTGAGCTTTCCTCAAGCTTCGGCCATGCGTTGACTAGCCAGCTTCCGGGTGTGGCTAGAGCAGGGCTCGTCAATCCTTTTCTGGTCCCTCTTGATCTTGATCTTGAGCGGGTCTCCCGGGACACTCTCAATTTTTCAGGGACCCTCCGTCTGAGGTGCAGTCGCTCTCTTGACCCTGGAGTGGTGGATCCAAGGGATGATTCCTGCAACTTTAACAGCTGTAGGAGTAGTTAATACCACTAAATATGGTCCCTTCCATGTTGGTTTGAGAGGTTCCTTTTTCCAATCCTTCACCCATACCTGGTCACCTGGTTTATGGGGATGCACTTGGACCCCTAATGAAATGGGGGTTTTCTCTATCACCCAACCCCAAACTTCTCGTAGTACTTTTCCTAGTCCCAACAGTTGTTGGTGAAGCCCTAAATTTCCTATTTCTGGGGTGGGATTTCTCATCCTGACTAAAGGTGGCGGTCGCCCGTAGAGGATTTCAAAGGGAGCGTACCCAGTATTAAATCTTGGGGTGCATCTAATTCGCAACAGAGCCAGGGGTAGAATGTCCACCCAGGGGAGCTGGGTTTCTTGGCTGATTTTAGCTATCATTTGTTTTAGAGTTCTGTTCATTCATTCTACCTTCCCTGAGCTTTGAGGCCGGTATGCTGTGTGCAGGTTCCAGCGGATGCTCAGTGCCTTTGCCACTTGCTGTACAATTTCTGCCACGAAGGCGGGTCCATTGTCAGACACAATGGAGGTAGGTATTCCAAATCGAGGGATAACATCCCTGAGGAGAGCCTTTGTCACTTCCCTTGCTTTCTCTGTCCTGGTGGGGTAGGCCTCTACCCACCCTGTGAAGGTGCAGACGAAAACCAGCAGGTACTTATATCCCTTACTGGGCCCAAGTTCAGTAAAGTCCACTTCTAAATCTTCAAAGGGAGCCAATCCGCATCGTTGTATTCCCATTGGCCCAGTTAGCCCTTGTTTTGGATTGTTTTGTGCACAGAGCAAGCAGCGTTGCGAAACTGATGCACACAGAGTAGGGAGACAAGAAATTAGGAAATATCGCTTTAAAAGGGCCTCCAAAGCCGTTTTTCCCATATGTGTGGCTTTGTGTTGTTGTTGGAGTAGACGATAAGCTAGTCGTTCTGGGATGAAAACCCTTCCATCCGTCATGATCCACCATCTGTCCTTTCCTTTCTTACCTCGTTCAGCCTGTGCCCACTTGTTTTCATCGTGGCTATATTCTGGGGCAGTGGGTAGCTCTGGCGCTGCCATAACTTTAATTACTGAGTGTTCCCAGGCGGCTGCTTTTCTTGCCTTTTGATCAGCTAGCCTGTTCCCCTGGCTCACAGGGTCTTTTCCTCTTTGGTGTCCCTTACAGTGAATAACGGCCACTTCCTTTGGATCCCATACTGCCTCCAGTAACTGTAAAATTTCTTCTTTGTTTTTGATTTCTTTTCCCCCAGCAGTCAAAAGTCCTCTCTCCTTATAGATGGCTTCATGTACATGCAAGATTGCAAATGCATATTTGGAATCGGTGTATATATTGACTCGTTTTCCTTTCCCTTCCCTTAGTGCCTGGACCAGTGCCCAGATCTCTGCTCACTGAGCAGACCATCCTGGGGGAAGGGACTCTGCCTTTATTACCTCTCGGGTTGTTGTTACAGCGTAACCTGCTCGCTGCTGTCCATCTTGCATGTAACTGCTGCCGTCTGTGAAAAGTTCCAGGTCTGGGTTTTGCAGGGGCTTGTCGGTTAGATCAGGCCTGCTTGCATACACCTCTTTGATGGTTTTTTTTTTTCAGTCGTGGTCAGGCTGCCCTTCCCCCTCAGGCAAATATGTGGCTGGGTTTAAGGTTCGCACAGTCTCTAGACAGACTCTTGGATTTTCACATAGAAGCCCCTGGTAGTGGGTCATCCTTGTGTTAGTTATCCATTTGTAACCTGGGCCGTTTATCAGGGCCACCACAGAATGGGGCACTTTTACATTTAAAGTTTGTCCCAGTGTGAGTTTGTTTGCCTCGTTGACCAGGAGGGCTGTGGCAGCGAGGGCCCGTAAACAGGGTGGCCATCCTGATGTTACAGGGCCCAGTCTTTTAGACAAATAGGCCATAGGTCGCTGCCATGGCCCCACATTCTGAGTCAGGACTCCAAGAGCGGTTTGGTCTCTTTCATGTACAAACAGATTAATCTTTCGTGTTACATCTGGTAAGCCTAGTGTTGGGGCTTGGGTTAGCAGTTCCTTTAATTGCCTAAAGGCATTTTCTTGTTTAGTTTCCCACTTGAGGGTTTCTTTTCCTGATCCAGCAGTTGCTTCGTAGAGGGGCTTGGCTATTTTTGAAAACCCGGGGATCCAGATCCGGCAAAACCCAGCTGCGCCCAGGAACTCTCGCAGTTTTCTTTTTGTTTCCAGTCTGGGTATGGCGCAAATAACTTGTTTTCGTTCTGGTCCTAGGGCTCGGTGTCCCTCTGAGAGAATAAATTCGAAGTATTTGACTGTCTTTTTGGCCTGGACCAGCTGAGCTGCTAGTATCTTGTATTGTCCAGGTCCATTTGAGCAAAACTGAATCCATGGGGGTAGAGTCTGGGCGATATTTAGCCAGGAGTCAATGTAAGGGAATTGATCTGGGTGGCCTGGGGTTCCAGTGATTATTTGATAGACTGCTCGCACTGTTGCTAGGTCCAGAGTTTCTCCTGAGGGCCACCCGACTCCAAAGGCCGGCCATTCAAGCTCACATAAAGTGCGGAGCCTGCCAGGGATCATTCGAATTCCATCGTCTCCTGAGAACCCCTTTTTGAAATTCTTAATCATGCAGTCTAGAGTGGTGGGTTTTGACTTAGAGCCTCCCATTCTTTTTAGATGTTTAAGGATAATAGATCTGTTGCTTTAGATGTTTAGGAAGGTAGCCTTTATATCTTTTTCTTCTTTACTCTTCAAAACACCGGAGTTCCCAGGGAGACTGCTCTCTTGCTGGGTCTATGAGTTGTTTTAAGGCTAACTTGGTCAGGGACTCTGGGTTTCAGTCACAGCTGATGTCTCTGGAGCTCAAGGCCTCAAGCAGTTCCAGGGACTTTCTTCATTAAATTCTCTCCATATTCTGAACTAACGTATCAGGGGCGTGGGACTGACGACAGATGGTAAAACAAATGGACTAGAAAAGGGACCTCCGAGGCCGGGTGAGCCCGGTCCTGAAGGAATTTGTCTTCTAAATTTGAGTCCTGGGGGCCTGAGGCTAGGCAAAAGGGGCACTGCTTGGGTCAGTTCAGTAGGGGAACAATAAGTCTCAGGTGTTCTGTGACAGAATCAGGTAGGAGACTTTCTCATAGAAATAGCATCTTAGCCTCTGAGGGCACAGGGGCGATGACTCATTGGCTGTCTATGTCCTTTTCCCTCCCAGTGTAGCCACCCTGTGCCGGTGTCGCAGACAAGACAAGGGAGGGTTTTCGTTGCATCCGCCTGGCCGCTCCCCTTGCGGGGACGAAGGTGCCTCTTAGCTTTGGCGGGTCAGTATAAGCCGCTGACTCTGACCGGGACCCTGAGGGACCGATACCGCCCTGAGCCGTATGAGGTCACCACGGAACCGCAGGTTGAGACTCACTCGAACTCCGTAGCAGAATGCCGTGGAGCTACAAACTCGAGCCTGATCGCATGCTTCACAGGCTGCTCATTCACACACACACACACACACACACACACACACACACACACACACACACACACACACACACACACACACACACACGTTAACAACATTCCTCCCACCAATACCAATATCCTGTTTCCTGTAGGAGGGGATCCGCCTCCTCTTCTGTCCACTGGGACAGGACCTGATACCTGACCTGATTTCCCCGTCTGAAATATCATCAGACGGAGAGCCTGTAGGAGGGGATCAGCCTCCTCTTCTGTCCAATGGGACAGGACCTGATTCCTCCCGGGGCATCCTACCTTGTCCGGACAGCCACCTGGTGAGTCTGTCCGTCCCTCCACGGAGTCTGGCTCTGGTTGTAGCCCAGCCACCCGGGGGCCGAGTTGCCGTCACGAAAGAGAACCCGGAATACCGTCGGGCGGCGCCACCTCGTTCGCTGCCGGAGTCCCGTCCCCTGGTCGGCCAGAGCCACCAGTCCAGCGGCTCAAGGGGCTGGCGTGGTTGTATCTCGCTGGGGCCTCCAGAAATGTTACAGAAATGACAGGCCAGCCAAGAAACAAGCACCACTCGGAGGGTTGGAGTACGCAGATTTATTACGCCGGCAGGCTCAGAGGGGCTTCTGCTCCGAAGCTCTGAGCACCTCCAAGACATGCACATGAGGTTTTATAGGGTTAATTACAAGTATGGGCTATCAGCCAATAAGGTTCAAACAACAAAAAGCAAGGAATCAGTACACTGGAGCTTATCAGTTCGGAACAGATCACGTTACTGACACTTGTTGGGCTTGGATTTAAGAGTTAGCTTGTTAGCCCAGTAAACTGACACTAAACTTCAGATTTACGAGTTAGCCCAGCAGAATTTATATCAGTAAACCGACACTTATCACACTTAGATTTGTGACTTAGCTCGTTAGCCCATCTGGGCTTTTCCTTCACACTCCCATGTACGAGTAATAAACCCTAGTTCTCCAAGGATGCTGTGTTTCTGAGGTCTTTGCTGGAGGGCAGGGACAGATGATTTGTTTATAAAATATATCACTAACTTTTTATTACATCATTAACTAATGATATTGACAGAAAGCCTCAAGACCATCCACTCTGCCATTTTTTGTTTTGTTTTGTTTGCTTTGTCTAATTATCAACCCAGAGCTCTTTATCCAGACAAAACCTTAGGTGGTGTCCTAACACATCACTCAGACCAAAGGGGAACTGCTCGGGCCTGAACTTGAAGCTCCTGAGCCCCTGGGCTGGGGTCCCCCACGCTACTCCCAGTCAGTCACCTTATTGCACTTCTGTGTGTCAGAGGGACCATGTAGAAAACCACTGGTCCAGTCTAAACCTCTCACATTATAGCTCAACAGACAAGACCCCGGCAGTGTGAGTTCCTGAAAGTCACACTCCTTGTTAGGGGTACACCTCTGAACAAGATTCTGCTTCCTGAATCCCAGGCCGCAGCCAGAATTCCACGGTGTTTTGTTGTTGTTGTTGTTCACAGGAGGTCAGTGCTGGCTACCTGTGCCAGTGACTTGCTCTGGGCTGTCCACGTGGACATCACAGTCTGATTCTCTCCCCAAAGACGCCCACTGCATTTGGACTTCGGCAAATGTCTAAAACCCCCGCTCTTCCCTTGCCTTCTTTCTTGACCAACAACCACAATGATTATCACGGTGGTGCCATGATTGTAATACCAAGGTTCTGTCGGATGCACACTTTCCAGGAGGAGTTTGCCCACTGGGCATGGGATTTCCTGTTGAAAGGGTTTGATCAGGCAGCGGGAGAAACTGAAAATGAAGTATCGGTTAGAGCAACATCCCTCCAAAACCCAGCCCCCAGGAACTCGCGTGCTCTGCAGGTCCTCGTGGGTCTTTTCTAAAACAGAAAGGATTCCATGGTGACACAGGCATGGAGACTGCACACTGAATGACACCGGGTGGGCCGTCTGATCCCCAGGACGTCCACCAGCTCCTGCGAGCAGTGAGTCTCCGGCCAAGGAACACCAGGGGCAGGGCCAAGAGGGGGCTGAGTGCGGGGGCACATTCTCCGTCAGCAACATCCCCTCTATTTTTTGACAAATTCCTGTCTTCCTAATCTCATGTAAAGTTCTATGTGAGTGCATTTTTTGAGTTGCTTCCCTCTGGGTCACCCATCTTAAAAAATAACCACCCCCAGATTAAGAGGTACAAACTACTATGTATAAAATAAGCTACAAAGATATATTGTACAGCACAGGGAATACAGCCAACATGTTATGATAAATGGAGTATAACTTCTAAAAACAAAAATAGATAGATAGATAGATAGGTAGGTAGATAGATAGATAGATAGATACATAGATACATAGATACATAGATAGATACATAGACAGATACATAGATAGATAATGGTTTGGTCCTTTTTGTGAAAGATCTAACTGAACTCTAAATATGCAAACCCTTGAGGCAAGAGCACCAGTGAGAAGAGAAAGATGGGCTTGGGGGGATTAGAAAACAGAGACCAAGAATCATGGCCTCAGTGAACAGCTTGGACCACCTCATTACATATGGACCAGATGAGATGTAAGCTGGCTTTACACAGCATCCTCACTTACAAAGTAGAAAAAGTAATGTGTCTCCTCGGCAGATGAATGGGGATATTGTAAAAACGGATGGGTATTGGAAAAGACTTAAACTCACTGAAAGAAAGAGGGTGCAGTAACCCAGGAGGATCATACAGAGAAATATTTTTGGTAATATTTGCCACAACGCCCATCGTATTCAGAGATGACATCTATTGTGAGGGGCTGGGATGTAACATGAAGGAAGAATCTTTTCTGTAGGTCCCAACAAAGACAGAGCAAGGGGTCAGCCCTAATGAGACAGGTGGGACACAGGAAAAGAAAAGTCTATATTGAATTTGCTCTGTACTTACGATGAGGATTCAGATGGAGGTTGATGATCTGGCCAACTTCTACCACCTCAGCTTAGGCTGGTTCCATTCCCACAGGTCACACATCTCTCTGGGTCACGTTGTTGCACAACTTGTGCGACTGTCATCCCATTCTGTCTGTCATTTACAGTGTGAGTGACCCAGAAACACCAGGATAGGGATCTGTAAATGGATTTCCTCACCAGATCACTGAAAAAATAAACCCCAACAATGGTTGGTATAAAACTATCTTTAATGAATACTTTTCTGTCTTTCTGTTTTGTGACTAGCTGCTAACTGTCACTGAGCATTTACCAGCTGTCAGGGGATAGTAACCAGGACTGGGGACTAGGAGAGATGAATAAGGCCCTCACCTTGGGCACCAAATTTAAGGGGGCGTCGAAAAACTCAGTAATCAAGATGAATATTTAGATGCAGTAATTTTTTTTAACTCAAATTGGTAAAGTCCATCCCTCCTGTTATTGCCAATAACGCTTTAGCATCGGACTGATGCCTATGAGTGCTTCCCATGCATCACTGCCTTTCATAACATGGACACCAGGACAGCCGGGCTCACTGACCTTCAAAGGAAGGAGGAAAATGCCATCTTTGTGGGCAGTTCACGGGGCACCTTAGGATCCTCTGTCGCTGAGTTGGATGCATAGGAAAAATAAATGCTGGGGCTGGTCTTCTCTCTAGCGTTTACCATCGACTACAAGGACTATGTTCTTTCAGTTTCTGCAATAGACATTTTGGGCAGCAATGCATTCCACCTTAAATTAAAATAACAACTAAAATATTATGCAAAGCATTCTCTTATTTATAACATTCTAATTTACTGTAAAGCAGTTTACCTTCTTCTATAGTTGAGTTTAATGAGTTTCTTTTACAAGAACCATAAAAAGCATGCTCCAAGGAAGGGGACCGTGTTGTTTTTAAATAAGCAATGTAGCTGTCACCAGATGGTATGAAGATTGATGACTAATGCATTTTTAATGCAGATAATTTATTAGATAATAGGGGTTTTCCCCTCTAAATTTCTAGGAGGAGGAAGTCATTGAGTTTTTTTCATTTTAAATGAAAGGCTTTCTACAATTGGTTTTCCACTAAGCCTCAAAATGGATGATCAAATTCAATCATGTAACAGACACACTTAGGATGAGGCACCAGCTGATGCTTCTCCCTCACACTTGTTCGCCTGCTTGAATCCCAGCAAACCTCCTGGGAGAAGGAACCAAACGCAACCCGTGCCCGAACCCATGTACCTGGTAGGGTGCTGCTAGTATACAGTAAGTGCTCCATAGATGTGCGTCGGGTGAATGAACGTGTACGTTGTCGTTCTCATTGGAAACATGAATTCAAAGACTCCTCCTGCTGAGGACACTTGTCCTGAGCTTGTTTCTCAGTGATGGATCTCTGTACAACCCACTCTGCTTCCCATCTCTGTGTCTGCAGTGGTCAGGAAGGGGGCGGGTACAGAGCTATCCGTGGACTCAGGCCTCTGTGCTCACAGACCTGGTAAACTCCTTTGCCTACTCGGTTAAGAATGAATGAGCCCAATCATCTCCCTATTTTCTTTGCTGAAGGCAGGGGAAACTGTTCTAGCCTAGGAATGCCAAGTGGTCTGTCTGGCTTCACTGAGACAGACAATGAAAATTTCCTACTCAAGGTGGCCAGCACCTTAAGATGACCGAGGTGAAGTGCCAAAGCAATTCTTCTTAAGCTTTTATACCTAATGGCAAAGAAATGTAAATTAAAGCAGAATTGTCTCTGGGAGAGCCTGGGGCACCTAGCCCAGAGAGGCTTATGCGAAGGGAAACTTTCCCTTGAAGTCTCATTTTATGAGACTCATTTTCAAAGTGTGTGCAAGTTCACATTGTAAATTATCATGTACCTGTTTGTTATAATAAAACTAAACAAGGTAAACAAAGCAGAAATTTCCTACTCATCTTTGGCTAATACTGAACTGAGTGAGTATAATTTCTAGAAAAGCAGCTTGAGTTTCAACTAGCAGGGCACCACATTTTCAGCCCTAGTTTGTCAAACTCTTGTTAAGTTTCCCTTACTGAGAAGTTAAGCCCCTGGGTCATAGGATGGTTAATTTTCTGTGTTTACTTGGCTAGTCCATGGTATCCAGATGATTCATCAATTTTTTAGATATTTCTACAAAGTTATTTTTTTAGAAGTTAACATTTAAGTCAGTAGACTTTAAGTGAAGCCAATCACCCTCCATAATGTGGATGGATGGGTCTCATTCAATCAGTTGAAGGCCTGCTCCCCAAGGGGAAGAGGGAATTCTGCCAGCAGATTGCCTTTAGACTCAAATTGCAGCTCCTCCCTGGGTCTCCAGCCTGCCAGCCAATCCTACAGAGTCTGAACTTGCCAGTCTCCATATTCAGGAAAGCCAGGTCCTTAAAATCTCTTTCTGGGTGCACAGATCTTATTGGTTCTGCTTCTCTGGAGAACCTGACTCATATATGTGGTGATAGGTCATGTGGTGGACAGAAAGCGTAACTGATTTATTGATCATCACTCAAGGAAATAGTGATCAGAAATTTTTTTGAGAGAAGAAAAGTGACTATGTTAATCTCTACTTATGCTGGAATTTTCATCACATGTACGTGATGTACGTCACAGAAGCCTCATCACCTCTCCAATGATGAAATGTTTTTCAAACTTTCAAACCGCATTTTCACTGGGCACTTTTATCATAGGTGTTCTGACACAGCTTTGCCCTGGATTAGATGTTTGAGAAGTCATTCTAGATGATTTACTAAGAAAACTGATGAATGAACAATGAATTCATTTAAGGAATTCAGTTTTTACCTCTTGTAAACATGATATTTGTTTTCCCATCAAGAGGAAAAAGCTATCAGTTCAGTTCCTGTCTTTTGATCTACACCTCCTAGTGTGAATAACCACTGGGGACTGCCTGGGACTGGGGTTTCCTGTGATGTGGGACTTTAGTGATAAAACCTGGAACGTCCCATGCAAAGGGAGATTATTGCTAGCTTACTCTTAATATTAAACCATGTTCTCCAAATCTCTTCCTTTTTTATTGCAAATTAGTCTGTAACAATGAGCCTGCAAGTCAACAGCATTTGCTGGTTTTTGTTTTTGGGTTTTTTTTTTTTTTTTTTTTGTAACTTCATTGAACATAGTAAGAAACTGATGAGGCAGGCGGTCAGCTGAGGTGGTTTGGATGAAAGATGCAGCAGCTGCTGACCCTAAGGGTGAACCACGGTCACCAAAATTTTGACTGCTCTGATTAGACTCCACCTTTCACACACCGTCACTTCTTTTCCTAGTTGACACACCATTAATGGTGACTCAGTTTCTCCTTTGACTGCATAATGAGAAATACAAAGGACTAGTTTTTTAATCGTGACGTAAGTGTGAGCTCCCGCACACTCTGAGAAATCAGACAAGCCAGATCCTGCTTCGGGGTGGACCAGGACCAGCCCTGTGTTCCAGGCACGTTTGCAGAATTCCTTCCCTCTCCAGGGTGGCTCCAAAAACAGTAATCATCTCAATCAGTTGCCTGGTAATGCAAAGGAACCAGATTACCCAGTCACTCTCAGCCCATTAAAATTGTTTACTCCAGCTTCACAGAAAAAAGTGTATGTTTCAATATGGGAAAGTGAGATACCGCACATTTCATCTGCATATGGGATGACAATACCTGTTTTATTGACCCCCGGGACCTGATGCATGTTAACGTAAGCACGCACTCTACCACTGAGTTGTACCTCACACCGATGCCTTTCGAGGGCAAGCATTTTAAAGTTTTCCCTTAAATAGTCAGTAATATCAGTGCCCTGGAAATGTGTGATAGCCTTAAGTAGGTCACGGGAAGCTGTGGCCTTTGCTGTTTATTTTGTTATCCTCAGGGCTAGGGATGGGATAAAACAAAGTACCTTTTGAACTAGAATTCAAAAATTATGATATATTTGTGGATTTATGAAGTGCATTTGTGTAGTGTGTTAGTGGGTCCAGGTAATTAAAGGGCTAAAGGCCAGAGGAACAAAAGAGGATTAATAATTCTGTCTCTGAGTCCCCATAAACATAAGATTTCAAATACTCACCCCTGCAACCAGTGGGATTGTCTTGACTCTAGACTACATGGTTCTGGTTTACACATCTTTGTGTGCCCCTCAGGATCTCACTCAATGCCCTGTACAAGATGATCAATAATAATGGTTGAAGTATTGCCAGCAGCTTTTATTGCAAATTAATGAAAAGAAATATGAGGTCTATTGTCCCAGTTCCTTTGTGTGCACGTCTGTACAGAAAGACAGAGGATAGTATGGTATCAGGGTCCTAGAAATGAGCTGAAACAAACATGAATGTTATCTCATTGCTCAGGCTGTCCTACAAAAATAAAACCATAGTAAAGTTTCACTCAATTAGAAAAATGTGAATAAGAAAGACTTAGCTGGTGAAGAGAGTGGATGAAATAATCTAGAGCAGAAAATGGGAGGTGGGAATTGAGACACGGACGGTCCTTCGGATGGAGGGGGTACATTTCCACCACCAAGACGAGAGAGGAGCCAGTAGAATTTGGGAATAAAGGAGGAATCTAAGATGATACCCAGGTCGTAAGCAACGATATTAGTTATCACAGTGTGGGAATGAGAACTGGGAGGCAACCTGGGAAACACAGAGAGGGCTTTGAGGCTTGTTTCCACAGGGCATAAGTCACCCTGGTCTGACTGCGATGTATGTTCAAATGCCAAGCCCAGCTCAGTTCATTTCTGGATCTTTAGAAAACACTATTTAAAAGCTGAGTTGTCCCCCCTGGGAGATATTTTCCATAAGTGACAATGAACCTTGTGGTGTTTACACAAGAGGTTATGTCTCAGTAAATCACCGCCTCCCCTTTGCACACCATCAGTGTTACCCAGCCAGCCTGCAACACCCGCCAAGAGCTGCAGCACAATACGTTGCACATTCAGTTAAGTGTAAATTAAAAACACACCTCATGCTAACAGTCTTATATCTATATCTAGGATATAGATTTGATGATGTGGCAAACCAGAGTGGGCACTTGCGTGGGGAGAATATTAGAAAGTAGGATGAAGGAGTAAAATTAGAACCAGGGAGCCGTCCACTGTCAGAAGCTGAGCCTGCGCACTGAGGAAACATCATTCATTCAACTCTGCACCCAAAATTGAAAGAAAAAGAAGTGTCTCTAGCAAGCAATGGCTAGTGAATGCATGGTAAGGTGAAGCACGTTCCTTCGCATCCTTGAACTTGCTCCTCAGAAAGACCACTGCGCTGCCCAGAGCATCCCCTCCTCAGTGGGGCACCTGCCCCCCGAGGGAGGCCCGGAGGCACCGACTTCGGGCTGGGGACTGAGTGAGTGACGGGTCCTTGGCTGGTTTCTTTACCCCTACAACAACCTGGGAGGTAACAACCACCTTGTTTTACAGACTAAAAAAACCAAGCCACGTTTCCCCAGGCAGAAAGCTAGCCCAGTGGGTTAGACCCTCACGTTTGCCTTCATTCCCAGTGCACCCCGGCCTCCCCTAAACCACGTAAATGGAGAGTCTCTTCACAGACTGAACCGTGACACCATCCGCACATTTTACACGTTTTCTTCCTGCCCTGAGGGCAGCACTGGGAACTGACCGTGAGCGCACAGCACCGTCACCTCCGTGCGCCCACACTGAGGAACGAAGGCCCTTCGCAGCAGGGCCTGGACGCGCTCTTTCGCGTTGCCTGCATTTACTGACAGTGCCCGGAGACGGTCACCACCTCGGGGGCCACGATGCACCCCAGTGAGGGACATCCCACTTGGCTCCTCCAGAAGCTTCGAGTCCTCCATCCTGTCCCGACAGCCCGAAATCAGCTCTAGCCGAGGCAACGCAGCAGCTCTCGGGAGCAGGGCAGGCCCGTCCCAGCACACACAGCACTCACTCTGTCAGAACAGGACCTTTCTGCCCTGTTCAAAAATGACACGGGAGCGCCCAGGGGATTCTGCCCTTTATTACGGGGACGAGCAGATGAGGTACAGGGAGAACAGCAGCAAAGGGGCCCGCCGTCTAACCCGGCTTCCGGGGTCCTCGGGCGGGGAGGCCGTGTGTGCAGGAGGCAGACGAGGACTCGAGCCCCGGCGACTCAGAACAGCACCTGCGGCCTGAAGTGCTTCTGCCTGATGGCGTTGTTCTGCATCCCTGTCTTCAGCATCCACTTTGCCTTCATCCTCTGGACGTACTGCATGTCCCGCTGGCGCATGAGCGCTGCTCCTGGAGGTGGAAGGGAGGTAAGAAATGAAAACCCAAACTTTAAAAGCCAATTTGGAGTAACTGAGTTCTTAAAGAAGAGATATTAACTGGGGTCTCTATCCAACGGGAACTATGTGCACCCCAGAATTGCACCCCAGAACTGTCTGTATACATTTCTCTGGGATGAGCCTCTTTATTTGTCATCATATCAAAAACTCTATAAGAGAAAGATGAAGTCAGCGGGCTCACAGCTCACAGGGAGCCCTAGTGAAACCACGTGTATACAGACACAGCGGCAGCGACAGTGATTTCAGTGTCAGAGCTTCCCGGCCGTCAGCAGGCAGCTCCCTGTTCTCCTGCCACCGTCTCCAGTGGACTGACATTCTCCTTGAAGGTAACAATGTCAGTAGCCTACTCTATTCCTCTGACTCTTTTCATTTTTATGGGATAATTACAGAAAGAAGGACTGGTAGCTTTTATTACGTGCATGTGCTGTGTCATCCTGCTTTATGACATCCCACCTGCCCAGGCCCCGTTATCATCACCTCCATTTAACAGACAACTGAGGCTTTGACTGAATAAATTACTCATACCAATAAGAACATCAGGTAGGTCATGCTGACTCCACAGCTCAAACTACTGCTGTGAGAGTGCCATTCCATTCCTCTGGGAAACTTCCAGGAGGATTTCAACCTTGGATAATTACTCAACAACTCTCTTCATAATCTTTACCTCCTGAAAATGTCAATGGTGCACACGCAGGTTTTAGAAAGTTGCTGTGCCACGAATAAGAAGTTGTTTCCGTCATGGAGCTGGGGGCTTATTGCCATAAACGCCTCAAGTGGTCACAGACGCCCCCAGAGCCAAGGTAAGCGTCCCCTGGGGAGGATCCTTAGGGACAAGGTCAGTAAACACCCCTTCACCCAGGCCCGCTGAGGAACTGCAAGTCCCCGGGCTGCTCCGTGGCTGTCCCCGCGACGCCGCACCTGTGCTCCCGGTCCAGCCCAGGGCTCTGTACTGCTGCAGGACCCGGCCCACCGCCTTCTGGTTCTTAGCAACGGCCACGGCTCTGGACAAGCCAAACCGCTGTTTGTAGTATCTCATCAGGGAGCGATGACCCACTCTGGCACCTGTTTTTCAAAACAGCAACGTTGAAGCACCGAGCTGGCACTCTCTCAAGGCAGAGCTATGAAGCTAGGGCTTTCCCAGTCAGACTTTTCACGCTTATCCAGCTGGAAAGTGCATGTGTCGGAAGAAACAGTGCTCTACCCACTGAGGAAAGATGAGGCCGCATGTTAAACAATGAAAGGAAAAAACCAAAGAGCAGAGAGATTTAAGAAAAGGGACCACGGCAAGTCACTGTCAAGTGAAAAACTCAGCGTCTGTACTTCCTTGTTCTATAAAAGAGCCTCCCCAGAAGTGCACAAGCCGCCCCTACTAACACCTGCAACCGGGCCCTAGGGGTAAGGAATCTCAACATCTTAATAGAAAAAAGATTAAGCACAGAGAACGGCCCTGATGTTTAGGTCTACCAGCCACAGTCTGGGTCCAGAAGGGGAACCAATCCACTTTTCCTTGGCTTACAGTCTCCAGTGCAGTGGTTCTCAAACAGGGGCGATCTTATCCCCAGGGGACATGTGGCAATGACTGGAGGGAGGCTCCCGGCACCGAGTGGGCAGAGGCCAGGGACGTGGCTAAAATCATACCACGCACAGGACAGCCTCCACAGCAAAGGGTTATCTGCCCGAAATGTCCACAGTGCTGAGGCCGAGAACCCCTGCCCTACTGCTCCTAAATGAGGGAAGTCGTGGGTGTACTGTAGTTTAAAAGATGATTAAGCTAAATTCTCTCCAGAGCTTTTGTCTATTTGGAAGGATCTGGTAAAAATCATGCCAGTCAATCAAGCTTTCAGAAATGAATTCTATGGATGATCTGTCCTTTTATCATCTTAAAAAAGAAGTTGAATAAACAAAGTCTTAAAAAATACTTTATGAAGCTAATTTCTCAGGTTCTGCTTTGGTATTTCCACCAGAGGAAGCCTAGCCTAGGCCTATGTGACAGATGTGGGCCTGTTTTGCTGCTGTGTGCTGTACAGGCCACGATAGTGTACTGCCCTATAGTTTTCTTATTACTGTAGGAAGAATTACATTTTCAAAACAGACTCTGCCTGCCCGTCCTTCCTCTGTCATTGTCTACAGCTGCCCCAGCCTTAGAAGGTTGTTGTTCTGAGTTAAACAGCTGGTCTGTACCTAAGCTGTGATAGCACCCCAGGGTGACTTCCTCATGATAGGTGTCTCCACCGGCAGTGTATACGCCCACCATTGCTACAAATCTCCCAGGCAGTGGAGAGAAGTGGGATAAGGGCTTCGCTGACTAGATCCAGGATCGTGGGTAACTTCCTCAATCTGTCTAAGTTTCAGTTCGCTCATATGTCAAGTAAGGATAACAGAATCTAACTCAGGCTTGTCATAAGGATAAAATAAGCTGCCTGACCATGCTAACTGCTCAGTAAATATGAGGTTTATTAGGGTCTTATTATCATTCCATTCCCTGTTTTTCCAAATGTGTCTTCAGTAGCTGCTCCCATTCTTCTCCACTAATCATAACACCATAAACACTGTTAGATACTTTTCACATTCATGGCTTTTCTTCACCTTTTCACACCTGGGATAAATTCCCACCAATAGGAAACATGTACCCCAAAGAAGCCAGAATTCAAACTCCAAACCTCCCCCTGCCCCCAGAACACAGACAGGAATCCTGGGTGCTGTCAATCAGATACACCCAGGCCAGACTACCACGTGCAAGTCTGAGCAACACATGGAGACAAGAATCAGTTCAAAGGATAAGAGGAAGGGCTAGTTTAACAAGAAACACTTGGATAGGGCCAAAACACTTGATAAGAAACAGAAAAGAAAGGGTCTATGTATTGAAAAATAATGACTGATCAAAGCATTGAGAGAGAACGGGAGTGAAGAAAATATTGATCCAACTTAAGCAAAACAGCTAAGACAACTACCAGGTGACCTTCAGAATCTACCTCGTCCGCACACTGTGAGTTGTAGGTTCTCTCTCCTCAGTGTGGAAGGGGAGTGATGGGAACATGCCTCTCCAATAATCTCAGTGGTATTTTGGACAAACGCACTTACCGGAAGGGAGAATCAGCTCCATGGTTTCGTCATCATATTCCAAGGTCTTTCCTGAGGGCAAGTCCTCAGTCTCTTCAGGGTCCTCCCCCTCCTTGTGATCTGGGTAGCTACTCCTGGAGCAGTGGAGTGGCATTAATACATTTAATACACAGATCAAGACCTCAAGACCTAAAAGACATAAACTGTATTTGCCAATGCGGCAAATCCATGTGCTGCCTAAAGGGTGAGCGGTGGGGGGTGTAAACAGATGCAGAGACTGCCAGATAAAAGGTTTTGGAGAAAAAAATAACCTGTTAGCATTTTCTCTGTAGTAAAAGATGCAAGTTACCTATGAACGCAAAATGGATCACCGACTTAAATGTAAAATGCGTAACTATAACAACTCCTAGAAGATAACATAGGAAAAATTCTAGATGACTTAAGGTTTGGTGATGACTTTTTAGGTAATGCACCAAAAGCACAGTTAATGAAAGAAAGAATGGATAAGCTGAACTTCATTCAAACTGAAAACTTCCGCTCTGTGAAAACCAATGCCAAGAGAATTAAAATAGAAAATACAGAATTGGAAAAAATATTTGCAGAAAACACATCTGATAAAGAATTGTTATTCAAAATATAAAAGAACTCTTAAAATTCAATAAGAAAATAAACCCGATTAAAAAAATAGACCAAAAACCTTAACAGACACCTCACTAAGATATACAGATGGCAAATAAGAGGTGTTTTACAGCACGTGTCACCAGAAAGACACAAATTAAAGCAGTGAGAAACCACTACACATGTATCTGAATGGCCAAAGTCCAGAACACGGACAACACCAAATGCTGGTGAGGACGTGGAGCCACAGGGACTCCGTTCAGTGACAGTGAGAACACAGAAACGTACAGCTACTCAGGGAGACAGTTTGAAAGTTTCTGGCAAAACTGAACATATTCATACCATAGGATACAGCGGTTGTGCTGCTTGCTATTCACTCGAAGGAGCTGAAACTTATGTCCATACACAAACCTGCACATGGAGGTTTATAGCAACTTTATTCAAAATTGCTAAAACATGGAAGCCATCAAGATGTACCTCAGTAGGTAGATACATAAATAAACTACAGCATAGCCAGACAATGGAATATTTTTAGAATTACCTGGAAAGAAATGAGCTATCAAACCAGGAGAAGACATGAAGGAATCTTATATGCATGTTACCAAGTGAAAGAAGCCAGTCTGAAAGGCTGTATAACGTACGACGTAATGTGCGACTACTAGAGGATGCTCTGGAAAAACCATGGAGACACTGGAGAGAAGGAATTGCCAGGGGTTAGGGTGGAGGAGAGTGATGAACAGGCAGAATACAAAGGATTTTTAGGTCACTGAAACTACTCTGTATGATACTCTAATGGCGGATACATGTCATTATAAGTACATCTGTCCAATCTTATAGAATGGACCATACCAAGAGTGAACTCTAAACCATGGACTTTGATTATTAATTGATTCAGTGTTAACTGATGGATCAATGTAGGTTCATCAATAGTAACGAATGTACCACTTGTAGAAGATGTTGCTAATGAGGGAGGCTGTGCACGTGTGGGTAAGGGGGAATATGGGAAATCCCTGTACCTTCTGCTCAATTTTGCTGTGAACCTAAAATTGGTTTTAAAGAGCGAGCAAATGACTTATAACTGAACTCTTTCCCCTACGTATCTGTTTCTCCTAGCAGGGTTGTGAACCAGAAAGGAAGAGAACAATGTAGAGGTGGAAATGTGGTTCTCCTCAATTTAATCATTATAAAAACAAGTTCCAGAACAGTGACGTCCAGTAGAACCCTATAAAGATAGAAATTTTCTCTCTGAGTCCAACATGGTAGCTGTCAGTCACATGTGCTTTTAAGCACTGAGTTTTGGATTATAGGCAGTACAACTGAAGAATTCAATTTTTAAATTTTTAGATTAATTTTTAGTTAACTTAAATGGCCACATGAGCACCCCTAGTATTTATCATACTAAACACCACAGTTCTAGAAGAATCTCTCTGTTTCTAGAAATATTCACACACAAAAATAATTAAAGGCACACTAAATGTGAATAGTAAGGCAGATAAGCCAATAGGAAAACAGACAAAAGACTTAGTCAGACACTTCACAAGAAATAAGCTAAATGAGCACTTATATATAAAAAAGTTCTCAACTACATTAGTGCTCATTAGGGAAATGCAAATTAAAACCACAATGGATATACACTACACAGCCACCAAAGAGACTACAATGAAAAACTCTCCCTCACTACAAGTGAGAAATGAGAAATCAGGAGGAAAAGGCAAAAGGACAATTTATAAGACTAGAACTTTTCTGAACACCCGTATCAGGTGGGCTCTGTACACCTGGCATGGTCATTACACACACCGGCTTGCACAGCACCCCTGTGCTAGGTCATAGGCATCTGGACACTAGGAACCAGATGTTCTGCAGTGCCTAGCATGAATGTGTGGCATGATGTGGGACTTAGAAAGCCGCCACCCATCCAGACTCCCTTAGGAGACAGCTTGTGATTCAAGGACTCTCAGGGAAACCAAAATGTGAAACCTCATTTCCAGGCCTCTGTTCATGAGGTCACTGGCAAAGCTGAACTTCTGACCATTGAAACCACAAAAGTAAGTTTTCAAACCAGACAAACTTCAGTTTGGCCCTGACATCTTCTCTTTATCAGGTATGTGTGTTTAACTCTGTGACACTCAGTTTCGCATCTACAACATGACAGGAAATAACCCCCTCCTATACAAGTGTTCTCAGAGGTACTAAGAATCCTGCACTGGACAGAGCCAGACAAAGGTCAGGCCTGGGCGTATCTACACCACTTCAGAGCGAACATGATGAACTCACTCTCCTCCACTTTACAAACCACAGACTTACCTAAAATCATAGAAGTCTGCAAATTCCAAAAGAGCGTCTCCATCTGTGAAGAGCTTACAGTGACTCCTGTCATTCATGTGAGCCTGCACAGCTTCCGTGGAGTAGAAGGATTTCCCTTTCTCGTTGCACCACAAGCAAATCTTCCCGACACCAACTTTCTCTCCTGGAAAAGTAAGTTGAGGAGAAAAAGATGAAAGCAGCTTTTTGCAGCCAGCTTACATCTCACCATCTATCCCCACAGTTCAAAAAATATGCATCAAGTTTTGGATTCTCACAAAATCAACAGTTCATTCAATCCAAGATGGATGAGAAACACAAAACTCACGTTCTCTTAAGATCTGCCTCCCCAATACTGTGCTCATTCATTTAAAAAAGAAAAACTATTACACTTACCCAAATATTTAATCAGTCCCTTAAGATCTGAAAGATATTCTATGTCAGGAATAAAGAAGCTGTGGACTTTGGTCATATGAGCCACATTCTTCATGAGGGAGCTTGAATGATGGGGACAAAATAAGCAGTCCGTCACGGGGATGGCGCCAACTGGGGCGCTCACTCCAGCCTCTTCCTCCTCTGCATCCTGCTCCTCCTCCTCGTCCATGGCTTCAGCATCCTCACACTCCAATTCCTCATCAGAATCAAGATCTTCCCAGTCTTCCAGCCAGAGATTTGAAAAACAGAGTTAGTTGAAGATCTCAAACGTTATTCATTTACCACAGACAAGTTTGCATGGCTAAGAAATGCTTTAGTCTTTCTTTTCCAGGACACAGTAAACCCTTTGAAGGAGACGTATGCTCCTTTGCTATGCATATGTGAACTCACGTAATTAGTGTTAATGGTATGTGGCATGAGGGAAATATAGCTCATCAAGTCAAGGTGGCTAGGCTGCTGGCTCCAAGCTCACATTTCCGGTTAGCCGGCTGATTCTGAACACTTCAAAGTAAAGCAAAGCCATCATAACCAGCAACCCAATAGAATTTGACATTCTACAGCAGACGGTGCGGCAGCAACATGTCCTCATATGCATATGTTCTGTACACTAGAAACTAATACAACACTGTAAATCAACTATACTTCTATTTTAAAAAAGAGAAAAAATTAAAAAAAACCTCATTCAATATGGAGAAGGCATCCACTCATCCTACAAATATTTATTAACTGCTCCTCCCTGCCTCCGCAATCCCTCATTTAATGTTTCAGTCCCTGTATCTACAACAGTGAACTAAACACACAAATGCCCTATGGGGATGCTGGCCACACAAGTCACTTCAGAATGCGTCAAAACCAGCCTCACTCATCACTTTCACTTAAGAAATGACACCTGCTCACTCCAACCTGTAAGTTAAATCTGTAAATTTAAGGGGTGGGGAGTCAATCCCCTCCCCCTCCCCCACCCCGCCCCCCAGACCGCCCCTTACCATCTCCATCCAGGTCCTCTTCACTCTCCTCCTCCCTCTGCTGCTTCGCCAGCTTCTTTGCCTGCTGTTCAAACCACTGCAGCCGGGGAGGTTTCTCGGCAGGGTCTCGCTGCTGAGTCCCACGTCCTCCAGCAGCCACGGCCACGGGACTCGGGGACTCCGCCTCGGGCACAAGGGGCGCCTTCTTGGGTGACGTGGACGGCTGGGCCTTGATGGCCTGCTGGATGGCCGCGTTCACCGCATCCTTGTCCACACTGTCCACGCCCAGCCCTTTCTCCAAGTTCTTTTCATTCATTATCGCCACTTTCCTACTCACCGCCTTCTTCTCCAGCTCCACATGCCGCCGGGACTTGAGATGGTTTTCGTAGGCCTTGAAGGAGGCAAACTTCTTACTGCAGACGGCGCAGTAGGTGGCCGCGCCCTTGCTCTCCGGCTCCGCCAGGGCCCGCTGCGCCCGCACCCGCTCCTGGAAGCCCTCGGCGCTGACCGGGGCCATGCCGGCCACTTTGCGCCTCAGGTTGTAGCGGTGCCAGTCCGTCTTGTAGTGGGCCCGCTGCGCCTCCGCGTCGTACAGCGCCACGCGGCAGGTGTTGCAGGTGTAGGTCGCCATCGCCAGGCGCGAACTAAGAGGCGACTAAGGCAGAAATCTGGGGACCAGCCACCCGACCCTACCAGACGCTCAAACCTCACACGTCAGAACCCACGGAAAGCCAGACTGAAGGCCGACTTCCGGACTGGATTGAGGTTAGGCCCAGCCGGGCAGGAAGTTCCGCCTCCCGACCTATAGCCCCGCCCCCCGCGGAGACTCCCGGGAAAGCTAGGATAGCCTGCGGCTAATTCGGTCTGGCCTAGTTCGCCTGAGGTGAGTGTTGATTGAGTCGCCCGAGGTGGGCGTGGCCTGAGGTGGGTGGGGGCGGCCCCGCCCCCGCTGGTTTGGGCCCTGGTGGTTGTGCAGTGAAGCGGGATGCTGGAAAGGCGACCGTCAGGCCGGAAGGGGGAGTAGGGCACCCGGGGCCGAGAGGAGAGGTCTGTGCGACCGCCCGGCAGTCCGGGCTTCTCTGAGGTCCGCCCGCTGCGCCGCTGCAGCCCGGGAGTGGGTGTCACGAGAGCCAGGGCTGCTGATTAGCTCTCGGGGGAGCACCTGAGCTCTCGTCCCGCGGGCAGGAGTCCCGGCAAACCGCAGCCTCAGGTCGGAGGTTGAGGGAATTTACAGCAAAAGCCGAGTCCAGGTCGGAACCTCGGCGTTTCTGCGGCGGCCGGCCCTGCGGAGGGCGCGGGGGATTTCGTGGATGCAGTCTGCCAGCCGGGGGCCCAGGGCCCAGGGCCCAGCCCATCCTCTGCCCGGTATAAATAGAATTCCAGCCACATAGCTTATCTTAAATCTAAGAGTAGCCACATTTTTTTTAAAGCAAAAAGAAAGAGGCGAGATAGCCATATTTTATTTAACCCAGTATATTATCATCTCAACGTGTAATTAATAAGACAAAGGATTTAATGAGACATTTTACGTTGGCTTGTTGGTACCAAATTTTGGGTACCAACCCAAGTATGTATTTTACATTTAACAGCACATCTGACTTCGGGCCAGCCTCATTTCATGCGCTATGTTACCTCTGTTGTTTCATAGGTGGTAGTTCAGTTGTACAGGAAGCATGATGTTAAAGGCTTAGGGAATTCTTACACTTATCTGCACAGCCTTGCTGAACCAGTCAGCCTGTTTCAGAATTGAGCGGTTGCATGTTTAGAGTCCAAGTGACCCAGGGCACCAAAGAAGATAAAGATGTTTTTTAAAATGCAGGTCAAATCATATTGCTCTCCTTCCTCAAAATCTTCTGGTGCTTCCCCTGACTCAGAATAAAATTCAGACCCTTTACTGCTATGGTCTGAATGTGTTCCCCCACAATTCATAATTTTTTTCCTGCCTTCTCTAATCCGTTTCCATGACCCATTTCGGCATCTTTGAACTCTCTAGTTTCCTTACTTACTGTCTTAAAAGGGACATTGTTTTCTCCAGAATACTAATTTTCCAGTGGACTGCAATTCTACTGCAATCTCTGAGAGAGCCTTCTCTTCCCTCTTGGTCTACCCTGCGGCACAGAGATAACCACACTAATTCTCCTCAACCATATTTCCTCTTGTGTCCCTCATTTAGTTCCAGAATGGTTGTCTGTTGCCCACAGGTGAAGTTTAAATTTCTTTGTCTGGTTTTCAGTATCTCTTAAAGCCTCTCCACCATGCTATCTCCAGGAATATGTGTGTGTGTTTTGTTTTGTTTTTTTCTAGACTACCAAGCAATTGTGCAGCACCAGCTGGGTGTCCTCCAGTTAACTCAATTCTAACACTATCTACCTGGAGATGATGTCAGGTCCCACAGGTTAGGTGTTCAGTCCCTCAAGAGTAGTTCCACTTCAGAACCCGACTCCAAGTCTAGTGTTATGTGTGCTTCTGAACAACTAGCTGTAAATCAGAGGTTTCCATGACCCCCTCCTCAGGTTCGATTAATTTACTAGAGCAGCTCACAGAACTCTGGAAACTATTTACTAGATTCCCAGTTTATTACAAAGGATATTAAAGGATGTAAATGATGAACAGCCATATGAGGAGATACATAGGGTGAGGTCAGGAGGTCTCCAAACACAGGAGATTCTGTCCCCCTGGAGTTCTGGTTGGGACACCCTCTCAGCCAGGCTACCTAGGGGCTTTACAAAAGTCACCTCATCAACATAAGAAAAGACACTTTTTATCACTCTCATCACTTAAGATCTTTCAAGGGTTTTAGGAACTCTGTGCCAGGAATGGGACAAAGACCAAATATCTCTACCTTACTATATATCACAATATCACACTATATAATATCCTACTGGTTTTGAATTAAAACACCCCTGTCTTCAAGGAGATTTTTCTGACTTGTTAAAGATGGTAAGAACTACACAATTAACTAATACAATAAAAATGGAGTCAAGTACAATGAAATACAAAGAAAGGGGCAATGAGTATTTAGAATAGAAAAATGTTATCAGGGAGATCAGAAAAGTTTTCACTGTATATCTGAAATTAATACAATATTGTAAATCAACTATAATTAAATTAAAAGTTTTTATTAAGGAGTTGACATTGCAATGGGTCCTGAGGAGGGGGAAGTGGTAAAGTGGGGTGGAGCAGGTAGAAGAGATACAGTGGATGGAGGGAAGTAAGGGCATATTCAGGAAGAGTGCAGGTCTGGTTTGTGTGAGGGAAAAGGTACAGGGAAAGAAGGGGAAAGAGGACAGGGAAGTATTAAGGTATCACTGGGTAAAGAGTTGAATTCTAGAGTTGGCTGTTCGTTTTTCAGCTGGTAAACAGTAGGACTCTGAAAGTGTTTCAGTTTTTATGGGCATCAGGAATAGACCTGGGCCTTGAGTAGATCCAGCAGCAGTATCTGGAACTGATTGGAGAAATATCAGAAAGGAACCGGGCTAGAGCCAGTAGCTCCTCGGTAAATGCAAGCCCACTGACCAAGAGAGTTTTGAGTTGAATTTCTCCACAGCATATCTAGAGCATTATGTTAACGTGTCTAACCTCTGCTGGTAATACTATCAAGAATGTTTATTACCAAATCAGTCATTCTTCCAAAGAAGAATGAGTTTGCCCATGATCAAAATTTTAGATTTGAAAATAATGGAAATTAGAATTCCTTCTGGATACTGTGACATAGCCCTTAAAATAATTTGCTTAATTACCAAATTACTGAAGTTACTGTGCACAGTGACAGTACCCACGATGATGTTCTTTTTCAGCTTGGATGACACTGGGATGGTGATCTTTGATAATTACAAAATTTAAGATAAAAGCTAATCAGGTCACCTTCCAGTCAATCTGTACTACTTTCCATATTCCTATATTGCAGGGGCAATGATTTTTAAAGGGATAAGTATAAAGGTGATTGGGTTAGTTGAGATTAAATTTTAGGGGGTAGTAAATACAGATTGCAAAACTGACATACATTTATTAAGTGGTTTACAACTTCTATGAATTTCGTGTTCATAAAAATGTTAAGTAAAGCATTATGATTTTGAATAAACCATTTTAAAACATTTTACTACCTCTTAGTTTTTGGATATCTAGATATGCAAAGTTTTCTTAACAAGGGATTGAAGTTTATAGCAAAATTTGGTTATTGCAGCATTTAAAATAGTTTGGATCAGCTGGCATGTGGATTCTTTGAAAGAAAGAAAAAAACTGAATTAAAAAATCATTCTTTAATATTTAGTGAAATTCTGTTAAACTGTTATAATTATCATTCTTAATGTATTTTAAAAAACCAAAAAACATTAGGTAAGGTGACATATTAGAAAGAGAACAGGCTTTGGGGGCAAAGTGGCTCTTCCTCTTAGTAGTTATGTGACTCTGGACAATTTATTTGACCCCCTCCTTCTGAAAAATGCCCTTAATACCACTTAATTGTAGAGGCATGAGGATTACACACGATCCTAACTGTGACAGTTTTCTACATGTTAGACTGAGGATTGGCAGACTTTTCCTATAAAGAGACAGATAGGAACTATTTTAGGTTCTGTAGCCTATGGTCTCTGTCATAACCATTCAGCTTCTCTGTTAAGAGCATCAGACTCGGCATAGACAGAACGTAACTGAGTGCGGCCCTCTCCTAGCCATAGGTAGTAAATCACTATCTCTGGATACTGAAGTTTAAATTTCATTATCTTTTTCGTATGTCATAAAATATTCATTTTTTTGAACTATTTAAAAATATTTTAAAAATCACTTTTCACTAGTGTCCCATAAAAACAGGCTGCAGGCCCAGTTTGGCTCATGGGCAGCAATTTGCCAACCCCGGTCTTCAACGTTTAATTCTTATGACATGCTGTGAGGTAGGTGCTTTATCTTAATTTTATAGATGAAGGAAACAGGTACAGATAGGTTCGGTGACTTGAAGTCCCACAGCCAGTACGTGTTAGAATCATTCAAAATGGCTAATGTAGAACCTTACAGATGTTTCAGAGTCAAGTGAAATAATAGAGAATTTTGCAACCTTTCCATCCTCTTATTCCACTCTGTTTATTAGATTATAAGGCCAACATGGGACAGGCCCATTAAAAGAAACTTTGCGTTTTTTCTGTAAGCATGGACTTGATTGAATTTTCTTTTTAATGTTCAAAAAGATGGCTTAGCTGAAAAAGGAAAAAAATCCCTATCTTGGTTTTATACAGTTTTTTTCCCCCTGAAATTGCTTCAGACACTTTTTTTTCTTTCATTCATTCTCAAAACATCCCTGTGTGAGAGAAATAGCTTCCTAATTCTATGTCTGGGGAGACTGAGGTGGTGGTTTTGGGGTGTTACTGTGACTTGACAGTGTGTCTTACAGCCATAATATTACCAACAGAACTAGAACTCCTAATTCTGACATCCCATCCTAACTTAAATGCTGCAGCGGAAAGGGAGGAGTAATACGCAGAAGTACAGTTCAGGGACTTTGTGTTCATGATACACACGACCTCTGACAACAGTAGTTGAATGAAGGTTTTCCAGATCACGTCCTACTTGTAACTGACATCACTGGGGCAGTGTAGGGAACTACATCCACCTAAGTTTTAAACAGAAGAGGAAAACTTCTACATCACCGTCCTCTTAAATGAAGATTTGCTCCTGGCCTAAGATCAGCAGTATACTGGCACTTGCCACTTGTTTCAAAAGTAAGAGTGAGATGCCTCAGTGGGTTCAAGATGTTTGCCAATTGCCAAACATCATAAAAGTTTCTTCTCCTAATATTCCATTCAACTGGGGAGGGGTAGTTTTGTTTAAAAAAAAAAAAACACTTCTGAAGTTTTTAGGGTAAGAAAAGAGTAAAGATGTTTCAGAATGAGAATATAAACACTGAGTTGGCCTTCCAAAACAAGCTTGAACTTGAGCCCTGCTTTACTGTTTCAGACCAAAATGCAGGATCAGTGTATGCTTTTCCCATTGTATGATTTTGCTCAGCATTTTCTACCGAATGTGAACAAAACATCTTTCTACAGCTCCTCTATAATTAAGAATAAAATCCATGTTTCATATTTTAATGACTGCATAAATTCTCATGGTACGGGATATGTAATTTCCCACTGTGCTGGATCAATCATAGGATTCATTGTTAGTACACCAGAAATAGGACTACATGTAATGTCCCCCCCCAAAAAAAACTACACACACTGAAAACAAACCTCTCAACATCCCTATGTCTGATAGAATTAAGAGTACCATTATTGCATTGTGTAAATTTATAATCACATATGTTCTTGAACAAATACTATTGAAGTGCATGTGTGGTTTTAAAGCTACTGTCCACAGAGAGCTGGTATATCTCCCCCATGGAACTGGCAACACATTTTTCTACCCTACCAACCTCCCCATCCCCAAGTCGCTCTTAATTTAGAGTTTATAACATTCGATTCTAGCTTTATTGTTCATACCATCAAGTCTTGAGTTTGCCTCTTTGTAAGCGTGTCCAGTGACTTGTAACAGATTCTTTAATTACTTGAATTATTTAACTTCTTGTTTTCCCCTCAAAGAAGAAACTAAAAATACCTTTATACTTCTTTACTTCATGGCCAAGAATATTTTTAAATGAAGAAACATACACATCAAAAAAAAAAAACCAAAACCTGGTGACAAACTACTTTATAAATATGTGACTGTATTTTTCTTCATGTCCAGAAACTCTTACTGAATAGAATTCAGATATGTCCCTCCAAAACCCACACAGTTCATAGATCTAACACCAGATTTTCATTTGTACCATAACAGGCAAGATAATGAAGGCACAAGCTCACTTTAAAGGACATCACACACAGTCATGAGGCACTAATGACACAGAAACAGAATCAATCACGAAAAGCAGGTGTTCAGAGTCTTCAGTTACTTCTCCCCTTTAACATTTGGCAAAATTCCGTCTAGATATTTTAATACCTCAGAAAGAAAAAAATAAATAAGAGGTGCTACATTAAAATGTCAGAGGACCTATCATTAGTCTTTAGCAATAGCAAGAAAGGGATAAAATGAAGGGAGGGGACCACAGATTTCCTATATTCTGGGACGATCCTTCCTTTCTGAGGGCCTCAGATGTCTGTACGCATCTGTCCAAGTGCCAGCTGTACCTGAAGATTGAAGAGATGGCTGGTAGTTGCTGACATGGTCCCTCAACACGATTCAATGTTTCTATCACAAAAACAAAACTAGCTTGATGTCTGCTCTTGAGTCCTTTGTTAACAACCTGTCAAATTTGGTTATTTAAAAGTCATCTCAGAAGTTTAAAATAAAGGAAAAATATATCCTGGCTTCCTAAAACGAAACAGACTACAGATTTAGACTTCAATGGCAAATGAATACACTTGAAAGCCAAGCAGGTCTCCCTCCAGTAGGAGAGTCTACGCAGACTTCAAAAACAGTTACTGTTTCTCTATTGCCCATATCACATCGCTCTTAGAACACATCAGGAGCTATTTGCACAGTTTTAAGAGACTTTTTCCATGACATAATATATGACACATGAGGATTTAACCTAGTTCTGAGCAGACAGAATAGATCTGCTCTCACAACATCCCTGTTACAAATATATGACAACTGAACAACAAAGCACAGCCCAATCTCTGTTTACATCAAAACCACCCACCGTCTACATGATACATGATTACTTGCTGTGGGTTAATAGCACCCACTGCTAGGCTAGAGCTGGCAGTCCGTGGGGCGTGTCATTTACAGGGAAACCTAAGGTCTGTAACTGCAGAAATCACATGGAAATGTACCAGCCTATTCAAAGTGGTTAAATATATTCTTTTACTTTTTCCTAGGAAATTAATTTTGGTAGTCTCTCCCAAGTCTTTCAACTAAAGAGACCTTGGTCATTTTTGTCTTTTTATGGTTTCAGGTATTAGGAACAATGGAGTTGATATAGCATGTATTCACAATTAATTGTTAACATTTCAGTGAGTTACAATAAGCTGTTTTTGCATGCTTGAAAAATTAACTGTGAAGAAAAAATAAGGAATACTTTTGGGAGGATCTCAATAATTGAGTGTTTTCTTTTTGCTTTAAAAACAACCTCTAATATTCAACTCTGACAACACGGTGAGTGTATATATATATATATATATATATATATATATATATATATATATACACATATACATATATAAAGTTCATTTCCATGCTCATTACATAAAAATAACTATCAGAAATATCACTCTATCAGTGGTCAGCTGATATATATCCAGTTAATTCACTGCAGAAGGGAAAAAAAAGATCCAAAAATTCTAAAGTAATCAGTAAAGCTCACAGTTCAAAAAGATTTTTTTTCCTTTTTTTTTTTTTTCTTTTTTTGCTTGTTTGAAATGTTTTGGTAGTTTATCTGTGCTCTGTTGTGCAAGCTGATTCCCAGACTAATGGCCTCCGAGCAGATTTGAAAGGAAGCCCGAAGACTTCCTGTTTTGCTGGGCTTCTTCCTCCTCGTCTTGTGAAAGTCCCAGTTCACTCTCAATCTGATCGAGCTCTGACTGGTCAAGTAGTTCAAAGTCATCACCTTCTTCCGTGTCTGTGTCCTCCCCCAGGCTGGGTGCAGCCTGCGACAGTGCGTGCTGCACGCCCCCTAACTGGTCTTTGATAGCAGCGGTCACTGCGGCAGTGATGACATCCCCAGCCAGGTTGCTCATCAAGTGAAAGGTCTGGTCACTGCCCAGGGGAAGGGTGAGACCAGCCGCTGACTGCCTCTCTTTGCTCGGCCTGGGACCACTGTCCAGCTGTTCCTTTTTTCTCCTGAGCTCAGTGGGCAAGCCAAGGCTTAATTCATCTTCATCATTTGTTCCCGTGCCATTTTCTAGAGAGGGAAAATCTGAAAGGTCTCGAGAGAAAACTTCCTCACTAGGTCGGTCGAGATCTGTGAAGGTCGAGAACAGAAGTTTATACTTAAGCACCGAAATACACTGGAAATAAGAGCGCTGTCTGCAAGATCCCTGACTTGGGTCCGAATCCTCTGGGCAACCCTGGTGTTCAGCTAGCCTCCTGGCTCAGCTTCAGTCATCTTAACCACACATCGGACCTCTCCCCCAACTGGGATACTGTCTCTCCACACGTACACAAACACGACATTCCCCCGTGTTCTTAGTTTTCCTCTTAAACACAAATGCTGATGACTTACAATTAACCTATCTTAACATCAGCTGAGGCTCTGACTAGAGTTTTAAATATTCACCGAAATTTCATCTTGCTCTTGGGGAGGGAATTTGTTCTTAAGCCAATGTGAATGTGTATCATCTAAAATTTAAAAATTTTTAGTCGGACGTTTTCATAGGTTTTGGTCCAGCAGATGTATCACCCAGCCTTCGCATTTTCATTCATGGAAATCTGAGTAACTGTAACTGTGTTTGTTTAAAGCAGTGAATTAAAAGAAGCTATTGCTCCTTCTGTTCCATATTCAACCTAAGAGCTTATGGAAACATCTGGATTTCCATGAATACAGCTGTACCTAACCATACCACTTTAACCAAACTCAGGTCTTGAACATATATAGAAACACTTGAAGATTTGGGATATCTGAAAGCACTGTCAGGTTAGTAGGTAGATGGTGATTTTATTGCTTTTCACTTTTCACAGAAAATCAGTATAACAGTTAACTCTTTATAACAGAGATTTGAATTCTTCAGGTTAACTTTGTTTTTTTTTGGGGGGGGGTAGGGCAGGAGGTAATTAGGTTTGTTTATTTGCTTATTTTAATGGAGGTACTGGGGATTGAACCCAGGACCTTGTGCATGCTAAGCACACGCTCTACCACTGAGCTGTACCCTCCCCGAATTCTTCAGTTTAAGTAATGAAAGCCTTCTACATGGATGCGATTATCATTGCTCCTTTTGTGTAAATCTGAGATGGGGGGCTTAAGAACAGAGGGTTTGTTATTTATCCTGGTCTCGTAGACATTTTCAACTTAAAGAGCTTGAGAAGACTTCAGTGATCCTCTTGTTCTAATGCACTTTAAAGATGAGGAAATTGAGGTCCACAGAAATTATGTCATTTGTTCAAGGTCATACAGTAAGTTAATGGCAAAAGCAAGGCTACACTTGGGTCTCCCAATCTCTGAATCTGTATTTTTTCAAGACTACACGGCCCTCCCCCTTCCTCAAGGAAAAGAAAGTGTGTTCTTGCTTGTAAAAATATATACAAAGCAATTTATTCATAATCCTCCATTATAATCTGTTTATATTTTCAGTATATTTTTCAGTACATTAAAATGACTTGAAATAATCCAATGAGACTAGCAAAAGTTAAGTTACTGCATAAGAATTGTCTCAAATTTCACTTTAAATTGTATTTAACCTAATTTTTAAAAAGAAAATTAAAAAAAAAAAACTAACTTGGAAGAAAAACATGAGAAAGCCTGGAGTCAGCTTTGGATTCAGGAAACTTGCCCTCCCTGCACCGTCCCTCTGACCGAGGACCAGCCCTGAACACGCGGGATTAGCTTCTGTCCTCGCCGCTCCCATTACTGCTATCAGTAATGCCACCCGACATTCCAGAAGTTAATTTTTTTCACCATCAATTATTTGTTTCCAAAATAAAGGCAGGTTTGGACATTGACTGGCTTAGAGTTTTTCTCTCATACTCTTAAAAAGAACATGGCTTTTGAGATATAATTCATATACTGTAAAATTTACCCTTTTAAAGTGTACAATGAAGTGGTTTTTAATATATTCACAAAGCTGTTACAACCGCAGCACTATGTAATTCTAGAACATTTTCATCATCCAAAGAGGAACATATTCATTACCAGTCACCCACCACCCTCTCTTGCCTCAGCCCCTGGCAGTCACTAATCTTCTTCCCATCATATGGATTTGCCTGTTCTGGACGTTCCATATAAATGGAATTACATAATGTGTGGACTTGGGTGTCTGGCTTCTTGCACTAGCATAACGTGTTCAAGGTTCATCCGTGTTGTCAAAGTGTCAGTTCTTCATTTTTATAGCCAAGTGATATTCCATTGTGTAAATATCCCACACTGTCCATTCAGCAATTGACAAAGTTAAAATACTTTTGCACGCACTCATAATAACAAGAATCAGAGCACCTAGGAGCATGGGCATACCGTCAGAAGTGTCGGTCTGAGGAGTGTAGCCTTCTGAAAGGTTGAAGGTCCCATTGTCCGTCCAGGTGACCTCGGACACGTCTGTGTCAGACACAGACAACTCTTTGGCGGCAGTCGTGAGGCTAATCTGTGTTAATACAAATACCAGTGACACAGTTTTAAACTTCTGCCGGAAATCTTTTGAAAAGATCCAACTAACACCAAAAATGTCAGAATAATAAACACCAGATGGGTATTTTCCTTTCGATATTGTTCAATCATCTTAGACAAATAGGAGGAGTCTATTAAAATCATTCCAGTTTTGCAATACATAAACTTACAGTCAAACCACACAGGAACAAGTGGAAAACGAAACAAAAAATACCTTAGGACAAAGAGCGGAAAAGTCTAATTCACTATCATCTTTGTGACTTTTTTCTTTATCTGCTTCTGTTGAGAAAAAATGGAAGCTTTCAGATTCCTAGACACAGTGTATTTTACCCCTTATATACCCTACCCCATATTCCTCAGATTCTCCAGTGCCTCTGTATAACTGTTTGCACCTGACAAGCTGCCCATAAGTGCAAATGTTTGGTTTCCAAGCGAAACGGTCCATGTCAGTAGTTCACCAAGTGTAGTCCTGGAACCAGCAGCATCAGCATCACTGGGAACCTTTTAGAAGTGCAAATTCCCTGCCCCCCCCCCCAGGCCAGATGAATCAGAAATTCCGAGGTGGTGCCCAGCAATCTGCTTTCATACGCTCTGGAGATGATTCGGATGCTCACTATAGTTTGCGAATCTATAAGGTCATAAGCCAAGTGAAAAAGTGAAAAAGGACCACATTACTTTTCCCTCTGTTTTCTTTGCCTTCCTCTTAAATGGCTCCCACACTCAGCACTACCTGTATCATGTGTTATTTCCATGAGTCCACCCAAAGGAAAACAATTTAGAGGACGTGAATAGTAAATAGCAAACAGAACTGTTGAAGCCCTTTCTCCCTCCCCTGGCAAAGCTGATCAAAAAGTCGATTTTCTGTATGTTTGAGAAAAAAATTAAAGCTTAAATAGGAAAAGGCTAGGGATTTGCTCCTGTAATATGTAGTAAAAGACTGAAACACCCTGAAATGTATTAAAGGTGATTTCATAATAAATAGCCAACTGATGTCTCATCTCACGCGTGGAATCCAGAATTCAAATGTTACCTACCGGCTCTCTCGCGTTTCTTCTGGTTAATATATTCTCTGATTCCAAAATCTAGTTTCAGCAGAAATGACTTGATTTTGCTGTATATTTTTTGTCCAATATCATTACACTTTAACAGTGGGCACAAAAATGCACACAGTACTGAAATACAAGGAAGAAGAGAATTTAGGGAGACTGACCTTTTTTTCAAAAGGCTACATCTTAGTATTTCTCAAAAATATTTTGGTTCCCTTACTGACCAATAGGTGTTTTTTCTTAGGGAAATGCCTCTGTGAAATAAATTCATAGTTTCTATTCTTCCCTTTGCAATGGAAACATTTTCTCCTGCACACACACACACACACACACACACACACACACACACACACACACCCACCCACCCCACTCAACTTGGCTTCTCCCACTCAACTTAATTAGAGATTTATCCAGATTGTTGCATGTATCAATTTTTCAGTGCTGAGTAGTAATCCATTGTAAGGATATACCACAGTTTGTTTACCCGTATATCCATTGATGGACATATGAATTGTCTTCTGGTTTTGGCTATTACAAATAAAGCTGCTTATGAACATTTGTGGACAAGTCTCTGTGTAGGTAGATGCTTTCTTTTCTCTTGGGTGGAATACCTGCTGTGGAATGGCTGGGTCACATAGTAGTTTTTAAGAATCTACCAAACTGTTACCCAAAATGGTGGTTCCATTCTACCTACCCACCCACAATGCAGGAGCATTGCAGTTGCTCCATATCATTGCTAATACTTAATACAGTCAGCATTTTCATTTCAGCCATTTTGGTGGGGGTACAATGATGTCTCATTGGGGTTTTAATTATTTTTTCAGCTGCAGATCATGTACAAGGGGAAAAGTACTAGTGTGCTTGTCGGGGGTGGAGAATATAGCTTACTTACAGTTTTATTGACATAATTTAAAATTAATCACTTATAACCTTGCTTTTTGACAGCTATTCTTATAATTTTGAAACAGAAACATGTCTCTAGAAAAAAGAGAAACTTTGTACAGCAGGAAATTAAAGAATAATCAACTTGTTTTATAATCAAGAACGCATCCCTCCTCTTCAAAACTATGGAAGATCTTGTCGACCATAAAATGATACCGTATGTGTCACATACATTAGTCACATGTTCTACTATACTTACACAGTAGATAGCTGAGTATAACCCCAGGAATGTAGCTTCCCAAGATCGTAAAAAATGTGCACACACTGCAGACCAGGAGACAAAACTAGAAATAACAGAAGTAACATGTGACCGTTATGCGTAACACCAAGACGTTTCAGAGCACAGGATACACACACAATTTCTCATCTATATTTGATCTATCATGTTATGGCAAATGTTTTTCAAACAGTGTTCTTTTGCACTTAAATCTGATTAATGACTGCTGTTTGATCTTAGCCACTTTCACATTCAGTAATAACCATTTCTAGGTTCCTGAAGCTGATCTCTGGCACGGAGAATAACGTCTCCCATTAATCACGCCTGCAGCTGTATCACGGACAGTGCAAGAGGCTGGAAGAGTAGTATGTGCCCAGAAACTTCTTTTTCTCAGGATCACTCACTGAAAACAGTGCAGGCCAATAACGAAAGCTGCAAGTTCAAACTACTTCTGTAAGTCCATGGAAGTTCATAAACACAGCAAAACATGTTATAGAAATTAGAGGTATTTACATAAACACAATGGTAGTTTGCACAGCTGACAAGCGGCTGGGATAAATCTACTGGCCATGACTACCCTCCTTCTAACCACATCCATTCCCTCAAGTTGACCCCACTTCTAGGTCGCCTAGAAGCCAATGGCAAACGAAATCAATCCTACAGTGAAATTTGATTATGTTCTTTCTCTCTGTCAGTTACGGCCAAAAGAATCTTGGTTGTTTTAAGAAATTTAAATATCAAGGCAGAAAAAATCCTCCCATAAAATCTCCACTTCTTTTCCCACACTCTGTTCTTAAAAATAAACTATCTTACTTCTTTGCTTTATCTTTAAATTATGGCACTAAATTTAACTGATAAAGAAAATTCATTAAGTGAATTTCAAAACCAGTGGGGAGGGCATAACTCAAGTGGTAGAGCACATGCTTAGCACATAGGAAGTCCTGGGTTCAGTCCCCAGTACCTCCTCCAAAAATAAGTAAACTTAATTACCTTCCCCCAAAATAAAAACCTAAGGAAAAAAGGGAATTTCAAAACCACACACGAGGAAAGGAGACCTAAATCTCTGATCAATGATTGATTACAAGAACCCTCGGGGGGGAGTCTAAAATTCAGATTAATTTTAATTTTTCATTCTTTGGCACAGGGTTAATAAATTCACTAGCAAAAAGGAAAATAGATGAACTTGTTGGAACAAAATTAAGAGCTATTTCTCAAACATCAGGGGCACTGAAGAATATGGAATTCTAATAGCAAAATGGAAGAGGAAAGACCATAAAAGTTAAAAGAATAAAGAAAAGCATTACTATATCCAGAATCCAGTTTCACAAAAGGGATTTCATATTATTCGCTAAATTTGTAGCATCACCATCTTAGGCTAATTGACTTGGGGTGTGTTAATGCCCTCCAATGCAGAAGTTTTAAGTACAGAATCTTCTAAAAATGCATTTAATCATTTCAGTAAAATAAGCATCAAAAGTACAACTCACCTCCCCCTACCCCCATGTGGATATCTATTCTAAAAACTGCCTTCAGATTTAAAAAATTTGTCCATATACAATGCTGCAATGTTAATGTGCTCAAAAATGTGTCCACGTATAGTTCTGTTACTCAATACCATTGAAGTTAAGAGATTTCCCGTAACGTGGTACAAAGAGAGGGTAACGCGAAAGTTCCTAGGTTCTTCCTTCCAACTACAGGTGGACATTCAAGAAACATGACTACAACACTGGAAGGGAGGGAGTGTCCTGATGTCCCTGGACCTCACCTGTGCTATCAAGGTCAGCTGGAGCCGCCTCTGCACATAAAAATACTACAAATGGGTGCACTTCTCCGCACAGTCCCTTTCAAACCACCCTTGACTTTTCTCCTAGTGGGTTTTCATATTAATTGGAAAAATACTCATTTCACTTATATAATCACTATAGATGTTTCTGCCAAAGATTTTCTTTCTTAAGTAAATCATATAAGAATCTCCACTTTTTGGATTGAAAGTGAGACTCAGATACCTCCAAAAGCATCCTCCAAGGGCTGTGTGTTCATTTTATCTCCCTTTGACTTCAAAACCAGCCTATCGAGGTTAAATAAGTGTTTTTAATTGAAGCATAGTTGATTTACAATGTGTTAGTTTCTGGTATACAGCACAGTGATTTGGTTATACATATATATATTCTTTTTCACTATAGGCTATTACAAGGTATTGAATATAGTTCCCTGTGCCGTACAGTAGGCCCTTGTTGTTCATCTGTTTTATGTATAGTAGTGTGTATCTGCAAACCCCAAACTCCTAATTTACCCCTCCCCTTCCTTTAAAATGAAATTTCCAATAACACATTTTTTTCTCCTTGGTCTGGCTGAGAAGACCAATCGCCATTCATTTTAGTTAATAAGCTCCATAAATATATATAAAATAGGAAACCAAGCCAATTGCAAAACATAAGGTTGAGGATTTCCTAGTGCTAACACACTAATATTTCTGGACCTATCAGTTTTTGTGGCACGGGTTCCCAGTATCTTATACAGAGAACTGGAGAATCCATACAAGCTGATACAATCGGTTAATACGCTGGTTTCCCATTGCACATTTTAAAGCACACACATCATTCTCCTTTCCTGGAAAACTTGCCTTGCCGGGGCTCTGCTGTTTAAAAAGAGACATTTCTTGAAGAAATAGGCTGAAATTCATCCATGATTCTGCAATACAGTGGCTGAGCCCAGGTCTCTCATCTGGTTTGGAATTGATAACTTCCCAGCTAAAGAGAGAAAAAGAAAAGAAAAAATTGTAACTGAACTTGGGACGATTCACTCAACATTCTTTATTTCAGCAAATATATATATTGAGCGCCTACTAGTGGTCACATTCCCTGGCTCCGTGACGCTGTGTGACTTCAGAGATGAACAAGCCAGACACCTGTCTAAGGAAGCACACACAACAAGAGAAGAAACGCAGGCTAAGCACCGAGTTCCACAATGATCTGGTCACAGCGAAGGAAAAGTCTACGGGGAGGGCTTTAGGACATCTTCGCTGAAGATGTCACCTGTATGCTGCAATCTGGATTTGCGCTATTTACCATAATGGCTTGGAAGGGTTCCAGACAGAACCTCACACAGCACATGCAAGAGGCCCTGGCGTGAGGAGGAGCTGGAGCCAGTGTGACAGCAGCAGAGCGGACCAGAGAGTAACTCCGTAAGAACCTGGGACGGCAGGAAGGGACCTAATCATACAGGGCCTTCTGGGACGTGTAATCATTTTAAACTTAAGGATAGGGAAGCCACAGTACTTTTAAAGACACCTTGGCTTTAAACTTATCACCATCAACATCATGAACACCAACAAGGCATTTTCAGTATACAGCTGATCCTTGCAAAACACCGCAGTTAATCCGCGTATAATTTATTGTCGGCCCCTCGTATCTGCGGTTCCTCTGCATCCGCAGATTTAACCAGTGACACACCCTGTAGTATTTACTGAAAAACATCCACTATATGTGGATCCATGCAGTTCAAATGCGAGTTGTTCAAGGGTCAACTCCACACTAGGGCTGGTTAACTCAACAGAAAATTGTTAACTCAACAGGATCTCACAATATCCGGCACTTTTCTAGCCTGTCTTTTCCTGATCATCATCATAGAATGTGTTGAACGTGGTGCACGTGCCAGGCGTATGCTGTGGGTCCCGCCCTCATTTCTCCACAGGAGACTCAGTGAACTAAAAACTAGCAGCAGCCGCTCCAGGAAGAAGACATGCAAATACTGGGCCGTTCCTAAAGTTACAATGACGTCAAGTTCAAATCCCACCCTTGCAATCCTAGCACATCACCTAAACATACCAGTTCAAACAAGCTCTGTTAAGGGTCCCCAAATTCTTTCATTTCATGGATAATTTTCAGCGCCTACCACGTGGAAGGCACTGCCACAGAGCTAAGGAAATGACACTAGCTAAACAAACGTGTCTAGTAGAGGACAGAGATCGTTAGTGAAGTGTCATCTGAGCTATGACTGCGAGGGCACGGGGTGGGGGGGATCAATCTCCTACCCAGAAATTATGTCCATATAGATTCTGTTTCTTTTTAGTAAAGTTTCAACACAAAGGTAATTTGTAAATTCAATAATTCAATTTCCTTTTTAATATAAATTTGAAGTTATATTTAAGTAAGTGCAATAGCATTAAAAAAGAAATAAAAAATATTTCTTGCCCTGCCTCTTTGTTCTTTCAGCCTTAGCTAGTTCTCTGCCGGAGAGTTTCTGAGCAGCCAGGTGTCCAGGCGGATGCCAGCCCACCAGGCAGGCACTGGCCAAATGATTTCCTGACTGTGGTGAGAAATGAACTTTCAGGGACGTTTAGCTATAGTTTATGTATTCATTAACTCTACCCACTCTTGAATCACCGAGCAAGGCTGTTTACATCAGTGACCAAGTGTAGCCCTGGGTTTGCATATCCTACGAATGATTCCAGACCTATTAAAAGAAACAGTAAGTGTGTGGCTAGGAGGCCACTATCTGTAACACAGTCTTGCCAGTATGTCAGTTTAATGGGAAAAGATATTGTACAGGAAAGTCAAAGCCAAAATGGTTATTAAACTGTGGCTTTCTTTCTAGAACAATGTAGACTTGTTATAAATTGTCAAGGGTACACTAGTGTAATGGGACCACAAAGATGACAGAAATGCAGATTTAAATTTCGGTTCTCTATGCATATTGAGTAGTAATTTAGGATTTGGTTGAACCGTTTGGCAAATATACTTATAACAAAAATCAACAAAAAACTTATAATGGAATGGAACTATTTGATTATTATTTTAATGATTTCAATGGGATGAATGAACATTTTGTATTTTGACACAAATTTAAAATACACTTTCATTAGGATAATGAACAAATCAAGTGAGTTGCCTTCAAACAATGGAAGATGGAACAGCAGTGGAAATGAAGGAACTCAGACTCCATGTCTGTACATGAACCTCAGGATCATAAGATTGAGAGGAAAGAAATCACAGAAGAACAAGACACAGAATGATTTCATTTACATAAAGCTCAAAATCACACTAACAGTTATTAAGCAAGGAAATGATAAAAAAAAAAACCAAACCAAAACAAACAAGATTCAGGAGAGGGGTTACCCCAGGTGGGGGGATCCAGGGAGCAAGACTGGAGATGACAAGTAGGAGTTTCTTGGGTATTTGTCACTTTCTGTTTCTTAAATTAGGTGCCGAATAAACGAAACCTGACTCACCATCCTTAAAGCTACACATATCTACACACGGATACACAGATGGCCTTTATTTAAAAACTCCTTGATACTTAAATGTATAGTCATGTTTTTTACTTAATGAATAACATTCTTACATGAGTATATTTCACTTCACATCCTATAGTCAAAATACAAATATTACTGAAGTTTTTGCTTCAGTTTATTTCTTTTGTCTCCAGCTTTATTGCGATGTAGTTGACAAACAGCACTACGTAAGTTTAAGGTGGATGGCGTAATGATCTGACGTACACACAGCATGGAAATGATGAGCACAACAAGTTTGGTGATAATCCATCATTTCGCACAGATACAACATTAAAGAAACAGAAAAATACATATTTTTCCCTGGGATGAGCACTCTGAGGATTTACTCTCTTAACAACTTTCACATATAACATAGAGCAGCGTTCATTGTATTCATCATACTGTGCATTACGTCCCTAGCACTTATTTAGTTTATAACTAAAAGCTGGTACCTTTTGACTGCCTTCATCCAATTCCCCATCCGCCACCTCTGGTAACCACAAATCTGGTCTGTTTTTCTATGAGTTTCCTGGTTTGCTTATTTGTTTGTTTTTGAAGCATAATTCACCTACAACACTATGTTAGTTCCTGGTACACAACATAGTGATTTGACATTTCCATATATTTTTAAATGATCGCCGTGATTGAGTCTAGTGTGTGATCATCCGTCACATACAAAGACATCACACAGTCACTGACTTTCCCCCCACACTGGGCAGCCAGCACTGGTGATGCTTCAGTTACTTTACTTGTGAAGCAAGGGGCTCTGTCCTTGCCCCTCTGCCCTGTGCTCCAGGGGGCGGGGGGGACCTGTGTATGCTCTGGGAATGGGCTGCCAGCCCAGCTCCGGGGGGACAGCCCCTCTGCCATGCGATTTGTGCCTCAAGGCTCTGCCCTCCTCGCTTAGGACCTCAGACCAGCTGTCTCCTGTGGGGCAGCCCTGTCCCAGTGGAACCAAACCCGAATTCCTGGGGCTGGGCAGAGCTGCTCCACAGGACCCTAGGGTCATGACAATGAGGGACAGTGGACCAACCTAATCCATAGCCAAGAAGAACAGTTTCTTCTGGCTAGAGCCATGAAAAACAGTGTTTTGAATACATGGTACTTTGAATACATAGGTGCTGGGACCTTGTTCTAATCCTACCTCTGGGATTCATGTCTCAGAAGTGACACCCCACTTGTAAACATATTTTACTACTCAAGTAAGTGAATGTCCTAAAATTAGAAAAGAGCCTAGTCTAATACTAAATTACTTAAAATTACCTAAATTATGCTATAGAGACAATGTTATAGCAAAGTGCTTAATACATATTACAGTGAAGAAACTAAACTTTGTTTTGTATTTACAGATCTTACCCATCTTCATGGTGGATTTCAAGGGGACATAAAGACACTTCAGTATCCATCCATCACCTTATCCATTGATTCAATAAAAAGTTACCAAGTTCCCTTCATGTCTTACATTATACTTGGTGTGCTGTATTGTCATTTTAAACCAACAAAAACTGAATACCCGCAGCACTGTTCTCTGTGTCCATAGATGCCACTTGTTAGTGGGACGAGGGAACATGGGAATATTCACCCTGTGGATGTCTTCCATAGCCATAAGACACTCCATAGTAAATCTCTACCATTTGGAAGAAGCCTCATGTGACAGTACTTTGGGACAATAAATTCCATTATTACTTACATTTATGTTAAAAAAATAGCCTTAAACAATTCCAATGATTTCTGAATTACTGTTACAATCACAAACAGAAATAAGAAATTCCCGTGTAAATCATGCAAATATTATCTAATCAAATGGGTTTTGGAAAGAGTAGTAAATGTTTAGTAAACTAAAACTAAAAAAACTACTAAAATAAATGTATAGATCATCCTGAATAAAACTTAATGGAAATATGTATGGTTTAAGAAGAAAATCTGGATTCAAGGGCAAAGAAGAGATGTCAATCTACACTTCTTTAAATGAAACACGGACCTAGAAGGGTCATTTTCTGTGTTTCATAATAGTTTTAAATTGCCCAGTAATTAATATTGATTGTCTATTTCTATTGTCTTCCATTATATATAGTCTACCATTAACTTATATGTCACCATGGTTCAATTTCTGTAATATAGGTACAGAAGGTATTTGAATAATGTAGTTATATAATTGAGAATGGAATGAGAAAACTGACATCAACTTTTCAAATTCCTGTACTTTAGATGAGGAACATGACACACGTTTTCTCAGTTAGCTCGAGGCCAAGACTCCTGATTTCCAATACAGTCCTCTTCCCTTTGAAACATGTTTCCTCTCCAGAGGAAGAGTAAATTCAATGACATCCTTGGAAGACACCACATATTGCAGTTTAGAACAAGAAGGAACATACGATGTTCCTCCTCACTCCTTTCTTAGAGTCAAGAAGAATGAAGTGTGGTCGACCAAGACCAGCATGGCATCGTTTGGGACCCACCCTTCCCAGAAAAATGAAAAAAAAAAAAAGAAAGAGCACTTCCTGTGCAGCATCCAAATAGTCATCGGAAAGGAAGATGAATGGTTGGTTCACGATTAGTACAGGGGACATCCATGCACACGCGTGCGTGCATACACACACACACACACACAGGCTCTGAGTTGCTCCATGGTAAGACTCTAGGTTTTCCTAAAGAGTCTTGTCTGGAAAACACACAACCAGAGATAGAATCTCCTGTGAATACTGGACGATGCTGGGGAAACAGATCTTTTACATGGTGTGTGGCTGTCTTCCCACCACCCTTGGCACTGGTCAACGTGCAATGCAAGGTCCAACCAACAGAAAAGGAGGCTGAAAATCAGTGAGAACCTTTACCAAGTTCTTCACCGAAAAGTGTAGGTCCTCCACAATTGAAGCTCATCCAAGGGAGAAAATGAGCTTCCAATGGCTTTAGTATTACTACTTCCAGGGCTCTTTTCTTGAACTCCATAGTTTCAGAGAGAACATGCATATTCCAGATTCAAAGGAAAGTATGGTTCTTTTGGGAAGTAAGCTTCTTTCTTTCCTTCCTTCCTCCTACCCTCACTTCCTTCCTTCCTTCCAGCTAGTTTTCTCTCCCCACCTGCCCTCCTTCCTGAAGCACACTCTGGCCACGGAATAAGGACCACTGAAGAGTCCCTGCTCATGGCTATCAGCGCCACCTTCCCAGACTCTCAGAGGATCCAGTTCCCACGGCTCCCAGTGAGAAGCCACACCTCCCAGCCGTCCCAGGGTCACGCCGCCCTCCACACGGGCTCGGCCCAAGGGTCCGCAGCTGTGCAGAGCTTTCCAGAAAAGCCACCAAACCGAGGCCCCGGCAGTCCATTTAGTTACATTTTCCGTCCTAAGAGAAACTAAAGGACAGATTTTTAACAGAGGATATTCTGCATGGTCAAGATAAGCGGTCATTTACTGAAGAACCAATTTCTGGTTCCACCCTGTATGAGAAGCTCTAAGGGAATAAGAATTAAAAAGATGACTCTTCAGACAAGTGGCCTCACTTTATCACAGAAGGGAGCTCTGGCTTCCTGGCAGAATCAGACGCTGACATCCCTTCTTTCTGCCCCCATGTCCCCGTAAGGATACAATTAGGCATATATATTAGATGTTCCAGCCGAAGTAATCTCTTTAGGCAGTTCTCACATGGAAAGTGTGTGTAAACCGCAAGGCACTGTTTAGACAGCAGCCTCGTGGCCTCACAACAGAAATTCTGCTGGTGCAGGCCTGGGGTGACCTTAGAAAACTGCCTTTTGCATAAGGGTCCCAGGTGATCCTGAGGCAGCTGTTTCTTACCCTGAGTTACAACTAGAAGCACCCAGTGAGAAAGTGACACAGAATTCCTGTTTCAAACAGAGAGAGGAGCAGGGAATTGGCTTCAGGCAAGATAGCGGAGCAGGGACCCAGCTTGCCCTCCCATTTGAAACAACTAAAAAGAAAAAAGAAAGGAAAAAACAGATAAAATATCTGTACATTGATTTTCTAGAGCCAGGGCATTATTGTAAGGACAGTGAGCCACGGGGGGCACCTTGAGTTTCAGGCCACGGAGCAGAGAGGAGCCTGACAGGTGGGTCCTGGTGACCACCTGAGTTGAGGAGACAGAAGCGAGAGGCAAAGAGGCTGGAGGTGTCAGGACAGGGTGCAGGAGGGCCACCTGCGGGGTGCCCTGGAGTCTCCAGCTGCAGGTGACTGGTGCACGTGGGTGAGGAACACAGAGGCCAGGAACAAGGCATCAGAAAGGAAGACAGGGATGAGCTCTGCTCCCACGGCTGGGAATGACGCCCAGTCCCACCTACTAGACGGGAAAACCTCAGCATTCACATGTCGGGTAGAACACTCAGAAGAATCTTGCCTCAGTAGCTGAGAATAATGAATCCTAGACTAAACACTGCTGCGGTCCTAACAACTGAAGAGCAAGGTTCAAAAGGATCAAATGGATTTTACGCAATTTAACTGTGTCATACGTAGGAATAACAAGTGGTGAGTTTTATTATGAAGCAAATAACCCACATGGTCAAAGTGGGATCTAACGATTTTATTTCGTTTCCTCTCATACCTCTTTTTCACATTATGGTGTACCATTTTCTTTAAAAGATCTAAACAAAAACATTGTTATTTAAAGACAAGTTTGTCTTTGTGCAGTTTAAGGGCTGCATCCTTGGACCTCGAATGCACTTTGATTTCGAGATGCAGCGCCCAGGCCTCTCCGTTAGGGGGTTCTGTGAGACTGAGAAATGTGACACGAGAGCTCTAAAAATAGACTGTAATTCTGTATGAGAGAACACGTGCTAGCAGCCCGTTTCATCTCTTTCGCCCCAAGAGCCTGTGAGCACAACAAAAAGTACTGCTGAGACAAATGAGTCCTGGCAGAGAACAAATAATGTCCCTCAGTATCATTCCCTTCCGTTCATTCCAATCCACAGGCATTGAGTGTGGTTACCTGTCACCAGTCCTGGCCGGGAGATTTCAAGATGACTAAAGGCACAGCTTTTGAAAAATGAGTGAAAGTGTACATGTGACCCCAAAATGATTTCTCTCTCGCCCTCATTATATATGACACTTCTTTGTCAAATGACATTTAATTGAATCTAGGGCTGTTGGGGAGAAAAACATTCAAGAACTGAGCTGGGGATTGGATAACAAATAGGCTTCATTTATTCCAAAAGTTTCCTGACCTGGAAATCGGTATTTCGTGAGAAATTCCTTCTGGCACCACTTGGGTCCTAACTCCTGACTTCTCCATGGGGTCCCTGGGTCCGGGAGCACTGTCTGCAGACATTACCCTCACATGACCCACGAGCATCTGGGAATCCCGAGAAGAACAGGTCTGGTGCCTGTGAAGTTGGCCAGAATGTGAAGCTCCATGAATCTCCATCCTTCATATGGGACAGAGGACTTCAGTCCCTTTTCTGATTCAGCTAGGCAACTCAGTCCACTGGAGAGTATTTTCAGATACTGCTGTTCCCTCTCAAACACACACACACAAACACACCTTTCTGGTCACTTTTTAGATTTCCCATATTCTTAAGAACTCATATTGCAATGATCATTTCTGAAGATCTTTAGAACTGTCACACTACCTCCGGAGAAAATACATCATTTCATGCTATTTGAGACTTTAAGTCCACAGGAACTGGAAATTGAAGCCAAACAATATTTTACAGAAAGTTTGCAGTGTCAACATCCCATAGGGACAGACCTTTTAAAAAGGGGATTTGTAATCACCTAACTTGTCACCTCGCAACCGGGACAGACAGCTGCTTCACCCATCGCACCTATAAATACGCTTTGGCGGGGAGCCCGCACAGCCCCGTCATTCTCGGCTGGTGACTAACGGTCTCGTGTTCTCTGTTGCTGGTGAACATCTGTTGATGTTAACTCCTGACGAATTTTTCTTAGAAAGGTCAATCAGTCTCCAGTTACAGATCTGGACGTTTCTTAGCACGATGTGTTAGAATTGTTTTTAATCCTGCGGGTAACGTGACGTGTTCCTCTGAGTGCGTGCGTGTTTGCGTGCCAGCGTCTGCAGGCAGAGAGACAACCTAAAAACAGGGATGTGTTTCCCTGCACAAACACTCAGATTTAGAACCATGACAAAGCAAATAGGATATGTCAACTGGAGGATTAGATAAGCAAACAGGAGATTAAGAAATTTCATAGCACTCAATTTGAAGTCTTCACTTTCTCAGACCACTGTACCACATGAACAACTTAACTTCTCCCCGGGGCCAGGGGACCAGGAGGCACCATCTGAGTGTCAGCTCCTTCTGCCCTGAGAGGCGTCTGCAGCCCGGGGAGGGTGTGCAGAGGTTGATGCCCTCCCTCCGGGCAACTTAGTGTTTTATTTGGAGTGCTTTCTCTTTTTTTTTTTATACACCAAGTTTCAAATGAATTGGCGATCAGTCACTTTGTGAAATGTCCCTTTCTCCCTCTCTTTTTAGCCTCGGCACTGGCACGTCCTTGGAGCAGAGATCATCCCCACCGAGATGACCTGGAAGCCTGGCACTCAACCGCCCCTCAGGTTATTTCTTCTATTATTCTAGTTTCTATGAACAGATGCCAGTAGAAGTTATTTTCCAGCCTTTTCAACTTTGTTAACGTCTCCACAAGTAGATTTTCATAAGCCCAGGGCATGAACAATTTAAATTCCATTACTAGCTCCAAACAGGCACCTCCTGGAAACCTGCAGGGGATTAAACATCTTTTCATTTGTGGAAGCAGGGGTTTATTTCAGTCACTAGCCCTGAGGGAAGAAAAGGTTTCTCCTTTATCCCTGAAGGTCAAGTAATATCTGAGAATCAGGAAACATTCTTCAAGGAAAATAAGAAATTGTTATCATGATGCAAGTTGGCTAATTTGGATATACGCCTTTCTTTGCATTCTGCTTGGGATCCACAATTTCCAAGCAAGTAGGATCCAGGATTTACTGTAATTGGAATCAAAAGGAAGTGTCTCCTTCCTGCTTTTTCTACCTTGACCTAGTTACATGAAACTTAAGCTTCTGAAACAATATGTGTTTCTTACAGTGCAAAATTCTTCATTAACAATATAGTTTCTCATTTTGGTTTTTTAGAGACCTTACTCATTGTACTGGGCCAAAGTAGGTATACACAACCCAGACAGATGAAATGATAATCAAGCTCCTCCAAAGTGCTTTTTTCATGAAGGCCAATTAAAATTCATTTTGCTGGGAGAATCTGTTGTCAGTCTTTGTGATAAAGGGGGTATCCTGGACTACGGCAAACCTGGAGTCAGTGACTATCAGTCATTGGGATATTTATTTAAAATGCTACAATGTTCAGTCATGGGCTGCAGTCCCACCTTAGCCCCTTTAAATAGCGCATCTCCCCTTTATCTTCCTTTATAAGCCGGTGAATGATGTTGGTGGCTCTTAAAGGAACATACCCTTGCCAAGAGGATCACTGTTATCAGTCATAAAAAAACGAGAATTGCATTACAATGTCTGAACACCTGTTATATTGGCCATTGGCCTCCCTCAAAAGAAGATTTTAATAATAAGCTACTGTGTGTATATTGTATGTTTTAATGGTAAATTAGTGCAACACCATACTTCAGAACAGCATGCCCGGAAATGGGTATGTATTTGGGGGTGGAGGTGGGGGACAAACTGGAAAGGAATAGTGAGGGAGAAGGGAGACACGGCTGTGGGCACATGTCACCGAGGAGGTGTCTGTGGCCCAGGGAGAGTGTGCAGTGAGTTGATGCTGTGGAGTGAGGACAAATATCAAAAGAAGTCATTATTTCTCCTAGTGATAGTCTCTTTAGGAAAACAAAATTATAAAAACTAATTAATAGAGCCTGTCAGATTTAGAGAGAGAGTTTACAGAGGAATGCATTTCCCCTCCTTTCTCACATGCACAAAAGAGCATTAAGATTTGGCGGATAAAGAACCACAATAATCGTCACTGTGCGTTGTACACATGGAGACGGAAGGGATTCCTGAATTCACTTTTATTTAACGTAACATCTAACATTTTATTTCCATTCACATTAGGAATTTGCTCAGAAAGACTTACTCTTAAAAATTAGTATCCCTTGTGACATGTAGTTCAGTGCAAAGAAGTGAGATGTGATGGGTCTAGGCTAAACCTTATTACGCTAGTGGGTCAACTGCCCGCCATCTCCTCCGTCCCCCTTCGTTTTTACCTGTTGCAAGTACTCCACTGTCTGCCTCTAGAGTTCAAGTCTCTGTCAGTGGTGTCCGGGAGAAGCCAATGGCTGCCACATGTGCTTTGTGTGTGGGGGTAAACGGCGAAGCCAGCATACTGGAGACCATCTGCTTGCCCAATATTCTAGCCATTTCCAGGAAGTCTCCTTCACTCAATCAGGTATCACAGGAAAGGGGGCTGTGTGTCCACACCTCCCACGGCTGCCTCGGGCACAATGCTATATCCAAACCCCTTACTCCTCTCACTCTAGGTCATTGTTTACTAGATTGGCTAGTCGGTAAAATTTTAAATGCCTTCTTGTTTTATACACATACAGAGTTTATTAGTATTCCATGTTTTGCTTGTACTCTATTTTAGGGGAGCAAAACTTGCCATCCCCTAATTGTCTCTTTGGCATGGGATTATTTTGAGCTAAAAGCAATCAAGGCCCAGAAAACTCAAGAAGAAACTTTGACCTTCCCCCCAACAGCCTAAAAGAATTTAGATAGAGGGTCTGTTCCAGGAAAAGAGCCATCACCAGAGAAATCTGCAAAGAACACGGGCTAAGTGTGGTGGGGGAGACTCAGCAGGCCTAGAGATGAGTCCACTCTGTGTCCTGTTGTTTCCTCCCAGCCCAGCAAATATTTATTTACCAAACATTTGCTTTTCTATCTCCATGTCAATGGCCTTCCTTGCCTTTGAAGTCTCAAACCACTGCCTTCAACATCCTCTTCTGTCTTTAGCTGAAGATGGTAGTTAAGGTGAGGGTTTTGGCCATCCTGGTGAGTCACTCAGCTCTCCTGGGTCTCTCCCAGGTATACATATTAATAAACTTTGGTTTGATTTTCTCCTGTTCATCTGTCTCACGCCAACTTAATTCTTAGACCAGCCAGAAGAACCTAGAAGGGTAGAGGAAAATTTCTTCCTCCTGGGCAGTATAATTTAGTTACATGAAATAGACTTTATAAGAGCCTATAGAAAGATGAGCTAGCTCTTTGATCAACCTCAGTCATTTACTTTCCCTCTGTGAGAACCATCCAGAACCACAAGGACAAAACTACTGTGACATGGCATTTAATTGGGCCTGGACATTCCAAGAGTTGTCCCCACCCAGATAAGTAAGTCAACTAAGTGGTGCTAAACATTCTACCTTGAGCTCCTTGGGAGATCATCATCCTAGGTGAGAGCCATAAAGGTAAGGAGTCTTCAGGGAACTGATCACAGCCAAAACGGAACCAATGGGGCCAGATGGTCAAAGAAACCACTTATAATTAAACAACACAATGACTATTTTAAACAAAGATGCACTGAAAGACAGAGATATCTTTTCATCATTGTCTTGAAAGATATTCTATTTTTACATTGTATTTTGATCAGAACTGAATTTTTTATACACATTCTTCTCTCTCTTTTTTTTCCTAACTCAATTTACCATAATGTATTTTCAAGAAATGGAAAAATGGCTCATCAAAATGTTGGGTTCTAGAAAAGGTAATTGTTTTTAAAGACAGATATAAGCCTTTGCTTCTCTTCTCATAAACAAAGGCTTATACCTTCTAATCTATGTAATCGTTAACAGAACTGTCCAGTACAAACATGGTTTGAGTAATCCCTGTACACACTGTAGCCAACAGACACCCCAGACGCTAAGCATATGACTAGAGGTCTTCAAAGTTAAGTTCACTTTGAATATATAGCCAGAGAGGCCAGGAGTGAATCAACACTGTGAATTCTGTCATGAATCAACTCTTTGGAATCATTAAGCAAATCAAATTAATGTTCTTTTAACGAATTATGCTAAAGAGTGCAGGGATATAATAATGCACAGATCAGTGGCATCGTGACCACAGAAGTCACAGGGAGGCTATGTGGAGGTCTGACTAGTCCACAGGAGGAATTCAGGTTTCTCAAGTCTATAAAATTAAGGAGCTGAATCAGCTCAGATATTAACTGTTTTTGCTAATGGCTCCCTTCTAAATATCTCAGGTATTCAGAGGGTCCATGGGCCCTGGGTTGAGTACAATGACAGCTCTTGCTCAAGGATTTTATACTCCATTCACATGTTTGCTTGAAACGCTGAATTTGGCAAAACTCTAACGATACCCTCTACTTTTATGAAATAAACATTTATTTTCTCCTATGAAGAAGAGATTCAGAAAGGGACACTAACTTGAGAGACGAACACTTAAAGCTGGCAACATCCCCTAACACATCCCTGGTGACGCTGATGGGAAACAGAACCGCAGACAGCAGCTCTCAGTGACACTTCACGTCCTGATGTCAAAGTGTCAGCTCTCGGGACCGGAGAGGTTCCCAGCAAATGGGCCTCTCATTAAGCTGAGAAGGCCCAGGCTACTTCCATTTTCTGAGGCTGTGAGGCTCTTAAAGATGTAATATATCAATGCTTGTGGTCCTGTAATGGAGGAACTGAAAGCCATATGAGGAATTCCATCTTTCCTTTCCATCCGATTGCTGATTTCCGGCCCTGGGGACTACAAGGCCAGTGCAGACGCCCATCTGGCCTGCCTTCTGCGGGCTCAGTCAGCTGGATCCGCGCCGGTGGCCTCGACACTGCAACCTTCGTGATTTGTTACCTTTCTTCGCTAAGGCACTAAAACATAAAAGTAGGGATTCTGTGCTTGGTCAAAGCAGGGACCTATGATTTCACTGGAAACATGGACTGGGAGATCACAGAGATCGGGGTTAGGGTGTAAAAGCAAATTTACTGGAAACAGTGGGTGCTCCTAACTGTCAGGCCCTAATTACCTGGGAGGAATTAAACCTTCCTTTCTCAGATTTTTCATATGGGGTTTAAAAGAGCTATCATAGCCTACTTTATCTATTGCAAACAGTGATCACTTTAAGCTGCTCTTTCAGAATTAGATAACTTTTCTATTCCCTTATCTGGGCTGGTATAGGTTACTAATTCTAAACCATATTAATGAGAAGTCAGTATGAAGATTCTTAGCCTCACAGTATAACTTGAATATTGTTGACGGAAGACTAACAAACCAAGCAGTACACTCTTGGGGCAGTCAACTCATTCCAAAAAAATTAACTTACATATACATGTTGTGGGAGTTACAAAATTGCCAACTGAGTTAGGACTTGGAAGAAAGATTAGTGTTCTTGCATAAAACACACCCCCATGAATTAGCCATGATTTCTAATTGTATTTATTTAAAGAGGTGCAAGAATTTAACGACAAGTCGAACCACCCACATAAAGGATCATTCTAAATGTTTACACCTATTCTCCACCAAACTTTCTAGTTGTTTGGCCACTTTTTCAAAAAAGTAGCTCTTACTCATTCTCTCTAATACGTTCAACTTAGTTTTCATAGAGGTAAACAGCTCTGTGTATTAAGATATAAGTTTGCCTACTGTATCAAATGTCAAAGTGACAGGGGTTTAAGAAAGAGAGCACTTCTTTTCTCCCTCTTGCACCCAGCAGAGCATTGTGGTCCAGCGCTGTTATGGGATCTCTGTAATGTTGTAGACCCAGGCTCTTTCCATCTTGCTGCTCAGATGCTCTCAATATCCCACTTCCATCCCACAGTCCACTGCAGCCAGCAGGGAGGGGAAAAAGGGAACAGCGGACACTTCCTCTCCCTTTGAAGTCATGGCCTGCAATCTGTGTGCAGAGCTTCCACCCACCTCCCACTGGCCAGAACGCAGTCACATGGCCGTGTCTGATGCAAGAGAGTCTAGGAAATGTAACTCAATTGCTGGTGGCCATCGTCCAGCTGAAACTTGAGATTCTATCACCAAAGGAAGAGAAGTCGGGTATTCGGGAACAACCAGGAGAATCTCCCACAGCAATACTCCTTTTGATCTCTTATTTCATCAGGTTACATAATTTACAGTTAAAATTATGCAATTACAATAGCACCAACAGCGGGCATTAAGGTATTTGAGAATAAACACACTGACTCAGTAAGCACACAACTCAGATGGTGGAAGCAGTCATAAACCAGAGCAGGCAGACAACCGTGGTCTGCAAAGGGCCAGGCAGCAGGTATTCTCAGCTCTGTTGGCCGCTCAGTCCGTCCATTCAGCTCTACCACTACAGCACAAAGGCTGCCGCTGACCGACATGCAAATGGGAGAGCACGAGCGTTCCAATAAAATCTGAGTTACAAGAGCGGGCTGTGGGGTGGATTTGGCCTCTGGGCTGCACCAGCTTGCTAGGTTCAGGGTGCCATGGGCTTCACGCGGCCCTACTGTAGTGATGGGCATCAGTGATTAGCCCAGCCGGCTGCCCGGGAACCACCCGGAGAGCTTCTAGTCTAAGGACCCCTCCCACTTATTGTGCATGTTCCAAGTGCTAGCAACTACATCGGGAACTTTATACTAATTCCTCGCATCCTCACACACTCTGACAAGGTAGGTAAAAAGCCCCCATGTTCCAGATGAGAAAGCAGACACAGCCAAGAAGTCGCAGCACCAGGACAGGAACCCAGGACTTTCCAGACCCAACCCAGCAGCCTCCCAAGCCCGCGGTTAGAAAAACAGTCCTTTTGCCAATAATATATGAAATAAAAGCACTCCATTTCTTGTCGTAGTACTGGGGAAACTGTTGTTTGCCAGATGTGACTTGTCAAGTATTTCAATGAGAAAGACTTCCTCTGACCTTAAAACAGTCCTTGTCCTAGAAGTTTATCCAGGTTTCAGCAAAAGGCATCTAACCTTTAGATTTTCCCTGGGTAAAGCTGCTAAGGTCTCAAGCTTCAGAGCACCGGTAACTGCTGGAGGGGCAAAGTCAAGGTGCCATCAGTAACCCTGCAAACTTGGAGGGTCTTTCAAAGTTTATCTAAATAAACGAAGTCTATTTCCCAACCCCTCCATCTCCCCCGCCCCCAACTCCTCACCCGGGTGCAGTGGGCCCCACTCACATGACCACTCCACCTCCCCAAGCACGGCAGACCACACTAACTCATCACAACACTCTTTCCAGAACCTTCCTGATGAGGCCTCACAATCCAGTCAAAGTTCCAAGCACCATTTCCAGTTTACCGGAGTTGGCACGGAAAAAATGAAGTCATTTACCATCAAACCCTCAGCACCCTCAACGCTTACCGTACGGAACAGACCGCCTCCCCCTTTCCCCTCCGCGGTGCCCGAAAAAGGGATTATCAGTTACTTCCCTTAGTATTGCTGCCAAGGTTTGTCCTATCTTAGTTTACTGAGCCAATCTCTTCTTGTTTCCGCAAGCAGGTCATTAATTCTAGGTTTATAATCTCCTTTTGTGCGTGTTCCTTTTATAACAAAATCTACACCTCTAAATCTTGCTTCATACAAACAAATATGCTTCTAAGTACTACCAAATGGGGAAACTATGACTATTTAGAGTCTGTGTTCAGTTTAATCACTTTGGAAGGAAAGTTACCCACCACTTCTGCTGCACGGCTACTCCAGAAACATGCAGTTAATTTCTTAAAGAAGGGAGTTCAAACAGACTCAGGCCACCTAATCAGTGAGTCCTGATAGAATGCTCTGAGGAGAAGACATTAGTAATTTCCAAAAATACACAAGCACATTTGTAAGCCCCTCATCTTATCCAAAGATGGAGTCTGTCAGTGTCGTTTCTACGGGCTTAATGTGAAGATGCACCACAGACAGATGGGTTTGCTTTCCTTCCAAAACTCAAGTGCTTGCTTACAGACCCACCGAAACACCACCGTGAGATGTCACTTCCTGAGTCACAGAATCACAGTGGTACGCAGCTGCCTGTTCCGTTTACAGCTGGCAAGGAGGCCACAGCGCAGTGGCAATTACCGCGGGACACTCCTTAAGCCCCACAAGCGGTTATCTGCCCGGCTCTGGAGCCGCGGTCTCCACCCTGGGCACACAGCAACCCGCCACAAGTCACAGGTACCCGGGAGAGGAGGCATCCGGGGGTCGAGCCTCTCCCACACCTCTTCCCACGTCAGGCCCTCACGACTGCAGCCCCCGCCTTCCGAGGCGAGGACTCTGCCGTCTGGCGATCCCTCCTCAGACACCGTGGAGGCCACAGAGCGACATCTTCAACAGCCCTCGGTGGCGTTTACCCAGTGGGTGTCAATCACACCCAGGGCAAGCCGACCCTCTGAAAATGAGGCCGGGGGTGGGAGTGCGGAGCCAGGAGGAGGTGTGATCCGGCCTGAAAGACTCACAGGAGCCTCCTTCTAAGGGTAACAGACTGTCCTGAGCTCACCTGACCTGTGTGTGTCCCCCAGGAACAGCCAGGACACCCCCTGCCCCACTGTTCCCGGACGTCTGCACCAGGACACTTTGTGCTCTAAATGGACTGCCTTGTGTTGCTACATCCAGGTTTGCCCCTTGTCTCTGCCAATTTGGGATCAACAGGTGGCAGGTACCATGAGTGAGAGAAGGCACTTCCTGGTGGGAAGGTACCAGGGGAGCACTGAGGTTAGAGAGAGAGTGGATGAATGAGAGGATGAGAGAGAAATGGGGGGGAAAACAAAAAACAAATAAACAAACAAACAAAAAACCACACGGGGCGCAGCAGCTCAGGGAGAGTCATCCTGCTGGATCATCTCACCCACAGAAAACACTGGATGAGATGACACTGCTCTGGCCCACGAGCCAGAAGCCAGGACTCCCCCAGGAGCTCATTTTTATTTTCCTACTCAGAGTTCACTGGTGGTTTCACAAGAACAGCTAAAGAAGCATAAACAGACTTTTAACCCACTTCTGCCTGAAGGTCTTTACTCCAAGTATCCTGTGGATACTCAGCTCACTGTCGGATGCATTGGACAGACATTCTCATTCCCCTACGAAGGGGTAAATGCTCTCGCTCAGCACAGGTCGTTGGCGTGATACCCATGCTCACTTGGGTTAAATCAATCCCAGGAAGGATCAAAACAACGTGAACCAAACACGCACCCCTTGTGGCCCTATCCAAACAGGAAGAGCACACACACCATCTAGACCAGACCAACCAGGAGTGCCCCAATTCCGCACGCACCCCCGTGCAAATGCAGACTTGAGAACAGCACTTACAGCTGATCCTTTTTATCTGTGCATGTGTCTACCTGGGTGAACAGGTACAGGGAAATATCTAGAAGGGCATTCATCAAAGGGTTGACTGATTATATAAGGACTGGAGGCTTGGGGGTAATTTGTACTTTTTGCACTTTTATTTATTTTTAATATTTAACAATGAATTATATGTTAAATATTAACATATTTAACACTTTCACAAAGAGAATAAAGCCACCAAGAAAAGACCACCATCTAAAGAGAGTCAATGACCACCCATGCTGAGCAGCCTCCTTGTATATCACGACCGGCAATTGGATATTCACAAGGATTAGACCACAGGTGGTCGGGATGTTTTCACTCAAACGTGACCTATTCTATATTGCTTAAGGAAGTGTACAACTTAATTAAATATTAACTATTTCTGAGCACTTATAATGAGCCATTCACTAAGCTAAATATTTAATGTAGATTACCGTATTTATAAGACAAACCTATAAAGGAAGTATTATTGTCTTCATTTTATGGAAAACAAAATGAAATTCAGAGAGGCCACCTAACTAGTCAGTGGTGAGGCTGGGATTTGCAGGCAGGATTGGGAACAGCTTTGCATCCCTCCACAGACCATGTCTGCAGTCACTCTACGGAACAGTCGAAATAGTTAAGTGTTTCATCTAAAGAAGTGAGCTTCAACTAACGAGGAAGTTATTCTGTATATATAAGTATATTCATCAAGAGACTAGATCACTGGAGTGTTCCTCTGTTAGGAAGAGATGTCACTGGTTTGCAATTTTTCTAAGAGCAGGAGAGGGAGCCAAACCCAAACGTTTTACTATGTAACCTTTCCAATGATAACTGACAAAAGTTCATAAAAACAAATAGTAGGTGAACATTTTTTCTCATTCTGGTAGTTTTAAAATAAAGCCTGCAAGTTCGATGACATTCTTCCCAAGAATAAGTGGGGTTCATGTCCTCTCCCCTCAAACCTGGGTTCTTCTACTGTTTGACCAAGAGGACATGGTAGACCTGATGCTTGGCCAGTTTCTGGACCCAGGCCTGTAACTGGCAGCTCATACTTCACGCCCTCTGATCCAATCATCCCCTTAATGAGTAAAATTAAAGTGGTATCTCTCACTCTCATTTATGTGGCAAAATAATTTTGAATAACAGAGGAATATTAATATATGTGGAAAAATCTAAAGGATAGAATATTTTGCAGGCATTAAAAATGCATCCAAAATGTTTAATGTCATTGGGAAATTCTTATGAGAGAAAAAAAAAGCAGGGTACAAAATTGTACATATTCTACATAATTATTGTAACTTTGCCAAGAAAATCTGTCCAAAGAAGTACTAGAGGAAACATAACGATCTTTTTTTTTTTTTAGGGGAGTAAGATTCCAATTCATCCTCTCTTCTTTATATTCATTTTTCTCTGTACTATTTTTGTTTCTCCAAATAAAGAGTTGTAACATGTTTTAGTGGGAGGACACCACTGTGTATGAGATTGGCCCCTCAGGTAAGCTCGTGGCCTCACATACCTTCTGTGGGACTCAAGATTTCCAGTGAGGAGACACCAAGCAGACCTGGACACAGGTTTGCCCCTGAAGGGACAAAGTCTGGAAAGAAGGACAGCCTGCAGGAGTGGGCTGTCCCTCTGGCAGGACAGCTTCTCTTGGCTGTCCTGGGACACCCTTTTTGTGGCCCACCATACAGCAGCTGCAGCCCTCCTTGGCACTGGAAACCAAAGAGGCCTTCATCAGACTGTAGGGATGGCAAAGAATTAGTCACCCTGTGTTTATAAGAAATGAGCTTTCACAGGGCTTGATTACCAGAGCTCACCGGGCAGCCGTGAGGGTTTGGGAAGCGCGTTGCTTGCTCCCTGGTGGTTAAGATATTTCACACTAAACAAACTCTCTCGCGACAAGGACAGACTGCATTGTTCTCCGTTTTCTTAATCAATTCCAAATATTAGCCCAGCTGGATCAAAGTAGGATTTCAAAAGTGGTAAACACTGTCTACGCCCGAGAGCTATTTCCCACAACTCTGTTGGAGGGTGAAAGAAAAATAAATCATTAATTTCTGTGACAAACCTCTACTTTGGGAATAACATAAATGAAGAAGATGGAGCACAGTTAGAATTAAACGCTCACTCTTGCATCACTTGTGTGCTGGGGCTGGCCCCTGCAGGTTCACAAGAACCAGTTTCGAGCATCTCTTCCAAACCCCACTTTCATAGGTGGCTTGAAATGGACCACAGCGGGAGTATTTACAACAGAGGAATCAAGGAATGCTGAAGATCAGAGAGCCGGTTGTTCAGTATCTACCAACACACCACTGCCTACAAGGCCCAAGAAGGGGTTCCCCTACCTCTCTCATTCACCTCCAGACACCCCCTCCTTTCTCCTCACGTCCCAACCTGACCAGACGGACTTTCTGAGCATCAAGCGCACGGAGTGCATGACCACCACACAACTGCCATAGAAGGCGTGTCTAACTGCACAGGTGCAGGGGTCAGCTGCCTGCCTTCAAACAGCTACTCCTTTACTTACTGGCTGTGTGAACCCTGTTTATTCACTTCACCTCTCTGTGCCTATTTCAAAACCAATGGCAACATGAGGACTTTTGCAGGCATAAGAGAGCTGAAATACGTGGGGACCCACCTCAGCTGAAGGTCCAGGCACACAGAGCTGGGGCGTGCTGGTCAGACTTCTTTGTGAGGCTTTTCTTAGCCTCACTGTATATTTTAAAGAAATAGTATTCATCAACAAGGAAAAATTAAGCCTATAATTGGGCCAACCTGGATTATTAAAAACATCTAGCTTAAAGAATGTATTTAAACCAATTTCTTTTAAATCTTCCAAGAATAAAATTGCTAATGCCATTTGCAAATACTAAAGAGGCCACGTGCTTTTAGAAAGCTTTGGTTTTCTCAAATACAATAGCCCTGGGCATATCCAGAACCCAAATGTACAGCATCCTCCCCACTATGAGCAGAGCAGTCACGCCTGTGAGTAGCTGAGATTCCTACTACAGAGCTCCAGTTTTAGAGGCTCAGTGGCCTTTGGCAAACTTTTGAATCTTCACTATGTTATATGAAAAGTCAGATGGCCAACTTCACAGAGCCCTGCATTAGCAGCCAGCGGTTTGCTTCTGAAATGCTAAAACTGCACACTGTTCTTTTGGTAATAGTCTACTTAGCAGGAAATATTAAATCTGGGTAAAGCATAAGCAGATGCCTCTAAGCAATGTGGAAAACAACTGCTCTCTGCGGTTTCCAAGAGGGCATCCCCTCAGTGTCCTTTCCCCTGTCCCGTGGTTGGCAGGACACCAAGCCCATCCTTCCTCCCCATGGACTTCTGAGATCCTTGTCCAAAAAACCCACACCAGAGCCTGTCACACACTCAGAGCCCACATCGCTGGGCCAGACTCTCTGTCTGTTCTCTCTCTTACAAAGTAAAGCCCCTGATGTGAGTCCAAGTACCTAGGACAGGTCTACACCCCCACGTGGGGGACCCAGGTACCCGTCACCTGAGGAGTGATCCCAGACTACTCTGTGGCTTCCAGGATAGCAGCCCTTCTCCTTGGATTTTCTTGATGTGTCCTTCATACTGATTTCTGAAATGCTTATCCAGCTACTTCCCAACGTACAAACTCAAGTTATGCTCCTAAAGTTAGCAGCATTATCACACCTCAGAATCCACGTTTCCATGAGACGTTATAAATGGTGCTAAGATCCAATTCATGAGCGCACATATTACCTCGGTATGTCTCTCAAGTGTTTACTGAGGTGGCCCCACGGCCCTCAGCTGCTCGCTCAGGACCTCTCATACCCTGGAATGACATCCAGCCTCCGACCACGGCCTATGAGGCGCTGTGGGCCTGGCCACCCCCTTTCCTAGTCACGGCTCTCTTTTCCTGCCTTTCTGCTCCTAAGAGGCCGTCTCAGGATTTCCACCCAAGCCCAGTCCTCTCCATGCAACACACTCTCCTTACACCTCACACGACCAGCCGCTTCCAGTCTCAGCTGTGAGAGCACTTCTGCGGAGAGCACGTCTTAACTACTCTTCCAGGTAATTCCCCACATTACCATTTTTATTTTTATCTTTTCTGTCCTCTGATCAGAAATACTCTTTACTTATTTTTTTAACTTGTGCCGGCCTCCCCCATTCAGACTGTGTGCTCCTTGAGAGCGGAGGCCCAACCCATCACCCCATCACCAGGCACAGCCATTGGTTTGGATGCAGCTTGATAAACACATCCCAAATGAGCCAGGGGACGCGGGGACCTAGTTATCTTCTGTGGAAGTGCTGCTGAGATGAGACACATTCAGGGCCCGGTCTTGGAAGCCTAGGATGCTCCTGCTTCAGGGCAGCTGGAAGAGGCATCGCCTCACTTATCCACTCCACTCAGGCTGCTGGGGACATCTGAGGGCCTGCCCGCTGCCTTGAAGGTGGGATCCGAAATGAGGTGGGATGAAGAAGCAGACGTCTGGCCTGGGTATAATTTTCCTCGCATTTCTGGATCCTGTCTGCTTCCCGGGTCGCTGCCTCTACTTTCTTCTTCTTCGGCACCGGATGCTGCCTGCTTGGGCTTCTGCCTTCCTGATCTGGCATAGGAATGGCATTTGGGGGGGAGGGCAGGGGAAATTAAGTTTATTTATTTATTTAACGGACTTACTGGGGATCGAACCCATGACCTCGTGCATGCTAGGCATGTGCTGTACCACTGAGCAGCCTCCTCCCCTCCCCTCCCCTCCTCTCCATGGCATTCTTTCACACCCTCTCCCCTCATCTGCTGACCCCGACACTGGCACAAAGTCTTCGGAGCGTCTTACCAAGAGTGTTCACTATTGGCAACAAGATAAACGGCCAGGAGGAGGGGCTCTCCTCTGCTTCCCTCCCCGCCCCCACCCCCCAGCTGTGTTCACGCTCATCCATTTGGTGAATATGAAACCGTGTGTCAGAGACGCTGGACCACCGCGCAGGAGGCCGGCCATGCGGGCGGTGCGGGAAGCACAGTGCAGGTGCCCTAACGCAGCAGCCCAGTATTTGGTTCCCACTGATTAAACGCAGAGTTAGCTCGCGGCCAGTTACAGAGCAGTTTGGGTCAGCAGATTCCAGAACAGAACAGAAGTAACATGAAGAAGCCCGTATGTGAGCCTCAACCAGAACCTGCTACAATCGAGCTCCAAGAACACGTTCCGTCAGCAGATAGGAGACTCATAATAGTTACTTCTCTTTCAGGCGTGGCTTGCACAAGGGAGTTGTCCAGTGACATTTAATCTCAAATTTAGCAAGAGGAAAATTCCCTCACAAGCATGATATTTTACTTCTAGCCTGGCTCTAAACGCTCCCCCTGGCTGGGGTGCCGTTTCTAACTTCCTGCACAGATGGGGGAAAAACAAGCAAGTGCACGGGGCAAAGCAGATTCTATAGGAAATCACCAGCTGCTGAGAGCTGGGAGTTACCTCATCAGAATGAAAAAGTGGGGGCAGGGGTACCCTACTTCAAACGAGTGAGATGTTTCTCACTTTCAGCAAATGTATTTTTAGTTTCTGGTAATAATATTGATTAGATATGTGCCGATTTTATATACATACATCCATATATATTTTTATATATACATCTTATCTGTTTATCTTTTGTAACCAGTACAATATTCTTAGGAAAAAAACTGGTCTGTTTAGTTTACATCACAAACTGTTAGTTCAAAATATTTATAATTATCTATAATTAATTAACTTAATTACTCTTTAATTTAACTGTGATAATGTTATGTTTCATTAAGCAACCCTTATTACATTTTTGCCAAATCTCTCCCTTCAGCCTGTCCCCTAAATATAAAGTGGTTTAAAAATACACTCCATTCAACAAGTATTTATTAAAAGTACCTATTCAGTGCAAACATCTATGCAGAGAGTTGGTGGGAAAGCCATGATGTAAAGTGAAAAAGAGAAAGGCCTGCTTTCAGAAATGTTACAATGTCATGAGGGGACACATAAATACTGGTAGAGCCCCCATCATCTCAAACCCAAACTGACATTTAACCTTCTCTGAAAACGTTTTCTTAGCTATTTAATTAGTCCATGTCCTAACTCTAGGCACTTGTATGAACATCATCTTCAAGCAGTTGATTTAATGTTTCATTTTATATAGAAAGTTCTTTCGTTATTCAACGAAATGTGAACTTAACATCCCCTTTGATGGACTGGGAAGGAATCTGGAAGAAAATATAAACTAGGAAACTAAAGAGAAAAGTAGCTTTTAAGGAAACGATTACAACTGATTAGAGTCCACACACATACGCTATACAACCACGGCTGAAAAGGGATGCTCACACAAGGACGGAAAAATCACTGTAGTGTTCCTATTCCTTGAGAGTTACCAGTTTCCACTTTCTTTGACAATAAAACTGTCAATAACCTCTTGTTTTTTTTTTAAACAGCTTTCTTTCTACTTCATGTATATATCTCCAAATTTCAGTGACCCTAATTAGAATTCCAATGACACCAGTTCATACAAATTTTGTGAACACAGCAATGGGGCTAGAAATGGAAACTTTCAATGTGGACATAAGTTATGCTCATATTAATAGAAATAACTGCCTGCCTCCTTTCTCACCTCTATTGCCCCCTTCTTAGAGCCAGATTATTAATAAAAACTTCGATACAACTCATGTACTGCATATGGGAGCCCCTAGGATCACATTTTCAAAGGTAAAAACTGTGGTTAAAAAAATTATTGCAATAGTAAAATGGATATATTGGTCTAAGAGTTCACCTTTACAAATGTTCAACAAGTCTTTAAAATGCGAGCATTTTACAAAATGTTCACTAGCTTAGATTTCTAACAACTACCATCTAAATTTAAAACTCAAACATCAAGAAATTCAAGGAGACTTTACAGGGTGTAGGAGGAAACACTTTTTAATAATTTCAGGCCATCACTTCCTCATTCAAGAAAAACACTTAATAGCATATGTTTCTAAAAATATATTCAGTTAATTTTTTGTCTCTCTCTTCATGCTAAAGAAAACTCCATTTCTATTTTTTTAATTTTAATTTCAACTGCCTTTTATATTAGTCAATAATATTTTTTAAAAGATAATTAGTAAATGAAATAGACTCCAGAAAAAGTAAATATATATCATAATTACCTTTTGCCTGGTCCAAAGTCCTCACCTTCAGGCATTGCTGCCCTTTAAAGAAATAATAACAAAGTGGAGATGGTTTCTTCTCCTCGCTGACGGTGACTGTCAGGAGGGGGAATACCCCAGTAAGTCAAGTTCTTTCCTTTTGGGAGAAAAGCGCTCCTCCCTTACTCAGAAAGTAGGTGTTTACAAATGTCTGAAGCGCCTGCCTGCCTTGAATGAAGCTCAGAGCCGGGTTATCAGGACTGTCCCCTTCTAAAAATAAATAGGTCACCTCTTCCTCCTGGGACCGTGACAGGCAGCTGGGAGCAAGCACTGCCCGGCTGCCCAGCATTTTCTGCCCAGTCGTGTGAGAAGGTGTCACCACCCAGCGATTAACCTTTCCTGGGATGACTTCACCTAGACCAGCCTCCCCTTTCTCTTCCCCTTTTTTTTTCCTGGCATGACAGGGCACCCCACCGAAGGACGGCAGGGCTTGAAACTCAGCCTGGGCTATCAGATCTCCAGCTCACAGGAGGGGCTCGGGGGTGGAGATCAAGACGGGCAGCACCTGCCAGAGCCGAGAGGCGCGTCTGTGCTGGAAACGCACAGCCACTCAGCAAAAACATCCCTTACTTAACAACAACAACAAAAAGGGGTGGGGGGAGCAGTGAAAGAGGGAATGTCAATAAATAACTGTGTTTTTAGGGATACTGTTTTGCCAGAAAGTCTTTCTTTGGGTCATCTAGATGTCTCAACTCAGAAGTCAGCACACCAGTGTGGGTCCGTGTGTTCCTTTGGTTAACGTGGTTTCCTCTGAGGTGCCACCCCTCTGCCGTCAGGGAGCAGCTGCACACTGGAGCCTCAAACATTTTTATAGCTCGGTCCCTCACTGCCTACAAGTCACCCATTACCAGGGACCCTCATTCTGCTTGTTTTCAAAAAAGGCTAAGGAAAATGTTACTGAGATCCCTTTAGGAATATATCCTGAAAGCTTTGCATAAAAACTTGGAACCATTTTTCTTTTTCCAGATTGGGAATGTTAAGTAAGGCCATACGCAAGATCTAATTATTGAGAAACAATATACTTTTCTTTTCAAAACATGTGTTCCATGGTTATAGGATTAGTCATAGCTAATCCTAGCCACATATCTGTATTCCATGTATACTTCGCATTTATACGTGTGAAAGTGATTTCTAGAGCATTAAAAAATTGAAAAGTCAAAACAAATATCATGTACTTTTCTTGAGACAGCATTAGCTATTTTGTGACACACGTGTCGCGGCAATTGGAGACAATTCTTTAATAGTTCACACAAGAGGTGAAGTTTTAGACTTCAAGCTCTAAGGCTAAGTGGCTGCAGACGCTCAAACACATAACTCAGACACTGCTGACCTTGAAAGAAAGCAGTCATATAAGCAGAGTTCCGAAGATCAAGGCGTGCCCAAGCCTCTCAGAACTGGAGCAATGTGCTGTGTCGTTAGAAGTTCCGGGTCTGAAGAAGGGAAAACTTGAGGCACTGACAACGTTATCCACGAGAATATTTCACCACTTCTACTTAACCTGATCCACAAAAATGCAAATTCTAAGATCTAATTCTCAGTTCTAACAATTCTATCCCATTAACTTTACCTTTTTTGGTCCTTTTAAGCTCCGACTGCGCTGTTCCTTGACTACCTACAGCAGCTGTTGTTGAACCTAGCTGCTGCTGACGACAGAACTGACTACTATATCCCTGAAACCTGCCTCTCAATTTTAAAGGACAATTGGCTGTGCTGTGCTGTAGGAGATGGATTATCCATTACTACGATCAAATATTTCCTTTAATTTCCTCTAAAAATACTTCCTTTAAGCACTCCTTCATGCATTTTTAAGTTACTTGCTCCAACCATAAATTCCCCTATAGGTATATTTGTGTTAATTTCTGAAATTCACAAGGACAAGAAGGGGAAACAGGACGGCACAGATGTCAAAAACCAGAGGGAGGACACAGTGGGTGGCTTCCTTGCCTGAATGACACCTGCGGTCCTGTGGGGAATTAGGGTGTCAAGGTTTCCCTCATCACTGCTGACCCAAAATCTACTGGGCATCCTGAATTTAAGGACTCAGAGAATACAGATGTGGGAACGACCCTGAGGGCCACAAAAGCCAACCAGGATTTTCAGGTGCCGAATCTGGGTTCCAGCAAAGTTAGATGACCTCCTGGTGTCAGAGCCTTCAGTGCTGAGGGCTCTTTTCATTCCTGCAGAAGAACAGACAGCAGAGACCATCCATTCTGGCAAGTCCAACACAGTTTAAGTTTTCTTATACCCGTACTCCTTCAAAATCTGCACATGCTTAATTTTAGTAATATTTAAGTGAGCATTTTTATTTTCTTTTGCAGTGTAATGTCATACAGTATGGGCTAAGAAAATAATTGTCATTTCAAAGTTAAATGGCTACTTTCAATATGACAATGCATATATGTATACGCATGACTGGGACATTGTGCTGTACACCAGAAGTGGACACATTGTAACTGACGGTACTTGAATAAAAACAATAAAAAATTTTTTTTAATTAAAAGAAAATTTTAATGGCCACTTTTCTTAATGTCCTTTTTTCTCTTGACACAGTCATTGGTCTAAGAGTTTTGTTTTTGTTTTTGTTTTTGTTTTTTTCCATTTCTCCTCCAGCAGCACTGACTGAGGCTCTGGAACTTGCAGAGACAATGAGAGGGACCTTTCCTCTCTTGGAGGTTACAGGACAATACTAGCATGCATGGTTAAAAAATGGGGGTGGGTGGTTGTGAGTGGAGACAAAATGACTATGGGAGGTAGATAATTAATTCTCTGCTAAGCTGAACTAACAGAATTCTTGCTGAAGGCAGGCCGGGGGTCAGGTGTTACCTGGGGGATGGTGAGACATGAGGGATTTGTGGTTAGCTGCTAAGGGTGATCAAACACCAAGGGTGGAGGATTCTCCGTAAACTGACTTGACAAGTTTCTTGGTAAAACTGGATCCTGAGGACATACGCAAGGACAGAGCCTAGCTGAAAAAGAGCTCAGAGGAGCCAGACTAGAGTTTGGTCAAAGAGAGAGTCTTTGTCACCTCGTAAGAACAAGGCACATCTTGATTTTGTGTAGCACTCAGTGGACCCTTCAGATCTGCACGGTCCAATATGGTAGCCACTAGCCACACCTGGCTACTGAGCACTTAAAATGTGGCTAGTTTGGAATTTAGGATGGAATAGGAAAAAAAGAATGTTTTCTGCTTGATGATTTTGTGTTAGGAAAACTCAAAACTGCAAATCTATAGCCAAGTTATTTTGGAATATTTCCCTCTTTCCCCTCTTTGTTTTTTGTGTGTTTTTTTTTTAATTCTCAAGAATATGTAAGAACTTACTTCACTTATCTGCCCTTCAAAGCAAATTTCAATGAAATTGGTTCCACTGAGATGACTCTGCATTCTTAGTATAGACAGTATTTGAATAAAGTTGCTCAATTAAAAAAAGGAACTATCTCATCACCTATGTTTATATTGATTACATGTTGAAATTATTTTGGGTATTTTGGTTAAAAAAATCATCAGAACATCCCTGAGAAGAGTCCACTGAGCATTTTCTCCCTCAATACTCAGCCTCTGCTATTCTCCACTAAAACCCTCTCCCATCTTCGCTTCCCTTCAGCCTCTGAAGACAAGACCCCATAAGGAACTTCTTCAAGGCCAGGCTGTATCCCAAGTTCTTCATTCCTCCCCTCCTCTCATCTCCAGTGTGTAGCATCAAGTGTCCCATCCTCTTCTCACCAGTTCCTGACCCTCCCAAATTCTACTTCCCCTCAGCCCACAGAAGTACCCAGGCCTTTTCCAGAAATCCCACCCCGACCACAATCTCCTTCTAGTCCCTAATCTCTGTCTTGTGCCCTTTACAACCAAAGGTCCTAACCAGTAGTCTGTGGCCAACTCACTCCTCACCAATTACAACCTACTTCTGGCCCACACTGCTCTTCAAACACAGCGGATACTTACTGTCCATCTAGTCTACCTGCTCTCCAGTGGCCCGGCCCTGCTGCCCACTCTCTTTGTCTTGATGCTCTCTCCATCCTTGGCTGGAAGACTCCACTTTCTGTGCTCAGCCCCACCCCTTTCAACATCAACATCCCTTCTTGGTTCCTTTAGGTGTCCCTCTGCTAACCAGCTCTTAAAGCTTGGTGATCTGCAGGGCCGAGCTTCCTAAACCTCAAACAGTACGGAGGAGTGGGCCCCACCCTCACTCACTCCCATCAGTGTGGGATGGGCTGTGAATCTGTTCCCAGATGGGGCTGCTGCTGCTGCTGCTGCCGGTGGGGGAACCACTCTTCGAGAGCACAGTCCTGGCGTTCTAACACTGGCCATCTTCCTTTTCATGCTACACAATCTCTCTAAGAAATCTCTCTGTTCCTGGAATTTCAACTCTCACCTCTGTGCCCAAATCTCTATTCCTAGTCATACACTCTCCAGAACTCCAAACCTACACAGATGGTCCTCAACTTATAATTTTTCGCCATCATGACAGTGTGAAAGAGAGATGCACTCAGGAGAAACCGTACTTGGAATTTTGAATTTCGAGCTTTTCGCGATCTAGCAAAATGTAGTACAACACTCTCTGGTGACGCTGCAGCGCCCAGTCGGCCATGTGATCAGGAGGGAGAACAACCAATACGCTTACAGCCATCCTGATGTTCACTTCCAGTACAGTGTTCAGTACATGAGCTATTCAACACTTTATTATAACGCAGGCTTTGTGTTGGATGATGGTGCCCAACTGGAGGCTCATGGAAGTGTCCTGAGCACGTTTAAGGTGGTCTCGGCTAAGCTGTGATGTTCAGCAGGTTAGGTGTATTGAATGCATTTCTGACTTATGATGTTTTCATCTTATGATGGGTTTGTCAGGACACAACCCCATCTTAAACCCAGGAGGATCTGTAGCTCCTGTCACCCACTAGCTGTGGTACACCAGAGCTGCCTCTGACTTGCTCATGAAAAAAACTCTTAACATCTCTTCCCACACCATGCTCAGTGCTGTGAAGGAGTTTGTTTGCAATCAGCCGTGGCATGGAAATTGGCAAAAGCTGCAAATCAACAACCTATCCCCTGCCCACCCAGAGCCAGCTGTTACATATGTACCCACACACCAGTGACTGCTAGATACCCTGACCTGTGTTCAATTAGTTAAATAAGGAGGCCGTTAGATCGAGGTGGTTCTAACCTTAGAAGCCAGCGTAAGCAAAGCAAAACCTGAGCCCATAAATGCCGCAAGGTTAAGAAACCGAAAGATAAGGACAATCCATCACAAACAGCCAGCCAGGGTTTCCCAAGTACGGGCAGCCACAGAGGACACAGCCAATCGAATGATTTTCTTGCTTTGCTTCCGAGCTTTCTCTATAAACGTCTTGCCCCTGGCTCCAGTCAGTGGAGCATCCTACCCTCTCTTCTGGTTTGGTGCCACCAGATTCAAACTGATTTCTGCTCAATATACCTTTAAAGTTTTTAGCATGCCTGTTTATCTTTCAATACTTGGAAGTCCCACAAATATCTCCAAAAACGAGTCCAGAGCAGATGCACCGTCTCTTAGAAACCTGTTCTTCCCTTATCCTCCCCTATTTCGTCTCTTTTTCTTTCTTTGGGAAAAAATAATTTCTCACATCACTCTCAATCCCACGTTCTGAGGCATTTTCTTCATAGAATTTAGCAGTATCTCAGTTGATCTTCACTACTTGCTGACACATCACTATCTGAATCCCTCCCTCCCACGAGAAGGTACACAGGGACCTTATCTTCTTGTTCATTATCATCTCCCAACAATTGTACAGAGCGTGGTAGAGCTAGCTCCTAGAACAGCTCATACGCCTATTATTTAAGGGTGATATTCTTAGTTAATATTAATTACATCAGTAAGTGAAGAAATGCTCCAAATGGTCAACATAGGCAAAAACATGGGAGCTATATTCATAGCTTCCCTCTTCCTCACCAGCCGGAGAAGACACTCACCAAGTGCCACCAACTCTCACACACTGAGCTGTCTTTGTAACCACTCTTGTGACTGTGCCTGCTGTGGTTGCTGTCTTCATTCCGTCCAGTATCATCTGTTTCCCATGCTAGGGGCCACCAAACGTTTGTGCTCAAGCACCCCAGCTGGATACACTATCCAACAATATTGTGCATTTATAAATTACACACATATATATTTTCAGAGTACATATATGACTTGAAAATACTTTATGTACTTCATAAATCATACATAAAAGAAAAACATGTAGAGAGAAAATAAATACAAGTATACTTTATAATTGCAAAAGAAAAAAGACCCTAGAGGTCTATCAATGAGAGGTTAATTAAATCATGGTGCAAAGAAATCCTACGCTAAAAAGGATGAGACATATTATAAAAGTCTTTCCATTATATAGCTAGCTTTAAAAAAAAAAGAGACTAGAAAACAAAATGCAAAGTATCCCACTGATGTAAAAATATACATTTATTATACACGGATGAAAATAATCTGAACAAAGATAGGTCTGAAGAAAGGGGAAATAGGACAAGAGGAAGTGGGGGAAGGGGGAGGGGAAGGGAAAGTGCTTCAAAGGGTCTACACAGAGGCATTAATTGTGGTTTTCTTTTCTGGCTTAAGAAAATAATGAATATTTTCTATTCTATTCTTTTTGCCTGTCTCTATTTTCTACTTTTCAGCAACAAATACAAATTACTCTTATGAGAAAAAAAAAGTTCTTAAAACATGAAAAAGAAAAAAGGTTACTTTTAAATGGAAGGGGAAAACTTTCTGTGGCTTCCTGTCACAAAAGGGAAAAAATAAAAAAACCCTCTATTCTTTCACTTGGGAAACAAGGTCTTCAGGAGAGCATGCTGCCCCCGGCGGGCTCAGGATTTTTTCCCTCAAGCCAGACCAGGAAGAGCTTCCGTCTTCAAGGAGCTGACCGCTTGGAAGAAGAAGACATGTGCTGGCTGAAAGAATGAGAGAAAGAAAGCAGGAGCCAGCCCTCCCTCCACCCACTGACTCGAGAGGGTAAGAACCTCCCATACCCGACCAAAGACTCCCGGTGTCGCCAACACAGAATTTGTTTCTCGTGAAAATTCACAGTGTACATGATGCATTTTGCAAAAGTGGAATAAGGGTGTAAACTAGTGGAAACCCAGAGCTGCACAGGATACAGCTGGAAAACTATGACCGAGATCATCTGGATGGTCAGTCTTCTTCTTATTAATAATTAGTATCAGCCCAGTTACCCATTTTAGCCTTTTATCTTTTTTAAGCTTAGTGTTATGGAGAGTTTTCCTCAAATTTATTTTCATCCAAACACAGCTGGCACTCTAAAACCAACACAGAGTCTCTGAAGTCCTGCCAGCTTTCTGGTCAACCTCCTCCCTCCTTTTCCTGCAGGTACCACCATAGCCACCCTACTTTCCAGCCCGGGACAGTCCCCGGTTGCATCTCTTGTCCTGGTATAATTAATAACAGACTCTTTTCACTCTCATCCGTGTACCCCATTTAGGCCATCAATTGTAGGATAACCCAATATATTACCAATTTCTTACCCTTATTTGTCAGAACTTCCATTTTGCTAATTTATGCTGGATTGTTGTTTTGATTATCACATAATTTATTATGGTCTCAGCAGGTACCCTCAGATGGAGCCAGATCTTTGCCACAGATGATTCTGTTTAGTTAGTGAGTGCTTCTCATACCTTCCAATCCAGTCCACGCCACATCCATCATCTGAATGGCCATCATGAATTGAACTATGTCCCCCCTTTAAAAAGATACTGATGGAGCAAACTTGTCTGGAAAGTGTGGTTTGGACACTTATGGATGCAGCCGCCCCAGGGATGCTGGAGAAGCCAGCCAGCCTGGTGGAGGTGAAAAGGCCCAGAGAGGAAGGACCAAAATATGGGAGAAGAGTCAGCAAACGGCAGAAGGGGAAAGGGGGTGAAGGAGTGGGAAGAAGTGGGGGGCAGAGGCTAGCAGGCAGCACCAAGAAAGACACAGCATCCTCCAAGTGATGTGTCCTGTGACAGCCACGTCTTTTGTCACGCTGATCTCTGTGTATGTGTATTTTTTAAACAGAAGTATAGTTGATTTACAATGTTAAGTTAGTTTCTGGTGTACAGCAAAGTGATTCAGTTACACATATACACAGTCTTTTTCAGATTCTTTTCCGTTATAGGTTATTACAAGACATTGAATAGAGTTCCCTGTGCCCTACTGTAGGTCCTTGTTTCTTATGTTTCCTAATGAAAGATCATTACATATTGTTAAATTTTTAATTGTGATACTTAGGAGTTAAGGACCCCCTGAATCCACAAAGCAAAGTGTACACCCTGCAAATAACCCACTTGCCGACTTATTCAGTGGGTTCACAGTGGGGTCACAGCGGGTGGAGGGGAGCAGGAAGGGACAGGGAACCTGGAGCACAGGAGTAGCCTCGGGAAATGTGGGGAGGAAGAGGCCATCTGGCAACGGCTTAAGGAAGCGAGGAGGAAAGGGCTCCGTGAAACAAGCCAGGTGTTCGGACCTCAGGAGTCACATCACCCGACGTCACTGGCTTGGTCTGTGTGTCTTGCATCCACTGAGACCCATTTCACTGCACTGCACAGGGTCTCTACAGACTTGTCTGAGACCCATGTCCGAGGGCCTGTTGTCACTGGTGACCGGTCTCACTCCCACCGGCCCTCATGCCTTCTCTCCTCAAAACGCTGTTGACATGCCTCCATATCAAGGGGATTTCTCTCTCTCTTTTTACCTCTTCTCCCTCTCATCCTTCCTAACCCCCTCTCACCACCCACCTTCCCCCAAAAATCTATAAAAGTCCAGCAAGAGTATAGACACTGGTAGACATCAAATTCCCAAGGTGCCAAACGTCACGCTTCCCTCCACAGAATAATCCTGAACAATGATAATCCTGTTTCTGAACAATCTTGCTTGCTTGCTTGATTTAAAGCTCTCTTCTAAGGCTCCCTGTGTATTTCAGGGGTGGAGGTCCTTGACAGAGAATCTGTGGTTCCAAGAAAGTGAGAACAAATGGCCGCAGCAGAGGAAGAAGTCGGGCCGATCTCACTGCTCTCAGTAAACATAAGGAAATGGAAAATTTCTAAGGCCACGGATCGTGGAGACAGAGGTCTTTGTGGACGGCAAAGACCGGAGGGACTCAAACAAGAGCGGCAGGCAGCTCAAACCGAACCTTATCTCTTTCACTTAAAAATACAGGGCAAAACAGAGGGCAACCTTAGCCTAGGTTTACCTGCGGATTATGTAATACTTTTGTTATATGTTAATCTTCCTTATCACATGTTGCTTATGTCTGTGTTAAAAAGTATCTTTTCATTCCTTAAATAGCACCTGATAAGATGCTTCTTGGCTATCCATTTACCCAGTGTTTTGTGGAGAAGCCAAACTGAAATGGAGACTTTCCAGCTCAACAACCCCGAAATAGTTAATCATTATTAGTTTTAGGGTAAGGGTCCAGGGACCAGAATGCCTCTTCCTAGTCCTGTATCGCCATGCGTCATCTGATCCCCTTGTGGCCTTGGCTGGCTGCGCTCACCCTGCTGCCCCGGCCTCGGGGAGGGGTGGGAGATCTCGGACACTACGAGGACCTCCCCTCCAGGGAACAGGGTTTCCGGGAATGTGCTCCCGGCCTGCTAATACCCTGCAGCCTCGAGGCAGTTTTGAAGAGGAACCAGCCCCGTCAGGAGCATTTGCTGCAAGAGACGCTGGGTTATCTGCCGATCCTGGTCTGTGGGAAAGAAGCCTTAACTTAAGAGACCTCGTCACGGCTTTCCTGTAGGACAGAGCCCTCCAGTGACCCAGTGGACCAGTGTCTCCTTACTGCCCCAACCACCGTCTGACCGTCAGATAATAAACTGTGTGGCTTCTCTCCCTCGGGCACCTCAAGATTCCAAGTAAGACACGAGCAGCGATGTGAAGCTGTCCGTGAGTGAGTTCATTTCTAGCGGGGTCTGAGTAAAACTCTTTCAATGACTAGCAGAAAGCAATGAGCTTTAGAAAAACAGAGCAAAACAAATCCAAAACGTGACCCATAAAGAGCCTAAGAAGAGAAACTGGGCCATTAAGAGGGACAGGGTTATCTCTGAGTTCCTGCCTCCACAATTCCTTATGTACCCAGCACCTCTCCCCTATAAGAATAACAGGCTTGTTTTATTTTAATAAACGTTTTTATTCTGGAATGGTTTTAGGTTTTCAGAAGAGTTGCAAGGACAGCACACAGAGCCCCCGGATAACCCTCACTTAGTCTCCCCTGGGCTAACATAACATACATAACAGCATATACGTTACCACCACACACTGGTCAAAACTAAAAACCAACACTGGTAAATTACTATGAACTAAACTCCAGACTTTATTTGTACGTTTTCCCACAAACGTCCTGTTCTCTTCCCGGATCCCACCCAGGGCACCACGGTCATATGTCCTCAGCCGTCAAATGTCCTCAATCTCCCTGGTCTGTGAGAGTTGCTCCCTCTTTCCTCGGTTCCATACCTCACAGTTTTGAGGGGCATTTTGTAGATATCGGTTATTTTGCAGAATGTCCCTCAGTGTGGTTTTGTCTGATGTTTTTCTCATGATTAGATTGAGATTATGGGTTTGGGTCAAACGACCGCAGAGGAGAACGGCCCTTCTCATCACGTCGGGGGCTCCGTGCTGTCTACAGGACTTCTCGCTGATGAGGTTCACCTGCATAACAGAGTGTCTGCTCGGTTTTTCTATCGCCACGTTATTGTTTCTCCCTTTCCCTACTCTACTCTTTGAAGGCAAATCTAAGTCCAACCCATGTTCAAGGGGGAAGGGAGGTGGTACACAGGGACCCAGCTCTGCCCCTTGAATGTGGGAGCAACACTATATATTATTCAGAATTCTTCTGTAAGGAAGATCTGTCACTCCTCTCTCCTCATTGACTTATTTATTCAGTCACTTATATCAATAAGGTCTTAAGTGGACTCATAAGAACTTAGAGTTTGGATTATAACCCAGGGCTCTAGCATTGATTTTGTTGCTCAAATTGTTCCAGCCGCCAACTCTGCTCACCCTGCTGGCTCCAAGGGCTCCTCCTCCAACCCTTTAAGAGACCTGACCTGGAGAGGCTACCTCTCTGCTCTCTTGGCACAACTCCACTCACCTGGCCCAACCCTGGCTCCCACTCTAGAGCTGAGCTTGGAGTTAACCAGCGGGCACCCAGTCCCCTCCAAGATCGTCTCGCTCCCCTCCCACCCGGCGTCATCACCAAAGGGCAACACCAGGACTGAACTCAGAAGCCAGAGGTGGGCTGACACTTGGGCGCAAAGGCCATGGATGTGTGCCAGGTGGGGCGCTGCGTGCGGCCCTCCTCAGGGTGCCAGATGCCGTGAGGCGTGTCCTGGGAGAGGAACTGTCTGCCCACAGGAGCTGCCGCCAGTGTGTTCTTGTGAAAGCACGATAACCTGCCATTTTTTCCCTCACTCTGATCAGATTTCCAGGTTTGAAACCAAGTTCAGATTTCCCTTCCACGTGTGCCACGCGTCCTTAACGTTTCATGTTTCTTTCCTATTTTGAGTCTAGAGGAAGTCCACGGTTTGAAAATGGAAACGAGTCTTGGCTGCTTCACCTGCACCCACTTTTAGCATCAAACCATGGCAACGTCACACACACAGCTCATCACCAGTGTTCAGAGTGGATTCACGCCGCCAGACGCTACTTTCAGTCTGCTTATTTATAACCAAGGTGAATTTCTCCATCAAATTTGACTTTACATTTTTTTCATATGACAATGAAATCCTAAGTTGTACTGAAAACCAGAGCGGGCAATGACGGTTTAAGACATGTCCTTGTCTTGAATTTTACAAGCAGTAAAAATTTCAACATGGCCCGTGTCAGGAGCCATGAAAGACGCCAGGAACAACATGTGTTTCCACACCATCTGCGGAGGGACAGGCAAGAGGGGACACTGTGTTTATGTGTGTCTTCCAGGATGAATGGGACCCCTTCTCTTGCCATGAAAGTGCCACTGCGTTCATGGAAGATTCCAGAGAGTCTCCCTGACAGTGAGAAACAGCTGTTCCTAACAGCACAGAGTTACAAACCCTACAGGCAAAACTGAGGCTCCGCTTGGTGGTATCAGCCTGAGAAACAGGCTTCCAAGGCTGAGATCCTGCCTCCCTCGGCCCTGCGTGTCCCTCCAAACAGGCACGTTCCTTTAAAATCTGCTTTGCTTCCTTTCGCTTGAAATTATCCCTCCAAAAGAAGATGTGGTCACGCATTTGTGGTCTTACCAAATCTGCCCTATACCAGAGCTGTACATTCAATTTCTTTATTTTGAATAGGAAGAACGGCTGAAATGACTTCCATCAGTGCTGGTTTGGGAAGCTTTTAGATGTCACAGAGGTTACCGGTTAGGAAAAAAATAAAAACAAGACTAATTAAAGAGAAGGACATTTATCACAGATTTCATAATTACTCGTGGGTGTGTGGCTTCACTACTGAAGGGGCTGTGTTACTATAAAATAAACTTTGCAAAAGTTTCTTCTAAAAGCAATATACTCAGTAGTCGTGTGATGAAGATTGATCAATGTGGTTTTCCAGAGGTGGAGGTCGTGGGGGGGGACTGGGGAAAGGTGGTCAAAAGGTACAAACTTCCAGTTATAAGGTAAGTTCTGGGGATGTGAGGTACAGCACGGTGACCCGAGTTAATAATACTGTACTGTGTATTTGAAAGTTGCTAAGAGAGTAGATTTTAAAAGTTCTCATCACAAGAAAAAAAATCTAACTCTGTATGGTAATGGATGTTAACTAGACATTGTGGTTATCTCTTTGCAGTATATATATCAGATCATTAAGTTATACACCTGAACCTCATACAATGTTATATGTGAATTACATCTCAATAAAACTGGAGGGGAGATAAAACGAGGGGGAAAAAAGATTGATTAAATTAGCTGTTTATAGCTTGATACAACTTCCAGTGATTCTGCTTTTATTAAAGTCCTCCATCATAAATTAGGAATGAGGATTACTTGCTCTGGAAAATGCATCAGGCTCAAAAAGTGGCCCTAGTTTTAATAAAACTGACACAAAGGGAGACCAGGAGAAGCAGTATTTTAAAACTAATATGTAAGTAAGATGTGATTTTATATGTATATCTACAGAACTGAATCAGCTAACAGTGATTTTGCAGTGGTTACAATTAGTACAAGTAGAAAATTGGGCCCTTTAAGTTTATATTCCAGGAAGCCTATATAGTCAAGGTGGCCAAACGCTTTTCCTGGATCTTGGTGAGGGAGAGGAGGGCCGGCACCATACATTCGAGGTTCATGTATGTCGGGTACGAACTGATTTCCAAGGAGAATGGTAAGTCACCAAAATAGTCAGCTCTGGCCGCTATGTGGAGACCTGCTCTTCAGGGTCAGGAGAAGGTCTGGGGGTCAGTTAGGGGTAAGATCTGGCCCAGGTCCAAGAGGATGACAGAGTATGGGGGGGGGGAGGTCAGGGCCACATGCTGGATTCGGGGCCCAGTGTGTTTACTGATGGATTAAATGCGTGGAATAGGAACATGGTGAAACCACACAGGACTTCAGTCTTCTCACCTGAACTCCACACAGTCCTTAAAAGCACATTTTTGAAGACCATCTAATGGCCTGGGATGCCTGACATATTAAAACAGGTTGGAAAACTTTTCTGCAAATGGTCCCATAGTAAATATCACCAACTTTGTAGGGCACATGGTCTCTGCCACAGTTAATCAACCCCACTGCTGCCGCCCAGACAACACGTACACGAATGAATGCGGGCCAACCTCTCTGTATCTTGTGCAGACACACACACACAGACCACAAGCTATAAACGTGTGCTGCCTGCAACTGATTAAAGAAAAGTATCTGGAAGAAACAGTGGAGCCCCATATTAACAGTGATTATCTCTAAGGTCCTTGTTTTCTTTTGTGTACTTTAAGTATTTTCAAAAATTTCCCCCTAAATGTGTTCCTTTTGTAATCAGAGAAAATGCACCAAAAAAAAAAAAAAGTGTGGAATTCTACCTTTAGAAATCTAAAAATGAAAACAAAGTTGGGATTCTGTGTTTTGGTGTCTTGATTATCCTTTTGAATGGAAATTATCTGCTACAAAAATACTTAAGGAAAAAGGTCATCAGTAAATAAATTCTAAATCGGTGGTTGACAAGAAAATAAGCTGTCATGCTTCCTAGAACTGGAGAGTCTGTGTGAGGAATGGAGAAGGCTGTTTTTTTTATTGCATTGGCTGAGTTTCTGGAAAAGATTGTATCTTGAATTAGCAGCTTGACTGTTTGCTATCCGGATAAACACTGTGTCGCTATGACTGAAATTGTCCCGCCATGTGGGTCACCCTGTCATATAATTAGCCTCTTACCGTATCAGATGCAAATCAAACCAGCAGCAGTCGCTGTTAATTCAGTAATTTAGCAAACCAGAGACACTCTTTTCATGGTGGATCCACATCTGATTTGATAGCATCGCCGTCCCACCGAAGACGGCGGGAGCACTGTTTGGTGGCGTTACTCAACAGCAAGCAGAAACTTGGAGTACATCAAACATCTTAAGGAATGCCCAGCTATCTTAGCTACTCTTTTTTAATGTCATTGATTGCATCACTGTGCATCTTGTCAGTCCACAAGCCGTGGAACTGGGTAGAGGGTGAGATTTAACCACTGAGTATCCTTAAGTTCATGGAGACCGTACTCAAGCTCTCCCGTTCACGTTATCCTGCACGTGGTCGGGTTCATTGTCTCTGATCATCAGATACCGTTCTCCTTGCATGGAGCTCCTCTTCCCCTCTGCTCACTCCTCCTTTTCCTCCTTTCCAGGTGTTGATCCAAACAAACATGCTGCAGCTCATCTCCATCTCACGTCCACTTTCAGGAAACCCACCCAGGCTGCCATCCTCTCCTCTGTTGCCAAATGTTATTCACTTCTCAATGCGATTGTAACTCCTGGCCTAAGCAATAAACCACTAACGGGCCGCCTCTGGTGTCCTGTCCTCTCACTGCTGGCACACGGCCTGGGCTCCCAGGGGCAGTTCTGCCAAGAGACCACAGCAGAGAGCCTGCGTGGGTTCTGATACTGGCTCGACCCGCCAGCTGTGTGAGCTCGGGCAAGTTACCTAACCTCTCTGTGCCTGTTTCCTCGTCTGTGAAATGGGCATCATAACAGTACTTCGTAACAGGTGCTGTGAAGACTTAACGCATATGTAAATGTTGTAAAGTGGATTAGATCAAGTGTATAAGATGAAACGAGAATGTTGTCATGTGCAAAACCCTGAGAACAGGGCAAGCACTTCGACTGTCCTACTTCTGTGTTTGTTTTAAAAAAAAAAATACAAGAGACAGACAGAGATTCAATCTTACCTCTTCCACGGTGCTCTCTCCAATCACAATGATCTCTCCTTTCTCTGTCAGCAGAATACCAGTGTAAGGAATACATGAAACTAATTTTTTTAGATTTCCTACTCTTTCATTTTTGATCTTTAATTACTGCTGGCCAGTTCACCTCTTGAAGAAAGATAAAAATAACTGCACCAAGGAGTGCTTACTAGGTACCCAGTGCTCTATATTAGTTATTTCACATAATCCTTGAAACTTCTTGGGGAAGGTGTTGTTCAAACCCCTTTCGCAGATGAAGAGACTGAGGTTGAAAGGCAAAGCATCTTGCCCAAGGCCACAGGGCTGGCGAACGGCTGAGCCAGGGCTACGTTTTTCTTCTGTTGACTCACCCACTGCTCAGAGCATAGTTCTAGACTTGTCACACGTGCTTGTTAATTTCATAGTTTGGTTAAATGGCTGATTCATTTAATAACAGTTCATGGACGGCAACTGCAGGCCAGACATCAACAGGAGGGCAAAGATTAGACATGCTCTCTGTTATCACCAAGGTCACGTCTGGCGGAGAACACAGACGACTCAACAAGCAGTTACCAGGCAGTGTGAGAGGCGTGGTGATGACAGGGAAAGTACCAGAGATACGAGAGGCCCACCATGAGCACGGGATGCATGCGTGGGGTCTGCGGCCAGCAGACAGGGCTTCCCCGGGAAGAAATGTTTCAGTGATGTTAAAGGCCTGGCTGGGGTTGGGAGTGGGGAGAACTGCGGGTGGAAGCAAGACGACCCCTGGTGCTGTGGCTGGGGACCGGGAAGGGGGCGTGGCGAGAGAGAGCTGCAGGGGGGATACGCGGTCCCCGAAGCATTAAGCAGGATTTCTTTTAACAAATTAGGCGGCAGACAGCTCTGAACCAGGCTTCCCTTTACAGCGTGTGCAGCGAGCAAACCGACTGGGAAGGTTTCCGCGTGCTCCTCCTCCAATTGCAGGGTTCCTTTACACCAGAGGAAGCGGCATCCTGAGCACAGCATCAGGGGGCCGTCGGCCCTTCCGGGGCCCTGCTGACCTGTGAAGGATGCTGGGATGGAGGGAATGGACCGTGTCCTCCTCGGCCTTGGAAACCTTCTTTTAAAAGCAGACACAGGAAGGCAGACCCTGAGACCAAGCAGTGCGTCCTGATACCCAGTGGAGACCTGGTGACGCTGAACGTCAGTAGCGTGTCTGTCACTCAGGTCTGTGGGTATCAGGCTGCTGATGTGGTTTTCCAGAACATCAGGGGATTCATCTCACTCATTAGTGTTCCAAAGGTTTCCCTTTTTGTTTTATTTCCCCTTTTTGTTTCCTCGTGCTGGGCCTCCATGCAGACTAAAAGGGAAAGATGAAAGCAATTACCTAGATGCCGTTTTTAACATTTTTGCAAAGTGCACCTGGATCATTTACGTATTTCTGAAGAAACTTTTACAAATCCCCTGAACAAGAAGATAGAGGCATGAATTCTCTGCATGAAGGTACAAGGCAGAAAATTCTCCTCCAGGGGAAAGTCCTTCAAAAGGTCTGGGCAGCGAAAAAGAATGACACGTCTTCTCCACACCCACTGACTGATTCACAGTAATGAACGCTTTCCCAACAACAGTAACAAACTCCAAGCATCAGGGTGTGTTCCAAGTAGCTGAGACCTTGATTACGTGTGAGAACCGTGTTGTCTACACATGTTCTAAGACACGTGATACAAGGTACCCACTGGCCTCACGCCCTGGGAAGCGATGCTCCCTGAGGTCGTCCGGTGACCTGCACACCTGCCCCACCCGCCGGAGCGCGCGGACGCACAGAGCGGGTGGAGAGGAGCGATGGCCCTGCGGACTTCAGCCAGCCTTATCAGGGCCGAGGCAACCATGTGATAATGTGTGAATGAATCAGAAGGGGAACCCGGGGTGTTTCCACACTCACAGTAACGTTCACACTGCATTTCCAGCCAGTTCTCACCCTCCTCTGCTGGGTGTTTACTGGCCGCTTTTCACATGAGCCTCAGAACCACCATCTTACTAATTTGCTAAGAGCAGATGCCCCGTCTGAATTATACTCAGGGACTGCTGTGATGCTAAAATATCCCTTCCAAACCCTCAAACGGCAATGTTTCCTGCTACCAACTTTCTCCTGGCAACGATGGGTTCAGGTCACTCATTCACTCATCGAGCATTTTTACTGAGCACTTATGAAGTGGCAGGCACTGCACTAGGCCCTGGGGGTGCAGGGGTGGATAAGGGAGACGTGGTCTCTGCTTCACAGAGCTCCCAGGGTGGTAGAAAAGCTGGATGTGAAACCAGTGAAGACACACACAAACTTGCAAGAGAGCCACTTTTTAAGAGCTACAAGAAGCTGGGTCCTAATGAGGGAGAATTTAAACCAGACCGTCTACATCGCATTTCCTTTCTTTCCCCTTCTCGCTCTCAGATGTCCACACGTGTGTTTTCAGTCAGCGTCAGTCCTGCTCCTCCTGACCTCAGCGGTGCCAAGTGCAGGGAGTACCCCCACAGGACCGGAGTTGTAGGTTTGGGATGCACGCAGCTGCAGCTTTGGGGGTTGACAGAGGAGCTGTCTGCTCCGTGTAGGTGCTGATCTAAAATTGCACAGAAGCACGCGAGAGCTTTATGAGTCCTTCTATGTCCTCTGTGCCCACCCCCACACCCACCCACTGCATGTCTCTTGCTCTCAAAATGGACCATCCCAACGCTGGGACTCATCACAGCTCTCTGACCAGCTTTCACCGACGAAGAAGCCTGCCTCTTCCCCTGGGGGAGGCGGGGGGCTTGAAATCCTTGAGCCCTCTTGTTCACTCCCAGAGAGGGGCTCTCACAAAATGCCCAGAAGCCAGACAGTGCTGACCAGACCCAAACTCACTCCTTTACGTCTTCAAATACGAGGAATCCAATTACTCCCAGGGGCAACGAGAGCTATAAGGATTGTAAGTCAACCTAAGAGGATCACCGCACAAAGCACAAGTCGCCAACCTGGTCCCCCCTGGGAGCCCGGACATGCCAGCATTTCATCACACTTTAACTCCTCTCCCCAGGCGCCACCAAGACACACAGGGGACAAACCCGTCTCCCATTTCACTTCCTCAGCACTCTGATGTTTATTCCCTCAGCCCACCCAACAGGAAATACCAACAGCACAGAGGCATCAGGGCAGGTTGGGTGGAAAACCACAGCCCACCTGGGGGGTACAACCAAAGGCACGGGGCCAATGGCACCGAAGCAGAAGGATGCCGAGATCGTGGGGGGTTTAAAAAGTAAAATTAGAGTTGGAATGTTTTATCACTAACGGGCTTCCAAGTTCATCTCGGACTCCTGCTCTGGCAGAGCATTTTGGCAGACCGGGGTAAGGTTTTGCAAATACGGATTTGCTGGAGGGTCCCCCTAGACGAGCCCTCAGCGCAGGGAGGAGAGCAATTTCACGGAAAAAAAGAAAGCGCTCCTGTGCTGAGCTCTGAGTGCCAAGATGACAAAGGGTCCATTCTCAGCCTGTCCTTCCAGACTCTTGCCTACTCTTCCTCTGACCAGTCCCCGCCCACCCCACTGGCCTGTCTTGTCCCTCCAGACGAGAGCACCCACCCTCACGGAGGCTGACCTGCCGGCCCGGGACAGCCGTACAGACCAGAAAATCACTGGTTTCCGGAGCCCATGCCGAGGGGCCAGGCACTTGGCGGGCTTCCATGCGTTTTAATCCCCACTGCCACCCCCTGAATTAAACAGCCTTTCATTCGCCCCACATATCAAAAGTGAAGAAATGAGGCTTTGAGGTTTTTCAACTTGCCCAGGACCAGGTACCATTAAGAGAGCTAGGTTGAGACCCCAGGGCAGTGAGCCTCGGAGCCCATTCTGTGAATGCCTCCCTTATTCTGCCTGGATGTCCAGGCCTCAGCCAGGCTGCCAGCGGCCAGCATCTGCAGTGGCAAATCAGAGGGCATGGCAGTGGGTCTCAAACGGTGTGTGGCTGGGACCACAGACCAAAGGCTTTGGCTCTTTGAAGGGAAACGGATGGTGCGAGGCATGGAGATGGATGCAGGCAGCATGGTGACTTCACGCCCACAGGGCCCTTCATCTGCTAAGGACAGAGTGACATTCCTTCCCCGGGGCTGCAGGCAGGGGCTGCTACTTTGGGAGGAAACGCAAGCCGATAAGCGCAGGAATTCTCGTTCCTCAAGTATACCCACACAATACAGAAGACTTCTGCTCTCAAGTCTATTCAAGGATCTTCACGGGAAGAACTCAGGATCATCTCATTTTACCAATGTCTGTGGGGTCAAACACAGAGTGGGAGCAAGGCCAAGGCCGAGCAAGATTTCCGGAGCTGCAGCGCAGCCCTGACCTCAGAGAGGATTCGGAAACTCAATCCCCCACCCCAGCCGTCCTTAACTACGGCCGGGAGCAGAAGCCCCCGCTCCATGCTGAAGGCTAAGCTGCCAACCCCAGGGGAAAATGAAGGAGGTGACCGCTTGGGGCAGCGAGAGGATGAGCACGGCTCCTGGGTCCCAGGGAGTCTGTTCTGAGCAGGGAGGTGGCTTCAGATCAGGGGCTCCTCAACTCCTCACAGAAAACACTAACAGCAGCAGCCGTGACAGCTCCGATGAGCCGGCCACACACCTCCCTGTTGGATCTGAGCCAAGCCGTCCCAGGGCTCTAGGGGGATTCTATCATTATACCCATTTTAAAGATAAGCACAGTGAGGTAGAGAGAGGTCTGAACTCAAGTCTGTCATAACCAAGATGACCTGCCTATAGGCATAACCTCTGACCTCCTAAGATGCCCTGCACCCTGCCCGTGAGGTCACCCAGCCCACTTTGGAACTGCAAGTGCTCCTCTTCAAAGGAAAACTGAGGATTGTAAGAACCTGTTACAGACTCACTTTGTTTTATAAGATTTTTCACATGTGACTGAAACAATCTCCTCAGACGTAAAGTTCAGAATATCCCTTTAAGGAGCCTCACCAAATCTCTGCTCTAGAGGCCACTTCCCTGGGGATGGCCCAGCACTTCCCCTCCACACGACCAGGGACATCCGTAGGGGACACCGAAGCCTGGGGGGAGGCCCTGACCTCACAGTCTATTAGGAGGCACCTGGAGGAAATAAACAAGCTATTTTGTCCTCGCACTCACGTGCTCTGTCCCAAAGCCAGTGGGGAGAGTCCTTAGAATTCAGCGACTAATCAGGTGATGGGCTGTAAAACACTCCCCTGAATGTCATCAGAGTCCAGGCATTTGCACCGGGAATCCAGAAATAAGCTGTCACCAAAGGGATGTGTGCCCGCTGGAAATAATCTCCAGAACATGTTTCATAATCTAGGGCTAGGATTCAGCAAGCCAGACAGGGAAGGTCAAGCCCAGCCCCTCCTCCTGCACACCCAGCTTCATCTCCTGCCTGCCGGGGCCCCGGACCAACCGCCCCTGCTGACTGCCTGTCCCCAAGCCCCCAAGTCCCTTCCCAACAACCCTCAGGAGGGCCACCTGTCCTGGTACCATGTCCTGCCGAGTCCATTCACTGTCACCGCAGGCAGACCTCACCCACCGCTTCCTTGACCTGCCTTGAACGTGTTTTGAGTCACCGTCACAATTTAAGAAGCACTGTATTCACCAGACATCTAAGCATCAAGTCATTCCTGGTACAGATTCTCCACTTACCAAATATGTCTGAATTGAATGACATGTTTTAAAATAACCTTTCCAAGTAACGTTTGCTCTGAGAAGAAAACGTGAGTGACACTTTTACATGAACAGATAAGAATTCTGTCCGAGGAAAGTGACCATTCAAATCATTTTTTTTTACCTTACGACTATCTTCTTTGTATTCCTGACTGCTCTTTGGTCAGGACAAAGGATGTGGCTGCTGATAATACAGACATTCAGTGAGCAGATTTATGAAAATTGGTCCTACGGGAACCCTTTTTGATGGGGAACTAGGGGTCCAAATTGAACAGCCTGGATCTCCCAACTAAAAATGACCAGCAAGATAAGTTTTATTTCCTAGGGCACCAGTCTCTAGCCTACTGACACTTTTAAAGCACTTGTTAATTTCTTAAGAACAAGTCAATTGCCTCATTACGCTTGTTTATTGAGCAGAGTCATTTGTGAAGTCAATAACTCATAAAACTTGAGAGGACAAAGTGTACAGATGGGATGGGTTGGAGGGGACTGATGAGGCTTGACTCGGGAACTCCGAATTAACATTTCTGTCACGCAGAAGCTCCCATCTCTGCAGACACAGGCCAGGGCTAAAGAACGAATTTGCTTCTACCACAAATTCAGTTATTACCAAAAGGATCTGAAACGCTGAGAAGCTGAAACCCTTTGATTCTGATCCTGTTAGGAAATTCACAAACCGGTGAATGATTCACTCTGGCTGTAGGAAAATCAAATCTGGGAGAGGTTTAGGCCGGTTAATGAATAATCTGGAACTAACTGATGATTATGTAACAGGGGGATGGAAGGAAAGGGATAGCGGGGTACCTGTGCCCCACACACATGGGTGCTGGGCACTCACATTCATCAGCTCACACAGGCTCCACGGAACCAATGAGAAATGACCTTCCTGAGACAGAAAGAGGACACTTTTCATGGTTGGATAACACGTCCTATGTGTCTTTTGGGGGGACTCAAGGAGCAGAGCAGTTGTGTAACAGGGATGATTCAGAACAACTAAAGGGATCAAAGGCATCAGTTCCATCAAGTGACAAGTAAACAGTGCGTATATTCTCCGTGGCGTCACTGCTCTTGAGAGATTCCAGGACGAACACCACCTTCCTCCCAGCCCTGCCCCCAAGCTCACACGTTTGAAGAGACACGGGCTGATCGTGACTTTCTTTCATATTTCATCAGCTGAAACAATCTGCCTCGATTTCACACTTGATTTTGCCCTTAGAAACGCAAATGTAAAGCTCGAGCACGCAGGTTTCACAATCAAAGCTAATCTACATGCCTATGGTTTCTTGTTTCAAGAAAAACTCAGTGAGGCAGTGATTATTTTATTTAAACACAGGGTACGTGTGTGCAGGGGCCATTGAGGTCTGAGGGCTGAGGGCAGAAAGGTATAGAGTTTCTAAAATAACAGCTTTATTGAGATAACATTTTCAGAAAATAAACTGCATGTGCTTAAAGCACACAATCTGGTGAGTTCCGACTGGTGATTACCCCCGTGAAGCCACCAGCAGAAACAAGATGCAGAACATGTCCGACGCCCACCTACAAAACAGCTGCCCACCCACAAAACACCTGCCCACCCTGCTCACTGCAGACCAGTAATGGTACTGGGGGAAAAGGCACCCCACCCGACTCCTACCTGGAGGCTTTTCAGTTGGGGGTGGGGAGGGGAGGTGCACTAAAGTACGTGTGTCTTTTGTTTCGCTCAACTATATACAACAGAAGCAGGTGAACGGGCTTTAGAAAGACAGAAGACAGGCCTGGGGGTGGGGGGTTCTCAGCATTACAACCTGTTCTCCAACCTCCCAGCCCTCTTCAGTGGTTGCTTTTACAACATGCAAACAGGAAAGCCAAGAGCCATGCCCTGGCAAACCAGCTCAGAACTCAGGTCTACACTGTCGGTCTCTGTGCTGTGCCTCCATAAAGCGTCTTTTCCTTTTTTAAATGTATAACACATTACTCTCAAAAGTCAAAGGACCCTTTAATCATTTTGACCAAAAATACGTGCCACACAGCACAAGTGAAGGGACATCTCAGCCACATGGAAGGGTGTCAGAGCTAGATCTGGAATTAGCCTTAGAAAGTTTTATAAAATTCCTGCTGGCATCTAAACAGAACAGCTCCTACTCCCATTTCTGTCCTCATTCATGTACTGGTATTGACTGCCGTACCCGCTTTGTTTTCCTTTAAACAGCTTTATTGCCGAGGACACACAGTACACTGTGCATATTTAACGTGCACCATTTGATAACTTTTGACACACCCACGAAACCATCACTAAAATCAACACAATAAACAATTCCATTGCCTTTCCAAAGTTTCATGGTGCCCTTTTTTTTAACTGAAGTATAATTGATTTACAATGTTTCAGGTGTACAGCAGAGTGATTCAGCCCAACGCCCACCAATATATATTTCAGAATATATATATTTTTTCAAACTTTTTTTTCCCACTATAGGTTATTATAAGATATTGGATATAGTTCCCTGTGTTATATGGTAGGACCTTGTTGTTTACATATTTGACATATAGTAGTGTGTCTCTGTTAATCCCAAATTCCAAATTTATCCCTTCTCCTCCCACATGCCCTTTTTAACACCTCCCTCTTGCCCTTCCCTGCCCTGCTCCCCCCTAATCCGTTCCAAGGCAAGGACTGATCTGCAGATTTCTGTAACTTCAGATTACTTTGCATTTTAAAATCTTCATACAAATGAAATCATGTACCTTTTTTTTTTGTCTGGCTTCTTTTTTCAGTCTATACGCTGCCGAAGTGAGCGCAGTCTGGCTTCTTTTATTTAATATAATTAGTTTGAGATTCATCCAAGTTGTTCCATTAATTCATTCCTTTCCACTATAGAGCAGCATTCACTGTACGGAGAGACACCATTTACTCATCTCTTCACCTGTCAATGGACAGTTTTTGGCTATTACAAAGAACGCCGCCATGAACAATCACGTCCAAGACTTGGTGTGGATACATTTCACTTTTCTTGGGTAAATGCCTCGGAGTGGAATGGCTGAATCACATGGTCGGCATTTGTTTATCTTTTGAAGAACCTGCCCGGCTGTTTCAGCAAACGGTTGTACAGTCTGACATTCATTGCCACCTGCAGAATATGAGAATGGCAGCTGCTCCACATCCTCACAGCACTGGGTATGGTCGGGCTTTTTAAGTTTTGGCCATTCAGAGAGGGGTGGTGGCATGTCATTGTGCTTTTAATTTGCAGTTCTAATGAGTAATGATGGTGAGCATCTTTTCATGTATTTATCTTTGTTGCAGTATCTGTTCAGATCACTTGGGCTTTTTTTATTGGGTTGTTTGTTTACATATTCAGCTTTAGTTCTTCATGTACTCTGGATACAAATCTTTGGTCAGATATATGATTTGCAAAACTTTCTCCCAACCTGTGCCTCCCTAACTTTTCATTCCCTCAGCAGTGCCTGCTAAGGAGCCAAGGTTTTCATCCTGATGGAGTCCACCTTGTCATGTTTCCTTTCGTGGATCATGCCTGCTGTACTGGATCCAAAAAAATCCTTCTTTACCCTGGGGGTTGTGAAAATTTTTGCCTATGTTTTCTTCTGGAGGTTTTACAGATTTAGGTTTATATTTAGGCCTATGTTTTAACACCTTTTTAAATTAATTTTTGTGTGTGGTACAAGGTATGGATCAAAGTCTAGGTTTTTGCATATGGATATTCAACTTTTCCAGCATCATTTGTTAAAAAGTCACCTTTTCTCCACTGAACTGCTTGTCGAAAACTGGTTGTCACACATATGTTGAGTCTACTGCTGGACTCTCTACTTTGGTCTACTGACTTCTTTACCACATTGCCTTGATCATCGTAGCTTTAAAAAAATACATATCCATCCATCTATCTATCTATCTATCTATCTATCTATCTATCTATCTATCTATCTATCTATCTATTTATTTATTTATATAAATGGGGGTGCTGGGGATTGAACCCAGGACCTCGTGCATGCTAAGCATGTGCTCTGTCACTGAGCTATACCCTCACCCTAGCATAGCTTTTAAAGAAGCCTGTTTACTTTGTTTAGTCAGTAAGGAAACTGAGGCCCAAGAGTCGAACTAGTTCAAGGACCAAGGTGTCTCCCTTCCACTGGCGCCATTATTATCTCCTAAGATTTAATGACTTTACATGCAACGAGAAATTCTATGCCAAGAAAAAATTAGCTGATATGATAGATCAACATATTTTTACCAAAATGCAGTCTCACTTTTGTGATGAAAACAAGCTTTAAATTTATGGAAAATGAGTTTTTAGCAAGCACAAAGTAGTATGTTCCTGTCACAAAAAGCATAGCTCTCCAATATTTAGAGATGCCCGCCCACCACACTGCCTGATGGGCAGGGCTCCCTTCCCTCCAGCTCAGGTCCCCCCACCAGCCCTGACCATCTCTAATTCTTGCACACCGATGACACCAACATTCTGTTTGCTTCTTCATTGTTCGCATGTGATGGAAACATTTTAAATTCTTAACTATACCTTTATTTGCCCATGTACCGTTTAAGAAACTATGTTCTGGGAAAGGAAATACAAGCTGTTTGGTATAGGGCGCAGCAAGGTGTGGAGTTAGAGCCAGTGGCTTTGCAGGGGAGGCGGGCATGGGTGGATATCTTTGGCCCTCCATCACTTTGGTCAAGTTAGTTAACCAAGCTGTGGTGTCCTTGCCTTTTAAACCAGGCTAACACTTCCTTCCTCGTGAACTGCCATGACGCTAAATCAGGTAATGGTGAAAGCATTTAGCCCAGTGCCTGCAAATATTAGGCACTAACAGATGACAGTTCTTAGCAGTTACCATCATCATCACCCAGGAGCCGCCTGCCTCCTCAACTGCCCCGCACTGTACTCCAAGCCCCCCATCAGCTCCCCCTGATTCCTGGGGTGCCTTCCTGCTGCTTCTTCTGTTCCTGGCCATTTTCCAGCTCCTGGTTCCTTACATTTCTTCCAGCTTCCATGTGATACTCTGAGTCCAAATAGTAATCCCTTCTTCACGAATGCTGGATGGGGGGGTATCTGTTTGTTGTCACCGCAGAAGCTTCCAGGGAAAGACCGGTAACTGGGCTCCTCCACACTCATGGTTCTCCCTGTCCACGATGCTGCTCCTGGTCATTTGCAGCACTGTCACTCCAGGGGACTGGGGGAGCGTGCTGGACCAGAGGCATTCCTGGGCATCGTCCAGGCAGTGAGCTAAAAACCCCCATCCCTCAACGAGAGAATCTAAACCAGCCTAGTCTTCACAGGTCATAAAAAGCAAAGCTATTCGAGTCAATGATTAAAATCCCAAGAGGAAAAAAAAAATAAAGACATTTCCTTTGGTACCTCTGTGTTTCCACTGCAGGAGCCTGGAAATTCATATTCTTAATAAAGAAACATTCAACATTTGAAAAGAGGTGTGCGGTTAGAAGCAACACGTTACTTCAAAGATGCTTTTATAGTTTAACTGAGATAATATTATAACAAGTGATTGGAAAATAGGAATAAAATAGGGTGTGGATTCACTATACGTAAAAATTAAGATCATATTGACCAACGTGTACAAAATAAATTTGGTGGCCTACTTCAAGGATCCATCCCTTTCTTTTTTCTTACTGTGTCTTAAAATGACTGTTTCTATGAGCAAAACAGAATCAATCTAAATATAACCATGGACTGCCTCCCCTCAAGGCATAATGTACCAATGAAACCTTTTTCTGATGATGTAATACAGCTATTTTCAGTCTGGTGCCCATGACTCTCTCTTTTCATGTAGAGCAAATGGCAACAGAATCTCTTCAGAATGACTGAAAAGGTGAACTGACAGCTTCAGCTCTGCCTGGCAATGTACAGCTCTTATCTGAACTATCTCTCTGATGTTTGAGAACCGTACCCCTTGTTCCAACACCAAGGGGAATGCAGTAAAATCTGGACAGACTTCGTGGCGCTGTGCTAGCTGCCCGGCGGGTGCCTGACACACAGCAGGCGTTTACTAACTGTTGGAAGAACGGAGCCACTGGCTCAAGCGCAGGACCCACCGGGGCCGGTGGCCCCAGAGTTTAAGCAGGGATCCAAAGCAGCAGCTCTGTGAGAGCCCTAGAGGGTGACCATGGAAACCGTCACCTCCTCTGCTCTAGTCACCGCCCGGAAGGCTGACATTTGTCAAGTGTTCCATCCCTTTACAAATAGCACAAGAAGTTCAAGTGAAGTATTCCAGAGTCAGGCCGAAGAGGGCAGATATTTTATGGAGGGAAAGCGCAGAGGGCTAAGAACTCCCAAACAGGAAACGGGAGAACTGGTTTCCGTAGAGTAGAAGGAACGTTTCTCATACAATCCACACTTGCTTTCCACCATCCTCTTGCAGAGCCCAGCACACAGCTGGCTCTCTGTTAACGTCTGCTGAATAACCATGAGTGTGTTACCAACAATGGGCACTTAATTTATGATCCTGAAACAATAACTCTCATCTCAGCTGCATTCATTTTGGCTACAGAACGAGATGGATGGTTTCGCCAAAGGACTTAACTGGGTCTTCCAAGTTCCCCATTCAATGTGTACAATGAGCCCCTCCCATAAATATGAAGGTCTACCATATGTTCACTTCTGTAACAGCAGGTTTTACAAAGCCTTTTAGCTCTGACTACATGAAGACACAAATGTGGCATCGACATCATGTCGAACTTTCCAATAATTTCACATCCTGAAATTTCTGCTGGGTAAAATTGTTCTGGTTTTGAAAGGCAGGAGAATGGGAAGGTGTTAAGTAAATGCCTTAAAATTTATGTTGGATAAAACTAATAATTATGGCCCAAAATTCAAGAAGCACTTAAAAGATACTGAGGGTTAGGAAAAGATAAAGCAGCCATTTTCAAAAATAAATAGGGAGACTGGACTTTTAGGCTTATATCCCATAACTGAAAAATATGCACACATATCAAAAAATACTCTGAACATAGACATAGAATAAAGATCAATATAATTGTATGAAAAGTATTCTGACCTAATAAAAAATTTAATGGCAGATTAAGTTATGAGTCCCAATTCTTCACTCCCTGTAGTAGTGTTAGTTGTCCACACCCTTGCCATGGCCCATGGTGACCAGATGTATTCCTCTCTTCTTGGCTTTGGGGCCAACTGTGTATTAACAGGCAGAAACCTGAAATGTGCCTGAATGATTGGTGTTTCTCCAGCCTTAGTCCATGAAAACAACATGCCTTAGATATCTCTGGTCCAACGAGGCCAAAAGACTGATGAACAGGTCTGGATGCACCCAAAACTTGGAGCAATGTCCAGCCCAAACCAGATGAACCCCAGCCAACCTACAGACACACAAGTGAGAAATAAATGCTGGCTGTGTGCCACTGAGATTTCTTTTTATGCATGTTTGTTACACAGCAATTCCTGACTGTGATCAATCCTTACATAATAAAGAGAGAAGTGGGGCAAATTAGGGAACCACATGCATTCATCATCAATGCTGTTTCTGTTTGGTTTCACAGGAACCGCTGATTAAGAAAAATGTGACAGGATCTGGAGAGCACTGTATTACAGCCTCTTTGACCAAAAGTACTTTATATAGATCCACTTTTATATTTTGTCTGGATTCTCTCCTCCTGTAACATGAAGGAGCCAGGATCTGTCAGACTTCAGGGCTGATCAGTTAACAGCTCTGCCGGTGATACTGACTTGATGTTAGGTGACCTGCCAGATGAAAACTCCTCCCCTCGGTCCCTACCACAAAACCAGACCCAATCAAGTGACTATAAAGTTATCTTCCAAAAGTGTCAAAATGTAAATGATGGAAAGCAGTGTGTGACTGAAAACGGTTTAGCCCCCTATGGTCCACACTGAAGTATCCACCACATCCCTTGAAATAACTCCTGCAATTCAGGAGTCCCAGAGCTCAACAGTAACAGGCAGGAGAGGGTGTCCAAAAAGAAGAAAGTGTTTCTTTCCTGTATGTAAGAGGGTCATGAGATGCTAGAACTATTTAACCAAAAGGCCTAGCAAATAATCCCTTCTCCAGGAATCTGAGTGCTGGACAGATTACCTCTATGATTCTGTTTCATTAAGCTCTTTCTCAGAGGCTTGGATTACCTGTAGCTTCATCCTCTCTCGTTCTGCATTCTTTAGGAATTTGATCAACCAAATAATTCCCTTTTCTTACCCTCATTATTAAATCCAAAAGGGCGAAACGGGGGAGACAGGCAGGAGGAGAACCTGAAGTCAAGAGGTCACGCAGTCTAGGTAATGAGCTCAGGCAACATCCAGCCTCATCCACTTCTCACTGTCCCCCTCCTGCTTCTCGAATCACTTCTTTAGCAGAGGAAAGCTTTTTTCTACTCTAGAAATCAGCCAGCAGTATCAGGAGGGAAAGATTTTAGCCAACTACCTTCCTGCTACTGATTAAATTATCAGCCCCATATTCTAAACAGCAGGAGAAAATTCATCTATTGGAAGCCTTGTATAATTTCACTGCTGGAGGACTTTCAGGCCTTGAAGAAAGAACAACGACAGATTTCCAAGTCGATCTCTAACTTTGCAGGTGCCCTACACAAAGAGCACAAATTCTTGAACCAGGGTCACTTCTCCCCTTCCATTAGGGAAGGAGAAACTCAATCACCTATGTATTCATTGAACAGCTCACACATGGGCAAGATCGTGGAGAAGGACAGTCTTTCCTCTTTCAGTTTACTGAGGACCTAGATTGGACGTTCCTGTTTTGACCCCTAATCAATTTCAGATCCATTTCTCAATTTAAAAATACAAATTTCTTCTTCATTTAAAGATCCTCTCAATTACTGAGTTTTCATTACATATTCCAAGTATGGTGCATCCATTAAAAGCCCTTTAAAGGAAATGATTTCATGCCAACTTAGCCCCAGGAAAACGCACAATTTATTCAAAATAAACATCCATTTCTGACTTGGGGATATTTAGCTTGATAAGCTTTGGAGTTCAGTTCGTTTTCTTTCCAGCGCAGATGACTCCTGAGTCATGACTGAAAATATCACTCGTTTTAATAAAGGCAACAACTGATCAAAAAAAAAAAAAAACCCACAAACATCAAGGAAAAGATCCTTTAAAATGTATTTTCAGTGGAAGTAAAAATATTATTCAAAAGCTAAAAGTGGGACTTTAAGAGAAAATACTGAAAGCACTCCTTGCACTTTAAATGACATTAGACGGCTCTGAAAGTTATAGTTTAAAAATACTCTCCAAGAACACAAGCCAAATGACTGCAGGATTATAAGTTCTCTCTCCCAGTTGTTCAGGTATTAAAAACAGGCACAAGTAAGAATAGCCTTCAAAAAAATGAACACAGCACAGGAGTGATGCAATCTCCACCAGGACGGGTACACCACCATGGACTTTTTCCTCCTTTTCTGAAATAGCTCTAAATAATGTTGTTTCCCTCATTCCCCTCCTTCCTGCACACTCCTTCCTCTCTAAAAAAATTTAAAAGGAAACATGATGACTAAAATGACATGTGAAGGGCACATTCTTGGGTTCCTCCTTTAGAAGCAATGCTCTTGCTGCTGGAGGCGCCGAGGCTGCCTAGAATCCAGCCTCCCCAGCAGGCATTCCAGCACTTGCAGAGTTATCTCACACTATCTTTAATTTTCCAGGAGAGATTTATGGATGATAAGCAAAGCCAGTCACCTGCCTGGGTCCGCCTCTCCCCCAGACATCATCCTGCCCCCTAGAGACAGCCTAGACTCTCCTTGCAAGTTCTACACAGCAACCAAGCAGCACGGACCAAGCAGGACCGCCCTGTCATGGGCCTCTTCCCCTCCTCTCTACATACCGAGCAGGACCCTGCAGGGCCTTCCCAGGATGGACCCCTCCCCACATTCTCCGCTGTAGCTCCTCTCTGAAGTACTCAGATAACAGGATCTCATGCATGTTTCCTGAGTTTTTCAGATGCTGAAAACCACCACCAAAGGGAAGAAATTAACTACTTGATGATCAAGAGCCCATGGCCAATGGACCTTCTGGCGCCTAGGGGTTGACAGTGTTGACCGCCCTGTTCCCTCCACATCAACCGGTCAGAGAATTGTGCACACAAGAGCTGATCACATTACCTGCGACCCCTCTCCCTTACCTGGACTTAAAATATGCTTTTCTGAGAAGAGGGGGCCATAATAGCTCAGTGGTAGAGTACATGTCTAGCATGCATGAGGTCCTGGGTTCAATCCCCAGTACCTCCATTTAAAAAATTAAGTAAATAAATAAATAAACAAACCTAATTACCTCCTCCCTTCAAAAAATAAGTAAAATAAAAATTTTAAATATATGCTTTTCTGAAACCCTTGGGGAAGTTTGGGGTTTTCCTGGGCATGAGCCACCCCATCCTCTTTGCTCAACCCTGTAATAAACCTTTCTCTTCTCCCATCTCCGCCATTTTCAGTTTGTTTGGCCTCACAGTGCAACAGGCAAACAAAATTATGTTCAGTAACATTTATCCTGAAAACAAAACCACACAAGAGAAAAGCGAGCTGCTCACTATTCACAACAGCCAAAAAGTGGAAACAATCTAAATGTCCATCAACTGATGACTAGAGAAGGAAAACTGTCGGATATCCAAATAATGGAATATTATTCAGCCATGAAAAGCAATGAAGTGCTGAAAGGTGCTACAACCAGATGCCCCTTGAAAACATCACACCAAGTGAAAGAAGCCAGGCACAATAAGGCCACATATTGTATGGTTCCATTTGACTTATATGAAATATTCAGAGCAGGGAAAGCCCACAGAGACACAGAGCAGATTAGTGGCTGCCAGGAGCTGGGGGAGAGGAGCAGGGGAAGTGATTACGGGATTACAATTATGGGGTTTCCTTTTAGGGCTGATGAAACATCTGCAACTAGACAGTCGTGATGGCAGTACAACATTGTGAAGGGACTGAAAGTCACTCGTGGTAAATTTTACATGATGTGTATTTTTCTGCAATAAAAAAAAAATTTAAACAACAAGAACAAAAAAACAACCTCCTGCTTTTCCTGGTTCCTGTTTAATTTCTTTCCATTCATTCAACAGCAATATTTTCTGACATGTGGTCCCCACGGCCCACCTCCCTTTACTCAGTCTTCATCTCATCCTTAAGCACCTGAATTGATGTTTTTAATCCAAAAGCCCTCCTCTTCCTCCACATAAACAAAAGCATGGACAACTACTTAGAAAGGTCTCTACAAACATTTTAATGCCATACAGTGACTTTTCAGTGCTCCTAGAACACAGTTTACAGCCTCCTCCTTGAAACACAGTCTGGCCGTGGCTTCCAAGTGCAGCATCTTCAGGACTCTGCTGGACCACCTTGACCTCGTGTTTCCTTTTCAAGCCCTCTTATTCCCCCCTTGCAGTGAAGCCTCCTCCCAGGCCACCCTGAGCTCCTCAACTCGCCCACCCTGCCCAGCCTCACTCTAAACCTCTTCGTTTCAGGACGCGGTTCTCTCACATACGGGGGTCAAACTGCATTTCCTTGGTGGATGGAGACGTGAGTTGGCAAACCCACCCTTGGCATTTTCAGACGAAGCTGGTTCCTTCTTCTCAGAAGGAACACTACATAAATTTCCTATTGCTGCTACGCGAATTATCAGATGAGTGGCTTAAGGCCACACAGATTTGTAGTCTTACGGTTCTGGTGATCAGAATCTAAAATGCATCTTCGGGGCTGCATTCTTTTCAGAGGCTTTGCAGGAGGATCCGTTTCCTTGGCTCTTCCAACTTCTAGAGGCTGCCTGAGTTCCCTGACTGGAGGCCCCCAAGCTCCATCTTCAAAGTCAATGGCACCTTCTCTTCTCTCTGACCGCCTGCCTCCCTCCCATAAAGACCCTTGTGATCACACGGGCCCACCTGGACAATCCAGGATCACCTCCCCACCTGAGAGATGCTTAACTTAACCACATCCGCAAAGTCCCCTTAGCCATGTTACGATCAGAATCGCAGGTCTGGGCGTTAGGAGGCAGACATCTTGGGGGGGGGGGGATTGTTCGGTCCACCACACAAACACCCCAAGGTCCCGAGGACAGGCTTTGGCCGCCCTTTCTTTTGTACACATTTCTAACAAGCAGGGAGCTTTGTCCTCAATGTTTCACAGGTCAGTGGTTGATCTAGAAGCAAACAACTCACAAGCAGTCTTCTCTCCATGCAATCGCAAATTAAGCAATTTTCTGGGATTCAAGAACACTGTGGGAGGGAAAAACCCACGTGCTTCCATTCATTCCCAAGAGTGGAAAAAATTCCAAGTCAGAGGCCAGTGAGGGAAGACGACTTGAGAGAGCACAGAATGAAGAACATTCAGAAGATTTCTTAAGACACTGGGTAGAAATAATCAATAAAAGGTGATACACTCAAAACACTACTGAGTTCTTAGAGGCCTCGAACATCAGTGTTTCTAAACTGAGAAGTAGAGGTGTCGGTCACTGTTTTGTGCCCTTTGTCTGTGAAATTCCTCCCCACCAGCCCGTGGGGTTATTCTCCTGTGATGTATCTTAGTCCTTGTTCATTTCTTCACCCCTCCTAGATTAAAATGTGTGTGTAACCAGGCATATCTGTGTACAGATACAGATGTGACTTTAATTGGATCCTCTCATTGTAACTGGATTGATACTGATGTCTTTGCCCTGCTGAAATGTGCACGTACAAGAACACAAGTGCCAGGAGGCTGGGTTTCAATTCTGTAATTTTCAGCATCTCCAAACCGTTCACAGCCCAGCTCCCCCACGCCCTCTAGTGGCGGCCAGCACTAGATAGAACACTGCCAGGCGTACAAGGAAATCATTCTAAAATTGCTGTCAGAGTCTAACATGGGTGCAGATTTTATAGACGTTTTCAAATACACAGTAATCTGCCTAAGAAAACTATTCACTTGGTGTGTTAGGAATTTACTCGTTTTCTCTTTGTGATTTTTGTACTGTCCTACAGTAAACTCAGAAACTCACAGAAGCGATGGACAGTCTGGTAAAAAGCGCCCCAGAGTCCAATGAAAAGAGAGCATATAAACAAATTATGGTAGATGTACAAGATGGAATATTACACAGAAGCCGAAAAACCTGAATGAACCACAGCTATACACAGCAACATGGATTAATCTTTCAAAAAAGATTTAGTATTTTAGGACACAAATTCTAGAAGATTACATAAATATGATGCCATTTTTTGTGTGTGCGGTAATTATTTTTATTGCCATTTCTTTTTTTTTTAACATGGCACCATTTTTATAGACCTCAAGAACTTTTTATTTAGGAATGCACATATATGTAATTTAAATATATATGTATATTTACACACATTTACATATATGTGTATATGCACAGATATATATTTTTTAAAGCAAAGGAACGAAGAGCACAGATATCAGGACCACGCTCGCTTTTGGCCTGGGGAGGCAGCGCGAGAGGATGAGGAAGATCCAACAGCATCAGTCCTGGTTGCGGGAAAGGTTGATGTGTATTTATTTTATTATAGTATCTACAACTTATGTGTATGTTACATACATTCTTCAATATATCAGATATGATCATTGAAAGATAAATGAGGAATATGTGTGCGTAGGTAGGTTGCTAGATTGATAGGGGACAGATGGACAGCTGATAGCTGGAAAGACAGACAGACAAGACAGACCGACAGAACCCAGGAGTGAGGTATTCACAGTGTCTTCTCAGGTTCATTCTTGTTTGAATTGTCCAAAAACTATAGCTTGGGGCAAAAGGATCGAGATCTAAACCTTACTCTGGATGATACAAAGAGTTTCCAAAGCTTACTTAAATAAGCTTTCTTGGGGTGTACCCACATCAGAACCCTAGGCCCTTCACCTGCTGCCGAGCCTCAGAAAGGAAGGATTTAAGAACTTGTATCCCACCCCTCGAACATCACTTGACCTTGGAAATGCATTATTTTAACTGATTACTTAAAAATACATTAATAATTTTCCTTCACCCCAATCTTACAAGGCTCAGTATCAAGCGACTCTTGGGCTGGTCGGGGCTCCCTTGTAATGTCTCTGACCAGTTCCTGAGGCTCCCGCCTCTCTTTTGAGCCCCGCTGCTTCTCTGGTCTTGGGCCCTGACCTGTTTCCAAAGCCTCGGCCGGGCTGGTCTCCTCGTAACCAGAGCCCCATTTCTGGCCAGCAGCCCAGGAGCCAGAGCCCTGGCCCTTACGTGGACTGAACACCTGCCGCAGTGTGTCACCTCCCACACCACAGTCACAGGCCTCAGCCCACCTGGTGGGACTCTTTCCCCTTCACTGAGTATCTCTTGTCTCTCTTCATGTTAAAGCCCACTCATGCTTATTATAGACAAACATGCAATAAGGATTAAAACAATCCAGTAAACAAAAGCCACCGAATTCCCCTCACAGAACTCCCAGGCATGTACCAACATACAACTGTGATGTACGATGCCTTACACCTCCCCGCACCTACTTTAAATCCACAATTTTTGTGTACAATTAGCAGTAAAGGATACATTTTCATACCCTTAAACATTCTCTTACCCCACAGTCTTAATTAGCTACATAATGTCCATTATTCCAGTCACTACAGTTGCATTAAAAAAAAAAAACTTATTGGTATAAAACAAAAATCACCCTCATCTAGAACTCCTGCCTCAGGGCCTTTGCACTTGCTATTTCCTCTGCCTAAAAGCTCTGCATCCAGACACGATTCACCATCTCACCTCCTTCAAGTCTTTGCTCAAAAACGCTTCTTCACTCGGGTCTTTCCTGAGCCCTTTATTACATCCTGACCCTCCCCGCCCACCCTCACACCCTCTGATGCCCTCTCCTGTTTAGTTTCCCTTACACATGGTTCACCATCTAACATTAGGTATTGTAGTCATTTATTTTCTGGCTCGCTCACTAGAATGTGACCTCCACGAGGACCAAGTTGCTTGTGTGTTGTTGCTTTTTTTTTCTTCCATAAATGCCCAGAAATACTGGCAATAAAGGCATTCAATAAATATTTGTTGAAAGGATGACTCAACAAATACAGATATAATTTTACAAAAAGACTGGAAAAGGTAAACAAAACTGAAAGCGAGTTTAATTTCTAGGTGATGGGTTTACAAGAGATTTGAGTTTTCTTCTCTATAATTAGTTTCCTAGGTGAGCATGTATTACTTTTAAAATTAGGGGAAAAAGTTATGTTTCAAATGCCACTAGGCAAATAAGACTATAAATAATGTTTGGGAGCAATAAAGAGAGAGAGAGAGAGCGACAAAGAAAAAGAGAGACAAACAGAGAGACAGAAATCTTCAACTACCTGTGAAGTCTTAATTTATCATCAAACAATCACAACATAGGCCAGGGCAAGTTAAGAGGAACGTCCAGTTACTAGTAATTCTTCTTTCTCTGGTCATTTGAATTTATTGAAGCAAGAATGCTATTAGGTAACACCTAATTAATCTAGCTTAATTATTTTATATATTTACAAGTGAACTAGATTTTCAAATTCTTAATAATGCAAGATCCAGTGCTTCATTAAATCTAAAAAGCCAGGAGGCTGAGAGAATCTGAAAACATGGGTTAAAATGATCAGAGGTGGAATTTTCGTTTCTTAGTAAGTGGCTGCAGGCACCCATGGCGTTGCTACAGGAAAGGGCAACGTACACACACTTTTAATTATGCAACGACGAAGCAGCTCTAAAATAACGGGGGAGAAGAAGGTGATTGAACTCATGTTAAATCAGATTATGGAATTACATCAACTTAAAGGAATGTCCAAAATTATCAACAATAAAAATTACAAATACAATATTGGGTGCTTTGCACTTAGGAGCCTTGAGTATTAAGTCATTTAGGGTCACCTAAGGGCTGCTGCTGCCAGACTCACGAAGAGCCTGACCTAAGGTTTTCTGGCCACGTTCTGACTTGATAAATCTGCTCGAATACAAGGAGAACATGTTACACGTGAAAGGTACACACAGCCAGGAACTAGCAATTTATTTACCACCCTGTCAATGAAGCCAGTGGGCTATGAAAAGTACTTCCTGTTTCATTTTATTTATTTTATTGAGGTATAGCTGCTGTGCAATATTATATAAGTTATAGGTGTATAACGTAGTGATTCACAATTTTTAAAGGTTATACTCCATTTATAGCTGTTACAAAACATTGGCTATATTCCCTGTCTTGCACAGTATATCCCTGTAGCTTATTCGTTTTATACATAATAGTTCGTACCACCTATTTCATTTTATTTTTAAAGCTTCAAGAAATCTATCAGTTGCTGTTGTGAAGTTGCATGTCAGTTTCAGGGAGGGCTTTTAGCTTGACTCCTGAGAGAAGAGAACAGTCTTTAAATGCCTAGCAGGAAGTATTTTTGAAAATTCAGTTTTTTTCCCATAGGGACACCGATGGGGAAGAAGTAAGAAGCAGAACTATCCCTCTCGTTGTCCTCAAACAGCTTTCAAAACTGCTTGTAGTCCTTTGTTGCATACTTGTCTTCAACTGGTCTGATTTTCAAAGAACGGCTTTAAGAAATGAACACAACAGATTGGAATCCGGATGAAGAACTTTGAGAAACTTGCGGACCACATCTCGGCAGCTCTGGCTAAGAGCTCACCATCTCTCAGTGGCTGAATTGGGTCCTGTTCTTCCAGAGAGAGAGGAATAAAAGGGCTTTGACTCGCCACTGTGCAGTATATGACTACAGCACTGTGCTCAGTTATTATTTTTGAAAAAAGGAATAAATGGCCTATTCGGATTTCTATGCTGGCAGATAGAGACTTTCACAGGGCTGCTTGGCCTCCAGGCAGGCGTGGACATCCTCAGCCCAAGGCTCACCCAAGCTCAGATACACACGTAAGCTAAAATCCAGCATATTCCGAATTTAAGTGAATATTTTTTTCCCTAGGAAAATAATTTGTTCATTGAATCCAATCAAATGTATCCTTCATACCACAACTTTCTTTTAAAACTCATGGCAATGTGCCCCACCCCAACTACAATTCTGGCCCAAATTCAACTAAAAAATACAGCTTCCAAATAGATTGCCTTAATAGAAAGGTGACAAAATACAAGTTACAAGGTAATTTTTAGACACTTTTGAAAACACTAAAACTGTAAAATCTAGTAGTTTCAATGCATGAGTCAGAATTGTTGCTGTGCTTAATATTAACAGCAAAGAAGGAAAGAAAACTTCTTAAGCTACCAAGTGACTATTTTATGCTTCTTACTTGGTAATTCATCCTGTCTGTAAAATTTTGATAAGTATGATGATTCATAAATATAGAAAATGCAGTTTTCACACTAAATTCTATTCCTCAGAGGAGACAACTTAGCAAATGCTAGATGACTTTTCACTTTTAACAGAGGCATAATGTTGTGCTCAAGGATTTAATTAATTAGACAGCTCTTACTTAACAAATGAGCCAATTTGTTCTGGGCCTGTGAGCTGGGGCACGCTCAGGGCTTGGGTTTACAACCAACAATTCTTGGCTCCTTTTCTCCGGGGGAGAAAAAGGGAACCAGCTAGAACGCTTTGACTGGCAGTTATCTGGAAGTTAGTAAGACAAAAGTGCATTTCATCTCACGAAGAAGTTGGGCCACAGAATGCCTCTCCTGAGGACAGGAGAGAGAGGGAGAGAGAGCGCTCAGAGTAGGAGGCCTGGGGTTTTACTAAACTGGAGGCAAAAAGCCCGCAGCTCTCGCTAATCCCTGCCGGCTCTAGAAAGACTGCCTCTGCTAATTCTCTGCCGTGCTCCTCAAGGCAGCTCAAGGTGAGGCAAAGTAGATCCGATGCGCCAGTCACATCCTTGGAAAGCCACGCCCCACCTCTGTGAAGGCCACCTGGCCGAGGCACCGGGACTCCTACTAAAACATCCCAGAGCTCTCTTAATCCTCAAAATCTTTGCTGTTTTGTATTTTCTGTAAATTGACACTGAACACTAAAACAAGATTTATGATGCGAGCAGCTCCTTAATCTGAGTTACAATGTACAAAACTACTAAAGAACTAGGGAAAGACACTTGGAATGACTGGTACACGTGTAAGTAAAGTATTTCTTTCTAATTTATACCTATTTAGAAAAACAGGCCAAACTGAAGCCAATTTTATGTTTTTAAAGTACAATGTGCACAGTTTCTCCTTTGTTAACGGAGGGTTTCATTCAGTCAGCTGCCAGTCACATGAGAAATCAGAGCCATGATGATACGACAGATCACGTTCCACCCTGATTCGAGGAAGGGGTCAGAGAAGATGTTAATTTGGTTCGGCTGACAGACTGCTGTATAAATCCTGTTCAGATTGCAGTCAGTGCTTACTGTTTATTAAAGAAAAAGGTCCAGCACAAGCCCTTCTCAGGACTTACCCACTGAGAATCACATTTGCACAAAATGAACTTTCCAGGTGCAAAAATTGACATGTGAATGGCATCTGATTAAAATTATCCAATTTTTATTGCTGATGACAGCAGAAATTCGATGCTGGCTTTACTGTCATTTGCTAGTTAGCATGTTAAACATTTACAAGTCCCTTTAGCATACATAGGCACCGCCATCTTCATGCTGAATTTTGGAGGAAATACTTTAAGCTTCGCTGAGAAAAGTAAATTTTCCCAGAGTCTATGAAATAAGCCATTAGGACTGTAGGAAGGAAAAGAATTCCTCTTCTTTTCTGGTTTTATGGAGATATAATTGACATATAACATTGTATAAGTTTAAGGTGTCCAATAGGATGATCTGATAGACGTACATATTGCAAAATGATTATCACAATGGGTAATTAACTGGTCCTTCACCTAATCACCATTTTGGTGTGGTGGTGGCGAGAACATCTAAGGTCTGCTGTCTTAGCAACTTGCAAGCAAACAATACAATACTGTTAGCCACAGACCCCAGGCTGTACATTAGATCCCCAGGACCCACCACCCTTATAACTGGAGGCTTGAGCCCTTTAACCAGCATCTCCTCATTTCCCTCATTCCCCAGTCTCTGGCGATACCAATCTACTCTGTTTTTTTGTGAGCAACTTTTTTAGATTCCACATATAAATGAGATCACACAGTATTTGTCTTTCTGCGTCTGACTTATTTCACTTAGGATAACATCCTCCACGTTCATCCACGTTGTCACAAACGGCAGAATTTCCTTCTTTTTTAACGGCTGAATAATATTCCAGTGTGTACAACGTTATCAACTCTACCAGGTCATCCATGAGTGGCTGCTGTGAGCAGTGCTGCGAGGAATGTGGCAGGCGCGGACATCTCTTCAGGACAGCAATTCCATTCCCTTCAGAGCTACATCCAGGAGTGGAATTACTGGACCATACGAACATTTTATTTTTAATTTTTTGAGCAACCTCTATACTGTTTTCCATAGCGGCTGCACCAATTTACATTCCTACCCACAGTGCACAAGGGTTCCCTTCGCAAAGAGCTGTTTTTTCATGTAAAAGCTCTACAATGACATTATGAAGGTATTAATGGTCCAATATTTCATCCACCTTTTGCACAGTGAACTTAATGGCCGTTAAAGAAGCCCCACGGAGAGAAGGCCTGGTTCATTCTGAGGCTGAGCACAAACTACTAGCGCAATGGTGAGAACAGGAAAAAGTGACCCTGGCTGACAGACCTGTGACTCCCAGCTCTACAGGCTGTGATGGGGGGCGAGGGGAGGAGGGGAAATGTTGATTTCTAAGTACCACCAAGTGACAGCGAGGTTTCTGAGCTAGGCGCCTCAGACCTCGGAAGTGAAGAGACCCTAACCCCACCTGCCTCATGTGAACAAAACAGCGTCCCTTTCTGCCTGCAAAGATCCTCCTATCCATCACTGTATTTTATTCTCAAAATAAAATGGTTTGGAATTTTTCCATGTTAAAAACACAAGCACTAGCCAGTAGCAGACGCCAAGAATCACTGTAAACAACATACCAAATCATCATCAAATAAATAAATACATACTTTAATTTCACATCTCCAATGTGATGAATAGAGACTGGAATGAAATTACATAATGGGAACTGCAGTGAAAAAATGTGGGATAGTTTCTCTTCCAGCGTGGATTAAGTCACCTTGAAGAGGAACTGGCCAAACAGAAAGGTGAAAGGGTAGCAAATACGAAAAGAACAATAATCCCCCTCAAATCACATCAGTTTTCAGGGTTGGAAGGGATATTCGAGATGATTCTCTCTCTTCCCTCCTCACTCTGCACATAAGAAAAACTGAGGCCGAGGGGGGAATGAATCTGGCACGATCACTAGTTGCAGGGTTGGGACCAGGATGGAAAATTAGTTGCATCTGAATATCCATCTAGGTGATTCGAAAGTGAAGGAGGCCCCTCCTAAAAAGAAGCTATTTCCATGATCCTGGCTTCTCTGGGGACACCTGGGCGCCTTCCCAAAGGTGTGGAACAGTATCAATCTAAAAAAACAGCCGCATAATAAGAAGCTACTCACTTCCTGACCAAACCGAACGTTGGCAAAGTGAGAGCCTTGGTCCTGCGATGCTCACTCACAGCTAATACTTTTTCTTTCTCCAAACCTTTATCAAATATTCCAACAGTTTCTATGTTAAGAGAAAGTGCACAGTGGAAATTCTCCCAGGCAATTTGTCGCCACTTCAGAAGGGCTGTGGACGGCAAGGGGTCTGGGAGAGAAGGGGCAGTGACTTGAAGGGCGAATTGAGTGTCAGTAAATTGGAAAGAATACTGCGGCAAAGAGCTTCCAGAATTCCTGCGAAGTCATACTAGCTCATTTGGTCAAATCTTCCCCCAACCAGGATGAGGGAGCAAGCTCAGTTTCTTCACCTGACCAATGGGGAGGCTTAAAACACTTATCCAAGGAGGCCCAGTGTGTCTGCAGGGGCAGGACGGCCGTGCCTCCAGGCCGGGGGCAGGTCTGTGCCCAGAGGATCAGTTTCCCTCTTACAGCCAATGTTTCCCTCTGCTGAGTCTCTTAGCAAGTTTACATTCTGCCCATGAAAATCTGGGCTCCAAAATGAGGGAAAACGCCAGCCGAAGTAAACTGGTCATAAATTTAGCCTTTACACCTGAAAGAAGCATTATTTCCACGAGCGCTGGTTTCAAGGGTACATTAGATAAAATATCAGGTTACAGTTTTTTTCAGGGATGTTTAAAGGCATTCCTTTGTCTCCTTTTTGAGCCTTCACCGCATGCTGTCCACCTGGAGGTAAGTCAAGCACCTAACCAGCCCTCTTTAAGTCGGACAAGGAAATTTTTAAGGCAGAATTTAAACAAATAAATCACTATGAAAATTCACTTTACTGAAATAGTCGTCCTTATGTTTTCTTCACTTTCCTGCTTCTCATGTGCACAGCTGGTGATGTGAAGTGTGGTCCTCACATCAACCGCCCCAGCTCTGTTCCCTTCCGGGGAGGGGGGACAGCAGCGTTACTTCGGATGGGGGACGGTAGAGAAGAAGGGAACTAATTTGCTCCTGGTGGGCGAGGAGCCCAGAGGCCGGCGGACATTCGCTGCCCCCTCACACCTGGGAGCCTCCCAGTGCCTCCCTGTGTCTCCCCCACCCCAGAGCCTTCTGAACTGGCAGCCTGGCTCACCTTCAGGAACGTTCCAGCAGAGTTCCGTGACTCGGTGTTGTCCCATTCTCCCCTGGCTTACAGCAGTGTTGCTCACACCCCAAAATAAAGTCTGGAGGGAGGTCTCCCCTGAAATCACCCCCACCCTTCCTCCCAGTCCGCACCCATCACGGGCCCAACGTAACATCAAGACACGAACTATTTCCCAGAGCAAGTCCCAATTTTACCCTCGTCCTCAGTTAGGCTGTATTTGCCTTTATTTTCCCACCCTTATAAACCACTGTTGTAAATCTTTTCACTAAAATATTATTTCAGGGATGCAGCTTGGTGGCGTGGTCACCTCCCCCACCCCGCTCACAGTAAGGCTGAAAGAAAGTTCCCTACCTTTCACTGAGGCTCCTCCACAGCTGTGCACCTGCCGCAGGGGAAGTAAAAACGAAACATTAATGGTGGCATCTTCCTCTTGAGGCATTTCTCAACTTGTTCATTTAAAATGGCATGCTTAGATCTTTAGACTCCAGAAACCATCGAATCATACAGTGTTTACCTCTGGTCCATAACTCATTCAGGCAAACTGTCCAAAAACGTCCATCGAGATTCTGCTATACGCAAAACCCTTGGACAGGTACCACGGGAGACGGAGCATGACAGGACACGGGGTCCTGCCTCCGGGACTGCACTGAGCAGCGGGGCAGGCAGAACCTGCACCCAAGTAAATACGAACCACGGCAGGTGGTGTTGGAACTCTACAGGGAACATACGCCATGAGAATTCTGGGAGGAGAGAACATGTGGCTGGTCAAGAAAGCACCAATCATACAGGTGGTATGTAAGGTGAGCTTTGACATGGTTCCCACCAGAGGGGAATGGAAACAACTGTTACTGGAGAAAGGAGATTTTTTTCCATTTTTAAAAAAATGTAAGGTGTACAGTGAAGTCATTCAGTTATACATATATACATATATATATATATATTCTTTTTCAGATTCTTTTCCATTATAGGTTATTACAGGATATTGAATATAGTTCCCTGTGCTATACAGTAGGACTTTGTTATCTTTTATATATATAGCAGTGTATATCTGTTAATCTCAAACTCCTAATTTATCCCTCCCTGCCTTTCCCCTTTGGTAACCATAAATTTGTTTTCTATGCCTTTAGGTCTATTTCTGTTCTATAAATAAGTTCATTTGTATCACTTTTTTAGATTCCACATATAAGTGATATCATATGATATTTGCCTTTCTCTGTCTGACTTACTTTATTTCGTATGATCATCTCTAGGTCCATCCATGTTGCTGCACATGGCATTATTTCATTCTTTTTTATGGTTGAGTACTATTCCACTGTATAAATATACGTCTTCTTTATCTATTCATCTGTTGATGGACATTTAGGTTGCTTCCACATCTTGACTACTGTAAACAGTACTGCTATGAACATTGGGTACATATATCTTTCAAATTAAGAGTTTTCATCCTTTCCAGATATATGCCCAGGAGTGGGATTGCTGGATCATATAGTAACTCTATTTTTAGTTTTTTAAGGACTCTCCATATTGTTTTCCATAGTGGCTACATCAAGGAGATTTTTATCTATTAATTCGTGAGGTGTTCTGAACTTATATCTAGGCTCAAATGAAATCAACATTTTATATATATATAAGATACACAGCTATATCTCATTTGCTTTCTTACTTCTCCAATGTTCATTGGACTATGTCATGATATTATACTCCCAGCACCTACCAGCTTTAATGAAGTTCAATAAAAGAAATGGCCACAGGGTGGCTTCTGCTTCTTCTAACAAACAAATGCCGAAGATGCTATCCCTTTTGTTCTTCAGTATCCCCTATCAAAGATCTATGTGATAAATTCTTAAAATTTAGCCCCAGGAAAAAGTTTCTCAAAATTGCTTGCATCCTTTCATCAGATTATTAGAATCGTGCAGTTGATCTGGTTTCCCTTTTTGCCTTGGCTGCCAGTAAGTCCAGGGATAAATCTGTTGTTCACTTAGTCATCATGTTAAACTTTCCTGTTCTTCTACTAGACCTTTTAAAAAGCTTCATTTTTTTATGTTCTTTATAAGACTGTCTCAAATATTTTGGAGTTAAGTGGTATATCGAAACAAAGCAAATAAACAACTTGAAGAATCTAAGGAATTATGAGCACTAGTAACATGTCAACTAAAGTTGGAAAGTTGGATAGACTGAATTTTAGCAGCAACAACTCATCATCATGTGATGTGTCTCTGGTAACACTGAAGCTGACAGTGGAGAGAGGAAATAACAGAATGGGGTGTTTGCTTATTCATTTTGTCATTAAAGTTGGAAAAATGATACAATAGCCAAGATATGGAAGCAACCTAAATGTCCATCTATAAATGAATAAAGGAGATGTGGTGTCTGTGTGCGCACACACACACACACACACACACACACATACACACACACACACTGGAATATTACTCAACCATAAAAAAGAAAGAAATCTTGCCATTTGCAGCAACACGGACATACTTGACGGTATTATGCCAAGTGAAGTAAGTCAGACAGAAAAATAAATACCATATGATTTCACTTATATGTGGAATCTAAAAGGCAAAACAAATGAGCAAACAAAACAAAAGAGAAACAGATTCATAGATACAGAGAACAAACTGATGGTTGCCAGACAGGAGAGGGGGTCGAGGGGCGGACAAAATAGGTGAAGGGGATTAAGAGGTAAAGACTTCCAGCTATAAGATAAATAAGCCATGGGGATATAATGTCCACATAGAGAAAATAATATTGTAACAACTTTGTGTGCTGATGGCTGGTAACTGGTCTTCTGTGATCATTTCACAAGGTACAGAATTTTGAGTCACTATGTTGTTGACCTGAGACTTACATAATATTGTGTGTTTATTATAATAAAAAACATCTGAAAAACGAAGACGGCTGCTGGCTAAGGGAACGAGGCCGGTAAGGATGGTAAGGACAGCAGCCCCACAGTCACGGAACACAGACCAGGCCGGGGCTGCGCGGGGCCAAGGGCAGTAGTTAGAGGCTGAGCAGGAGGAAACTCAAACTGGGGGCGAAGAGCTGGGGCCAGCGGAGCGAGGGGCCACTGTGGGCGTGGTGGTGGGGCTGAACGGAAGGAAGCACCAAGGACTGAATTCCAGCCTTTGCGGGGGCTGGAGACAATACCTCTGAAGGCTAAGGTCAAAGATGAGGCCACATGGTGGAGACCGAAGCCCCTGACCACACAGGTCATCAGGCTACAAGTCATAGAGACAGAGAACGGAGGTGCACAAAGGCTGCAGTTCACAGGCCACGATTCCAAGTGGGTCCACATTCAACTGCGACCAGAACGTGGCATCAAAGGGATAGTGTAGACATGGCAGGAGGAATGGCTTCCAGGGACAGCGGTCGGCACTGCTCCACGGGCAGCCTGCGGGGGCCCACGGAGCCCTCCTCCCACTGCTCAGGGCAGGAGCTGAAGAGCATCTCAGAGAGAGCTAGGGGCAGACACAACGGGGTCTTTGGCAAAGAAAGAGAAGGAGAAGGTGGTGAAGGAAAAGTGAGAGGCTGCAGGAGAAGGTTCGCGCCTGCAGAAGAGCTCCCAGCGCCCAGATGAAGGGGTTAATGCTGGCGGCAGCACGAAGTCCCCAACAGTGAGAGAGGGAAGGAGACCCACAGCGGCTGGAAGGTGTTCTCGTGGTGACTCGGGAACCAGAGACGCAGGGCCCTGTGGGTATCACAACGATCAAGTCCCAGGAAGATATCCCCACACCTCTCACCTATTTCATACTGAGTATCTAAGATGGTATTCAGGAGATGATGGAGGGAGAGGAAGGATATGATTAAATTCTTAACAACAGATGCTTAATATCTTTAGCCCAAAGTGTGGGGGGAAGTGGGGAGGTTGCGGGAGATGCAGGGGACAGCCAGCTTGGGGGTCCTCCCCTCGCTACTGCCACTATGGGCCACGGTACCTACTGAGACGCTAGCAGTGCTACGTGAAGCCTCGGCCTCACCATCACGGCATCTAGATCTAACTCAAAGCCATTTCTGTGCCTCCCAGAGACCCATTCATCACCGCGGGCCCCGCGCTGAAGGGCCTGCAAAGTCAGGCTCCTGCCAACTACGACCAGGGCTCAATGGGCCTTTGTCCTGAAAGACTTGACTGGAGGGGACCAGGCAGGCACCAGTGATTCCTCAGTCACAGACCCACCGGGGCGCCCTGGGAAAGCACAGTAATCAATCCTGTTTCCCCTTTTTTTTCTCATGCAGCATAAATGCTGTATTCAGAGCAATGTCCCCCAGTGAAAACAGAAAGCTTGGCCTGTGACCAACATCGGCCCTACAGGACGGAGCGTGAGAGCTGCACTCGGGCAGAGTGGCCCCTGTAACAGACCCCGACACAGACAGGCGCCCAACACAGGCTGACTGATGAGTGAACAAACCCACGTGATTCTGATCGTGGTCGGAGCTGAACGGAGCAGCCCGTTACTGGGCCCAAGCCCGTTACTGCGCTCTTGCCTGACCCTCACACAGCCCGGCGGTGGCGGTATGAGACGGACCTTCCCATTTCACAGGATAAGGAGGTTCGGATTGTGTCGTAGGTTGAATACTGGCCCCTGGAGGTATCAGGTCTTAATCCCCGAAATGTGCACGTTACATGGAAAGGGGATTTACCAGGTGTGATGAAGTTAGGGGTCATGAGATGGGAAGACTGACCTGGACTACCCAGGTGGGCTCCAAATATCATCTCAAGTGTCCCTGTGAGAGGAAGGCGGGAGGAGATCTGACACAGACAGAGGAGGAGAGGGTGACAGGGCCACATGGCAGAGGCAGGAGTGATGTCCTGCAAGCCAGAGACACCAGCAACTAGCAGGAGCTGGAACAGGCAAGGAGCCCCTCCCCAGAGGCTCTGGGGGGAGCATAGCCTGCGACACCTTGATATTGATACTGATTTTGAACTTGTAAGGGAAGAAATGTCTGTTGTACTGAGGCACCAAACTTGGGGCAATGTGTCACTGCTGCCCCAGGAAACCAGCACAGTCACTGCGGGGCTAGGAAATGGAGCCAGCCCTCTCTGGAAGGCTGCCATTCTTCCCACCCCACCACCTCCATTTTTTAAAGGACTGAAGCTTCACTGTGGAGAGCTCTCCTGCAACTTGTGAACAAGGAAGTTCCATGTTTGCAAAAAAAAGCCAATGAGTCAACGCAGGGAACGGTCCTGTGTGAGGGGCCAAGAGTGAGAAAAGGATAGTTTTGTGGTCTTTCTGCTTCATCCTGGCCCCTCCCCATTTGCCTGCCCTTTGTAACTTGTGCCCAGCCTGGGACCAAATTTGTACACCCCTGAAAACATCGAGATGCTCAGCGTGTTTTGTGAGTCACCTGGCTCTTCCGAGACAGAATGACGGCTGGTAAAATATGTAAGTGGTTGTTTCTTCTAAGACTCCTCCAAGGGAGCCCCTGGGGGGTGGAAATGTTACAAGGTCTACTGGAGAGAAGCAAGCTTTTCAGTTATAAATCAAGGCAGAAACACGGGTATCGCCAGGTGTTGATCCCACCCACCCTAGTACAAGGTCCTCCAGCATGGAGACGCCCCACCTCTAGGTGGAATTAATACATCTGGGGTAAACAGAAAGTATCCGGCCAGTGCCTGCTAGGGTTAGAAGGCAGACAGTTAGGTGTCTGTTCTCAAAACAGAAAAGAGCGGACTTGGGAGGAGGAGAGGGAAAGAAGGAAGAACACGTACAGGAACATAAATCTACAAATTCAAGAAGAGCAGTCACTGGACAAAACCAAACCTGTCTACCTTCCCAGAACACTGAATGAAGGGCTCACCTTCAAACCTGGAACCACACCAATGTAAACCAGCTTTCTAAAATGGTTTACACGCAAGTTAGTTTCAAAACCACGAAGACTTAAACCATAAACCAAATTTAAAACACTACGGCGGTACTTCTGTAACAGCCTGGATCCTTGGTCTCAGGGTTGGTGTCAGGGAGGAAAGGGTGCCTCCTACAAGCAAATCTGGGCATCCCCGCCAGGGCCAGGACCCTGGACAGTTCTTACAAGCACCGGTCTATGTGGACCCCATCCCAACTTGTCCCTACCTTTGGGGTTACATTTAGTGAGAGCAACTGCCTCATTGTACTCTTGTAACCCCCACCCCTTAGCTCTTTTTGATCAAATCAGTCTTACTACACTTACGTTCATGGAGCTCAATTATTTCAAGTAGAGATTTTTGCCTGTTTACAAAAACTAGCTCAACCCACAGTAGAAGCAGCCCCCGGCAAGTATAGAAAACCTTGACTTGGATTTCTAATGTAGTTAAGATACTTAGAAAGCACCTTAAGCAAATTTTTCAAATAATTCAAGTTCTCACTTTGAAATTTGATGTGTAAAATAAATTTATTTTTAAACATTTATCTAACCACCACTTGTTTTTAAGCCCTGAATTCACTGTTTCTCTCTATTGAGGCAGAGAAAAATTTTGTCTGGACTACTCCATTTTCCAGTGGCCCAGTTTCGTCATGTGGGAATGTAATAAATATTTAACTGTTAGCCTCACTGCAGCCTGCTTAAATATCAAAGTGGTATTTAAAATAACAACGCTTAGAGCCAAAAAAGAAACCAGCACACAGAAAGCTTTCGGCCAGCAGCAGTGGCTATGACTAAGGACAACATCAATTAGATAAAAAATAAGTAGTAGATGTAATAAATTTAAAATTAATATTTAACAAACACTCAAAATAGAAAAGTCAATGCCTATATAATCTGCTATTTGTTCCTTTTCAAAGGACCACTTGGTTAATATGCCTCCACAAAAATCAGATATGCAGGGTCTATAAAGTTAAATACCCTAAAGATAAAATTCTGAGTTTTCTTACCTCTTGTTCTAGACAAAACCATCTCCTTTATTATTTGCATAATAACACGTCCCAGCATCATGACGGAAATCAGGTGATACACTCTCCACGGGGTCAGTGCCAGGAACCTATCACGGCAAAAACAGACAAATCATGATTTCAACGTGAGGATTTTTACCTTTTTTTTTTTCCCTTAAAATGAGGTTTTCTTTCTGCCAAAGAAGTAAAAAATACATTCAACAATGGTGTCACTTTTCAAAAGCACCCCGGTGTGAGTGCATAGGAGTTACTTTAATGGGCATCAAAAGTCAGCAAAATCAAAGTGCTGGAGCCACGTGCTAGTTGTGTGCGAGGCTTTCTGCTCCGACCTCCAGCTCGGGCAGAGGATCTGCTGTCCTGGGTGTGGCCCAGATATCTCTCTACTTAACAGGCGGAGAACAGAACTGACCTGGAACAGACTGATGAGGGGCCAAGCAAAGAGGCAGAGCTGCAGGGTCTTCTCGGACACACGGCGCAGCTGGAGCACATGTCCTTGACTGCTGTCCTCTAACGGTTTTTTCTTTTATGCCATGTTCATTCTTTAACTCCTACCCCCTCCCCACCAATCTCTTATAAATTAGCAATAATTAGTGATCCAATTTGTGAGCTCTTTCTCTTTAAGATCAATGCCCTTCTGTCTATCTGCCCACCTCCTCCCCAGAGGGAAACAAAGAATTCTTTATCATGAACAGCACACAGAACTTACAGTACTTTTTTTTTTTTAAATTGGGCTTATAAAGGGATGGAATGGCAAAGAAGTCACAAGAAGCTTTGAGGTTGAAGTCCATTTTACACAAGTTAGTTGGTTAAGCTGCCAATTAATATTAACTTCAGTGCAATCATAACTCGGAAGAATTAAATTAACAGATAAATCATTTAATACTAGTTGCAAGGCACTGCGGGCTGTATAGAGAAGCAAAAAGCACACGCACATTGCCTTCTAGGGGCTTACTTCCTCATCAGAGAGACACACAGGCTGAGCTAACAAAGTCCCAGGCAATGAGTCTTGGCGCTGTAATAGAACGTGAACAAAGAGCGAAAAGAAGCAAAGGAAGAGAAACTCCAAATCGGGGAAAATTTACAGAAGTGGCACTGAACTTGGTCTGAGAGGATGGATGCAACTCAGAGGAAAACAGAAGCTGTTCCATTTGGACAATACAACACGAACAACCAGAGTCAGGCAAGGGTGAGGTGTGCCTGGGGCATGCCAAGTGGTCTGCGGTGGCCCCAGCAGGAGGACAGGGATAAAAAGAGAGTTGGGAGACTGGCAGAGAGAAGAGATTGAGGCGCCAGGCTCGGGGCAGACTGCGGCAGGCCCTGAAGGATACATAGGGAGTTTGGTCTTAACACCACTGGCAACGGAGATAAAGCCAAAGGTACACAGTAGGAAAAATGAAATGATGAGCAATTTAGGAAAATGCCTGGGGGCAGCGGAGAGGACGAGATGGGGTAGGGAGGAAGCATGGAGTCCAGGAGATCCACTAGCAAGTTATGCAATGTGTTTGGTGAGAAGTGGTCAACAAGAGATGCTGGTGAAGTTGTGGATAAAACCTCCACCAGAAGGTGGGCAACCCAAATTCTGGGTCTGGTTCCAGTGTTAACTGCATGTGTGACCTGGGCCAGTAAAATAAGTGGGTAGAGTAGGTCAGTGCTTCTTAAATATTGGTCTGCAAGTGCCAGCAGGTTGGCTGCTTGGAAAGCTTGTTAAAATGCAGATTCCCAGACCCTAGGCTCCTCCCACTATCCTCTGAAACAGGGGGTCTAATTATGAGCATTTATATTCAATGAATATTTATTTATGGAGGGCCTCGACTGGGCCAGGCACTATGCTATCAAAAAGGAATAAACAGAGAACATGAAATGCAGGGGAAGGAGCAGACATAAAAGATAACCCATAATGCCAGCATCCATGTCTTTAGTAATAACAATTTGCTCTAATAATTTGGGTCCCACACGTGCTCTATTTTTGAGCTGTTACGTTTGTTTCAACCGAGGTTGTTTTGGTATTTGTTTCCTTTTTGGCTTACCTCCTCACTATCAGTTTATGATTAATTCTACTGTCTGTGTGCCAGGCTCTCAATTTTCCCCACCTCACAGTGAAGTGGCAGTTTGCAAAATTTCTGAGAGTGATCCACAGTAAGAAATTCATTTACATCTAAATGCACGCACAGGAAACCAAAGTTTCAAAAATAATATTTATCCTTACAATGTGTAATGCCTGCTGATACTTTCTATCAAAAATTCCTTCAATTCTATTATATTTTAATATTATTTTTCCTTCAATTCTATTATTTTTTAAGTGCTATGACTCACTAAAGCAACTTTACAGATGAGTTGTAACTCACAGTGTGACTCACACTGCATCAGAGGGAAGCTGCAAATGTTAGATTAGTATGCTTCATTAGAATGGCCTTCTTTGCAGAGCCAGGCAAAGCCCTAGGAGAGAAAGTTTTCTCAAGTTTAAAGGTCTTTAGAGCTGGCCAGGAAGCCATTTAAGCATATTCTAAAAACCAAAGAAATGCAAAACCAACTGAAGCAGTGAAGGTCATTAGTTATTCTTTTAGTGGAAATTACAGTCTCCTAGGAATAGACAAATTAGGTAATGACAGGACTTTGACACACCGCCCTGGCTGCCAGAGACCTCATCTAGAGGGCATTGTTGGGGGAGGGGATAACTCAGTGGTAGAGTGCATGCCTAGCATGCACAAGGTCCTGGGTTCTTTCCCCAGTACCTCTATTAAAAAATAAATAAGAAAACCTAATTATCTTCCCCTCAAAAAAAAAAAAAATTAAAAAACACACAGATAGAGGGCATTGCATAGAAACTCCAAAGAGCACTGGGGATGTCCCTGTGTGTCCTGGACAAGGGTCGAGTTAGTCATTAAGAATCCTCAGCCAGATGAGAAGGCAAACCCAACTACTTGGGATGGAAATGCCCAAACTGTATGGGATTGCATGTTTCTTGGTAGATGAGCTTCTTTGCAGCCCAAGAATTAAGTACAGAAATGTTTGAGAAACAAAGTCCCAATATTAATAAACTGTACTTAGAAAAACCTGCACATATATGTTGTTTTAATTATTTTTACTGCCTAGGATGATTTGTCCCATGGTTCCAATTTAAAATGTATAGTATAATTTAGACCTGTGATTTGAAATTAAAATCTTAGGAACACCTATGAGTCTATTTAGTTTACCTATGAGTTTATTTATTGCCTAATATTTGGGAGAGCTTGGTTGTTAGACAAAGTCATTTTTTTAAAAAACTTTTATTTTGGTAACTTTCAAACATATACAAAAAGAGACACCAACATATAACCAATCCAGCCTCAACAATTCTCCATTCACGACCAATCTTGTTTCTTCCGTATTCCTACCTCCTAAGCTCCCCGCTCCACATACACACCCAAAATATTTGAAGCAAATCCCAAGCACCACATAATTTAATCTGCAAATATTGTCATTTATCTTCAAAAACAAAAAAGGACTTTTTAACCTAACAACACCACTATCATACCTAATAAAACTGCTTTAATTCCTTAATGTCATCAGATACCTGCCAGCATTCACCTTTGCCTAGTCATCTTTTGCATACACGTACACACACACATTCAGTGAAAGACTGAAAAAGAATCTGAAAAATTCATACACTGAAATTAACAGATGTGAGTTTTAAATTTCCTGTAATTTATAGGTCTCCTGCTTGCACTGCACCCCCCCCATCTCTCTTTCTCTCTCATTTTTTGCTTGAAATTTTTGCGGAAGAAACAGACTCATTCTGTCCAGTAAACTTTTCCAGAATCTGAGAGTCGTTCATTATATCCTTGTGGTTTAGTTTAACATTTTCCTCCATCCCTTCTGCAGACTGGAAAAATTGGTAGTTGCACCTAGAGCCTTCACCAGATTTATGTTCAACTTTTTTTCCTATAAAACTGCATGGTAGGTGGTGGTGTGTGTTCCTATCAGGCACAGTCCTGTGTCTGTTTTTGAGAAAGCAGCCATCAGTGGTGACTACACGGCTATTAATTCCACAGGGGCGACATGTGGGTAACAGCCCATCATTCCTGCTTCGGGTGTTTGCTGGATCATGTCTATAGTGAGAAAACTCGCTTCATCAATGTTTGATTACCATTAGAGATGCATCTCATGGGAAAGGCATGAACAATACTTGATTATTTCTCTTTATTTACCAGCTTTCAAGATAATAAGACAGTTCCTTCGTATCCTCTAAAAGTAATGAAGTTGGTTTTCTTCATTCCTTTTTTTCAGTGTTATTATGAATGCTGTGCTCCAGTCCACTGCAGTATTATCAGCTAACCCTCAACTGTCCCATCTTGGCAGGTGGAGCGTAATCAGGTTGGTTCCTGAGCCCCTTTGGTACAACCTTAGTAACCTTCGATAATAAAGTACTTTAAAGGGACGGGGAAAATATAAAATTTACAAATGCAGTTTAAAATGTTGAAAGGAGTATAACAAAAATTTTTAACGAAACCAATCATTCACCAAAGACTGTCCTGAAAATGGCTGTTAAAATTTGCTAGATTTTTAAATAAGTTAGGTTAGTTAAATGGAAAGCTCAAGGCAAAACGAGTGTTGTAACTCTACTAAATCAAAATTCATTTTTTAAAAAGTAGTTGAACAAAGTCGTTTCGAACCAATCTTTTCTTTATATGAAAACTGTCTTACAGGACATCAAAAAAAAGGAAAAAAATCCCTGTCTCCTGGCCATAAGTGATTCTAATGCGGGCACCCTGAAGCACCACTCAGGGGAAGACTACACTTCCATCCGACCCCTGATTCTAGGTGAGAACACCCACCTCCACTGAAATACATCTCACATCAGGAAGCTCAGTATATTTTCAGCATCCAGTTTCCTACAGTATCCTTTTATTCCTGGGGGAAGGACAAATTCTGTTTTCATTCCATAACCAGTGACTGTCAGACCCTGGGCTAGCTGCGGGGACACACTGATGACTAAATCTCAGCGAAGCCGGGAAGCAGACAAGTAAACAGCCGAGTTTAACCCAAGTACTTTCCAAAATGCTGTGGGAGCAGAAAAGAGAGCCGATAACTGCCTACGGGAGACAGAGAGAGCTCTCCAGAGAAGGTGGCCTTTAAGCTTTGACTCCCTAGAGAAGTCGGACTTTGCCGGATGGGAGTGACAAAGGCATTCCAGATGGGGACCCGCGTAAGCAGAGGGCAGAGCAAGAGTGGGAGATGCTAGGACAGGACAGTGAGAAAGGCTGACTCTAACGCTGGCCTCCCTCCACCCAGCGGCGCTGGTTCTGCTTTCCGGGACCACCTGCAGATGAATAAAACCACTGATGCCTAGCGAGTGAGATCACAGTTCTGAGAACTTCATATGTATTCGCTCATCTTATCCTTCTAACAATCCCGTGGGGAAGGTACTATGATTATCTCCGTTTTACAGATGAGCAGAGAGGTTAAGAAATCCGCCCAGGACCCCAGGACCCGGGGAGGTAGGACCAGGATCCAGAAAGGACTCAGGAGTCCAGCCAGCCTGGCTCTCAGCCAGCTCCCTCACTCTGCTGAACATCCCCCCGACACCAGCTCCCACCTCCTCCTCTGCCTGTTATCCCACAGAAGTAGCTGGAAGGGCTGTCACCAATTTTTGGAGAATATGTCTGCTGAACTGACTTAGGAGATTCCAGGAGCGCTCCTCAAAGACACCAGCCGTCACCACCAAGGTTGCAGAAAGTGGGGATTATGTCCACACCTCTTCCCTGGTCCCCTCACCTCTTCCCCAGGCGTCCCACCTCTCCTCTGGCTTTTCAGGCCAAATCTCCCCACTGGGCATCTGGTCCCCACAGGAGGGGTGGGGGGACACCAGGAGGAACCTTAAATCCCTTTGTTCTGGACTCCATGGCTTTACTTGTACGGCCTTTTTAAAAAACTTAATTGGCTTCATTTTTTTAGAGCAGTTTAAGGTTTATAGAAAAACTGAGTGGACTGTGCAGAGACTTCCCACGTATCTCCTCCCCCATCTCCCCGCCCCACGTACAGAGTCTCTTAGAATTAACACCTTGCTTCAGTGTGATACAGTTGTTGTAACCCATAAGCCAATATTGATAAGCTAATAACTGAAGCCCATAGTTTCCAGTAAGGTTCACTCTTTGTGTTGTACTTTCTATAGGTTTTGACAAATGCAGAATGTCACATATCCACCATGATAGTGTCACACAGAGTATTTTCACTGCCCTAAAAATCCCCTGTGCTCCACACAGTCATTCCTTCCTCTTTCCCCATAAACCCTGGTGACCGATGGTCTTGTACTGTCTCTTCGGGTCTGTCTTTTCCAGAATGCCATACAGTTGGAATCACACAGTATGTAGCCTTTTCAGACTGGCTCCCTTCACTTAGCAGTATTTATTCAAGCTCCTCTGTCTTTTCATGATTTGATAGCCCATTTCTTTTTATTATCGAATAGCATTTCATCATACGATGTACCACTGTTTACCCATTCACCTCCTGAAGGACATCTTGGTTGCTTCCAAGTTTTGACGATTATAAATAACACTGCTCTAAAAACGTGTGTGCAGGATTTTGTGTGGTTGTAAGTTTTCAACTCATTAATTCATTCGGACACAGCATTTTTTTTTAACAGCTCCATCAGCATGCTGGCTTATTTTGAATTTACAGGCAGCTAAAACCCTCAAGGATTCTATTCTTCTGATGCAAATTTTGGATCTCAGTATGTCCTATTCCATTCGTTCTTGTGTGACACAGCCCATCATTCAAACCCACAGACTTTAATGGTGGCATCAGTCACACTCGTTCTCCTGTCGAGCTTCATGACACCCACACATTTGATGTCTGCATGTTATCTGTGCTCATTCTCACTACTGGGCAGAGATCGGTCAGTGCTGGAGCCCTGTGACTTCCCAGGAGCAGCTGCTCCCACAGCGACCTCCGTTTGCTAATCAGCAGCTTATGAAACATGACAGGTCATCTAGTTTGCTGCTACATTCTGTCCACATTATTCCATTCTTCCATAAAGACCTCATAAGAGATCTTCTTAAACACCTTGCTGCAACCTGCCGCATTTCTAAGGTCTGCGTTTCTGTGAGTGTCGATCTGCTTGGCTGATGCTGCAAATTACTCTGAAGTAGAGAACAGCTCTCAGCAGAAGAACCAAACACCATTAGGGTCTGCCAGCAAATATCACAGGGCACAGCCTGATCCAAGCCCCGGGGTGAACTTGCCAATCTGCCCATTCACAGAATTCACAGAAACACCTTGTGACCCCCTCCCCCATGGAGGAATTCAGAGGCAAAGACGGCCACACACAGGGGCCCAGAGGACTCCAGAATGCTGTAGAACAGTTATTCAGAGATGGGTTATGGCCACAACACAGGACGCCCATGAGATCATGGGAGGCGGAGTGGTAAAGTTCACACTCTGAAGGCGGGGGGTGACATCTATGGACAGCTGTCCTTCTCAGTCAGGGGGGCTACGTAATTTTCCAGGTCCAGTGCAAGGTGAAAAAGCAGAGACCCTGCTGGAGGCGGAGAAGTCATACCCCCTTCCCACCAGACTGCAGCCCCATCCACAACAAAGGGGAGATCCCCAAGACACTGCGGCCCCCGCTCTAGGGCACGTTTGGGACCTGGATCCGGGGCGGATGTGAGCCTCCTGCCCAGGCGTCACTCAGGGCACCGAGGCGCTGCCAGCTGGCACCAAGATGGAGCTCTGTGGCTATGGGCCATGTGACTGGGCAGGACCCTTCTCACACCTGTGCTCAGGCCCCAGCGAGGGGCGGATGGCCACAGCGGAACACAAGCCGCCCCTCACTGATGCAACATGGCCACTGCCCTGGGCAGAGGACCGGGGACAGTCATGCGGGGTGGGGTGGGGAGGAGGAGGCTGGGCAGGGCTGGCACCAAATGACTGGGAGGAGGTGGCATGAACTCCATCCTGGGGAGGAGGCCCTGTACGTGAGCTGAGGCCCTATGAGGCCAGCATATGCTTCATCGTCCTGTCAAAATTCACTTACAAAACACAAATCCAAAGATGAAAGTACTAAGAATTACAACCTCAGAGCATTAATGCGCAAGGGCAGGGCCTTCTGAGCACCAGGCTCCGTGCGACCGCGTAGGTCACACGCCCGTTTAGCCAGCTCTACTCTCACCGCATCCTGGAGGGGAGGTTCCCATCACAGGCACCAAGAAAGGTTTTTTCCTCCTTAAAGTCGTTTTTACTTCAATAGAAAGGCCACAGATCCTTGTCTTTCTCCAAATTAGCCCAGGAACCTGTGACTTCATCAACAAATCCTAGAAATGAGAACATTAAGAAGTACTACCAACCCCGAAGTCTCCAGCTTCCGTAAACATCCCTCTGCAGATGGGTGGACTTTTATAACCAAATTAAAGCATCATTTCTGTTTACTAAAACAGTTACATGTACTTCTTTCAGCTCACTTAAGAAATGATATTTATCTGACAAAGGATAATCCAGATTTTGGAAACCAAGACTGGTAAACATGATACACAACAACTAGAACATACATATACATATTATGATAATATGCTATATATAAACATACGAAATATGTCAATTATATGCTATATATAAACATATACCATTATATATAGGTATATAAGTTTTATAAGTATATAAGATCATATGCAGATAAGAATACCCATTTGTCTTATAAAGACACTGTATGGGAAAGAAATAATCAAGATCAGGGAGGAAATAAATAAAATAGAGATTTAAAAAAATAGAAAAAAATCAATAAAACCAAGAGCTGGTTTTTTGAAAAACTAAACAAAATCAACAAACCTCTGGCTCACCAAGAAGAAAAGTGAGAGGACCCAAAGAAACAAAATAAGAAATAAAAGAGGAGAAATTATAACCAATACCACAGAAATACAAAAAGCCATTAAGACAAGACTATGAACAACTATATGGCAACAAGTTGGACAACCTAGAAGAAATGGACAAATTTCTAGAAACATACAGTTCACCAAAATTAAATCAAGAAGAAATAGATAATTTAAGCAGATGAACGGACTGATTATTAGAAGTGGAATAGACTCTGTAATTAAAAAAAAAAAAAAAAAACCTCCCTGCAAACAAAAGTCCAGGATGAGTTGGCTTCACTGGGGAATTCTACCAAACGTACAAAGAAGAATTTATACCAATCCTTCTCAAACTCTTCCAAAAGACTGAAAAGGAGGGAACACTTTCAAACTAACTCTATGAAGCCACCATCACCCTGAAATGCAACCAGGCAAAGACACTACCAGAAAAGAAAATTACAGGCCAATATCTTTGATAAACAAAGATGCAAAAAACTCTCAACAAAATATTAGCAAACGGAATCCAACAGCACACAAAAAAGATCGTACACTGTGACCAAGTCTTATTCATCCCAAGGTCACAAGGATAGTCCAACATACACATATCAATCAATTTTATACATCACGTCAACAAAAGAAAGGACAAAAACCACATGATTATTTCAAAAAATGCAGAAAAAGCATTTGATAAAATTCAACACCCATTTATGATAAAAACTCCTACCATACTGGGTATAGAGGTATGTTTTATTATGTTTTATTATGTTTTATTATCTCAACATAATAAAAGCTATTTATGACAAACCCACAGTCAGCATAACGCTCAATGGTGAAAAGTTGAAAGCCTTCCAACTAAATTCTGGCACAAGACAAGGATGCCCACTATCACCACTTCTATTCAACATAGTATTGAAAGTAGCCATAGCAATCAGACAAGAAAAAGAAATAAAAGGGATCCAAATTGGAAGGGAAGAGGTAAAACTGTCACTATATGCAGATGACATGATACTATTTGTAGAAAATCCTAAAGGCCCCACACAAAAACTACTAGAGTTGATAAACAAATTCAGCAAGATAGCAGGTTACAAGATTAACATACAAAAATCTGTTGCATCTGTTTACACTAACAATAAAATATCAGAAAAGGTAAGTTTAAAAAAAAGTCCCTTTTAAAATTGCATCAAAAAAAAAAAAAAACAAAACAAACAAAAAAAAAACCTTAGGAATAAACCTGACCAAGGAGGTGAAAGCCTTACATGCAGAGAACTATAAAACACTGATAAAGGGAATTAAAGATTATTTAAAGAAATTGAAAGATATCACCTGTTTTTGTATTGGAAGAATTGTTAAAATGGCCATACTACCCAAAGCAACCTACAGATTCAATGAGATCCCTATCAAATTACCCAGGACATTTTTCACAGAACTAGAACAAATAATCCTAAAATATATATGGAATCACAAAAGACTCAGAATTGGAAAGCAATACTGAAGAAAAAGAAGGAAGCTAAAGGCATACCCCTCCCAGACTTCAGACAATACTGCAGAGCTACAGTCATCAAAACAGCATGGTACTGGCACAAAAACAGACATATGGATCAATGGAACATACTAGAGAGCCCAGAAAAAAACCCAAACATCTACAGTCAATTAATCTTCAACAAAAGAGGCAAGAATATACAATGGAGAAAAGACAGTCTCTTCGGCAAGTGGTGTCAGGAAAGCTGGACAGCCACATGTATATCAATGAAGTTAGAACACTTCCTCACACCACACACAAAAATAAACTCAGAATGGCTTAAAGACTCAACATAAGACTTAAATATAATGCAGGACACCATAAATCTCCTAGAAGAAAACACAGGTAAAATATTCTCTAACATAAACTGCAGCAATGTTTTCCTAGTCAGTCTACCAAGGCAACAGAAATAAAAGCAAAACTAAACAAATGGGACCTAATTAAACTTATACACTTTTGCACAGCAAAGAAAACCATATGCAAAATGAAAAGACAACCTACAGACTGGGAGAAAATATTTGCAAACAATGCAACTGATAAGGGCCTAACTTCTAGAATATACAAACAGCTCATACAATTCAATAACAAAAAAACAGACAACCCAATCAAAAGATGGGCAGTAGACTTAAACAGGCATTTCTCCAAAGACAGACAGACAGTTGGCCAAAAGGCACATGGAAAAATGCTTGATGTCACTAATTATCAGAGAAATGCAAATCAAAAGAACAATGAAGTATCACCTCACACTGGTCAGAATGGCCTACATTAAAAAGTCCACAAATAATAAATGGTGGAGTGGGTATGGAGAAAAGGGAACCCTCCTACACTGCTGGTGGGAATGTAATTTGGTGCAGTCACTATGGAAAACAGTATGAAGATTCCTTAAAAAACTCAAAGTAGACTTATCATATGCTCCAGCAATCCCACTCCTGGGCATATATCCAGAGAAAACTCTAATGCAGAAGATACATGCATTCCAATGTTCACAGCAGCACTATTTACAACAGCCAAGACATGGAAACAACCTAAATGCCCATCAACAGATGAATGGATAAAGATGTGGTTTTTATATATACAATGGAATACTACTCAGCCATAAAAAAGAGTGAAACAATGCCATTTGCAGCAACACGGATGGACCTAGAGATTATCATACTAAGTGAAGTAAATCAGACAAAGGAAGATAAATAATATATCAGTTACATGTGGAATCTTTAAAAAATGACACAAATGAACTTATTTATGAAACAGAAACAGACTCACAGACATAGAAAACAAACATGTTTACCAAAGGGAAAGGTGAGGGGCATAAACTAGGAGTCTGGGATTAGCAGATACAAACTACTGTACACAAAGTAGAGAAACAACAAAGTCTTACTGTAAAGCACAGGGAATTCTATTCAATAGCTTGTAATAACCTATAATGAAAAAATAGGAAAAGAATATAGATATAGATATAGATATATATAACTGAATCACTATGCTGTACACCAGAAACTAACACAACATTGTAAATAACTATACTTCAACTAAAAAAAAAAAAAAAAGACATTCTGTGTGGTTTAGCTGCTATTGGAAAGGTAAAGTTCTGCAAATCACCATGGGCACTTTCTTTAACAAGCTGTGTCCAATTTCTAGATCCCAGGGTGATGACTGCTTTAAAAATACCACATTACCCAGCTGACTCATGTTCAGCTTGTGATAATTACAACACGGATGATTTCTGGCCATGTTTGCATGGCATCGTTTCTGATTCATTTTCCTACTGGATAAGCTTTGTCTATTTGCTTTTTTCTAACTGCTTTTATTTCTTCTACACTTTCTTCTCTTATTCTCTGGGTCGGTTACATTATTTTGAATTTTAATCTAGTTTTCAAGTCACCAACAGCCACAGCCCACTTGGTATTGTTGGGATGGTTTATAGCACCTTCTCTCCCCTGTTATCTGGGTCAGCTAAGAAATTAGACCCAATCCACACACTCAGAGATGAAGGAGGGCGTAAAGAAAACAGGCAGGGGTCCAGAGAAAACCTGAAAGACTATAAGGGTCAACCCTCTCCTAAAGGTTAAAAAAAAAAAAAAGGGAGGGGACTAGGGAATGCCTGAATTATGTCCATTTTGGAATGCACTGTGATTTTAAATAGAAAAATTTCCTATCAAATTATGGTTTTGACTAATATCAAATTAGCCTGCATTTGCTGCCCATAAGCCACATACAGGAAAGTTGGGTCCTCACTCTATGAAGATGATCAACAAGGAAAAAGACAGGCTGGAAACGAAATTCCACGCAGGTAACCCATCGTCTCAGCTTTCTGTGCACGAATCACTCAGGACCACAGCTCTTCCCTGTCCCTCTACTGGTCTCCAGCACTCTGGACGCGTGTGGGGCTCTGGGGGTGCCTGCTCGGGCTTGGGACTGGAACAGTGGGGCCAGGCTGGCCAGAGCCTGAACAGGCCCTGGGCCATGTGGACAACTGACAAGATGGAAATGGAGGTGGAGGCACCACAGCAACCTTCTGTGGAACTCCACTCAGCGGCTAACTACAAATCTCTAAAAAAAAATATTTTCGTTGTCTGTTCAATAAGGAAAATGTCACTAAATCTTCCATTACTTCATGATGAGTTTTACGAGGCCAAATTAAATGGCTCGACAGGATACATTTCTTATAAAGCAAAGAAAGGGACAGTTTACAAAAGCAAAGACTGAAAACTTCTTTGATCGTAGATGAAAAGGACAATATTTAGTTCACCCCATGTGTAAAAACCTAACCCTCATTTCTGGGTAAAGCGTAATCCACTTTGTACTACGAAATGAATGGTGTCAACAGCTAAAATATACGTTTTTTTGTCTTCACAGAAAATCAGCCCGTGGACAAAAGCACTAGAACCATCCATAATTCTGATGCAGGAATTAATGTGCAGTATTTGCTTTGTAGCTCTTTCAAAACAGAGGTCTAAGAAGGAGGTTTCACGTTCCTTTACTGAAATATTTAGAACCACAGACTTTGCTACATGGAGTCCTTGGTGTACACTGGCTTTATTTAGTATTTTGGTGGCTTTAATCATAAAAGAAGGGCCTCCTATGATTTATCCAGCATGATTCAAAATACAGATCACATTTTGCTGGAAAATAATTCTGTCATCTTCTCAAGAGTTAGGCATACTGGCATCCACCTTCCTTAATATCACAAAATTCTGAATCACCGCTAAAGTTGGCTTTAATTTTTTTTTGGCCTTTTTAAATACAGATCCCACAAAAATACTGTCTGACGGTGTTATGTAAAATTAAACTACACGCCATTAAGGGGAAAAATAGCACTGCCAAATAAACTATGACCCTCCAAACTGTAAGATGCATCCCAATTTCAAACTTGTTTAAAAGTGAAAGTACGTCAAGGAGAGGGGGGGATATATATCTTAGAAATCAACAAAATATATGGTTTTAAATAATTTGGAAAGAAGAGGGTAATCATGCAAAGGAGTGAGATAATGACTCGATTAATGGCAAGTCAGAGACTAAATTAAACTCAGGAGTCTTTTTCCCAGAGAAGTGCTTCTGTACTTGGGATGACCCAAAAAAAGTGAATGAAGAGCAAGAGAGGGAAGAAACATGAAGAAAAATAAAGAGGTGAGTTTCTTTGCACAGGGAGACGAGAAATTTTGGGATCTACCCATAGGCTGGGGTAGACTGTAGCGATCAGAAAGGGTCCACTGCAGTGGAGGAGGGACTCGGACTGGCTCCCGCAGAAACCCGTGGTGATAATCCAGTGAATTCAGGGAATGTGCCCAGCTCAGCAAGGCCTGGTGGAGAAACCACAAGACAGTGGGGAGGCGCAGTGGGGAGTTTGTGTTCTTGAGCCTAGAGAGTGGGAGAAGCCAAGGGCATGGCTGGAGTAGAACCAAGTCCATTCGAGGTCAAGGCAAAGCGAAATCATGCCCACTCCACCCCAGCTCTGCCTTGGAATTGAGAAGAGCAGCAGGCATATCAAGTCAGGAGCGCCGGGCGGTGCAATGGGCTCGTTAGCGCCACCTAGTGTATGGCATCTGTCCATCCACCTTGCCTGGCACCTGTCCCAGGTGGTCACTGCACCTCAGAAGAGGCTGACTTCCAAGCAGGGTGGGTGAGTCACCCTGTACAGCCCATTTCAGCTGAGCTCCCAGTAAGTGAAATACTAACTCCCAGATTCAGTCACAGAAAGGAGCCAGAAGGAGAAAGGAGGTCAGATCAAAGTCATGCATTGCAACGGAGCACAGGAGAGTAGGAGGGACGAGGTGAAGGGCTGGGCACAGAGCAGAGACAGGGAAAGCCAGAAGCAGAGAGGGGGAAAAGAAATAAATATAAAGTCAGGCAGCAGCTGTCATGGCAGCCCACCTTGCTTACAGGGGTTTTTACGCAAATAACAATGAGATATTCCATGTATCGGCCCAGTGGCATCTGCAGAGTTTGAAACATGGCCTCAACTCACACAGTGGGTGAGAAACACCTCCACGTCCTCCTCCTGATGCCTTACTATTTTCATCTCTAAAGTGGGCACTGGCTAGATAAGTGCTTCCCCAAACTGACTGACCATCGGAATTATTCAGGACACTTTTTTTAAAACACCAATTCCTGGGCCCCACTCTGGACCTAGGAGAGCAGAAACCTTGAGGTGAGGCACAGAAGTCTACATGTTCAGAGCCAGGAGAACACTGAACTGCAATGATCTCCCCAGGCATTTCCAATTCAAGCATTCTCGGAGTCCATAAACCGTATAACCAGAAGCAATGGCACACAACTGACCCAAATCCAAGCTGAACCTGGGGCCTCCTCCTTCATAAATAAGTAAATGCACACACTGGGTACAAGACACAGAGGCAGGGGTCGAAGAGGCTTCTAAGGAGATTAGCTCTTCTTAGTAGAGGGGGTGGGCCAGACACACAGCATTGAATTCAGAGAACCTTTATGGGCACATCCGAGAAAGAAATAAGCTGCAGAGTCATGAGGATTTTCTATGCTAGAAACTTTCACGTCTTCATCTCATGTTGTTTATTGAAGTACAGTTGATTTACAGTATCATGTTAGTTTCAGGTGTACCGCAAAGTGATTCCATTATATACACTTTTTTCAGATTATTTCCCATTATAGGTTATTACAAGATACTGAACAGAGTTCCTTGTGTTGTACAGAAAATCCCTGTTGTGTAGCTGTTTCACGTGTAGCAGTTTTACCTGTTAATCCCACACCCCTAATTTACCCCTCCCCCCCACTTTCCCCTTTGGTAACTGTGAGTCTGTTTTCTACGTCTTCATCTCCTTTAACGCTCCTGCACAACCCGATGAAGTTGGATATGTGGTAACTGTACGCTCATAAATAGACTAGGCTGGAGCAGTGTGCCTAAAACCACGCAGCCCGTATTGGAAAGAGTTGGGTCTTCTTGATTCCAAGTCCCCTGATCTACTTGCACACATTTATGGAATCCCTTGGCATCCTGCTTTAACCAACCAATCTAAAACACTGGAATGTTCTAGAGAGCAGGGCTGAAACAGCACCTGTCGCATGGGCGTCTGCCTCTTACATGTCCATTCAGCTGGGGTCACGCACCAGCTCATCTCCACATTCCATTCAAGACCCCAGTCCAGTCACCTGGCCCTGGCCAGGGTCCCAAAAAGGAATTCAGCCACCCTGCAGTACCGAGACCGACAGCAGTGCCACCGTGTAGATGATCCTCTCCTTCCTCCCTCTCCAATCTCAAAACTTGAGAACACGAGGAACTGGACCCCAGCCCCGCAGCCTTCATGTGGCACCTGCCCCACCTTGGTTCTGTTCTGTTGGTCGGCCCGGTTCTCCAGGCCATCCCTACCCTGCCAAGGCTCTGCCTCCCTAGCTTCCAGCCAATCCCTTCCTAGAATGAATCTTGATCAGACCCTAGTAACACATTGTTCACAATCATGGTGACATACAGACGGGCCTCCTGGAATGACCATTCCCTGTCAAGATTTCACACAGCCCAGACCCTCTCCCTCCCAGTCTGAGACCCCCACGTTCCAGAACTAGGACTGGGGCCAAGTGTCTGGACCAAAGTGTGCACTCCAAGGTCTACCTCTACGTCAGATACCGTGGTCTCTCTGATCTTAAGTAGCCTGTTTGTTCCAGTCCGCACAGTTTCTTCAGTTTATTCAGCTGTCTCAGCCTTGGTCCCTCTGCTCACCGAGTGCAGCGGCCGGAGAGAACGGCGGCTTTTCCAGCACGGGTAGGTCAGGGTGAACGAGCAGTTGGCCCTGCCCACCCCAAGGAGCTGAGGACCTACCTGTGCTGGAAAAGCCGCCGTTCTCTCCGGCCGCTGCACTCGGTGAGCAGAGGGACCAAGGCTGAGACAGCTGAATAAACTGAAGAAACTGTGCGGACTGGAACAAACAGGCTACTTAAGATCAGAGAGACCACAGTATCCTGCGTTTACACATCGTCCTGATCTATCGAGGACTGGACAATAAGTCACATGGTCACCCTACGAAAGATTCAAACAAATACATGACACAGGGAAGCCCTGTCTAACTTGTTTCAAGTGTCCAAAATATCAAACAGACCGAGCACTGAGTAATTCTGCCGTCCTGGGAGGGCCATTTATCAGATGGCCAGGATCAAGTGTCCTTTATCAGTGTCCTAAAGCCACTCTGGTCAGCGGGGCTGACCCAGAGTCACCCTGTCTATGAACACGCCCCTCCAAGAACATGGGTGAGCGCCTCCCCACACAAACATTCCCTTAACACCAGGGACACCACATCCAGTAGTCATCCCAGGAAAACATCACCTGCTTTTCTTATTTGATGCCAAAATGTTCAAAAAGCCACAGAATATCCAGAACTGGATGTGGACTCTTTTTGTCACAGTTTCCACAGATACATTCAGGCGGCAGGACAGTGGTGACACACACGGGTGTCTGTCCCTATGAAAGGCAACACCGGACAGGTCATTCAAAGCTGGAGGTTATAATCCTGCTTGGTGTGGCTGCCCTGACCAACACAGGGTGGGAAATGTTTTCAAAGCCTGATCTTAAAAAGAAAAAAAGTGCGTGTGACGTGTCCAGGCAATGTCCTTCTAATTGCTGGCAGGGGAGGGGAGAATGGAGGCTGAAACTCCCAGTGCTGGGGAGCCACGACCCTCGACACTCTGCCGCCAGACCTGAGACCAGGACAAAGAGAAGCAAACATCCAGGCAGCAGCGTTCTGTGTCGGGGGCGCCTGCCCCGGGCCCACACGCCAGCGGCCACTGTCCAGCTGAATTCTGATTGGCAGGGCCACCTCCGAGCCGGCGACTGTGTTGTACCATCCAGGCAGGAAAGCCTTTTCGGGTTCTTTCCCATGGGTCCAATTAGAAGAGAAAACAGAGGTGGAGATGGAAATATAAAGAGACGAGATGTCTGTGCAACAGGGCATGAAGCAGGAGAGAGGACTGGCAGCTGCTCCATGGGCCCCTGTTTTCAAAATTCCCCAGATTGTGTTTCTGGAACATTCCAAAGCGAGAGTAAACCTGGGATGAGAATGACTCTCTCTTCAGGGTCCCCCGCCTCCAGCCCCAGGTCCTGAGACCTCCAGGCTCCCACAGCAGGGTGTGAGGGACCGGCCAGAGTGTCCGCTCTCCGCTCAGACGGAGGGGTGGGACACGCCGGCAGGAGAGCTGCTCCCACTGGAACCATCCGTCCTGTTCAGGTGGACTAGTGGGACCTGCCCTCCGAGGTGCAAGCGAATTCACAAATCAGGCCTCCATCACCTATGAACTTACTTTTATTTGAAATAATACTTTAGTGCCTTCTTGTGTTACATTTTGCGATTTTCAAAATAACTTTCAGTATATAGCACCAACAAGGAGTAAGAAAAAATGTAATAGGACATTTTTAAGTGGGAAATTGTGATTCTGAAAAGGAACCACAGGGCAGGGCCAGTGGCCTGAGCACGTTCACGGCGGGGGCGCCGCAGACGGGGGGTGGCGTGTCCACAGGCCTGACTGCTGCTCTTACTGCTCTTGACAGAGGGGCCAACTGAAGCTCAGAAAGATTAAGTCCCTTAACTGGGTTCATCTTGCTAGAAGCTAGCTCACCTCTAGTTCACCCCTCCTCCTTAGCCACACACACACACACACGCACACACACACGCACACACACACATACACACATGCGTATACTTGCCTGCCTCCGTGAGCATTTATTTCTACTCTATCTCAGGCTAAAAAGCAAGAGAGAACCTAAATGTCTACTATAGCACAGAACAAAAATTAAAAGATAAGGAAATTGGCAAAGGGAAAATAAAGAACAGATGGTTACTCGGGTTTAAGGTTAGCCCACAAGAACTCAAACCGAGTTGCAATGCAAGAGGACGGCTGTAAATTTGGTCTGAGGTGACCTCTTGAGGGTCAGAGCCTCCTACATCCTCATCAGGAAGACCCCTCTTCACCCCGATGAGAGAAGAAGACAGACCAACAGTGAACATTCCTTGTCTTCTTACTATGAAAGGAATCAATCCGTGAAACAGAGCCGGCAAGTAAGGGAGCAGCAAATGTCACAGGCGACCCCCCAGCTCCCTCTGAGAGCCGCAGCGATGATCTGTGAAAGGTGAACCTCGGAGGGTGTCTATTTGTTTTTAATGCTTTTCACTGTTTGCCAAAAAGGAGCTCTAAGACAGGAAGCCAGGTGATTGGAAGTGTTACAGGGAGGAGCCAAGCACAGCCCGGTGATCATCCACGCTGTGAAATCTCGTGGGTAGCTAGAAGATGCCGGCTTCGCCCGCCGGTCTGCCCACTCCCCTGCCCCTGCGGGCACCCAGCACGGTGGCAGGGACAGCCCGACGACGCTCTAATTAAACAAGGGAGACAAAGCCATCCCCCCACTGCGCGGCCCTAACCAGCCTCCAACGGAAAACACACGTCCTCCTGGGAATCCCACCCGAGAGTTTCAGGGCCAAACTAACTCTCCAAACAACAGGCGACACCCGTGAAAAACAGTGCAGGGAACAAGGGACAGGGTAACAGCAGACGTAATGAGCGGAGGGGACAGTTCCTCATTAAGCGCCCCCAATGCGCCACTCAACTTCTGTGTTTATTACATTCAAGGCTGAACATCAACAATAAAAGAAAATGCCTCAACCACAAACCAGTCAACAAGCACAGGGAGTCTTGGACAGAGGAGGATCCACATTTCAATCAGATGAGAAGGGACTTCAAGGTAAAACTGCTTACAGATGACAGAGACATGTCTTCAGTTCCTCAGTTACCTGTTAACAGGTCTTTTAAAAGTGACCCCAACTCTGCAGGCGTCTACATCAGAACTTCGAATCTGGCTATTCTGATAAAGGAGAATGGGGGTTCCTTGGCAAAAGGCATTTTTTTGAAAAGCTTGGCAAAGGCACAAGAGTGAGTCAAGACAATGTCCCGGGGACAGTGGGCACACTCAGTAACCACATAGCCCTGAAAACCAGTCTCCTTGGCCAGCAGTGATCAGACTTGTCACCCCACTGCCTTCCCAGCACTAACCTTGATTCCTACTTGTATATTCGTTGGTGTGTTCATTTGTTTCTCATTTGCTCCTCCTGACGCCAAATCGTAAGCTCCACGTGAGGTCACTACCTGGCCAATTGCAGGTGCTGGATAAATGCGTCTTTGATTGTTGCTCATTCCATATTTGTTGGATGAATGAGTCAATTAATGTAATTAAATAATCATGCATGTAATTAACGTACTCCTTAATCATGAGCTCCCTACAGCACACTATCAGAACAGCAACAGCTTGCCAAAACGGAAAAAAATCACACACACGTGGGGAGCATGAAAATGTCTATAGTTTTTGGAGAACTTTTGAGAAGCAAAAACTTCTCATAACATGGATGGCCCTTGGACCTTGGCTTAGGTTAATTTGTATCTCTTTGAGGGAAGTCAGTCTGGCTCTCCGAACTTGCCACTGTGCTAAATAAAGCCTTGTTGCAATGATGTGGTTAATCAGGTCAAGGAGGATGGTGCTCTGGCCAATGCAGGCGCCTCATCCCCGGAGGGTGGTTCAGGTCTAAGCCACCATGTTCACACCCACAGCCAATATGTGCCTGGGCTTCTTTCTAGACATCTGGGAGTCCCTCTAACTAGAAGCCAAAGATCATCACTGATATTCCGGGGACGATACCCAAGAAGGGTTCTTTTGTTAACAGCCACGCTTTTGAACGCCGCAGGCACGTGGCAAGCAATCACGGGCTCACAAAGCCTTAAGACCTACACCTGTCTGCACCAGCCGAGCTCCTAGGGGCAACATTAGAGCTGAAATCTTCAGTGATGTTATTAAAAGTCATAATTTCTAATGGAAATTATCGGTTTCCACTTTGATAAATGAAAGCTAGCATTCACTAACACATGTGGGTTAAAGAAACAGGAGAGCAGTTTACAGATCATGTGTTCCATTTCCACTGGATTATATTTTTTTTAATCTATTCTAATGAACTTAGAATTTGAGCCAAAAGTGAAACTCTACTGTAAATATCTTTAAATATTTAGATATCATTTATAAGAAAATGGTTAAAAGTTTATAGGTACCACTTTTTCATAAACTATGATAGTAAACTGGTTAAAGTCCCTCACTAAAACTTTCTGACATTACACACGACATAACAAGGCAAACTGTTGTTTTTAATTTACCCCAGTGGTATGTGGAAGTAAAATTCATAAAATGTACATGTACCAAGAAAATATATATTCATTTCTAAAAAGATGAGTCAATAGATGAAGTAAGGTTTCCACACGACAGTCAATACCCCAAGATATATCTATTCACAGTACGGGAATTGAACCGCAGGAGGAATTTCAGATAACGTCCCTTCCTCCAGCTTATGAGCCATTTCCTCCACTCACAAAGATGGATTTGGATTTTATGCAACTCAAGAGCAACTGAGCCCAAAATGAGAGTCCACAAGGCCCTCTTCTGACTCCTGGTGACATTCCCCTCTCAGGGGACTGGGGCTGGACAAGTCTGCAGCAGCTGTGGTCCTCTGTTCTAAACCCTGCTGTTTGGATAGCTTTGGTCTTACTTTTACACTTTATTTCCCATGAAAGCCTGAATTCTTTTAAACACTGGGTGCCTGCATGTTTTTAGTTTGTGAACACCCTGTGTTACACGTACCAGCGACAGGCGAGCTGGAAGAGACGAAGTCAACAGCTCCTTCCAAAAAAGTTTATTAACAGCGAAAGAGCCCTTAAGCTGTGTTTGATAACAAATGTAACTATTAAAGTGACCATGTGGATGTTATTTTAACAGGTCTTGGTGGTATTTTAGCAAACTTATCAATCTGTAGTTCAGGAGCATATAAAAATATTTCCTTTTAATAATGAATGCATTTCCAAGTGACAAGAATTCTCCCTATGAAAGGTCTCCCAGGATGGAGTTACTCTCATTGTTTGAAAGAAGGTGGTGTTCTGTAAGTTGGATGGTAAACATCTTGTTTTGAGTAGATGTGGTCAAACATAAGCTATTACTCCTGAGAGTGGGAGAAAGTCTCCTTTTGTCAAAGCGACTGTTACAACCTCTGGTTCATTTGACAGAAGGTAAGAAGAATGGCCATCATTAAAAAGTCCACAAATGATAAATGCTGGAGAGGGTGTGGAGAAAAGGGAACCCTCCTGCCCTGCTGGTAAGAATGCAGTTTGGTGCAGCCATAATGAAAAGCATATGGAGATTCCATAAAAACTAAAACTAGAGTTACCCTATGATCCAACAATCCCACTCCTGGGCATATATCTGGAGAAAGCTCAAATTCAAAAAGATACATGCACCCCAGTGTTCAAAGCAGCACTATTTACAATAGCCAAGACATGGAAACAACCTAAATGTCCATTGACAGATGACTGGATAAAGAAGTTGTCATATAGGTATACAATGGAATACTATTCAGCCATAAAAAATAAAATAAAATGGTGCCATTTGCAGCAACATGGATGGACCTGGAGATCGTCATACTATGTGAAATAAGCCAGAAAGAGAAAGAAAAATATCCTATGATATCACTTATATATGGACTCTAAAAAAAATGACTCAAATGAACTTATTTACAAAACAGAAACAGACTCACAGATATAGAAAACAAACTTATGGTTACCAGTGGGGGAAGGGGGTGGGAAGGGATAAATTGGGAGTTTGGGATTTGCAGATACTAACTGCTATATATAAAATAGACAAACAACAAGGTCCTACTGTGGAGCACAGGGAACTATATTCAATATCTTATAATTGCCTATAATGAAAAAGAATATGAATAGGAATATATATATGTATGTATCACTGAATCACTATACTCTACACCAGAAACTAACACAACATTGTAAACTGACTATACTTCAATGAAAAAAAAAAAAGAAGAAGAAGGGAGAGTGCAGTCTGGAGCACATGCCTGAAGCTCAAAGTGAGCTAGCAGTTTCTGAGGGGCCTGGCAATTCCTGGAGAGATCTAGACCCTCAAGATCCCCAAAGACTTGGTTAGATCAACTCAGTAGTGTCTCCATGCAGGCCTGTAAAATACGCGGGGCGAGCCTGCCCTCGGGAAGACCATGACTCCGCCTTCCTAAGCCTCCCCGTGCTCACTGCTCTGACGCTGGGCGCTGTGCAGCTTTTAAAGGGGCTGCGTTGTCACCAGCTCACTGTGGGGCCTTGGGACGCAGCTTCTTCATCTACAAAACGAAGTGGTTAAACTGGAGTGAAGATTCCCAGCCTTTTGCTTCATCCACCATCAACAGGAAAGGTTTTAGCTGCTAACAAAATAAACAGCACGGCGGACTCGGTCAGACCTAGTGCAACTTGAACACAGAGATAAACCTCTTCACCAGCTGTTTGAAGTACTGAAAGCAGATCAGGACCTCCAAAGAACCAGGAAGCTCGGGGTCCTAGATGATTTTCCTTTTACTGTTAGGGTCCTCGGTGACTTTCACAGATTCATGCTATGGCTGACACCTGCTGGTCTGGATGCCCATCCAGGGGCTCAGTGCCACGCAGATCAGCAAAACAAACAAAAGTGCCAGTGTGGCTTTTTGGAAGCCGACCAGCTGACAGCAGCACCTACGTAGCATTCAGCTCCAAACCAGACCTAGAATGTAAACAGTGACACTCCTGACACGATGCATCCTGGCCTGTGACAAGTCAGGACACTATTCGTTCTGAGCACTGTGCTAATGAGGTCAAGGAATGAATTCTCTCGGCCTTTCAGTTCAATTAAGCCCAGCCCAGCCTAGGATTGCAAGTTCCCGCACAGGCAGGTCAGCTGCCGGGCCTGCCACCCACCCCACAGGGCACGACTCAGCCAAGCCCATGGGAGCCAGCCAGGGCAGCCTCCCTGCACGATTCCTGGGGGTGCCACTCACGCACCTGTCTGTGCAAGTACCCCGTGGAGGCACGCGGAAGCCCTGTGTTCAGTTCCACCCACCTAGAGAATGGACCACCAGAGTCACAGGCAGCTTTTACCGGGCAAGTGGGCAAGCAAGGCAAAAAGAAATGCTTCAAGCTTGCCCTGAAGATCTAAAGCGCGAGCTATAATGACACAGCAGACAGGCCGACTCCTCACCTAAGTACTGGCAGTCATAAACCAATAGCTGGACCAACTACAGACCATCCACAAGAGACTGGGCACTGGGAGGATAGCCATCTGCTCAAAGGCAGCGCTGGAAGCAAGCGAGAAAGGAGGGTGAGGCTTCAAAATTCAAGGGAAAATTACTCCCAGCCCAGAATTCTAAACCAAGCCAAGCCAGCAATCAACTGGCAGGGTGGGATAAAGATATTTTCTGCACCCAAGTTCTCAAAACATGTACTTCCTCTGCACTCTCCCAGCGCTGGCGGCTGTGCTCTCTCAAGACGGAAGAGTTCACCGAGAGAGTCCAGTAACAGAGAGAGCAGGCAGATGTGACAGCCGTAGAGCAAACACAGGAAAACCTTAAACCATCGCGAATCATCTCCAGGAGGAGAAACGGGGGGGCTCCCTGTTCAGGCCGCTGACTCTCCTGACCCCGTTCTCAGCAGGGGTCCAGGGACCAAGGCCCCCACACCCGGGAGAGGGATGACGACGCAGGCGTTCTGCGGGGATGGCAGGCCCAGGGGACAATCACACTAGACCAGAACAAGGGGGTGAGGACTCCAAGAGGGATGGCTCCCGGGGAAAGAGAGACACTGAAATGTGGGCCTGACAGGTTTGACCTTTATTGAAAGGAGCTTTCCAGAAATGCTAGAGTTAAAAAGATCAAATAGAAAAAAATGCTAAGAGTAACAGCAAAAAAGAGCTGTACAAGAAAGGGACTGTAAACGTGGGACTCTCCTTAGCTCCTGGATGAACGATGCTTACTTCATGACTGAACCCCAAATTGTGACAGCATTAGAGCAGACAGAGGAGGAGAAGGATGTGAATGTGAATTGGATGGGCGGGAAAAAATGATGATTGCTAAATCAAGAAGCAGCATTTTAAAAAATTTTGCAATCATGTGTGGCAATGGGTGTTGACTAGATTTATTGGGGTGATCATTCTGCAGTATCTACAGATACCGTCACTCTGTTGCACACCTGAAACCAATACATGTCAGTTATACCTCAAAAAACTTTAAGAATGTAAATGTAAAATAAATGTAAAAAAAGGCACTTTAAGGATATTATTCAGAAAAGCTTAAACAGAGCCATAAGCAGAAAGTTTAACAACAGCTGCCCTGAGAAACAGGACTGGGAAGCGGGGAGACGTGGGATAAGAGACTGCTCTGTTTTCATTAAAAGTCTGGCAGAATTCACTGATCTAAGGGAGAGAGAAGAGAAAGGCGATGTTTTATTTTCATGTATAGTGTTCTCCACATTATGTACTATACATTCTTCAGTCGTAGCTTCATTTTTTTCTTTGACCAAAGTGGTATGCAACAAAGTTTTAGTAAGTTCTAAGAATGAGGAAAACAAACAGGCAGAAAAGTAAAATATCTTCAAATTGTACAAGGTGCCATGAAAGATACAGGCAGATCTGAAACTGAAATTGACGCACAGGACCCACCGTGGGCGGGTGGGGGACGACCCCACTAAGGAGGTGCCTGTGAGACTGACGGCAGCAAAGGGGCCTTGGAGGAGACGATGCGAAGAGACAGAGCCTGGAGGTGGAAGGAGGGGCCTCAAGAGGCCAGAAAAAGCTGCAAACAGGGCTGGATGGCTTTAGCGATGAGCCAGAAGAGGGGCAGGATGGTCTGGGCTCTCCTGACACCCTCCTGTGCGCCTTCCATAAAGACACCACCACCTGGGCCAGCCCAACAGCCCAACCCCACCCAGGGAAGGGCAGAAGTGCTCCTTCAAAACGAGATGTCATTTTCCCAGATGCTAAATTGACCCAGGCTCACATCCAAGCTACACTTCTTTCAGGTACACACTGTTCTACACCAGCGAGCGAGCTGGCAGCCAGCACAATGGGCAAGAGTCCACATGGCATTTTAACTGAAGAGAAAGAGCCATCCCATGTCAAAAGGGCCGACACAAAGGGAACTGAGCTATGATGAAGTGGGACCGCTTGACAGCTCGGAGAAACGCACACCCGGCTTTGGTCACTAACGCCTACAACGGCAAACACCGGCGGCAGGGCAGAGCTGTGGCTGGGGTCGAAATCTGACTTGTAAAAATTAACTTCTTTTCACAATAAAAGAAAATATAATCACTATTTTTGTTATTTGAATATATTATATATATTATATATTAAATTCAATAAAACAAAGCAGCTCTATCCAGCTATGTGGGAGGCAGCAGATGTTTTAATTTGAGAAGTAAATTAACTTTGTCCTCCAGAAGACCGAGGGGCTAAGTCCTATAAAATCACACTCTCATTCTATGGTGCAACCTCCCTCTGCAGGAGAGTCTAGTTTCCTGGGGGAAGGACATACAGGGGCCTGGCCCAGCTCTGCCACAACCTGTCATCTGGGGGCAAGTGACTCAATCACCCTGAGCCTCAATAGCCCCCTCTGCACAATGGGGGCAACAATCCCCACTGGGTGTGTGAGAACCACATAATAACTCCCTCGAGTGCCCAGCAAAGCAGGAGCCCAATAAACAGTCATTGTTAAAACAGCGGTCACTGCAGGAATCACGAAATGAAATCACAGGAAGTGTGCCCCAAAATTTGTCAAAAGAGGATTGGCCTGTTATATTTGACAGCCAACGCAGTTTATCTAGAAACCCAGGGGGCCCACATGGCCACAGCGTGGGTGAGCTCTGTGTCATCTGAGTGTCTCTCTCCAGTGGAAGGTTCAGCCCACGTGTGGCAAGGACGGAGGTCCTTGCCCCGTGGATTCCAGCTCTTTCTCCGGTTCTAAGATGCCATCCGGAGCACGCAAGTGGCCCCACCTCACTTAACCTGTTTTCACTTAGGGAGGGCTGCCTTCATCCCCGAGACAAAAATACTTCCTTCCCAAATAAACTGAAAGCAGCAGAGAACAAAGAACCCTGGAAACACCTACGAGCTGTATGCTTCCAAAAGCATGTCTGTAATGACATGTGGAAACATGGACACATGTGATCTCGCTTCTTTAGCAAATGGGAAACTTCCCCCAAAATATTTACTGTTAAACTCATACAGTTTGGGGGGGGGCAGACCATAGTACTAAATGTGATACTATTCCATAGAAATATGCATCTTGAAAAATAACTGGTCTATGAAGACAAAGCTGTAAGCATGGGACCCTGACACAGATGTATTCACAGAAGAAATAGCCAAACATAAACCCAAGAACACAACGTAACAGAGCGTTTCCCCCCAGACATTTGTGATTTCCTGACCCTCTTCCCCAAGAAAGCAACAGCCTGCCTCGTCCTCCCGCGGCCTCCCCAGTCTCAGGAGATCATCCTCCCCCTTCTAAGGGAAATACACCTCCATGGGCAGGTGACTCCTGGCCACTTGTCCTCCAGGCGCACCCACCTTTCTCCCCGGCCCTCAGGTGTCAGAGGAGCCCATCCTCCCAGGACCCACCCAGGCATCTGCACGGTGGGGTTGGGGTGCAGAGAACGGCCTGGGATTGTACAGAAGGAGCGCACACAGAAACAACTAAAATGCAGCTTCTGACATTCAAAATCGGCCAGGTATTTCCTAAACTGCTTGAACTCCCACTGGCCAAGTCAGGAGCTGGCCTGAAGACCAAGTCCCAGAGGGGCCCAGGAGGACAGGGTGGGGAGTCTGGTCCTCCATGGAGCCTGAGTTATGCTGCTATAGCGGAAGGAGGCGGTGATGGGCTGGAAGGAAGGGAGCGTCCCTCTTGTTTTGGTTTGGTTTTTGGTGGGGGTGGGGTAGGAAGGTAACTAGCTTATTTATTTATTTTTTGTTTGATGGAGGGACTGGGGATTGAACCCAGGACCTTGATTGCTAAGCACGTACTCTACCACTGAGCTATACCCTCCCTACAGCGGAGAACCCGCTTCTGGAGTGGCTGGGAAAGCCAGCCCTGCAGACACCGCTCTCACAAAGGCCAGGAAGGAGCATCTGCTGGTCGTGTCTGCGCTTGGCCCTCGGGAACACCGCCCTCTGGGATTCGCCGTGCTCTGACTCCCTGCCAAAGGTGCTTTTGGTTGCCCACCTTGGTAATGTCAGCTCCCTCAACACTCTCCCTAGGCTCTGCTCTCACAAGACCCAGCAAGGCTCCCTCGGGAACTTCACCACCCTAAAGCCTGCATCTCCAACACACCCAAATCCGCACTTCACTCCAACCCATCCCCTGAGCCTCGGCCCATATACCCAACCCTGCAGAGACTTATAACTTCAGCTGACGGCCCATGGGTTCAGCATACCCCCCGGCCAAAATTGCCATATCACTCTCCTCCCCCACTGCCCCAACCTGCTGTAACCCCAGTGGCCCTCATATTGGTTAATACCAGACACCTGTCATTCACTCTCGGAAGCTGAGTCATTCCCCCACCTCTCACTCTCCTCCACCCAAGAAATTACTCAATCCTCTCAATTTTACCTCCACAGTCTCCCTACCCCAATGCTTCTCCTCACCACCACGTGCTCCTGCAAAGGCGTCCTGCTCTGTCTCTGGCCCCAAGCTCTCGCTCCCCTAATCTATCCAGGGGGCTGAGGGAAAGCCAACAAGCAGAATTTGGCACACTCACTGCATGGAGTTCTAAGCTAAAAGTAATGGTGTTCCCCCCTTGTTCACCCAGCCCCTGCCACACTGGACTCCATGCTGTTCTGCAAACACCCCAAGCCCACTCACCCCAGGGCCTTTGCACATCCTGTTCCCTCAGCCTGGAACATTCCACTTCGGAGGTAGCTGCTTGAATCATTCCCTATCTTATTCTTCAGGCATCAGCTCATAGTCAGTCCTTTGAGAGGCCAGTACTGACCACCCCAAAAAACAGCACCTCCTTGCCCCTCCCTGTCTCTTGTCCCTGCCTGAGTCTTCTCCAAAGCACCCAGCTTCTCCTAGCATGTGTACGTGTTTGTTGTCTTTGTTTCACCACTCCCACAATGAGAATATAACCTCCATGAGAAAGGGATCTTACTCTTTCTTGTCCATCATTACATCTTTAGCACCAAGAACAGTGTTGGCCACGCAGTAGACAATAAATATTTGTTGAATTTTTGAATGGAGGTCTTGGAAGAAAGGGACTAATATAACGGCACTTATTTTCTTTTGAATTGAAGTACAGTCAGTTTACAATGGGTTAATTTCTGGTGGACAGCACAGTGACTCATGCACTCATTCATTTATATATATATATATATGTATTCCTTTTCATATTCTTTTTCATTATAGGTTATTACATGGTATTAAATATAGTTCCCAGCGCTATACAGTAGGACCTTGTTGTTTATCTGCTTTATATATAGTAGTGTGTACTTACAAACCCAGAACTGCCAATTTATCCCTCCCCACCCCTTTTCCCCCTGGTAACCATAAGTTTGTTTTCTATGTCTGTGAGTCTGTCTCTGTCTTGTAAATAAGTTCATTTATGTTCTCTTTCTTTTAGATTCCACATATAAGTGATATCGTATGGTATTTTTCCTTCTCTTTCTGGCTTCCTTCATTTAGTACGACGACCTCCAGGTCCGTCCATGTTGTTGTAAATTCTCAACAAAATATTAGCAAACAGAATCCAACAACACATTAAAAAGATGGCACTTATATAAGGGTAATAAAGACTGCTTATTTGATACAGTCCAAATTCCTTAGCACAGTCCAATAGTAAATTCTTCAGAAATTGGCCCCAAAGTTTCTTTCCAACCTCACTTGTGGCTACTCCTTCCAGCACATAAAACCCCCTGCCCCACCCCTCCCATCTCATCCTGCCCCTCCCCCTCTATTTCTCCATCTATACAAATGAATATTTATGAGCACTACTGTGTACTCTGTTCAAGTTTCCGTGAGTTAGCTGTGCACCTAGCACATAATAGCTACTCAATACATATTAGTTCTTTTCCTCTTTTTACATACTGATCATCCTGTCTTTCCCCAATCTCTATATCCCTGTTTCCTGCCTAAGGAAATCCTATTGGTTCATCTTGGCCCATCTGTGATAATTTAGTGCTCACAGCATAACCTTAGAATTATTTGCTTACTAATCTGTCCCTCTCACCAGGGATCAGAATGTGTCTTAGTCATCGCTGTATTCCCAGCAGCTAGTAATGATACACCTCATTTATTTGTACTCATTTGGATCAATCAGGCAACTTAAAAACATTCATGCACAACAGGATAAAAAGGAAAAAAATAAGAGTAGCAAAGAGACTTTAAGGAAAAGTTATTACTCAAATAATGTGGCCATAAAATCGTGCAAAATCACTGAAGTTGAGCTTTGTGGTTATCACACTAGAGAAGAAAACCTGATGGGTTTCTAGAATAAGCATTAATCTGTTAAAAACTGCCCTGTTTCTTAGGTCTTCAACCCGCAGTTCCTGGTGCTAAGGGGTAGAGAACAGCCTTCCGTGGGGACTCGTGAAAGATTTCCTGTGTCTCAGAATGAACACGAGGCCACCACGCAAGAAACGTTTGCTGAGTATAAACATTGCCCACAACTATTTTGAATGAAGTGAAGCCTTTCTATTTTGCAAGATCTTTCTAAACCAGCCCTACCCAACCCAGGCTAGGGGAGTAGCCTCTAGTCCAGCCCAGTTCACAAAACCTTTTCTGAGCATCTGCAATGTTTCAGATTCCACGCTGGTTCCAGGCATCCAAGAATAATCATCCATAGTCCCCACTCCCCGTCCTACACTCCTCGTTCCCACTCAGCATGAGGCAGGCGAGTCTCCCCAAGCTGACCACACCCAGTGCTCAGCCCCCATTTTCTTGGGTTTGTCTGATATGGGAAGCCCTCACTGCTAACTTTGCTTTTACAGCCACACCTTCTCTTTCAGGCCTATTCAGTAAGTTGCACAGAGCTTTCACCAACTATTCCCAACCCACCTGATACTCACTATTCCTAACCTGCAAAGCCCTGCAGAATGCGGCACACAATTTGGAAGTCTGGTGTGTTGTTTGAATCAGTTTGCTGAACCAGCCATGTCTCCCAAAGCAGAGTGTTAAGGTCTGAGAGATAAGCACAGACCTGGGACTTCTGGTCTACCAGCTGGGCCCAGCACCACGTGGGCCTGAAGCAGACACTCAGCCACGGCTCCTGAGGCCCAGATGGAGCTGAGATCAGGTGGGGAACGTGAGCTGAACAGGCTAACAGCCTGCAAAAGACCCCTCTCAACTCGGAAACAGCCCTCTCCCACCATCATTATTTTCTGGTGAAATCATTAAGTGAGATTCTGTAATATTGGAAAATGTAAGCCCTAATTGTTGGTTCCCACATCTGTCTTCTATTATTCTTTAGAATGATCAAGTTTGAAAAAAAAAAAAAAAGAAAGAAAGAAACACTGAATTTGGGGAAAGAGGATGTGGCTCACGGCCCAGGCCTGTGACCCAGGTTAGCACTGTGCTATCAAATACAGTAGCCACTAACTACATGTAGCTGTTTAAACTGAAGTTTAAATTCAATAAAATTAAAAATACAGTTCCTGAGTCACACTAGTCTCACCTCATAAGCTCAAGAGCCGCGACAGGCTAGTTGTTACCACACCAGACAGCACACACGTGCAGTGTTTCCATCACTGCAAGCATCCTATTGAACAGGTCAGAGTCATCTTTGATAATTCATTTAACTTCTATGGGACTGTTTCCTCTTGTGTTCAAAGGGAACACCTGCCTCACTGGCTGCTGTAAGATTTAAATGAGGTGCCAAATGCCAACATCCTTAATAATTTTAGTAGTTACAGTTTGACTAAACCTGCATATACAGTTATATACACAGGTATAGTTTAATGAAGGTAGCAATCATTAACAGTAGTGGCTGCCAAAGGAGTTACTATCAAGAATACAGAAATTCTACGTCAGGCCATGTGAATAGAAGGATGCAGTCCAGGACGACAGGGCAAACACACTCTGGTCAGACCATCTCATAAGGCTGCATTCGAGGAGGAATAAAGATAAACTGAAGCATGTCCAGAAGAGTCCGGAAAACGGTGAGTGGAGGGAGCCCAGAACTTCTCGGCCGGGGACAAGAAGACTCAGTAAAAATGGGGACAGAACGAATCTTGAAACAGACAAAGGATCATCCTATGGAGGGAGCCCAGATCTTGGGCAGCTGCACAGACAACCAAAAGGTGTGCTTAAGTCAGTGCAAGGAAAATATTCACTAGTCAGGGTTGTCCAGCAATGGGAAGGCTGCCTTCTGGAGAGGAGAGCTCGTGATCACAGAAAGTGCTCAAACGCAGCGGTTCTCAAATTTGAGTCACCTGGGGAGTTGGAGAAAATTCAGATGTTGAGCCCACACCTCTAGGGATTCTTGTAGGTGGAGGGTGGAGGGTGGAGCCCACCAACAAGCACCCAGGTGCTGGCCGTGATGAGACCGCTCTTTGCGGGGCGCTGCGCTAAAGCAAGCTGGCCGAACCCATCAGCGATGCAGAGAAGGGGCTCTGGACACCAAGCGGGAGCCGGGCCCTGCAGCTTTCTAAACCCACTCTAGCGGACCCCCAGTGGGTCCAGGGCATTCCAGACTGCGTGAGTGCCCAGCCTGGGACACAGCAAAAGCCACAAAGCCCACGGTCTCCCGCCAGGCAGGCCCCTGTGTCACCATCTCGGGCGAATCACTTCCTGGCAGTTGAACTCTTTACACGAATGGAAAGAAGGCAGCGTCCTCACGCAGCACCAGGTGCTCCGAGGAGAAAGGCCTGCTCTCCGACTGTGGGTTCAAAACTAAAGCACATCAGAGCAGCCACCTAGGCCGCAGAGCAGGGTGCACTGGGAGGGCGGCGGCGGCATGCAGCATTCAGCTTCAGTACTGTGACCAGCAAGGAGACTAAGAAGAGGGACATTCTCGTCCAGGCCCTCATCTCCAGGGCCACTGCCACGTGGCCATACAAAGCACGGCCAGAGCCGGCCACCCTGCTCACCAAAACCAGACACCGCACACTAAGACTTCTGCCTGAATTTTTGCAGTAGCTTCATTTATCATGGCCAACCCTGAAAACAACCCGAAAAAAAACAACTGTAAACGAGTAAACCAATTGTGGTTGATCCCCAGAGCAGTGGACCAGTCAACAACAAAGAGAAACAAAGAACCGATGTGCCCAGCGGGGGTGAGTCCCAAAGCCTTACGCCGGGAAAGCAGAGCCAGGCACAGAAGACACCATGTTATACGGTCTCACTAATATGAGACTTTAAGGAAGACAAATCTAATCTATAGTGACGGGAAACACATCAAACCCGGGGCGGGGTCGGGGGCTGACAGGAAAGGGACTCAAAGAAATCTCTAGGAGTGATGGAATGTTCTAGATCTTGACTGTCTTTGTGGTTACATGGGTGTTTGCACTTGACTGCTCACTCAAGAGTGTGTACATATTATTGACTGCAAGGAGTTAGTTCTTTAAAAACAAAAGCAAATGGGCATTTTCTGTTTCATTGGGTTCGTTCTATTTGATGATGCGCTTAGAACTGGTGTCACTGGTTGCGTCTGGGAGGAAGCAGGCAGCCGGGGACAGGCGTGGGGCAGAGACCTCCGGACTGATTTCCTCTTTATACTTTTAAACTTTTGAACCGTGACTCGGTATCAGCCATTTGTTTTAAATAAATAAAATTCAAAATTAAGAAAAACAATTTCAAACATGTCCCTTATTGGTAAAAGGAGAGAGACCCAGCCCTAAGACTACAAGACTGTTGCCCACATCTACTCCAGGCTGTGGAAACCCTGCTTCTTGAGAAAGGCGCTCCATGGTCTATATTTTATCAAACTCCTCTGGGCTCTAAGTGAACACCGTTTTTTAAAGTATTATTATTTTAGTATTTTTCATAAAATATATCCAAGAATGTACACACATGCATAGTTTTTAAATAATTATAACTTGAACACCACATAACCACCACCACCCAAGTCAAAAAACAGAACACTGAACACCAGAACCTTCCACGTGCCCTCTGTGATCTTCTCACTCTTCACAGAGATAACCACTCTTTTTCTTTTTTTTTAAACTGGGGCTCAATATTCATTTATAACTTTTCTTTAATCTTTTTTCTGTATACATATATATTTTTTATTGAAGTATAGTCAGTTTACAATGTTGTGTCAAAGGATAACCACTCTCTTGATTTTACAGATAAGAGTGTCTTTCTTATCTCCTGTCTACAAATCCCTAATTAATACTGTTTAGTTTTGTACATTTAAAAACTTTCAAAAATCCAAATCATTCCGCATATGTTATTATGTGCTTTCTCTGCCCCAAATCACATTTGTAAAATTCATCTGTGCTATTGCGTACAACTGTAGTTTAGTTGCATTGTTATATGTTATTTTATGATGGGGAACAAATGTACCACAATTTACTTGCCTAATAAAATATTCATGGATGTTTTTACAAAACATTTTTGGGTCCCACTGCCTATAGATAAAACAGGTCCAAATACAAAGCATGACATTCGAGGCAACCACTGCCCCCAGATGTCCTCCAGAACACCCACCACTCTCAACTCCCCGACTTCCTGCCACCAACTCACGCGGCATTGCATCAGTTAAATACATTGGATGAAATATGAAGTACAATTTCCTTAGGACTAGAATGCTGCTGACCATATGCTAGATCTACCCGGATCATTCCTGTCCATCAAATCTGATTCAAATGTGATCTCCCCATGAAGACCCCACAGTCTCTTCAATCCACGATGCCACCCCTCCCCCCAAACTGCAGCAAAACAAATGATTTTTTCTCTGACTTCTATCACACTTGCTCCATTCAGCCTCGAGTTATACCCATTTGTCACAGCCATGTCTCAGGTTTTGCCCTTTCAGTGCACAGCACTAAAATCTTGCAGGTAATGGGCAGGTAATAAATGTTAGAGCTTTTGAACTCAAACTCAAAATCCTGAAAACATCTGCTGGTACCAGGTACTAAATCAAGCAAAAATGGGCATTTGAAAAGTTAATTTCCACAAAAATGAAATAACATCAAGGAAAGTGCAAACGTCGTCACTACTGCTTACAAGATTTGGGCTCCTCGTGTTTCTAACATTGATCTTTTTGTTTTTCTCATAAACATTACAGAGCTTAAGAGTTCCTGGGACACAAAATGTTAAGAGTGTCACATAATTTAAGATCGCTTGATAAGAAGTACCCTATTTAGAGAAAAAAGTCCTTGAAAAGCATTTTAACCTCAGAAGCAACAACAGGGAGAAACTACAACATTTTAGTGAAATTAATAAATAGGTCAGAAATCCCAATTAACAAGTACTTCAAATTTAAAAAGCAGGACTATTATCTTTCTGTCAAAGAAAATACATGCATGGAATGTAGATCCTCCAAACAAGAGAAGAAATAAAACAGATTGGATTGAATGCCTGGCCATTGTTTGCCTCCCCATCAGACTTATTTACAAAAATGGATGGAAGACATCACTCCCAAATAATATCAAATATGCCTTTCGATTATTTTATGTAAAAATCTTCCTTTTCAAAAGATGTTGTTAAGAATACATCATACAAAAAATGCTTGCAACTCATATTACAGAAATGAGGCTAAAGTTAATATGAAAAGAGCTCCTACATATCAATAGGAAAAAGTCCAATGGCTCAACTAAAAATACGGACCCAAATTGTTTGTAAACTGACAATGCAAAGAAAAGATAATTATAATGGCTCTTGAACATAAGGAAAAATGCTCAATCTCAGAGAAATGCAAATTAAAACCGTACTGTGATACCTTTTTCACCTGTCAGATTTGCAAATTAAAAAGTTTGATAAAGATGCTGTTGGCAAGGATATACAGAGAAACAGGCAGAGACTTAGAAGTGCACATCCTCTCTGACCCAACAATTCCACTTCTGGGAATTCATCCTACAGAACGCTTGTTCATATGTAGAATAATGCACGTTCTGGCCATTAGCTATAACACTGTAACAGCCAAAGTTGGGAAACAAACATAGTCCATCAGTAGAAGACAGGTTAATTGGTGACATCCATACAATGGAATTCTATGCAGCTGAAAAAGAATAAGGAAGTGCTCCCCAAACTACACTACGAAGAAAAACAATCCTTAGAGTATTCCACAATTTGCACAGAATAGTGTGTATTTGCGGAAATATGTACTATCTGGAAAGATACACAAGAGACTGGTAACACTGGTTGCTTTCTGGGAGGAAACTGAGACAGGCCTGGGAAAGAGATTTACAAAGTGTTTATTCTTCTGTACCTTTAAACGTTTGAACTGTGAGGCTGCTATTTTTAATAAGTAAAATTTAAAATTAAGAGAATTTTAAGAACATGTCCCTCACTGGTAAATGAGGGAGACCAAGCCCTAAGACTATTGGACTGTTGCCCCATCTAACATCATATACTGTACCCTCCTTGCTTGAGTGCTCGCTGTAACTTCCTAATAGGTTAGAGAAATATGGAATAAACTCTAGAAACACTGATAGCTAAGATTCCCGAAGTAAAGTTAATTCATATTCAGGGGCCCTGATAAGAAACAGCCCATTTCAAGAGAAGACCAAGACTAGCACAGATCTGCAGAAAAACCTCCAGGTTAAAGGAGCTGACCTAGAAAGCAGCAGGCTGTGGATGTGTCGTCAGGTTCTTTCCTAACTTTAAGGCTAAGAAATCTATGTCCTGTTAACAAGGCCTCCGTTGCTGAAGCTCTGCTTATTCGGCTGTGTGTGCGTGTCATGCTTGTTAGGAGGACACAGTTGCAAACAAAGAAGGCTTTGCTCCACCCTCCATCAGGCTGGTAACAGATGACAGGGCACACAGCCTTCCATGAAGGCGCCAGACACTTTCTCTGACTTTAGGGGTGAAGGGAGCTTTTCGAAGAGAAAAATTTGTGGATCAGGGACTTTTCAGAGAATGTCCCTGTGTATTCTCTCTGCTCTTCACCTAAAAAGATGACTGGTTTCCACACTGTACACACCTTGGGGGCGGGGTGATGGACAGAATCCACCTGTTTGCCTCCTGTTTTCTCATCAGGGAGTAATGACAGTAAACCCAACCCTCCAGGGAATGGAAAAACAAATCGTTCATTGCCCATCTCAGGTCGCTGATGGAGAAGGCTCAGTCTCCAGCGTGTACCTAAGCTGGTCCAGATATGCCGGCTCTGGTTGCAAGAACGCATACAAGTTCAAGTGTATTTGGTCCCGCTGATTTTGGGTGAGCGGGTCAAGACCTGAATGTTTCAGAAAGCAAAGGCCAAGTGCACTCTGGGCACACCTGTCGGCCCAGGTGCAGGCCAGTCAGCCGGTCACCTAGCCTTAGAGACGAGATACACACACACAGGATGACAAATGTTTACAGAGAAGTGCATCTGGAGGAAAGTTGAAGTGTGTGTCTACCTGTTTGAGAAAGGTGGCCGAGAAAGAGGGCCAGGGCTGAGACCTTCCTCCGCAGGGTCCGGCGTGCATCCCCCGGGCCGCCCCGGCACCCCCTCTGCCCGCCCCCGGGCGCCCCAAGGTCACCTGCCCTCCCCCCGGGCATCCCCACCCACCCCGAGCTCTCACCAGAACAGCATGTTGGCCCCGACGAAGGCGAGCAGGCTGCGCAGCGGCCTCTTCCAGCTCAGGAGCTCGTCGGCGCGGCAGCCCAGCCACAGCACGGGCTCCCCCAGCAGCCAGGTCACCGCGGCGGCCACCCCGCCGGCGGCCTCGTCCACCTGCCGGCCTGCACCCGCCGCCGCCGCCGCCGCCGCCGCCGCGCCTTCCTCCTGCGCTTCCTGCAGCTGCTCCTCAGAGGGAGCCCCGGGCGGCGGCGGCGCCTGCTCCGCGGCTGCGGCAGCCGGGCATCCCTGCTCGGCGTGCTCCGGGGGCGCCGGGCTCGCCATCTTCAGCGGCGCTGGCGGGCGGGGACGGGCGCGGGGACGGGCACAGGCACGCGCGCGGGCGCGCCTGGGTGTCGGCGGCGAGAGGGCGGCGGGTCCCTGCGCGGGGCGCGCGGCGCGGGGCGCGGGCAGCCGGGTGCCTTGTGACGTCAGCCCCCGCCGCGGCGGGGCGCCTCCCGGGGGAAGTGGGTGCGGCCAGGTTCGCGCCCGGCGGGGCGGGGCGGGGAGGGGCGGGGAGGGGCGGGCGGCCTCCCCCCCGCCGGAGAGCGGTGGCCTCGCCCGGGACCGGGGGATGCCTGACCCCCTTTCCCCTTACAGCTGCGGGGGGCGGCGCAGTAGAGGACCGCCGCCCGCCGGCCCGGTCGCTCATCTTAAAGGGCAGAAGCACTTGGACATCCTCGCCTCTCGAGCCAGGGCCACTGATCGCCCATCCTGCGGCCTGAAAGGGCGCGGCGGGGCGCCCCTTACTGGCGGCGCGTTTCAGGCCCCGGCGACACCCCCTAGGCCCCAGGCCCTTGCAGGGACAGTCTGCACACCCACCGAAGAGGTCTTCAGTGCTCTGGGAATAATAGCGTGATGATACAATGGTTGGACTGAGAAAGGAAGACAAAAACATTTGGGGTCAATGCAGGAGCGTCTAGCTCTCTCGTTTTACACGTCAGGAAACGCCAGGCCGCAGCGAGGGGGGGCAGGCGCTTCCTCTTGCCAAGGCGTCTGGCCCCCAAGTGCGCGCTGGTCTCCCCGCAAGGGAGCGGGGAGCGGAGAAGCAGAACCCCTGCGTGTCACGCAGGTTTGACCAGCCTTGACTGCAAACACTTCAGAGTCACTGTGGTCTCCGTGTCACAGTGGGCTTCAGGACAGGGTCAGGCGCTGTGAGGTGGGGTGACGGGAAATCCTGGGACCTGCCACACGGCTTCACTGGCCCAGGTGCTTCTGGGTGAGGGGGTGGGTCGGTGGAGAAGAGGGGCCAAAGCTATGCTCACTTTTCACTATTTGCATTTTTTTTGTATATATATATTTTCTACTGAAGTATAGTCAGCTTACAGTGTTGTGTCAATTTTCTGGTCACTATTTGCATTTTTAAAAATATTATATTCTTTAATCCCCATTCTTACTTTTTTCTAGAATAAAATGCCCCCCCCTTTTTTTTCCCCTAGACTAAAATGTCCTTTCCCCTATCCAGAGCCTTCTACCTGTGATGAATCAGAGCATCTTGTATCCTCTTGGAGTTCACTAGGGCCAACCAACCTCCTTTTACTAGGTGGATGGGGCTCATTCCCAGAGCAATTAAAGCCAGTTACTTCCAGGGAGCCTCTGGACAATGTTCTCTAATGTTCAGCTGGGTGGTCCTTATATATGGTTATACCTTGGGGAACATATACATAGAAATTCATTGATTTGTACCTTGCAGGTGTGTGCACTTTACATGTGTTATACCTCAAGAGAGGATATTCCTGTTCCACTCAAAGGTTGCTTGAGCACCTACTGTGTGCCCCACACATTGCTAAGCTCTGTGGGTGTGGCTTCCACCCACAGGATGCTCACAGTTCAGGGAGGGACCAGTGGTGGCTGTGATAACTACTGGGACGGAAACAGTCACTCAGAGCTAAGCTTCCTTACTTAAATCCTGCAAAATTAGGGGCGGAGTGAGGAAGTCAGGTTTCAGGGGTTTGAGGGAGTAGATGGCATCTGCACGAATTGTAAGGAGGAGGGAAGTTAAAAGGGGGTTGGGAAGAGGAGGCAATCATTTCTGTCAGGAGGGAGATGACCACAAGGGAGCGAAGTCGTGGACTTGCAGGTGGAGGGGCACGGTATATATATTTGCAGCACATCACCCAGGCCTCGACTGATCCTCTAGTGGCAGGAAGTTTGGTGTTTGACCTGCAGGCAATGCAGATTCTCCCATGTCTGACTTGTTTTTGAGGAGAATCATAACAGCCCGCCACAGTGGCCAGGGAGGCAATGAAAAACCATGTGGGAAAAATGCAGGTAGTTTTCCCACAAAAGAAACACTCTTTCCCCAGGTATTCTCCCACCTTGGCCCCAGTGCAGGAGCTTCTGAAAGATAAATGATGCTTTATTGCATAATCTGGCCTTTGTTTAGCACTGGATACAGCCCAAGGGGTGTGATATTCTGAGACTGGTCATTGGACTCCACAGCTGGAGGGAAGAGTTGCAGGGCAGAGGCCATGAGGACCCTGATCACCACATTGTCCAAACCAGCATGGCTGTGCTTCCAGAAATGTGCAAGATCCTGCACGGTCCTCCTTCCCCCCAGTTCTGATTATTGTTGTCAGGATCTGTTGAAACAGCAAAAGCTGCTGACAACCAGGACACAGAAAAGCTGAATTTCAGTTGCTATGTGTGGTTCACAGTACTTATTATCTCCATTTAATGACAAAGCTCCCCACTCACAGCTCTGTGAAATCTTCCTTTCTCTCTCAAAGTTACTATGGGAAAAAAATGATACACAAGACTGTTTTGCACAAAAAGCTTGACTAATTGCTCTAGTCGGTCTTTTTCACCTCTGATCTCTAATAATTACTAACAAATAATGTCACAGGAGTAGACGCTGGCCTAGACACATACATGGGAGCTACTGGGCGATTTTTCTTTAATTATCTCTGTGGTTCATGAATAATGTATACAGTGCTAAGGCTGTATGAAAATAATGCTAAGCAAGCTGAAGAGAAACCTTGTCCCCTGGTTTTCAACAACATGTCACATTTAAAACTCCCGTGGATAATCTTACCGGTTAAGATTCTCTTCTGAACTTTGCATCTCCATATCTTGGGAACAGAGTGCTTAACACTAATGAGCTAGATGATTTGAAAATACTGATCTGAGGAACACAAGAAAACTGGAAATGTGTCAGAGGACAAAAAGAGAAAGGGAAAGAGAAAACAGTTGTCCCCGCTGAATCTAAGTGACAGATTAGAAAAATCCCAGCCAAAGAAAGCCAAAATACACAGAGGGACTCTTAAAAGAGGCCACGCACCTTTCTCTTCTGAAAGTAGCTAGAAAGCTTGTAATAGGAGAGAAAAACAATGAATAATTAAGCCCTACTCCAGGAGGTCACATGGGCGACACTAAGCTAAGCCTTAGAATGAGAGGGAAATGCCTATTTTTTCCCCTAAAATGTCTCATGTTAGACTCCTCCAGGAGGTCCTGAAGGGAAGAAGCACCGTCCACGTTGTATTGTACTCGTCCTGCAGATAATCATTGTGAAAGCTCTTCCGTCCTCCTACCTTATTATACCTTCTAGTCTGTGTTCTTATCTTTTCCGAATTTTTTGGTCACTGAGCCAAGATTGCCTAGAGAGTTCACTCTAAGCGGAGAGAAATAGGACCGTCCCACCACAACAGCAGTGACAGAAGACGTGGAGAGGAAGATGCTGGCCAGTGCCCGAGGCCCAGCTCACAGAAGGAACTGGCTGTTTCTGTTTGGGGCTGACTGTTTGTTGTGCTTATAAGAATTGGAATATCCGAACCAGAATAGTCTGTGTTTCCCAAGCCTCCTGTAAGGGAGGTGCCTACTAGAGATGAACACCCAGGTGGTGGTCAGCCACCCACAGGTTTAGGTATCAGTCTGTTAAGAATACATAAAAGAGCTTTTTTAAATCTTCAGGATGGTTCAGAGAACGGAGGTCACACCACAACAAGAGTATATCCTACCTACAGCCACACACATCAACACACACACACACACACACACACACACACACACACACACACACACACACGTCATCAGCAAGGATGATTTCAGGACATCAACTGCCAACGCCTTCCCACCGGGCTAGCAGCTACACTGCACTCAGCGGACTAGCCACCGTTCTGGTCCTGTCAGGGGAGGTCACCGAGAGGACGTGACCTCAGATTGACCTTCAGGCTGGACCAGGCAATCGGAGGATCCCTGCCCTGCCCCCTCCCCTGTCCTTGGAATGTATCTTCCGCCCACCGTTCCCACAGTGGGAAGCTGTTCCAAAGGACACAGCCGTGAGAGAGCTGTGTGTGGATGAGACCACTGGGATGGACTATGTGACTGAACCCCGCTACCGTCTCCATATAAACTCTTTTAAGAGTCTGGCGGGCGGGCTCAGGAATCTCCTGCCTCCTCCGATGTGCCCCTGAGGAGCCTGAGCTTTGGGGCCCAAGGTGGCTTTCAGCAGGAGAGTGAAGCGGCCTGGTTTGTGTTTCAGAAAGTGCCCCTGGGTAATGGATTGCACAGAGTCTGGCAGAGACCCTGGAAGAGACGTTTTCCTTGACATTCACTAAGACCGGGGAGAGGAGGAGGAGCAGGCTCGAGACATCTTTGGAAATGCCAGTTAGGCAGGTGGGCACCGGGGTCTGCAGCTCAGACAGCAGCAAGGTTCCTGGACCAGAGCCGGATCCAGGCGGAGGAAGGGGCCTGTATGAGAACATGGCAGAGGACAAGGCCGAGTTGAGTTCAGAGGCACTGGCCAGATCATTTTGACTGCGTGGAGCAGAGAATGGGATGAGGCTTTTGGAGGAACAGATCAGACAGAGGGGAGTTTCGAGTATCACTTGCCAAGTTTAGACATAATTCTGTAAGCAATGGAGAATTCCTGAAATTTATCAGTTTCTCTTCTATTGTTGTTTGTTTATTCATTTGTTTTATACCAAGGAGGGGATAGACTCAAAATTCCAGTCTCCTGAGGTCCCAGGAATTCCAGCTGGACTTGCATCGTTGAAGCAGGACAGTGATGTGATCATCTCTAAATCCAGGTCTCCAAATCAGGCCTTCAGTCCCGAAGGGTATTCTCTAAGCTAAAGTAAGAATTGTGGGACGCAACGGAACCACCACGAGAGTTACATCCCTCAGACACTCCTTCATAGTCTGTATTTGGCTTGTCACCTGTTACTAATTTTAGTTCATTAGGAATTAGGCACAGAATCTGGTGATTTTTTAGGCTGGGAGGGTGGCCCCAGGCCCTGCTAAGAACATGCAGCCAGGCTGTGTCACAGGCGTCCTCTTAGACCCATGCATGAATGGCATGCTCATGGGGACCCTTAAGCTTTATAAGACTCAAGTGCCTTCTGAGCCATCAAAGCCATTTGGAAATCATAGTTAACACAGTTCCCTGTACAGCACATTTGCTTGTAGGCCAATCCATTGAAAACTGATGGCTCTCACTCCTGCCTCACCCCTGCCCTAACCCAGGTACCCCCCAAAATGGCTCTGAGAGCTTCCTCTGGGTGGTGAACAAGGGCCTGGCCGGGACTGAACGCCCTTCTCCTTTCTCCGAGCAGAAGATGCATTTGAACTCAGGGTCCCAGAGGCTCAGTGGCCTTCACTTCCAGCTGCCCAGTGGGCCTCAGACTCCCCAGGTGCAGCTGGATTTCCCAAACTCTCCCAGCTGCCGGGTCCAAAGTACCTACAGGCCATTTTCCCTCCCACTGATGAGGTTGCTCTTGCTCCTGCCCTCTGAGGAAGGGAGGGGGCAGAGTTGGAGGGTAAAGCCTCTTTCTCCAGGCATGTCCACCCCAGTGGGTTCCAGAGAGCACCCTGTCTCTGGCGACAGTCTTTATGAGTTAAGCTGGTTTCTTAACCTGTACTATGTGGGACTGTCTGATTCCTCTGAAGCCCTGTTGGGGAGGACAGGTGGAGATGACAAAGAGAACCTCCCAGAACAAGAAGTCGTGTTTACAACGGCCCTGTCAACCACAGTGACCCCCAAGGCAAGAAGCGCTGGAGTAAGTTTGCTTTCCGGTCTCTCCTCCCTTCTTCCTGCCTGGAGTAACCATATGGCAGATTTGCCCACGACAGGCCTGCTCTCTGCCTGCTGTCTGGCATGGTTATTAATAGCACTTCGCTTTCTTTCTCAAGGGTGTCCGGGTTTGGATGATAAATTATATATACTCCCCTCCCATCTCCAGTCTGTCAGCAACGGCTGAGAACCTTTCCCCTCAAATGCTCCCACGCCCATTTGTTCTCTGGTCTCAGGGCCACCTTCCCTGTCCAAGTGTCATCGGTTAGTGCGTGTCTGACTCGTAACCCTGTACCGCCTTCTCTTCCAATCCACACTGTATACGCCTCTAAAACACCGCTTTCTACGTGGAACACCCACTGAAACGCTTCCAGCGATGCCCAGTTACCTACAACCGCCAAACCAAAATCATCGTAAGCCACCTTTTAAAGTCCTGGTTCACCTTTTCCTTTATTTCTTTTTAGGCAGATGAGCTGCTGCCTAATCTGAACACTCGGCTGTAGTCAGATTAATGAGCTCTTCACGGAGTCCACACTCCAAGCAGACCCTCGCATGCATGCCTTTGCTCCCACGGTAAAAACTTTACCTGTCTTCTCAAACGCTGGCTCTCCTATCTGCTGCTCAGCCGACTCCTTCTCCATCAACCCTTCCTCAAGTGCAGGGAGCATGGCTTTCACAGCCATGAAGATCTGAATTTGATGGTAGATCCCAGTGTCCAGGCACTAACCACTGTGTTTCGTTGATCCTAAGACACACATGGGTTTTTTTTCCCCCAACATTTTAACATACCTGGGAATGAAATGTACCTTGAAATCTATGGCATCTTAAAGTCAATAGAATATAGTAGCTCTCTGGCTTTGTGTTATAACAGAGACTCTCTGAGACCTTGTTTCCTCACCTTTTAAAACAGGAATAATGTCTGAGTCTCAAGACTGCTGTGGGAATTCCTTGAGATAACTATACTCGAGACCCAGGGGGAAATACATCCATGGGAATCTGGGTTCTGTGCCCAGCCATTTTGTAATCACTGCCCAGGATGTCACGGAAAGACATCTACCATGTGGAAAATTTGTTGCAACAGATACCAAAGTTTGTGTACTAATAGAATTTCGCAGAATCCTCTGCACTGTGCAGAGTCAGAGAAACCAGTCTCACCCACAGGGGTAGCTTAACCATAGCGCTCCACTGAGAATTCTGTTTAGAGGAAATCAAGGGAACATTTCTCCAGGGGTGATGGGTCAAGCAGCTTTTAGTTGGAAACATGTCATCTGTGTGAAGAAAACTACAAAAGCAAATTTGTCCTCAATTTATTCCTAAGGAGAAAATCTTCAAAAGCTGATTTTATGTTAAAAAAAAATCCACAGGTAGGGAAGTATTGGATTCCAGGTGGATGTCTTGATATTGTTCATTTGGATAATTGCCCTCCCTTGTGAGAGGTCCTCTCCTTTCTGTATAAAAGTTTGCCCACAGCAAGAAGCCTGGCAGCCGGCCACCCTGGGACACTGGCAAAGGTACCTCTGTGTCCTTTGGCCGCCACATCAGGTGAGAAACCCAGCCTTCATGGAAGATCCCCAAACCCGGACCATCAAGGGTTGTGGTGCAGGATCTGAGTTGGAGCCGTCAGCAGGTATGAGGTCGTGATCTGATATTCCAGCTCTGCCCACAGAAAGAACCTGAATCAATGATACCCCAGGCAGTGAGCTCACTTAGGGACCAGGTGTTGGTTTCTAACTTTCCTACCAAAGAGAACCAGGGCCTCTAAGAGAACTGGCTGGTACTAGGTCTGAGTTAGGAACGTGTTATGTACCAGAAAGCAAAGACATGTTCAAAGGCAATTTAATGGTTCATATAAAAAGGACAGAGAAGGGATCCCAGCGACCAAATCTGGGAAACTTTGAGGCTGAAAAAGAATAATCCTGGCAAATGATGATAACATATTGAATTTTTAAAAAATCATGACTTGGGGGAGGATATAGCTCAAGTGGTAGAGCACATGCTTAGCATATACAAGGTCCTGGGTTCAATTCCCAGCACCTCTTCTAAAAATAAAACAAATAAGTAAACCTAATTACCCCCCCCAAAAAAAACCCCAAACAAAACAGAACAGAAACAATCATGACTCCATAATGATTCAAAAGAGAGAGAGGAAATGCTCTGCTTTACAAAAGATGATAAGCAAATACGTGTAGACTATAGATTTAGAAAAGCACCCTTTAGTTAACTCTCAATGGAATAGTCCATTCAGGCAATGATCATCAATCAGTAATACAAACCACTCAGTAAAAAAGAGAGTGTATACACAATCTCAACAAAGGTGAGATTTTTTTTTAACCACAAAGGTGAAAGTGTGTCTTTGCACAGGAGAGGTCTGCCAGCCTCCACCTTATCTGCACCTCATCATACTCGGTAGCGCCCGTGATGAGACAATCTGACCTTAGGAGCCCAGGATCTCCTGCTGTGGGAGGGACACAACAAACTTGCGGGAAATACTTGGTCTGAGTCACAGTCCGATAAAACAGTCAGAGGAATCTGGAATATAAGACTTTTGCAGGTCAACTGGCTTGGATCTTCAAACTGATACCAAGAACAGAGGAAGAGCTGGAGGAGAATAGAGATAAAACAGCCAAGTCAGTGTGTGAGACTTGATTGGATTCTGGGTCAAAAAAATAGCTACCAAGGACATTCGGAGGGAAGAGTAGGGAAATTTGAGTCCACACTGTATACTAGATAGTTTTATTGAATTAGTTGTGCTTTTCTCAGGTGTGATAATGGTGTTGTGGTTGTGAAAGAGAATATCTTCCTTCTAAGTGGTGCAGATGCAACACCTAGGGAGGGGAAATGCCGGGACGGCAGCCGTCTGCTTTCAGCCAAAAGGAAGCGTGTGTGTATATACAGATATATAAATACAGAGAGAGAGAGGAAATGGGTGTGGCAAGATGTCGGTGAATCTACGTGGGGGTGTCTGGGTATTCATTGTATTGTTCTTTCAACTTTCCTGTGGGTTTGAAAAATTTCAAAACCAAAAAAAAAAAAAAATGTTTTTTAGAAGACTGTATGAGAGAATAGGAAGTAGAGACAATTTTTATAATTTTTTTTTTAAACACAGATCCCTTCTATTTCCTCTTGCTCAAGACTGTGACCTTTGGTGATTTCTCCTTTCCAAGAAGTCTTGCTCGACTTAAAATCATTGTGACAACACAGCATGGGAATCTGACGATGTCGGAAATGTCATAGCAACAGGACATGAGATACTTCTATTTTCTCCAGAGAACTGTAGCTTGTCTCTCAGATTTAGTCGTCTTCTATCGAACATCAGCTATGTACAAGATCCTATAAGATGTACCAAAAGTGATACAAAGACGAAGGTTCTGCCTTGAAGAGCTAACACATAAACAGGGACTCATCATGTGTTGAGTGGTTATTATGAGCTAAACAAAAGACTAGGATTAGGGACCTAATTATGAATAAGACACAGTCCCTGCCATCAAAGGGCCCCTTGTCTTTTGAGAAGTACAGACACATACATTAATGTCAATACAATGAGACAAGATTTATGAAAAGATCTTTATCCTTGTCTAAAAATTAGGACCAAACATCCAGGGACAGCCTCAGAACAAAGAGTACCTCTGAGCTAGGACTTGAAGAGGAGGTCAGGAAGTTTTCAAGACACATGGGTAGGCATTCCAGGCAGATGGAACAAAATACACGAAAGCATGAAAGTATGAGGTGAGCAGACATGTTTGGGGATCCACAGGTAGTCAAATGCAGCTAGAATTTGGGGTATTTACAGAGGCCCACCCAAATTATGGAGGGTACTCTGTTCTACTCAAAGTCTACTGACTTAAATGTGAATCACCTCTAAAAAATAACCACACAGCAGCATCCAGACTGGTGTTTGACCAAACAACTGGGCGCCATAGTCTGGCCAAGTTGATGCATAAAATTAATCATCGTCACAGCCCCTTCAAAGATTGGTTATATTTTTGTGCCATTACTAAAACATGGAATATAGGAGAAAGGTTGGGGACAAATTTGGGATGAAGAAAATGTTAAATTTCGGTTGGTCAAGTTGAGTGGTCAATTGCAAAAGACCCTCGGGGACAGAGCTTTCTAATGGGCCAAATTTAGAGACTTTAGTGGAAGCCACAGGACCAGTTGAGACTCATGAGAGACTGTTCATTTACTCAACAACAAATGTCTTCTGGGTGCCTTGGGCCATGATGTACCCAAGGTGAAGTTCCTATTCTCACAGAGCTTAAATTTTAGCAGGGTTGGCAGGCAATGAGCAAATATTCAGATAGAAATATAATTTCAAATAGTGATATGTATAATTTATTGCTGCATAACAAACCATCCCCACACTCGGTGTCTGAAAACAACTTTTATTTGCTCATGATTCCATGGGTTGGCAGTTGGGGAGAGCCCAGCGGGAGTGGCATGTCTCAGACCCATGCCATGGTGTTGCTGGGTTCACATAGGCATTTGCCACCAACTGGCAGATGCTGGATGGCAGCTGGCTGGGGCTGTCAGCTGATGTCATCAGTTGTCCCTGGGGTGACCTCTCCAGCAGGCTAGTTCAGGCTCATCACTTGGCAGCTAGGGTTCCATGAAGGCAAACCTCACAATGTGCAAGCACTTAGCAGGCCTCTGCTTGGGTCCACCCTTTCTTATGTCCCCATGGCCAAGGCAAATCATGTGGCTAAATCTGGAGTTGTCACGAGAGGGGACAACAGAGGAGCACGGAATTTATTAGGGACGGATCATTGGCATAACAATCCAACATGTGCTAAGTGCAATGAAGAAAATCAGAGCAGGGTAAAAAGAGAATTAATTTAGAAGAGAGGGCTTTGATAAACAAGGACCTACTGTGCAGCACAGGGGACTATATTCAATTTCTTGTAATAACATATAATGGAAAAGAATCTGAAATACATATATGCATGTGTATAACTGGATTGCTTTGCTATACTGAAACTAACATTGCAAATCAACTACACTTCAATAAAAAATAAAGTTAAATTTTAAAAAAAGGAGAGGGGGCTTTACTGGACAGGGTGGTCAGCGGAGGGACTTTTGAGTGGAGACATAAATGAAGTAAGATAGCCAGTCATGTGACGTTCTGGAGGCAGGAGCATGCCGGGTGGAGGGGACAGCATGTGGGAAAATCATGCAACTAGACCCAGCTCGAAGAAGGAGGTTAAAACAAAGAGAACAGAGTGAGCCCGGGTGATTCACAATTATTAGTCACTGCTAACAAGCCAAGTTTTGCTTCCTCACAGATTTCTGGCCATGCTCTGAATTATTGAGTTTGCCAAATAAGAATCAAATGGATAATTCATTATTATAATCTCACTTATTAAGCTTTAATTATATAACTCTCTTTGAAAAAAATAAATTCTTTCCTAAATATCCTGTGCCTCTTCAGACATATAGTTACACATTCTGATTTGTGTTCACTTGAAATTAGTGCAAAAAGCAGGATTCCAAGGAAGAATGAATGTAGAATCACAGAACATGCATTGAGGCCAAGCTGTTCTGACCTGGCAATGAGCCCACATCTGGCACGGCAGCTGCAACTGGGACTACGCTTGGTTGACTTGGCCGTAGTCACTGGATGTGTCTGGTTTTTGCAGGGTCCAGACTTGTGCATTAAAAGGCAACATGATGGGGGCCTCACCCTGCATCCTCTTGTTCTTTAGGGATGACACTAATTTCTGCCTCCCCTCCCCTGGCCCCAGGGCACCATGTCAGTTTTGATTCGCTCTCTTGGCCATGGAGGAGATTCATTTCAGAGCATTCTCCCAGGCCCTCTGCACTATGGTAGCCTGACCTTAAGCCAAGGAACCAATGTGAGGTTGTGCCACCACCAAGCATGTCAATTTCCATTGTACATTTGGGGTCTAGGGAAATGACCACCCGCTGGAGCCACAGACACGGTGGACATACTGCAGGGTGGATCTGGACCAGGTCTCCACTTATTCCCCTGCTCTAACAGAGGCCTGGGATGATGACTAGTGTCCCTGGGTATTCACGTCGACTAAGACCTTGTCCAGTAGTCATCAGAGTGCTTGGGGAATCTTCAGCGTGCAGTTTCTCACGAAGGTCCCTATGGGGAAGGACTGGGAGACCCAGGACCGCATACACTTGTGTGGTGTTGCATGCAAGATTCTGCCTTCTGGGCACAGTCTTTTCTTTAGTCAGTGGGCCTGGTCCAAACACTGGCTCAGATCTGGAAACTGGGCAAGGGGTTGTGACTTTTCACTGGGGTGGTGGCCCCTTAGTTTTCTGATCATTCATCCTTGACTTCCTCTGATTGTCCAGGTTGAGCAATCTCTTGTTGGCTACCCTCCTGTTTTGCGTCTGGGGTGAAGTAACTCATAGGATTTTGAGTTAAGTCCCTTGAGTGTTCCTTTTTGGCTAGGGGAAGAGTTTTCTGTATTTGGGAGAAAGAGTCTTCATGAATAGTTCTTGTCCAGCAGGGCAGAGTGACAAAACAGCTAGCTGTCCACCAAAGCTTCACTCTCTCCTTACATAACAAAGAGTTGTTACTGAAAAGCCTGGAACTACATTTCTGGGCATCGCTTGCACATAAGCAACGCTAGGTGAGTAGATCTGGCTAGAGGATTGCAAGCAGAAGTGACATCACTTCTAGGCTAGGGAGGAGAAAAGATTACATCCTTGTCCTCAGGTGACCTTGGAAGGTACATGTGGAAGGCGGAGCCTCCACCAGCCTGGGCCTCCCCATAACCACAGAATCAGAACCACCAGCCTCCCCACATTACACCCCTGCTGGACTGTTATGTAAGCGAGAAGTCATCTTTAGGGGTGTTAGGCAGTTGAAATGTCATTTGTTTGCTAAAGCAGCCAGAATTACCCAAATATATGCCCTCTATAAATTCTACATCACATCTACATTAAAGAAAATCGTTTCTGCCTGAAAGGATTTTTACCAGATTTGAAGGTATGTTTGTGATGGTCTGACTCAGAGCACAGATTATGTGACATGTGTCCAATTCACTCTGAGAGGCCCGGGACGTTTTGCAGAGCTGGGTGGTTGCTCTTCATCAGGACTGGACATGCAGTATAATAAAACGCGATGTTAACACAGCCAGCACATACACGTTTTCTCTGTCCTCAATTTCTTAGTATAAGCGGTCATTTAAAATTCAGGTCCCTGTGCTGTGTCCCTCTCATGGACCTCCTCAGGTGCCCTGGCCAGCACCCTCCCTACCCCCGGCCCAGGGTTCTCGGTGGCTTGTTTCACGTCAGCATCAAGCTGACGGGCCCCCCTGCAACCCCACAGTTTTCTGCCCCTTGACACTTACCTGTATCTGTATCTAGCCTCTCTGCATCCTCCTGCCACAGATTTAGAGGAAGTGCTCCCCCTACAGGGCGTGAGTATTAGTTTCCTATTGCTGCTGTAACAAGTTACCACAAACTCGGTTGTTTAGAACCACGTACGTTTATTTTTTTTTTTTTTACAGTTCTGGATGTCAGATGTCTGCAGTGAGGCTCCCAGGGCTATGATTAAGGGGTCAGCAGGGCTGTTTCCTTCTGAGGACTCCAAGGGAGAATCCACTCCAGGCCTCTCCCAGCCTCTAGCAGCAGCTGGCATTCCTTGGCTTGGCTTGTGGTCCCTTCTTGGCATCAGTCCAGCCTCTTGCTTCCTTCCCATCTCCTCCTGCTGACTCAGATCTCCCTCCTCCTCATAAGGACACGCGATTACATTGGCCCACACGGATAGCCCAGAATAATCTCAAAATCCTCATTTTCATCACACCTGCCAACTCTTTTGCCATACAAGGTAACACACACAGGTCCTGGAGATTAGGATGGGGACATCCTGGGGGCTGTCACTTTGGGGGACATGGCTCCCTACATGGTTTTTAAAGGCACCAGATGACCTGGAAAGGTGAGGGAGCTGACTCCTGACCTGGGGAAATTCAACCAACTGGAACCAGGAGGCAGGACCTAACCAGAAAGAGAATTTTCTTTTCTTTCCTCTCCCTGGAGGAGGGCCATGAGGCAGAATTTCCCCCGGAGACCCTGGGCAGAGACATCCCACATGGCCACAGAGAGGTTCCCGCTGAGTACCCGGCTGGGTCTCTCGGTGGCTCATAGCTGCCAGCACGGTGATACGGTACTTTGCCTTGTTTCCGGTCCTTCTCTGCCTCACTCCCTTATCCCTGCTGCCCCAGGACTGCACTTCCCAAAGCATCAACAAGTAACCTCTGCCTTGAGCTCTGTTCTCTGGGGAATCTCAGCTGGGATGGCTCCCAAACTGAAAGTCACCATTTCTCCTGCATTTATTTAAGAAATAATTACTGAGTACCTACTATGCTCAGACACGGTTCTAGTCACCAGAGTGACAGTAATACACATGAAAAGATGGCTGCTCTCAGTCAGAGCTTCCATTCTAACTGGAGAAGACGTACAATAAACAAATAAGAAAATATCATTTAGTGGCAAGCGCTATTTAAAACATGCTGGTGCCATAAAGACTGGCTATTTTATACCCAGTGGTGAGGAAAAGCCTCTCTAGGGAGGTGACATTTAAGCCGAGATCTGAATGACCAAGAGTCATTTGTGCAGAATCAGAGGAAGGAGAGGTGCCCTGAATGGCAGATACCAATTTGCCACCTCACATGGAGGATTCTGGGCACCAGGCTCTGGTTGAAGAACAGCAGAAATTTATTTCTAAAAAATTCATGATTTTACCAAGCAACAGAAGGACAGACGGTTTAAAATACAACATAAACATTTCAAGCAGAGGCTCTCTACTAACCAATAAGTGAGACTTTCTCTTTGTCATGAAGGGATGTATTTTATTTCAGAAATTATTTTTTTTTTTTTTTGCACTAAGCATCATTTAAGAGGAAGGACCATGAAATGAGAAGTGATGAGACTAGCTTCCTTGCCTGTGTAATAAATTGAGTTATAAACCCATTTCCTTCTGTCTCTGACATTTTTGTTTCTAGGATTAGCTGGTGGATGTTCGGTGCCTTAGGCATCTCTCCCCAGCACGGGGGCTGTTGGGTTCCAAAACCTCATGTCTCAAGAATTAAGCAAAAGCTTGCAGCGTCCCTTTTCATGACTTGGCTTTGGGAGCTGAACAGTATCCCCTCGGTCACACTCTACTTGTTAAGAGGAGGGGAGAATCAGATGCCATCTTCTCATGGGAAGGTCATCAGTGAATCTGTGGATTTGTTTAAAGCCACCAGAATAGGTCCCCTGGCCAAAATCATTGACATTTCTCCTTCCTGCATTTCTGAACTCCAGCTGAGAAGTGGTACCAGTTCTAAGATTAGGACTCAGTTCTACTAACTGGGAATCATTCTCCACAGGTTCTTGGATCTATCTTCAGAGTCCTCCCTCGTTCACAAATACCATGGATTAGCCTCCCACTTCCCTGTTTTGAATTAGTGTCTACAGCAGTTATCTTATGCCAGTACCATTATTGTCCGTGGAGAACAGAAGACTTGTTCCTTTCGTACATACATCCTCCAATCAACAAGAATTTAATCAATGAGCTGTATTTCAGGCACTCCACCCAAGGAACCTCATTTACCCCAGAGCCTGATTTAGATGATAAGATCCTGGGCCTCCAGCCTGAACCTGATGCCTCAATAGATAAGACTTTGGTCATGAAGGGTGGTTTAAAGCTAGCAGCCGGGATGGTCCATGTGGGGCTTGCCCATCTCTGTGTGGCTTCCTTACCCATCTCTGTGTGGCTTCCTTACCCCATCTTTTTAGCCTGGCAGCTTCAGGTTAGGGGGATTTCTTTCACGTCAGCTCAGAGTGCCTAAGATGTGTGTCCCAAGAGAAAGAGCAGGCAGAGCTGACCTGGCCTTGTAAGCCAGGCAGGATCACTTCTGCCACATTCTGTTCATTACAGGTGGAGTCACTATGGCTGGTCCTTATTCGCAGGAATGAGACTCCACCTTTTTATAGGACGATGAGCAAGAAGTTGCTGCATATTTTATTATTTTCTTATTGCACTACAGTCAGTTACAATGTGTCAATTTCTGGTGTGCAGCTTAATGTTTCAGTCATACACATACATATATTTGTTTTCATATTCTTTTTCATTGTGGGTTACAAGATACTGAATAGTTTCCTGTGCTATACAGAAGAAATTTGTTTTTTTAAGCTATTTTATATATAATTGTTAATATTAGCAATTCTCGAACTCCCAATTTATCCCCTCCCACTCCCTTTCCCTCTGGTAACCATAGGTTTACCATGTCTGTAAGGCTGTTTCTGTTTTATAGATAAGTTCATTAGTGTCTTTTCTCTTTTTAAGATTCCACACATAAGTGATATATGGTATTTTTCTCTTTCTGGCTTACTTCACTTAGAATGACGATCTCCAAGTCCAACCATGTTGCTGCAAATGGCATTCTTCTATTCTTTTTTATGACTGAGTAGTATTCCACTGTATAAATATACCACAGTTTTTTTATCCAGTCATCTGTAGGTGGACATTTAGATTGTTTCCACGTCCTGGCTTCTGTATATAGTGCTGCTATGAACGTTGGGGAAGAAGTTGCTGTGTATTTTAAAACTACCAAACACCCTAAGCTGCAAGAGAGGCTAGAAAATATATTGTGTAGCTCAGCATCCACTGCAGCTAAAACTTAGGGGAATTTTATTGCTAAAAGATAAAAGGAGAGAATGGACAGATTATCGGGGGGATGTTTAGCAGTCCCTGCAACAGGCAGCTTTGCAGAGGAATTAAGATCTGAAGCAGGTGGTCATGGATGAAGAAAACATGAACAGGGAGAAAGGCCATGTCAGGCAAGAGAAGAGCATGAGCAGACACACAGAAAGGATGATACGGGCATATGTATTTACATTTAGAATGCACTTCTAGTTACAGGAAGCGGTGGTGGGATGGGGGTAAACTATGCCACATGGAATGGATTTGGCCATAAAATATTGAGGAAGTATTTGGGTTTTAGTATAGCTTTGTTGTAAGTGCAAGATTCCAGAGTTAGATGAACCTGGATTAGAATTCTCTGTCCATTGTCATTTTGTGCTTTTTCAGCCAGTGTGGGAGATTACAAAAATGGCCACCATTCTCCAACCTCTTGTTGAGTGACTTTGCAGCTACTTCCATCAAGCTATGGAGTCTGTTTCTCCATCTCTTGGCTCTGGTCTGGCACTGGGCCTTGCTTTAGCCAGTACAATGTGGCAGAATTAACAATGTGCAGTTTTGAACTTAAGCCTCAAGAGGGCTTTACCTGTCCCCACTAGCTTTCTTGAGACCTTGCCAAATCTGTGAATTAGCCAACGCTAGCTAAACGTGGGATAAGAGACCCCGTGGGGCAGAGCTCAACCATCCCATCTGAGGCCCCAGCCACAGGAGAAAGCCAAGGCTAGATCAGTGAAGACGACTGGCTGCAGCTGCCCTGTAGAGTCATGAGTGAGACTTGCAAGGGGACTGCCCAGCTGAGTCCAGCTGATCCCAGCTCAAACTGCTCCCCCTAGAGAATCATAATTAAAGGATCGTTGCTTTAGCTACTGGATTTTGGAGTGACTTGTTATATAGCAAAGCTGCTACAGCTAAAGAAATTGCTTTCTAAATTCAGATATCCTCGACACAAACTAGGTTTTCCAGCACCTGCATCATGGCTACCAGGAGGACTCAGACGATCATAGTGCACCTGGTACCAAACCTGAACCATAATATGTGCTGAGCAAATGGCAGCTGATGCCACTGGTCCCATCAGAGAGATGGTCAAGGAAAAACAGTGAAAGGAGAGTCTAAGAAGCAATTACTTAGAAATCCACACTCTGCTCCCTTTTGCTTCATGGATTTTGTTTGTTTGTTCCACCAGCATGTGCCTACACTACATATCACAAATCTGCATTTTTTGGGCTCATTATTCACCTTTGAAAACTCTTCTTGCATTCTTGTTTTCTGGACCCTTGAACACATGCAATGGTCTGTATACTCTCGCTATAGGTACAGTCAACTTCCTGTTTCACATATTTCTGTATTTTATTTCCAACTAGGCTCTAAATAAAGACAGTTCTTAGGTTTCCTTTGTAAACTGCACAGAGATAGTGCTTTTGCTTTTTTATCCAAACAGCAAGAATTTAATAAACACTTTGTAAATTAAAGTCAATTAAATTTTGTTATGGTTGGTGTTATCTTATCTCTAATCAAGAGACTTACTCAATTTTCTCAATATCAAGTCACTAAGTAAACTCATGGAGAACAATGCCCCCAAGAGATCAGAGTTATAGGAATAATTCATTTCCTCTCCTGGTGTGTCAGTGTGACAGGAGGGAGTGGTGACAACTCCAATCTGGCAACTGGTTCCCACCAAGCAAATGTCTGGGTGCCTCAGCAGCCGCAGACCCTGTTTATGTCTCAAACTGCTAATCAGCTCTGATCCTGCTATTACTTGAAGGAGAAAATAAAAGTTCCTGGGAAAACTAAAGATAGGAACCAATTATATACTTTGAGAACATCTTTAATTATCCCACATCATTTTTCCTTCACTCAAAATGCTTCAGGCTTTCTAAGCGCTTTTTTTTTTTTTTGAACTTCCTTTAGAGGTTTTTCCACTGAATAAGATGGTATCAATTTTTACTGACAAATTATGCACTGATGTATCCCTCCCGCTATGCAGGACCCGGCTCCTACCAGCTTTAGGGAGCCAACCACGCATCTTGTTTCAACTCTGTGTTCAGCAATGTCATCTTGGAGCTTGAAATCAGCCACGGTGGGAATACTGCCATCACGAAAACCAGCAAACAATACCAAGGGGGACCATTTCTCCTGGGAGAGTCCATTGATGAATGTCTGCCAGCGAGTGCTCCACTCCGGTGTCTGGGAATTACAGCTCTCGTCATCCTGAGTTCAGACACAGGGTTTCACCAGGAAATGCCAGGGTCACCTTCCCACTGCTGGGTAGGAGACTGATAAAAGGGGGACGAGTAGAAGAGGGATATATTTGGATTTGTGTTTGACAAGAAAATCCCTTTGGGGTCTGGTCTGTGGAGAAAAGCATATCTGGGTGGGGAGCAGGTGGGGGGCATCAACGTGAAAGCATGGCGACCAATGAAGATGCTATCTGGGGCTAGCGCCAGGGAGCCAAAGCATGGCTTCCGACGACTTTTGCCCTGACACGTGCTCCACACCATCTGCACCTCCACACCTGTGCTTGTGCCCCACCCCAGTCCTAGTCACATCGACCTACCTGCTTTGGGCACCTGGAACACTTCTTCCTTGAAACTCACCTGACCCTTGCCGTGTCACCTTGTTTGGCCATTTAGTATCTTCAAGTGCATTTGTCTGATCCCCATAACAACTTCTTGAGGGGCCTGGGATGGGACTGGTTCACTATGTCTGGCTAAGCAATGTTCCCAGCAGGCACTATTCTGGATTTCTTGGAACATGGGGAGAAAGAAGTTTCTGTTCTGGAGAAGCTCTAGTCACAATCTGGGGACTGATCAAGAAGAAATGAGAAGTGATGCTAAGCCAATCTGTGTTGATGAGAAATGCAGGGAGGGAGGTCAGGGAAATCATTTGAAATAGTGGACAAGAAGCATGAAGCAACCATCTCAAAACTGGGAACTATATTCCTTACCTAACACATGGAATCAAAATTCTAACTATTGCCAATAATTGGTTACAAAGGAGATAAACTTCTATTACTACCTAAAACAAGGGTTCACAAACCCTTTCTATAAAGGACCAGAGAGTAAATATCTTCAGCTTTGCAGGAGGTCCTGTCACAACTGGTCAACTCTACTGTCGTAGGGCAGTCACACCGACAGACACCACACAGATCAATGGGGAGAGACCTGTTCCAGTAAAACTTAATTCACATAAGCAGGTGGCAGGTTAGCTTTGGCCTCTCGGCTAAAGTTTCCTGACCCCTTACCTAAAAGATCAAAATTGTATACTTTGAAAATGGCAAAGCCAAACGTAGAATCCAAGTCCAATACTTTCCAGCATATCAGGGTGCTTTTCTTGGTTGCATGAAAGACATAAACATGCTGATTCAATTTAGTTTTACATCTACCTGTTTTGTTCCCCATTAGATAATAAGCTTTCGGTGGGTGAGGATTTTCATGCTCTTTAAAGCACGTATTTTTATACCCAGTAGACAAACTTTCCCAGGCTATATCAAAGATCCCAACAGATGAGAGAGATAATACAGAATTTTACTACAGCATACATGTGACCTCAACTTACAGTGCTGAGTAAAAAGTCTTATAAATAAAAAAATGTTTGCTTTCTTAGATTTCTAAAGTCTTTTTAGAGAGAAAGTAAATGAACTTTTTAAAGCTGTCTGGGACACTAAAAAAGAATAAGGAATCTCTATAGGTACTATGTGGAATCAGACCTAAAATATTCTGGGAATAAAGCAAAAGCACAGAAGAATTTATCTTTTTATGTGTTTTAAAAAATACATAAAAGGGGAAGGGGATGGAGATATATATGTGAGTATATATTTGAAATACTTTTGAAAGGATATTCAAGAAAATGGTAAAAAAAAAATAGTTGTTTGTGGGGTAAATGGAGGGATCATGGCTGGGAGGAAAAGGAACTTTACTCCTACCGTTTGAATGAAAAAACCCCACCTATTTTCTTCCAAGAGAATTAAAAATTAAAGCAAGCAAAAAGTCAACTAGGTGTGCACATAAGTCTGCAGTCATGTCACGCTTCCTATCGATGCCTTTCTCTGTACCAAGCACAGACATTCAGAATTATTCCACTGGCCACATTCAAAACTATTAATATCACAAATGACTGCATGTCAATCTGGTGAAATCAGAATAAACCCTGTGGATGGTGGAAACTCTGACAAGGCCACTCCCGGACACAAGCCGAGGTGGGAGTGAGTGGTAAGAGGAACTTACCAGGTTGGGGAACTGGTGCTGCTCACTGAGACCCACGGCCCCAGCTAGTTCTTTGGGTCAGTCAGTTACTCAACAAGCTACCATGTATTCCGCTCATGGAGATACGGGCTACAAGCGGGTGGAGAACCCTGACTCCGTGATCTTGGGTCTCAGCAATAGGAGATGATCTGACATCTGCACTTCAAGTCCTTAGATCTCTGTGATTTCATTGATCTTGTCTTTCACCTTCTCAGCTTCCTTAGAGCCACGTTCTGTGTTTCAAAAAGCAGCTGAGATGTCTACAGGTTTGTTTTTAGACCTGGTGATCAAGTGCATGAAACACACAGCCTCAACTCTTTGAAGCCAAAAGCATTAAACCCAAAACACAACAAAAACACCACCAAGAAGCCCATTTGGTATCTAGAGCCAGCCCAATAAAGAAAATATACTGCACATTAGCTAATATCTTTTATTGTCAGACTTTGAGCCAACAAACAATGACTCCACATGGCTGTCTGCAGGGGTAAGGCAAATTTCTTTTTGCTTTGTGGGTAGACTTAGTTGGCCTAAGTCTTTACAACTTTTCTGTATAAAAATAGAAGTCCAAGACCAGATTATTTCTCCTCTGGTCATAAATGCTGATTTATTTACAGGGGCCTCATTCAGACCACCATTATAAACTTGGGGTAAAATACGTGTGTATTTTATTAAAGCCTCAATATTGAATATCTGGGTTCTTTAAAGATTCGCTCACGTGTTCCACTTTCAGAGAAGGCAGCATCTTTCTTCCGAATTCAAACGTGGTCATGTCACAATCTACCCAGAGTGATATGAACTAACCTTCAAGGAAACATTTTTTAACTTATATCTCTTAGAAACTAGAGACTCCAAAATGACTTCATACAGTTCTAAAAACAGCCCTGGGGCCCGCTGTTTGAGTGGTTTATAAATAGTTACTTGAAGGCTGTGTATCTGTTTATAATACAGCAGACACAGACTGCAGATGTTGCTACCTGTAAAACAAAACTTGACTCAAAATGGGGCTTTCGAAATACAGCGAAGACAGGAAAATCCAGGATTCTGGTTTTTTAATAAAACCACTTTGGAAAGTAACCGCTGACGACTCTTACGCTGAACCATTCAAATGTACAGACGTTACACCATTGCACATCCTCTTTCCCTTTGCTTTCAATGCTCGTGGAACAGTGATTAAAGTGATGAGTTTATGAACACATGCATGCACAGGCAGGCACATACACTTAAAAGATGAGACAAAGAGAAAAAGTTACTGCATGTCCCCGCGAGGAAGGCTGCCCGCAGCACTCCAACTAAAATAGACTGTCCCCTCGCTCTCCCTCCGCCCCCCACCCCCCACTCCCTCACCTTCCCACGAAGGGGAAATCAGGCTGGGAGGTTAGTGCAGAAGTGATGGATAAATGCTGCCCCCCCACCCCCAAGCTTAGTCAGTCTCCCCCAGAAGGGGGGTTAGCATCTCCCTTCAGTAGCACAGTTAAGGTGGATTAGCATTTGTTCCACAAGTTAAGGCACTTCTGGCTGCTTTGGTGGCAGCGTGGGTTTCATTTCCTCTCTTTTTAAGGCCTGGGTCATCTAAGAGAAGTAAAGCTTTGGAAATCGGGTTAAGGTTGACAGCTTAATGCACGATCACTGGCGGGGACAGGGCGAAAGGTCCCCCGAGACACCTCCCTCCAACGAGGGGCTTCCAGGAAGCCTGGGCAGCCCCGCTTCGGGCTCCAGGCGCCAGCGCCGGCTGAGCACTCGTGACCAGGGGCGGCGCGGGAAGATACCGAGTTCCCGTGGGCTCGCGGCCGCCTTCACCTGGAGCTGCCCTGGCTGCTCACGGAGCGCGACGCGCTGTAGCGCTTCTTCACGATCATGCTGATGTAGGCTTTCATGAGCTTGGCCACGTCCACTACCTGCCCGGGAAGCAGAGTCGGCACATGGTCAGGAGTCTCTGCAGGTTCAGGGAGCCTGTCAACCAGACGGCCTCAGCCCGACCTCGGCAGACCAACCCGTCCTCCCAGCAAAAGCCAGCAGGTAGCCCGCCGTGCGAATCCATGGGGCAGGCTGCGTGCGCACGAAGCCAAAAGGTCAGCTGCTTTCCCCTATTTCTAGGCAGGGAGAAAGGGAATCCTGGCTTTGCCAAATAGGACGTTGCCACCTGGTGGTTGCCTCATGGAAAACTGATTTTTTGCATGTAAAATAAAGCTCCCACCCGATGACGCTTAAGTGTGTTGGTATGATTAGGGCCGGGATTACTGTTCCAGCTCAAAGAGTCAGCAACAGAGCCCACAAGCACAGCTTTTAAAGACTGTATCATATCGTGCTGGTCAGCTCCTCATGATGCAGCCGGAGAAACAGAACTAAGGTGCGAACCCCAGCCCGCACCCTTCTCCCCGCCCCCCCGCACATGCGCAGTTCTGCTCCCTGCCAGCTACGTGCTCGCAAAGAGCTATTTCACGATGCGGTCACTGTACACTGTCGCCTCTCCTGGCCCGTCCCTCCCGATGGCTGGCCTGGATCTCTGTGAAGACATCCTACCTGGCTGCCATCTCCCTGTTCTCTCTTTCCTTCCAATCTCACCCCACATTATGTTTGTAAAAGCACTGCTGTCACATATCATGTCACTATCAAAGATCCCAGGGCAGTTCCCTATTGTCCACTAGAGTTGACCAAACCCAGCAGCCTGGCGCCTGGGACCCTCCAGTCAAAGGCCCCCACCTCTTTCCACCTCACTGCACATCTGCCGCCAGCCTTGTCTACCCGCACCTGTCCCTGCCTGCATCCTTGGTCTGATCACGGCCTCCTACCACCTCCTCGCCCTCACTTGACGCCATCAGCCCAACGAGCAGCGTGTGATTCATGCTCATTTCCCACCTCTGCCTGAGAGCAGCTCCCTGGGTGGAGACCTCAACAGGCTTCGTGTGTTATTACCATTATTACATTTTGAGCTTTGAAGTGGATGGCATACACACATAGAGGTGTTCTGTGACTTACTGTGAGCTAGAACTAGCTATGCCCAGGATGGTCTGCCCTCTCTCCCTCCTGCTCTGTGGACACCATCAGATCCTAGTCTCAAGGCTGTGATCCACTTGTCTAGTTTGGATTTTTTGCCAAACTATTTAATTTTTTTTGGATCTCTGTATCATTTCCCTTTTTCTTTTTTTCCTCCAAAGGTAAGACCCCCCTGATACAAGGGAACCAAATTTCTCTGTTGCAAAGGTATACAGAAGAATTTTGGGGTTATCAAGTTTGGGCCTGCGGGAGACCTGCAGCTGAGAAGGGACCTGCAGGCTGTATTTTCATGTCTTAAAGCGAAATACCCAAATAAAATCACTTGGTCAAAGGCTCCAGGACACGAGGTGCCGTTGTTCTGTTTCGCCCAGGTCACAGACAAGAGTTGCCTCTTACCTCACTGGTTTCAAAGAGCAGCTCCCTCTCATCGACAACGATCTTGTACGTGTTGGCCAGGGGGGCCCCAAAGGAGAGGATGTGCTCGTACTGGAAGACTTCTAAGGGTCTTCCCTCCCCGCGCTTGTAGACAGAGACAGCGTCGGCGCTGACGCCCAACCAGAGCTCCTGGGGAAAGCCGCCCTCCTTGCACTGAGGGGCAAGAGTGAGTGTAAGAGTTAGACCAGAAACAGAACACGGGGGCCACAAGACAGGCTTTAAATCAAGCCCTCTGCACAGCGTACTGAAGGCATTCAACGTGTATTTACACCAGGGGAACTGAAATAGGAGAAACAGTATCTCTTCGGCTATCTTGGTTGATTTCTGACTGGCTGATCAGGCCTGTGCATATGGGGGGATCTCGGTGGTCAATTCCAGCATCTTGCTGGGACTCTCCACATCATCACCCTCCTGGCCGTCTGAATTAGCTACACAGGGGTGGCCACAGCCAAGGAACTCAACAATGATCCCCCAGCCAGGTCTACTCTTCTGTCTCTAGTTCTGCCTCCAATCCTGTCCTGAGTGATTATTCTTCAAATACAAAATCCAGGATCACAGAGGAAAATTCTCCACATCTGTGCTGAGTAGCCAGCAATGAGCTTTTGTGTAGATGGTGGTTGATCTCACTGGCTTAACAACGGACTTTCTTGCACAGATCAGTGGAGGAAAATAGGAGCCTGGATGTGCAGGATGACAACACAGGGCGATGGGAACCAGGAAGGATCTACATTGGTGACTCTGAGATGACGAGGTTCTGGTACCAAGCATCTGATTTATACTTAAAAACCAATGTAACAGAATTAACCAACCCAAAGATAGCACCCAATGAAAAGTCATGAAAGGATCTTAGAATATACAATAAATATTTAGATTTTTTACAAAGCCTCATTTAAAAGTTGTCAGGTAACATGCTGAATGACTATGGTCATTAGAAAAACACATGCTCATCTAAACCAGGGGTTGACAAACTTATCTGTTAAGGGACAGGCAGTAAATATTTTAGGCTTTGTGCTTTCTGGCACAGCTACTCAACTCTGCTGTTTGAGTGCGAAAGCAGCAGAGAAAAATGCATAAAAGAATGAGCATTGCTGTGTTCCAGTAAAACTTAATTTTCAAAAAAAAAAAAAAAAAAAAAGGCAAGCAGGATTTGGCCCTCGTGCTGCAGTCTGCCAAGCCTTGATCTAGAGTATTAATAAGATTTTCTCTCAGTAAATAGCCTACTTAAAATATGCATGTATGTATATATACACACATGAAATCAGTACTGGGTTGATGCTAATTTTGCCAAATTCCAATTGTGTAACAGAAATTCTTCCCTGCAAACAGTCACGGGAAAAAATAAAAAAGTAAAATCCAAATATACCCCAAATTTGACTTTACGTACATTGTTCTAAAAACTGGTTAATGCAGATTTTCACCAGCACTTTTTTTATTGGGTCTACAGCTGGTATAAGGAAGAATTAGAAGTTACTTAAGAATAGATGACATCTTAATTTTCCACTCACTTCTAATGTTACAAAAGCATTTACTATAAAGGAGGAAAAAAACTTGGGGTGGGTGGCTGGGAGGTTGTTAAGGATAAAATTGGGGGGGTGTCTAACAAAAGAGGGTGAGAGCGCAGTGTTCCACCCGGCCCTCCCTTCCTCGACTTGACCATGGTCACACTGACTCAGGTACCCCCTCGTGTCGGAAAATGCAGCAGCCTGCCCTCACCTCCACATCAAAGAGCGTGGATCCGTATCCAGGCCACTCCTTGATCAAAGCCATGTACTTGGCCATGGCCTGTTCTTGGCTCATTCCCTGGAATTTCTTCCACTTGTCAATGATGCTGGCTCGAGCGGAGGAGACCTCTTCCTTGACCCACATGTCCAGCATCTGCTCCTCCTCCACCTTCTGCCGCACAACGGGCCCCGTCCGGAAGCTCCGCCTCAGCGTCCCCTCCAGGAAGCTGGTGCGCCTCCTCTCCAGCCGCTCGCACGGCGTGAAGGTCTTGGTGGACTGGCTGATGCGGGCCTTGAGCCTCTGCAGCGAGTATACCTCCTCGAGAGGCGGGACCGCGGCGTGCGGTGTGTGGTCCCCCTGCAGGTACTGGAGCCTCAGGGCAGCGAGGACTTGCAGGTTCTCCTCTGGGGCCGGGTAGTGGCCATGGATGACGGCTTCGTGGGCCTGCAAGGAGGCGGGCAGCGGCTTTATGGGCCGGACACTGCGTCTCTAACAGGATGCCTGCCTGGCTTGCTCCCTTATTCCATTAGGATCGCTATCAAAGGCCACCTTCCCGAGAAACCGTACCCCAACCCCCCTTTGCTGCTTTAAATTTCTCCCTGGCTCGGATACCATCTAACACATATATTTTATTTTAATTGTCCCCCCTCCACCTTCAACCAGAAGTTCCTGGTACAAAAGTTCAAATAGTATGTGTCAAAGTTTCATTCTACAAATGAATAAAAGAGCAGCCGACCCTGTCCATGCCAGGAAATCTACTCCCATACGTGATTTGGAAGGACTAGCAGTTAACGTACGAAGGGTATTAACAGGTTTCAGCCCTGCTGTCCTGCAGAGGAACCAGAGTCCCAGTTACCTGTTCAAACATAAAGGCAAATTCCACGCTGTCTTTTGGCACGTTGTCTGTGTCCAGGAAGCAGTAAAGTTTGAAGTAGAACTTCCAGGGCTGGTCACCCACCTCTGATGTGGCAGCCAGCCTAGACAGAAGTCGAGAGGGAGACTCAGAAAGCCAAACGAGACATGGGCCACGGGTGACCCACAGGGAGTTCACTTTATATGGTGTGTTCTCTCTAAGGCTTCATTCTGTCTGTGCTCAGATAGCAGAGCGCGTGGAGGTGGGAGGGAGGGAGAGGACACGCAGGAAGAGTGAGGCTTCTCAGAGTTCCCTGCTAAGCTGTTTACCCAGAGGTGAAAAGCATCCTTTCATCCTGGTTTTATCTGACAACAAACAGGCAGCCTTCAGTTAAACTGCACCAACAAGTCTTTTCTGCATGTCCCAGTCTAGTTAGCCCTAGCCAAGCGTGATGCTGGATCCATATAAAGAAAAACAACACCTATTTCTTCATTCCTTTTACCAACTCTCCAACTACAATATTTATAAAAGCTAACACGAATATTAGGGAGGCTGTGTTTATACTGAGTAGGAATATACTTTGTGCTACTAGGGGGACATGAGAGCCATAAATAAAATATTATGGCTCCAAGAGATACAAAGTGTGGTTGGAAGAGTTTATTAACTGGCTTCTGTCCACTCCGGCTAATGACAAGTGAAAACCTAGAATCAGAAAGTTCCAAGACAGTGGGTACAACAGGGGACCAATAGAAAGAATGGGGTAGACGAACAATGATGGCGAACCCTATTTGAGACAGGGGCTCCATCTAGGAATCAAGGAAAACAGGCAACAAGGGGAGGTGAAAAATTAAATATGCTTCAACATGGGCAAAATAAGGCCCACTCAAATGTGCACCAAAGGCAAAAACGGCACAGAAGTTCAAACCTTCTTGAATCTGCTGGCACTTGGAAGGGAGCTTACTTCTCAAACTTTGCCAACACATCGGCCACGATGGTCCGGCTCTCGATGGCTTTGTCGACGTGCCCGTTGTACTCAAAGAGTGCGAACATGTTTCTGCTGTCCTCCATGGCCAGGCCCCGGATCAGCTTCTCCACCACCTGGAAAACACAAGGTCTTCAGCTTCCGAAGCTGTGGTTCTAGAACGTGCCTTCATCAGAACCCGGAGGGAGCTGCCAGCCAAAGTGAGGGTCCAGGCAGCCTCCTAAGGCTGTCGGGGTGAAATTTCAAAGGTGCTGTTTTCCCTTGTTCTCCTGGCATCAGTTCTCTCTCTTCCTTGCCACAAAGAACTGGCCCAGCATTTGCCACTGGTAGGGACAGAGGCTGGGCCCGTTTCTTGCAAACCCATACTAGGAGGGTTTATGTGGAAACTGAAGCCCTTTTGTCCAACAACTTCATGAACTCATAGTGACTTTCACCAACATTTCTTCTACACGAGCTTTTCTGGGTTTTACTGAACTATTCCTTTTAGCCAATTGGTTTTATAATACTGTTTAAATGTTAAAAGAAAAAAGATAACGTGTCCACCCGACCCAACATTCTAGGTCTTTGCGTGGCACACAGAAACACTCCACCGCAGAAGTGTTGCGATAAACCCTCGTCATAGAGGGTGTACCTGAGTCAGGGTCCACAATCTCTACTAGATATTCAGTTGCTTCTCAGATTAGCAGGTTTAGGTCCGTTTCCTCTTTTAACTGAGCAGCTGCCCTATACAAATCACAACCGGGCACAGGAGCCAACCTAACTGCACACAATTGTCCTAAGCACATGGGCAGTCAGGCATCAAGCAGCGCCCTCCCTCACCTCCCCGGCTGTGGTGTGGGAGCTGATGGTGATCTTGCAGGAGCCTCCGCCGTGGCAATACACCGTGGACGTCATCTCCTGCCTGTGGATCAGAGCTTCTATTTCATCCCGGGAAGGCACGAACTCTCGGCATTTGGTTTTCTTAAGAGATTCGTAAATGAAGAGGGCGTATTTTTCCATCTCGGTTCCTGGAAACTGTTCCCGGATCCTAGGAGACAGACACTAACTGTCAGTTGCCGGATTGAGGATGGCTGGCAGTGGGGAGCCAGGCAGCTTCAACGTGCTGCAGGCCAGCGCAGCCAACGGGTCCCTGTGATGAACAGAGCAAGCGCCAGCCACTGCCTGAGCTTATCCCAGGAAGGTTTAGTCTAAAGACAGAAAACAAAAGAAAGAAAGAAAACCACCTCAAAGACCAAAGAGCCCACGTACGACTGGAGCAACTGCTGACAGCTGGCCTCCGCTGCGCTCTTGTGCTTAAAGAGCCCTCTGCCTCGTACCACTGGGTGAAAACTGCTTTTCCAACATTAATTAGACTGAATCAGACTGTTTCCACCTGTTTGATTTGGAACAAATATCCAAGCTTTTTTCCCCTCCTTGTTTATATAGGGTAGTGGTAATTAAATTCATCCCATGTCCTACACATCAGGACATTACACCAAGAGTGACCGGGTCTCTGGACAGCCTTGCATGGCTTAGAGAGAAAAAGGATGGCTGCAAGCTTGCTCAGGGGACCCAGGAGCCTGACCCACACCAGGGATCTTCTGTTCCAGATCTGTGTCATCTGAACAGTGATCCACTGCACTGCCCGTGAGAACAGCACTGCCCCGGCCCCCTGGTACCTTTTGAGGTGGAACTTCAGGTACTTGAGGACCCCCCGGCTCGGCAGGAAGGTGCAGCTCAGGCACGTGAGGATCTGCCAGCTGTACAGGTTGCCCACACTGCCCGGGTGCGGCACCTGCGTGGTCTGCTTGATGAGCTGGCAGTACAGCTCGTCTCGCAGCGGCCGGAGGTCATGGCCCGTCTGGAGGATGCCCTGGATTATGGGGATGGGGTCAGACACGGATTCCAGCTGCTGAAGGGAATTGAATATCTTGATGGCCTCGTCCTGCAGTGTGGTGTAGCCTTTGTCTTTGAGCACTGGGAAAAGGGAAACAAACACAAGTCACGTGAGGGGCTCGGGGAAGGTGTCATCCGAGCAGCAGACCAGAGGAAGGAATGAGGACGAGAGCTAGGCCGTGATGCAGCACCCACCACGTGTCCCGGGAACCCCGAATCAGCTGTATGGAGGTGGGCAAGGAACTGAACGATTTCACTGTGCAAAATGCTTAAAAGCTTGTCTGTTGCCAGACAGGGTCCACACTTGGAAGGCAAGACGATGGTTAGGATCTGGTTCTCTGGGAAGCTAAGGCTACTCTGAGCTCACAGGCAGCGCTGGCACTTTCTTTAATGCAACAACCCTGGCATCACCACAACCCACAGACGCGAATGTGACTGAGCTCACGAGGTGACGGGGAAAGTGCACCCCAGTGTCCCGGGTCCGGGCGGAACTGGAGACTCACAGTTGAGGTTTATGTCTCCGTAGGGCAGGGGCAGGAGCGGGGAGTGCAGGGGGTGGTGGGTGTGGCGCAGGATAGGGTTCCGCTTGTAAATCTGCTCCACCACGTCCGAGTTCAGGCAGTTCTCCTGGAGAATAAAGGAGCCGTTAGAGAAAGGCCACGAGCTTATTGCAAAAGATGTACGGAAAGGAACAAGGCCACTGCATTCTCCTGCACGTGGATGTTTTTCACAAGTCACAAAACATCAGTAGCCTAGGGATGGTGGGGGGACTAGATGGATTAATCCAGCATCAATCATTTCGACACCCAGAAGCCATGTTTGAAGACGAATCACACACATTTTCCTCACATAGCTCATTCCCTTTCTCTCGTACATTTGCATACATTTCCCCACATTATTGGAAAAAGTCTTTCCTCTGGAGATGATGTATATTCAAAAAAGTTCATTTAAACATCTCTTGCTAATTATTTAGCCATGAATCGCTTGGCCACATCATATCATCCTTATCTATAATTCATTTTAAAAATACAGTTTGCTAGTTCTCTCACGGGTCTTCCGTATTCTCTGCCCGAAAACGACACATTAGTATCAGTTGAGACTGCTCGTCCATGAGCCTCCTTTCTCACTCCTGAAATTTGAGAGCTCCTTGCAGAGAATTTCATCATGTATTTAAGTTCTTAAAACATTAATGTGGGATCTGAAAAAGCCAAAGTCCCTTTTAGAACTTTAAATAAAACAGAAAAGCTGGGGGAGAGGCGATGAGTCATTTTACTGCGGGAACTTCGCTTCCACTATGAAACTTATGCAGTAACACCCAATCGAAAACCAGGGAGAAAAAAGTCTAAATTAATTAAAAAACTAGTGCAGCCTTAATTAGGGCAACTTGTCTCATTTCTTAAGAAGCAATTGTTTCATATTTAAAAATTCTATTTATTCTTTTAATGTCTGATTTCCAATGAGTTAGTAAATAAAAGGGTAGATAAGATACAGCTTTGAAGAGAAAGTGTGCTCAGCTGGTATGTGCTGTTTTCTCTCCCTTCGCACAAGAAAGCTTCGGAAAAATTAATTTGAGACTAGAAATGACATTATTAGTTTCAAGTGCCCCGGGTTCCATGGACAGCTCTGCGGTTTGTAGGAGAACTGACTTGCTGGAATTTGGCTCCAAATACCCAGAAAATGTATCATTTTGGAATTAAGAGGCTGACTTGAATTTGGTGGGAAATCATACACTCCCGATCTATTAGACCCTCCCCGCCTTTACAAAGGCGCAGTTTACCTCCTGGATCCGATTAGTTAACTTTCTTTGATGTACGTCAGTCAATAAACACCCGCCTCACTACCATTCTGGCGTCCCTTCTGTCACAGCTCCAGCTTTTTCCTCTGTGTAGGGAACCTGCCGACGCAGGTAACTTGGAGGAACAGCAGTAAAAATAATCCCCTCCACCTGCTTCCGCATCAGGGCCGGACCTGCCGTGTGTGCAGCGCACCCAGAAAGCCCCGTGTCTCTGTTTCCACCCCTGGAGAACGAGCGCGGTGACCCTGGTTCGCGGCCGCCGTCTAATCGTTCGTTTGTTTGCTCAGTCATTCAACAAACACTTACTGAGCAACTGATCTTTATAAACAGGAAATTACAATTTAATAAAGTCAATGTTGGTCCAGAGCTCTGGGGGCTTCTGCCAGTTTAGAGGCACCTGATGAGGACTCCATGTTTCCTAGACCAACCTGGGCTCTCTGCAAACCTACCTGTGTGGTCTAGAAAGCACAGAGTAAAAGCAGAACTACTGTGTTCCTCCTAGAAGGTACCCCAACCTGGGCTCAAGAAGAGCCTGTGACACAGCAGGTCATCCCCAACACAGATCGCACCACATCCCTGTGATGGGGAGCCCCACACCCCAACTGTAGACCCCTGTCCTCTGCCCGCACAGCCCAACAATCGCGGCTGCCTCAGTGGCAACATCTAACACCTCCCCAGAGGCAAGATATTTCTAGCATCCAGTGTCACCTGCAGTCCAGCACTTAGATTTTTAAAAGCCGGGATACACAAAGACAGAGTTAATGAAGAGTTAGTTTTGATTACAGGAAGAAAACGAAGCCTGACTAATGCTGACATCATGATGTTCCAAGGGTGAGAGTCGGTGAGCGGCTATGAACCACCCCGGGGAGCTGGGCTCCTCTCACCTTGATATCCTGAATCAGCTGCTGGGTAGGGGTGTCGATCGGGGCCTTGGCGTCGGTCACGTTTTGAATGGCGCTGGACCACCTGGTGGCCTCGTTGAGCAGCTTGGTGTAGAGTCGGTAGCAGTGCTTGCGTCCGTACACGGTGACATTCCAGTAGCCTGCGAGAGTGGTGCACACATACACACACATGCCAGCCTTAGCCTTGGGGACCAAGAGGCGTTCCTGTACTGGGGTCCCAGAACGCCAGTGCCCATGTCATCTCCACCTGAGCCCCTTTATTATTTAATTCAACAGCTACTTGCTGACTTCCTCCACGTGCCAGCCCTGCATCAGGTAGCCAAAGACATGTGGAGTTTACACTTGAGAGGGAAAGACAAACATTAAAATGATAAGCCCAGAATTAAATCTATAACTAACATCTGCTTTAAAAGAACGACCAGGTATAAACTAAAGTCCTGTTCAAGGTTCTGGAACAAGAGTGAAAACTCTTCCTTCAGATTTCTGACTCTCCTTTTCCCTTCCTGTCTCTTCTCTTCCTTCCTTAAGAGTCTCCCTTCAAAGGAGACTCCCGTCTGTGCAAAGCAAGCCGTCTCTGTGTTCAGAGACCAGCTGTGAGATGGAATGATGTGACTATATTAAAAACTGCATGAATTTCTTTTTGAATGGACTATGTTAAAAAAAGCACACAATCACAGCTAGCGACAAAAATCAAAACAAACAATCTAGAAACATCTTTTATAATAACAAAGGGAAAAAACACGAAGCTTAGACTGCTTTTTATTCTACTGGGTTACGGTCACTGTCAGGATGACCTTTTTCAGGCTCCATTAGGACACTTGTGGTACAACATTGAGAAAGACAAAGGCACAGCATAGAAAAATAACGCTTGGGGGAAAACCTTAGTCTGTTGATATTTTATTGCCCTTACAAGAATCTCTCTGCAACTCAATAAATCAAGACCTCCTTCCTACAGTTTACACACCAAGTGCTCATAGAGCTAACCACGAAGCAAGAAGATAAATCCCCCTGTGGCGAAAGATGCACATGCTCCAGGCAGAAATCCTGCTCCTTTGCTCTGAGCAAACCTGGACCCCCTATGCTTGGATGGGGCAAGCCTCGGGCCCAGCCAGTCCTGAGCACAGCGCCCTGCTTACCGGTCTCTTTGAAGATCTTCTCGTCCGGAGGGACGACTGAACAGAGGCTGTTGAGGACCAGGGTGCCCAGTTTCAGGGCGTTCTTCTCCGAGCTCTTGTAGTAATCCAAGGAGTTGTGGGTGAGCACAAACCACCGCTTCTTCAGTTTCAGGGAAGACATCTTCGGGCTGTTTTTCACTTCTTTGTGCAACCACCCTGGAGAGAGAGATGAAAGGGTACATTCAAAACTAGGAAGAAAAGCATCACCAACCAGGTAATAATTTACGCAATGCTTGTAGTTACATTTGCTAGGAATGGCCACGGTCATTTCGTATTTGACGATTTTTAACAATTTTAAGAATCAAAATTGGGGGGGAGGATATTAGCTCAGTGGTAGAGTGCGTGCTTAGCATGCACAAGGTCCTGGGTTCCATCCCCAATACCTCCATTTAAAGAATAAATAAGCAAGCCTGATTACCTCCTCCTTAAAAAAAACAAAAAAAACCACACTATTGAATTAAAAAAAAAAAAAAAAGAATAAAAATGACCCAGAAAAGTGGCTCAAAATGGAACCACAGCAGATATCCGTGGAGATGGAGATAGGACCCCAAAAGGAAGAAGAGCCTCGGTGGCCTCACCTCTCACTATAAACTCCTGGCCCTCCACTCTGGTGTCCCCCTTGGATCTCTGCAGCAGCGTTATCCAGTGGTGCATCTCCTCCGGCGTGTCGGCGTTGCAGTGAAGCACCCGGTTGGCAGTGATGATCACGAATGAGTTGGGTCTGAGGAACAGGGCGAGAAGGAAGCCAAACCTCTGAGCGCCGCCGAAGTCCTCACCTCTGCCTGAACCAAGACTAAATGCCTGTTTCCTGGCTTTTGGGTCACGGGGATAAAAAATGGCAGGGCTATTTGGATTTTATGTGGAGGCAAACCTGGCTCATTTCTGCAGGATTTACTTTCTGCCTCATTAACCTTTCAACTTGGAGCCACATATTCTGAAGGTCCTGGAAGGGAAAACATTTCACTGCAAAACTTTCCAGATGACACGCGGTTCCGAGAAGGCTAAATAAGGTGACCGCAGGGGAAAATTTTTTTTTGATGCCTCTCCAAGGGAAATTTCTTTCTGCCTCTGGGTATGGCCTTGGATAATATTTCTGTGGGTTGGTAACGAAATGTCTGACACCAGTAACAGAAGATCAGTAAATAGGTGTAAGTGGAACATCTTATACACTTGATTATGTCTGGCTCAAAGAGCCACCTGGATCTGTTTTTTTTCAAAGCAATCTGATGAGAGTGCACTTCCCGATCGGGGATAACATAAAAATGGAAATTTACTTTCTCCAGCATCTCTTTGTATCTGGCAATGCCCTGAGTCTCTCGTAGGCCCTTGCTCAGACTAATTCCTAACCACTGAAGCTCGTGACAACAACTTCTTGCAAGTTTTCAAACTGAAGTTAAGTGCTGCAAAAGTCCGAGGAAAAGGAAGATTAATAGGACTAGAGTGGGGACAGACAGGCGCTCCTTAAAAATAAAAACAAGATTTTTCTATAGTTGGGAAGGGAGAAAGGTGGGCACTTGAAGAGAGAAAAGCCTGGGGAAGGATGGAAAGCTCTCAGCAGGGATCACTACCTGTCCGGTCTGCCAGCAGGAACGGGTTTAGGAGAAGAGCGAGGCAGATGGGAAATTGACTGTCAGAACAAAAACCTGGGCTTTGATTATTCACATGACACACACGTGTTAAAAGGTTCCTGAGTCAGGTATAAGAAGGTACTGGGTGACTACAAGAAACAAAGAATCTATGGTTCAGAAGAGCCTTGTCAACAGTTGGCGTGACTCCCATCCAAACCAGGAGATACTATTTTTGTTGATCATTTGAATGTCTTTCTAAAGCTATGTTATTGAAGGCAGAAGTCAATTTCAATTCGAACTCAGAATTCGTAAGCAGCAAAACAAAAACAGAGAGAATGATAAAGACAAGGGCCACTGGGTACCTGGACTCCTGAGACCATCGCCGAAAATGATTTGCCTTCAAAAAACAAAACCCCAAACATGCTCTTTTCAGAGCCCAGATAAAGTGGGCATGTCCAGGGAAACAAATGCTTGTGTTTTTGTTTATGAATACTCTGCATATAAACTGCCATCAAAATCCTTTTCAAATTCATTATTCAAGTGTCGAAAGGGGAACCACACCCGCTCCCACGCTGGGATACAGGCATTTTCTTCCTGCATGAAGCCCGAGTTCATTCCTGGATGACTGTCTAAATTAGGTTTCCATGGTCTGCCCCTGGCACTCCAGAGATCCCCAGAGAGGAAGATGATGTAGGAGGATGTCAAGCCGGGTACCAAGAAGGAAGTCTCTGGTTCGCTGGGGTTCACCAGGTGGGAACATGCAGCCTAGAATCACTTCACACCCAGCGCACAGACGCCTGTGGGCACAGGCAGGTGATGAGGAGCCACTTTTGTGGAAAGTCTCATCTGAGCTTACCTGTCGGGGCTGTCTGAGGCGCACACAGAATCGATCAGCCCTACATCCAAAGTGCCCTGGAAAAGAGCGAAAGCAGAGAAACTGAGAGAACCACTCAAGGACAGTGCACATCATGGTAACACCCCTAGATTACGACTCTGTAAACAGGCAAACAAAAAAGACTCCTTTTTGTGTCAACTGCAAAGTAATAGTTACTTTGGAAATGCCCCCCCGACTGTCACTTAGTACCAACGGCCTCTAGACAGGGCAAAATACACTTCACTCATTAAGTAAATTGTAAATGAATCTGTCTTGTTCTTAAAATTCTTTCAGCAAAGGGTGTTTACGAACCTCTTTCAATCATATGTATTTTCTGATTTACACTACGATCTACCATGAAATTTTATACTGATGAGAAAATAAAATTATTTCTAAAATAGATTTTGTGACTGTGTATGTGTCTGAGATGGCGTGATGACAGAAGATTATGATTTAGAATTCACTAAATCCTTTGAAGGAAAGTGTAATGTGCTTCCACAGTTTCATAAAGATTGGGATTTTTTTTTTTTTTTGGCTCTTTGAATGGTTTGAGGTGGAAGAATTGTCATCTATTATGATTTATAATCTTCAGTAATTTACTCCATTTTTCTGCATGATCTTTAACCAAAATATTCCTATTTCTGTCTTTAATTATTATGCTATTACTTCTTTTTTTAAAAAAATTGTCCAGATATTCCCGGTCCCCTCCCCCTCCTCGGGACGCCCTCTCCCCACCACCGATGCTCACGCACCACAGCGTTTTGCGGGTTTGCCTGCTCATCGTGCATCTCCCGAATCTCCTGGTCCGTGGATGCGTGGACCTGACTCAGCACGCTGAACCACTGGCTGTGGGGAGGAGAGAGCGGCTGTCAAGAGTGGCTCACTTCTGCATGTGCGAAACAGTGACGCCTTTCTCCACGCTCTCTGGGAAAAGGACATCTCCTCTGGGCAGCTTTGCTTTTAAGTTGCCTACTCCTCATGGGTAACCTTGGATTTCATACTACCAAGGAGCAAAGTTAGAAGAAACAGCCAAAGTTCCTTAAGGACCATTGGATGCAATTTCAGATCCATGGAAAAGCCTTTCCTCTGGCCCCACAGACCTTTACAGACACTTACTGATGATGAGTTCCCAGAGAAACTGGCAGCAAAAAAGGAAATCCTCAGTTCTGCCCCAAACACTTAGATCAAGGATCATTACTGAATATATTATACATAACCTATGGAACATTCAAGTGTCTTTTCATTTTTTCAGAGTAAATGATCAGGTAAGAAGGCCAATACTGTAAGAGCTTCATCTCAGAATGACCCTGGATGTCCATTCTCCCGACCCATTGCCAGGATGGGGTTTCCAACCATGAGAGAGGATTTCTATTTAAGCGAATAAAACCTCAGGAGAGCTGGAAATAGAAAACAATTTTCTGAAACAGAAAGTAGAAAATTATTTGGCCCAGAGAACTCTTCTACCTTCATTTCAAATGAGTTTCCATACTTTCAGCCTCCTCAGAATCCCATAATAAACAAGAGCATGTCAACTCTAGAAAAGTCAAGTGGAACAGAAGTCATGATGCAACTAGACACAATACATGCTTGAGGAACATGACCATGAATTCCATCCACCCATCATTTCATCTATACATTTAAGCGACTGTAACAAGTGAGAGGTACCAAGTGTGAGAGAGATGCTAGGGCTCTGTCTCTGGTAGGGGGCTGATCAGACATATATATACAAAAACTCCTGTAACTGAGGCAGAGGAAAAAGTACTTGGTATATAACAGGGTACTTAAGTAACAAGGTAATACCTATATATAAAGGTATTTAAGTAAAGAGGTAATACCTATATATACATATATATAAAAGATAAGTCGTGTAAGTTATTTATAGCAAAGCAAAAAAATCTACCTCCTGTAATTCCTGCATGAGAAAGATGTGACCAAGAGTTTGAAAATACTCAACATACACTGACTCAAACAGAAACCAAGGGAAACATCTTAATATGAATTTGTTCATCAATTCTGATTAATCCAAAGGCAAGACTTCAGTCATTGCTTTATAAAGCTTAAAAATATCCCAAATGGAACACTGAACAACACACACATTCAGAATGCAGGCCACTTGGGACGGGACACACAAATGAATAAAACTGGCTTTGCTTTCCATCTGCCCAGGTGACCCCCTAAATCTACATCTCTCTCCTCCTGAATCAAGTACAGCTCAGAATCTGAAAAGGGAGTTTTAAAAATGTGTTCCAATTGAATTTCTTTGCTGTACCCCAGAAATGAACACCACACTGTAAACTGACTATACTTCAATTAAAAATTAAAATTTGAAAAAAAAAAAAAGTGTTCCACTGGCCGGGGCAAAAAGTCCTTGGCTAAAAGACTCCAAATGTTAAATTTTGCAGGTTGATTATGGCACAATACAGACAGGACAGCTGCCAAACGCTGGGCCTGTAATTCAACTGAAAAGCTGTGGGCATTCCCTGGACCGCAAAAAAACACACGTGGTCCCGAGGAGTCCCAGACGGAATGATGGGGCTGTAATTCCAGGTTTGCTTGTTTTTCCAGTTTGTGTCATAATTTATGGATCCAAGCAGGGTTTTAGTCTGTTCCCATGGGAAGAATTATTTTCTTTGCCCTTAATGCTGCTACCATGGTGCTGTATCAACAGAAACATTCAAAGGGCAAAGAGTCATAAAGGCCCCCGAGAAACCACTAGAAGATTCTAATTTCTGAGCTGTGAAGTGAAGAACACAGGCAGAGGGGTGCCACCCTCATAAATCGGAAGGTGTCCTCTGGCACTGCGCACAGTGGATGACAGGCACCTCCAGTGTAACCCTACAGACTCAAGCAGCAGCAGGGACAGATGACAGATGCTCCACTGTCTGACCCCGTTCTCTGGAATTCTGTGCCACTTCTCAGCACCACGATGGAAACTGAGGTCGGAAGAACTTACATAACTTGCCCCAGCCGGTGAGGGACACCGTTGTCCTTGGAGCTCAAATATTTAAGCTCCTTAAGGAACCTAAGACGCTTTGTGCCTCCGTTCACTAGAATTGAGCTTGCATTCCTTTATGAGTTATACCACCTTTTCTCTGTATCTCAGTCTCCTACTCTGTAAATTTGGATAACAGCAGTAATACTACTACCCTGGGGGGTGGTTGTCGGAATTAAATGAGTTCATATATGGGAAGCATTTTAGAACACTGCCTGAGACAGAGAGTGAGTTCCCTAAGTGTTAACTTGCTCTTTTAACCAACTGAATTCTTCAGTATCAAGACCTTAAGTGCCCTCCAAATGCCACAACACCAGCATATATTTAAACAGCCGGTGGTGAATGTTCCTGCTTTTTTAACCCTTATGCAAACAGAAGCTGCTCTCTTTCAAAGCTCAGAAGCTTCCCACGGGCGGCTTTCAGCTGCGTGTGGCTGCCCAGTTTACATATGCTGCTAGTGACAATAAAACCTGAATGGAAGTAACAAGCAGTCTGTCCAGGGGCATCGAAGCTGGAAATCTGGGTGCTTACTGTATTGGATGCATTTGCCCAGTGAAAGACTGCCCAGGAGACAAGCACATCGATCTCTGACGACTCTCCGTTCTTCGACCATCCTAACAGAAATACCCGACTAGAAAATCGACTGAAACCTTTTCAGAGCTGGCAGGCTGGACAGTGATCTGTGTGACACCCAGGCTGCAGAGGAGTGAGGACGGAGTTCTGACAAAATCCCCAGCACAGCGCCTCACCTGGCGTCTTCAGGGGACTCAGCAATCAGGTGGAAGGTCCGATCAGCCATGATGATGTCAATGCCGTTCTCTTTGCTGGTGTTATCTACGATCTCCCTGCAAAGGAACACGGGCACCAAACGCCAGTCAGGAACACAGAATTCTTAACAAGGGGTGGGGAAAGAAATGTCACAAAACTGACGATCGAGGTGGAAACTATAACTGAAAAATCAGATACCGAAGCTCTAGAGTGGATTTTTTGCTTTTAGAAATGGTGAAGATCTCTGTGGCCCTGGGGGGAGCCAGGCTCCTCTCAGCTCCTGAAAGGGGGGGCTGCTGGGTGTGTGTGAGGGAGTCCTTGACTTTTCTAGGGAGGGGCCTCTCTCTCTCCCCACTGGCCCACCCTAGCCCCACCCCAGCTCAGGCCCTAGCGCCATGGCCCCTGCTGTGCGTGCCCCTCCCCTGACTCAGTCCTCTAACCAGAAAGCGCCCCCCACCAAGGCAGCCAGTCCGGCCTGCGCCCCTTCCCTGGTTCATCACAGCTTCCCATCAAGGTCTCAGGCATCTGCGGACACCTTTGACTCAACCTGCTACAGGCATATTCATTATTTCCATTAGGGGATTTGGGGTGAAAAGCAGGATTTGGGTGTGTCTAGATCTCCATTCCATCCTATCTCCTCCTAACACTCTCTGAGCAACACTGGAGATTTAAAATCAGTGCATGACATTAACACAATCAGGGTAAAACCCAAGCAGTGGTTAGGATCGGACCAGAGGTGGTGACAGAGCTGATGAAGGACGGTGCTGGGGACAGAGCCAGCTGGCTTTGACAGCTGAAGCAGTACGACTATTCATGGTAAAATACTTATTCCACATCTAAAATAATAAGCAGCCAGGTTCGAAAATAAATTCTCATATGACATTTTAGCTAGAATCACTGAGATGAGATAAAATACCTTATAAAAACCAAGAAGATCAGGATTCAAGGAGGAGTCTAATAATGCCTTCCTGGAGCAGAAGGAGAGGTGACCCCAATGGGGAGAGATCACCCAGGTATCTGGCACTGGAGCCACTGGGAGAGGACAATAATCTCAGGGGAAAATTGTCCAGACAATGTTATCCTGGACCAGCCACTTTGCCTCCCAGGAACTCAGTGGCCTTAAGTGTAAAATGAGGGGGTGAGACTATGATGGAGCTGTAAGGCCGTGGTTCTGAACCACAGAGGTCCATCAGGATCCTGGGAAACATTCAGAAAACCCAGGTGGGACTTTTTAGGGTGGAGCCCAGGGACTGACATTTAGAAAAAGCTCCCCTGGAGACAGGGGTGTGATGATACTGTCCTGGCCTTGATAAACGCAGTCTGGAAGCTACAGGATAAATAAACGACGTAGCATCTTCAATAATAGATGGTCAGTGGAAGAAAGGATAAAGGAGAAGTACATAAATTTAAAAAGATTTGAGAGATCTATCAATCAGTTAAAAATTATAAACCTTATTTGGATTCTGATTTGAAGAAATAAACCAACTCAAGTCTACAAGGACACTACAACCTCCAGTTATAAGAAAACTGGGGAAATCTGAGCAATGACTGGAGTTTGGATGTTATAAGCAGTTCATGTTCCTTTTTAAATATTATAATGAGCAAGGAGGGTGTAGCTCAGTGGTAGAGTGCATGCCTAGCATGCATGAGGTCCTGGGTTCAATCCCCAGTCCCTCCATTAAAAAATAAACTTAATTACCCCCTCCCCACCAAAAGTGTCATAATGATACTGTGATTATGTATTAAAGAGAGTCTTAATCTTTAAGTACGCACTAAATATTTACAAATGAAATTATATGATGTCAGGACTTGCTTTTAAAAAAATGTGATTTGTAGGGGGAGCAGTGCAGAGTGGGCTCACGAACAAAACATGACTGAAAGCTGGGCAATGAGCACACGGATTTCATTCTGGTCTCCCATCTACACTTGCACAGGATTGAAATTTTCTATTTAATAAGACGTTTCAAAATATAAAATAACAAAAAAAAACTTACTGTGATGAAACTTTAACAACTCACTGCCTTTCCTCTACAGAATGTGACCAACAGCTAACACTTCCTTACCTCTGTAATTTTTACAAAACACCTGGAGGACAGGGCTTTATTAAGCAGCACAGAGTAAGCAGCAAAAGGCACATACACGAAATTTACATGATGAAATTCAATACCTTGCCTCTCTCTGTCTCTCAGCCTCCTGGCATTTGTGGCCCCCTCCTATGGGGTGAGTAAAGAGGACCATCACGGTGTGCAGGGTTGGGGGAACAGAGCTGTGCTAAGCCGTAAAAACATGTAGGACTCAGACATGGAAACAATCTAAATGTCCGACAGAAGACTGTAATAAAAAAGCTGTGGTGTGTGTGTGTGAGTGTGTGAGTGTGTGTGTGTGTGTGTGTGTGTGTGTGTGTGTATGTGTGTATAATTGAATACTATTCAGTCATAAAAAAGAATAAAATAATGCCATTTGCAACAACATGGATGGATGTGAAGATTGTCATTCTAAGTGAAGTAAGCCAGAAAGAGAAAGAAAAATACCACATGATATCACTCATGTGGAATCCAGGAAAAAAAAAGAAAAAAGACACTAACAAACTTATCTACAAAACAGAACCAGACTCACAGACATAGGAAACAAATCTATGGTTAACAGGGGTAAAGGGGGTGGGAAGGGATAAATTGGGAGTTCGAGAATTGCTAATATTAACTACTATATATAAAATACGTTAAAAAAAAAAAACCCCAAATTTCTTCTGTATAGCACAGGGAACTAGATTCAGTATCTTGTAGCAACCTATAATGAAAAAGAATATGGAAACAAATGTATGTATGTATATGTATGACTAAAACATGCTGTACACCAGAAATTGACAGACTGTAACTGACTATACTCCAATAAATCAAAAACCAATCAACTAACAAACAAAAATAAGGTGTAGGACTCAGATTCAAATCCTCAGTCTTATCTTCCTACAGAACAAGGGCTCTAAGGAACCCCAAGAGGCAGCCTGGGAAAGGACCCTGCTGTTGACACTTCATTATTTGTCCTTAAAATTAAACACACAGAAGACTTTCCCCCCTGATTTCACCCTCCACTTTTCAATGAATCACTTTCTAAAGTCTTTGATGCCAGCTGAGTAAGAAACAATATGTCACTCTCAGGTCTCATGACTTCAGAGGTTAATGTGCTCTCTCAAAGCTGATTTTTTTAACCTGTTTTCTAAATAGGTACAGTTGCTCAGTTTGAGTGGAGTGGGGCTATGTGCTATCCCCACGCAAATTTTATGCTCACTATCTGGTTACCGAAGAAAACCAGCTGCCCCGAAATTCTCAGTATTTTCTGAAAACCTTACTGAATTTTTAATAAAAATAACAGGCACTCCATAGTTCAATGCTTTGGTTGTAGAAGAAGGTGGCAGGAAAAGGGGGTGGGTTGGATTCAGACACCAGCTCTGCTCCTCTGATGGGTACAGAGAGGTTGGTCTATCCAACTCAGGCGGACGACAAATGACTCACTTCACAGCGCAGCTCTAGACTGGCTGGCTGCTCCCAGTCCAGCCATCTATCTGTTGGCCACAGTGGGGCGTGGGGAAGAACTGAAAAGTGGTAGTTGACCCACAAGAAGATGCTCAACCCACGCTCAATATCCCCGCCACAATTCCAGCCAATCAGCACTTTCAAGGGCTCATTCTGTGTCCAACTAGCCCCTTACAAACACGAGCAGAATGTCTGCGTTAACCACAAAAAAGTGCATTTTCACAGATACAGTCTCACTTCCCCAGCTTCCTCATAATTCAAGCCGCAGAAGTGAGAGAGGAGGACTCACTGAACACCTACTCCCTTCTCCTGCTTCCAAGCACTTGCCCCCGACTGCGTGCACGCGAGGACAGAAAGGCTGGGGCAGCCCCGAGCCCCGCCAGCACCCCGACCAGGGCTCGTGGACGTACTTGGCCGCCCGGACCTCCACGGTGCCCTTGAGCTTCTCCTCGCTGTCGTTCTCGAAGTACATCAGCTTGGCCTGGCGGAGGACGAACCAGCGCTTCTTCCAGTTCCTCCGCGACAGTGTGGAGGAGCCGCCACCCTTCTTGTGCAGCCAGCCTTGCTTGAGGGCCTCCTGCTTGGAGCGGAACCACAGGAAGGTTTCGTCCTTGAGGACACACCAGCGGCGTTTCCAGGAGTTCATCAGGCCACCTGCTCCCAGAGTTGGGCAGGGAGGGGTTTAAGAAAAGCCCGTCAAATTGGATGATACCAGTGGGAGGTGTCAAGATGGAGCCCATCCTCAACTTTGCCCCAACCGACCCGCCCTCAGACGCCCCCTAGTGACGGATGACGGCCCTGCTGGCTTACGTTCAGGAAGCGCTGGGCAGGGATCACACTGGCTTGGTTGGATTATCCAAGAACCCTTATTTCCAAAGCAACCTCTACTCACTTAGCTGAAAGCAGAAAGACCAATAATGGGCTGATACTCTAGCCCCGGGATGAGGCAAGGCGGAGGTGGGGGGAGGCGGGGGGCGGGGAGGCAGGGGTCGAACCATTTCCACGTGTATAGATCATGCTTATGTTCAAACACCTCCGGGAGGGAAAATTTAAAATGGTGTCAACGTTTACATATTCCTTCCTTGTTTACTCAAGGCGAGGAATAAAATTTATCAGTGGATTCCAGAGTTTAGCAATAAATGTTAACTTACAGAGGAAAACAAAATGTGACTTTTTCCCCAATAAAAACCTTTTCAAAGAAAAGCATCATCATCTGAAAATGGTTTATATATATAAGGTATAAAATTTAGAATATGGAACAAAGTAAGAGTCCAAACCAAACTGGCACAGGACCTTAAAAAAGGAGAATTTAACTAATTTATGTAGTGGAAAACTTTGGTCAAGAGGAAGGTATATAGATGTTATTTATTACAACATAAAAAATATTTCTAATACTCTTCCAGCAGGATAATTTTACTTTAGTATTCTAGATTCCCCAAGAACACTCAAGAGTAACATCTTACCACCATCACTCAAAAATCTGTTTTAACGAATCCACTGAAAAACACTGCCATCTCTGTCCACAAGTTATTCTTTTGATCAGCCAGTAATAAAAATAAAGGACATTCAAACGTGGATATCAAAAGTGAGTATAAAGAAAATGCTTTCCTTTGACAGAATAGAAATAAAGGTAAAACAGACCTTCTCAGATTAGTTTTTTCAATGATGGCTTCAATGATTATAGATCTACACTTCACATGGGAACAAAAGAAGCCTGCACTGCAAGGCGCACTTGCTTCATTGACTTAAGCTGACTCCTACCCTTTCTTGTATCTACAGCGCTTCCTGCTCACCTAGCGGAGAGGTCTTTGTGGTCACGCCAAGCGCCAGAGCTATTTCCTAGCAAACAGCAAACTTTGCCAGGGACTACCGGCATGAGACTTATTTTTCCCCTTTTTGATTTGTGGCTTTAATCTAGGCTACTCAGAGCAAGCCAAGAGGAAACCGTAGTACAAAGTTATCCTATTAGCTTATTGCCTTTAAATGATAAAGGTTATTCACAGCTGTTTCAAAGACACAGGTTACAACAGGCATCACCACCGCCCTCACTAGTAGTAGAGTATGATTGATGGGACGCACTCCCAGCCCTCCCTCCCCAATTCCACGTGCTCTCTTCATATTTCACCTAGGGAATTTCATCAGTGCTATTAATTTCCGGATTGTAAACACCTTTAGTAGGCTATCTGGCTGGTGCAAACTCATTCATGCTCATTAAATGTAATCTGGTGGTTAGATTTTCCTCCTCATTGGTTTCTCTGAAACTTTTTGTCACAACTTTAAGGCTTTATTCAACATTAAATGATAATGTATGAAAGATTAAACAGTGATGCATTTACACAATCACTTGTTTAATCAAGAGATGAATTTACCGAGAATTTACTTACTTACCTTCTTAAGCTTTTAATGTTTTAATCTTGAGATTTTAATGTTTTGAATCTACCTTTACTTTTTCCTAATTTTACTTGTTCTAATCAATTATGTAATAAATGAATGCCATACATTATAAATAAGAGTGATTTACAGGGAATTTTTAAGCTGACTTAGGGAACTAGATTAGTTAGGGGGAGAGGAAAATACATGAGTAATAAAAAGCTTACATTTATTCTGAGAAATGCATGAGAAAATCTTAAAGTGCTATGATTAGATACTTATTGGATTATTAGGTTCTGATTTGTGATTACATTTTTTCCTTCATCCAATGAACAATTATTTGGTTAGAATTTCTCAATCTTTTTCATTTCAGTGCTCCTATAAGAATTTCCATCAACCAGTGACTTTGGCCAGTAGGAAGATCTCCCCTAAAACAAACCTGGAGAGGTTTCCATGAGCACCTTGGGGATGTGAGGCTGAGAACAGCAGAACTTTGAAAAGCAAATGACTGATGTTAGTAGCTAGACAGATATTGAAGAAGGGCAAAAAAGGGAAAGGACAAAAACATAAGATGAAGAACAAAAAAATATTAACGACAAAAGAGATATGAAAAAAGACAAACATGCCAACAGAAAAGAGAAGCAGAGGGAAAGGAAACAGAATAAAAAGGTTTTTGTGGGGGAAGAAGGAGAAAAAGAGAAGGGAATGAAGAAAGAGGGCAGTAGAAAAGAAAGTGAAGAAAGGGGTTGGAGAAAACATTAATGACTTGAACCCTCGGGAGATGAAGGCTCCTGTTACCTCTGCCCCATCCCCAGGACTTGGACTCTCTCCCCTCATGCAGTCTAGGGCCGGGTGAGATATCAGGTGAGCCCCTCTTTCAATGACCCACGTAAAACTCCTACCAAAAACAGGTGATGAGTATGGTTTCTCATGACCCTTGTCACTGACTTGGAAGTCAGGGTCAAAAACATGCATAAGGCTAAATACAAGGTCCTTAGGTACTTTTCCAGAAGGAGTGTCCCCAGGTATTAAAGTTCAATTCAGCATATTCGAAGTTGAACAGCAATGAAAAAATACAATTAAGATTCTCATCACGAGCGTGGGATGGACAGTAGGTGTGTAGGTAGTTTAAGCTAGGTGTGGCGGCCTCTCAGATCTCTACTTTTTCCTTGTGTCTAAGATATCCCTCTGTGTTCTCTAGGACTCCTGTGGAGGGGAAAATGCAGCTTTAGCATCATAATGGGTTGCATCAACTCCAGCAACAACACGTGTGTGTTTGCACGTGTGCGTGAGAGAGAGAGAGGAAAAGATGTAGGAAGGAAGGAAAAAGAGCACAGACGTGAGGGATAACAGAGAGAGGGGGCTGCAAATGGTGACAGTGGGTGCAGACCCTTTGTCCTGACACCACACCAAGTGAGGAGAGTCAAGGCCAGGCCCTGCATGATCCAGTCGGGTGGTCCACGTCCCACCACCATGGCATCCTCCATCCACCTAGCGTGACCTCACACCAGGGAAGGGGCACGTATCATGACTTTCCCAGTCCCCCTCCATCAGCCTCAGCTTCCCATCCCTCTACCCCTGCCCCCAGTGCAGAGGTGGCTGCAGGTCATACCTTTCATGTACAGGAAGCTGTGGAAGTAAGGCAGTGTGACACAGCTGTACACAGAGTCCCGCCGGTAGGACAGTTCATCGTCCGTATCAAACCGAGAGTCGAAGTCCTCTTCACTATCTTCAAACTGCACCAGAAGGAGGGCGCGTGCCAACCGTAAGCAAAAAGGACAGAAAACAAGCAATGAAAATGCCCAGCACAGATCAACATTGAAAAAAAAAAAAAAAGACAAAGAAGCAACAGGCCAATTCATGACATTACAATGGAGTGTGATCATCAGAAGAATTCAGAATTACAAAGTACTGATTTTCAATGCTGAATGGTCAGTTGACTCGATACGTAAGAGACATGCTTTAATCCTAAGACTCTGTAATCTAAGAACAACACTGCTGTTTAAGTGTACAATTTTAATCAAACCACGCAAGAGTTAATTAATTCCCTTTCAGTGAACTACGCTAGAAATATCTCGAGTCTTAGGAAGTTGAGTATTTAATGCATGGTCAACGGGAAGAAATAAAAGTAAACTATAAATAAATCCAGAAGCTGAAAAGAGCCCGTGGAAGCCCTTATAGGTTCCTCCCTTATAAGCAGAACAAGATGCAGCGTCCTGCAGTGGGACAGTGAAGCTACTGTCAGGAAAGTTCTCCAAAGTGCCCCTGGCGGGTCTCATTTCTCAACATGCTGCAAAGCCAGAACAGACACAAAGTCTCCACTGAAAATGCCAGTTTTCTTAGGCTTTGGGCAAAATGCAGCTCAGCCTACAACAGGCACCAAGTTCCATTTACTAATGTGAATGCTTTTGGCAAGAGAAAGGGGCTTAAGACCATCTCTAAGAGCCTGACTTTGGAATCCTGGCCTGTTCTACCGGGGCTGTCTTCATCCAAAGGATTGTGCAACAGGGGAGGGATGACAGATGACTTCCACCCCAGCATGGGGGAGCCCAGGCCCCAGGAGGTTGGAGGGTACTCACCGAGGACTGGGCTCCCTCGGAGCTGAACCGGTAGGCCCCCGAGCTGTTGTAGGTGCCCACGGAGCATCGGTAGTCTGGGGACCACTGGCTGCCATAGGAGTTGGAGAAGGTCACGCTGCTGCCGGAGGTGATGGCCCCGTCTTCGTAGTCGTCCTGGTCGTAGTCGTAGTCGCCGTCTGGGGCAGGCAGGCCCCCGGGGTTCTGGGGCATGCAGTAGGTGGGCTCCCCGCCAGAGGAGCCGTGCTCCGAGGGGGCCAGCAGCACGGTGCTGTCGGCGCTGGGGCTGGTGGGCACCACGGTGTCGTTCATGTAGGGGTCCTCCTCCGAGGACTCGTCACTGGTCCGGATGCCACTCGTGCGCTGGTCCGAGTGGCCGTGCTCGCTGGGGTTGGGCGAGTCCTTGAAGGCGTCGTCGTCAGCCTCGAAGCCCTCGTCCACCTCCTCCTCGGGGTAGGGCTGGCTGAAGTTGAAGCTGGGCTTCCCCCCGACCGCGCCCTCGGCCGCCGCCCCGCCGCCCACCGACAGCGAGCGCTCGATGTCGCGCACGCACTCGTCGATCTCGTCGAAGTTGAGCGACTCCAGGAACTCCTGAGCCGCGCGGCAGGCCTCGTCCTCCAGCCTCCGGAGCTCCTCGTCCCGCAGCTGCTGCAGCTTCTGCAGTGAGGCCTCGGTCAGGGACAGCTCCTGCCGCTCCTTCATGCGCTGCAGGTCCTCGATCTCCTTCTCCAGGCGCAGGATCTCTTCCACCTGCTTGTTCTCCTTCTGCTTCTCCAGCTCGCGGCTCAGCTCGGCCTCCCTCCGACTCTCCTGCAAGGCCTCCTGTTCTCGCCGCCTCCTCGCTGCCTCCTCCTGGACGGAGAGGAAGGGCGAGGTCAGGAGGCGTCAGGACTGGGAGCAGAGGCAGCACCCCTCCTTTGTGATGTGATGTGGCCGTTCAGGGCCGAACTGCATTCCTCCCTCCCCTAGACTGATATGTGGGAGCCCCAACCCCCAGCACCCAGAATATGGCCGGATCTGGAGACAGGGCTCTCATAAGGTTGGTTAAGTTCCATGAGGCCCTGAGGTAGGGCTCCGACCCAATGTGACTGGTATCCTGTTAAACGAGGGGCCTGAGACACACACACAAGGACACCGGGGAAGCACGTGCACAGACGCGAGACCACATGAGGACACAGCAAGGATCTCAGGCTGAGCAGAGAGGCTCAGAAGACACCAACCCTGCCAACACTGATCTCAGACTTCCAGCCTGCAGAGCTGTGAGACAATTGCTATTGCTTAATTCACCCGGGCTGCGGTCCTGTGTTACAGCAGCCCAGGCAAACCAACACACTGGTTATGCTGGCTTAGAGAAATCACGCCCTCACGGTTCACACTGAACTCTCAGGCATCCACACATTTTTACCCAATTGTAATGGGTTAGAAATTGCAGCATAAACATCTCTAAAATTCTTCTTCCTGCATCTTTATTTTAGTTTTGAATCCTTCTTCCTATATCTTTTTTTTAGTTTTGAATCCTGAGTCAGAGTGTTTGGAGTGGGAAGGTAACAGACAGACAGGATCACAGTAATTGTCACCTGTTGGGCGCGGAGCTCAGCTTCAATTCGTGCCCTCTCTCTTTCTCTAAAAATGGTCAAGAAAAAAAGACAGTGAAAATAAACGAAAATAATGAAAAAAAATCCTAGAACAACTTTTCAGAGAGCTAACTTTTTAACAAAATACAACTTTTAACAAAAGACAACTTAAAAAGCATGAAGGACAGCTGGAGTCTCTTCCTTCAGCAATTTACTTATTCTGGGCATAAAGATATACACAGAACTGGGTTTTCAGCACTGCCAAGGAATTTTATCTGAGCCCCCAAGAGTTACTGTTTCAAACGGCAGGGTCTGCAGCATTCACTGGGAATTCCGGCTGCATGGCTGGTCGGGTACTGAGCGTGAAACTCCAAAGGCGTCCTCCTGTCTGTTTCATCCAAGTAAGAAAGCTACCATACCTTTCCTCCTCCTCGCGCTTCCTCTGCTCCTCCTCCTCCTGTTTTCTCTTTTCCTCCTCCGCCCGTTTCTCTGCCAGCAGCTGTCTGTAAACTCTCCGGGCGATCTGACCTCGGAGTCGCTTCTGGAAAACCACGGCCGCTTTTTTCAGGTGTAAAAATCTCCTCCTCAGAAGGAACGCCCTGTAATTCTTCTGTATTATCACCACACAGTAAAGGACCTTCCTGTATTGCTTTCTGAGAATGAGAACAGAAACAGCGCAACAGAATAACTGTGGGGGTAACGACGCTTCCTTTGAGCTCCCCAAATGAGTTTACGTTAACGCTACAAGACGAGAACAGGACCTCGTTTGGGACTGAAACGCTCATTACAGAGACTCATTACAGCGAGCCCACAAGGAGGTCCTCTTGGGCAAAACAAAACAGAAGAAAAACAAAAGGGTAACAACAACAAAACTAAAGCAAGACCCTATCATCATGTTGGCGAAATAAACACATCACCCCTAACGCTGACTTTGAAAAGTCTTGGCAGGAAGTTGGGCTGTAAACAGAACCAAGAGATTTGATATCTTCTCCTGTTTCTGAGGAGGACAAAAGAAAACGATTCGCCACAGCAGAACGGCTTTGTACTTGAGAAAATGTAACGTCCTGTAACATGTAGGGGTTTGGGATGGGGGGCCCGCTGGTCCGCAGAGGTGGACAGAACTCACACGCACAGGAAAAGAGGCTGCCTCATTCAGCAAACGCTGGACAGGGGACCGCTGTGGACCCAGTGGGACCACGCCAAAGTCAACGGGCGAGCTGCCTGTGGCTTCAATATACGACCAAGGGGAACGAGGTCAACAATTTATGTATCCTGGTCCAGTCCCGATGTCGCTGCTCTAACTGGGTCACAAGGAGCCCCCTTTCCTACTTTCCGGCCAGGTCAAGCTAACCAGGCACTGGCAACGCTAATCAGGAGCACTGACCTGGGACTCTCCCTAGCTGGCTCCTGACCCTAGCCCATCCAGGTCCATTTTAAAGGGAAGCAAATGGCCGGGTGCCACCCCACCCGGTGACACACACTGGGGAAGCCGCCTTCCCTCTGCAGGCTTCTTACCGTGCCAAGTAGCCCAGGACGTGGGCCCGGATCACCATGGCTGCCCGCATAACCTCCTCTTCCCGCCGCTTCTCCAGTCTCTGCTCCAAGGATTCTCGAAGAAAGACCTGCCCAGGAGGAAGTGACATGTCACAACCAAAGGACATGGCTGGTACAGGGATGTCTTCTCTGAGTCAGAGATCCCCGCTTGGGGATAAGGCTTTTTTCTCTCTCCAATTTGCTCCAAACACACTGGGCCATGCTGTCCAGCACAGGGAATCTCAAATGGCAAAAGGATGTTTTCTTTTTGAACTTCCCATCTATCATCGACTAAGACCTTTGTAAAATATAGTAAAAATACATTATTGAAAGAAAAAACCCAAAAGGATATATAAAATAAAAGTTCCATTTTTTTCCAGTTATTATTAGTTCAACAGGCATAAAATGTGAAACTGCTGGCAAAGTTTATAAACACTTATCTCATTATGGGTCAGCACAAATAGTTCATTAAGTCTAAGTAACAAGACATATCCTCTCTATATTGGGGGGAAAAAAGAGGAAAAGAAAGGGAGAGAAGGGAAAAAAAAATCCAAGACATTTGTAAAATGTTACTTTGCCATCACATGGAAACTCTCCCTTCATGCTTGTAAAGTGATTATGATCAAAGCATTTTGGCCTCAAAAATAATGCACATTAAAAAACTGACATTAAGAATGTGATTCTATAAACTGAAATTAGAACTGATTCATTTAAGCTACGTCTTAGTTCAGCTACTGCAAGAAAACTGGAATTGGGACTAAACAGATTGTAGCTATTTGCTGGCTGGTTTCTGGCATGGGTACTTCAGTCCTATGTTTGTCACTTGTATAAGGTAAGTGTGTCTGGTAACTGGCACTTTGTATCAGAACTCCTAATATTTGAAAAGGTATGAAAATATTGAGACCCTCCCTCAATCATGGTGGCTTTCAATTTTGCAACTGGCAATGTGATGCCTGCATAACTTTGAATTAGTCCTTACAAAAAAAAAAAAAAAAAAAAAACTAGTTTCAAATATTTTTATGCTTTTTCTATTAATGGCCAGTTGGAGGCACTAGCAGGGGGTTAAATGAAACACTCCGTCACTCATGATTTCTTGATTTATGGCTCCTGTGAGTCATTCTGGCCTATGATGATGCATTATGTCCTCTTGAGGGCACATTTTTCCAGACTCTCTGCTCTGTGTCTTGGGTAAAAAAGCAAATAAAGAATCCTAGCACCATGTGACTTGCAGAAGCCTTACCTACTCCTCCTTTGGGTCCCTGAGCACTTACTAAAATCTCCCACAAATAATTCTCCTGGAAAAACTTTTCATACAATGCCCTTTCTATAACTGCAATTAATATGCTCTGTTGATACATAAAGACACTGCATCTTTAGCAAAAAAAAGAAAAAAGAAAAAAAAATTTAATGTAAAACACAGAAGCTACAAGTGTAAAAGCTTGTTTGTCCAAGAATGATAAAAAGTTTTCAGAAATATGAATCTCTACCAAAACCATGGAGCAGAAGCAATTTTCATCAAGACTGGACTTCAAAGAAGTATTTAAACTTCTCCTTGAGATGATTTTTTTGGTATTAAGGATCTTACTCTAATGCTTTTTTGCTCTGGTTAGTGTTTAAAAGAAAAAGTAATGAAGTCAAATCTGGAACAAGAGTAGTGATGGCGGTGACAACACGAAACCAAGGTGTCGATTCTAATCAAAGTCTAAAGATGGTCTTGGTTGGACAGAATCAGAGAAATACCTGCTTTAGTTTTCATGTCCTTTAGATTACACTGTATAAGAGGCTCTCTGCTCTGCTGTTATTAGATTTACTTCCGCTACTTTATGTAGATTCTCTTTCCATAACCAGAAGGGCAGACCAATGGAGCAAAATGCTTCAGAGACCTGACTTGGCTCCATTAAAAACATCCACCGGAATTTATGCAGTGACACAGGGGAAGTGATGCCAGTTCTCCCAGCTCACTGGTGTCCCTTGCCATGCCCCCAGTGTTCCCAGGATGCAGCCAAGGTTGAGTCAGTGTGATCCAGCTGCTGTGAGTGGAGGGGCCGCCCTCGTCGGGCACCACCAAGCAGCTTAGGAAAGGGCTGTGCCCACTCGGGGCTGCTCTACGGACCTGACTCAATATCCATTATGAACAACTTCCTGTGACTTTTTCTCATCCTTTCCTTAGCTCGAGAGCCTATGGAGTATCCTAGTAAGATGCCTTTTTAGAATACCTCTGGCAGGCTTTGCTGCCCTAGAACTGAGGTCTGGCAGTGCAGTCCAGGTGATGAGAAAAGTGGAATGTGCTGGAGTCAGGAGGCAAGGGACAAAGTTAAAACCAGGAAGAGAGGCGAGCGGCTGCTCACCTCCGTCACCCTAAACTCAGCTTCTCAGTGGGGAAATTCACCAGGACCTCCCACTAGGGCTGCTCCGGAGGCTCAAACGGGCCTTCTTGCTTCTTCCAGGGGTGCTTCCTCAGCAGATACGAATCCTTGCCTTCCAAGGACTAGATGTTTTATTTAAGCCAGTGAACTCAGATCTGGCGCCACGTTTAACTTGCTGACTACAGTGCTGTCCCCATTCCCCACCTCTCGCCCCGCTATGTGTGATGGAAACCTCTTTACCAGGAGATCCAGACACTCATTAGAGGTTCAAGGTTTTAAATGCAAAGACCTTCTGGCAGCAACACTGACCGAAACACTGCTAGCGTGTAACAAAGTCAAGTGCTGGTCAAGGTCAAAGCACTTAGCGGACACAGTTCAAATGCTCCAATGTTGACATTTACTTTCTGATATTTCTGTGAAATGAAAAGCTTCCCTCCTACTTCTACTTCCAACTTATCAACAGTGAAAATTATTTCTTCTTTAAAGAGATTTCTTTTTCTTGAATACTTTTCTGATCATTTCCGATTCACAGTGAGCTCTCTCCTGAGAACCTGTGTCCTTATTCCTTCAAGAGATTACACTGTATAATTTATCTGGTGTACGGGATATCTTGTCTCCCAGGAACGGAGTAAACTGGGGACAATCCCCAAATGTTTATGTCTCTGTATCCCCCTGTGCCACACCCAGTTTCAAGCCTTGCTGGGGCCTGATTTCCATAATGTAAATTGTAAGTAAAGTTGGACTGATCCTTCAGAGCTCAGAAAAGAGACTGGTTGTTGGCTGGGTGAGTCCTAATGATCTCTGATGTTACTCCACCGTGTAAGGCAGTGAGACATAAGGAGACTGTCAGTTTACAGAGAATGCAATATCTTTTCGATTAAAAAAAATCAGAGCAGCCTGTATTATACTGACTAGAACTCCACTTGAGCCAACTTCTTTAGACAGTTTCCCTTGAGTGACTAAACAATGATCTTGTGCCATCCCCTTACAGTTTTTAGCACTTAGCAGACATTGATTGGGCTCCTACTATGTGCACTGTGTAGAAGACTGAGCTCCTGTGGGCACTTGTGTAGAAGAACCAACAGTTAACTCCACATGTTCTATGGGGCGATTGCAGACAAGTCACCAGGAGATGCCAAGATGGCAGGACAGAGCGTTAAGTGTTACAATGGGTGGAAAATAGGAAGATGGAGATGACAGAGGAGGAGGCTTAACCCAGTGTGGGGGTGAGTTTTTGGTGTGGGGTGCAATGCAGAATGTCAAAAAGGATTCCTGTCACAGTTTACATCTAAGCAGAGACCTGAAGGATGAGTTGGCTAAACCAGGAGCAGGGAGATTCCAGGTTAAGAGGCCTATAAACCTGTGAGGACACAGCCTGAGGTGACCCCCAGTGGGTTCCACCCTTGTTTAACCTACAAGTGTGGGTTGAACCTGTGAGTTCCTTCTTGCCCACAGATCATGGTAAAGGTGATGAGCTGTCACTTCTGTGAATATGTGACATTACACAAGACTCCATCTTAGGAGACTGGAGCTAGAGATTCTCCTGCTGACGTTGCAGAAGTGAACTGCCATGTTGTGGGAGGACCCGGGAGGAAGTCATGTGGTAAGGAGTGTAGTGGGGAGTGGTCTCTAGAAGCCGCGAAAGGCAGTCAGCAAGAAAACAGGGACCTCAGTCCTACAACTACAAAAAACTGGATTCTGGAGCCACACGAGCCTGGAGGAGAAGCCAGAGCTCCAGGAGGGAATGCAGCCCTGGATGACACTGACTGCCAGCCTCTGGAGACTGTGGGGGACCAGCTAAGCTGTGCCTGGACCCCCGACCCATAGACACTATGAGATAATTAACATGTACCCTTAAGGCTGCAAAGTTCATGGTTGTTTGTTACACAGCAATAGATAACTAATACAATAGCTCTGCAAGCCATCTCTACCCTATTAGACATTCATATACCAAATCCCTGGCCAGATGGAATCCTTCAAGAGCAGAAAAGTATGTCCATCATATACCCTCTCTTGCTGAGTGGCCCCCAGATGGTGCCTCAATACTTGTCACTGATCACACACCAATGTTATGGACTGAATGTTTTGCCCCTCCTCCCCCTTTCTTATGCTGCAGCCCTAACCCCCGATCTGATGGTATTTGGAAGTGGGGCCTTTAGGAATTAATTAGGTTTAGATGTGGTCAGGAAGGTGGGGCCCCACAATGGGATTAGTGCCCCTATAAGAGGAGGAAGAGAGACCAGAGAAATAAACTACTGTGTTTCAGCCACCCTGTCTGTGGCATTTTATCAGAGCAGCTCTATGATGAGGACACTCTGACTGCCAGTTACGAGTCTTTCTCCTTCCCTCCATTACTTGCTTCTTCCTTCCTTCCTTTCTCTCTCTCTTTCTTTATTTCAACCAAAGAAACTCCTTGGTTAAAAACAACATAACTTGAGCAGAAACTTTAAGCTACTTCTCTGATGCTGCATTGCTACTTGTAGGGTCAAGGGGAAGAGGCACATGGAACATCTCTTACTTTCAACGACATCTGTACACTCACAGGCCAACCCCCAAGCTGCCTGCCTTTCTGCCTCTCCTGTGTGATAAGACACTGGAGGTGGCTGTGGAAACAAGTGTGGAACCCCAGATGAGGGTTTTGGCAGCTCCTGATGTAGGGAGAAGAGATCGTATGGCCAATTTTTCGGATAATTTTGCTGTTGATGCCAGACTGCTCACCATTTAACTAAGGGGTCAAGGCCTCAGTCACAGTGGCATGTTCAAACGCTGGATTTCCACTTGGCTTTCTGGACTGGACTTTGGGCAACCTATAGGATTTCAGACTACTTGCTAGTCTTCCACTCAGTGCAGAGATGCAGGGACAACATGCAGCACTTGAATAATGTAAAAGGTCTGGGGTCTCACTTCTCAGATGCCGGAGGCTGCCCAGCTCCCCCAAGGCACTGAGCCACCCATCAGCCAACGATCTGTTGACTGACTGAATGAAGCACTTGGGATCCCATGCTTCCTCTGTCCCCAAGAAAGCAGAATCCTGAAGAGTCAAGGACTTCAAATAAAACATTAACTGTTGGGAGGACAAAGGATTATGGTGGGCATGACACCACAAGCATCTTCTCAATGTTAACAACTGGTGGGCAGTGATCACAGAACACTCAACTCTACTGTCTCCCAGGGAACTTGACAGGACACTTGTTCTTTCTCTAAAATTGTACCTTCGTCTTCCCCAGCTGCCACTCGTTGTTGGAGGAGTCATAGAGCTGCAGAAGGGCCGTGCACTTCCCCCTGATGTCCTCGGGCAGGGCCACACTCCTCGTCAGCACCTTATACCTGCAACAGAAGGACGCCCAGCGTCACTTTTGCCACAATTCCTTCCCCGATCCCTTTGCAATGGAAGAAGGCCTATGCAGCTCCATCTTGCCTTTTGTAAAAATCCTGAAAGGGTCTCCGGACCGCATACCCTGCTTTCCGGATTCTCACCGTCTCCAGCATCCCCGAGTACCGCAGCTGGTTGACCACGACCGCCTGGTCAAACTGGTCGGGCATCTGAAACACACCAAGAGGTGAGAAGACAAGGTTAACAGGACACCCTTACCACTGTTTCACACACACACACGTTTTGAACCTACACACAAATACAGAATAGAAAACCAACCTCATCCTGTGTACCCACAGCCTGGCTTCAACAACCAGCAACAACCCTGCTCCATCCTCAAGCCCACTTGCTTCCTGCCCCTGGATTTTTTTGAGAGAAGTCCCAGATATCACACCATCTCATTCATAAACATATCAGAATCATTTTTTTAATATAACCACAACACTATTATCATATCTTATAAGACACCAATAATTCCTTGCTATTAACAGCCAGGTTCAACTTTCTGACTATTTTACAAATATCATAAATGAACCACCACTTGTAATGCTATGTTTTCCAAAGAATCTGAAATGTCATACAAATATCACCTTATTTACTTTTTAAACTTCAATTGCCAGGCATTTTTTTAGCTGAAGAATGCAGTGACCCAGTGAGAGCTGGGGGAGGGGTTCTGGGCTAGGGGTGGGGGGGGTGGGGAGAGGAGGAGAGCTTGCAAGTGGAGAAAAGAGACAAAAATGAAAAAGAATTTTAATTTTCCCAATTTCCAGAAATTTGCTCTACTCTGATCATGAAATAAATCAATCCCAGAATATACAAATGCAAGCCAGAGGAAATCAAACCAAGACTTAATATTCTGAAATGTATTCTTTCTCTGTTCAGTTGCCAAACAAACTGGCATTACTAACAGGACAATAGTCTTTTCGGAGTAAAGCCCCAAAGTAGGTCATTTCCCACTTGTGGCTTCTTGAGCAGTGATCTGTGTTTTTTTAATCTGAACACCCCATTCTCTTTAGTTAATTTGTATTTTATCATCCTACACAACTGTGTATACAACAACTGAAAAACAGCACCCTAGGACATAAGTACATTTTTAAAACGTAGTTTAAATTTGAGAGCCTTAAAAACACAGTCATTAACACAAAAACAAGCTGAAAGCCATGTTATTCTGCACTTTTTTTTTCTTTAAGCAAAAGATGAATTTGAAGAACACTCTATAAATCTCCCTCACAATGTTTGATGGAAGAGCTAACACCATCTCCAGCAGGACGACTTCTCTCATATTTGATTTCTCCTACGAAACACTGTGGTCAAACTGTCTCTGCTCAGCAGTATTCTACCCCGAATCTAGCCAATAAATTAAGGCAAATAGCCGAAGAATTGTGGCTCACTGGTTTCTAGTCTTGATTATTTCAAATCTCCTTGGACAAGAAAGAAAAACAGAAGAGTATGGAAAAATTAGCCTTGGTTACTCTTCTAATCTTTGGATTAAAAAAAAAAACAGAGGCAACTGTTCTGAAGGTATTTGGTTAAAATGCTACTGTTAGATTTATTTGGGAATATAATCTGAACTACAGCAACCCACAAAAGACTAGTAGAGAGCGAATATAAAAGAAATAGGGAATTAAGCATCAGACTTAGTTAACGTTGTTAAATTCATAATCAGAGAAACAACGCATTTCACGTCTCATCATCTGATGCTCAAAGACTTTTTAAATAAAGCAAAAAACCTCTCCAAGTCTCTCAAACTTTCACCGTTCCTGACCCCTGCTGTTTTCCCCTGCTCCTTTTCTTCCAGTCTCTATTTAACAAAGTTTGCACAATTCCTTAGCTTGGCACTGGTTATTAAAACACCCTAAAAAAATATTACGAAAGGGACACCCCCTCCAAAAAGTTCGGCCGCACTTACCATCTCCAGTCCCTCAGAGGAACATTCCACCTTCGGTTTGGCTCTCAGGCCAAAATTCATATGGAAAGCAACTGCCACCCTGACCTTTCGCCACAGCTAAAGACACTGAACAATAATGAACACCATTCCTGTGCTTTAAAAAGTGCTCGGTCGCCATGGCAACCCCTTCCATTCTCGGGCTAATTAGTGTGGTGTGGTTGTAGGATTTCATACAGCCCGGGGAGGGGAGGGAGGGAGGGAGCCGCCAGGAGCGGCCACTCTTCCTAGGCTCCCATTGTGATTGTGTTTCTGCCCCTTCACAGAAATTTAACCAGGGGAAGGGGGATCTATAGGCAGATTGTCGCCTTGGGCAACGCACAGGGCGATCACGAGGGGAGGAGTCCTGTATTTCCATTGGTGGGGCTCTTTTTAGTTTCAACTTCCTTTTCTTCTGGGTGAATTTAATGTTCACAGATGACACAGCTAGAGGCTGGACCGGTCACAACTTAAAGGCATGTGGCCTTTTAAATTTCCCTCATGCACTCCAGTCTCCACCGGTGACCAGTTTTCCAGAACTGGAGCTCCCCCTTCAAAGACTGCCTGCAGTGTCTAACAGTGAAATATTGATGGCTGACAGATAGGTGGATTTTGGAAGAAATAGCCATAAACCGGGGCACTTAAAGTTTCAGGAGTCTGGTCTTTATCCAGTTACTGAATTTTAAATTATTGAACACCTACTAGGTGCCAAGATCTTGTGATTCACATCCAGGGCAAAAAAAAAAAAAGTGGGGAGGGGTGGATTCTTCTCTGTCTGAACTCAACCCCCTCGTCCCCAGAGGAGGACATTCAGACAACTGATGGAGCTCCACGGACGTGTCATAATCACCCAAAGGCCATAGCTGATTTTAGGGTTCGCTCTTGGTGCTGTGCATTCTGTGGGTTCTGATGAACGTGTAATGGCGTGTCCACCATCAAAGCATCATACAGTTATGCTGCCGTAAAAATTCTCTGCTTACTCATCTCCACCTATCCCCACCTCCTGGCAGCCGGTCATATTTTTACTGTCTCCACAGTTTTTTTTTTTTTCCAAAAGAGCAGTTTTTGGTTCACAGCAAATTGAGAGGAAGGTACAGAGATTTCCCTTATACCCTCCGCCCCTTTAGATGCATAGCCTCACAGGGCTGATTCTGTTTCCAAGGACCCTGAAATTCAGGAAGGCGACAAGTATGCCAAGTATCATCACTTCTATAGTAGACAGCCTAAAATAAAACCATGCTGAAAATCAAAATTATGTTCCTTGGGACCACAGAGGAAAGAAAAGTACTGAGGCAGTATGGGTGGCACGTGAATTTGAACCCAGGTCTGACCCAGAGTTTGGACTCTCACAATTATTATTCTCTGCTGGAGGGGAAGGGACATTCTACACAGAGAACATAGCATGTACAAAAGCCAAGAGTCAGAAAAAAGAAGCTGGCATGTTTGGTAGTTAGTCTGGGACAGAACAGAGGTGGGAGGGAGGGACCCAGGATGACAGTGGCCACCACACTCAAGTTTGATGCCACTGGATCAAGAGCTCCCCGCCAGGGATCAGAGCTGTGCTGAAGAAGGATTCCCTTGTCAGCGGCAGCAAAACTAGAACCAGGACAAGAGAAATAGCTGGGTATATTTTGGTATCATGCATATCACAAAATGTTACATGGTCATTAAAAAGTAAGACCAAATTAAAGACGCACCAGTTAACTCCCAAGCCTTTTGCAAGGTGCAGAAAAACAAGACACAGGAAAGTATGTATAACAATCTTGTTGTAAATCAAACATGACCCCATCAAAAAAACCCACCTGCTCTGTTTATGTACACGTCCATGAATATATACCTCTAGATACACCTGCGCAGAAAAGGATAGGAGGAGACAGGCCAGGTTGCTTTGAGTTGGGGGGCACTGCTATGAGGGGTGGGAAGAAGAAAAAGCTAAGAAAAACGGGGGGAAATTTGACTCCATTAAAAGAAGGAAATAATCATACATATACAATGTGAAAAATTTCTATATGGCTATATGTCTTTGAAGACATTTAAATAATAGTATTTTTACAAAAAAAAAAACCACCAAAAAACCAGACACAGGATAGATTCTAGAAGTTCTGCATGGTATAGGGTGGAAATGGGGGGAAGAGAAGCAGAGACCAGGGGAGACGCCACTGTAAGGGCACTTTAAAGTGGAAACAACCCACATGTCCATCAACTGATGAGTGGGTCAACAAAATATGCCACATGTCCACACAATGGCGTATTATTTGGCCATAAAAAATGAAACACTGATACAGGCTACAACATGGATGAGCCTTGAGAACATTATACTAAGTGAAAGAAGCCAGTTACAAAAGACCACGCGTTACATGATTCCACTCATATGAAAGGTCCAGGACAGGAAATCTGCAGGGACAGGAAGTAGAGGGGTGTCTGCCCAGGGCTGGTGGAGGGGACGCAGATACAGAGGGGTGGCGAGCCAAGAGGTAAGGGCATTTCTTTTTGAGGTAATGAAAATGTTCTAAGTGCCTGTGGTGATGGTTGCACATATCGGTGAATATACGAAAAACCACTGAACTGTACACTTTCAGTGAGTCAACTGTATGTATGTGATTTCTATGTCAATAAAGCTTTAAAAGAAAAGTACTGTAAAAACCTGCCTGACACAGGGGCATTTAAAACAGATAAAAAGGGATGGATGCAAGAGAAAGTTTGCAACCTAGAGATGGGATTAAATATATTTAGCTTCAGGTAATGTAATTCTACCAAAAAATTACAAGCACTTTCCCCCCTGATTTGAAAAAAATAAGATTTTAGAATGCCTAGACAAAACAAATGATGGACAACAGAGCACGCTAAGCCCACCACAAAAATCAATTACGGTTTTTGCAGCTTAAATTACGCTCCTGCAGCTTAAAATCTAAATAAAGGGCAACAGAGGTGCTGACAAACAGAGACACAGGACAGGGGAGGTGCTTTACAATGCAGAGAAAGAAATGCATTTATGCATTCATGAGTCTGCTTACCCCGAACACTACCTAGCCCTCCGTAACGTCATCAGTGTTGCACGGAGACAATTAGAAGTGTGACAGTGGACTTGGAACTGGTCATCTGTCCATGGCAAGGGCACATTCAACCTGTGCTTATTTAATTAAAGAAAATAAAATGAGTTCATTATCTGGGGGCCAGTGAAGTTCTCATGCTTTTCAGCATTTGGGAGATCTCACAGAAACCAACCCAGGATCCTGAGAAGAGCCTGGGGGTTGGGGGGATCCCATCTACCGCCCAGAGGCTGGTGGGGTCCGGTGGGGGCCAGCCAGGATTGTGGGAAGAAGAAACTTCCCTGTTCTCTGATGGCAGGTCACACACATATTAAGCACTACAGGGACTGGAAACCAAATTAGGGGTGATGGTGAAACTGGGGAAATCCGGCACCACTGCTAAGGTGAGAACATCTCCACGCCTTGAAGTCTTCTGAAGAGAACCACACATTCTATTTGTCATTCGGAGGGCGGAGAACAAGCCAGACAAGGAGGTAGGGCTGGCCGAGAACTGACTTATTTCACTCTGTCATCATCCACTGCTACATACTATCACTTGAAATGCATCTATGAGATCAATTTTTTTAAATTTGATATGAAGGGAGAAAATTATTCTCTAGAAGAAATGACATGATTTATCTGACTCTACATTTGTAAATGACTACTGTAACTCACTGTAACTTACTTATGTACCTTGTGCCAAAAGGGATTAAAGAAAGATAAAATAAACAGAAAATAAACACAGTGATTAAAAGAGAACACATAGTAGGAAAGTGCATTGTATTTCCCCCTTTGCCTTGGCTGCCAGGACGCTCAAAGTTAAACTTAATTCTCAATAGTCAGTGTTAAGGTGGGGAGAGTATAGCACAAGTCCTAGTACCTCCATTAAAGTAAATAAATAAGTAAACCTAATTACCTCCCTCCTCCTCAAAAAAAGTGTTGTTAACCAGGTATTTTATTTTGCCTTAACTTTTGAATCATTCTTCATAGTTAATCAACAAAGGTCTCAGTTCCTATAAGGAGCACCTATTATTTTTAGTCTAAGGTAACAACCACAAGATATATAATCTTAAAAACAATAATTTTTTCTAAAAGAAGAATTCTATTGTTCTACCCTCAAAGATCTACTGTTGACTATACACAGAGAATTTCAAATGATTTTTGGTAGCCTTGCAGGGACCAGGTCCTCCTGTCTAGGGGTGCAAGGTACCCACAGCAAGCCTTCAACTCACACAGCACTTGAGCACAGAAACCCAATGGGGTGGGTTAGATGAGTAATATTATTCCGTTTTGAGGATGAGGAAGCTGGAAGTGAGCAAGGCTAAATGAGCTGTTCAAACCAGTTTTAAAATTGGCTTAAATCAAACAATTAAAGCTCAAAGAGCTCTGCATTCCCAAAAGCTAGCATGTGGACCAAACCCGTATGCACTGAACCATATTTCCCTACACATATGTTATAAAATCGGGGCCATATTTCCAGAGGCTGTAATTCTCAAAGGGATGAGCTGGAAACTTCTTTAGGAAAAAGACTACAATGGAATCCAGGCAGAGAATGTGCCCTATATTGTAGCATCTCCAGGGGCACTGGGTCTTCTGGGTACACGGTGACATTCTCTGAAGATTCTAACACTAAGAGTGGGTGGAGGTTAGGGACAACCTGTCAGGTGCTGACCTGGTGTAAATACAGGTGATATAAAAATCACCATTCTAAGGGCCACGCCACTGGAGAGCAGAAACTGGTTTGCTACACTGAGCTCAGCCAACTGTCTATACATGGAAATAACTAGTTAACAGAGGAAACCTTTTGGAAAATCAAATAGCAAACTCTGAGCAAATCCATCTCTGGTCACTGGTCCCTTTAACACAGATAATAAAAGGCTGACAATAATGTTACTTTGCATCTCAGTATCTGAACAGAATTAAAATATTCCTGGACTCACTTATGGTTGCAACTCCACCTGCCTCTCTTCCCTGCTCTCTGGGTACCACCTGCCAAGGACAGACGCTTGTCAAGAGCTAACACACAACAGCAGACAGAGGGACACACTCCGAACACACTGATTTTCAAGCGTGGAGTGAGCCCACACGTGACAACAGTTAATGATAACCGCTTTCGCTTGAAAAACAAATCCAACTTGGTAATTCCTGCGGCTGCTTCTGAACACAGACTACAATTTATTTCCAGAACAGGTCCTTCTCTCCCCTTTTTAGGAGATGTTCAATTTATTCAAAGTCTAAAAACTAAGCGCTTGATAGGAATCCAGTGTCTTGGAGATCAGGTAAAAGTAGACACTGTTTACTATTTTAATCAATCAAAAGCATTTATTAAGAGCCTTCCATAGACTGAGCAACCACAGAGGTAACTGTATGGGATACACCAGAGCAGACCCAGTCCTTGCTCTGACTCGACAAAGGCAGACTCTCTTTGGGTCCAATCTGCTTGGAACGCAATGTGGCAGCAAGCCCTGGGCCCGGTGGAACAGGTCCTCAGAGCTCGGAGGAACAAGACATGGGAGGTGAGCATTACACCAACAGGGTCTTACTGCCCTATGTTCTTTTCTTTTTTAACTTTGTATCTTATTAAGGTTTATCCCTCGCCAACATTGGTAGATTGTTTCTCAAAGGACAACATTTGAAAATTAATTTAAGTGAGAGTCCTACTTTTTCTCATTGTATTTTTTAATGGCTCCTGAGCCACCTCCTCGTGAAATATTGTACACTTTATTTACACATATTAGCCTTGCAATGGAGAGACTTACCACATAGTCCCCATGATGGAGGATTAGTACCCAAGATCCTAAGAAATGTAGAATCAGTTCACTTTTGGGTAAAACCATCACATGATTCTTCATTTTGACAAGTAAACATTTTGAAACGGGAGAACTACTAGCATTACAGAGAGAATCTGATATATTAGGTATATCTGTATTTGCATTATGATTATGGGACATACCTTTACCCTAATTCAACTTTTAAACACAAACAAGCAAACGAATTTTAAACAGCTTGATAACCCTTCATCAAATGTAAGTGGTAAAAAATTACAGATGAGTTTACCAAAAGTCGACCATGTTACACTAAAAACGTAACATTCGCGGCCCTATGCTGACAGGACTCCTGTCCTGACCTCTTAGCAATTAATGAAAAAATTAAGACATGAGGACTCTGAATCTTTATTTGCTGTCTTTGCTGCATCAACTTCTCAAAAGCAGTTAAGTAAGTATCAGACAGTTTTCTGATGCTTTGAACAGTCTTCAAAAGCATGGTAACTAAAGCAGCAACAGACCTTTACTGACCTCAAACGGGAAGTAAACAAAAGCCAATTAAACGATCGACAAAGGTTCTTTGTACTTACATCAGTCATTTCACTCCCAGGCTGGTCAACATTTGGCACAGTTGTCGCTACTTGCTAAGTTTCACATTTTGAGAAAAGAGGCACAAACACATTTCCCCAGAAGAGGCAACTCCCTCCCAGGTGAGGAACTGGAGCAACGTGGTTATGTGATTGGCCAAAGCTGTCAGTCTGTCCTGGGGGTCTGATCATAAGAATGTGGAAATTTCTCACTCACCAAGTACAGCCTTCAAACCACTCCCCTCCCGGCTGAGCAGGATCAAAAAGCAAGGAAATCCAAGCTCTGTGACAGGTGGAAACTGCGGTGCTCACCTCAGATCCACACAAACCCCAACAACAAGAAAGGAAAACTCTGAACATAATGGTTAGACACGTGCACATGAAATCCTTCCAAGGCACAGCGTTCGCCATATCATAGCCCTGTTCACAGACTCCCAACATACGCCAAATTAAGACAAAGGCTTCCATTTCACATTCGAGGCCCTCATAATACGCTCCAACCTACCTTCCCAGTCAATACACCCCCCCAACGTACTCTACATCTAAGTCAAATTAGAGGTAAGTCCAGCTGTTGACTAAAACCTCCACTTCCTGTCTTACCTCTCAGCTGAAGCCAGCTTTTCCACCTGAAATGCTCACCCACTGTCTTTAAATGCTGAGTTCCATGGATCTTGTCGGGGTCTCTCAAATACTCCCTCCTCAGTAAAATTGTTCCAGATGCATCCAACTGGTACCATCTGATCTTGACCATGCTCTTCCTCTTGGCATGTATTTTTTTATATCCATCAGACCCATACATGTGAATTCCTCATTAGAGTATACATTTCGTTAGGGCAGGAGCTGAATCTTAAGAATTTCTCACTAAACTGCCGACCACTGAACTTGAACCTCAGATACGTACCCACTTAACCGACTGTACTGCGTAAATAAAAGTGTGATTCTGTTTACAGTTGTTTCAATGGACTTCTCTGGCCATGGCTTAGAAACAAGATAAAAAACACAGCACATGAAAGGAAAAACGGCTAAGTTGGATCTCATGAAAATTAACTTCTCTGTGAAAGACACCGTTAAGACAATGAAAAGATGAAGCAACACACTGGGAAAATGTTTGGAAACGACATAGCTGGAAGAAGACTGTCATCAAGCACACCCGAAACTCAATAATACAAAAACACCACCTGATTTTTAAAACAGACAAAAGATCTGAGCAGACACATCATCAAAGAATCTACAGGGATGGCTAAGAGGCATGTGGAAAGAGACAGCATCAGTTCTCTTAGGAAACTGCAGATGAAAACAGTGACATGCCACCACACACCTGTGAGGATGATTAAATACAGAAAACTGAAAATACCAAATGCTGGCAAGGATGCGGAGCAACAGGAACCCTAATTCACAGCTGGCTGAATGCAAAGTGATACAGCCAATTTGGAAGACAGTTTCTTACAAAGCTAGACATAGTCTTAACACTTCAACCAGCAACCACAGTCCTGGATACAGTCATTTGTATCCATGGGAGATTGGTTCCAGGACCCCATGGATACCAAAATCCATGGATTCTCAAGTTTCTTACATTAAATGGTGCAGTATTTGCATATAGCCTACACACATCCTCCAGGATACTTTAAATCATCTCTAGGTTACTTACAATACCCAATACAATGTAAATGCTACGTAGATAGCTATAGATACAATGTTAACTGTTATGCATATAGTTGTCAGCACATGGCAAATTCATGTTTCACTTTTTGGAACTTTCTGGAAATTTTTTCCCCTGAATATTTTTGATCTGAGGTTGGTTGGATTCCCAGATGTGAAACCCTTGGATAAGGAGGGCTGACTGTACCTACTCAATTAAGTTGAATATTTATACTCACACAAAAGCATAGCCTTTATTCATAATTATCCAAAGCTGGAAGCAACCATGATGCCCTTCAGTTGGTAAACAAAGAAACTGTAGTACATTCATTCAATGGAATATTATTCAGATTTTTTTTTTAAAAAGAGCTCTCAAGCCCCCTAAAGACTCGGAGGAATCTTGAATCCATAGTGCTAAGTGCAAGAAGACTTTCTGAAACAGACATATACTATGTATGTGATTCCAATTACATGGTATTCTGAGTAAGGCAAAGCCATAGAGATGGTAGAAAGATGAGAGGTTGCTAGGAGCTCAGGGGAGGGCTGAAAAGGTAAGGTGCTGGGAAATTTCAGATTGGTGAAACTGTTCCACCTGATGCTGTACCAGTGGGTGCGTGACATGATACATTTGTCCAAATCCGCAAAATTTTACAGCAAAAGAATGAACCTTGGAGGATCCCAGGAAATAACTCAGATGGTCACAAAAGAATCTGAATGTGTTACAAATGTGTGAAACAACATCATTGAAGGACTTGGGGGAAACCTACAACTCAAGTAGCTTTGGACATGGAGTCTCTTCAGTCTTAAGACTTAAAGGCAAAAGGAGTCCCATGTGATGAGTATGGTTTTGTAGTTGATAAAGTTGTTTCCCCGCATATGGATCAACAATTCTGAAACTGCTATACATCTATACGGGAACAGAACAATTGAATAAACAGATGGTGGAAGAAAACCTTAATAAAACTAATTCTATCCAACTAGAGTTGATTTACCGTCATGAAAACAGCAGGTGGAAAACCCAAATCTGATGCTGGTTTAACCTCAACTCTTAAGGATGCCAGTCACAAGGTCCAAGGAGTCCTCAAAATGTGCTTCTAGAGAACAAGCCCAAAACACAGCTCAATCAATACCCACCTGTGTTTTCAGTTACTTATATGACACAACTGGAATGTGCTTCTATGGGGAATAGTTCAGCTCAAGATGTAATGAAGGCACTTTTCAGCACAGAGTTTAATGAGGACAGATGTAAAAGACAGTGGGAGAGAAAAGTTGTCTTGTTTTCTCCATTAAGCTATCATTCAACGAGAGAATAATGCAGGAAAAGTTGTGGGGTTTTTAAAACCAGAAATAGAATATATTCAGTGAAAACCCAACAGCTCTCCTGGAGAAAACCACTCTTGCCAGTTTCCTGGGTTTTCTTCCAGTCATCGTATTCTATGCACGTGTAAACAAACACAGGACTGGGTGTGCATGTATACTGACATGCACATGCACATAGATAAACACACACTTTTTTTTTTAAAGGCAAATGAAAACATATTCGACATTTTGCTCTGTTCACCCAAGGTAATCCTGGAGAGCTCCGTTAGGACACATGGATCGCCTGTGTTTTTCACAGCCGCACAGTATGTCATTACCAGAATGCGTTTAATCAGCTCCCTGCGGAGGACCATTTAGGTTGTTTCTGCTCTTTGCTGTTTTCTATTTAGCTTTTGCTGAATGAAAGGAAATAAAGCGGAACAATGGCACCCCCACGCCAGAGCACTTCCTGTCAACACCTCCATCCCTGGCCCCCCAAGAATCCTCTTTGTTTCAGGGTGAATGCGGTCCTGTACTTCTGATGGCCAACAGTCAGGAGCCCAGAGAACAGGAAGGCGATCGCTCCAGGGTGAAGCTGCATAAGCCCTGCCTCTAAGGAAACGTGATTCCCAAGATGCCCTATGTGTGAGACAGGCTCTTGTTCTATGAAACGATTACACCACAGACCCCCGGGCTCCCAGCTCTTACAAAGTGTCAATATCAGTTCCACACTTTAATCAGTCAAACTGATTACGGATGAGAAGGCTCCAACTAGCAATTTAATTCTGACCATTTTCTATTATGTTCCTGCATTAGACCATGGAATGCTGGCAGTTTATCTGTCACACTGTGTAACAAGGTCACTTAATATTTCTAGTCCAAATGATGGTCAGAACCCTTAAGGGATAGGTTATGATAAAAGGCTGTGTCAAAGTAATTTAATAATGAACATAGCAGCTCCCTACTCACTCAACAGTGACTATGTTTCCACCAATGAATTAAAGCACTCTCCAAGTGTCTCTTAATCCTTACAACCACCCTATGAATTAAATCAGCCCATGATGATCTAATGAAACATGTGACGTGAGGCGAAGAGAGGCAACCACTCAGGAAATGCCGTCAGCGAACACCTGCAGGGCACCGTACGTTCCACATGTCGTGTGCTCACCTCTCCCGCCCTGGGAGGTGGGCAGGGCAGCCACCAGCATCTTCATCTTTCACAGGTCCAAAGAACGGGAGTGATCTGAGTCACATCACACAGCAGTTACCAAGACAGAAGAGCGGCCGGCACCCACTTCTCCTAACATCAGAATCCCTGCAGGTTCTGCCAAAGCCTCCCTAGAACGCCGCAGCTCCTCTTCTTACCCACAAATTCTAGTCCAAAGTGATGCTGTGTGAGTAGCTGCTGTGATCCTGGTGGCTGATGTGCTTCTGTTCTGGTGCCCAGATTAGACTGTGTTCATGAATCTATGGTGGTGGCGGCAGCAGTAATGTTGAAGGCTCACAGGTACAAGGACCACGTGCCATGCACTGTGCTAACTTTACAATGCTCCCTTTTATTTGATTTTAGCAACTCTGAGGTAGAGATCAACATCATCCTTGTTTGACAGAGGTATAACCTGAGGCACAGAGAGGTCAATTAACTTATCTGGGATCACACAGCTCCTCTGAGTCAGAGCCAGGCCAGAGTGAGGGCTGAGCTTGCACCAGAACTACTAGCTAAGCTGCTCTTCTGCAAGGTGCAAGTTCAGGAGGCAGGGTGGGACATTCCTGCCCTTCCAAAGTATTCATTATTTAACAATGGAGTTTGTTTCCCGGTACATTTGCCCTCAATATTCCTGAATGAAATTCATCACAATAGTTATACTGGTAGCAGACTGTAAGTCAAAACAGAAATCAACTTCTGAGGATTAAAACTCAAATGAGACAATACATTCAGTTAATGCAGGGGTTGGCAAAGGACAGCCTTGGAGCCACATCCGGCCTGCCACCTGTTTTATAAGTAAAGTTTTATTGGAACACTGCCACACATTATGACTGCTTTCACGTGACAGAGGCAAAGCCTAAAATATTGTCTATCTTGCCAGTTACAGAAAAAGGTCGCCAGCACCTGTGTTGGAGAATGAAAGTCAAGGAAACAGTGCAAACTGAATTGTGTCTTAAAGGTAATTACAGGCCAGATTTTGAGAAACCAACAGGGAAAAATAAGATGCAAAATATGTTATTAATAATTCTGGAATTTATTACGTGGTCAAGTAACACTTTGGATTTGTTAGGCTAAAATATACTATTAAAACTAATTTCACAAAGACTAATTTCTTTTTACACTTTGAAGTGTGGCTATTGGAAAAATTTTGGTTACATCATGGCTCATGTTTTACTTCTGCTGGACAGTGTTGCTCTAATGAACGAGGCTGAACCCCTGGCTCTGCAAGGACTCGGAGAGTGAAAGAACAACAAAGCTTAACACTACCTTTCTACTTGCATTTGTTTGATACTTGGAGCATCTTTTATACAAATGAACTGTCAGACTATTTAAATACAAGGCTTACCTAGAGACAAATCACAAACATTACTTCTCATTGAACCCATTATCCATTATTCAAATATGAAACCCAATCCTCACACAAATAATGTGAAACAGAAGAGACCTCATGAATAGTTTTCATGAGGCCCATGACTCTAACCAAAAAAATTAGATGTGAAGAATTTCCATTAACTTCAAATAAAGGATGAAACAGCCACCTGATGACTCTCAAAATATGGTAATTTCATTTGCCTAATAAATCTGTTTCGTTTCCAAAATCACTCCAGAAGATTCCGAGGACATTGAATTTGTTTTACTTTTAACAAGCCATTGCACCCAGCATCTTCAGCACCTAAAGTAATGATGAAATACAGCACCATTGCAGAGTGTGTAATCAAGTCAGACTCAACAGGCCAAAATGGGAACAGACACATTCTCATCCGTTTCCCCCCAAGCCTGGCAAGTGAACGCTTAGAAAGGCTACAGCTAGCAGCTCCCCATGTTCAGTTGAGGCACTTCGCCTTTAACTGGGTCCGCAGGACGTTTCCTCTTTTGAGTCTTAGTTGCCCTTGTGACCGCGTCACATACTTGTTTCCAAACCCCACCAATGGCCTGAAAAGCACATGTATTTAACGTTTGGTCGAATGCTTCCTGGAGTTAGAAGAATACAAGCCCCCCTCCTCCACGGCTTCTTTCTTCCATTCTTATTCCTTTCCGGTTTCCTGCTTTGAACAAGGGCCCTTGCACCTGCTGCTCTGACGGCTCTTCCCCTCGTTGGCCCGCTGTGTGTGCAGAACACTGCTCACTGCTGGGGTTCCGCCTCCTCTCCTGCCGACAACAGAGGCAGATACCCCCACTCTGCCTCCCCGGGGCAGGAAATCCTGCAGAAAGTGACTGGTCTTTGCACCCATACATCAGGCCTCCTTGGGGACCAGGCACCTGGTGCTTTCCCTGGGACGCCCCCTGCTACTCACCTGGGGAAGACAGAAGGCAGAGTGTTCCTGCAACTGGGGACCCCTGGTTGGCTAAAAAAGTGGAGCTGGCATTTAATTCTTAACACTGAAAGGAAGCAATGGTTTCCTTCCTGAATTAAAAGCAAAGCAGCAAATAATGGTATGTGATATTTAAATATGGGTGATTCTCTACAAGGGACTTTCATCACCTTAATTAAATCTCAAAGAACTCCTATTAAAGCAAGTGGGCCAGCCAGGAAGATTATTCCATGACACACACGGAGGACGTGAATCGGATACAACTTGAGTGCCGGGTCCTAGGTCATGTGACCGGCACACACTAGGACCTGTGTCTACATTCTGTGCTCTTCCTTCTTGTAGGAAAACCAGGAGGGTGTGACTCCAAATGTGGCTTGTGACACGCGCCAGTCCATGATGCGATGGACACCGAGAGTCAGAGTAAGCATTTAGGAACTTTAACAGTAATATGACATGGCCACATCATTTTTATTCTGTTTTTCAAAAGCACCACTCCACAAAGAATTGGCAATAAAGCAAAGAACTTCTCTTTTGCCACATGTATTTTGAGAAGAGCTGCTCTAGAAGGTACCAATGTCAATTTTGGGTAATGCTTATAAGAAATTTCTTGATAACCATGGGTATACAAATCTACTGTTCTTACAACATTATTAATTTTGCACGAAGTACTCAACTTACTTCCCTTTCTATTGTTTAACATCAAATCAGGCTCAACAGATAAGGAATGTGTATTTATCGAAATCCTTCCTGAAACCTGTTACAAGCATAAAGTGCCTATTCAGAAAATCTGATATCGCATCTGTTAAAAGTTCTCCGAACTGTACACAAGACACACTCCAAACATTTTGAGGGGGTGGGTATAGCTCAATGGCAGAAACACGTGCTCAGCATGAGTGAAATCCTGGGTTCAATTCCTAGTACCTCCACTAAAAAAATGTTTTTTAAACCGAAACGTTTTTGTATTTCTCTATTTCCATCTTCAGCCCCTGCACTCCTCATCTAAAGTTTTATTCTCCAGGGGAGCCCATGAACCCACCCCTTGTTGGTGGAGCTCCCACTGTACTCAGGGCAGCTGTCCTGGGAACAAGATCATTGTAAGTCAACCCTGCATACCCATTCACCTTTGCCAGATATTCATTCTCCTAACTTCCTGTGGAATGAAACTCGGCCACAGGCCCTAGGCTGGCCTTAGAACCAAGCAGAGAAGCCACGACCAGGGAGATGTGAGGCAAATCTACTGACATTTTTTCTTCCTAATAAAAGGAGAGCTGCTCCTTTTGGCCCAGCCTTGATTCCTTTCAGGGGTAATATTTACTCCAAGAGGCCAAAGCCTTTGCTTGCTTTGTGCAGAGATGCACCCAAGAGCACACAGATACTCAAAAACTATCTGTTGAAAGAACTGAAGGATGTCCTGTGAAGATGTGATGGCTGCCACTTTGGCAGCCATTTTGCAGCCTTGAGGAAGGGCCAAAGGAATTGCAGATTCATCGATACAAAGTTCTGATACTGTGGAGCCTCTAAACAAATGCTTCTTATAAAATGTGGCCCTCATACGTAGTTATACGCTGTGTAGGTCACTGTTCGCTGAGTTATTTTGTGTCTTGTCACTGAAAATTTGGGGGTCCGCCCAAAGAGGGACTGAGGGGGTAGGAAGCGTGTGTGTAACACAGGAAGTCCTGCCAAAAAGGAAAGAATCATCCCTGAGAAGGAGGGGGCGCCAGCAGGGAAGGGGCTTAGACTCCAGAAACACCAAGATCCCTGGTGGAAACACAAGGTTGGTGTATAGCTTAAAGCTCTATAGTGGTTAGTACCGTAAGCCGCAAAAACACCCAGAGAGCAAATGAGCAATGGAGCAGAGGTCAGCGATGGCAACATAAGCTGGTGTATCATGCCAAAGCCATACAGACATCACAGAGCTGTGGTCAAGTTCCAGTCTAGGTCAGAGAAGGCAGAATCAAAGACAGAAGGCATGAACCCAGGCTCTGTGGCCACAGCGAGAACCACAACATGGTGGCCTCATCAGAAACAGCCAAATAGGCAGGAGACCTGGGACAGGGTGGTTTTTAGGGAGCAGTGAGGTCCTGACAGAGAGGGAGAGAAGAAACAGGACGCCGCGGAAGAGGGCGGGCGAGTTGGCTGAGAGCAGATATTCTCAGGCCTCTGGTGGCTGACTAGGTGAGGTCACGTGCCGGAGTGGGAGGGCTGACATCAGGTTCAGGAATGCGGGAAGGCTTCGAGGGACGGAGGCCAGACCAGGGAGGTCTCCTCCTCCAAGGCTGGTGCAAACGGGCACTAGACTCCCTCAAAGCATGTTTCTCAAAATCGTCCAGCACACTGTGGCATCAGAGAGTGGAGAACACCTAAGATAAGGACGTCTGTCTGGAGGGAGGCAAGGTCAGTGAGACAAGTATCTTACAGATGCTGCACGTCTGTGACTAACTGGCTCACATCTCCTTCCAGACCTGGGAGGCAGTTGGATGTCTGGGCTCCCACTGTGGGCACTCAAAGCCGGACACTTGAGATTTGAGCACTCTTTAAAATATGTATGCTGTGTTCAAATTAAAAAAAAAAAATTAAAGGTTCACCAATGAATCCAACTAGGCAAGAAAATAATGAAATCCTAAGGTGGGTTCATGATCAAGAGGAACTAGGGCACTGAGGTCCATGCGAAGAAAAGGAAGAAGTTCGTGCAAATGAAGGAGTAAAAACAACAGAGGGACGAGAGAGCAGCTGGACAGGAAACTTACAATTCTGAATAGGTCATGGAAGCTTAAAATTAGGCATTCAATGGTTCAAGATTTTTTAAAAAAATTGATCCTGAGAGTCAATTGCTATGTGTTGAAAGAGACCCTCAGACAAACACAGAGAAAAACCGGGAGAGAGGGAAGGAAGGTGAAGAGATTTGTTCTAAATCAGACCACAAACCACGGTCAAGCCAACAGAAGGTCCAAACCTTAGCACAAATCCCATCTGGAAATCCTCACAGACCAGCCTCCGTCTTGGGGCAAATCTGCTGCCATTTTGATCTAATTAAACCCTCTTTCTCTTGCTAAACTAAACTTGAATCCCTCTTTATTCATCGCTGTTCAATTTCCACCTCTCGGTCCACCGTATTGAATGGGTCAGGGTCCTCTCTATTCAGACTGGCTCTGAAAAAAACCATGCCCAGAAACACAAATCAGGAGGGCAGCTGTCGGTCTCTGTCCATGTTGGCAAGGAGGCTCCACTCAGTCATGGAAATGCTGAAATAGCTGTGGAACTTAGTGGTGTCGCCTGCACAGTCACCCAGTTTTGTCGACGTGATGAGGGTATTTGAGGGAGAAAATGTCAAGCAGGAGGAGGAAGGAGAGGTGTGTGCTCTGGAGCCACACATCCACCAATGCCCAGGAAAATCTGTCAAACTGAGAATGTAATATTCGGCCAGAGTGATTATTTGTACGGCGTTACATCAGTAGTTCTGAGACATGCCACCATGCTAGCATAAGTCAGTGTACAGATAATAATCTGGACAATACACCTGTGTGGTTTCTGGCTTTAAAGTTTCTGAATTTCAGGGACCAAAAAACTCCTGATCCACTAGAAACTGGAGATCATCCACCATACTTGTTTCTCCCCAAATGTTTCCTTTTAAAAAAATTAGGATGCAGAAGAAAACAAGCGTTCTTAGAGACAAATAAATAGAAAAACCAAATTAGGACCGAGGAGTTTGAACTATGTCATTAAAATGTGTGAAAATAAAAATAGCAACTCAGAAAAATTGGAGTCAAAACCCAAGATGTGAAATATTAGAAAGAATGTGATTTTTATCAGGTTCACATCATTTGAGAGCTGGAAGAAGGCTGAGAAATCACCCCATCTCATCAGCTACCCCTCCACATCTGCCTGAAAGAACCTTAAGGATGTCGCTGATTTATCAATATTCATGAACACAGGATGGGATGTCAGAAAAAAAATCAAACGGGGAATTTTACTTGAAAACTGTTCAGCGCCATTTGCCCTGAGAGATGTGATACCATATTGACAAGTCCTCGGTAAATTCCGCTTTCCCGAAGGAAAACGAGGGCTTGGTGACAAGGGGGTGCTGGTGGGTGCAGCTGCCTAGGAGCCCTTTGGTTTGCTTATTCATGTATTAAAGTGGTTGTCTGCAAGTCATAATGGGAAACTAGCCAGCCTTAGACACAGCCAGTATCCGCGAAGTATAAATTAGGAACACCACAAAATATTCCGCTGTGCAGTTGGAAGTTGCTAGGAAACAGGAGGTCAGGCGGTGTTCAAAGGCCAGGTTCTTCCCATCCCTGGGGCCCCGACAGGACTGGATCTTGCTGGAGTCCCAGCATCACAGAGCCAGACCACCAGGAGGCCAGGCTTCTTAGCTGTGTGGTTCAAGAAGCTTAAATCTGGATGCTCCTCTTTTCCGGCAGCCTGGCAAAAGCGCCCAATGAGAACATGACCCCAAATCCAAGAAAGACATAGGAAACAGAAAGCGTATGTACAACCATGTAACACTCTTTCTCCTCATCCGTCCTTAGAACAACATGTTTCAGGCACTTCCTTTAGTGATCCTACTTGCTTCACTCAACACTGACCACGTTGTCCACTCTTGGATTAAAGAGCAGTTTTCAGGATTATGACAATACTTTCCCCACGAATTTGTCTTTCCACACATCTTCCCCCAGGTGGATGCAGGTCCTTTGTAAATTCTATCTGAGGACATGCTGCTCAGTTTAGTAAGTGGTAAGTTCAAAAGATGAGTCACGAGAGGAAATGAACACCCCTTTGTGCTGGGAGAGCCGTGTCAGAGGGCTCCACCAACACACACACACTGCCTCTTTCCAGACTCATAAATATGATCAGTATTACTCATCAGCCGCCACGACCATCAGTGGCCAGTGCGTGCCAGGGTCTGAGCTGGGAGTTTTGCAGGCTGGGTCACGGTTAACCTTGTAACCACCCTAAAAGTGGTGACTTCTATCCTCACTCCATCAAATGAGAGAACTTGACAGACCAACATCACGTGGCTGGTGAGAGGCACTGAGTCCAGCATTTCTTACAAGACTTCGCTCAGTCCACCATGATACACGGCCTCCTGATAACGTCTTCGCTCATCATTTTAGTCCAGACATGCTGAAAGGGGAACCTGTTTTACAATCCTGTTTGTTTTACTGTGTCTGAAGGACAGAGTCCCTTCTTCACTAGCAAATGGCAACAAAATCAACTTGTCCCTTGAGAACTGTGAACGTCTTATGCCATTAGCCCTGGAACATGTAGAAAAAGGTTAACTGACTGCTACAGAGTGACAGGGCTGGATGGGTAAGGTTTGAATTAGACGTGAAATTTGGTGATTTGGGCCACGAGACCATGGGTCCAGGCCAGTGTTGTTTAGAAGCACTGCTGTGGCACGTCAGACGCTGGTGAATGCTCTCAAAAAGCTTCCCGGGTCTAAATCCCCCATCAATGTTTTGGCATCATCAACTGTGATCTGAGGCCAGCCCATGATTTAGTAACCGAAATGGAAATGATTCAGAAGTGCCCTCTCCATTTCTGCATACCCTCCTACATTTCTGCACCCAGGCCTCACTATGGTTAATATTCCACTAAAGAGTGTTGCTCCATCTGTCCCTGTACGTCAAGCAGTCAGGTCTATCCTCTACCTGCACCACCTCAAGGCTCTGCATCCTTGGTGAGTGATGATCCCCACAGCCCTCAGTGGAGTGCAATCTATGTTTTCGACCAGTTCACCAAAGCAGGACAAAGAACAGAAAAGCCTGTGCACCCGGGCCAATTGCTAAAAACCCTTCGAATATTCCCAAACCGCTTTCTCAATCATTTACAGACTTTAGATCGACGTGTTGTAACAAGGAGAGTGGATGTGTGCTGAGCAGGCAAAGGTGAGTAATGGAGAACAAGTGGCAATTGTATTGTAGTTAATTTTTTTTTTTTAATAGAGCATGAGAAGGGAAAGGCTTTAACTCTGTCGACACTGGCAGAGCCCCAAGTTTGTGTAAACCAGGAAATGCCTCCAGCACGGCTCTGGACAGCAGGCGCTCATGAGCAGAAGTGGCCCATTTGCTGATGCAACCGGGCCACAGACAATGGCTGGTCCATGGGATGGTCAGTTCCACTGAAATGTGTGGTTTGGGTACCTTTCTGTACCTTTGATTATTTGCCCCCCACCAGCACTAACAGGCTGTGTCTGTCTGAACCCTGGAAATCCGAATCACATGACATCACAACCAGGTCCAACCTGCCCTTCCACCTGCACACAGGACCTCATTTCCCTAATTTGCAAGGTGCCTCTGACTTAAAGGCTCTACAGGCTTTCATTCCGTGTGCCCTCAGCTCAGTGTAAACCGAACAGTCTCAGCTTCACTGGAACTGATGCCATGAAGTCACTGAATTGAATACAGAGGCCAACATTTCAGAGTTAATACCAACACAAACAAAAGGAAAAGAAAAAGTTAAAGAGAAAGAAAGAGAAGACGCCAAGCCAGGCTAATTTTCTTTCTGCAATTGCTCAAGCCACAATCAGCACATTAAAGATGCTTTACATTTGGCTCAAATCACTGGCGGGGGTTTGCTTCTCCAGCTCAGCAAAACTCGTCGTGGTCTTCTACTTACATATCTTCACAACCTTATTAAACTGTCCCATCGAAAACAACACCAGGGTCTGCCTGAAATACTTCCTTTTCAAACCCTTCATCCTGTGCCTAAAACTCGAAGGCTGAAATCTCAGTAACCCAAACTGATGGCACACAGTCACACTTCATTTTCCTGTATGTAAGGACACTTTTTGAAAGGCGTCATGAAACAGTAGCTAAAACATTTGTTCGCTGGTGAGATTTTCACCACTGTGAGCGTGGAGAGGAGCAAGAGGGGAAGATACTGCCATGTTTTTTAGTGGGGACGCTTTCATTTCATAAAGGCAAGCTGAGTCTGTCACAGAGTTCCAAAGCTGAACAGTATTCCCTTTTAAAAGAAATACTGACAAACGAGGCATCTGGCACACTTTAATGAGCTGCTTTATCCTTGCAGAGTGGCAGAAACTAGGGCAGCCATTCATCTGAGAAAGTGGATCGCACGGAGCGATTACGTAATCCTGCAAGGCACACTGATATTCAGGGTGCCCCCCCAGGCCCCCCAATTTCAAATTTTCTAGTACTACTTACTAGGAAAGAAAACAGTAATGCATGTTTAACTCAATGACTCAATACCTCTGAAAAACATTAAATGATACAATTTTCACCATCTATGCAACAGTGCCAACAGGGTTCAAAGCCGGAACAAGTGCTGTGATACAACTTATATCGTCCGTAGATGCCATTTTTATCAAGAGCAAAGGAAAAATAAGGATAAAACCAAAGAAATAATCGGCATGGATACCTTAAGCCAGTGGTTTTCAACCAGGGGCAATTCTGCCCTTTGAGGGGCAGTGGGAGGTGTCTGTAAACACCGGGGGAGAGGGGCTGTTCCTGGCATCTCCGGGTAGAAGGCAGGGCTGTTGCCAAACATCCTATAATGCATGGGACTGTGCCCCAGTGAAGAACTGTCCTGTCCCAAATGTCAGAGGTGCCAAGGTTGAGACACTCCATCCCAACCTGATCAACTAACAAATGGTTAAACAAGGAGGTGAAAGGAAAAGGATGTGAAATTTAATTACGGGCACATTTCAATGTCAAGTGCAGGCCAAGCAGAGCCAGGGGAAAAAAAAAAAAAAAGCAAGTTACAAAACTGGACTCTGAGTCCAAAGCTTAGAGGAGTGTTTTGGGCTGGGAAAAACCCCGTGGAAAGGTACTCACCTGGGCTGAGGGCAGAAGGAGAGAAGTGCGAGTTTCTTTAGGAACAGCACAGGTGAGGAGGTGAGGGCTGGACCTGAGGCCAGGCCTCCACCCTGGGAGCCAGTCAAGAGCAAGAGGGGTAGGGGAAGGAGGGAGGGGGAGAGGCTGGGTCAGAGTGCCAGGAAGGAGGAGGTGGCTGGTGATGCCACAGCCCTGGGGCTGGGAGGTGGAGGTGGGGATTAGGAAGGCAGGGCAGAGAAAAACTGTACCTGGAAGCTTACAGCAGAATAGAGGCCAGGGTGGCTTGCATGACATAGCATTAGAAATAAGAAAATGGGCATGGACTCTTTAGAAATGCTGAGCAGTGAAAAGAAGGCTGCTCAAGGGGGAGCCCAGGCAAATTCTTACTCACTCCCACCTCCCCTTTCTTTTATTTATTTATGTATTTATTTATTTATTTGGTTAAATTTATTTTATTTTTTCTGGGGGGGGTAATTAGGTTTTATTTACCTTGTGCATGCTAAGCGTGCACTCTACCACTTGAGCTGTATCCTCCCCACCTCCCCTTTCTTTTACATTAATAAATACACTTTTGAATACAATGAAGAGTATTAACAAGGAGATGGGATCCTGGGAGAAGGAACCCTGTATAGCACAAGAGGAAAACTGATGGAATATGGTCCCAGGGGAGGTAAGAAAAAGTTAAGTCAAGAAGACTGATGAACAGCTATACAGAAACAAATTGGACAACCTAGAAGAAATGGACAAACTTATGCAAACATACAGTCCACAAAGACTGAATTAAGAGGAAACAGATCACTTGAACAGACCAATCACTAGAAATAAAACAGAATCAGCAATAAAAAACCTCCCTATAAACAAAAGCCCAGGACCGGACGGCTTCACTGGGGAATTCTACCAAACATACAAAGAATTCATACCGGTGCTTCTCAAATTCTTCGAAAAGACTGAAAAGGAGGGAGTACTCCCAAACTCATTCTATGAATCCATCATCACCCTGATACCAAAACTAGACAAAGACACGACCAAAAAAGAAAACTACAGGCCAATATCATTGATGAACATAGATGCAAAAATCCTCAGCAAAATATTAGCAAACAAAATCCAACAGCACATAAAAAAGATCATACAATATGATGAAGTTGGATTCATCCCAGGGACACAAGGATGGTTCAACATATGCAAATCAGGTTATTTTCCACTTGTATTACACCTTATACAAATTTCTTGTTCATGTGTTTTGGTCATTTTTCCACTAAAATATTTGTTATTTTCTTACTGATTTGTAAAGGCTCTTTATATAGTAAGGCTCTGAATCCACTGTTGTACATCACAAAAACTTTTCGTGTTATTGTTGGCCTTATTGAAGGGCAAAGTTGGCCACATGTACATGTACACAAAGTCATAACAATGTGCACACTTTGATTTAGCAAATAAACTTCCGAGAATTTACCTCAAGGAAACAGTCTTAAATGAGCACAAGTGTCTACACATATGAATAATACAGCAAGGGGCATTGTTTACAACAACAAATAAAGGAAATCATCCAATAATAGAAATCTGACACCACAGCCACTGACAATTCTGTACAGTCACGAAGAAAGCACAGGAATGTTTTAAGATATATTAAATTAATAAAAAAGTAAGTTACTTAATTGAGGTAGACTATGAGCCCAACTTAAAGAAAAAAGTATATATGCAACAAAATGTAAACAGGACTGTCTCTAGGTGGTAAAATTATAGGTAGTTGTAATTAAAAATTGTAATTTTTTCGGTATTTTGCATATTTTCCAAATACTTTATAATCAGTAAGTATTGCCTTTACATTGGGGAGGGGTGCAGGCAAAACCTAGTAACTACTGCAATATGTTTTTATTATAGTTACTGAAAAATACTACTACAGTGAGTAGTGTCAGGGACAGAGCTGGCCTGAGGAAGAAGGGGAACTGCCCAGGGTGAAAGGCCAACACAGGGAAATGCTAAGGAGAGGGTGAAGGCAGAGACAGCTTCCTCCAGGGCTGTGAGAAAACCCAGGGACAGTAAGACTCTGAACCCAAGCACCACACTGCAATCCACCACCGTTTCCCACTTTTTAGTCTCCAAAACCCAGACCTTTTGCCGGAGTCATTGAGGGTAACAATGGCTTTTATAATTAGTCCTTTGTACAGATGCTGGGTGAGCGATGGTGAGTTTTACAACAAAGCCACTAACAGACATCACACGTTAAGAGGGCTGCCTGTGAAAATGTTAATGCAGAGCCACTCAGGCTAGAACACACGCGAGCGCACACACACACAATTATAGTCTGCATATTACTGATGGGTGGTCTGGGACTGGCTCAAACGTTGGACTGGGCAGCTTTCTGATTGGATGCTATTCAAGACTCAAACATTGGACTGGGCAGCTTTCTGATTGGATGCTACTGAAGAAGTTCATCAAGACTGGCCAAAGTAAAACTGCACAGCAGGAGGGCTGCGGCGACGTAGCTGTGGCTATCGGCCACGCTGGGCACAGGGGCAAATGTCTACCCATCTTGGCAGATGGCACCCCGCAGGTGGGAAGTAAGCGAATGTGCCCTTCACCACACCATGGTACTCATCAGGGAGAGTGAAACTCTACTCATCAGAGAGTGAGTGTTCCCTCCCTGCAAATAACAACAGGCTTCTGGAACTAGGGGTCCATATATTTAAGGACAGAAATACAGGTGAGAAAATCCAGAAGTTTAACACCATGAAAGAGACAGAAATGTCAGGCACTTTCCCAAAGATGACTCATACTCCATTTTTCTCTTTTGACGGTTATTAATTTTATGTCAGCTTAATTACCCCTAAGACTGAAAAGAAAAAAAAAACTGATGGTAAAAATAAAATGTTCTAACATTCGTTTTTATTGCCCTGAAAACAGATTTAGCTAAGTGGCAGTCAGCCACATTATTATTCCGTTTCTTTTAAATGTAACTCAATTTAATATGAAAGACCGCCTTCACATTTAAAACACTTATTCCCTTAAAGGGCACTTTTAGCAACTGAATAGCCATCAGCTGAACACATTCAAGCGGAGGCTGAGGCAGAGATTAGCATTTCAGACAGTCTTATTCTTTCTTTGGGGACTTCTACTCTGGGGAACCTCAGCAAAAAAGTGCCTCATCAGGTTTCTCCAGGCAGACTGTAAAATATTGGCAGGTTCATGCTTGTGTGAAACTAGCACATGATATTCCACAGGTGACCATTCAACTCCTGTAACTTTCCCCGCTTCCATACTTGTGCACAAACCAGTTCACAACGCAACTTAAAAAGATGCTGATTCTTGTGCCAATTTCCTTAAAGGTTCATATAAACAAAGTACAAGGCAAAGAAAAAGCTGCAACACTGTAGCACGGAAGCTTTTAAAGAAGAATTCTTTGACATAAATTCAAACAAAGGAAACCACCTCTCACCATTTCCCACTGCAACCTAATATTAAAAATGCTTTTTCCTATAAAAGATGAATTTCATACCAAAAATAACATTGCATTATCAACGCCTTATCCAAGCGGTTACAGCCTTTGTTCTTACAAAGCATTAGTAGTTCAAACGTGGACACGCAATTAAAATCAGCACTTACCCATCTGTTCAGAAACGAAACACTTCTGCTGCTCAGAGAGACGGCAAAAGCTGTTTTTCTCAGGTTTAAAAAACTCCTCTGCCAAATTTTACATTACTGCGATCATTGCGAGGTACATGAAACTTTTAAGCAGTGCAAATAAGAGAAAAATCCCTACCTTGGGTTTCTTTACCCCCCTTCAGTTTTTGTCCACTGTAAATGGCTGCATCTTTAGCAGTCCGGGCCAGAAGCATCTGAGCTGACAGACACAAAAACGGGCTTTCTTTGGCTTGCTGGTGTTCCCGGTCTTTTATGTGGTGTCTTGGGCTCTGCTTCCCTAATTCATTCCTGATTCTACTGAAAGGAAGTCCAGCCTGGCGAAGCTGGCGGGATGGCAATTGCCGAAGATACTTCTGACTGCAGGAGCAAAGAAAGCACCTTACATGTGCCAGCAAAAGTGGGAAGCCATTTGAAATGTCCCAAGACGCTGAATTTTAAAAGATGACTAATATTAAAAAGAAAAAAAAACCGCGCCAGGACAAAGCCAAGCAATTTCATTGTGACCCTGGAAAGTCGACCCCGAGAACACCACCCCCCTGCCTTAAGCCCAGCTTCATTTACGGCTATTTATCCCGGTCTTTGCATAGCGCGCCTGAATAGTTGCCATAACAACTCAGTAAACAGGATTCGAGCGACCACTGAGGGGTTCAGGGCAATTGTTTTGTTTAGGGAGAAGAATGGTAGCTTTAATGCTTCCTCTACTGAAATTTCCTGAAAAGACAGAGCTGCTTTTTTTTTTTTTTTAAATAGATTGTGTGTATGTGCTGTTCTCAAAAGTCAAAGATGCTGGCAAGGAGTGCCCCAGTTATAGGAGAAGAGGCCACAGGAGTGGCAGTCAGACAGGAAGAATTATGAAACTAAGAAATACTGAATGCCAGGTGGGCATTTTCCAGTAAGGATGCAGAGGGAGTGGAATCATCCCAAGAGCCTGTAAGAGGAAGTAAATGAAAGAAGAGGCCAGAGTCTGGTATCCAGATGGTTCCACAAAGTCCTCGCTCCTGGGTTGTCCTATGCTCTCTCCTCCATTTTTTTCCCCACGGAGTCTCTTCTCTATAAAGCAGTTTCATTCAGATTTTATCCGTGCCACAGAAACATCATTCTCAATCTTCACCCTATGGCCAGGCAATCAGAAACTATCCTGTTCTTAAAAAATAATATTGGAAAAAAATGTTCACGAGTATTGCCAACAGGTTATGAACATCTGGCAATCTGACACATCATGCCAGTAATTTATCAAAATTCACAGACTCTTAGGACACACAGACCCTTTATGGTAACTTTGGATTTTAATAATAATGGATCAGTATTGGTTCACAATGATAACAAATTTACCACATAATGCAAGGTGTTAATAACAGGGGAAACCTGTGTGTGTGTGTGTGTGTGTGTGTGTGTGTGTGTGTGTGTGTGTGTGTTGGAGGCGAGAGTGATATGAGAACTCTGCACTCTCTGCTGAAATTTTTTGTAAATTTTAAAGTATTCTAAAAAATTAAGTCTGTTAATATAAAAAAATTGACATAAAGCTGTTCATCCCATATCCATGTCAAAGACTAAAGGAAGTTAAAAAAAAAAAGCAGCAACAGCTAGTTACAACAAATTGCTAAAGGTATCTGATTTAAAATTCAACTCAAAAAGAAAAAGGTCTGGTAACAGTCTTATAAAGATTTTCCTGTGATTCAGCTTAAATTGGGAGTTAAACTGTGAGGATGAAGTAGGCCTATTTTCTGCCCCAAACACATCGTGCAAGTATGGAGTATTTCACACAGTGAAGTGTGGCAGGTCCATGACCATGTCACCTCCTTTAAGGCCTACAACTGCTCCCCTAAGCAGGCACTGTCACTTCAAACACTTCAGGGAGTTGGAACTAATCCCAAGGCCACAGGACTGTTGAGTGACAACAGGCTGGACAGACACCATGGCACACACCTTTGATCTACTTCCAATTCAGGCCATTGTTTTACAGGCCCTGCACCTGGGTGGCCGCGCAACAGCCCTCCCACACCAGCAGGACCCCAGTGTCTCAGGATGCGCCAGACTAGGGCACCCTGCACCCCACGTTTCAGCCGGCGTGGAGCAGAGCTGCCTGTGCCCTTGGCGTGGGCCACGAACGAATGACTTAGTTAACCACAGCTCCACAGGCAACCCTGAGAATGTGCAGAGGGCAGCAGGGGGCAGGTGGGGCAGTGGGAAATGCAGCTGTGGGAAATCAGCTGCAGAGAAAGCAGCAGGAAAAAAGAGAAAAAAAAAAAATGAATGAGATGAGCATAGTCAGTAATAAGGTGATACTCTACCAAACCCAGCTGCCCGTAGGAGACTGGAGATACTGTAGCTTAATGTGCTGATGTGTGATGGAAAATTTCCGAGATACAATTTTGCACAGGAGGCTGTTTACTAGAGCAGGGAAATGGATTCTTATTAAGAGTTTAAAAAATATTTGACACACTCAGAGTGGGTATCTGACATTTCACTTTAATCTCAAATGATGGGATGAAAACCAGTGAATGGAAGATGCAGAAATGCAGATTTCATTTAGTATGATTAAGACCTTTCCCATAAATAGTAAAAGCTTAAAAAAAAAAAAAAAAACAGTCTGCCTTAAGGTGCAAGGAAAGAGTCAATTCTCTGTCCCTCAGGATTATTTAGGAAAAGGGAGGATGATCCGCGTCTCATTTAAAGGGGATAAATAGACCACATTTCACCAATTCTTAACGCAAATACATTCCCCTCTCAATATGCCTGAAATCGGATGTGTCTGTGGCTCACTCACGTCCAAACAGCCACCATGACATAATTCCATACCTGGATGGACACGAATTTCATCACAGCTTTTCACTGTCTTCGAAAATCACAGGCACTATTGGAACTCCTTGCACTGCTTTAAATGTGGTCTAACTGCTCCTCTCTAGATTTGTCAGTGAAACAGAAAGTCATTTCACCTGCAGAAAGACCTAGAAGCAGAGTGCCAAGGTGTCACTGAGTTATCAGTGAAGCAAGTACTTGTGGTGGAAGAATGACAACCATTTCATACTTCTTGCAAAGCAAAAAGCAAGTGCCTGGTGACAGGACAGCATGGTGCCCTGGCTAAGCAGGCAGTGCTGCTTCCACAGTGATACATAAATAACGGTGCCTTTACAACCAGGGAAGTCATCGATTCAACAAAATAGACAACGTCTGGACCCAATGATGTGTAATTCCAAAAAAGTTCAATTGAAATGCTAACATCCAGTTTTTCAGCCTTTCAGTTTAAACCTTTGCTATCTGGTGGATTTGCACATCCAGACCTCCTTGCCCAATCATGGCAGGGAACACACACCTTAGGGGGACCCCATTTAGAGGTCTGAGTGTTGGAGTATGAAGCGCCTTACCAGACTCGCATTGTTTATGAACAAGCCTCTGGTGCTGTGCTTGGCTGTGCCCAAAGGGCTCCGAACCCTACGGGGGCCGTGTCTGAGGGGGTCAGCTGGGAGAGGGAGACCAGGAGAAGTAACGCATTAACACAGAAAGACCGGATCATAGCAAGGACACCACCCTAATGTTGACCTATTGGTATATCCTGAGAGTAACTTCTCCAACTAGGCAAACTGAAGGTGATCCAGAAGCAAAAAATAGGCCAAAAGTAAAACAAACCAACTAGGATGGAACTTGTAGCAGAAGGATTAAAGACAGCACTTAAGTCTCCATCTTTAGCAAAGTCAAGCACGCACACACCATGAACATCTCCACAGTGTCCCTTGATGAGCAGTTCAATTCCACATTTACTGAGCACATGGGACAGCCTGGACGCTGAGCTATGCGGCAGGGCACAAAGATGGAAGAGGCAGGTCCCTCAAGGTTGTACTTGGCCAAGGTCAAGGTCACCCATGTTTGTGGAATTACCTTATTCAGAAAATGGGATCAGCATAGAGAAACCAAAGCCTAAAGAGAAATGTAAAGGGTCGCTGGGGTCAAGTTCAGTAAGGTTCCTGAGAAATAAGGTGAAGAGAATGAGAGGGGAAAAGATTCAGGAAGAATAAAACAGGACAAAAAATTCAAGGTAGGAAATACATTTCGTGCAGCTTCTGTAGGAGGCTGGCCCGGCCTCACGTTAGGGGCTGAGAACCACAGACCACCAGTTCTCACACCCGGGAAGGGAAGGGTGTCCTGATACTTACCATCTGTTTCCTTTTTTAATTCTGTCCTGCACCTCCCTCAGGGTTTTTCTGAGGAATGTTAATGACCAACTTTTCTGACTAAAACGTACTTAAAACAGGAGGCAGGGAGGGAAGGCAAGGATCTGGGCCACGGGACGCCCTTGGGGGGAAATTCTAATGAGGTGAAGCAGGTTTTCTTTGATACAGAAATCTCCTGGGGTTGGTCTGGGCACTCCTGGCCAGCAACTACCATTGCCTGAGCAAATCACACTAGGACGAGGCCAAGGGGCCACACCACCAACTCAGCACGTCTGATAGAGAATTCTGCCCTTTGTAAACCGAGAACTCTAAGCTGAGGGGAGAAGTACATCCCTCCATGGTACCTGAGGCAAAGCGCTGGCTCAGACTAGCCCCTTCCAAGAGCTATGCTTTTATTACCTTCATAACTTAGTGCCAGGAGGATTTCTCAGCAACGCTAATGAAATGTCTTCTATGCAACATGCAAGATTAGCTACAAGTCATTCACAAAAGGAAAAAAAGCCCACATATGATTATAGTTGAACTGATTTAACTGCTTCAGCATTTCAGTTACATCCACCAGCTTTTCAAAACATAAAAATCCCAAATAACAAAGCCCCATAAGATTCCCACAAAAGGATTTCTAAATGCTTTGGGCCCAGGTGCCTATCCTGAGCTTCACACACTTGCCAAAGGAAAGGAGTCAGTCTGTGCTACATAAGCCTGGGGCCCACAGGGCTGCGTATGCACGCTCGCCGGGCCACCATGGGAGCCCTGGATGTGCCGAGTAGGCTCCTAAAAGCACCGAGCAGCTGCTCTGCTTTTTCTAAGGCCTTAGCTGTTAGGGCCACAGACTGTACAGCCATTGTTCCAATCCTTTTCTGGGCACAGAATTGTCAAAAGAAACCTCTAGAATCTGCCCAAACCCACAACCCATGTTCCGGAATGATGCACAAAATACCTACATCTACTTGTATTCGATACATCTTCTCAAGCTCCCATAATGAACATCTGATGTGGGAAAGGTATGCGGTGAGGGGAGATGGCCTCACCCCTCCAGGCTGGAAATACACCTTCCCCATCCCTGGGCAAAGGCCAGCAAGACTTTCCCTGTGAAATGCCCAGAAGCATCTATCTTTGGACAAAAGAAAATTCATAAGGAACTCCAAATGAGGGTTGTTCGCATACACTTCCTATACCATCACCAGTAACACTCCAGTATTTTCAGTGGAACCAAATGAATGCTAAGTGAGTCATAATTTTCTATTTCCACAGCCTAATTAGTTCCTTCACACTTACTGTCACACCTACATCTTAGGCCTCAGACAAGTTGGTTCTCATGTCTGACTTGTCAGGTGTCTTTAAAAGGGTACCGAGATGTTTTTTCAAAGTCTTCTATGGCCCATCTCATGGTGTTATTAGTGCCTGCCACTGGTCAGGAGGTGGCAAGGGCTATGAGCCAAGAGAAATGGAACCTTGAGGTTGGGTCGGCTCATTTTTTAAAATGCCAACACCAAAGCAATTAGGCACAATCAAATCCCAGCAAGGAAAAATAAACATCAAAAAGAGGTAATTTCTTCAATGTTCTGTGTTTTCACATAGGCCTCACTTCAAAAGTGACGGCAATTTAAAGGGAAAATGAACTCCATGTCACCCAAAAAAGAAAAAAAAAAAAAAAAAACAAAAACGGAGGACTGAGTTTTTAAAATTAAAAATTCTATCCTTATAAATAAGTTCTGGCTTGGTGGGTGACACCCCCGCCCCTGCTATTTCATTGAATATAAGATGCCAACGGCTGTAAAAGTGCACAATTATTACACCACTAAGAAGCGAGGAGAAGCTCCCAATTAAACTGTGGTTTGCCAAAAGCTGTAAGATGCATCTCAATGCTGAAGACCTTCAACGGGGGAAAAACATGCACGTTAAGCAGCTCCTGTGAGTGGGGACTCAAATTGCAGAGCCCATGTATTTATCTTGTCCATACCGCCCAGTGTGGTTTTATGAAGCACGGCAGGTGGGTATAAACCAGCTGATGTGGGACATGGTATTGTTTTAACTGTTAATTTCCTACGTTATGTCAAAAAAAAAAAAAAAAAAACTATGTATTATTAAGTTGCCTTTTTTGGTGATAACCTGAAACATTTTACTAAAAATCTGAAAAAAGGGAAAGATGAGTTACTATTGAAACTACAGAACCGATGCACATTAAGTCATCACAGATCTTCTGTAGTCTCAGCCACGTGTGCCAGACAAATGCCAAATTCTCACCTTCACACCTCAGAGCAAGGCAACCAACTGAACGGAAAATCCTCCACTCGATGCAGTTTTGCCTTCCAAGAAGACAGAATTCAAAATTGTGATTCTTACAAATAAATACCTTAAACTACAAATAAGGAATGGTTGTAATATTAAAGTCGAAGGGAATTGGTAAGCAAAACGAAAATAAGATCTAGCATCGGCAAAGGTTTCAACCGCAGCACCACCAAACATCACACAGCCTCATGGCAAAGAGCTGAGCTCAGGTTCCTTTATCTGAATCCTTATGAGGATGGCTTCCAGTTCTTCCACACAAGAGGCTCTTGATATTCCTACCTTGTGGGGGCTTTTCTGCTCTTCATAGGGGTTACTGAGAGCAGATGTTGGCCAAATAACGATAAAAAAACTAAAATTAACAGCACTTCAAGGCAAGTTGCCCATTTAGCATTAGATTCAGCAGCTACCTATATCTCACACTCCGTTTTCTTTGTTGAGAAGAATAAATATTATAAAACGTATAAAATCACATTGTTTCTGATCCGGATACAGCATTCAAGAGCTAGAACAAGAGCGTAGACACAAGAACTTGCGATGACAGGAGCCTTCTAATTGGTTACCATCAGCTCATCCAAGTCCTTAAAAGCCATTATTACCACTTAAAATACAGACTGTTTGTCATGTTTAACAATAAAGCAAAAGAAAAGAAAATGAAAAAAAAAAATCAACCACAACAAAAAGCACACCAACCATTTCTTCTAAAAAGGTAGATAGCACATTCTGGAGCCTCACCAAGATTACAAACCAATACTTAAGGAAAGGAAAAAAAAAAAAAAAAGCAAAGGTTTCACAATGTTTCCTTTTAAACTAGATTTTTCTAACATGCAATGGCGTCATTCAAAATTAGACAAGTAGGTTCAAAAGACAAAGGGATTCTTTCCCACTGAATGTTACGCTATAGTAATGTCATATACATTTCCAACCACCTATAATGCAAGGATTTTGGAGAAGCCAAATCTGTGATCAACAAGCTCAGGAGGCAGTGTCCCCAAAGACACAGTCTGAGTCTAGAACTGCAGTACATCTTACCTTCTGCATGTTTGGCTTGATACAGCGAACAAAGAAAGGATTAGAGGAGCTTAGCGTTGCCATCAAGGAATGAAGGGAGTCCTATTAGGAAGGAAAAAGTGTATGTTGATTTAGTCTCTTATGGTGTCTCTCTTTAAATTTCTCGGCACCCTAGGCACTTATCAGAAACAAGCAGAAAGAAAACAACATAAATCTGAGGAATAATAGAGATTTTATTTTTAATCCTGTCATTCTAATATAAAATAAAGGTATCATCATTGTCACAGAAGCTATTTCACATACACAAAACTCATTTAATTCCTTGACACAGTACCCTTAAACAAACAAAACTATCCTGTTAACCAGCAAAAAAAAAAAACAACCCTGGGATATTTCAATGTTTAGTACAGAAAACCTGAGAAGCATCCATTCTCCCACCAGAGTTGTTGTTCTTCCTAATTATTTCCATCAAAATGACAGTTTATACCAGTACTTCACTGGTTTTTGAGCCACCATCTCTCACTCTTATCTTCAAACCACCAGGCAGCTTAATCTTCCGCAATACTGCTATCTCGTCTTTTTTTTTTTTAACTTGTTTTTAATTTGTGAAGAATTTTTAACATTTACCAAAGCAGACTGAGCATGTAATGAGGAGCCAGCATCGGCGTCAGCCCCCAGCTAACCTCATTTCATCTGATCTCTGTCCCTGTACAGACCACGCCCTCTTTTTGCAGAAAAGCAAATCCCACACCTAGTATTACTTCATCCCTCAATTTTTCAGTATGTATTATCAAAGTCTAAAGACTTTAAAGCACACACAGGTAACCACAGTATCTTTCCTAAAAATATTTAACATGAATTTCTTAGTATCAACATGACAAGGTGCAACTATCTCATTTCTTATTAAAATACTCCACCGTCTCAAATTTCACAATCTGTCAATGGCTGCTTCTTTGAAATCAGATTGCAAGTAAGGTCCAGGTAGTGCAGTGAGTTGATATATCTTCTAAGTCTCTATTGTTTTTGTTTTTTTGGGGGGCGAGTGGGTAATTAGGTTTATTTATTTACTTTTAGTGGAGGTACTGGGGATTGAACCCAGGGCCTCGTGAATGCTAAGCATGTACTCTACCACTTAGCTATACCCTCCCACCACTTTTAAGTCTCTCTTAATTCCCTGGTTTTCCCTCCATCTCCATCTTTCTCTTTTTCCCTTCTTACAATTTTGTTGCTGAAGAAATGGGGTCATCCTCAGTACTACACTGATTAGTTACTTCTCTGTTTAGGAAGCTTTAGGATCTCTCAGATGACAAAATGTCCTGGAATTCATGGCCCTTCATATTCTGGGACCCATTTCACTTCATACAAGGTGTCCCGTCAGCCGGCCCCCGTCTATTCAGGGACAGGACTTATGTTCCTGATTCAGGACTCCTCCTCCTGCCGCTTTCCCATCTCCTTGCTTCCTGGTCCACTTCCAGTCCCAAACATCCACAAAACCTCCGAGGACAACTCCAGGCCACACTGACCCAGAAACAGACAACACAACCCTCTACTGGATGATTAAGAGCCGAGGGTTTAGAGTCAGACAGACCTGGGTTCATTTCAAATCCCAGCTCCAGTCTTCAGAGGGACTGAGCAAGTCTGCATTTCTCTAAACCTCAGCTTCCTCATCTATAAAATGGGGACAATAATATGTACTTCTAAGATTATGGGAGAAGTGAAGGAGATAATGTATATAAAGTGATCAGCCCAATGACTAGCTCATGGTGAATGCACAGTAAATGGCAGCTGTTATCATACCCCATCTGGGTCAAAGCTGCCCTTCCTACCACACGAGCCAGCAGGTCAGCAGTGGTCAGGCGTGGGTCTGGTTCAATGCCAACCACGCGGTCCAACAGACCTCACACAGAAGCCCCACCTCCAACGCAGCCAACACTGAGTAACTCAATGAAAGAGAGCCTCCCAGAGGGCAGATCAATAAGTGTCTGTCCACTGACACTCCTCCATTGCCCATTATGTTAGGATTTGGGGGTAGAACGGAACAAGTCAGTCAGTGAAGTCGTTTTCATATGCTCTACCTCTAAACTCTCTAAAATGTTCACATATTTCAAATGCAAATAAGAATGGTCCTCATATTTTCCCTGAATTTTGGACATCTGGACAAGGTAACTGACACTGATCTGATTTAACCATGCACTTGGTTATGATACTGTAAACATACATGAGAAAAATTTTAAAAATTCAGACACTGGAAGAAATACTTTATATTCACAAGCCTTTAAATACAAATCAGAGTAATTCCAAATGACCCAACAGTCCTTTAGAATTATTTTATAAGCTTAAAATAAGTAGCTATGCATTTCTAACTAGACAAAAAAAAAGTACATCTTTTTACCTGTCTCAGAAATAAAAACTATATTTTCCTTCTAAAGCGCTGTCTGATTTAAAAGGAGAGGAAAAAATTAAATACACACCTCCATAGACCTCACATAAACCCAATTTCTATTTTCAATTCTTAAAATCACAACAAAGATTGATTCCTCCAAGCCAGCAGCGCAGACTCACCTTGAATTGTGAGCTGACTGTGGGCCGTCGATGTTTGCTTCCACATTTCAAGGTATCCTGGTTATTGCGGCTCGAAACATGTTCAAATAGGTCGTAGATGAAGTCGAATCTGTGTGAGTGAGCAGAGAGGAGAAGGACCGTGAGGGGCACACACCCAATTATCAGGTGCAGGATTACTGCAATTGCAACTCATTTTCCCACTGAAAACAATACATCAAGGCCTGGAAGAGCTAAGACAGCTTCCAAAGATTTCAAACCAACCACTGCCAACGGGCTTTGGGCACAGAAAACAGATGGGGCGGCCTTTGGGGCACTAGAGTTGCAGAAAGAAGAGGACCGGGAGAAAGGTGACCCCAGGTGACAAGCCGCTAGGACCGCCGGGCTTCCCAGAGCTTCTGCAGCCTCGGCTTCTCGCCTGTAGAAGGCGGGTGTCTTTCTTGTGCATCTCAGTGTTGCCAGGATCCCACCAGGTAACAGATGGAAAGGTGCTAACTCTAGAGCGAGGCCAATCAGGCCCAAATTCCGCCTCCTCCATGTCCCAGTTGTGGAACTTAGGATGCTTGACCCTCTGGTCCTGTTTTTCATCTGGAAAATGGGGGCAATTTTAGGATTTATCCCGTAATCCTAGGGAGAGAAGGAAGTGAAGAAACGCAGGCAAAAGGCTGAGCGTGATGCCCCGCACCTCCCACGTGCTGATGTTAGTTGCTCTTATTATTAAAAAGTTCTATAAAACCTATTGCCACTGCTAATAGAATAAAAGGCTTCTCAAGAACGTCTTTCAGTCTTCCCTAAATAGAAGATGCTATGGGCTACAAAACAGGGACTGTGGTGGCTTTGCTGGGGCCAGGAAAGGCGGGGAGACCGCCTGGCATCCCCATCCTCCAGGCGGCGATGCCTCCCATCACCTCTCATCCCGCCCGGCCCATTCTCATTTTCCTTCTCCCTCTTTGATGTTCTCTGCACTCTGAGCACTTGGGAGAAAAGCTGTGGTTCCACTTAAACTGTCACAGACGTCAAAGGGGGAAGGGAGCAGGGCCAGGGAACAGCTCAAGCCTCTCTGTCTGCAAAGAGAAACCTGGGGCTGGAACAACGTTCTTCACCTCAATTTCACAACCACCGGACACGATGACCGAGGCAGCCAGTGGAACGCTATCTCACTGGTCTCCAGGCTGTCTTCATGACAGCAACATGCTTCCATTCAACCTCAAGACACCGGTTTGACTTAAATGTACCTCGTTCATCTGCTTTTGTGGTGCTTTAAAAACAGCGCCATCTTAACAGGTCTGAAAACTCATCTGAAAAATAAAAGTAGCTGACAAAGTTGTAAATAGGGAATTCTCATGTAGGAGAGTTATTTAAGACAAGTTGGAAGGTGGAGCATGTCAATCCATGGTTCTAAGCCGATACTTCAGGTGGGTTCCCTTTGCCCTAGTCACAGCTCTCCAAGTGACGGGGTGGTCACCTGGTACTTCCATTTCTGAAAGTATTACAGTTTTTTAATAACTATTAAAAATTTGTGATCGATTCATGCTGGATCTGAAACAAGTATTGAAAACTGTAAGGCAAGGACTGTTCCCCCCTCTTTCTCGCTCACAAAACTTCCTAAAGCTAAAAAGCCTCCTGGTTTAAAACATACAAATAGCTAAACTAATCATTATAAGTTTCTGCATGCTTTCCCTAATTATCCATTTAATAGTGTGAATTTTCAATTCACGAACAAATAAACGTGTAATTTATAATTTTAGCCAAATCAGTACTTGTTTAACTCCCTCAACAGCTCTCACATACATTACAGACACATGGGTGCTACCAACCCAAGACTGAGATCAGTTTGAAACCTAGCTCTAAGCTTGCACTGAAGAAAGTAGGTGATACTGGTTAAGATCTCAGGTTCTTGAGCCAAACAGACCAGATCAAAACTAGCTGAGGGATCTTGGCCAAGTCACTTAACAGCTCTAAGTCTTCATTTTCTCACCTGCGTAACAGGATTAATACAAGTATCTAACTCATGGATTTGCCGTTCCTCATTAAATAGTAGTCACTACCACTAGCATCAGCTTATAACTCTCAGGTCATTTTATTGATGAAATATTGCCTGAGGAAGAAGATAATGAACCAAGCTGCTTCCATATTAATTTTTTTCCTGCATTCGTGAATTAAAAGCATTTGCACAAACATTAGTTTGACATCTCCGGGAGGAGAATGACGTACCGGCTCTCTCTCAGCAAGTTGAGAAGATCATCCCTGAAGGTATCTCTGTTCTTCTCCAAGATGCCCCGCACATCATACTGCACCTAGTTTTGGAAAATAAACGAGAGAAGACAGAACTGATAAAAAAAATCATTTCGGACAATGAGCATCTCCTTTAAAAGGCAGGACCATGAAAAGGCATTAGTTCAGTATTTTTATGATTGACTTCTGAAATTACTATTTCTCTAAATATCAAATGGGCAAATATTAGCAAGGATCTTGATTAAGAAGTTACCTCTCCAGCGTAGTGTTTCACTCCAAAATTGTTGACTGCAACTCTGGGCTTCACGTAAAAGTGGTTATTCTAATAAAAAACAAATATAGGGTGGGGGGGATACAGCTCAGCCATAGAGTTCATGTCTAGTATGCACAAGGGGGTTCAATCCCCAGTACCTCCATTAAAAATTAAGTAATTAAATAAAAACCTAATTATCTCTCCCCCCAACAAAATGAACAATAACAACAACAAAAAAAAAACCCAACAAATACATATGCCTAATTTCATTCACTGATGATTTCCAGAGAAAATTAACTATCACTGACAGTGAAAACAATTTCGAAACCTGCTGAGTTTCAGAGGTTGAGGACACATCCTACAATGCACTTCATCAAGACCACGTAACTCTGGTCTGTTGTCAGTACACTAGGCTAAAAATGTCAAATTTTATACTCAAACTAAACTTGGGCATATTCTGAGAAGTGGCCCCAAATCTATGCCTTTGGCTCATTTCAATTTAGCTCTACCAGTTGGTGAAGCGCTTTCGTTTGAGGAAAAAAATTTAATGTGGGAGGCACAGTGGGGCCAGCAGCACTGAAATACGTGCACATCATCTTAGGCCGCAGATCTGCCACTCAGACACCATGAGGAAAGGGCAGGTTTTGACATACAGCATGTTGGGTGTGTAACTTCTCCAATAAGGTGCTGTCCGTGGCTTGAGGAAAATGGCTTTCTTCATTGATAAGAGCTAGGAGACCAAGTTTCTGAAAGAGAGGAAAAAGGTTAAATGTGAATTAAATGTTGAATGTCTGCCTCTAAATAATTTCACAACTCCTTTCCTTTCTACTCTCTATCAAAGCATTTCTCGGATTGAAAAATTCATAGTGATACACCATAAAAGAATTCAATTAATTCCATATTAAAAAACTGAACACACTGCAACCTGGTGGACAAAAGTTTTACAACTGGCCAATCTACTCTTGGTACTGCAAAGCTCTTGATGCTACGCAAAACCACCATTGACTCTTAAAACACTGACTTCAATGAGACAATGGGGTTTGAAGCAGCCAAGTATTTAAATTCAAACTTGCACATTCACATTTATGTTTCCAAATGGCCCATTGTGTTCTAAACATTCACATCTTTGATGTGCGTGTTCGTACAAGCTATTTTGTTCCCATACACATGAATCAGCCCAGCTGGACACCCCTGGGACTGTTAACAATTCTCCAACAGTGTATTACCTTCTCAATCAAGTCCAGGCATTCTCCATTGTCAATCCAGTCAATATCTTCCCACACTAAGCCTTCTCTGTAGAAAGATTTAAAAAAGGCCAAATTGCAGTAAAATATAGCTTTAAAATTATCCAATTTAGTGGTTGGTTAAAAAAAATTTATTTTTTTAATGGAGGTGCTGGGGATTGAACCCAGAACCTCGTGCATGCTAAGCATGCTCCCTACCACTGAGCTATACCCACCCCTCTAAAAAATTTTTGGAAATGCAATTCGGTAAGTACTTACCTGTTATATTCCAGTTGTTCTAAAGAAAAAATATGCTTGTTGAAATATTCCTGAAGTTTCTCATTTGCATAGTTTATATTGAACTGCTCAAAGTGATTAACCTAAGTGGGGAAACCATCCAACAAATATCGTTAGTACCCTCATTATTTCATCTAAAGGTCAAGAAAAGGCGTCAAAAAATCTGCAGAGAAAAATATCAATATTTATTTAAAGAGATTTGTTTAAGATTCCCCCACTCTTCAGAAGCATACCTCAAAGTTTTCAAATCCGAAGATGTCGAGGATGCCGATAGACTTGAAGTCATCCTTGCCCTTGATCCTACTGTTGATCTTCTTGATCACCCACTCGAAGCAGCGGGCGTAAAGGGCCATGGCCAAGGAGTCTCTGCTGTCCACCGCCTGCGGGGAGTGGACCCCAGGTCACGGCTCCCGGATGGCCACTCTCAGCCCAGGTGGGAAGCCCAGCCCTGCCCCGCCCGCCCAGGAGACACGCCCGCTTGACAGCCGCGCGCCCGATGTTCAGTCAATCAACACCATCCAGGAAAACCCAGCTGTCTCAAGAAAGGGTGACCTGGAGCTTGCTTACTGAACCCTGTCAGCAGGGTTCACCAAGAGTCCTTCTAAGTGCCAGGCTTTCAAATTCAACTTTACATCTTGAGTTATAAGAAAGAATCTGAACCACTACACACAGCTACAAATTCTATCAGGTTGAAAACAGTAATTAAGACCTGACCCTGCTCCTTATATCTTCCTCTCATAGTCTACTTTGTACACATGGAAGTTTTCTTCAGGGTATGGTTAGCATTTTTACTTATCCGGCCAAGAAACACTAGATGGGCTAACACATATAACCGGCTCAAGGCAGCAGCAGAGGCAAAAATAAGAAAAACAACACACTGTAGAGTTGTTTTCATTCAGAATAATTACCAAATAGCTAATTCTTATTTAATCCTTACTCTGCATCCATCATTAAGTACTTAGCACATTTTTTTTCAAAATTGTAATTGCGTAATTTATTAAAGTAAATAACTCTTCAGTCAGAGTGCAAAATGAAAGCACCTTATTTTAAAGATGGGAGAGCAAGAATGTCCATTCTTTTTATTATCATCCTTATAAGAATCCAATGAATTAGGCATGATAATTATTCTTCTCTTACAGAGGAGGAAACTGAGATACAGTGAATGAATTTCCCAAGAAATATGAATATAGTAAGTGGAAGCGTCAGGACTCAGACTCAGGGGAATCACCATCAGATCCAATCCTCTTACAGACTCTGCTCCATTGTCCCTAAGAAAGACCACAGAACAGCTCTGTCTGTTCCCCTCAATGTGCGTGTCTTCTTTATTTTCACCATGAACCAAACTCATCCGAATGGTTCACTGTAGTTACTTATTCGAATCAAAGCCCCAGATCGGCAGATCCAGAAGTGCTTTTAATAGTCCCTCTGAGGGCCACACATGTGCGCACCTGCTGAACGTTGAGAGGCGTCAGGATCTCCTCCCCGCGGAGGAACATAGATCTCTGGGTCAAGGCATCCGTGAGCTGTGCCGGGTCCAGCCCAAGTAACTCTGCAGACCTGCCCAAGGCTGGGAAGGAAGGACAAAGCTAAAGTGAACACACAGCCGTGGGACCCCGAATGGGCGCAAAGCCAACTTCACATAGCAACACGGTCAAGCAGAGAAAATTCCTAAGTCCTGCAGGCAGGATTTCCAGGACATATTCTCTACTGGTAGGTTATTCACTCCCCTAACGAGTCTTAGGGAATCTGGTGCTGGGACCAAATACGGTCCAGAGACCCCAAAGCAGGTTCCCCAGGACCCTGTCAGAAGTCTGCAGGGTCATAACTACTTTCAATAGTAAGACTAAGATGCTATCTGCATTTTGACTCTCATTCCCTCACCATATACTGAAGTTTCCCAGGGGCTACATGATGTGAGGTAGCTCAACACATCGAAGGCAGAAGCAGAAGAATCCAGCTACTCCATTAGAGCAGACATTTTAAAAATTCGCAAAAATGAAAGACAATGTCACTCTTCTCACTGATTTTTTGATTATGTTTTGAAAGACTGTCTTTTAAATAAATAACGACATTTTAATATAGGCAATGGGTTTATTATGATTATTTTAAAGTGAATTTTTTTTTAACTACCTCAGTTTTAATTTCTACTGCAGTAACCATCAACAGATATGACCCACAGGAACAAAAGCTCTGTGATCTTAAGATTCAGAGCTGCTGTGACCAAACGTCCCAGAACAACTGGTGTCAGCCCCAGGCTCCTCGAGGGCCACCCTGACCTTCAGCTCATCCAGTTCCCAGCCTCCACACCCTCATCCATTGCTTCCATCAGAAACACTTAAAAACTAAATCACTCCAGGAAAATGACAACTGACACTGTTCTGTGGATATTAACTCAACCTTGACAATCCATCTCTGGGGCACTCTACAGATGAGAAGTCACTCGTGTTGAGAGGTGAGCTGTAACCCAAGGAGACAGCTTGTGGCAGAGACAGGCTACAAACCAATTAATCTAGCTTGGAAGCTAACGGACTTAACCCTTCCCCTACGCTGGTATTCACTAACCATGAATGACTATGGCAACACTACACATCTGACTCGCAACGTTTATCCTCCAATTCTCATCACTCGTTATCTCCTCTTATCCGGCCCATTTTCCTTCTCAGTGAAAATGAAGACACAGCCCCCATCCCGCTCAGTAATCACTTGTCATGACGCTCTGACCCTTCACGAGCTGACAGTTCACATCAGCTACAGAGTTCTGGAACTGTTATTCCAGGGGTCAAAAAATTCTCCTGTTAAAGGCCAGACAATAAACATTTTAGATCTAGGAGGCAAACATTTAGATCCTAGGAGGCAAAAGCCAAGGAAGTAAAGGAGGGAGGGAGGAGTAATCTCACCCGTTTTGAAGGAAACTTGAGCCCCACCGGCAGTGATGAATTCTATGTTCCCAAGGTGTAATATACCAGCAAGCAGCCGCAGAACTTCCCGGACCTCCTCCTTGCTAAACTGCATTACCTCCATTGCCGTCTGGAAGAAAATAAGTATTTGATTTTTAATTTTTTTTCATACTAAAGGAAATGAAAAATGCTCATTACTCAATACAGTTATAAAGAATTACTCTAATGGCAAGAATGCAAGAAACAGATGCATGCCCACTCACTTTTGAGTGACAAACACTTCACACAGGTACACAAAAGAAGAGCGGAATATTAAGAAAGAACTGCAGAATACTGAGCGAAGCTCAAACAATGTAATAATAAATACCTGCCTTATGTACAAGACTCCTCCTCATGCCGTAAAAGAATGACCTCAGAGTCACAGTAATGATGGTGACAAAGAAATACTGTTTCTACATGTATCGAAATGTAATGGAACATTTATCATTTCCTTACACGTAAAGAATGGGGAGGGACATGTCCTGAGATTTTTTCCAGTGTAAACTTTGGGGACTTGTCCTCATGGTTAAACGCAGCAGGGACTCCAGTAGGAGGAATGAAACTCCCCATCAGGGGCTGTACAGATACAAGAGGCTTCTGCTCCTTTTATGAGAGAGGATGACGGAGCATCTGAATGGATCTGCATCTGTCTCCCCTAGGTGGTCATCACATCTCTGCTTTCCATTTCTCCAAAGGATTTCTGAGGTCTTATTTTAGTCTCTGGATACTAAATGAAAGGTAACGTAATGCTTATTTGGGGAAAATTAAAATCAACAGGCACCTACAGCAAGTATCTAAACTGAAGCCAGTCATCTTGCGAATCAGATCCTGTATGATTTCATTTACAGGAAATTCTAGAAAAGGCAAGTCTACACTCTAGTGACTCAAGGCAGATCTGTGGTTTCCCAGGGCTGGGGTGGGTGGCTGGGAGTGTCTACGAAGAGGGACAAGAAACTTTTAGGGTATATAACTGTCCTTTAGTTTGACTGTGGTTGCGGGTACATGGGTGTGCAAATTCAAAATTCACTTTATATACTTTATATGGGAGCACTTTATTATATGGACATTATAACTCAATCAAGTTGGCTACAAGAAATAAAAAGACCATGAATTATTTCATCAAGGGAGAGAAGACTATCATTTCATGGGTACAGACGGAAATGCTGCAAAGAATAAGAACTATTAGTTGAGTGCTTATCAATTTAAACACACACTACACACACACACAACTGAGGATGGAATTGCTGGCGATGCTGATGAAAATAACCTACAAAGAGATCTGCGACCCATCACACTACAAGGACCAAGGAGCTGGGGAAGGAGGAAGCCTCACAGCACTCTGAGGCACAGAAACTGCAAAAAGGAAACAACTGCAGATTTTAATTTCTTTAACAAGGAGAAAAAAACCAGTAAAGCCAAAAACAAAGGGCAAAAACAATAGACAGGGAAGCAGAATTAAAAAATGGCAAGGCAAGGGGCCATGGCTATATTGAGAGACATTTGAGTGACAAAAACAAAGTAGGCACTTCTTGTGAGAGGAAACACAAACCCACAGAGAAATGTTTTCCTTCCTGGAAATCAAACATGCGCAAATTAAAGAAAATGAGATACCTTCTATCAAGCTAGCAAACATTTTCTGAATGATAAACCTAAAATGGGTGAAACTGGGGTATTTATGCTCTGGTCACTGGTACTATAAATTTGTGTAATCTTTCTGGAAAACAAGACTGTGGGGCAGCAGTGTGCCAGGCCACACAGGTACATAACCTTACAGCCTTCATAGAGACTAAGTAACTTTCTCAGAGTTAACACAACCAAGATTCAAAGTCAGGCCCGACAAACCCAAAGTCTGGGAACTTATTACCCACCTACCTCTGTGGCTTTCTAAGGACACAGACACACACACACACAAAACCAATCTACACAATCTCCCTTAACTTCTATGCTGGAAACTTGTTTCAAGGAAAAGCTCAAAGGGACACAAAGTTTTGTAAAATATTCACTCCAGTGTTATCTTAACACTTTCAGAGAAAAAATTCTTGCCATCCTATAGACAAGTCAAATATAGTAAATCAACTTGTTAGAATAGTGTGTAGTTTTTAAAGGAAATTACGAACATCATATAGAAACGACTGCATTTCTGACAGCTTTAAGTAAAAAATTATATTTTTGTAACTCATTTTTCAGGAAAATCAGGCCAGGAAGAAAATTTACAGAACTGAATAGAGCTGCAATGTTAGTGCCGAGAGGCCAATGAACATTACATTCTGTCACGTCTTTTAATGTTGTTGACATATTTCTACTACAACAGATGAGACTATTACTGGGAGAATGGATAAATAAATTGTTGTCTATTCAGTGGAATTCTACTCTCCATAAAAACAAATGTGTGTTATGTGCGGTTTGTATGAAAGGAAGCTAGACGCAGGAGAATAGATTTTGTATGATTTCATTTACAGGAAATTCTAGAAAAGACAAATCTATACTGTAGGGGCTGAAGGCAGATCAGTGGTTTCCCAGGGGTAGGGGTAGGGGGCTGGGCTTGTCTAGGAAGGGGGACAAGAAACTTTCAGGGTGTGTAACTGTCCTTTAGTTTGACTATGGTTGTGGGTACATGAGTGTGCAAATTCAAAATTCACTTTATATACTTTATATGGGAGCATTTTATTATATGGACATTATAACTCAATCAAGTTGGCTGCAAGAAATAAAAAGACCATGAATTATTTCATTAAGGGACAGAAGGCTATCATTTCATGGGTACAGACGGAAATGCTGCAAAGAATAAGAGCTATTAGTCAAGTGCTTATCAATTTTAAAAAGCTTATGGGAAAAAAAGTACTCAAATTTTTTTATTCTAGAAGCAAAGAAATATGGCTAAGAAGTACAGAATATTTATTATGCTCAAGACTTTTAAAGCAGGGTGAAGGACCAAACCAGACAACAGCAAAATAATTACAAAGCACCTGTGCTGTACAAAATTTAGTCTTTTCCCTTTCTATAATTAAAGTTTTCCTCATATATTCCAAGACTGGTTCAACACTAATTTATAAAAATTTTGTAAGCTCATCTGAGAATGACCACAGAAACGAATATCTTCACTGTTTTAGTCACTGACCTAGACTTCATAGAACAGTAAAGAAATGAGATCTTCACAGGAGCAGAAAACTTCAACTGTCAAGTAAAAAAGATCAAAAGATGCTCCGTGAAAAAATTCTTGGATAAATTCTGAAAACACAATGACTACATGTGGAGATGCAAAAGCCAATGAATAAAATGTGCTTACTATAAACAAATAGCGTGACTTCTTTATGCAAATTTGTGATTTCTTCACTCTCAAGTTTACCCCTAAGTGAACTAGTTAATTAGTTAGGACTGGGGTGGTAAGTACATTATGAATCACACCATGGGGTAATTTAACGGCTGCAACCAATTTATCACCAGTGTGGGCACTAAAACTGCTACCAGGAGCCTCCACTCACTGTCTCCTGTCCTATTTACAGTCTTTTTAGTAGCAATCTCGACCGCTTTGGCAAGAGTAGCCACTTTAAGCCTCTTTATAATTATCTTATTTTTTTCAACAATATGGCTCAAGACTTAAAAGACTCTGGGAAATTCTCAGCATAGTTCAGAGGGGCTAAGCAGCACTTGGTGATAGCACTTTAGTTACAAAACTGGCACAGAGTTACGCAGAACATTTTCAATCAAGTCTTTATTCAGCACATAAAACCAGGTGTTAGTGCAAGCGTGTGCGTAGGGGGTGGGGGAAGAGGACAAACAGGTGATACAGGTGATACACTCCCCACCAGGGAGGATGGAAGGAAGTCAGGCTTGTCACACTAGAAACAAACCGAGACGAGGGGCAAATTTAAGGTACAAAAGGGACCACACTTCAAATGCCAGAAACCTTTCATTTCAATTTAAAAATAAAAGCTAGCAATCACTGAAACTCAGGCCAAGCTCCCAGCATTTCCCTATAGCTAGCAGAAAAAGCAAACAATTCTGAATCAGAAAACTATGTCCCAAGAGGAAAGCAGGGGAAGCCACAGAGTCCCCTCCCCAGCCTCTCCCAGGACGAGGAAACCCTTGCCGGCCAGGGCGTCCTGGTGGCCAGTGAGCTAAGCAGTCTGGGTCTGCAGTGACCCTATGACTTGGATAATTAGAAGTCTGTCACCAGAAATAGCCACCTCCTATCACAAAGCATCGTGCATGGAGAAAGCTTGTGTAGTGAGAGAAGTCAAAGACACCAAAATAAAATCGAGAGAGAAAATTGAAAATATTTCAACATTTCATAAAATCCAGTTTGCAGGGCTAAATCCCATGCCACCTAGAACAGGCGCACAGCCAAAGCAGCTGTCTGCAGCAGGCTTTCTGTTAACAGGTTGAAGGAAGGAGAGACGGCGGAGAAACCCCTCTACATTATGAATGGCAGGATGCGACATCTTTAAAAGGAAGGCCGAGGGGAAGATGATCATGGTATTACAGCTAATCTGGTTTTAATTTCATTCTCAATTTAAGGGTATATACATGAGATGTGAGGAAATGATGTGTGACATATATCCATTTAAAAATATACTTTGCAGAAAGAGAAAGAAAAATACCATACGATATCACCTATATGCGGAATCTAAAAAAAAAAAAAGACAAACGAACGTATTTACAAAACAGAAACAGACTCACAGACATAGAAAACAAACTTATGGTTATCAGGCGGGGAAGGGGGTGGGAAGGGATACACTGGGAGTTTAAGAATTGTAGATTCAGCTACTATACATAAAATAGATAAACAACAAGTTTATACTGTATAGAACAGGGAGCTATATTCAATATCTTGTAGTAACTTACGGTGAAAAAGAATATGAAAATGAGTATGTGTATGTTTATGTATGGCTGAAGCATTGTGCTGTACACCAGAAACTGACACAATACTGTAAATTGACTATACTGCAATAAAAATTATATATACATACTTCGATTCCATTCCACAAGGCATCCTTATGAACAATCTAGAAGAGTCGATGGGGATAGGGGACAGAGTTGTCAACAACAACCAGGGAAGACAAATCTGGGGTGCAATGAAAGCAGACACTGACTGCCTTCTGATTAGAGTCTGGGATTTGGAGTTAGACCGTGTTAGATCTCCAGGTGCTGTGTGTGGCTATGCTGGTTACCAACCTCTCTGAGTCACAGAACACAGACAACCCTAGCTTCTAACTTCACAGGGTCGTTAGAAGCAGAGAGATGGCAAGTCCACATGGTAAGCACTCAGTCAGCGTTAGCTACATTTACGATGAGTCAACTCTAGACCCGCTGGTTCCAACTGTGGAAGTAACGACTCCGGTAATAACTGAGACCACGCTGATGACATCTACCAGGTGTCAGGCTTCCTAAATGCAGTCACCTCATAACAAAGTCCCCGTGATGTTCAAGAACTGCAGGAGACCACTCGGGTCCACACCTCACAGTCTTAGGATGACAACTGTGCAACCGGAATTGGTTCCTATGAGAACAGGATGAGATCCTAGCAGTCACCTCGTCTAACTGTTGACAGATTTGTTTTTAACCGTAAAACCAATTATTCAAAAAGAATTTTAACTGTAAGCCTCAAAACAAAGAATCTGCTTGCTCCTATACCAAGGTCGTGATTTTTGTTTTGTTTTTCTGAACGCCAACCAACCGTCCCTCCTGAATGTCAGATGTCCATCCATCTTCTAGAGAGAGGATTCCCTTTCAGTTTGGAACTGTCTTTACCATGACTTCAAACAAGAAGAAAGCACCTGCTCTTGCACAGAGGTACAAATGTGCTCATTTCCTTTTTTATTAATTTTTTTTTGAAACAGAAAATGAAAGCTGTCACTTTTGGGGGGGGGGGTAGTTTCATTCTTTTTTCCCCTAAAACAACTTTATTGTGGTATCATTTCTTTTAACAATTTTTTTGTGGTATAATTTCTGTACAGTAAACTATACATATTTCAGACATACAATCAGATGAATTTTGACAGGTGTATACACCTATGAAACCATGACCACAAACAGGACACCTAACAATTCCATCCCTTGGGGTGGTCTCTCTTAATAAAGGAAGACAGGAAAGTAACTTACAATGACTTCCCTGAAGGATTCCTGGTCATTGATTGTCTTGTCTCCAACACATCCAGATTGATTCAAGTAGTGGTAGTTTTCTGGCACAGATAAATAAAATTCTTCTACAAGAGGAAAAAGAAAAACGTAACATCAGTACTTGACTGGCCAAGACAGAATTCAAAAGAGTTTATTTTTGAAAGTTGCAAAGTGAAAAGTACAAAAATAATTCTGTGCTCCTAACAGCCCACCGTTCAGATAAAGTTCTCTGTTAAACAACGTCTAGGGAGAAAATAGAATCTAATTACATTAGATGGGATGGAATGAAACATTTACTGAAAAAAGGAATTGCTGAGGGTCCTGTTTTGATTGTTTTCATTAAAATATTAGATGTTTAGAAATTAGCTTTATTTGGGTGTGGTTTAAAAGTAATACATTATACAATTTTCACAAACATCCCTTAAACAGAAAAGAAGATTTTGAAAGAAACAAAAAAATTCAGGATTTCTCTATTGACGATTTTCTCTCTACCTTATCTGGCTCTAAAATGAACTTGACATCTTTTGGTCCTTTTGATACATTTCCTGTCAATTGGTGGAGCATCAGCAAAGTCCAAACAGAGGTCTTCTCGTTCACAGATGGTCTTTAAAGGGAAAACAAGTTGCTTCGCTAGCAAGTACGTCTCTGCTGCTGTCCCAACCACTCACCTCTCTCTGTGTGTTCTAGCCCTGCCAGCAGCGCGTAGAATATGTGATAATTCCTCTCCCCTGGATTTTGCCTTACTACTCGGTTCTGTGAAGACAAATCAGATTTCTGTTCAGAGAAGTTTCCTCCGCTGAATGGACACAAACCAGTAATTGCTGAAAACTGTTACTGTGAAAGACAATGTGAATTCCATCACATTTACTTACTTTTTCTAATAAATCTTCATGTGAAAAGCAATGGCAAGTCAAGGAGTAAAACAAGGATGCAGGACACTCAATTAGTCTTCAGTTTTGCATTCTTTGTTACCCAAATAATTACAGTTCCCTGCTTCTTGGACACTGAGACTTCAGTGCCAAAAGATAAACAAAACACAGACTATTTCATCTAAATCCAATTCCAAAAATGACACATAGTGACTTGGAGATATCAAACTCTATTTGACAGAATTGATTTCAAACAACAAATATCTGATGTTGGATGAGGAGCCCAGTTTTTCAAATTCGGGACATGATGTCAGAGATTCCCAAAAGAGAGATGGTTTCTTATCTCCCAGAATGAGTAACAGGTCCAGCACAGTCATACTGGAGCAATAACGAGGTAGAACCAGAAAGAAGTGTTTTGCATTGTCCTCAGGATAAGCAAGACCAGTTTCTAGTTACAGAGTCAAACACTCTAGACAAAAACTAAATGAAACAGGATACAATCCACAATCCTCCCGCCCTGAATGTTTCCCTTCTGGCAGATGTTCAGCTGCACGAACTTCCCGAAGCGACTGGAGTTGTTGTTGTACACGGTCTTGGCGTTGCCGAAGGCTTCCATGATGGGGCTGGGAAAGAAATGAGGACAGCATGGGTGTTAACTGGAAAGGCTCTAAACTCGGCGGCGGCATTCCTTACCCCTGGCAAAATACACAGCAGCAAGAGAAATCGGAAATCAAAAAGGACCGACGGCGACTATGTTTGTGTACAGAAGGGCTCGATTTCCCCAGCACTTGCTGAAATGGGTTTATAACTCGTGTCCATTTCGAAGGAGATCTGGTGGCATGCTGGGTGGGCTCTGGATGCTAACACTGAGTCAGGGAGACCCCCGTGGGTGGGCCCCGCACAAAGTAGCTTAAATCCACGAACCAGGGGCTGCACAGAAAAAAGCTTTCAATCGAATTCCAGGAACTAGAAAAGTCCCAGTCCTGGAAATTTGCCCCATTTGTTGTGGGAACCCACGCAACCTCCCTGGGTCTTCTCCAACTGTAACACGTGGTCAGACATCTTTTTCTGTAAAGGACCAGATAATAAATATTTTTGGCTTTGCGGGCCAAGGGGATCTCTGCCACCACAGCTTGAAAGCAGCGGTAAACACTACGCAAATAAATGAGGGGGTCTGTGTTCCTATCAAGTTTTATTTAGAAAAAACAGGCTGCAGGGGGAGGATGAGAAAGGTCTAGAGACGGACGGTGGTGACGGCTGCACGACAATGTGAAAGCACTTAATGCCACGAAGCTGGACACTGAAAAACGTTTTAAGTCTTACATTTCACATCATGTGTCTTCTACTGTGATTTAAAAAAATAAACTTTGAAGGCAAAACAAAAATAAAAACAAAAAAAACCAGAGCAGCCTGGGATACAGACCTTAGGTGGGAGTCTGCTGACTCCTGGACTAATTTCTAAATAACAGGGCCTGTAAAGTCCCTCTTGGCTTTAAAAATCTTCTAAGGCACCCATGATACACCGGGGAAGTCACAGATTTTGATTAGAATTTCAGAGGGTACCTCACCGTGGCTTCTCTCAGAGCTCCGAGGCTCACTATCGTGGATTTATCACTGACCTTCTGTCACGTGAGAGGCTACAAAAATGCCATTCCATTCACGTGGTGCCTCCAAAGAGCTGACGGCAAAACTGGGCTGGCTCATCCCCTGCTAAGCCCTCACGCCAGGGGGCTGGAGGCTGAAACTTGTGCTGGTAACGAGGCCTCCATACAGCTAGTTAAGGGCTGGCCCGGAGGAGGTGACCACAGAATGCTCCTCAGCCACTCCGTCACCACTCAAACCTGGCCCGTGGAAGGACAAACCGCTCTGTGCATGTGGCGACTTCTCCCTGAGGCATCGTGAAAGTGAGGTTAAGAAAAAGAGGAGAGGGAGCCCTGAGTTTTAACTCCTCCTTAAATAAGAAGCTCGGTGAAGAAAGTGAATCCTATTAGTCAGAAACGAGCAACCTGATGGAGAAATACCTGCTTTCAAGAATAGCCTGTTCCACGCAGGACGTCTTCTCCTTCGAGGACAAGTCCAGAGACTGCTGACTGATGGCTGATAAAAACTTAAGGATCAATTTAGTGCTTTCGGTTTTCCCAGCCCCGCTTTCACCACTGAAAGACAAAATGCAGAAGTTTGTGCTCCTAGGTAAAAGAAGAAAAAAAGCCAGCCTGCCCAGAGTCACTACAATTGGTCCACAGATCAACTCTTGAACAGCGAGAAAGAGATCAAAGCTCTGAGTCACAGGAAAGGAAGAGCGCCTCCTCTGGTCGGCCGTACGGCCTCTTTCAGCATCCGAGGGAAACAGAGGCACCACCTTTCCTAAGCTCAGGCAATAAGACAGACGGTGCCCTCCGTGGGAGGTCAGCTCTGCAGGGGCTGGGACTGGTGTTTTGTTCACTAATGTTTCCCAGTGCCGACGGCAGGCACTAAGTATTTGCTAAATGAGTGAGTTATCTTTCTGGGAAATATGTATTAAAAATGCAACTATTCATAAATGTTGAGAGGACGAGGGAATGGACCTGCTGGTACCTGACTCACACTTGGGCATTTTATTCCCATACGAATCCCACGAGGGAGGCAGCAGCTAAGTGTCTGAGTTAGAACTGAACACCAGGTCTGTCTGCATCCACGGTCCTGCAAAGACCCCGCTGCAGGGATGATTAAGGAAAAGTGAGCAGAGCAACCTGGGGGCAGGGTCCGTGGGGTGGGGTGGTGAGAGAAGTTAGTAAGGTCTGAGTTGTCATAAAGGACCAGCAAACCCAGCCAGGTAAAGGTGAAAGTGAAAGGATTCGGGGTAAGATGACCACGTGAACGAAAGCACAGAGGCCAGTGATCTCGGGAAGGTCTCCACGGGGTGGGATTCTGGTGAGGTCAGCTGGACTGAGATCAGAGGCGGCGGAGAAAGGGAAAAAGGACTGAGTCTGATGGTTCCGAGGCAACCATGGGAGACAGAAGGTGAAGACCGAGCCCATCCAGGTCACCTGTGAGGGACCCAGCTCTGAGGTCACTCCCGAAGGACTGGGGTGGGGGTGGGGGGGGGTCCCTCAGGGAGACCAGCTGCTGCTATAATCTAGGCGAGTGGCGGTCTGGTCCTGCACAAGCACAATCCTGCTGGGGATGGAAGGGGAGGTTTGGAGATGACAGATTTGGAAGGAGAAACCCAGTCAGTTTTGGGTAAGGCACCCTGCTTGGCACCACCGGGTGAACAGAAGTAGTAAGGAGGCAGAGGACTTAGGAGAACAGCGAACCAACAGCGTAAGGAGCAGCACAGCCAACCGTAGGGCAGCAGGTCCCTCATCGCTCAAGGTGGGGAATAAACAGATGTGGTTCCCACAGGTGCTAAAAGACGCAGTCCCCACTGAGTGCCAGGATCTGGGAGGCTGTGAAAAGGGAGTTTTGCAGAGAACACAGTGAATGATTAAGCCCGTGTAATAAAGGAGAGGAAATGACTCAGAAATGACAGCACTGGTGCCCTGAGGTCCAGGGGACTCTCCACCGATGGAGGCGTTGCGACCTCCCCTGAAGTAAGGACGGTAGTCAGCGACATGGACCGAATGTGGCCAGTTGAACAAGAGCAACTGAGCAAAAGAGAGAGCTGTCCATGTTTGGAGGCTGAAACCCCCTCAGGTCCTCTGGGCTCCCTACCTTCCAGGATTGCCATCTGGGTGTCCCGGGATGGCACACCTGCAGGCGTCCCTTCCCCCTCAAGTATTCAAGTGCCTACTGTGCGTCAGGCTGCCCTAAGAGCTGAGAAAACAGCCATGGACAGAATCTGCCCACGACCCAGCAGCAGCAGGAGATACCAGAGTCCCAGACTATGGTTAATGGTGCCAAGCATAAACCTCAGGAGATGGGAGGATTCACAATTTAGACAGAGGCCAAGGTTCAGTAAACCTTTCTGGGGATGTGACATTGAGACTGAAATGTAAAGACATGTGCAGGAGTTCATGGGGTGAAAACTGAAGGGTGGGGACGGTGGGGAGGGTGGGGGGGGTGGAGGTAGGGGAAGGGAGCAGATCCCACAAGAGGAAACTGCCTGGGGCCTTGGGAGAAGGAAGAGTGTGGCCTGCACAGCGAGTAGGGAAGGGAAGGGGCTGGGGTCCCACTGAGGGGTCCCACTATGGAACTGGTTCTTTTCAAGAGGGGATGGGAGAGGAGCTGGGCTGAGTTTACTCACCAATGGCCAATGATTCCATCAACCGCAAAGTGACTATGTAATGAAGCCTCCACAAAACCCTAAAAGGATGGGGTTCAGAGAGCTTCCGGGGTGGTGAACACGTGGAGGTGCTGGGAGTGCAGCCCCTGGGAGGGGCATGGAAGCTTCTGGACCCTTCCCCACACCCTGGCCTGTGCAGCTCTTCCATCTGGCTGTTTCTGAGTTACATCTTTTTCTAATAGACCAGTGATCCAGTAAGTAAAGTGTTTCGAGTTCTGTGAGCTGCAAACCAATCTAGCAAACTAATCAAACCCAAGGACAGGTTTGTTGTAACCTCCAACTAGAGCTGCTTGGTCAGAAGCACAGGTGACAACATCTGAAGTGGAGGGGGTGGCAGTCCTACAGGCAGGACTGAGCCCTCAACCTGGGGGCCGGATGCTACGCCAGGTAGAGAGTGACAGAATTAACTGCCTGGCGAACTTGACAATGTGTGCTACGTAACACACGGCGTATATGTTATAGCGTTACAATGATATAATAACTAGGTATATACTTCTTTGCTTATCCTGTCACAGAACTGTGAAGCCAAAATAAATTTCAGAATTAAATACAAACAAAATACAACACCAGTAAAGTCCAAATTAACAAGCCTAACTGAACCCCCCTTGGTTAATACTGTTTGAGGTGTCCTCTGCACTGCAAATGCCTGTTGCTTCTCTTTTGAGCCTGGTGGCCTCCTTTTCTTCCATGGGCCATGTGATGACTCATTTACTCCACCTCATTCCTTTATTCCAGCCACGATAAAACAGTGACTCGTACTGCAATTACAATGTTATTTTACCTTCACTTACAGTGAACACATCACTTACATACCCAGTCCTACGTTTTTCTCATTAGCCCTTGGCAATTACAGTCCTAACCCTTGGCGCCAACGTGCGACCACAAACATGGGCTTCACAGAAAACATGTTCACCCAGAAGAACTGTTTAAAAAAAAAAAAACTTTATAGAGATTAATAGTAAAAATGAAAAAAGGAAAGAGCACTGATACGGGGCCTCAGAGGTTGTATTAAAAGGTTTTGAGAATTTTTCGTAGGCAGAATGGGAAAATTGCAAGACAGCTTTTAAGCAGAATGTCATGATCAAGTTCAGGGTTTCAAAGAACCATGCTGTGTGGAGGATGGTTTGCAGGAGGCAAGAGAAGGAGCAGGGAAGTGAGGGTAGAAGGGTAGTGAGGGGCGGGGAGCAGAGGGGGGCAGCAGAGGGGGGGCAGGGAGCGGGCCCAAGTCAGCCTGCTGGGGGAGAAAGGGATAACTGAGGGCCCTGGTCAGGGTGGTTGGTAAGTGACAGGGAGGCAGGGGAACGCCTCTGGAGAGCCTAGGGAGCTTGCCAGCTAGTGTGACAATCTGGGTGCTGGCAACACAGCTGTCCACATGTGTCAATGCTCACTGACTGTCTACGAGAGATGGGTACCATTTACTGTACGCAGTTTGACCTTAATTGATGGGGGCACGGGTGATTTCTAGGTCCAGGAATGACTTCCTGATCTCAGGCTTGGGACCCATAGGATGGAGGGTCCACATGTGGAGAATGAGCAGCATGAGAGGAGGAACACATTTCTGGGAGAAAATCAAGATGAGGTGAGGATGTGCCCCCTCCGCCTGAGATGATGCCTCGGGGCGGCACCTGGACACACATCTGGAGTCAGAGGAGAGAGTGGCAGGGGAGGCGCTGAAGCCTGGGGAGCCATCCAACCGCAGAGAAGGAAATGCGGCTGGTCAGAAGCTGAGGCCGTGGACAATGATGGAGGAGCCCAGAGAATGCGGAGGAAACCAGAATGATGGAGCAGCTTGGAGGAGAGTGGGGCAGGGCGTGGGGAAGGGTGTGTGTGTGCAGCTAAAGAGACATCTATTTTTTTCTTTTTTTCAAAGCTGGAACACACTAGAAGCTTTTGAATGATAATGCCAATGGACCAAAAGAAAAGAAGAGGTCAAAGAATCAGGGGCAGGGATTGGACGGAGGCTCCAAGACGGAGCAAAGTCCCAAGAAAGCAGGGTGGGGATCTAAACCCACCGGAAGGAAAAGGCCTCTAATGCGGACAGGGCCCCTTATCCACCCACGAGCTAGTCTCCCCTCCAGTGCAGGTGGCAGCAAACTGTGGTCCCTGAATCTGTCCTCCTGCCTGTTTTTTGAAAGTTTTACTGGAGCACAGCCTGGCCGTTCATTTGCATTCTGTCCATGATGCATCCGCATTCCAAGGGCAGATTTGAGTAGTTGTAACAGATGATCTAGAGCAGGGAGCCTAAATAGCCCGTGGCAATGTCAGGATCCCTCCCTGGCCCCTTACAGATACCTTTGCTAACATCTGCGGAACATTCTCCACCCTGTGAGTCAAATCCCTCTGATTCACGTTATTTTCTCAAAATAGACCCTGATCACTCCATCACTTGCTGGAAGACTTAAGAAACATCCCCACCACCTAGAAGATTCAGTCCGAAGGTCACAGCAAGCAGGACAAAGCCCTTAAGGTGCAACCCTGCCCCAGGAAGTAGGATTCTGCTCTGAAACTAATATGGGGAGACAGAAGTCCAAGTCCTGTGTCTGTGACCCACAGCTCACGGCTCCTTGGCACATCACTTAACCGCGCCGAGCCTCAGCTTCCCCACCGGAAGCGCTTCTGGTCTTTCTCAGTGGGCAGTGGTTCCCTTCCTTTGCTTTTCCAAGCCCAGTTCCTCCAGACCCTCAGCACATGCCACACCTCACAGGCGTACCTTCCCGTTCCTAAGGGTCCTCGTCTTCCCACACGTCAGTTTTTGCAAATGCTTCTGTGCCCCCCTCCTCCATGCCGCCCACATCCCCATGTTTCCTTGGATTCACGGTCACACGTCACTTGATCTGTGATGTATTTTCTGGATTTCTTCTTGGGTATCTACCACCACCTTCTCTGAGCAACACCTTTCTTTTATAGCATTAGGCAAGCTGTACTGAATTTACTTATTTATATCAGTTTCTTCCCATCATAGTAGAAGCTCCTGAAAGGCAATGACTGAGTCATTAAAAAAAAAAAAATCCCAAAAGCCTAGCAGGGTAACCTGCTCTATGACGTGAGAGTGAGGCACGCCCCACGCCTTATTCTGGTTGGCGCCTTTCTAATCCAGGATGTGAGTTTGGGTCACATTCAATCACAGATTACTAGAAACAGAAAAAGATCAAACAACCAATTATTATTCCAGAATGTAAAAGACATAGTTAAAAGGATATCACTCCAGCTTTAGAAAATCAAAACTTTTGCAAAGCAAGCAAAGGTCCTAAATTCAACAGCTCCTCCATCCACCCATCCTTTGATTGACAGCTGTTGGATGCTGGCCCCTCTATGAGACACTGTCCTGGGCAAAGAGCTGCACAGATGAATTAGCCACAAGCCTTGCCTTCACTATACATCTTAAAAGATCACAATATACTGAAAAGACCATTAACAGACTAAACTGCCTGCCCCAAACTGAAGCTAACTTAAATGTACTGGATCCACCAAGATCAAATGCTGACCTTGTCATTTAGATGAAAGAAAATTCCAAGTAAGCTTTAAACATACATTTATATTTTATAAATTATAAAAACATAAGCATTCATTTAAATGGGCACAAGAAGGTAAAATAAAACTAGACCTTAAGAGAGATAAACTCTTGAAAGCAAGACCAATAGAAAAGGCTTAGATTGGAATCCTAGGGACTAGCAGTGTCACAGGCTCGTAAAATGAAAGAAAAGTTGATCTATGGGGTCCCTGCCTTCTAAATAGGCTTAGTGTCTGAAATTAGCACAGAAGTTTTATAAGTAGTAACACGTTGTAGCCACTAGGGGGCGGATCATGCCTGAGGAAACCTAACTAGGGCCACTGTATCCTACAATTTTTATTTTTATACTCAACTTTTTCTTTAATTCCTACAGTCCCAAGCCCCACTTAAAAAAACAAAACAAAACAAAACACATTCTAATGAGGAAACCTATTTCTTAAAGACACCGTTTCCTGAGTTAATTTAGATAAATACAGTTACTCTTTTCACATCAGCATTAGACAATGAGAGCTTTCTGTCTGGGGGCCCCTCCCTCTCCCCTCCCCCTCCAACTTCCCCCACCTTATTTTTAAATACCAGTCTTTGGCAGGAAAATGCCAAACCCTTTCCATTTTATTACACACACGTATACATGTACAATGATCTCATTTGATTTTTTACTTTCTTCTTGAACTGCTGTCTAGCAGGTGATATATGAGCCAGGCTCTCATTTTTTCCACTGAAAGTAATAAACACAAGCAATTATCGACAGCAAATGTCTAGGTACCTAAGGGTGGAAACGAATTTGATCTTCTTAAACTAGACAGATTAAGTTCTTGTTCTTTCTGTTAATCCTATTAAATTATATTCTGCAGGCTGAAAGAGGGATCTTAAGTTCTAGCTCATGAACTTTGGTGAAGTCATCAAAAAGAGCCCACAAATAGTGCTTCCAGTCATCAGGCAGGTTATTGGAGTGGGACTCTTAAAAGCTCTGTTTTCATACTAAGCAATAGTTTCATTTTGATTAACTGCAAGTTACAATGATTCATATTCATTTAAATGGATAAACTGACAGCCCCTCTACCCAAGCTGTTTCCACAGCCTGGTGCATTAGTGTTGAGGTAAAGAGGAGGAGGGACTGTATCTGCCCAGGTGCTTCCCTTCCCTTAAAGAAAGTGGCAGGTGGGGGCAGGAGAGAAAATACAACTGAAGGAGAAACATACAGGTCTGCCCTCCACATTCAGGTAATTCTGATTTATTACAAAAGAAGGACCCATGAACCAAAGTCATGGGTAAAAACTACTACCAAGAAGAACACAGTCCCTGAAAGTAGTTTTCTGTGCGCGGCACCAGGAGGTGTCATTCCAGGGCACTCACACCGAAGGGCTGCTGGAAGGGTTCACTGATGCCTGAAAAGTTCTTGGCATGGAGTCCCATACCTTCCAAGAATGTTAGCCATTATTTCTTTCCTATCTTCAACCAGACTCCATGTGGGACAGTATGAGCACCTCCCAAATGTTCCCCTTTCCCTTCCCTGGAGTTTCAGGAGGGGCCTCCTCTGGCACGTCTGCCCCCTACCCAACCTCTCCCTCCTCCAAGGAGTGGAGTGGTTTCTCTGACAGGTGAACTCCAGACAAGGGCTGGTCAGCTCCTCACCAACTGGGAATTGGCTTGGACAGTGATTGTGGCCACCAGGTACCTGCCTGTCCCCCCAGCCAGGTGGGTCAGTCTGTCTGTAACTTGGGGTGCAAAGTTAGCAAGACTGATTGGCTAGAAGTCTTGTGTCCAACCAAGGGGTGAGGGGGGGGGTCTTATTTATGATCCTCCCCAAATCCAAACACCCCTTCCCTTTCTTTTTAAGATAATAATTATCTTGCCACAAGTTGGGACGAGAAAGCCATCTAAAGCAGATGTCAAAATCTTCTTTCCCACCAGCAGTTTAGTAACACCGGGGGGTCTCAGGAACAGCCATGCTCTGGGCGCGACTGCCTGGGAGGACAAATGAATGAAGGGCTTGGATGCTCCACGGAAACCTCGCTGAAGGTGACACTCAACACACCTGCTTTGGGTCTCGTCCAGGGGTGTTCTGATCATCGCTAGGACACAATTCCAGTTTAAACAATAAGACCCAATAGGACTATCACTAGAATGCAGGCGATAAGACCAATTTGAATTGCTCAATAAAAATATTTCTGAAGTACAGCACTGGGTTTTTTAGGTAGCATTTACTAATAAATATTTTGATAGGTTTCTGGTAGTGTATTTTTTTCACTTAAGTATTGTCTGGTAGTGTATTTTAATAAATAAGTTAAGACTTGGCTGAAATAGGTGTCAAGACCCTGTTCCCCGCGCCTAACCCCAAAAGTAATTGAAATAAGCATGCTTTCCTATCATTTCTTCAGCATATGCAGAGTAAGCCCCTCTTCTGGGGCTAATTCAGAGGTAAACTAGGAACATCCAATTAAAATCATTCAAAAATCCTTAAATTTGGGAGATTCTAGGGTACTCTCATACTACCAAAAACCAAAATCGTGCTCAAATACACAAGCATTCTGACCAGCAGTTCAGACTACAGAAAACATTTTAAATTTGAAAGAACTAACACAATATTTCTGAAAATCAAGAGAAGGACCACGCCTAACAGTTGGAATTAAACCAAAGAACCACTATGGTAAATAAAATAAACAAACTGGAGTAATTATTCTGAGGACAAGAGCCAACAAACGTGGCACATCTTGCTTCCTACTGTGTTCCTCGCGTCTTTCAGAAGCTGCAGTTATCAGGCTGTTCAGGACGGAAACCACCCGCAGAGGAATTTTGGTTCATGCACTAATAATGAGCAGGCTCTGTGTCTAGGGGGCCGGCCGAGGAAGCTGGTGGCAGAGATGCCAGCAGGTGTGGTTCTGAACCGAAGGGCCCGCCTGCCGCCCGCCCCGCCCCACCCCGCGCCCCGCCCCGCCGGGCGGTTACCTGATGAGGATGCACTGGTTGTCGTGGCGCCGCCACAGGCAGCGGTAGCACTCGTTGGCGATGGCGAAGACGTGGGGCGGCAGCTCCCCCAGGCGGCACCTGCTGTAGCGCTCCATGGCGTCCCGCCCGTACAGGCCGGGGATGGTCCTGTAGGGGTTCACGGCGGCGATGATGGAGCCAATGTAGGTCTGCAAGCACACGGGGCCGCGTTACACGTGGTCCTGGGGCGGGGCCCTGCGCACCGGTGCTCACCCCCACCCACGCGCGGGCGGAGACAGAAGGGTCTGGAAGCAGCTCACTGTGGCTCCACATCGGGAGGAAAGGCGCTGCCACATCCCCCTGGAGCCACTGTCTAAGCTCGAGCAGAACCCCCTGAATGTGCAGTGAGGGGGCAGGAGGCTCCACCCCCCACTCACATTTTTCCTTCACCTTTTGGTAGAAATCGTGTGCCAAGGAACTAGGCCATTTCAAAGAGGGCTGCAGGGAAGGGTCAACAAGACAAGACGGTGAAGCAGCTCAGGCCCGCATCCCTGCTCCCTGGTGACCTCCTGACCCCCCTCCATCAGGCGGCTACCAGGAGGCGGCAGGATTACAGAAGCAAGAGAAATGAGGTGGGGGCCGGGGTTGGGAGGGGGAGCTACTGCTTCATGGGTACAGCGTTTCTGTTTGGGATAGTGAGAAAGTTCCACACATAGGTAGTGGAAATGGTTGCACGACTCTGCAAACATGTTTAGTGCACCAGAACTGTACGCTTATTAAAAAGAGTCAAAATGGTAAATTCTATGTCATGTATCTTTAACCACAATTTTTGAAAAGGAACAAGACCATTTTGAAAACATTAAATGCTCTTCCAGTGTCTCAAATACTTCATCAAGCACCACGTAGTTTACCTGGAAAACAGCTGACGGGCGATCTTACCTTTTCTGGAACCAAATCCAGGCCAGAAATTAAGCACAATCTTCAGAGCAGCAAAACAGAGGCTATTGGGTTATTAAAGCCAAGAGTCCTGCCTCGTGCCTCCTCGGTATGGACAGAAACTATTCCCTGGCCCCTCTGCAAGGAAGGCTAACAGGTTGGTTTCCAGGTCCAGACACAAGTGCAGCAGCCGATGAGAAGGGGAGGAGGAGGGTCCTGCAGGCGCCACCACCCACCCGCCAGCCTCTGTGCTGGGAGCCCTGGACTGATTATGTCCCCTCCCCCAACTCACACTCTGAAGCCCTAACCCCTAGTACCTCTGAATGCTACTCTATTTGTAGACAGGGCCTTTAAAGAGATGATTAAGTTAAAAAGAGGCCATTAGGGTGGGCCCTCATCCTGTCTGACTCGTGTTCTTGTAAGAAGAGAGAATTTGGTTACACAAAAACACCGGGGACATGTGTGCACAGAAACACCACATAAGGACACTGCAAAAAGGTGGCTGTCTGCAAACCAAGGAGAGAGCCCTTGACAGAAACCAACCCTGCTGACACTTTGATCTCAGACTTCAAGCCCCCAGAACTCTGAGAAAACAAACATCCGTTGTTTCACCCAGCCAGTGGTCTTTTGTCACAGTGGCTGAGCAGACTAATACACAGGGCCTGACCCTTTCAATGCTGACAATAACTCTGGGAGATTCACAGTATTATTACATCTACTTCTCAGATGAGGAAATTGAGGCACAGAGATAAAATCTTGCATTCAGTCACACAACCAGTAAGTGGAAGAGGTGAGATTTGAACCCAGGCAACTTAATTACAGAGCCTCCTCTTCACACTCATTGCGAAGGGACTGCAACGCAGCAGAGAACAAGGAAAGCAAGAAACACTGGACAGGAAGTTCAATATCTGAATCATCTTATAGCAATCTGTATCATATTATAGCAATTTGTAATCATTTACATTCACAGTGACCACCAGGAACATCAAGCAAAGTATCGCAAAGTATCATGTCCTTTGTAAATGTCTGCAAGTGTAAGGAGGTCTATAATATATTTTGCAAACATTTTGAACCAAAAAAAGGTTAAAATTATAAAAGAGTTATTCTATACAACAATTCTACACCTAGGTATATACCCCCAAATAATTAAAAATAGGTACTCCCACAAATACACAGCAGCATCAAAGGTGGAAACAACCCAAATGTCAATCATCAGACAGATGGGTAAACAAGATGTGGTAGAGTCACACGATGGAATATGATGCAGCTGTGTAAAGGAACAAAGTACTAACACAGGATCCAACATAGATGACTCCTGCAACATGACACTCAGTGAAAGAAACCAGATGTACAAGTTCACTTATTCAGAGCAGGTAAGTCCACAGAGACAAAGACTGGTGGCAGTTGCCACCACCAGAAGGGAGGGTGGGAGGAGGCAGGAATGGGGGGTGATGGCTTTGCAGGGGCAGGGTTTCCCCCTGGGTGATCAAAACATTTTGGAACGAGACAGAGGGGCTGCCTGTACATCACTGTGAATGTATTAAATATCACCGAATTTACTTTAAAGTGGTTAATTCTCTGTTACATAAATTTCACTTCAATTTTAAAAAATTAAACGATGTGGCACTTTCATGAATAAACATTCAGATTTCTGGAGAACTCCACTCTGTAGAAACCCCACTTTTCCCCATCAGAGGACCGCAGGGAGGATGTGGCCAGAAAGAAAGATGGAAGCTGCATTTTCCTCTGGGGAAGGAAAGGGTCCTCCTTCTAAAGAGAACAGGGAATCACCTGGTTTCCTGGAGGATGCCAGACACCCTCCCTCAGCGCCTTGACCACAGACGCTGGTGCCTTCTTTCATGACAACCGTCTGCAGAGGGGAGGCAGGCAGGGAGGTTGTGCCTTCCTTCTCTTGGTCTAAAATGTCAGGCCTGCTAATAGTTAACTAATTGGAAGTGACCAAAGCCAGGCTTTTACTTTTCATTGTACATGCCATATAATGCGTCAAATGAAAAAAAAAATCAAAATGATCTGCATTTCAAATGCTTAAAACTTTCACCACTAAGTGAGGAGCACTTTGGAAGCTGCTCTATTTAACTGTATGACAACTCTTCACACCTCACATTCACACTTTTCTATCTTTACATCAGACCTTGAGCTGAATCCCCCTGTCCCAAGATTGTTCAGGACCCTTCTCCTTGCTGACTGTAGACAGATCACTTAAATATAAATAAACAGCTGTCACCAGATTTGACAAGATCAAGCACATAGTGGTATATATTCCAACATGGCTCTAAGATTGTAGGTGTCACTGCTGTCTTCCTCTCCAACATACAAAATGCATATACTTAAAAAAAAAGGGGGGGTTCTATAGCTGAGACCATATTAAATACTCTAAGCAAACAGAGAGTAACCTACATTCCTTTATATGCCTTGGATCTGTTCTCAAGGGTTTCCTTAAACCTATGCTCACCAAGCACTTCCTTTTTCTTTTTTGCATGACCTTGATCTGGGAGCAGCCCCAGGGCCACGGCTCTGCCTCCTCTAACAGAGGGGGGGATGGTGGTCCTGGGGTCTGTGGTGACCCCTTCCCTTCACCCCCGTGCAGACCCCCCAGCCTCACCGCCACTGTCTCCATGCGGGTGCTCTTCGCTTTCAATTAACTCTATAATCAACCCCCCTTCTTCATCTCCGCTGCTCTGGGCTCACTGGCTCAGATTTCCCCGAAAGCCCCCTCCTCACTAATTCCACTTGGTCTCGCCTGTTCAGTCCCAGCTCCGTATGTGACAAATGGACTTTCAAAGACAAAAACTCTCCTGCATGAAACTCGTCAACAGCTCCCATGACCTACAGGGTCGACCCACAGAAATACTTGAGAAGAGACTTCGAGAGGCTCCAAAAAGGCGAACCAACACCCAAGTCCTCATGAATTTCTCTCCTGACAGCGACAGAAGGGAGGTGCCTTCAGTTACTTACTTGCTTTTTGTTGCTTGTGCCCATATTCGTGCCAAATGGTGCTTTCGACCTCCCTAAAACGGAAGTGTAAAACTACACGGCAACAACAGGAATAGCTCCCGATGGTTTATTCAGATAGGTGAAATCGTAGTGGCCCATCAGCAGAAATCACTACGGCCAGGGACAGCTTTATCTCTCCTCCCACTACCTTGATCACAGCGTGGATCATTCTGTCATTAAAACAAAGGCTGCGCACACACACCCATGGACCTAGAGATGATCATACTAAGTGAACTCAGACAGAGAAAGACAAATATCCTATGATACCACTTTTATGTGGAATCTAAAAAAGAAAAAAAAAAGATACAAATGAACTTATTTACAAAACAGAAAGAGACAGACTCACAGACAGAGAAAACAAACTTATGGTTACCAAAGGAGACGAGGGGGAGGGAAGGTTAAATTAGGAGTTTGGGATTAGTAGATACAAACTACTATATACAAAACAGATAAACAACAAGGTCCTACCATAGAACACAGGGAACTACACTCAGCATCCTGTCACAAGCTATAACAGAAAGGAATATGAAAAAGAACACAAGTATGTATCACTGACTCACTACGCCCGACCTCAAGAACAACACTGTACATCAACTACACTTCAATTAAACAAACAGAACAAAGTCTGCATGGATAAGAGATCCCTTGAATAATAATGAAAGTTCGACAGGTAACATAAGTAAACAGGGCAACTGGGAAGTGGGGAGGTAGGAGGGGAGCCTAGTTGCGATGCAAAGTGACGCAGAGATAAATGCAGTGAGAAACCTAAGAGCTGGGAGACCATGCGAGTTCCACACTTGTACCACTGATCACTCTGTAAAAAGGTGTTTATTATTACTGCTCCAAAACCAGCCATCATAACTCCCTGCACTCTTAAGACCCTGGATACACGTGACTCTCAAACACAAGGCGGGGCCAGGTACTGGTTTCCACACGTTGGATTCCAAATTCCACAAAAATAAATAGCCTAGTCATTTTAACGGCTTTTCAGAAATAGAAAGGATATTCTATTTTGAAACACATAAAGTTTCTTTTCTAGACAGAAAAGTTCCACAGAACTCACCAAAAAAATACTCTTCCTTACCCACTTTAATAATCTGGAACAGCTGCAGTGCAATCCGCTTTCAAAACGCTGGGAGAACCCACTGCACTGCTTCAGTGCAAAATCTACCAATTCAAGCTTTTCAGTAGGCATACAGGTATCATACCTAGTATCTGACCCCTCACCAAAACAACATAATAAAATTTAAAATATTAAAAAATATAAAAATATAAAATTAAAATAAAATATCAAGAAGGAACTCACTGCATTGCTTCAGTGCAAAATCTACCAATTCAAGGTTTTCAAAAGGTATAAGGGTCTAATACCTAGTATCTAGCCCCTCATCAAATAAAAGAAAAAAGTTTTAAGTGTAACTATGAACACTACAAGTAACCTGTGGCCTCAGATGCACTCTGCTTGTAAATACACAGAATCTACGCTACTGCTGGGAAGTCACTATTCCAACACAGGAAAAAATGATCTAGACAGCAAGGTTTGGTCAACTCCGAAGACCTGAAGTCCTCAGCCTGGACCTACCTGCCCTGGTCCACTGCTTGCCCCTTCTGGGCCAGAGATTCTGACCAGTAATAACATATCCTCTGCTACCCTCACGTGATTACTATGCGAAAGTGCTATGTAAATCAGAGGGATTTATTAACTTTGTTCATGAAAATAAAACCACAATGGTCTTCCATCATGTGGTCCTGGAAAAGCTGCACATAGACCAAGTAATCTGAAATGTACCAGGGAATCTGGCTCAAGTCAGTGTCATGGCCCACTTTCCTAAAGGGAGGAAGTTGTTAAGAAGTGGGAACTAGATAGTAACTACTATATATAAAATAAACAACAAGGTCCTACTGTGTAGCACAGAGAACTACGTTCAACACCTTGTGGTAACTTGTAATAAAGATGAACATATGTATGTATATGTATGACTGAACTATTATGCTGTTCACCAGAAGTTGGCACAACGTTGTAAACTGACTATACTTCAATTAAAAAAAAAAATGGGAACCACTAGCTAGATTTACTTCCCACCCACCATTCTCTTTCCTCTCTTGACTATCTCAGTTCAACATGGCCATAACTTACTTTCCCAAATCTTGACCTTGAAAGCAGATTCAGCTTTAAATTGCAGATATGCACACTCAACAGTCCACCTGGGCGTCTTCACTTGGACACCCCTAAGCTCACACTCAACACGCAAAGGCTGAGCTCCTCAAAACACCTGTTTCTTCTCACAGTCACGTCTTGACAAATGGCACTGTGGTCTACCCAAATGGACAGTCCAGGGATCTGGGAGTCAGCCTTTAAAAATTCAGCCTACTTGCCTCCCAAACTCAATCAAGCATCTGGATTTGACCTTTTCTTATGTCTCATACTCCAACCCCCACCCCAGGATTGGTTTGGAACCCTATCATTTCCCATCTGCTTTGCCGGTCACCTCTTCCCCCAGACTGGTTCCGTTGCCTACAGCCAGATTGAGTTTTCCCAGAACTCACCTTTGACATTGTCCCCTATCAGTCTTCACAAACGAACTCAAGCTCATTCATTTACACACAGTGTCCTTCCTCACCTGCTCCTGACCACCCTGCCAGCCAGCTGCATGCAACCTTCATTGCAGCGTCTCATGGGTCCTGCAGCTGCACAAATGCATCACGCCTCGTCAAGCCTTTGCCCTTGCTGATCTTCTGCCAGGAATGAGTTACCCTCTGGCTTGGCCAAATTCCCCTAAAAATGCTTCAAAACTCAGTGCAACCAGTGTCTTGGCTGGGAGTCATTTTCCGACCCCGTCTCACCATCTCCTTCGAGTGCCCACTCTGTGTGTTCCCAGTCAGTCCTTTTATGACACTCACTGTTGCCCTGAGCTGCTGTCAAAGGTTTGCTGCGTCCGCCTTCACCAAGGAACTAGGAGGTCCCGGAAAGGCAGTGCCTTACGTTTATTCGATCTTTCAAGAAACAAGTACTGAGAACAAGAGTGTGCATCCTTGGAGCCTCACACACAGTCTGGCACACAGGCAGGGCCGGAATCAACATAGATGTGTTGAGGGCACACGAATGGACCACCAATCCACCAAGTTTAAGTTCCATTTTAACTGAGTCCTAGTGCTCCACACCCACCTCCCAACAAAATGATTCATGATCGTTGTCCAATGAAACAGCCAAAACTCTTAGGCATTCAAGTTTGTTGAAAAGACAACTAGATCACAACAGATACCTCCAGATGTTGTTAAAGTCAAGCTCTTAAATTTAGAAGTGACATTTCCATTTAATCTGAGTGAATTTCTGACACATGTTCCCTCCTTGTTCAAAGGAATCTGACCCAAAAGAGAGGCAGGAACGGGGAGGGGGGATTAACAAAAGCAAAGTCCCTAATTGCCACCATCATGTGCTGATGTGGAAGTGGCGACTCGAGAGCATAAATGTTTGGTAAAGTTTAAAAATACATACAGTCGGACAGATGGTTGCAATCATCTTTTGGCAACACTGGTCTAGATTTCATGTGAGAAAAAAAACCCCTGACAAACCACACTGTGTTCAGCTGTTCCCGGTATGAGACAGATGCCAAGCCTGCTAGCCATCCGGTCTTCCGGCCATCGCGAGAGGCGCGCTGTCACTTGACACTGGCTTTGGAGAGGGACAGAAAACAAACCCCCAAAAGTCTACTCTGGGAAGACAGGACTCAAGGCAGTGAATCGCAGATTTCGATTTGCGAGCCCGAAACTGGCAACTCCAGGGCACGGTGTCCCAGGGATCAACGCCGCAGGTGGCCCATGATTCCCCCACAGGTGAACTCAGGTCACCTGTCTGCTGCCACCCATGAGTCTTTAACTGGCTGCTGCCCACGAACATATCTGTCAGGCTTCAAAGTCAATTCAGGTGGTGATCATTGTGCAATACAAATACCAAAACCTCATATTGTACCCTTGAACCTACTATAACATTCTGTGTAAATTTTAACCTCAATTAAAAAAAAGTGAATTAAAAAGTAAGCCTTTAAAGTCTTTTAATTAATATTAAATTTATGTGACAAAATACTTTTAAATGAAATTAAATTTTATAAATTATTAACTAATTTTAATAATAAATTATCCTGTGATTTTTGGCCTGTAACTCAAAAAAAAAAAAGTTAATTCAGGAACAACAGCAAATATGTGTACAGATTCAGTCTGGAGCGCCACCTACCCAGAGGAGGATTATTTTTGAAACACTTAAAAATATACTAGCTGTGAAGCATCTTCTGTGCTCACAGCCCCACTTCTTAAAATGGGCTCCTTTGATCTTGCTCTCTGCCCCATCTGTTCAGCAAGACCCACAAACTAACCCACGAGTGGGTGGAACAGAGCACGGCTTCCTCTGGAACCGCCCCCAACACTCTAATTGCAGCCGAGCCCTGAGGTTCCCTGCAGTCCTCTCCCTGATGTGGTTTCCAGCCACTCCTTAGCGGCTGGGAGAGGAGGCTCCCCATGCAATTGACCCAGAGCACGACCAACTCTATGATGGAGGGCATGTGTTTCCTCTTCCATTTGGCAGACGACAACAGTGCCACACCACGGAGCTAGCGTGGCTGTCCCTGCACTCTGGACACAGAGTTCACGGTCAATACAACAGAAACATCATCTGCAGTTGTCCACACTGTGCTTAGATGCTGGGGACATAATCGGAAATGACACAGGCTCCAAGGATGCCCCAGGCATCCTAAACCTTACTCATCTCACTGGCCCCCTCTCCTGGAGGAGCCTCCGGGACAGTCAGCGGCATGTTCTCATGGCCAGGGGGGCCTGACAAGGCTGGGAATCCTTCAAGCTACCCCTGCCTCCTTGACCTCCTTCCCACTCATCTCGTATCCCACATTCCCTTGCTGGCTACCATCTCTACTCTAGTCCAAACCCTCATCTCTCCGCTCTGAATTACCACAACCCTCTCTCAGCCAATCCACTCTCTAGATGGTATCACACCATTTCCCTCTCCACCCTTCTACATTTTTTTCTCAGGGAAGTTCTCTCTTCAAAAGCCTTTAACAAAGACGGTGTAGTCTCTGACCACCAAGCCCAAACGCTGCCGACCCGCTTTAAGTAAGGCGGGGTTTCTCTGTGCTAGTGACATCTCGGGCCAGGTAACTCTTCGTCGTGGGGCTGTCCTGTGCCCTGAGGGGTGTACAGCAGCTCCCTGGTCTCTACCCACTAGGTACCATTAGCATCCTCCGCCCTAACTGTGACAACCAAAAAATGCCTCCAGGTACTACCACATGTCCCCTGGGGGCCACATCACCTGCTGGAGCACCACTCCTTTTAAGGGTGTCCTGACCCCATCCTGCCTATCCTACTAATTGCTCAGCATCCCCCAACACACTCCAGACTCCATAAGCAAAGGGAACTTCTCCCAGTTTAGTGAGGCCATCACACCAAATTCAGTCTCAACTTTTCATCTTCACGTATGGTATCCAACTAACCCTTCCATCTACTCACCTCTCATCCTCCTTTGGAGGGGCTGGCAGTAATACTACATAGGGTCCTTCACCCACCTATTTGTTCCCTCTCCCTACCTCTTATCTCCTCATACAACACATACCCCTCCTCTATGAGTCTTTAGGGACTTACAGGTGTGGGTACTGGTCTTCCCAGGTCTCATCAATGGTGGGAAGAGACAAAGGAGGGTAGGACTCATCAGACCCTCTCCAAGGTGCTGGCCCCCTGCAGCAGGAAACCCGTAAAGAAATTCAGGGTGGAAGTTTGGGATGGGGTCCAAGGTTAGAGCTGAAGTGCTGGGCAGAGTTGTCATCTGGGAGTCGCCAGAGGCTGGGAAAGGCTGACAAGGTGGAGCATTAGGCAAGAGGGCCTGGAGTTCCGGAAAGGGAATCCAGCATGAGGGCATAAAGGCAGGGGTTCATTCAGGGCACTTAGGAAAGAACAGAGCTGCTCTAACCCGGGGGTCAGAGCCAAACGACCAGCGGCCAGGCTGGAGCCACACAGGCTTACGGACACTGACACAGACGTCTGAACAGCCCCTGCGCCTGGAAGGAGTTCCAGGCAGGAGCTTTCCAAATAAAGACTTGGTGGTGTTCGATGAGTAAGGTGGGGAGAGAGGTACGAAGGTTAGTCAAGTTCCTAAGGTCTTCACTTGCCATTTTACTGTAAAACAGCCCTGTCAGATACAAGGGTTATAACATCTGACCTTTAAAAAATTTTTTTTAAGTTGACACATAAAAATTAAGTGTTTAATATGGAGCCCAAGAGGAGGTGAGTGGCGAAAAGTGGACTCAACTCTGATTTGTCTCCTAAGCACTTCACCTCTTTGTAGCTCTCCACCTCCATTTGAATTCAGGATGCTTAAGGCTAGAAGAAATATTTTCCTGAGGTCTGCTAAAGACCTCAGACAATAAGGATGGCCCTCAAGGTGGAAAAAAAGTTAATTGTCCTTCTTAGCACAAACAACAGACTCCTCTACCCGGATACAGGTCTGCTTACCAGCGAACTGTATCATTTAGGATCAGCAAGCCAACAGATAATGCATGATCTGGAGTGGTGGGGGAGACCCACAGGACTTCCTTCTCTATAACAGGACTCAAAGAAGGGCATCTACGCAGGCAGAGCAACACACCACTCCCCTGCCCTACCAAGATGCCCACAACTAGTTCCCAGGACCTGTGACTATGTGATGTTGCAGGCAAAGGGACTCTGAAGATACAGTTAAAGCTGTAAACTCTTGAGACTGGGGATTATCCAGGTGAGTCCAATCGAACTGCATGAATCTTTAAAAGCTGAGAACCTTCTTGGCTGCAGAGATAGGCAGGAGGAGGAAGAGATCTGAAGCACAAGAGGGACTCAACCCACAGTTGTTGGCTTTGAACCTAAAGGAAGGGGCCCTCCAGCAGCTGGGAACAGCCCTCAGGAGACAGCCAGCAAGAAAACGAGGACCTCAGTCCTACAGCCCCAGGTAACTGCCCTCTGCCAATACCAGCAAAGAGCAGGAAACAGGTCCTCCCCTAGAGGCTCCAGAAAGGAACCCTGTCCTGCTTACACCTGGATTTTAGTCTGGTGAGATCCCTTCCAACTGTTCACCTACAAAGCTGCAAGAAAATTCACTTCTGTTAAGTTGGCACAGTTATGGTAATCTGTTATGCCAGCAAAAGAAAACTAACACAGCACCTGTGTTATGTATCATTTTTTTCTCTCTTTTAATAATAGGGACAAGCATCACTCAGAGCCAGGATCAAAGGTGAAAAAGCTGCGCTTCTCTGACAGGTGGTGGTTTTGTCTTGATGGGGCAGTGTCTGACAGCTACTGGCACCCACTCAAATCACTTCAGCAGTGATAAGATAACCCAGGTGGCTGCTTTATGGAGAATAATACAATTATCCAGGTCCCAAAAGGAAGGTATGTACAGGTCTAATTAATTAAACTGAGTTGCAAATTGGATGTACAAAAATCCTATGTTTTTCCTGCAGAGGGGAGGAAAAAGACATTCATTCCAGGAAAAAGGACCAAGATCCTATTCATGGTTTATTGGGCAATTTAGCTGTCAGGTTTAAACATCACTATCCTGAAAAGGGGAGGTGGGGAGCTTTTTAAGCCTCTGTCTTTTAAACCCCTTGGATAATTTTTTCCCCCTAATTCACCTACTTTTTCTTGACTATTAAATGTGTAACAAGAACTTGCATCTAAAGACAGAAGAGTATAAGTTCTGAAATATTCACCTATAAGAGCCACGTACCAATGGAGAAATTTTAAATCTAGCTTCACCTTTATCATCAACTAGGTTCTTTCTAATACACATGGAATTTGTTTTACTATTATTATCGGAGAACTACCAGGTGCCTGGCACTGTCCTTGGCTCAGGGAAGACAAACTGAGCAAGGAAACTGCTGTGTGCACAAAGTTCCATGGTGGTGCCAAATACTTGATACCAAAGGCACAGGCACGGTACATGGTTACCTGGACACCTGCGTCATGGGGGTCCCACGGGAAGGAGGAGACACAAGTCACCTTCGAGGAGATTTTTGAGATGGGAACAGAGAAGTAAGTGCACGTTAATTCTGTGGCCCAGGCACAAGTAGACTAGATGGCCACTTTCACATCAGCACGTGTGACCGCTACCTTTTCTGAGAATCATACAGAAAACACTGTCATTGAAGCACTGAGTGTGAAGCAAGCTCCGCCAGTCAGAGGACTAGAACGGGACGAATTTCCCAAGACGAGGCTGCCTGAAAACATCTGGCAAATACCAGGTCAATCCAGCCAAAATGACGCTTTCACAATATAAAAAGAAAGCATATAAGTGTACCTTTTTTTTTTTTTTTTAAAGCTGGGGAGAATGTAGCATTAAACCCAGAAATACCTAATTCCTCCTCTTTCCCCATCCTCCTCGTCTGGTCTAAGGGCAGGTAAATTAGAAGAACCTCAGTACTAAGAGTGCCTTGAGTCTCACCTGCTAGCTCTACCACAAAAAGGCTGATACAATTATTCATCTTAGTTACAAGCATATTGGCCAAATTAAATGTTAACTGCTAAGGAACAGAAATTACTAAAAGATCAAGGGTTTTTCCAACATCAAAATTTGGAGTTTTTAAAAAAACCTGAATGTAAACTTGACAATAAAAACAAACATGTGTAAGCAGCTGCCCAGTTTTCTATAAAGATCTGCAAACAGGCAGATGAAAAGATAAAATCTGCAGATCATTTTTTGACCAGTAATTTAAGTACTTTAATGTCAAAAAGTGATTATTATAGAAGTGATTTTTGAAGATCACTTTCATAACATAGGTACCGTCACACTTCATGGAAGTGGAGAGAAAACGTGTGGCTGCCTCGGCGGGACAGGGCTCCCATCAAAACAGCAACCCCACAAATGAGGTGGGCTCTCCTGATTCCAGATAGCCCCTTAGATGGGCTCCAGAACCAGAAAAAAAGGGAAAACTCATGAAAGGAGAAAAATCAAGAAAGCAAAAATAGCTTAAACTCAGGTCTGCCTACTTGCAAATCCACATTCCCCATGTCACCCCCAGCCCTTAATTGAGGAAGTCAAACCATTCCGCGTGATTTCTTCATGTAACAGAACACTTATGAACAGGATGCACTTACACAAAGAAAGAGGCCAAATCACGCATCGACAGAAAGTCGTCCCCCACTAATAAAGTCAAGGCAGTAAGCACAAGAATGATTTATGGAGCCACGTCTCTAATTTAACGGAACACCTGAAAATGTAGCTTTCCTCAGATTCACCAGAGGTTGTCAAGAGGAAATCCTCTCTGAAAACACAAATACACCTTCATTCAAACCAGAGGGATTTTTTTTAAGGGAGTTAAAGGGGAACTTACGTAGATCTGATTTCTCCTGTATCGCTGGTACAAGTTGTGCATGATGGCGCCCCCGTGGAGCTCGGTCAAGGTGGCCATGTCATCCACACCCTCCTCATCCATGGGGTGCATGGCTGTCACCTTCTGGTGTGTGATTGTGCTCTGCTTGTAAGTGAACACCTGATTGGGGTGGGGAGGGGAATGAATTCAACTGTTTAGTTATCAGCAAGGAACAGTTTCCACAGACGTTTCCCCAACTTATAATACAATCCCAGTATAATTTCAGTAACAGGATCCTGAATCCGTCAGTAAAACACAGACTGCAGAGAACTCTATTACTTCCTTCCTGCCACCTACCTATTTTTAAATTATTCTGACAGCTGCTATTAGATATTCCTAAATGGCAAGTTCAAGTACTAACCATCCTTTGGGAATTGCAGAAATTATACATTTACAGTTCATGTCTCTCCCACTGATCTGAAGCAGTAACAATTAAGAGACTGGCTCTCCAAGCTTTCAGAAAGTAATCTGATTTCACTCCATAATGTTTCACATAGGATTGTATGATGTATTTCAAAGCTTCCTAACAAAGCTCTTCATTCTAGTAAGTGTTACATAAATTCACCATATAGTCTGTATATTTTCTCAGAGATGGGAACACATCTTCTCAGGAATGCCTGAAAAATATCCTTGGACACGATCCCTCCTCAGTCGTGAATATACAGCATTCACGTGATTGTTAAGCAAGACATATCCTCTCAGATTTAAAATACAATCAGTTTGTCAGCCTGACAGCCTGTCTTCCTTATAATTTATCCCAACACCAGTGACAGCCCTGCATGCATGCTGTAGCATGTATAGCACACAACTCTCGTATTATTGTAAGACTGGTTACTGAACTCGCGTGTATTTCTAAAATCTACCCAGAGCTCTTTTATCACCACCGATTGGGTAGAGGATTAACCACATCAGCACCATCTGTTGGCCAGTTTGACCAGCTCTACAAAACTGTGCATGACACTATCAGTCAATTATGGAAGCTATTCCATATTTCTTCATGGTACACTTTTGCTATAGTCACCCTTAAAACAGATTAAAAACACCAAGATGTAAAAGCAAGATGTAAACAACACGAAAGATGTCCAGTCTTCACAAGCACATATATTCGCATGTGCACACACACCCAAAACAACTTTCTGGAAGAGTGTTTGCAGACTGGGGAACTCTATTTTTAAACAGTGACCGGTTGCCTACATGGCAGCAAATGGTATGTTATTGCAAAAGGGAATGACACACTAAGAAAAGCAAAAGTACCAATCCAATGGTTTCCATAAGCCATGAAAAGTGGCACGTTTTATTTTTCTGGAGACAAAATGAAAACTTCCGCAGGGGCATCTCTGCCACAGGAACCACAAGAGTTGGTCAAAACCAGTACTGAGAAACTGCTTGAGGCCAGGGCAGACACCAACCCTCTCTTGTGAGGTCCAGCCAGTTTCCCCAGCTGCTTCCTGGGCCCAGACATCCACCGGGAGATGTGGCAGCCCCAGCAGCCCCACCTCATGGCGAGGTGGCTACCCAGCCACGTAAGCACCCCACAGGGCAGGACAGGCTGGGGGCGGCTGAGGGAATGCAAGGTGGGGCCAATCCAGGCAGGTGTTCCAGAAACACAACTGAGCAGGGTACTTGCGTCTTCCATCTACAGCCACTGTGAGGCTGGGGCCGGAGCAGAACCCATCCCACCTGGCCGCAGTCTGGCCAGCACAGGGGTGCATATGGTGTTGTGTCCCCCTCTGTCCCCAGCACACCCAGAGGGTCTCCTCAATCCACCTGCTCAGTACTCCTGCCAACACGAGGGCAGGGTGGTCACATGGGTTCCCCTGGAAATACTCTGGTAGGAAAGTCAGCGCAACGGTCTCTTGTTTAAGCCCCTGAAGACCCACCAACAGCAAGTCCTTCCCAACGTGAACATTTTTTCTACTTTTTGTAGAAATATTGTCTGAGTATACTGAGAATTCCAGAATTTGAGAACAGATTTAATTTAGAAGATTAAAACTGCTGTTTGCATTTATACTGAATCTTATTTTTTCCTGGAAATGACCCTACACACCCTACAAAACTTAGACACTAAAAGATATACGTATAATGAATATTACATCGTATGTAAACATTTCCTTGTCTTTTTTAGTGCCCTTGAAACAGCTAGACAATGTGTGAGCCTAAGTAAACAGCTCAGAGCTGGACTCATGAACACTGAAAAAAACGGCTATAAACTGTGAATTGAGTTCCCCACATTTGTACATTCGACCTCTCTGTATGTTTTCAGGTGCACACTGTGTGTCAGAGGTGGGCACGTGGCCATATTCCAGGAGTAGGAAAATCAAGAGAACTAGAACTCTTCCTTCTCAAGAGCTCAGAGAGACAGAATCATGATGGAAGAGTTACATAAACAAAACAAGAGGCTGTGAACAGGACAGAGAGATACATTATGCCAAGACAGAGGACTGGAGCTGCTCAAAGCAATGATTATCTCAAAGTGAGAGAACAGAGAAAATGTGTTTATGAAAGAAAGGCAGGGAGAGCCATCCATCAGAAATGGGTTAATATCTGTAAAGATTTTAGAGTGGTGCCTGGCACAGTGATACCTGATAAATTGATGATGAAAATCCATCCATTCAAGCAAATATTTACTATTGTGTTCTAAGCACTGGGAATATAGCTTACATTCTAATACCGGGAAGGAAAAAACACAAATATACAATATCATGCAGATGGTGATGAATGTCCGTGAAGACATAAATGCAGTAAGTACCAAGAGGGGTTACTTTATACTAAGTGTTCAAGGACAGCCTCACTGAAAAGGTTAACATCAAAGTAGAAGCCTCAAGGAAGTAAGGAATGGAACCAGCCCCCTGCATTGTGTGTTAAAGCATACTGGTTAAATAAACACCTAACCTGGAAATATCTCAGAGGCTCAATCATTCCGCAATCATATTTAAGATTTTTTACGGCAAGCCCCCTTGGATGATCAGAAGTCATTTCTATGCAACAATGAACAGGATTAATATAGTTGCACAAAACTATCCCCAAACAGCAAAAAAGAAAATTCTAGGTTTAAAGAATGGAATTCATTTTACAGGAATTTGGGGGGAACAGACAACAGCCAAAAGACTAACAAACTGAATTCCTCAAAACCCAACTCAAAATAAACTGGGTTACTTCAGTGGGGCATGTGCTCAAAGACAGGTGGTAAGGTTAAGAAATGGAGCAAAATATAGAAGATTAATAGACAGGAAATCAGTTTAGAGAAAGCGGGGCCTCAGAACAAACAGCTCCTGTTAGAGAAATACAAGCCACCGGTCACAAGATGGACTGGATTAAGTGTGGGAGCGGAACAAAGGAAACCAATCAACACCATTAAAGAAACAGCTCAGAGGAGGCTTGCCTGACCCTGGGTCCACTTCTGTAAGAAAAAAGGAGAAGTCCTGAAGACAATTAATTAGATAAAAAACAGCTGGGCCATTACCAATCCCCTTTTATCTTCATCTGATGATAGCACGGCTACTGCAGGAAGCCACCGTCACACTTACGTGAGTGTCTGCAGTGCAGAGTGACAGACACACAGATTCCCCTTAGGAAAACGGGACATTTGTTAGGAACCCATAAAAATCTAACTTTTCTGATTGAAGAGAAAGAAAGAAAGAAAATAAAAAACTATCATATCCTCTCTTGATGGACAGATGAGACAGAAGGTGTTCTCAGCGTGGGCAACTTCATCTCATACAAGCCTGGAATTTCTTCCAGAAGTTCTCAATTTTGCCCCCCAGGGTACAGTTAGCAAGGGTTGTAAACATTTTTGGTTGTCACGACTGTAGGGGAGGGGGAAGTGTGCCACTGACATCAAGTCAGCAAAAGCCAAGAATGCTGCCATTCTTGAAGGCCAAAGAATTATCCAGGCCAAACGTGAGGCGTGCCAAGGTTGGGATACCCCGGTCTAGAAATGCCCTGACTGGCGTGCCATCCAACCAAAGGCCTAGGCAGATGCTAGAAAAAAAATGATGACAGTCAGCCAATGCCTATAAGCAAAACCTTTTCATGAAACAAAGACAAGTCTTTCAGAAATAATTTAAAATTAAAAATATTGACTAGAGGTTAATCAAAGGTCAGCATGACAATGTTAGGAAGTTTAGTTTCTGATTCTTATTTGACCCAAGTTAGGAAGGGCGATGGTGACGGGGATAATGAAGATGATGATGACCAGGCGATGGGGTTGGCTAATGCTTGTTACTGTTTCCTGATCGCACTGTATTATGGTCAAACATGGTCCATGCTATTCCCACTCTGTCTCCCTGGCCAGGCTTCCTGTACCCACTGTTTCATGTCTGGGCCACTGACACCCCACTGCTCCCCTCCTTGATGTCTCAGCCCCAATGTCACCCTCTCAGGAGGCACCAGTGGTCTTGTCTAAAGGACACCTCGCTGCCTTCCTCCTAAGTCTATCACATGGGCTGTCTTCATAGCTCCTTAGGACAGGTTTGTAATCACGTATCTATTACCTTCCTTATTTAAAAACCATCTCACCCCTAACACTGGAACTTCTGGGCAATACATTTCAACTCTTTGGACCACAACCTGCAGTGAGAAATGTGTTTTACACTGTAAACTACTAGACATACAGTTTCCTGAGAGTTTCCTAAAACACTTAGCACAATGTTCGGTGCATCCCAATATTTTCTACTTAGGTGCCAACTGTGGCCCTCTAAACTGACTTCACACCTCACTCCTGTGGGCTGCAAAAACCACAGTTTGAGAACACTATCAGGGCAGCAAGCATGCCTATCTGGATCCTCAGTGCCCAGCCTTGACCCACTATTCAGACTCAAATACTGAACTGATGGTCCTGGCCTTCAAAATGGGAGCAGCCTACAAGGAGAGGCAGAGCCAGGGGTCATGATCAAAACATGGCCTTAGGGTCAGATCCGGCTGGACTCACTTCTCCTAGATCTATGCTTTCATAGCGCAGGGACAATGAACAAGACACTTAACTTCCCTGGCCCATTACTTTTCTAGTGATAAAATAAGAATGATGCTGTAACACCTAACTCATAGAATGACTGTGAAAACTGAAGAAAATCATGTAGGTACGAGTCATGGCAATTGACACCAGTGAGGGCTCAATATAAGCAATTCCGACGAGGGGTTCATAATGCCAACATCGTGGAACATTCTTGAAGGAAAGAATCAAGAGTCTTAGAGATGGAGGAGCCCCCACTCCTTAGATAAGGCCTGTACACCAGCTGTGCAGGAGGAGAAGGAGCCAAGAGGGAGGGGTGGCTCATTCAGGTCTACGTTTTTTTTACGATGATCCTGACCAGTGTGGTATTCAATGAAAAACTACTTGATACAACACTTTCTTCTATTTTAATCCCTCTGCACAAAGCTGGCTGGGCTAGTTTAGATTTTCCCTGGAATTCTACATGGTTGGGGGGGGGATGCCTCTCTTTAATTTACTTTCCATCTTTTGTTTACTGGCTCTTGAATTAAAGCATGACCAACGAGAGAGGTTAAGACTTTTGCCTCCTGACCTGTGGCTAAAATGATCACGTAAACCAAGCTCCAGCTTCCTCACATTAAGGTTCACGGACTCCAACTCTCAATGCCTATAATCTTAGTCATAGAAGGAAACCAGCCACTTAACTGAAATTCTGCCTCAGCCTGTTTTGCCACTGCCCCAGGAGGCTGGAGAAAGTATGTGGGATACAGAAATGCAAAGCCCGCTTGGAAGTTCCACTGGAATCTAATCAAAAGCAAAATGATCCACGTCTCCTCTCCCAGGGTGCAGGGGAAAAATGCAACGGTGCTTTGCTTTCAGCTTCAATTCGTCAGAGTAAGTACATCTTAATTACATGGCACCGGGGGTTTAAAATGACCTCTCTGTAAATAAATATTCTGTTACTTGAACCTCCCTCCTTGAGTTTGTGAGATAACTGACTTCTAAGTACAGATGAAACAAAGATTATTTTCTTTTAACTCAAACGAGTTGTGAGATTAAGTCATTTCAACGGTCAGCGGGTTTTCAATGCCCATGGCATTTGGGGGCAAAACCAAAATAACCAAGAGGGGCGGGCAGAGGGCACTGGTACTTATTGAGTGCTGACTGCATGCATCAGGCACATCTGATCCTCAGAAAGGGAGGAAACACTGCTGCTCATTTTTTAAAGAATGAATTTAAAAAAATTCAGAGGAGTTAGGAAACCAACCCAACAGCACACAGCACAGCTAGCATTCAAATTGAGATCATGGAAAAGGTGCCTCCCACCTTAGCAGGACTCTAGTTCAGAGGTGGCCTTTTGAATTCCAGCTCCACCAGCCCCTGGCTCACTCAGAGGAGTAAAAGGTTAAGAACCCCTACCCTGCAAAGGAGAGCAGGGGCGGAGGCAGGTGGGGGAAGCACACGGTGCACTGCCTTCCCAGCGTGCTCAGTTTAATCTCTCTCTTATTCCATGATTTTTCATTTACTGACTCTCTCCAGTTCCCTGGGTCATTCGTGCCAGGCTGTGAGCTGGGCCCCAGGAATACACCGATGAATTAAGCCTCCTCCCCCCACCACCACTTCAAAGAGCTTACTGACCACTGAGGGATCAGAAAAATAAACAGGCAATCCTAATCATATGGTGGGGGTTGAAATGAGGAAAGCCCCAGGGTGTGATGGGAACTACGAGTGATGGACCACGGCCAGGGAAGAGCAGATATAAAGTCGGGATGCAGCACAGGGCATCCGCTCAGTGGAAGGTGGCTAGGCAGGGTGTGGGAGGCTCTGCGTCCTGCAGGGCACTTGGCCTCTGACCTAAGCACGAGGACCACGGAAGCAGCCAAGTGGCGGAGGGAGACACTTCTACCTATTGATCATCACAGACAAGTCAGTATCAAACACGACACCAAGACTGTTTCTCATGAGATGAGACAACAAAGAAGAAATCTCACTACAAAATGCAATTCAATGAGACCAGCTTTCTAGAAACTTCACAGGAAAGCAATGTCTGAATCACGGCTAGGAGTGATCACTACAAACATTGTCCCCCAGATGGAGGGTGTTTTCCGCTCTCAGGTGCACAGATAACATCGCCAAAAGCATCAATGATGATACGAACAACCCAGCAAGGACAGCAGTCTCCGACAGTCACTAAATCTTAACCACTGAGTCCAGATCTTTTCTGAAGACACTGCAGAGCGTACAGGCAGAAGGATTAAAAGGCCAAGGAGCCTGAAACACCCAAGCCTGAAACACTGAAGCTAATCTGTGGACATACATCTGCCCACGGACTTAGAGCCCGGCCACACAACCAGCAAAGCTAAGCCGGCAGTGCTAAATGCAACTCAGTCACTTGTACCCGCAACTGCCCGTCAACCAAGAAGGCCCGGAGGATACAGTGGCCCTGCCCTCTCCCCCTAGTGAACCTCAGAGACAAAAGGTAACAGTCACAGTGAGCTGGCACAGTTGGAAGGAATGGCTAACACACACACACACACACAGGAACATACTAGAGTATTGGCATATTAAGGAAAGTAAGATCTCAAATCAGAATTTATGTGCAACATTAGGAATTGTGATTTTAGAGAATTATGTGCTGATTTCTTTTAAATGCTATATATTACTTTTCTATCTGTAAGAGAAAATTTTAGGAAAATCTGCTGTGCAAAGAAAATCATACGTGTTGCTCCACCTGTGCTCAAATACATCTTCTAAAGCTTTCTCGTTGTTCACAGCACTACACGGGCCAACTCCACCCAGAAAAGGACCATGTTCATGCTTAAGGCAGTCTTTCCACATGGAAGAACTCAGTGTTAAGAAAATGATGACTATATACTAATGTTTTCTCACTATAGAGTTATACTAAGGTAAATTTATGATGAAATTATACTCTGCACACACACAATATAATCCTAGGTTTATTTTTTTTAATACACACAAGTGCAAGCACACAGATACACACATATGCCCGCACACCAGCAACTGTACCTTGGGCATTTGTTCTAAATAAACAAAAATTTACATTTGCACAAAAACTTGCACATGTACGTTCACAGTAGCTTTATTTGTAATAGGCAAAAGCTGAAAGAGTCAATCCCAGGTTACATGCTGTATGATTCCATTTATACAGTATTCTTGAAATGACCCAATTATAGCAAATGAAGGCCAGATTGGTGTTGCTGGAGGCTGGGGTGGGGAGGGGACAGTTAAGGTGTGTGGCTTTAAAAGGGCATCACACTGGATCCTTGTGCAGACGGGAAGGTCCTGTGTCTCCATTCCATCTGTGTGATATCCTGGTTGGGATACTGTGGTCCAGTTTTGCAAGATGTTATCATCGAGGGAAACCAGGTAAAGGGTATGTGGGGTCTTTCTGTTACAAATGCATATGGATCAACAATGATCTTAAAACAAAAAGCTTAATTAAAAAAAGAGCTTTAAAATACATGTATGCAAAAAGCCTTGAAGAGAATGTATCAGAACTCCAATAATGTGGTCATTTTTTTAAAATACTTTACTATGACTCCTCTGTTTTCTAAAAATTTTAAATATTTCTAGGCTTAAAGAGAAATCAGTCCAATCAAGGTCACTATCAATGAACATATCTGGATACACATAATTCAATTAATCTTTTAAAAATGAGTATTGTGGAACTGCTTTCGAAAAATGAAACAAAATGAAATATTAAAGCTCCCCCAAGAGTCACCAGCTATTAGAAACAGAAAGGGCTTCTCTAACCCACTGGTGTTAAGCATAGTCAATTTCAGCCCAGAGACACCCTAAGAAGCAAGATACCGGGATGGGGAGAAAGCCCAGAAGCCCCAGTTCCTGGCCCCACGCTCCTGAGAGAAATGGTCCACGGGTTCTTGCTTCTGAGGGTCCTCGTTCTAATTTAAGAGCCCCTTTCCAATTCCTCTTTTCCCAGTTACGAGCCCAGACCCTCATAGCATGAACTTAAACTCTGCCATTACAAATCTCCATTCCTATAAATCAGAACCACCCTGATATTTCAAAAGCATCTCAAAACAAACAAAAAAAAAAACCCCAGAACAAAAACAGGCCTCCTCCACATCTTGTCCTCACCCAGTGCCCATTTCCCCAACCTTTACTCAGGTATGACACCTTCATTACCAGCTCGCCAAGCGAGAAACCAAAGTCAACCTAACATTCCCCCTTCTGCCGGCCACCACGCCCACCTTCCAAGTTCCTGCACTGAAGTGACCGACACCACCTCGAACCCATCTTCTGTCTACTTCCTTCTCCCGCCTTGGCTGTCACTCACCACTCACATCTGGACCCGACAACTGCTTCCTCACTAGTTTCTCTGCCTCCAGGGTCCCATGGCATGAATCCAATGGTTCTCAAATCAGAGGCCAAGAAACAATTTGAGTTTTAATTTTATATGATGAAAAAAAGCTTTTTTTTTTTTAAAACTAGTTTTAATGACAAATTTTCCTGGCCTTGGACAACTTAGAATTGAAAGAAACTTTCAGAGATGAAACTTTGGCTTCTTTGTTTGATGTTTCCCCAACTGGAGATTGATTAAGGTCTTGAAGGGGACGCCACTCAAGTCTGCCTAGCACAGACTCAGATGGATCTGAACCATCTGGCCGAGTCATCTCAACCTGGGCCAGTTACTCTGCTTTCTAACCCTCAGTTTCATCATCTACAAAACTGGGATGATACTAATAGAGGAAGGAGAAAGATAACACACAGTTCTTGGTACTGAGTAAGCCAACTCCAGTATTTCCATTGTTAGTTGAGTGACTGTTATCGGTGATGTAATCTGATCATGCCCTGATTGAAATTCTTTCTCAGTTGGTTCCCAATCACTTCCAAGATAAAGAATTATCTTCTAACTGTGGTTTCCCCACAATCTCTCTCCTCAGGGGCCCCTGCTGCTTCTGCCACCAAGCTGACTCCAGCCCTATCCATCTCTCGCCCCCTCGCCCACCCCTCCCTGCGTTCCACGCTGCAGTGAACTCCCTGGGGTCCGTACTGCACTCCTCTGGGTCACCCCCTTCCCAGTCTCAGCCGCCATGGCCAGCCTGAGTACCCTACTCTCACAGCACCTTGGACAGAACCCTCTCCTATCACCACATTATATTGGAATCTCCTCTTTCTGATCTCTGCCTAAGAACCAGGCATGGGGAGCAAAACTTTCAGCTCCTGAGTGGACGCGGCTGATTTCCCAGGGCATCATGATGAGGATCTGGGGTTATAGATGGGCCGGTGGGAAGCAGGGCAAACTGTCATGTCTACAGCAGTCAGGAGTGAGCTGCCATCCTTGTACTGGACCAGGACCGTGTCTTGTGAAATCTCTGGGTCCTCACGGCCTAGTGAAACGTCTGCACTCATGGCTGCTTTCAGTCCGCTACAAGGAGGAGCACAGCTGCCCTTCCCGGCGCTGAGATCATAGAATGGGGCCCTTGCCTTTGTCCCCTACAACCAAACTCCAAACGCTGAGTTGTAAATGAACATTTTTCATTACTGGTTGTCTTGAAACTGCCTTCAACTGAATAATATGACAGTAATTTCTTGGCTGCTCTTAAGTGAAATGAAAAAGACATAGCTGAGCCAAATATGTCTTGGAGTTTTAAAACAGAGTCAAAATCAATTTTATGAATCCTAGCTTTAAGCCCTCTGTTGCATGCCACTCATTTTGAAGTGTCAAGTAAGAGTTAAGAGATGCCATGCAAAGTAGTTATTAATCCAGTGAACAAAAATAGAATCGGAATGAGTCCAGATTCTAGACTGAAACCAGAGTCATTTTTGGCTGTTAGTTTGGTCAAATAGCTACAAAGGGGCAAGAGGTCAGCTTGGCGCAAGCTGACGGTACAAGAACCAGGAGAAAACACACCATCCAGAAGATAATAGGAAAGGAAAGCCTGGAACACAGGAGAGTGAGCTCCCACACTTCCCCTGTGTGCCAACCCCACCCCCACTGCCAAGGAAATCTCTAGAAATGTCAGGAAAATACTACTCGAGTTACTAGAAGCATTAGGAGGAGTCAGATGGCTGGAAAGAGAAAACACTGAAAAAACACAGGTCACTAAGTGAAGATCACAAAGATCTCTTTTAAAATGCATAATTAATTAAAAAAAATAGTATTACGTACTGAGATCAGTTTTCCGAGTACATGGACCATGAAGTGAATAAGGGGTTAAAAAGAATACTGCTGGCTTGTTTACCTCTGAAAAGTGTCAACAAGCAGTTGTTTCTTTGTAAATGTCTGTGAATGCAAAGGGTATGAAAGTCCTGCGCACCTTCTGCTGAAAATTTGGTCTAAATATCTACAAGCCAGAGCACCTGAGGTTTAGAGAAAATGATGGGAATCCGGTTGAAGGCTTCACCTTAAGAACAAAGATTATGGCGGGTTAAACCTGGCCATGTGTTCGTCAGTATCATCATTCTCTGCCTATTCCCTTCCCATCCTCCATGGAACTTTCCCAAAAAGGGAATTTGGGCATCCTTCCTTTCTGGCGATATCCTTATAAGCTTACATCTCTTCAAATTTTATTTTTTAAGTAAAGATGGCTCTATAAGCCCTTATTTTAAACGTCTAGCTGCTACAAATCAAGTTAAAACCAATATATGGGAGGGAGAAAGGAGATTCAACATAGAGCTGTCTTTACTTAAAAAATAAAAGAGGTGATTTAAAATGTTTAGAAGCTGCTTACATAACCCTAAAGACAGGATTCCCCACCACCACCCCGCAAACACATACAATAGTATTATTCAGAAACAATACATGTTTTCAAATGAATTCAGTTTCAAAGCTGTTAAGGTCTTTTCATTGTGTACTAGAAGAATTAAGATATTATGGGTAATTACTTTGTGGGCTGAGCTAAGCCTATTAAGATGGAGACAATATTTCTGTACAAAAGGTCAGAACAAATTACTAACAATATGAACAACTCTGTTAAGGAGGCTATAACTCAACACTCAAGACAGATTTTCTACATTTCAGAAAAACGGCTTAAAATGTCTCTCCTACCGGCACTGAAATTCACCTCCATAAATTTAATGCCCTTTAAATTATGCGTGAGCGGGCATGAAACAGCAAAGCTAGAGGTTAATTTTCATTCGAAATTTTTAAATTTTTCAGATTTCTCCAAGATGGGAAGGATCTGGGACTTCACCAGCTCCACAGACCATCAAAACGGAGGCGTCTTTGTGGTCTGAGACACTGATAACTAATTCAGACTCACCAACAAAGAAGTTCTATTTGAACTTTTCACAATGGAAGCTGACTTCCCTGCCAACTCTTCTCACAAACTGTTTTTCATTAATAAGCTTTTTTTGTCAGTGTGTCTAATAATAAAGCCCACGAGCTCTTTGTCCTGGCTCATTATTCCAGACTTCAGCAGGCTCGGGCTTGGAGTTTAACTGGTCCAGCACCTATGTGCCCACACCCAGGAACAGCCGTGACGTTTCCTGCTGAGATTAGCATAGTATCTAATAGACAACGAGGGTGAATCAGAGAAGCCATGAGACTAAGCTTTTGGAGGCATTGCTAGGAGCGGAGTAGTATTACGTGACACATACAAAATCAGGTGGCCAGTATATTTTTGGTTTCACAGTATAAAGCAACTCCTTAGGAAAGAGCATCACACAGAAAATCCTTCACAAGAATGCATACACTTCTGACAGTGTGTCCCCACACTAGCCGAAGTTTAAGTAAGTGTCATTTCTGATGCTGTGTGTGGACTGAGATGGGGGTCTAAGACTCACCTGCGCCTTGCAAAAAGCTCTTTTGTTCAAAATGTGTTGCCTCTTTGCCCAGAACTATGAGAGAAGCTAAGGAGATAAAGACAGAGGAGAAAGCGTGCCGAGAGCCAGGCAAGGGGAGGGGAGGACGAGAAACTGATCCTCCAAGTGCCTTTAAAAGCTGCTGTCATAAAGGAGCTGGGGCTCAGGCAGAGGGAGACCAACTCCACCAGGGAAATCACCTTCTCACAGGGGCTCCATCCCGTCGGTGATGTGACCTGACATGAGTCAATCCACTATTTGGAACCTTCCTAATCTGCCCCAAGTTGGTAAGAAACACTCGCCCTCTCCAGTTACAGGGCTGCGTGAGAATCAGACAGGTGGTTACCACGCACACACCAAGGGACCTGGGAGCTCAGGCATTGCTACTCCAAACAGAAGACGCCTGCCTGCTCCCATCGGCTCAACCATGAAACTATCAAAGACTCGTTTTCCCTGGAAATCCGCTGTGGACTCTCGTTCCACTTGCCTGCTTCCTCCAGTCGCCCGTGGCCTGAGCCCACGGCCACTCATTTAGGAGGCCAGCCCCTCCAGTCCCGGTAGCCAGCCGAAACCACACGCAGCTGGCCCAGCCAGGGCAGCACCGACCTCCACACATCACATGACCTTCAGTGTGCTCCAGCTTAAAGTGTGCTCCCCACTCCACCCTCCCCTTTTAAATTTTTAGGACAATGACCTAACCCCAATATTTCTGGAACCTGCGTGTGCACGTCGACACACGCATATATGCATAAACATACACACTCACACATACATATATCATTACAGCAATTCTTACCTGTGTAACCTGCCAGATACCTACATTCTGTCTGGCAGTCAGTCCTCTGGGAAGGTGCTATTCTAATCCCAATGTTATAAATGAGGAAACTGAGGCCCAGCAAGCCTGCTTAACTTGGCCAAGGTCACACAGTACGTGACAGGCAGGGCTGGAAGCCAAAGGCAAGCCATCAGAGGATGTCGGACAACAGAAGTGCAGGCTGGTGTGCCCTCCAGGCATGTTATACTTTCCTGTTTCAAAATAGGTTGTTTCGTTTATTTCCTGAAGGTTCTAGAACTTGCTTATCTAATTTTCTAAATAATATTAAAACAGTCACTCCTGCCTGTCCATTACTAAAAATGAAGTTTAAAAGAAACAGTGTTTTAAAAGGACATCTATGCAAAGTCCTTGGACTTAGCACATCAATTATGCAGTGATGGGTAAAATTACAGATTTTCTTTTTTCTAAAGGAGTGAAATGGTCATGGGAAATAGAAAGTTAAACACTTAACCAAAAAGCTGCTAAGTTCATTAACAGCATCAAAAGTAGTTTGCCCAAGTTAAGCTTGGGAGGTTAAGTGAGGACACCAACAAAAATAATTACTTGGTTATTACATAACAACTTCAAATACTTAACCCATATTGCTTCATTATAATTTACCCCGACAAACAAAAAGATTGACACACAAGACGGAAACCGTGCACCACAAGAAAGGTGTGTTATCTGAAGTTACGGGATGAATCAGCTGCTGAAATGGTCACAAATCACGGCCTACGCCCCCTTTCTCTCTGTTCCCTCCTCCTCCCCCCAAAAAATTGTTCCATGTTTCTACCCAGCTTTTTTCATGAATCCTTAAAATGATTCTCTCAAACAACATTGCTAGAAAATCACTTTCTTCCAAGCAACTTACATCCACTTCTTTCTTTGAATAGTTGATTCTTTACCTGACTCAGGGTTGGTCCCCTGGGCCCTGAGAATTTTACATAAATCAAAGAAAAACACATTTCGCTCCCATCAGATCCACATCACATATTAACACACATCTTAAATTTTTAGGGGTTTTTTGGGCCAGAGCTAAGTGAGGTAAGGGCACAGAGAATGATTCCTGAAAATAAAGATTATATCCAGTGACTCCAAGATGTATCCATCACACCTTCTCCAATAACTTTGTCTAACTGTGACTATTTTTTAAAAAAGAGCCACTTAAAACAGGCAACTATGTAATTATGGTATGAAATGAGGAATATTAATAAACGAAGCAAGAAAACTTAGGTTCTTTTTCTGCTAGTTCAATTAATCTACCAGAACTAACTGGTTGTTTTTTGAAAAGCAAAGCATGTGTGGTCTTACAATGTTCTCACAATACAACACTGACATAAACAGGATTCTAGAACCTGATCTATACTCAGCCACTAATTCTAAGTGTCACCTTGTATACTATTTTTTGTCCTTAAAACTAATGTCAACCCAACAGTGAAATTAGGTGAAAGTTACAGCGACATTAAGAACACGTGTTATCCTAACTACATTATTCTCAATGGTTCTAAAATCAAGGTTTGCACAACTCTGAAAGTTGCACAGAAACCACAGTTAACAATGGAGGAGTTGGGATTTCTGCCCACCCCTCCTTACATAGTCTGTAAAATTTATAAACTCTACAACAGGATTTTATTCCAAAGCAGAGGAATTTCAGACACATATATATTTTATATATATATATATTTCCTTCTTGAATTATCCTACAAAACCTATAACTGAAGCCTTAACTAGATATGTTAAAATGATTGAAAACCTTATCTTTAAGCAAAAGGAATGAGAGTGATTTAAAGTACCTGCTTCAGCGGGAGGGTGTAGCTCAGTGGTAGAGCGCATGCTTAGCACAATTCCCAGTACTTCCATTTAAAAAAAAAAGTGGGGTGGGGAGGACAGAAAAAAAAATAATAATAAAGTGCCTGCTACAGAACTAAACCTCTCACTAAGGCAAGGGCCAGGAATTACAAACCTGGAGTCGGGAGAGCAATTTCCCTTGTCGGGTAAAAGATCCCTATTGCTGAGTTAATTGGAGCAGGGACTTTCAAACGCTTAACTGGGGCTACTAATTTTCAAGAGCCAAATGAGACACATAAGACAATGGACTGAGTTTTTCTTAAAGCTTATAAAAGGCTGCCCTTTATTTTGAAATTTTGTCCTTCCTGCCTTCAGTGTGTTAAAATCGCCTTTTAAAATTAAAATGATGGCCAAAAAGTTATTAAATCCCCTTACCTGACAAGATGAAAGATGAGATAACTCTGTGCTGGTCTCCTAGAATTTCTGGATGCAGGGATCCAAAGGCCTGGGCACCAATGAGATATAGGATCCAGCCAGTGGGAGCCGTAAATGCAGACCTACCGTACCCCAGTGTTCATGGCTTGTGTACGGCTTTTGTTTTCAAAGTAAAATGAGGCCAAGCAGAAAGTCAAGCTAATGAGAACACTGCTGTAAGAGTCACCAGAGTCAACAGGATTTGGATGCTGCTTCCTTCACACCAAGCTTTTTGCAACTCTGAAAACCACCCTGAAACTACTGACGGATGACGGTCATTTCTGGGTGTGAGACACAATGTTCTAGGATGGACCTGTCAAGTCTCTCTCCTTCCTTCCCTCCCACACCCAATCACAAAGGCTAACTCCAGGGAGCCACTACCACACAAAGGAATTCTCCTAGATTATGATCATCACTTCATTGATCATCGTCTGACGTCTGTATTATCTCGGTTCTTTGCTGTCAAAAGCAGCTAAAACAGGATGAAGAGAAGCTGCGTGGCCACCACGAGGTTCATGATTAGCCAGTTAGTATTAAAGGTGGGGAAGATCATCTTCGTTGTGTGGGGCTTGCCTTTGAGACGACGCTTTATTAGTACGTGGCAGGTACTGAGGACACACCATGTCGGCACATCCCTCACACTCCCACATGCTCCCTCCTCTCCATTCTTCAAACCAACCCCGAAAGGTTAGTATCACCATTTTACTAACTGTCCATAGTCACTCAGTTTAGTGGCAAAGTCATAGCTGGGACTCTGCTCTCTGGTACCAGGTTCGTATTGAATCTCTTAAATACGCTTCTTCGGACTGTCAGATCATGTCCCTGTACCCTCAGACACAGTGGTGACTAAATTCATCTGACACATCGATGAAGAGCGCTGTCTGTCACAGCAGCAGACAAAGGATGCTGTGGCCATCAAGCCCTCAGCCACCACAGCCACTCCCAATCGGGCACCCAGAGGGGACTCAGGATAGAGAAAAGCAGGAGATACTGGCCCTAGGGAGCTAACGTGCATTATCAAAGGTGTGATTTCAATGAGCCCAGACTCTTGCATCTTCCCAAAGTGCTACATTCAAGAACTTGAAATGTCTGGTTTTCTTTCATTAACAGTAATCTTTTGATGTTCCGAGGACCTAGTTTTTGTTGTAAAAAACTCCTATACATCCTGACTCCTCCCCTACCTCCTGGATCAGTCCCTCAGGGCTATATGAGAGGCTGTCTTCTAGACTTAAGTCCTGAGTTTTGTCTGCCAAATAAAACATAGTTCTCAACTTTTAGGTTGTACATTTTTTGCCAGTACGGAACAATTTAAAATGTATACAGCCCAGAACACAAAATACATCTTCCTTCAGTCAACATTTACTGAACACCAGGGTTGTGGCGATATTCTGGGAGGCCCTGGGGTGCAGGGAAACATCTCTACCCTCATGGAGCTTCCAGTACAGAAGAGGAGAGACCACAATAACCAAACACATTTTTAAAAGTTATTTATAAACCGTAGAACATCCAAATGGTACTTGTGTAGACTCATATCCTAGAGAAGGCAATGCTGGTTTTAGCTGATCGACATTGATACTAAGACCCCAAACGAAAACAGCAACCACAGAAAAGGGAGCATGGTCTAGCTCAGCAGTTCCCAAAGTGTATGCATGTTGACGGGGATTAATTTATGAACAGCTTCTCTTGCTGTGTGGAAAGCCTTATTAAGAATGGAAACACTTTATTTAGTGCCTTTCTTCTTTCTTTCTGCCTTTTTAATTTCTTTGCTACGGAAATTAAAACTAAATGCATGCTCTTAATTTCTGAAAAATAATGTAGTGTTTCTCAGACTTTATTAACCCATCCCCTACTGGCTTCTCCCAATGGTATTTAGGACTGGTGTTCCCTCGTTAAGTTTTGAGAAATACCAGCAGCTAATACTGCTGGTAGGAGTTGATACCTACCAGCTAAGCACGGAAGGACCAATCTCAGACTACGCAAGAGGCCACCGCCTACATCATCATCATCACCAGCATCACCATTACGGTAAGAGTTACCGTAACTGGCACTAGGTAACTAGGTATAAGCCCTAAAGGGCAGAGGCCATAGCTTTTCTTCAGTTGTGCCTGGACCATCAGCATATCTTGTGCACATGAGTTTTTTCAACTACATTTGGAAATATGATTACTACTCAGGAAGGTTAAAATAATAGCAACTATATGTGCAGTCCCTAAATTCTCTGAATTACTACTTTTAAAGCATTTTTCTCCTTCCACTCTGATAACCAAAAAATAGCTTCAGGCCATCATCTGCACATCACATGCATTTTCTGATTGCTACGCCTTAATCTGCTTCTGGACAACAGTAGAGATTTAATTCCTTGCCCCACTGATTTTATTTTATTTTTTAAAAACACAGTGGCTTCTCCACAGGTAACTAAAAATAAATTCAAAAGACAGCTTCTGGGTTTAAGACTATTCTTAAGAGTAACATTCATTTTAAAGTCAGTTATGACTAAATCTGTATCATTAAAGAGTGCCTTTATCTACACCCCCCACTAAAAAAAGTACACACCCATAAAAGCACAAGGCAGCCAAGGAAAAAGGCTGAATTACGAGGACACATTTAGAGACTGCTGCAGAGTTCATGGCTGGGAGGGAAAACATTATCCCACAACACATTAATACAAGAGCAGAATATTTCAGGATCCGACTTTGTTTTCTTAAATATACTGAAACCAAACCCTGGTTGCATGATTCAGTCGTAAGTTAAACATCTGACCAAATAGCCAGATTAACAACAAATTTAGAGACACATCCACAATGGTGTTAAATAAATGTACTTACTTCAGAGGACACTTGTTCACAACATATTTGAGCTAGTAAACTTGGTCGTGGAAAAAAACCAATAATTTTTTTCTTCCCCAACTTGGTCTGAAATCTTTCCAACATTCCAAAGGAGCTAAAATATATGCCAACCCATACAAAAGAAATTAAGATGGTAGGCTGGGTACATCTGCCTTAACCTAAAAACAAAAGCCAGTTTGCTCTGTCTTTAGAGCCAGCATAATGAAAGCACGAAAAGCCCAGATGACTTAGACTTTCTTTACACAAAATAACCGAGAAGACTGACATCTAAACTCTTTTTTTCAGCAAGTCTGATCCTAACGGGAATTTTAGACCTGGAATTTCTGTAAGACCAAGAGGAATGCTTTTAGGTGAGTGAAAAATTAATTGTTCTATACTCTTCTGCATATTCGTCCAGGCTGCCTAGCCCAGCAACTGTAGGAAAATGTTTTCACCAAAGAGCATCTTCAATTCACTCCGCTCTTTCTTACTGACACTGGCTTGATGTATTAAATCCGACACTCCAACCCCCAGCTGCTTATGCATCTTTTCACAAAGAGAATTTTAGAAAGCAAAATAAAATCAATTATCAGTTAAAGAGCTTAAGAACTGGAATGGAGATTAGCAGGGAGAAAGATGAGGCAAAGGCCACAAACGGGTAGGCACAACCCAACAGCATTTCTGACACCTTCTAGTGAGCGTTGTAAAGAGATGCTTGCGGGGAGTGTGGTGGTAAATAATTCACCCTCGCTTTTTTTTCTCCCATGTAAAATGGCTTTTAACTAAAACAGTAGACAGCATAAAAACTTTATTTCCACCCTGGGGTCAATTTTATATTTCTGAACTTGAAGTCTTTCAGGAAGAGAATGAAAAAGTAGCCATTATGTTCTGGGGATTTTCTTCCCCCTGTATGACTTCACACTTCTTAAGAAAAAGTTATACTTAAACCCAGAGTGGGTGGCCCCTTAGGAACCTCACCCCCAGCTACCTAGATTCCTTTTATACTGGAAAGTCAGGTCCTAGAAACTGACAGACCCGAAATTGCTTCTGTCTATGCGGCAGAGAAGTAAGAACAAACTGATCTTTATAAATGACACTTTAAAAGCGAGAAATTTAACAAGGTCCTACCATATATACATATTCAATATTTTGTAATAAACTATAATGAGAAAGAATATGAAAAAGTACATATGTATAACTGAAACATTTTGCTGTACACCTGAAACTAACACAACACTGTAAATCAACTATACTTCAATTAAAAAAAAAATACCACCGAAAAAATGAGAAATTTGGGTCACACGGTTGTTAAGAGGGTCAAACTGAGATCAATCAAATGAAAATATCTTCCAAACTGCAGAGAATTATATAATGTCAGCCTTATGCAGCATTTCCATATTATTTTCATAGAAATAATGTGTGATAATGACTTTTGAGACTATTCAGATTTGCAAACCCGTGATTGTGATTTCTCTTCTATTTGCTTAACGTGGTCCTCTGGGAAGATCAAACCAAATGATGGAAGCTTAGAAACAAAAATGAGAAGTATCAATTAATATACAAACATGTGATATTACTGGTTAATTTGAGGAAATCAGAAAGCTAACCACTGGTTAGAATGAATGGACAGAGACACAGATACAGATGCAGTGAACAAGTTCTATAGAAGTAAAGTCTGCATATAACTTTAGGCACGTTCAAAGGGCAATACAGTTGAGGGCACAGATTTTTAAAAAGTCACAAAGTAACAAGAAGCAGATTCTGAGTTACACACAACATTCATTTATTGCTGCCCAGGAAGGACTACGTACACTGGCTTCAACGCGGACGCTCAGAAGTAGTCCTTCTCTCCATGCATATGTAAATTAATTCATTCACCAGGGTCTTATTTTCAGTTCTCATTCGTAAGGGTTTATTGAACAGCCGGTACCAAAAAATTAACTCACTTTTTTGCCTCCGGCTTTCAGACACTAATCGAATTTCTTAACAGTTTGTGAATCCCTGTGCGAGTCCCCAGCCAGCTGGCAGAGGACTGAACAGTCAGCGTCACTCTTCCGGTTCTGTGACTCTTCAGGCCTCGTCACCCTCAAGCAGGAGATGGCCCACGGAACCAAGCGAGGCCTGGACTACATGTGAGAAGCCTTCTTTGCTGCCAATGTGTCTGGTTTCCCTCTCAGGTGACCTTGATCAAAAACGCTCGGGGCCAAGGCGGCTCACATGGAAAGTGACAGCCAACACTAGTTGCTCCCCTAAGTCCTTTCCTTCCCCCAGTTCCCCACAGATACCCAATGAATGCTTGAATCAGTATTACCTGTGTAACCCCAGGACTTCCAGGACTTCCTCGAAAGCCTTTGCCAGGCAGCCATGGAGGGGGACCAGTGAGGGTGGAACTGGACATGACGTGGGGATAGTTGGAGGAGCCACTTAAAGGGAATCTCAAAAATCCATTATAAAAAAATTCACTATATAGGTCATTTCTTAAAGTTCCATCTTCTCTCTTGAAGAATTGCTACGCTTGTACAATGTTGCTGAACATCGAGTGAGCTGCCATGATTGCTGTCCATCCCTCTGAGGTCAAGGTGTTAAAACAGCCTCACTTGTACAAGGACACAGGCATGGCGATTTCTCACCTGCTGGGACAGTAAAGGCAGGAGGAAAACCATCCCTGGCAATCCAAGGTGTAAGATCGATGGCATTACTATTTTTCCCAGCAGACAAGAGGCCAACCACTTTTTCTCAAAGGCTACGTGAGCCAGCCTCTCTGCAGTCACCCCGTCCTGTCCTGGAGGTCCTCAGAGTCAGGATGTCTCTCCCTGTGTTACCAGCTCTCCCACCTGGGCTGATCCATTCTTCCTAGTGGAAGAGAATCGCTGGTCCACACCACCTAAGGACCCCGGCCTCCTCTGGGCTAGATAACCCACTTTCCGGACTTCTTCTGTACAGCCCGTTCTCCAAGCTTTAATCATCTCTCCATCTTCTCTGAACCATAAGGGGGGAAAAGGGTTCCCATTTTCAGATGGCAGACCATAACTAGAAATAGTGTTTAAAAGACAGTCTAAACCTTTAATTCTATTCCTTTTTAACTCACTGCTCTTAACTATTATTCTGATCTCGAGCTTACACATCAAAATAACACCTTTACTTTTAGAAATATTAAAAGTGTGACCTATTATAAACCCTATAAAAATGGCCATAGATGGCTAACCATTCTTTTTCTTTTATAGGTTTCTTTTCAACTTAGCATTAAGACTATTCCTTTTAAATAAAAGATGGCATATCCATACCATGGAATATTACTCAGCAATAAAACAGAATAAAGTACACGCTACAACATCAATGAACCTTGAAAACACTATGCTCAGTGCAAGAAGCCTGTCCTAAAAGACTATATATAGTACAATTCTGTTTGTATGAAATGTCTAGAAGAGGCAGATCTAGAGAGGCAGGGAGAAGACGTAGTTGCCCGGGGCCGGTTTTGCCCAGAGTGCAGGGTTTCTGTTTTGGGTACTGAACGTTGCAAACTTGTTAGTGGTGATGGTTGTGCAAGACTGTAAATAAAATAAAAGCCACTGAATTGTACACTTTAAGTGGGTGGACTGTATGGGGTGTGAATTATATCACGATTCAGCTGTTAGAAGAAAAAAGCTATTCTTTTCCCTGCAGAACACAGCTCACACTGATGAAAATTATTAAGTAATCGCACCCGAGGTGCTGCAATGTGGCTACTGCCTCTTTCGCTCTTTTAGCTACAAGAACATCTGCGAACTATTTCCGAATCTCCGTCAAAGACAGCAATGAGCCAAAAATGATGGATACTTCTCAGTGTGACTTTCCTCAAAAGACAGAAGTTATTTTTCCTACAGCATTTACATCATCTTTCCCTTGCAGAGAATGTCCAAACAGGGAACATCCAAAATAAGTATGGGACCTGGACACCTGACACCTACTCTCTCCAGGGCTACCTCCAGTGAATGTTTATGACACCCATGTAGTATTTTCTAAGCTAAGCTAAGTCCCTTTAGGGAAGGGGGGGGGGTGGAAATCAAGCCGAATAAATGTTTTAAATGAACAATCTTTCCATTTTAATATGGGACAGTTTTTACATCAGAAAAAAATGATTGCTAACTTGAAAAATCTGCAATTTTAATCTCCCTGGTTTATCGTTGCTCAGGGAAGGAAATGAGGTTATTCGGACAGGATGTGCCCTTTAAAAGGCACACTGGCAACATTCCGCGGCGTCCTGATCTCTCTCCAGCCCTCTGTTAACAAAAGCTTCCTGAAACTGGGGACGGCGTACGCTCTAGCCCACTGTCACAGGAGTGAGTGGTTCTCAGCATCACCCTGTCAACATCTGCCTTTAGCTCCCTTTGCAAGAGCAAAAGCAGATGGTTGGAGCAAGCCACTGTGAACTCTGACATGGCAGGAAGATGGAGACAATTCAGAACAGAAGATCATTCCAGAGGACAAAAATACTGGCTCAATTCTCAAGGGCTAGCTACTCGGCTACCCTCACTGGAAGACTGAGAAATACGATTAATTATTTCAAAATTATTACAAGAACCATTTGGAACACTCAAACAGCAGCTGGATTAAGGCTGAGTCGAACCTCTGAAATGAAGCCACTGCATTTGGAACTTCTAATACAGTCTATGTGCCAAATTCACATGGTAAATGTAATGTTTAGTGTTATGGGAGACTGCACAAGTCTGCTCTAAAAGCTTCATCTATGAAACCCTATGGGGACATTTTTTCCCTCAAAAATTCATGTGAATAATCAAAACCATCATATTATACACTGCAGGATGTATTCCAGTAAAATCTTGAACAAGTTCACTAACATATGGACACAGATAGTTGAAAACAAATATCAAAGAAAGGACTGTTCAAAACGGGTCGTTTCTTGGGAGAGTTTACAAGTATCAATAAATCTAAGCAAAGCGAGGGAAAGAGGGGCGTTTGATTCTACAGATGAGCCCCTTAGGGAGTCTTGCTTAAACTCCTAAGTTCTGATCAGGGCTGGGACGAGGGTGAGGCAGGTGTCCCAGATACACAATTTAAGGCTGCACCAATTCTGGAGCTCATGCAATGACCCTGAGTGATGTGTCTCTACATGTGCACCCTGGGCATGCCATTCACCTTACCCCGGTCCCCCTTTCTGGTCACCAGCCCCATGTTCTGTAGGCCAGAGTGGCATGGACGATGGGACTACAAGAGCGTATTAAACCTAAGACTATCAAGAACTCGTGAGTTCCAGCAGCAGCTTCTAAATATAGAATCACTCTCCTTCCTCCGGCATTGGCACCTCACTTAGGAAACGTGAGCTGTGTAATTGGCTAGTGTGGCAAATGGTAAGTTAAAAATTTAACTGCTCTTCAGTATTAAAAATAAGCATTAGGGGTCAAAACTTTACACAGCAGCCTCTAAACGTGTATAAGCACAATCAACTCATTTTTGGAACTACTCCCACGAGTAGACCTTCCCTGGAAAGGTGTTAGGTGTAATTAACACACAACACAGGCTTTTCTTACTTTTGCTGCGCCTGGAGTGGCTCTCCGTTCACCCAGAAACAAACACTCAGTTACAGACTAAACCATAGGCAGTGTTAGTATTTAAAACTAGGCTCGCTGAGGGAGTGGGGGGGTGGGCGGGGGCAAGGGGATGTGGGTGGGTAGAGCTCAGTGATAGAGCGCATGCTTAGCATGCACAGGGTCCTGGGTTCAATCCCCAGCACCTCACTAAGATCACCAGACTGCGTTTCTCTCAGGACAGTGTTCAAGCACGGGGCCTTTATGGCTGGAGCAGTCCAAAAATGCACTTGGACTGTGTGAGTGACCATCTGTGTTTTTAAACAACATGCTTTTGGGGGAAGCCTGTGTATCAGATGCTTGTATTTAGAACAAGGATTTTTAGGAAGAAAACCCACACACAGCCTGCCAAGCCCTACAAACTGGTCCCCAAAGTGTGCCTTCCAGACAAGCATCACCAGCAGCACCGGGGAGCCTGTTAGAAATGCACATTTTCACGCCCCACCCGAGACTTGCTGAATCAGAAACTCTGTGTTGAGGCCCAGGTCTCAGGGGTTTCATCAGCCCCTCCTGGGGATTCTGATGCCTGCTCAGTTCTGAGCGCCGCCACACTACAGGTAGTGCTCCTGGCAGCAGGAAACACGGGCTTTGCCGCTGCCAATCTTTGTCCTCTTCAGGAAGGATTTCTCTCTCGCAGGGAGAACAAAATGATGGGGCTAAACAACTGATCCATCGACCTGCCGGGGGCTTCACAGCACAGAGTCCTACTGCAAATACAGATTCCTGGGCTCACCTCCGGAAAGGCTGGACCACTGGGTCCTGGGCTCACCTCTAGAGACTGAACCATTGGATGAGGCTCCCAATTAGCAGCCCCTCCAGTGATTCTGATGTGAAGCCAGGACTGGGGACCACTGGAAGGCCCCCTGCACCACTAAACAGCACATCAGAAGTAACTGGGGAAAATGATCCTTTAGATCAGGGTTAGCCAGCTTTTTCTGCAAAGGGCCAGATGGTTGATATCTCAGGCTGTTTGACTCCTAGAGTGGGCCACTTGGCTTGACTCAGTCTTAGATAAACCGATGAATAGGCATGGCTGTGTTTCCAATACCACTTCACTGAATCTGACTTTCTTATCATTTTCATGTGTCATAACATATTCTATTGACGTTTCTCAAACATTTAAAAAGGTATAAATCATTCTGAGCTCGCAAGCTGTAGGAAAAGAGGCAGCGGACATGGACCACTGTGGCTTCAGTGAAACACTGGATCAATTACATAACCTTCACTGAGTCCAGTCATGCTGCGTTTGCGACATATGTAACTTCAATACAAACAGCTGCTTTCAAAAAAGCTAGATATTGCTTAAGAAAAAAAAAAAAACACTGAGGTTTAATGTGCATCCAGTACAATACACAGCCTGATAAAGCACCCACGGCAACACACTGAACATTTCCATCACCCGAGAAAGTTCACTGGTGCCCCTTCCCAGGCAACATTCCTCCGAAGTAACCATGAGGTTTGAATCCTTACCTTTAAGATGGCAGGGCAAGCAGCTGGGGACAAAAGCCAGGCATCATTCATGTCTTCTCTGTTTGCACTGCAGTTCTAAGTAACAGACACTCTAAGCAGAAGCTATCAGAATAGGTACCCACTGGGCATGAATAAGCCCCTTTCTCTCCAATGTGCTGCTGGGGACTCACCCACCCTCCCCTACTCTACATCTATCTCCCCCAGCCCAGCCCAGGTTGGGTTGTCCAAGCTGCAGAACAGGTGCATGGCTGCAGGGGTGGAGGAAATGAGCTCCTTCAGGGGTACCCCTTTGCCCCCACCTCCCACCAACCCCCAACCCCTGGCTGGGCCAGCTCTTCACCCTAGGGCTTTATCAGACCCATTCAGACCCCAATCCCCTCCTCTTTCCTTGGGGCAGAAACAGGTACGGTTTGCTCAGCAACATAAATATAACTTAATTGAGCTGTTTGAACTCAAAGACCATCATGGACGGCCTCTGTGCGTGGAGGGCTCAACTGAGGGATTTCAGGAAACGGCTTCACCCTTGGGATTTTTCTCCATACAAATTAGAAAAACCATCATGGCATCTCACAGCTGGAAGGAGAGGTGCCCCTACACTGGGTTCTGTTCCAGACACAGAAAGAGGCAGGACTGCAGGCAAGAGGAAGATGCGGAGCATGGAAGAAATCAAACCTGTCCACAGAGTCACCCCTCCAGGAAGGCCAGCCCCTCCCAGAGCCCCCAGCCTCGCAGGGCAGAGGGCAGCCCAAGTTGAAGTCAACAGCAAATGGGGAGGGGAGGTGGGGAGGAGAAAGACTCTCCAATTGATCTCACGTCACCTCACCCACCCACCCAACCTGGGGCTCTCCAGTTTCACTGTGAACAGCATCGTCTGGGAACCCTGTTAAAGCACAGACCCCAGGACAGGACTGGAGTGGGACCAAGGAAGCTGCATCTTTCACAAGGGCCCTGATGACTGAGGATGAAATGAAGCAGCCGCCGGTGGGAGCAGCACACACGGAGAAACGCCACACTAGTTTTTGGGACAGTTAAACCCAAATGTCCCACTCAGAGTATCCAACTTGAGGGTGGGACTAGGGAGGTGGAGACAGAAGACCAAGAACAGGTACAATTCCCTAGACAAAGAGTAAGATGGGCACACTCCAGGGCCTCCGGCAGACGAGGGCCCAGTGGCCAAATGGATGGACAGAGGGAACAGTATTTACACAGATCATGTGGGCATCAGAGACCTTCCACAGAACCATCTAAGAAAAGGTGCCCAGAAAAGAAGCTGCATAGGAAGAATCCAGGCCTAGAGATCATGGGTAACATGAGCGTTTTCTAAGCCTAGTGTGTAAAAAGATGTGCTTTTTCAACAACGTTCAGTGTACTATTTTGACATGATGCTCATTTGGTCTATGAAATAGTTCTGACCTTGACTGCTTATGAAGCAGCATCCAGGAAGCTTTTTCCAGACACACCAGGGCCCAAGTCCCAGCTGAGATTCTGATTCATTGTTCTGGGGCGGAGCCAAGGCTCTTGGTGTAAGTTCAATGGGCAGCCAGGGCTGACAACAACTCCGCCAGAAGCAGCAACCATGGAAGCAAGACTGTGAACACACGAGGCGATTTAATGTGAAACACTGAAACTGAAAAACGTGATTTTTGTTGACCCTTCTACTTCCCCCAGAGCAATAAGGTAAAAAAGCCGCCACAAAAGAGGAGGGAACTGGGAAGGTGGTATGAGAGCCCGCTGATCTGGAACAGTAACTTCAACAGAAAGGCAAAGATCATGACCAGGAAGGTGACAAGGACATTCAATCCCAGGGGCCTGGAGAGAGAAAAGAAGTGAACTTGAAGCAGCAGCCAGGATGGGCAGTCGGAGGGCCGGCAAGGTGGATAAGCGACAGCCCCCCCACCTCACCCTGCCAGACTTCACTTTCCTCCGGAGCAAGTAATGTGATCAAGTAGAAAGATGACCAACTCTGGATCCAAACCCAGTTCTATCAACGCGTTGCTGATCAACTGTGGATTTGTGGACACACTACCCCATGGCAGCTCAATCTCAAACACCTTCCTCGTAGGGGAGCGGTGAGGATTAAATGGACGGAAGGCACCAGCATGGGGCCTGGTGGAGAGATGTCACCTGGCAAATGGCACCCTCTTTCCAACGCCAACCCTCACAAGGAGGATGTGGCTTAGAAGTGGGGTGACCTCCTTTCCCACAGCCCCCCAGGGAGGTGATCATGGGAAGAATGTGGTTCCCTAATCTCACCACAGTAGCAGCCTGGATTGGAATTCAGCAAAGTTGGAATCAGGCAACAGAGGACTTGCACACCATCCCGAGTCCCCATCACAGGTACCCGAACAGGCCTTTGCAGACAGACTAGGTAACCAATCCCCCACGTATATTACTGAGTCTTTAGGAAAAGTGTTTCTAAGTAACAGGCCTTTAAGTGAATTTGAGATGAAATGAACCTCAGTCACAAACCAGCAACTGCCGGAATTGGTTCCAATAAACTGCTTCTGCTTTTTCTACTGCAACTCCACCTGGCATTAAACGGTGCCACGTCTGATTCCCATGGATAATCTTCTGAACGGCTTTGTTTTCAAACAACATCTTTACATACATTTTCCACAAAATGACACTTACAATAAAGGTATAGTAGTTAAGCCTCAAAAAAAAAAAAAAAAAAAAAACCGTGAGTTTTGGTTGCACCCCTTTTCCCCATCACCCTCCCAGTCTTAAGTTACCACCTGGTCTGAGCTTAACATCCAGCACTGGTTTGCTGACTACTTTCCATATTCATGGGTATCAAGAATGTAAGACAGTATTCTGTTTACCTTCAGGTATGAGCAATTTGATTTCCTAAAAGTAACCACAAAGTTGAAAGCAACAGTAGGTCCAATAGTACAAAAGTCAACCCTTCTCTTTGTGCCTGGTCACTGGGAAGGGTTCCCGGGAGAAGCAGGAAGGGTCTGGATAAACCACAGGCCGACACAGGCACCAGTCGGCTGAGCTACTCCGAGCAGAGCCTGGAATCCAGAAGTCGACCGCGGATGGGAGGCACAGGCAGGTCAGAGGCAGGCTTGAGCCCAAATAAATACACCGAGTCTAAGGGATGGGAAGAGGAGGTTCACTGAATGGACCCAGGGAGGAAAGATGAGACTGAAGTCGAGAGATAACCACAAAGGAGAAAGCCAACAATTTGGTCCAACCGAGGACAGGAGGCCACAGAAGGTCATGACCCAGGGCAGAGGTCATTTGCGCTCTCCTGCAAAATCATTTGTGTGTGTGTGGTCAGTGAGGGCCTCGCAGGGGCCAGGAAATACTGCTAATAGCGACCTCATTCTCTCCCCACCCACCCCCCCACCCCGTGGGGGTGCCAGACAGGGAGGGGCCCCAGCAGTCAGTCCAAAGGGGACTGTTCTGAAAGAAAGGGTCAAAAATAAGCTGGATTCCTAATCCACTTAAGCTGGATTCACTTAAAGGAGCAGAGACAGGGGCTCTTAAGGTCTTACAGAGGTCCAGCGAGGGCAGATGACAGAAGTGGTGTGCACCCTTGGCAGGCTAAGGTCTCCATCACCTGACACAGCCCACACTCCTCAGAACACCAACGTATCCAGTGTTTGTCCCTGTAAACAGCTCCCTGTTTTGGTGTCGTTGATGAAGCGCATAGAATTATCAACTCAGGTTTCAAGAGGCCAAACTTCGGGAAAATATTCTGAATCCAACTTAACAGCCACCCACTCCCCCTTAAAAAAGGAAAATGCAATTTATATATTTTTGGAGTCTATCAAGTGAAATAATTCCTTTGAAAAAGGAATCCCCTTTAATGAGTTTCAGTGCTCTTTATTTCACTCCGATCCTACAGCCAGGAAGGAAGTAACACAGAGGAACTCCCACCATGACTCTTATGACCAGAGGCTTTTCCTTTTGTCATTTGCAGGCCCTTAAGACATGTGTGCTCTGTTGAGACAGTTATCATATAACGTTCTGATAGAGAAATTACATCATTCTAATGACTTGTTTGGCTTCGCACTGACTATAGACAAAGATACACCATGCACTCGGTACGTGAGTGCCTTCGTGGGCCAGGCTTTGTGCCGAGATGCTAACAACACACAAATGATATACCCTCGATCTCAGAGAGCATGGTGAGGAGAGACAGAGAAAAAAAAAATCAAACCAACACGCACGATACAATGTCAAGGTGGTGGCTCTTTTGGATGGAGAGGCTGAGAAAGCCTCTGAAAAGGTCTCCACCCCTGAATGAAGGTGGGAGGGGCAGGCACACCTGCAGGAACCTTCCCAAAAGGCAAAGGCAAGCCTACAGCCTGCCTGCGTGACCATCTCTTCCCAACTTACAGTAAGTGAGTGTCCACGCGGAGCTCTGCAAACTTACAAATAAGAACGTGTTTTTTTCCTGGCGCTAAGTGCACTAACAATCAGATGCTTTTTGTTTTTTTCTATTGTCCCAGAGCGAAAATTAATGGAAACATCTGACTTTCCATCTTTGAGCCACAAGATGCCAAACCAGATTCTTGGAAGAACTCTAGAGAGTCAATCACATGGCTTTCAGGCATAAAAACTTTTTTTTTTTTTTTCACTCTAAACCAAGTTAGACAAATTGCATTTTACTTGGTCTTTAAAGCAAGACTGAAAGTCCCAGAGGTGTTCAGCCTCTGGGGGACTGACTCTTGATTCTAAGAAACTCCACGGGCTGGTGTTTGACATCCATCTCAGAGACGGGTATTTCCAGGACGAAATAGCAAAATGTGGGAAAAGCACTGAATGTAAGAGCTGCTCAGTTCAGCGGTGTGTTTTTAATACAGCAGCACTATTTTGATGGAAGTGAATTCCAAGAACAACAGATGGACCCGTACTGAAGTTTCAACAAAGGAAACCAAATACATCTGATTTTTTTAAAAAGTATCTGCCACTTGCCACCAGCATGTCCCTCTTTTCTCTTTTTGAATGGCTGTGCAGCCACCTTCACCCACCCATAGGAGCACTACCATCCACCCAACGCCCACATCACAAGGCCAATGCCAAATGCTCACTGATGGTCAGCAGATCTCAGTCACCATCCAATTCTCCATCCTCAGACTCTGGAGCTAGGTCTAAAGCAGTTCTTTCTTGATGGTGTCTATTTCTTAAGAAAAGATACAAACAAGAATTTCTACATTCTTTTATATCTAAAAGCAGCACAAGAAAAAGTATCCAAGAGAAAAGTAGTTTAAAAACAAACTGTATAGAGAGTTAGTATTTAATGGTCATAGAGCTTCTGTTTGGGGTGATGAAAAAGTTTTGTAAATAGATAGTGATGATGGTTGCACACATTACGAATGTAATGAATGCCATCCACTTTTACACTCAAAAATGGTTCAAACGGTCAAGTCTATGTAATTTATATTTACCACAACAAACACACACACACACAGGAAAACCCAAGTTCTAGTTAAAAAAATAAATCGTATATTTATCCATTCATTTTTCTTTCAACTCAAATTTGGACATTTGCAGCAGAGATCAATCATAGCAAATTATTTTAGACACCCATCCAAAACACTGAAAACCCCAAAAGGGATACAAATGTCACGGCTGTGAACACACACAAATATACACACAACAACAATGGAATTCGAGGTGGCAGTGGTACCCAAAAGCCAGGGCTGCGTATTGTTTTAGGGATATGCTTTGCCTCTCAACTGGACTGCAAAAAAACTACTTTGTTCAACTATACTGCACGCCATCAGAAAAATTCTATCTTTAAATCATGAACATATGGACAAGCTAAAACACAAAGTTAAAATAGAGGGCAATTAACATACTCTTAGGCTCGGCAACCCACAGGAAACTGCCGAAACTCAACTCTCTCATCCTGTAGAGACAGCAATTTCACATGGTTCAACTGAACCCCAGGTTAATTTGGCTGGAAGCGTCACCTCCAGTACAGAGGACACTTGAGAGGCTATAAGGAGCAAAAATATAATCTATGTTTCTCTCCTTTTGAGAAAAAAATGGATAAGATTTCCCCAAAATAAGCACATCAGTATGAAAATGTTTCTCTTTACCAAAAAGGAGATAAAAAAGATGAGAAGGGGGTAGAATACACTTTTTTGTTATTTAAACAACATAAAAGCAAGGGAATTACGTGCAGCACAGTTGACCAGAGAGACTCTGTCTGCCCTGCCATCCCAGAGTTTGGATCTGCGAGTCACAGTACCCTAATGCCACTACTTCTCCATCATCAGTGTCGCCCCTCCAAACTCCTTTCCCTCCATCTTCAGAAGTTTAGCTGTCTCCCTGCTGGTTTCTCCCCACCTTTCCCCCCTGGGGGACTTCAGATGGCCCCACCAGATTTGGGGGGCCGTGCCAACTGCTGCTCACTCACTTTCCATCCGCTCACGTAGAAGGAGTTGGCTGCTGAGACCTCTCTACCCAGGCAGCTGCCTTCACCAACAGCTGGCTTTGCGTGTGAAGCCAGGAATGCAGCTTCTGCAGCGCATTCCTGGGCTGGGGGTGGGGAGGCGGGGAGCATGTGCAATCAGCATCCTTTCAGATGAAATTCTTAACTTGGTTAAAATATCCAGGCTCCTCCACTTCCCTCTGCAGTCACATCTGACCTGTTCCCACCTAACACTTAAAATCACTGAGCTCTAGCTGCCCCATTCCTGACTGTCAGTGGGGTCACAGGGTGTTACTTGGAGCTCCGAAATGGGAGACATGCTAGCCGGTCCCACGGTCAGTTTTCCAGCCCTCAACAGGCTTGAGGGAGACTCGTCCCCGACACAGGAGTGAACCCATACGGTGTGTGGAGAAGGAGTGAAGAAGCTGCCACATCCCCAAGACATTCAAGGACACAAAAAGGCACCAAAGGGGGCAAAGTGAAGGGGGAAAAAGGCAAAACAAAGCATCTGGACAGAGCAGAGAGTGAAAAATAACAAAAACGCAATGAAAAACCATGACACCAACCCATTATCAAGTTTCCCAAAATTGATCCCATAGTATTAATGCCAATAAGTCAAAGTGAAGGTCAAAAGATGGCTCTCAATGGGAAATGTGATTATAAATAGTTAGGGTCGTGTTTCCCGTATGGCCTGAGAAAGTCTATCTTGGGGGGTGGGGACAACTTGTAAGTACCAGGCAATCGAATGGCCTTTTCCTAAAAAGAGAATAACTTTTAAAACCAAGCCTAATTATACTTCGTGCAAATAAGAAGAGAAGGGCACAGAGGAGGGAAGGCAGAGACATGGATTGGGACGGTTAATTCCCCAGTCCATAATGTATTTCAGAAGGCCCCATAAAGAGACAATGCAAACAGAAAACCCAACGGAATCCTTGCAGAGAGTAATCGCCTTGATTACTACAATAACTACCCCTTAAAATGCCATTTTATTGTAACTTGATATCACTCTGAGCTATTTCAGAGCCATCAAATTAGGCTCTTTTCAGAAAGGATAAAACAGTTGACTCTCAAAGTGAAAAATCTAATTTCGAACTTCTTAGCTCATTCTACATTCTCTTCCAAAAAAGCGCTTCAGTGATAGCCCACGCGCCTGGTGATGGTTTTGGAAAAGACAAGCATTCAATGCCGACTTCCCTCCTACGCTTTCCACAAGAGTCCATTTTTAGCCACATTTACACCCTGCAGAAAACGGTGTTGTGTTTCTGAAACTCTGTCCAGAGCTCACTATGCAAGAAGACAAGTCACCCCTAACTTTCAGAGCAGTGCTGACCTGCCCATGTGCTCCATTCTCCAGAGGCCCCGAACATGCTCTTTTTTTTTTTCAACAAAGCATGTTAGCAGGTCACTCGCACATTTCTTTTTCCACCTGCAAATACTTCACAGCGAGTGTAACATAAAAGTTATGAGTCAAATGGGAACGTTTCGGTCCTCTGTATTCCTGGGACCAACCTACAGTAGTTTAAATTTTAGATAAATACGAAACTATATCCCTGGCCAAAAAAAACCCCACCAAAAACAGCTGAGCGAACATGGAAAACTCTGAGACTGGACAAATTTTTTTTTAAAAAAAGGGCCCTTTAGGGCTCTCACCAAAAACACACAATCACTTCCTCTCTCCTCTGCATCCCCGAGGTCCCATTCTAGGATTTTACACGTGGCTCTGCTTGGTTTCCAACACTAAACAGGATTTTGAATCTGTTCTTTAATCCACCTGAGAATTACTTCACTATGGTCAGCACAATGTCTGGCCACACTTGAGGTGAAATGATTGTTGGAACTGGGGGCAGCCCAGAGAAAGCAAAAGCTTCCAAAAGCTTAGAAAAATTTCCTAGCACTACCTAAAGCCCTCTTCTTTATTTTCACTTCCTCCACAACAGCAGAACTAGCGGTACATGCGGGGGATGGGGGTGGGGGGGGCGGCTGAGAGTACTTCCCGCTCTTCATGGTGGGCGACTATGACCCTCAGGCCGTTTTCTGCACTGTCCTGTACATCCTCGCCACTCAAATGTGGATCGGGGACCAGCAGCATCCACACCACCGGGAAACTTGCGGGAAATGCAGACCCTCAGGCCCCACCCCAGATCTGCCAGCAAAATCTGCATCAGAAACAAGACCCCCAGGTGATTCACATACAGCACATTCTGAGATGCACTGCTCTAAACCAAACGGGAATTCAACTAACAGCTGTGAGCCATTTATGGACTCTGAGAGGTCATATTTTGGGAATATAAAAATTTCCCTCAGCATTCTACTGTACACCAGAAATTGACACAACATTATAAACTGACTATATTTGAATAAAAATATATATATATATATATATATATATATATATACACACACACACACACACAAAAAAATTGTCCTGGAATTGTTTATAAAGACACAGAAAAATACCTATTTGACACCTTTTACCAGCTACTATTTGACCTCAAACAGTAATATCTTTTTTGTTATTGTGGTTAAGATATACATACTAACTTAAAATTTACCATTTTAATCCTAAGTGTACAGTTCAGTGGTATTAAGTACATTCACCCTGTTGTGTAACCATCATCATGATCCTGGCTTTCATCTTCCAAAACTAAAACTCTATACCCATTAAACAATAACTCCCCCTTCTCCCTTTACCCCAGAAACACCAATATTTTTAAGACCCTTTAATAACCTACCAAATTGGGTTGAAAATTAGCCAATACCCTGAAAAGTTACCATAGGGTTTACCAGGACAAGGCCATGCTCTACATCTTTGACCCTGATTCCCTCAAGAATGTATCCCTGCTCAGTTCGAGAGCGGGTGTTCCGGTGCCAGGACCAGTTAATGGACTTCTCCTGATCCTTGGTGGCTACGCCTGTATGTTCCATGATGAACCTGTGATGTAGGGAGAGGAAGAAGTTGGTCAGGAGAGAGGGAAACTAGTCTTTTGGCCACTGCTTGTTCTTGATCCACGTCTGAACCCAGTTCTTTCCAACCTGCCCCTCTTCTCTCCTATTTCAAACCCTGTATTTCCTACACGGGTCGCCCAGCTAATTACACTTGTTATACTTGGGGACAACAGAGTAGACAGTGTAAGACCAAGGATTTGCTGACCGATTGAAGATTATGGGTCAAAGTTGGCAGTTGTTTTCATGTTTCAGTATATACTTTTCTGGTTTAGTTCTTTCTAAACCCACAATCCATAAATACTGTCAAGGGTAAAAACAGAACTACTGGCCTGACCATCCCTTCCCATGCCCCCCTCGCCAAGAGCCACCCATCGACCAGCTGGCAATGGTCTCATGTGACACAGACTCCATTGGGTCAAACAAGCCAGTAGCCAAAAAGGACAAATACCATATGACTCCACTTCTCCAAGTACCTGAAGTAGTCAAAATCAGAGACAGGAAGTAGAAAGGTGATTACGAAGGGCTGGGGGAGGAGCAATGGGGAGTTAAGCGTTTGGTGGGCACAGAGTCTCAGGACTGCGAGATGAGAAAGTTCTCGAGATCTGCTGCACAGCAGTGCGACTGTCCTTGACACTACAGAAATGTGCACTTAAACATGGTTAGGATGGGGATTTTAATGCTGTGTTTTTTACCACAACTTCTTTTCAGAAATGGCAAAGTTAAAAAAGAAAAGCAAAGGAAATATCATTGGGATTAAAAAATAATTCGACAAAAAAATTTCATTAAAACCTATTTACAATCCTCTCTGGGACAGAGTGACATAAGCCAAGTACACTGTTTACATACTGTTTTCCTTTTTAAAATCATCTTAAAAAGTGTGTATAAGGAACTGAATTTGCATCTGGGAAAAGTGAAAAGGCAACACAGAGTGAAGGTGACCAACTCTACATACAGGAACTTAAACATCTAAGCAGTGCCCCGAAGCAAGGCACTTAGTCTTAGCTTATAGATGGCACTACACCACCTGAGAACCCAATGGGAAAGAGACCAGACCGGGCATCGGTGTCTGTGAGACGCGTGGTCTCTCTGCCCTGCCTCTCCCTGCCCCCACCCCCACTCTCCACCTACACAAAACAGCTGTATCTTCACCACCAAATACTGAAGAGCCATTCAAGACACTCAGACGAAACAGAAACTGAGGAATTGCAAGATAGTCCAGAAACATCACTGCTTACGAAGCCTAGAAATGAGGAAGGTACCACCAAAGCGACCATCTCTGCTCAAGGTTCTGATAACCAAGAAGTCCATCAGCCTCAGACTACACAACGCTGACCTTGAAGTTTTTGGTCTCAACTTGCAAACAAAATTCAGAAACTCTGAGTTTTAAATACTGGCGTATGAAGTCCTTTCAGTTCTTTCTGTCATAAATTGTAGTATGTGTCTTGGAGGGAGGGATCCATTTTTAACATTAAAATTGGCTTCCTTTGGGATTAGCAGATGCACACCACTGTATACAAAACAGATAAACAACAAGGACCTACTATTTAGCAGAGGCAACTATATTCAATATCTTGTAATAACCTATAACAGAGAAGAACCTAAAAAGAATACATATGTATAACTGCATCACTCTGTTGTACACCTGAAACTAACAAAACATTGTAAATCAAATATATGTCAATTACAAAATTTTTTAAAATTTGTTTCCTTCTAAAATGGAGATGCTGGTCTCCTTTTACAATTGTCCAATGTAATCAGTGAGCCAGATTCTGGATTCATGTATTTATTTTCAGTGATACGGCTTTTCACTTGTTTTACACTAGACAATGGGGAGCCTGGAGCAGTGATTCCCACAAACAGAAGGTGCTTCTTCCACTGCTCAACAAGGTGGATGAGGAAGCACAGGTTGGGGGGTTTGGTCCGTTCTGTCCTTACAGGGATGAGGACACCACTGCATTCTCCCCGGCAGGCCAGTATTTCCAACACTAGGAAAGTTTAAGAACTTTAAAGGAGAGTGGTAATGAAATCAATTGGCAAATAACAATGTATTTGAACTTTTTCTCCAATTGCTGGCACCCTGTTACTTCTGATTCTTCCAGATCCCCAGGAAGGACCAGCCAAGTGTAGTGCTCTCTGTCCTGAACTGGCTGGAACACTTCTATTCTGATTTGGCGGAATTTTTTTACTGCATCACTCACACACTCAAGGGGTGCATTATATACTCCTTTTTGAGATTCCATTTTTATCACTTAGAAAAAATGTTTACGGCATGAGGGGCAGAGAGAGAATGCACACATGACCTTCGGAAGGCCACCCAAGGAAGGAGAACCCTGTGTCCCGCAGCGGAGGGCGCTGGTGCTCACCTGACCATAGTCTGTCCGGAAGACGACGACGCCCTCGGCACAGGAATCTACAGTACTCGGAAAATGCTGGCCATTCTCTCTGAGCCAGACCCGTGCTCCCTGCAAACAAAACAAACAGGATTTAACTATGAGTCTGCATTGCATTCTGTGGCAAAACACCACCCTTAAAATTACTATGACTACTACCTTCCTGAAAAAACCACTTTTTGAAAAGCAGATGTCTTTCTCAAACAAGGAAGGAATGACTCTTCAAAGAAAGTGTCGTCCACAGCCTTAGATACGTACAAGTGTGACCGAGAAAGGGTCCCACCGGGCAGAGGAAACAGCACTAAAATGCAACTGATTTATAAGGAGTCTCTCATTTCACTCAGGCACCCACTTTGAGGCAAGAACCAGTATCATCCCATTTTATGGATGGAGAACTGGAGGCCTAGAGGTAAAGAAATTTGCTCCACACCACGTATCCAGAAACCACAAGTTTAACCAGGTCACTGCACTGTTTCATCCCAAGTTGAGAACTCTTTGGGACCCTCAGGCTCCCCTCTTTCCAGGTCCAAGCCCCATGCACCTGCCCACTTGGAGGGCATCAGGGCGCTCCACTGACTTCCTGGTTGTACCAAAGCCATGTGTCAACTGGACTCTCCAAGAAAGGGACTGAAGTTTTAGTAAATATTAGAATCCAATCCAGCAGACACCTAATGCACCCCAAAGTTTAGGATGAGAGCCCAAGAGACAGCAACTTCCAGATCCCACTGTTTTAACCTGGGGCACGATTTTTTTTAGCATTGACTTCATTTCCATTTTTTATTTTCCCACCAAATGAAATGATAATCTTAATATTTAGCTTTTCAATGCTGAATTTCCTCTTCCTTTGATTTCACAGCATGAAAACCGTTTGTTTTCAAGGATGAATGATTACAAAGTTTCAAGAAATTACTGGGTGTTCACTGGTCATTCAAATTATAAAGTTCCCTTTATGGGAACTCTTGTACACTGTTGGTGGGAATGTAAAACGGGTGTAGCCACCGTGCAAACAGTATAGAAGTTCCTTAAAAAACTAAAAGTAGAACTACCATATGACCCAGCAATTCCACTCCTGGGTATACATCCAGAAAAAAATGAAAAGACTAGCTTGAAAAGATACATGCACCCCAATGTTCACAGGAGCACTATTTACAATAGCCAACACATGGAAGCAACCCAAGTGCCCATCAACAGACAACTGAATCAAGAAGATGTTTCATATATATATATATGTGGGTATACAATGAAACATTACTCAGCCATAAAAAAGAAATACTGCCATTTGCATAACATAGATGGACCTAAATAAGTATTATGCTTAGTGAAATAAGTCAGACAAAAGAAAGACAAATACTGTGTGGTATCACTTATATGTGGAATCTAGAAAATAATACAAATGAATGTATATGCAAAACAGAATGAGACTCACAGATACAGAAGACAAATCAGTGGTTACCAAAGGGTAGAGGACGGGAGGAGGGACAAATTAAGGGTATGGGATTAACAAATACAAACTACTATATACAAAATAGATAAGCAACAAGAATATACTGTCTAGCACAGGGAATTATATCCATTATCTTATAATAACCTCTAATGGACTATAGTCTGCAAAAATACTGAATTACTATGCTGTACACCTGAAACTAACCCAATACTGTAAATCAACTATGCTGTAATTTTAAAAATACTCAATATGAAAAAAAGAATTACTTTTATGACTGATGATGTATACCCAATGTAATGCAATAGCTTTAGTATCTCATGTTATTTCTACTCTGCTCAACAATTTCATCAACTCCAACAAAGATGGAACAGTGGAAATACGATACCAGAATTATCATCTGACATAGCAGTTACACTGAACTTCTTTTCCTAGAACTTTCGATCTCATTTCATTGGTCTGCTTAATTTCTGTTACAATTTGAAATGTTAAATGACATATTCAAAATACATTGGCTAAACATTCAACTTCTAGTTCAAGGGACTACTACTACTACTGTTCTGTTAACACAGATGGCAGATGATAAATATTATAGAAGTAAACTAAGTAAACTCACCATTTTACGCTAGTTTAAATTGTGTTCTTGATACCATAAACAGTAGCTTAGTAATGGAGTGTCCACGGGGTGTCACAGTCATGTGCTAAGAGCCTAAATAATAGTAACACTAACCTAACCCTCGGTAAGACAGGAATTCCCACCCCAAAACTGAGGTTCACAACTTAAGTCCCTGCCTAATGTCACATAGCTGGTGACCAAGCCAGGTCTCAAATCTTTCCAATTCCCAGATCCATGCTCTTTCCACACACCACACTATTTGACTCCTTCAAATAATTCATTAATAAATAAAATGCATCAATAGGTCAGTCAACAACTAAAATATAACCACACACAAAGGTCCCTCTAGGTAGCCAATTAACACACCCAACTCCTTCTAGAAGGGAAAATTTAAGTTAGAAAAATCCAACTTACAATTTACTCCCTCAGTGCCAATGATGACCCTGTTTAAAACACACCAGCCCAGGACCTAAAACATCTGTCGTCACCGTTACTCAGGATCCTCACTTATTCAACCTCGAGTGTGATGAAAGCATTTGGGGACAGCAAGCTGGACCTCCGGGCTCTGGAAGGAGTGGGACCCAGAGGAGGGGCCACAGGTACAAGCATTTGCAAGAAGTTCCAGGTGGCTGGAGCCCAAGGTTGAAATGGCATTGGCTGCAATTCCCCTTGTGAGTTCTGCGACTCTCCTGGCAGCCCCTACTAGGACCCTACACAAGGCCCTCCCCGTGGGCGTCCCCTTTCTCTTTATTGTGGGAATTTTAAGTTGTCAACTCTAAACTTCTTCAGTCCTCCAAGATGAAGATGGAAAACAGCATCAAAAATGAACAGGAAGTGCTTCTCTATAAATTCTGAAGACTGCCTTCTTTAAAGAACACGATAACACCAACGGGACGAGTTCCCATTCCCGCACAAGTCAGTCACATACCAATGATTCCCACTTTGGGCTGAGACACAGGTCCCCAACTTCCAGAAAGAATGACACAACTGATTGTCAGTCCTGATTTCTTTATGAGCAAACAGCTGCTTTCTCAAAAGAACGTTTACTGCGACTCCCAGAGGCTACACAGCTTACAGTTTCTTTTACTTGAGTTTTGCTGTGGTTCTTTTCAACCTTCTCACTTGAAAGTATTACAAAGCCCTTTGCTGACACAGTCCTACACGATCAAACACACAGTGCAACTTCCGGAGTCCAAAGGTCTTTCTCAACAGGTATGAAGAGCTGCTGATAAACAAGTTCTACAAAACCCAGCCCAGACTTCAAATCTAGAGCCCACTGGCTGGTATTTCTCAACCTACAGTGGAGTCCTCCACAGGTAGAGAGGGAAATACATTCAAAACATGCCCTTTGTTCTTTGAAAAAGTTTAAACAGGCGATTTCCATAGAATCAAAATTGCAAAGTCAAACTGTTGAAATGGATATTTTTATACAGATTGTTCTGAGATTGTTCTGGGTGGTTTCTCTCAGCCCCCAAACTTTCTGTTCCCTTCTATTTGAATAGAACACATATGCCCAGGTCCAGCAAAGAGGCCACCCACAGGCACTGGAAAACAAAGTCACAGACATTTACCAGACCATCCAAGTTTGAGTGGGGAAGAAAAATTTGCCTGCCATATGCAAACCATTATATCCTGTCATTGTTAAATAAGGCTGATAATTTAAGTACAATGCAGGCATATGGAGAAAGCTCCCAGCATATAGAGAAAACTCACTATTGGAGTAAAAATATGCCTCTAAAAGCAGGTGGAAGAAGTTTGATCACGAAATACATGTTTTATTAAATCTTGGGACATTTTCACCTTAATCTGAGACAATATGTGTTAAATTAAACTTCTAAAAACTTTTCTGCACATCATCACCAGCAACAGTTTTACAAGACAAAGCAGGTGCATACAAATTCCCGTCTCTTTGATCTTCAGAACAATCCTCTAAGATAGGGAAGTAAGTAATACCTTCCCTTCTTCAAAAACGAGGTTCATAGGCATTCCATCTTTCCACTGCCAGCAAAAGATTTCCTGACTCACCCTCTCTTCCTCGGCGCTACCTACGGAGGTGGCAGCCATCTCCTAGTCGGCATCACGGCCACCCTCAGACCCCTCGTGAAGCCCAGGATCGTCAAAAAGAGGACCAAGAAGTTCATCCGGCACCAGGCAGACCGATTTGTCAAAATTAAGTGGAACTGGCTGAAACCCAGAGGCACTGACAACACGGTGCGCAAGAGGTTCAAGGGCCAGATCCTGATGCCCAGCACTGGCTACGGGAGCAACAAGAAAACAAAGCATACGCTGCCCAGCGGCTTCCGCAAGTTCCTGCTACACGACGTCGAGGAGCTCGAAGTGCTGCTGATGTGCAGCAGATGTTACTGTGCTGAGATTGCTCACAACGTCTCCTCCAAGAACCGCAAAGCCACTGTGGAGAGAGCAGCCCAGCTGGCCATCAGAGTCACCAATCCCAACGCCAGGCTGCGCAGCGAAGAAAACGAATAGGCAGCTCATGCACGTTGTATTTGTGTTAATAAAACCATGAAACTCAAAAGAAAAGAAAAGAAAAAAAAAAGATTTCCTGGCTCTAATTTAAAAAAAAAGACTGACTATATCAAGTGTTGATGACAATGTGGAGAAGCTGGTGGTGATATAACACAGTACATCCACTTACGAAAACAGTTTGGCAGTTTCTTAAAAAGTGAAACATAACCTTACCATATGCCCCAACAATTCAACTCCTAGGATATATACCTACTCAAATTAAAAAAAAAATTTTTTTTAAAAAGCCTTGTATGCAAATATTCAGAGCAGCATTATTCCTAATAGCCAAATACTAGAAATCATTTCCTAAAAGTTGAGTTAATGCTTTATTCAGGGACCTTACTGAGAACTAAAGCCCAGGAGACTCAGATTGCTTTGAGTAACAAGTTCCAAAGAGGTAAGGGAGGAATCAGGATATACGGGAGTTTTTGCTGGGATGGGGGAGGGGGGAATGAGTCGAATGTCAAAAGATTACTGCTAATCACAAAAACCAGACACCTCAAGTTAATGATTTTAGTTATGCTCAAGTTACGATTTTCCACTTATGGGAAGATGCAAGAGTCTAGACTCACTGAAATTATTCCTTAGATATACATTAATTATCTAGTGTTTTTCTCCATCCTCAGTTCCCCTTGGGGTAAACCACTGGTGGCAGCTACAGGAGCTGATCGCAGGCAACATCTTTTTGTCTGCACACTCAAATGTCCATCAACAGGTACAGGATTTCTACACAATGGAAGTCTTAGTAACAAAAACCAAATCACAGAATCACCAACAAGGATGAATCTCAAAAATGCTAAGTGAAAGAAGCTACACACAAAAAAGCACATATTATAGGGTTCCATATACATGAAATTTCTGGAAGAGGCAAATCCATAGACACGGAAACTAGATGCATAGATGCCCAGAGCTAGGTGTAGGGGCGGAGAGACACACTGACTGAATGGGGAGAAAGGAACTTTGGGGCACAATGGAACTATTCTAAAACTGGATTGTGCTGATGGCTGCACAACTGTATAAATGCACTAAAACTCATTCAACTGTGAATCTACAATGGGTATGTAATTACACCTTGGTAATTCCAAATCATTAAAAAAAGTTCATCTCCCAGCCTACATACTTCTCACTGATACATGAACGCAATGCTTAACCATTCCATTATGGGAAAAACCCAATCATGTTTCTATAACTGACCTATGGTGGTATCACACACACACACACACACACACACAACACAGCCATAATGACCACATGTAAGAGCTGTGTTAAAACTCTGAAGATCAGTGTTGGGTTCATTAAGTCACCGCTCTCCATTAACGCAGACTAGCAGGGTTCAGAAGCTACAAGGAGACTTGTCCAAGTTCATCTCCAGATGAGGCTGTGGTCAAGGGTATCCTTGTCTCAATTACTGGCCCCCCTCCTGGGAAGATTATCATAAATCCCCAGCCAACTGTCTATGACTTGCATTACCTCCCAGGCGAGGAATTGTACCTGGTGCCTTCCTGTTACCATGGCAACATAACATAGCTACGCAAAGCCTAAAATATTCACCTCCTGGGCCTTTGCACAGGAAGTCTGCTGATCCTAATTTAAGGTAAATAGAAGATAAAATCACTATCAAAGATTTCAACCTACTGTTGCCCCATTTAAAAAAAAATTATTTTTAACTATTACATTTCTCTTCTGATTTTAATAATGATCTTCTTTCCTGAACTTTGAAACACTGAAGTTTAAAAATAAGGTAGGAAAACAACTCCAAAAAAGAGATAATGACGATGGACTTGAAATACTATGCTGTGTGGCATGTTCTAATTACAGATTCACAGAAACGAGAACATTCTTTAGCCAAACACACAGCTCAGTCAGACCCAGAACAAGGCACCACACCTATTTTTCTCCCATAACTGCTTCCCTGGCCCACGTTAAGTACCACGGTTCAGAAGTCTCTAACAACTTACATGATAAAGTCACAATTTGTTCTGGAAATGTGATCTCCTTTTTTTTTTTTCCAGACAAATATGTCAAATAGTTTTGTAAGATAAGATAAATTAATACAGCTATTTAAATCTGCAGTAAATTCAGCAACCAAAAAGGTTCTCTTTTGCCTACAATGACTTAGTAAAGAAGTAACCTGGCTTAATTATGGACAATAGTATGGAAATTCCTTAAAAAAACTGAAAGGAGACTTAGCCTATGATCCAGCAATCCCACTCCTGGGCATATATCCAGAGGAAACTCTAATTCGAAAAGATACATGTACTCCAATATTCACAGCAAAACTATTTACAGCAGCCAAGACATGGAAGCAAACTAAACGTCCATCAACAGATGACTGGATAAAGAAGATGTGAGATACACACACACACACTTGCACACAATGAAATACTACTCAGCCGTAAAAAAGAATGAAAATAATGCCATTTGCAGTAACATAGATGAACCTGGAGATCGTCATAATAAATGAAGTAGCCAGAAACAGAAAGAAAAATACCATAGGGATCACTTATATGTAGACTCTTATAAAAAAAAAAAAAGACACATAGAAAACAAACTTATGGTTATTGGAGGGAAAGGAGGTGGGGAGGAATAAATTGTGAGTTTGAGATACTAACTGCTGTATATAAAATAGATAAACAACAAAGTCCTACTGGATAGCACAGGGAACTATATTTAATACCTTGTAATGGCCTATCATAAAAAAGAATATGAAAAAGAATATATATATATGTATGTACAAGTGAGTCACTATGCAATACACCAAAAATTAACACAACATGGTAAATAGACTACACTTCAGTTATGCTTCAATTAAAAAAAGAAGAAGAAGAAGTAACCTGGCTCAGAAGATGTCTCATGTAACAGGCGGGGACTTGGAGGGACCTTGTTCTTGATGACACTCAATTCCAGAAACAGGGTGTGGGTAATATATTATAGTACAAGGATTTAAAGAGCATTTAAAAAGTTGAGGTACAATTGAAATGTGACATATTAGTTCTAGGTGTACAACACGATGATTTGATATTTGTATATACAGAGAAAGTCTGTAACATCCATCTAGTTAATTAACATCCATCACTACACAGTTAATTTTTTTTCTTATGAGAACTTTTAAGATCTACTCTCTTAGCAACTTGCAAATATACAATACAGTTAACGTTACTGTAGTCACCGTGCTGTCCATACATCCCCAGGACTTATTTTATACCTGGAATTTTGCACCTTTTGACTCCCTTCACCCACCCCCTACTTCTAGAAACCGATAACCTGTTCTCTGTATTTATGAATTGGTGGGGGTGGGAGGTCTGGGGAGAGGTTTCACATGTAAGTGAGATCTCCTCTGTTTTACAGTCATTTTTGTGGTTGTTGGGAGTAGGAAATACCTTCTCATCAACTTATGTTATTTTTTTCTAATCCTTATTTCTCAAATCCACCTCAAAGGACACACGGCATTTATCACATACAAAGCTCGAAAGCAGGTGCCTCAACCTCGTCACGACTGACACCATGGATGAGGTCATTATTTGTTGTGGGTGAGGGGACTGCCCTGGTTGGGAACCACTGGTCTAGAGTAACATTAAGTTCTAGAGCCACAAGCAAATTAAACGAGTTTTCAAAACCATTAATTGAAAGCAGACTCCACCGTCTAAATTCTAGGAATTTCCACAACCTCCGGAAGTAGGATCAGCCCAGATGCAGTCTACCTGGGGCAGGTCTCATTTCCGGTGACCTCGGCTGGGTGCTGACCGGAGGGAGGGAGGCGCCTCCACGGTCTGATTCAAAACATCTGACGAAGGGAGGGAACAAGGGCCCCGAAGCCGAGGGCTTGATGACGGTGCTGGAAGGCTCGCTCTTCTCCCTTCCCTCTGTCCACTGCGCTGTTTGGGGTTTGTTTGGTTTTTTTTTAAATGCACTTTTCATGTTTAGAACTGACTTAATGTTTTTACGCAGATGGTTGGAACTGCACAGACAAAACCTGCCAAAAACCTGCGCTCTTTTCACCTCGGGGCGACTTCAACCCCACGTGCTTGCAAAGCTCGATGCACAAGTTGTCAGAATGTCTGGAAACAGCGCAGATGAGAAGGAAGGGGAGCATAATCACACGTACAAAATGAGTATGAAAAATGCAGCGGGGACAAAGGAGCACGGCTGGCTGGGGACAGACCCAGGAGACTTCAAAATGAAAGAGCAAAGTGGAACCCAAGATATCTCCCCCGCAGAGACGGCCACCTCTTCATCCCCTAGGAGGGGACCTGGAAATAAGCAAGCATCAGGGCAGCCACCGTCCCCAGCATCCCCACAGCAGTGGGTGGCCTGTGCACCCCTGACCACACAGTAGGCAGAGAGCTCGGGGCCACGGGGGCTGAGTGATCCCCTGATTCACTTCCTCCATGGGACTGGAGGTTCTCAGACCTGAGGCTAGTACTCCTTTCTGCACAGCTGTGTTAGGTTCCAAAGAGCCCAGGGCTGCTCAGCACCGAACGGAACCTGCAGGTTTCAGGCTCAGTTCTCAAAGGGGGCAGAACTCAGCTAGTGCCCGGCCAGCACTGACCGCTGGGGAGGGAAAAGGAGGAACAGGAGGCTCAAGAGAGAAAATGTGAGCACACAGCCTGGAATGTCGGAAATACGTGATGTGAAGATCCCAAGTTCGTACCATTTGCCTGTGGCTGTGGAACGGAGGTGGTGTTTGTTCTCTGTAACAGGCAACACCAGGAACAACTGTTCTACACCCATTGGAGCTGATGCCACCATCACATTCTAGAGGAAAAGGTGTTGCTGACATTCTTTTTCAGAACTTGGACAACCCCTCCCCGCAACCGCTCCCAAGGCTGTCAGAAGTGCTGCGTAACTCCCCAGACAGGCCTACAGACGTCTTTAAAGGCAGTGCTTTTTAAGATAAGAAATACATTCCAGCCATTTGTAGCTACAGTGCATTTGTAGCTGTGTCACCACCATCATCAACATCATTTCTTGGGCTTGCCTACGAGCCTAAGGAGCCTATACAGCACTGTCCCTACAGGAAGATGTGTAATGTCCCAAGCATCTAACCCTAAACACACCTGAAAAACAGCATGGGTGTTTACTGAGCTTGCCCACATTCATTACGATAAAGTCCACAATTGGTCCTATGTCTTTGGGCAACAACCAGTGAGAAGGATCACGTGGCATCCATATTCTTTCCCGTTGTCCGCCCATAAGGTCACACTCTGTCACCACGATGAGGTGTAGCTTCAAAACAAACATGACATGAAAACACAAAACAACATGAAACGTACATGAAAAGCAGGAGATGGAAAGGGAGAAAAAAGAAAACAGTAAAAGCTTTTGCCAAACTAACCTTTGCTCAAGGTTCCCCATGGAAAGATACAAAAAAGGAGTCATCGACATCCCCGACTCCCAATCAAAATCAGAGCCAAAACAAACTATGCTAAATGGCCACAACACCTAATTTGTGAACATATAATTCTTTAAAGAGTTTATTTCCATGGTTATGGGGTTTCAACTTGCTGACTGACTCAGCCCTGGTTTTAGATTCTGATTTTTCCTGCCTTCCTCAGAACTCTTCAAAACAGCTTTTCAGTTACCCTTTTAAACTACAGTGACTAGAACTATCCCAGAAAATACGTTAACACTGAGAGAAATGAGACATCTCCAAGTTGCTGAGACAATCTCAGACACTGTAGGAATGTGAAAATCCAAGGAACAAAAATCAAATTATTCCACTATTAGTTAACCAATCATCACAAAGCCAACATATATATGTTTAAAAGAGATCAGAAAATAGACCCAAAGTATTAGCCAATGCGCCTAAAATTCATTCAATCATCTGTAAGTCACCTCTCCCATAAATCCATCCATCCACTCATCCATAAATCCATCCACTCATCCATACATCCATCTGGCTGCCCTTCCACAAGCCCATCCTTCCCACCTTCCCACAAGTATCTTTTGAGCCACTACTATGTACCAGGCGCTGTGAAAGATTCACCCGTATATAAAACCATTCCTGCTCTGAAACATTTACAATATGTTAGAGGTAAAATGATGCCTGTTCTAATACCTTCATCCTACAGTCTTTCTTCCAAAGGAAGTAATTATGCAACAGGAAGAGCAGTAGAATAGGGCAAGAAAGAGAAGTAGCTAATTGGGGAAAGGACGTGCAGACCCTTATAAAATGAATAAAACTGTTCTGCTTTTAAGGTCTCAAAAACTAGTGGGAAATCCTCTCTAAGGGACACAAAATAGCTGGCTTTAGAACTGCATTCCAGTCTCCCTTTTAGTAGAAACAGTAGGAGATATAGAACAGAAGGGATAACAAAAGACCATTACAAGATGTTTTCACTCTTCGTGGAATGTAATACCAGACGTCCCTTACCTTTTATTTCCTAGAGTTTGTCCTTTCCTATTCTTGACAAGAATACTTTTCTTAAACACACACACACACAAACCATAAACAAACAAAAACTAGTAAGATAATCTTCATGCAGCCCTGACTGTGTTCTGGCTACCATCTGTTTTTAGAAAAAATACACAAACTTACTCAGAACAGGAGTTTGTCATTACTTCATAAAAACGAATGACCCAAGGACACAGTAGGAACTAAATAAAACGGCTATTTCTCATCTCAGCTGCACACAGATTAATTCCTCTGCAGAATTTTACTGAATTTCAAAAACATTTCATGTTTTTCATGAAGTCATACTGCCTGAATTAAGAGATGCTTAAGAGACAATCCAGTCCAATCAAAGAGACAAGAAAACATGTTGGTGAGGACGTGGAGAAACTAGAATCCTCATACCCTGCTGGTGAGAATGTGAAACAGTGCAGCTGCTGCAGAAAACAGTCTGGTAGGTCCTCAAAAAGTTAGAAGACAGAGTTACCAGATGACTCAGGAATTCCACTCTCAGCTGTATACCCAGGAGAAATGAAAACATATGTCCACACAATAACTTGTACACAAAGGTTCACACCAGCATGATTTACAACAGCCCAAAAGGGGGAACCCCCTTAGTGTCCATCAACTGAAGAACAGATTTTTTTTTTAATGTGACATATTCATAGAATGGAATATTATTCAGTGATTTAAAAAAGAGGAAATGTTACATGTTGCAACATGGATGAGCCTTGAAAACATTACACTAAGTGAAAGCAGCCAGTCACAAAGGACCACACATCACGTGAGCCCATTTACATGAAATGTCCCAAAGGTAAAGCCATGCAGACAGGAAGCAGATTGCTGGTTGCCCAGGGCAGGTGTAGGCAGTGACTGGGACTAGGGAGTGACTGCTGATTGGTGTGGGGTTTCTTTCTGGAGTGATGAAAATGTTCTGGAGTTAGACAGTGGTGATGGCTGCACAACTATTAGTATATATTAATACTATAATATTGTTACAATGTTAGTATAATATATTAGTGTAGTATTATATATTAATAACTATTAGTATGATACAATATTAACATATACTATATAAATAATATTAGTATAAACTAATAACGTAACAGTACTATATTTAGTGAATATACTAAAAACCACTGAATGGGATACTTTAAAAAGACTCACATCCATGATACGTGAATCATCTCGCAAATAAAAAAGGAGAGGGGCTGCTCTCCCTTCTGAAACCAACCGGATTCTGTCCATGGAATGTCTCTCTCTCTAAATAAACTTGCTTTCACTTAAAAAAAAAAAAAAAAAAAAGAGGAGAGGGAGACAGACAAGCAAGAAGAGAAAGACAGGCTGCCTCGTACCTGGCTTCATTCACTCCCTGGATCCAGTTCACCAAAGGCCATCTTGAGCCCTGACCTCCCGCGTTAAATATGCCAAGAAGGTCCTCTTTTCGGTGTACACTGGTTCTTATTGAGTCTCCATCATTTACAAGCAAAGGAAAATCAGTATGATTTTTCAGCAGACCAATGTCAGGACTTCAGAAGACACCTAGAAAGCGACTCCCTCACCGAGAGACCTCTGGAAATGGCCATAGCTAGCTAGCTGTGTATGCTTTCCCAAGAGCAGCAGGACAAGTTATGTCAGAGCTTGGACGGTGTGATGCATGTTACACTAGAACTCTTACCACCTGAATTACAGGAGGCAGGGGTGGGCTGTTTTCCTTGCCAGTGAATTCCCAGCCAAGAGCAGGGCCGGGCACACTCGATGAGGGACAAGTGTTGATTCACTCTCAATCCCAAATCCCATCGCAGGGCCCTGCTCTCTGCTCTGGGAACACACGGTGACCCTTAGAGGCACAGTGCTGCTCACAGAGAGACGAAAGGCCGCTCAGGTTGCAGTAAAGAGGCCGTGAAAACCACACAGGCTGCTCCCCCTGCAGTGTGGACTCAAACCTCAGCTTCACTACCTGTGGCTCAGGACAACTGTTAATACCTGAGACTTCTCTGTACAAGATGAGAGTCATCTAAACTTGTCTGCTGTCCAAGCACAAGAAGGGCACTCGGGACGGCTAACCAAAGTGCTCCAAAGCCGCAGGGCCCTCGACACAACGTGGCAGTGTCTGTATTTGGGGTCTTGCTGCCAGCACCCTCCGGGGTCACGCCCAGAACGGCTTTTAGCCATGGTACAGCTTTCATTTTTCTTTCCTCTGAATGCCTTGCTATAGAACCTAGGAACACAAAGGCCTAGTTTAACTCACCAGGCGAACCAACCTTTCCTCCAAACCCACCAAAGCTACAACTTCGGTTTCTTTCCAGCTCCAAAGCATTTAAAAATAACTCACAAAGACAAGCTACACCCAGCAGGAAGGTGATGGAGGTGAAAAGGACGGAAATGTTTTACTTGACATAAGTGCCTGTGTTTCTTCTAGTTGATACCTACCAAGATTTTCTCAATAAAATTATTTCTCTCTTGTGGCAAACCATTTTCATTATTCTCCAAACTCCATCTCTTCTTGGGTTCCATAGAGATTTGGGCACAGAATGACATTTTCTCTAGGAGACAGCATATCCAACAGCCCAGCGGCAACGCCTGCTTGTGCCTGCATTACTAACTCGGGGTGAAATCCCAGACTCTTCCCCAAGGACACAGGGACACAGGCCTCTGCTTCCTTCCTCAGTGAGCACCAGACATGGAGGAGTGAGGACACGGGGCACCTGGAGTAGAACAGACCAGAGAGGCTGCAGAATGTAGTGGGGGTTCTGGTGGTTTTGCTGTTGTTGCTGTAAATCAACCTTTTATTTTAGAATAGTTTCAGATTTTATAGAGAAGCTGCAAAGCTGATACAGATGGTCCCCACCCTCCTGCACGCAGGTTCCCCCAACTGTTAACATCTCATGTTGCTACTGTCCCCGCTAAGGGGCCAACATAGGTGTGTTATCATGAACACAACTCCGCATTTTGCTTGGATTTCACACCAGCGTTTCCCTAACACCCTTTTTCTGTCCCAGGTTCCCATCCAGCACTTTCTATCGGGTCATCCTTCCTCCTCAGGGCTTCTCTGCCCCCCGACAGTGTTTAAAGGCCTTGACAGTGCCAAGGAGTACAGGTCAGGTGTTCTGTGGAACATCCCTCTGCCGGGGACTGTCTTAGCTTTTCCCTGAAGTTAGACTGCAGTGTCGTGGCTTCCAGTGATGGCTCAATCCAGGGGTCCAATTTCCTGAACGGGAGTCCAGGCTTTCCTGCCTCAGCCACGCGGCCTGGGTCAAGTTCACCTTCTTGGCCCTCAGTTTCCTCCTCTACAGAAGAGCAGAAAAGAACACGCCCTCCCTCCCAGGGGACTGTGGGGATGAAGGGGGCTAAGTCCGAGCACAAAGGGGAGGGGATCAGCAGGAACTCTCCACGGAGAGAAGTGGTCGTGGACTGAACAACAGAGCTGCCGGGCCAGAGACACAGGACAAAGGTTCCTAACAGACAAACCTGACTTCCAGAAACCCGCATCCAAGGGGGACGAAGTTTTAAGTAGCTCATTTAAACCTGACACCACAGGACTCATTTGGGGACACAGGCAGCGTCCCTGCATGTGGGAGTGTCGGTGAAGGCAGCAAGCCACACGAGAGCAGGGTTCTGACGATGAACAGGACAGACCCCCAGGCAGCAGGTGGAAGTCTCAAGGTGAAGGGTGCAATTTTCCGCAAAGTAGCCAAGGACCAGTGTAGACTAACACACACCGTAAGCTGGCTTACCTGCTCCACTTAACCACTGACTGGAAACTACGAACAGCTCCATACACCAAACAATGAAGGCATTCACCTTCCTTTAGTTCAAGAAAGAAAAGTCTCAAACTCTAACTGACCAAGCTCTGGAAACCACTAAAGACTAAAATTGCTTCCCCGCTTACCAATAAAAATTGGGGCACACTGTCTTACAGTGCAATAGACTTTTTTCCAAGCATGTTTATAAAAACAAAACAAAACCCACAGCAGCCAAAGTCTTTCTGAGATATCAACTTTTAATTCCATCTCAGCCCATGAGACTCTGAGTCACTAAGCTTGGAAAGTCTCAAGATCCCCTCGAGCAGCATGCATGGGTGGGCAGAGGCAGGCGGGGGGCTGGAGCTGAGACCCCACTGAATGAGTCCAGCCCAGGGTGTCGGGGGAATGACAAGTCTGGGTCCTGCAAACAAATCTTCCCTGGGGCCCCATCGGGGCAGGTCACATGAAGCTCCGAGTCCCGGCACTGAGGTAAGTCCCTCCCAGTTCCTTCTGGCTCCTGGTCAGCCTCTTCCCAACTCCTGGATGCCAGGCCCCAGCCAGACCAAAGTGGCCCTGGTCAAATGGGAAGGCCCTCTGCTCCCCTTTCTCCTTCCTAGGAAACCTCCTACTACCCGAGGGCCAGTGCTGAGGACAGGCTCCATCCAGCAGAGAGCAGAGGAAATTTCCTACGAGTGCGTTAGTGGAGTCCAGCACAGCCAGTCCTCCCTCCCAGCCCGCTCCATCCTTCCCAAACCACTCCAGCCACAACTGAAGCCCCCGTACACATGAACTGCCCCACTCAGGGAGAAGCCCAACTCACGGCTGGCAGTGAGGGCGTGTGAGCAATAAAAACCCACAGGGGTGAGCCCTAAACTCAGAGGGGCTCCTCGGGTGGAACAGGGTGGACAGGGCGGGGGTTAAGCAGGGCCAGGCAGAGCCCCGAGGAGGCGGGATTCTGCTCTAAGCCCAACTTCAGGTCATCACCCAGCTCCTGGCCCCTCTTCTCCCAGCAGTCCTCCCGGCCTCTCATCTTCTCTCTGGACAGCGGAGCCCTCCTCTACTTCACAGCAGGAAAGCACTGCAGGAGAGGATGCTCATGACCCACTGACAGGCCAGGCAAACAGCCAATAAACTCCCACAGGATAGACACGGTCTAGAAGGGAGGCTTTCGTCCCTGACTTCAGCAGAACCACATGCCCATGGAGCTCTGAAACCTCAACAGTGCCCAGGGATGAACTCCAGATGGGCAGACAGGGCAGGGGCCCCAGCTCGACGCCCAGGGATGAACTCCAGATAGGGGGCAGGGCAGGGGCCCCACCCCGACCCTGGGCCCAGGCCTTCCAGGTGGTGACCCAAGTGTTCGAGGCCTTCTTCCTCCCCACACCTGCAAGTTCACCAAGTTCAGAGATTCTCACACCTAGTCTGGCCCTTAGGAAACACTTGATGCCTCTTTGGAACCCCGCACAAAGCCAACACCAGCTCAAATCTAGGGTACCTAGTGTGAACCACTGACCTAAATACTTCCCCCAAGAGAGAAAAGCATTAGGTCCAAGCAAACTCAGGAAGGAAGAGAGGCAGGGAGGGAAGAAAGAAAAGGAAGGAAGGAAAAGGAAGGAAGTGAGTTAACAATGTAAATATTCTGCTCACAAAGCAGAATGCACTGCTCCTGAGTAATGTACCACATACCCATGTGTACATCTCCAGTTTTTATCTACTCCAATAATTAACGCTCACGGCAATCCAAGTGTTTGTCTTGAAACTTAGTTGAAAGTCACTTTCAAACATGTTTTTAAAAATTACTTTAGAAGTTCCCACCAAACTGAACCTGTAACAAAACTGGCTTGCTAGACATCACCTAAAAATATACCCTTTGTTAAAAAAAAAAAAAAAAGCCCTTGATTAGCATTAGTGAGGGACTCTGCAACGCCACCACCATTGTAATTCGACTCCAATAGAACACCGTAATATCCTACTCCAAGACAGACACAAAGTACTACCCCCGTGTGTGAAACTAGCACCCCTAAACAAACCCACGAAGTCAACATTTAAGCTCAGCTTGGCTTTTCCAATGGCAAAGCATCTTCTTCCAAGACTGTGTGCTGCTGTCTCTTGCCAACACCAGACAAACCTGAAGGCCTCTCATTCCTACAATCCAAACGTCTTTGTTCTACCTACAAATGTCACAGCTGTTTGGCAACAGACACTGGAAATCTAGAGAAACCCCCACTTACCTCCCCTGTCTCCATTCACGGGTGACAGTGACGGCTCTCCCGGGGACATCCCGTCTGGGCTCCAGGATCTGGCACCATTCAGAAGAGCAGAGCTAAAAAGGTTCCAAAACTCCTTCACTGACTGAAAAGGGCAAAAGCCCCCAAAAGAGTTTTGTTTGAAATACACGTGGATCATAGAAAACTCGAGGACAAACAGCCAAGCCAGAATTCAGGGCAATCAGGGCAAACACCCAATGCCATGAAGCACCTGCAGAGTGTCACTACATCTCTACAGGCCCCACTCAAGTCAAGAACTCCTTCAACTCCCTTTGTTGGAAGAAAGCACTGACCTACAAGTATGTGTGCCCTCTTGCTGTCATCAGTCAGAGACTGGGAGATAAGCCGAATTCTTCTGAGAAGCACTGCTTGCAGAGCGGGGAGGCCTGGAGCGGCCGAGCAAAGTAACAGGAAGCAGTGCTGTTCTCCTTAGGGTAAGAGCGCCTGGAGTTATCGCTGGAGTTACCACGAGCAGCTCACAGGACTCCAGAGATAAAACTTTCAGGAGCTCCCTGCTCCTTGGCTGGGGGTTCCCTAGGAACCTTCTTGCTGTCTGGGTAAGTGCCTCTTCAGGCCAGCACTCCCCAACAGAACCGATGCAAGCCGCATTCGGGATTTGGGGGTGGCGGTGCTCATAGCTCAGTGGGAGAGGGCACGCTTAGCATGCTCGAGGTCCTAGGCTCAATCCCCAGACCTCCATTAAAATAAATTAAAAAAAAAAAAAAAGCCCACATATGGGATTTTACATTTTCCAGCAGTCACATTTTTTGAAAAAAGTAAAAAGAAACAAGTGAGATTAATTTTAATATGTGTTATTTAACCCCATAGATGCAAAAATAACTTCAACATGTAAGCAATATAAAAAATGTATTGAGAATTTTATATTCTTTTTCCCATACTAATTCTCAAAGTCTGGTGGGTATTTTGCACTCACTGCACACCTCAGTTCAGAACAGCCATTTTTCCATTGCCCGCTAGCCTCGTGTGGGCTACTGGTCACAGCATGTCACCATGAAAACCTACTAGACTCTAGAAATGTAATTTTGTGGGCTAAGAGGGTGGTGGTGTGTGTCCAAAGGCATGAAGGCAATGTCTCCTCTTTATTTGCTTTTTCCCATTTTAGGGAATATATCAAATTTCCCAGTGATAACCAGCAAAGGTATGTATGACTTATCCATCATCACCTGCCCCAACCTAACCTACCATAGTTCAACATTCACGTGGGGGAGATAGAAGAACCACCTTTTTCTGTCCCTCTGAAACAACAATAAAAGAATGTGATAAATCAGAATCGCTCTAAGAATGTGACCTCTACACACCCCGTGTATAAGATGATTAAAACAGCTTGGGGGGACTTGGTGCGTAAATTGCCCTGTGACATATTTTACCAAAGGGAGCAAGAAAAATGTATCTGTTTACTGTAATACAAACCCCACCACCATTTCAATAGCTATGTTTGCTGAATTCTTGAACTCTTGAGGGCACATGCCAGCTCATTATCTGAGTTACTGGTGGCTTTGACTTAAGACAAATAAAATGAGACAATTAATTATACATTAGGCAGCAGAAAGTATGTGCTTTCACCCCAAAACTGCCCTCTCCTCCTCCCAACCATGACCAAATACTCTGAATGGGATAACAGAAAGAGGAAAAAGTCTTGCAGATGTAATAAGAGGCAAATGTGTTTTTAATTGAGGTTTCCATGAGCTATCGGTTAGAAAGTGGTACTTGAACAGTAAGAAACTACTCTGCAGCCCAGTATGCGGGGATCTGAAGACAGACAGACTACAGAAAAACTGGTAAATTTCCCCAAATACCCAGCAGAGGTGAGCAGCTCTGATAAGCCAACTGGCTTTTCAAAACCCAGGGGGTCGCTCCATCCCGTGACAAAGGCCCAGCCAGGCCATCTGTTCTCACCACCTTCCCAAGTCCGGTCACCCTACCCTAGTCCCCCACACCCAACCCTATCCCTCTTCAATCTCTGAGCCACCTCGGAAGCAGCCCTTGCAAACCCACCTCCCTGTCTCACTTAAGGCCTCTTCCATTCAGACAAAATCCCGCCTGTGGCCTGTGGCCTGTGTTCTGTGCATGCTCCGGCCTCTGCCTCCCCCTTCAGCCTCGCCTGGATTTTTCTCAGGTCCCACCCAGCTTGCACCGAGTCTCTATCCACTGCTCTGCCAGCAAAACCAATGCGCCCCTTTGACCCAGCCATCAACCTCCCCGACCCTGGGAGGCCCTGGCCTGAGAGCTGCACCTTTGTCCCCTGGCAGAGAAATCAGTAGAGAAACAACTCAAGTGATGCCAGCCCTCCCTGCTGGATGGGAGGGCAAGCACCACCGCTGCCAGGAAGGACAGAAGGATGGCCCTCCAACAGTGACCCAAGAACATGGTGGACTTCAGCACAAACTCCACCCATCCTGACATTGGGCCGGGGCGTGTGTTTGTCTTTTACCAGCCCTGCCCTACTAACAATGACCTGACCTTTTGTGTCTCACGCCCCCTGAACTTACCTCGACAGCATTTAAATAGGTGAGAAAACTTGTATTATAGATTCTGAGGTTCATGTTCGTGGAATCCAATAATGAAGATGATAGCTATACCCTAAAAACAGCACATCCTGGATCATCTACCAACACCGGCTGTCTTCCTGAGTTCCTACAGCGAGCAGTCAGGGGTTACTAACCAGGAACCCGATCTGCTCACTGCCGGCTCGACTGCGCTACCTCCAGGTCCAGCCAAACTCACTTTCCAGACAACAGCAGGGTCCTTGGAATTCCCATCCCCCAATGCCTTGGCTCCCTGGAAGCTTCTAGAGCCAGACCATCAGGAAGCCATATATTCCACCTTCAAAATGACTGATTTCAGAGGCCGTTTTTTTCCTTGGCCCAGGTGAAGGTGTGCAAAAGAATTTTCCAGAACTCTGAACTGGTGTTCTGCTTCTTTTGTGAATCCCAAGGTAGATTCTCCCCTTTTAGCAAATTCATTATAGCTGGAGAACCACCACCATCCAAATTCCAAATGCATTCATTCACTCTACAAATATTGACTTAGAGCACTTGTTGGCTGACAAGGCACCACACCATGGCCAGGAAGTCACAGGAGTCAATGGTGAGGACCTGGGCTTCCAAATCCAGCAAACCAAACTCCAGTCCCCCTACTGGGTGTGGAACCCTGGAAAATAACAGTAACAGGAAACACTGTGACCGTGTGCTGATTGCTGTTCCAAATGCATCATGTGCACCCACTGACACCTTACCGGCCAGCAACGAGAAATGTCCCCATTTAACAGATATGACAGAAGAGGCACAGAGCCACTGAAAAATCTGCCCAAGGGCCCAAAGCTAACAGGTGGTGGAACAGATTTGTTTTTTCCTTGTCCTTTTCTTTTTTTAGAAACAGCTTTACAAACTTACAACTTATATCCCATAAAATGACGGGCAGACAAGTCCACCTGCATCACTCCATGTAATTCTGCCTCTTCTGTCACTTAGCTTTCCTGCACTCCAAGTTCCTACTTTACAAAATGCAAACGATCAAGAGTTAAGGGGTTAAATAATGGAATTAATATTAGTAAAGCAGACCAGCCCAGCACCTGGCCCAGAGAAGGACCCAACAGCCCAAAAATACAGTCTGCTCTCCACAAGTTTAATCTAATCAAAGGCAAAGCTAGTAAATACAGAAAATAGCCATAATAAAATACAGAGAGAGATAAAGGACACAAAAAGTGCAGATAAAAATACAAAGGGGAATTGAGTGTTTGTAAGGGAGGACCTCTGTTCCTGGAGCTGAAGTATTTGCAACAGAGAAGCCCGGCTGGGAACGCTGCTGAGTTTAGCATCAATCACTTAAAACACAAACTGCATGAGAACGGCCCAGAGCCTCTAAGAACAAGATGAATCTTGCATATCTGACACATACAACATGAGGCGGTGAATCACACCTGCTGTGGAGGATGATCTGAATCCCTTCTTCTAGAGATGGGGATGAATTTCAGTGACCAAAACACAACCATCCTCTGAAGGAAACACTTCCAAGAGTGAACTGAGTGTATTCAACCTCATACATTTGTCTGGTCTTGTTTTTGCAAAGCTTACTGCTGTCCTCTGAGGATAATCATCTCCCTTACTGACCTTGAAACCCTCTTCTCCCAAACTGTTACTGACCTTGGAGCCAGTGTCCCATGGCTCTCAATAGGACAGGGAGGGTGGGTGGGGGCAGAGGCACAACAAAGGATATGGTCTCCCATCCTATGGTCAGCTGCTCTCCCTCAATCAAAAACCCCCACCTGCCAGGGAGATGGGGCCATTTCAGGTCCACTGATTGGCAAGGGCCACCAAGCACAAAGGTCCTGCCCTAGAGTGGGTGAAAGCAAAAGACTGTATTACCTAAGATGCAACCCATTTTCAAATGTGTTTTATTGTTTCCAGGAACCCAATGATGCCAACTGATCATTTGTTGTTCGCCTTAGAGAAGAAACTCCCTGCTACGGATGGAACTAAGAAATTTAACTACTGATTCTAAAGATACTAATTGGCTGGGCAGAGCCTTCGCCCACAAATCATGCTGGGCGCTGACCCCCAGGCAGTGGATGGGTCCCGGGTGAGAGCTGCGAAGAGCAGCTTGTTAACAAAGTGACATCTGAGGCATGAGAACAATCCAGCAATTGTTGAGTCCCATTTCCTGCTCCATATCTTCCATGGCAAATTAAAAAAAAAAAAAAGAAGAAGAAGAAAAAGAGGAAGAAAAGCCTCCTTAGATTAGGACACACACATCCGCAACTGCAGTCCCTGTGAGAAGCAACAGAGACTTGGCATTTTCACAGAGGTGGTTAAGTGTCTCGTACACACACAGTCTGTATCCATTACCAGCCCTGAAGGGACCCGCTGCCAGACACAACAGCTGCTGTCCCATCCCTGGGCCTCCAGCAGGCCTCTGGGGCGTCCCTGGTGGGAATGAGGAGTGGGTCTCCTCTGACCCCAGCCCCCCACCATTACAGACTGGAAGGGAGCTGGTGGGCTGCTCCCAGGACTGAAGGAATGAGCAGCCCTCAGTTCAGGAAGGGCCCCCAGCAGGTTCCTCAGCATCAGCAACCCCGACAATGCAGCTGGGTAAGTCTCTGGGGTGAGAGGCTGTCCCGTGCACGGCAGAAGTTTAACAGCACCTCTGGCTTCTTCTCACCGTATAACCCCCACCTCTAGTTGTCAAACATCCTCTTGGGACCCAAATTACCCCCACTGAGAGCCATCGGTCAAAAGGGAAGACAACTGTTTCAGCCTCACTGACATCCCACCTGGAAGTTAACTCATTAACTTCCAAGGACTAGACGGCAGATGCCAGCACGGCCAAAATCCCCTTAATCATCTCTCCCAGCTTCTTCCTCCTCCACCCCCAGGCGCAAAGCTGACATCCCCCAACAACCCCATCTCCCAAACCAAGAGGGGCCAGAACGCTGTAGATGCTGCCAGTCCCCCTGCGAAGACGTCTCCTGACCCACCCTGCCTCCTCTCAACCCCCTTGGCTAACGTGGAGACAAATAGATAGTTGTATGCGGAATGTAGAGACACTCGAGAACCTGGGAGAACATACCGGTTTCTAACAGACACTTGAAAACCTTCACTCCTTCTGCTTCTGCTCTTTGCTGACCTCTTTGTAACTTTAGTATACGGTGGAGCACTGTCATCATCCTACTCTGCCTCTCAACTGGGAGACAGAGAACCAGCCGCCAGAGGAAACAGATAGGAGTGAGGTGGTCACAGAAGCACCACAAAGGCTGGGAAAATCAAGAGAGAAAGTACCAAACGCTATGGAGGGGACCAAAGAAATGACCACTGGTCACTCAGCCCGAGGACTGACAGATCATTGGTGATTTTTTTTTTTTTCATTAGAGTAATTTCCTGAAAAACAAAAAACCACAGGACAATTTCATCCGTCGGTAAATAAGGCCCAAGTGCTGCCACCACACCCAAAAGGATTACGCAGACATTATCAAAAGACCTTTAATGCGGCAACACTTACATAAGGAGATATATACTCCCTTTGTTTAAAAAAAAAAACCACAGAATAAACAACTTCAGTGTGGAAAAAGGCAAGCAAAGTATATTTATGGTTTTGGCTTTTTAATGTATCTACTATGGGAAAAATACGGCACTTCCAGACCTCAGCTGCTGAGAAGACGACACATACAGCATTCATAAGCTTCTTTAAATGTAATAGAAAATCTTATTTTTATCCTTCTATTATCAAAAGGGTAAAAACTGATGAATCACTTAAAACTAAAGCAAAAATCACCTCTGCATATTCTCTTAAGCAACCTTTATGCAGAAAAATCTGTAAATTCTTATCAGCTGGCGATACTTAAGGCGAATGACGAAACCAACATAAAACTAAGGACGCCTGTTAGATCACACACGTGAGCAAAGAAACTGACCCTCACAAGATGCGTTACAGGCTCCTGTGAATGAGGCTACGATTAGGTTTTCTAAAGATGCTTTTACTTCTGGCCTATTTAAGTGGGGGTGTGCAGGGTATGGATAAACCATTTAAAGTAAGTTTATTAGTCAAACCAATTGAAAATTGAGGGACAAAGTGGCACCTGTGTTAACACCACGCTGACACTCTACTACAAGGACACAAAAGCCCATCTATTCCTGTCTCTCTAAATGTAGGCCTCTTGCCAGATAGAAATCAACATAAATCAGTATAAAAATACATTATATTTTAAAAATACATCAATAAACATAGACATTTTTATGCAGTGTGTTTTATACACATGTATATAAAATCAGAGCCAACACTGGACTATTATTCAGCTGTAAAACGGAACGAAGTCCTGGTACATGCTACCGAGTGGATTAAACTCAAGAACACACAAAATGAAAAAAATCAGACACAAAAGGCCATGGGGGGTGTAATACCATTTAAATGAAATACCCAGAAGAGGTAAATTCACAGAGACAAAAAACAAACTGGTGGTTTCCAGGGGCTGGGGGAGGGGTGAATGAGGAATGACTGTTCAGTGGGTTTGGGGTTTCATTTGAGGGTTCAGTTAGGTCCTAAGGGTGAAGCCCTGATCCAACAGGACTAGTGCTCTCATATGAAGAAACAGCAGAGATCTCACTCACGCCTGCAACTCTCTCTGCCCCCACCTCCCCCCGACCCCTCATCCACGTGAGGGCACAACCAGAAGGCAGTCCGCAGCCAGACAGGAAGAGAGTCCTCACTAGAAACCAACCCCGCCAGCACCTTGATCGGCCTCCAGAACCACAGGAAAATAAATGCCTGTTGCTTAAGTCACCTAGTCCTATTTGGTGATGGCAGCCCAAGCTCAGACAGCAGAGTTCTGATCAAAACCATTTTCCAAACAGGAGCATGAGGCACCGAATTGTGACGGTCCAACCCATTTTATAAATGAGGACATGAGGGACTTGCCCAAGGTCACACACCCAGCAAGCAGCAGGACAGCACCCGAACCCAAGCAGTGGGCTTCCACGACCTTCCCCTCCAAAGCATGCTCTGTGGGGAGGTGCTCAGCCTCGGTGAACGAACACTAAGTTCCAAAGAGGAATGGACAGAATCCTGGTATAGTGTCCAAGCCTCCAAATCTCACATCTCTGCAAAATTTTTTTTTAGAGTAAACTTTGAAACGTGAAAAATAAGCTTTCCCCCTCCAGAAAAGATAATCCAGCTTCTATCCCTGGCTCAGCCAAGTAAAACAAAGAATGGGTCCAAAAGACTGAATAATGTGAGGATCTACTCTGAAAATGCAGAAATTTAGCCTAGATCTCACCCTCACAGAACAGTTTCACAACACAGTAAATATTTTTTGGAAGCCAGCTAAAATGAACCCCAAGGAAAATATACACCATTTCAGTCCTTTCCCTTGCTCCCAAGTTAAGAAACATCTTCCTCACTATTCAGAGAGTACCAGCCCCAGTCAAGTTTGGCTTGGCCCACTCAGTAAAAACAAAATGTTCTGCATTCCTTGTCAACACTTTACAAACTGGGGACATCTTGCAGAAATCTACATTATCTGGTCTCTCTTTTAAAACTGGACCTGCCAAGACAGAGCCTTAACTCTTTCAGGTCTGTGAGCTGGTTAACCACAGTCCCCACCACTCCCTATAGTCCACAACCTGGATCATTTTACTCACCTTTCCTACCTGCCAGCCCTGAATTTGCAAGCCTTTTACATAGTGCCTCACACAGTCTGGGTCTCAAGACAGGTTTTGAAAAATGCATTATTTTGTACATAATGCCTCCATTCAGAGTAAGCTTTTGAAGGGAAGTGTTTAAATTATTTAATGGGCTTGTCAAGCAGTGCTCTTAATTAAACTTGGCTCAAATCAAAAGAAAATGAGTATGTTTTTAGACCCAGCTTGGGTATGATACATTAAATCATATCTTAATTCTGACCAAATGGCAGAATAAAAGCCCTTTTTAAAAGCATGAATTTTAGCCACCCAAGTGAGTAAGTATTCCATTTATAGCTGCCAGGGGTTAAGCCTTCCAACATCTTTCACCCACCACCCTGCCCCACCACTCACACACACGCCCCATGTCACCGCCTCGATATTGAATTTCAGCCTCCAGCAAGTCAGACTTTTTCCATTAGTTTGGTTTGGGATGAATTCTGAGCTGTAGGCACGCTTCCTGGCCAGCTGCCAAATGAACACCAGAATGCAAAGAAATTGTTTATTCCTCAGAAAATAAAGAACTGATTCTATCTTCTCTTTGGTTTTCATAAAGTTCACCAAAAAGGAGCCTGCATTTCTCACGGTGCGTCCATTCTGTTGTGATTGATGTCTTAACCCAAATCTCAAAATTAGCTGCTTTCTCCCCAGCTAAAAAACTATTCTCTTCAGAATTGAAAGGTGCTAGAAACAAATTTTTTAAAGGTACAAGCAGTTATCAGTATCCTCTGAACACGTTTGCCCATTAATTGGAAAAATCCAAACCCTGAGAAACAATCAACTCGCCTTTGACTCGCAATAGACCAGACAGCTGTAAGCTTGGTATGTTTGGAAGGAATCCAGGCCTTTGTGCCAGGAATTACTTGCCAACGTTTTAAACTGTGACTTTCTGCCTCTCCTTGCGCAGCCACCTGAAACTCAAGACTGAATGATTAATTTCAAGTTTCATCCCCGGTGTCAGAGAACCTCCTTCTTCAAGGTCTGTGAATGAAGTCATCTTTTGGAGAAACTGCACCTGTAGGGTGGATCCTCTAGCCGAAGAAGGAAGAGGGGAATCTGTCATCATGGAGATGCCCCAGGATGGCAACGAGTCAGAGACTAGGGAGGAGGCCAGGAGGGGCCGGCTCCACGCAGAAGCAAGATCAACCCTGAGCAGTGGCCGGTGGTCAGAGCAGGGTCAGAGGTGTGATGTGCGATCTGGGCATGGCCAGGGGACCACAAGATCTGGAGTCAGAACAAGAGAGACGAGCTGGAACTACAATTCATGTGCACATATGAAAGTTCAGAACTGAGGATGGAAAAATCAGAGCTCCAAGTACAAAAGGCAAAGCAAAGCCTAGCCCTGCAGGTGGGGGAGGGAGCCCCCAGGCACAGAAGGGTCACCAGTAGAAGGAATTACCTCCATAATGTGGGTTGCTTTCCGCACCTCAATGTTGAAAACTTTAATCATCATCTCAGTCAAGGCAAGAAACAATAAACCACACTCAGCCAACCCCCAGCTTCTTAAAGGAAGCAGGTCCCTGGGAACATGAACTTGGGCAGTTAAGTTAGGTCAAGTAAGGCAGAGGCACACTAGCAACTTCTGTCTGACCTCAAGGAAACGATAAAGACTTAATATTCCAACGTGAGGGCGGCTGGGCCAAGAAAGCTCACCTCACCGCTGATCCCACCTGCTGGCCGCACAGCCACTTTAATGATTCTGTGACCACATTTCCAAGGACCTTCATGAGTGTCTGCTAGACCATTCTATGAAGCTCACAGGCCCATTTGTACAAGAACCTTAATATCCACTCAGTGAATCTATGCTGTCAGAGAGTGGCCAGCAAAATGTCCACGACCATCTCCCAGCTGGGACCAGTGATGTCCCAGGAAGCCTACGTGGTCCATCGATGTCACTGTTAATTCTGCAGACTGGTTATTTCTGCTGAGTCCACAATTTTTGTTTTGCCTATTTGCAAATAGTGACTTTCTAGCCCCAGAAATGCCCTATGTTCAAGGAAGTCTGAGACAAAACACACCCTCGACTGTGTACAGGAGCCATGAAAATAACCTTGAAATAGAGTCACTACCAAGCGTGGGATTCTGTGTCACTAGGAAAAGTTCACACATTCGACGAAACCCACAGCAGTCTTCCAGACTGGCAATCCGTCTGGCTGGGAGAACCATGATAAGCCCTGGAGATATCAACCTGGAGGAGAAGGAATGAACACGCAGGCTCTGGAATCAGGCAAGAGACCTGGCATCTCGTCTACTAGCTGTGGGGCTTGACTGGGCACTTAAGCCCTCTAAGCCGCAGGCTGTTCAACTCCACATGGGATTGACTTTACTTGCTAACATGCAGAGCATTCAACGAGGTGACGTACAGAAAAGGCTCAGCATGGCACATGGCATCAAATAAGTGTCTCATCAATGTCCACTACTACTGCTGTTGTCAGTTTTAGAGGTCTGTAGCTTCTTGGTAAATCTGAGGGAACTGTTAAGGTGCAGCAACTGATCAAGTGCACTTCCCAGCGTCCTCTGGTGCCCCCTCCGTGGAGTCACGGTCTCAGGAGGGCAGGAGTGGGAATCCCACCTACAGTGAGGTGACAGCTTTAGCACAGCCTTGGTCTCACAAGGATCCCAGCCCATCACACTCCTGCTGGCACAGCTGCACCACGTTGCAGTCCATCAACATCGGTCTTTTTGACGAGCAGTTATCTCTGAAGCAAAGAAATCACTCGCCATACTCCAGTCTCTTATCATTAATCTGAATTAACCAAGCTGGTGAATAAGGATGCGGTGCATGTCCCTCACCATGAATGGCTTGGTCCAGAGCGGTAAGTTCAAGCTTTGGTGATGATGTCATTGCTGAAGCCTCATTACCAACCTATCAAGCCCAGATTTCTATCATGAACCATGTTCAGAGTCCTTAATGCCACGGCAGGGTCAGTTAATGCCCAACAAATTATCCACTTAGTATATTAATGTTGTGTTAGACAGTGCTGTGGACTCTTGTTCTAGCAAATTAAGTATCCCATTTGGAGCCCTGAGGAGTCTTTATTTAACTGATTCTCAAGCAACAAACAAAACATGTACAACACTAAAGTTCATCAAGAAAGATGTCTCACCAGGTTAAAAAGCAACAAAGTCAATAGATAATAAGAGTATTTCCTTTTTTCGTCCAGCTGCCAGAGGTGGGGGAAAAGGTGAGGAGAAACATGAAAGGAACTCACTCCTACCATGCTGTATACTTTAAATATCTTACAATTTTATATGTCAATTATACCTCATTAAACCAAAACTAAATAGAGAGAGAGAGAAAAAAAAAAAAAAAACCCACCCCACTCCTAAACCATAGATTAAATCCAGGAACTTTAAGATGAACCCAACCTAATTTCCCTCCTGCCTGAAGGTTTGATGAGAATAAGGGTGTGAACTTGTAAGTCATCTTTCACTGATTTTCAGCCAATAAAAGTTTTGCCTGCTGAGCCAAATGTCCTTACGAAGCTTTCGGTGATTCATTACCGTGTCTTGCAATTAAACATCACGCTAGGTGAAAATGAAGCGGAAAGAAAAAGCACACTCACTCATCAAAACTGGGAGAAGCGGAAAAGAAAAGAGAAGGTGTGGAATTTGTTGGTAAAGGTTCATTTATCCTGCTCAGAGAGGCTGCCTCTTGTATTACAAGGGTTGCTACCCCAAGCGCTTAGTGACTGAAATAATCAAATGACAGGCGAGGTCCAGAGAGCAGAGGGCAGATCTCGAATGCTGCCCCTGCTAGCTTTCTTTCATCCCAGAAATACACACATCTGTTTCCTGGGCTTCCGTGACCAAACCTGCCCTAATGCTTATTCCTTTTGCTTTTTAGGATAAATGGAAGCTCATTGTTCAGGTCTAGAAAAATTACTTTATATCCCACTATATAAATATACAGGTTTGTTTGTAACACACACATTTTATTTATTTTTCGCTAATGCCACAGAAACATTTTGGAATAAAGATAAAACTATAATAAGATATGACTATAGACCTAGATACATAATATAACTAAGCTATAATATAATTCAGATTATATTATACAATATAATTAAATTAAATTAATTCAATAATATTACAATAAATTAAAAATAAGATGACTATATCATAGATACACCCCCACCCCATAAAAAGGAGGTTGCTTTAGTAGCAACAACTTTAGTTAAAACATGGAAAATTAAAATACAGAGGGGGATATGGAATCAAGTCAATCTTCTCCCTCAGGGCTTCTCAGTCTTGCCACTGTTGACAGGTGGACTGAATCAATTTGTATTGCGTGGGACTGCCCTGTGCTTCTAGGATGTTCAAGAGCATCCCTGGTTTCTTCCCACTCAATGCCAGGAATCCCCTCCCCACACTGACAGTCACAAGCAAAAATGTCTCTGGACTTTGCTAAATGTCCCTAGGGAGGCAAAACTGCCCCCTGTTGAGAATCACTACTTTACCTAAAACATAATTACATCCTTCATAATGTACCCAGACCCTGGCAATGTCCAGAGTGTCCACTTAATGACAAAGAATGTATGTGCTGATCCAGCCAGGCTAGTGCTTTTCTTTTTAAACTGCAAACTCTGTACCTCCTTAGGAATGAAAAACATTAGCAGCTACCATCATCACCGCCTTAACTGGATTACAGCTCGGCAAAGTTGATTTCAATGTAGACCATTATCTACCTGTTAAAAAATCTCACATCAGTTGAAGGAAGGTCGATACCTAAAATAGTTTAAAATTTTAGGCTGTAAGCCTGAAACTGCTCTCAAAGAATAAAGTCTCTATTAAAATAAAAAAAAAAGTAGTAGTACCCCTAAACTTGAATGAAACAGCACTTCATCTATACCTGCTGAGGAAGATGTGAGCAGCCGAAATGCCAGCTGAGTGCCACTTACATCTACAGGAGACAGAGCAATCAGCTCCACAGATGACAAGCAAGATTCTCAAACTGCATATAGATTCCAAAGCAAACAAGCCTTCTTCCAACATCACTTCATGGGAATCTGGACTTCATCAGAAACAGACAAAGCCAAGAAAAATGACTTAGGAAATTCAGTGTGACCTTTGCCTTCAGTAGAGATGCTCCCCAGAAACCTACAAGAATTTCATTGAAACCATTCTCTGCATTGTCTCTCAGAACAGAACTCCTGCTATTCCTGTCACTCAGGATGAATGTCCAGTTGCTGCTGTCCCAGGAGCAATCAGAAGGACTGTGTCTTTGCTTTGTTTGATTATAGGAAAATTTCTACCCCTTGTTGCAGTCGTTGGCAAATTAGGTCATTTTTCTTAGGCTTGTATCACGTGACTTTGGTCGGCTCTCTGAGCAGCAGCAAACACACACTCCCAAAGCTCTCCACACAGATTCTATCCTCACCTCCTACGTGAACTACTGCCATCACCTCCAAATGAATTCAGGTGCCATGTGGCAGTCTATCTTTGGGTCCAAACTCTGGTTCTACCACTTCCCAGTTGTGTGAACTTAGGCAAATGACTTAACTTCTCTAAGACTCTGTATTTTCATATGCGAAATGGCACCAACCGTATAAAACTACTGGGCAGATTAAATGAATTAACCCAAGTTGAGACTTTAGCACAGTCTCAGCCCCTGGTGAGTGATCAATAAACTTTTGCAAGTTAAAAAACTGCATAAAAGGAAATGCAGATGGCACGGATGATGCAATGGCCAAGCCACAGTGCAGAGTTCCATGTATTCAAATTGTTACCAAAATCCTACACTATAGTAAATCCTAAATCTACGTATTTCCTCCTTGGACAAATAAGCCATTGACTTGCATTAGAGAACACTGCTAGAGTCTACATTTTCTTTTCTTTAAAAGGTAATTTTGTCCAAAGCTGGGTGTGATAAAGGATATACCATTTTTTAAATTAGCTTCTAAAATTCCGCTTTCCTTGAGGAAACAGCTATTCAATTTCATCAAACATTTTATGATAATGCAAAAGAACACCCTCAAGGGACCTTTTATTCTTCTAAAGCTATATCCTATTTCCTTGTTTCACACGCACATACCAACTCCAGAGATTCCCACTGAGGGATCTGGTGGAGGTTTAAGGGGATTTTAAGAGGCTCAAAAGACATAACCTAAGTGATAACGTGGTATTTCCGACCCCATCCTCTCGTGGTAGGCCCTGGGTAAAGTAACCTAGTTCTCTGTGCCTCAGGGTAAAAGGAATCTACTGGATGTCTCAAAGGTAATAGGTGAGTAAAGACGAGGTTACATTCCATGTGAAGAGCCATCTGAACTCCTTGAAAGGTTTTTTTCCATTTCAGAATCACCCTTTCTTCACACTGCATACAATCCACAAAAAAGTGAGGCCTAAGGCAGCCAAGCTAGATGGATTTGTGCTCCCCATTTTTACTCTTAGAGCTGATGGCTTGTGTTTGAATTTTCTATGGTAAAATATTGGAAAATAATGGCTATGGTGAGAAGACAGATGCACAAATTACCCCTCACAACATATGCAAAGAGCCCCAGACCTGCTTACTCTCCAAAATACTGTACAGCAGAAGCCAGTCCTAATTTCACAACCAAGAGCTCGTTCTAACCGATGTTTTTCCTTCTGATATGTACGATGAAAAACAGGAGATATAAAAATACTTAGAGAAAAGAGACACTGGTCTTTTCGAAGAGAACCTTAAGAGAACATGGTTTTAGAAACTAAAATACAGTAAGCTCACCTCCCAGATCTGCCCAAAGGCACGAAGGAAATTGTTACAGCTGAAAAAGCTATGCTAACCAGAGAAGCGGCCAAGAATTTCAGTGCTCCTCAAGGTCTGAAGATTGCCAGAACTTACGGTCCACACCTGACTTCATATCCTTGAAGTTGAACTTGGCATCTATTTTGGAGAGAATCCCCAAAGGAATGAAAATCTTATGGAAACGCAGTAAACCTAGAATTAATAAGGCAGTTTTCTGATGACCCCATCCCAACAATGCAAGTCTTGTGTAGAAAGGTGGGGAGTCTGCTTCCAACTTTTATCTTCTTAGGAAACTGTAAGCAGCTCAGAAATACTGCCTAGGAAAGACTGCTTCTGTACGGCAAACAATACATCTACCAGATGTGTGCAAAAGCCTTTAGGCAGCATGGCCTTGATAAAACGCTTCATTCCCACACCAACAGCCTGCCTTAGTCAGAAAGCACGATGCTAAATCAAACATATATATGTATTACATATATACACATACACGTTCGTATGTACACTCATATACATACATGATATATTAATCTCCTATATATAAACCATTTTAAACCCAAAAAAAAAATTATCTTTTACACTTGAGAAGTAACAGCTTACCTACTTGCTGCAGAAACACTAGTCACACTCCACACCATAAACTTGGTGGAAAAAACAAGACCAAGTGGACATTGGTCACAGAAAACAGGAGTTACCACAAAAGGAAATCCTTATGTAGAGAAACCCTGTGACGTACACCCTAGGTGGTGGGAGCGGAGCACACGCGGCTCCCAAGGGCTCAGGGCTCACTCTCAGCTCAGATTCTCATTAGGAAAGGAAGAGGGTGGCAGTCAGGGGACCTGGGTGAGACAGCAGACCACAGGAGGCTGGCTCAGAAACCGGCGGTGAGCATCAGGGGAGTTCAGACTGCATGTCCTCCGGCTGGGGGAGCTGTCAAGTGGTCCCTCGCCCCAGGGATTAAAGAGGTAAAAAGAGTTCCTCTTCATGGGATTTACCTAAGTTTTCTCCCCCTGTGCCCAAGGCATGGGGCCAGAAACAGCAAGGAAGAGCCCGCGCCCAGTATAATATCTGGGAGATACTCCCCTTGCTTCTCTACTGGGCCCATTCACTGGGCATTCCTCCCCAACAGGCAAGACTGAGGACCAGAGCAAAGGCAAGGACCCCCAACCCTGCACCCCTAGGCTCCCAGCAGAGTGCATTCTCGGGTCTGTGCAGGGTGACAAGCCTTTGGCTGGAGGCTGTGCCTTGTCTCCTCCACCCTCTCTGCTCACACCTTCCACCCAGATGACCCCTCCCTGCTACCACCACTACACACCCAACTCGAGTCAGGACACCTTCCGTGGCCTTGGAAGTCTGGACATACATCAAAGAAACCCCCTTCCGTCCGGGCCTGCTGAGATACTGATGGATGACCAGAATATCTTGTCGCACTTTTGTTCAGCGTCCCAAGAAGTCTGGGCTCTACTGAATGTCACCATCCATTTGCTCACCTGGCTGGTCCACGTGGGGCTGTCACCTGTTAAGATTGCGACCTTGACAGCCCAGCCATCAAAAGTTATTGATTTCATGAAACTTCTGTCTCAGGGAAAGAGAGCACGAGTAGGAATCTGCTAGCTGGCAAGATGATAAGCAAGAGTTCAAATGCACTAGTTCTGACCAAATCGACCTTGAACTACTTGAGACAGTTACAAATCAAAAAAGTCTTTGACAACAGCACTTAAATCCACTACAAGGAATAAACCAGAAGGCCCACGAGAGTCTGAGCTCTCAACAGCCACGAAACAAACAGAGCAACTTATTACACAAATAACTGCGAGCCTCAGAATGATAATGGATGTCAGCACAGGTATCAGAAGGGTACCCATACACTGGGATAGCAGTGAGCAATAAAATGCAACAACCACGGATGCCCAAAACACGGGTGGGTCTCCAGGGCGTGGGTGAAAAATGCCAACCTCACAGGATTTACACCGATTCCATTTCTGTAAGAGTCTCAAATGACAAAATGATAGAGAACAGATTAGTGATTACTAGGGCCTGGGGGGAGAGTGGGACTATTTCTTGGGGGGTAACACAAAAATGGGGGGAATTCTGTAGTATGATTGTGCTGGTGGTTGCACGGAACTGTACTGTGATAACATTGCTTAGAACTACACACGTGTGCATACAAGTGAGTGGATGTAAAAACTGGTGAAATCAAGACACAGAAAACAAACTTCTGGTTACCAAAGGGGAAAAGGGAGGGAAGAGGGATAAATTAGGAGTTTGGGATTAGCAGATACAAACCACTATATACAGAACAGATAAACAATAAGGTTTTCTGTATAGCACAGGAAACCATATTCAATAACTTGTAATAACCTACAATGAAAAACAATATGAAAAATATATATACGTATGACTGAATCACTATGTTGTTCTCCAGAAATTAACACTACATTAACTACACTTTCCTGGCTGACATCCTGTACTCCTGTTACCTATTGTTATATAAGATGTCACAACCAGGGAAGCTGGGTGACAGGTACACAGGACCTCCCTGTATTATTCTGGCAATATCTGAGTCTATATTAAAAAAAAAAAAAAAAAGGCAAAGCATGCCAGAATAAAACTGTACAAAATACATGGGGGAGAGGGCAATAGATACAACTTACCTCAATATGTTCTCAAAACTTGGAGAAGATATGATCTCCTTCTTTCTTAGTAGAGAACAACTATCATTTTGATTACTCAGTAAAATAAATATTTCTCCCATGCTTTATGGTGAGGACTCTGGGAACCAGATTTAAAACACCAGAAGGGAGACCAACAAAAGCCCTCGGGCAGATGGCACAGCTGGAAGTAAATATTCCAACCAGACACAACTTAGACGATAAATCGCGTCTAAGTGTCCAAGTCTCACGGGGAGAGTTTGGATCCTAAGTTGAATAAAATTTTCACACTGATAACTGCGGGGTCCCCATCACCCGAGGGGTGAAGAGTCATCAGGAATCAGCACAAATAAGGAGGGTGATGAAAGTCCCAGCAGAATCCAAATTTAAGCTCTGGCCATCAAAGCTTGAACATGGCGCTATGATTCTCAGCTACAGCGATTTTGCATCCATCCCCCTACGTCCCTCCCCCTGGAGACACCTGCAAGGTCTGGAGATGCTTTTGGCTGTCACAGTTTTGGGGGGTGGAGGGGTGCGAGTGCCACTGGCATCTCAGGATCAGAGGCCAGGGATGCTGCTTCACGCCCTACAATGCACAGGACAGCTCCAAGCTACAACGACCGATCCAGCCGAAATGTCCAGAGTCCTGAGGCTGAGGAGACCTAGAAAGAGGGCACACTTGCCCACATCCGAAAATCTGAGGCTGGAAAAATTTCCACACTGGAGATGCACCTTGGCCCTTAGCACACATCAATAAAAGAACAAAATGTGGGCAGAAATAAACAGAAGCAAACCTGTATTAAATGACCACAGTATGCATCGTAAAAGGTGGAGTGTCATTTTCACCCAGCACTCAACACTTCCATTTTTTAAAGTCTGTGGAGGGGGAGGGTATAGCTCAAGTGGTAGAGCACATGCTTAGATGCACGATGTCCTTGGTTCAATCCCCAGTACCTCCTCTAAAAGTAAAAAATAAACCTAATTTATACATAAACCTAATTTATACATAAACCTCCTCCCCCCAAAAAAATAAAATTAAAAAAAATTTTTTTTAAAATAACAAAGTCCATGGAAAGACTTCCTAGATATAATTAATAAAAATAATAAGCCTTAAAGTGTCTCTCACTCACTCCTTCACACACACACACATAACACCCCCCTCAACAGTGCTGTATGTTACCTAAATCCCTGCAGCTAGAACCACCACCACATAACTGCTCTGGCTCAGGGTTAACTCACAAGGATACTTAATTACAATGCAAAGGAATGAGAATTAAAAACAAAAAATCCATACAAACTAGTCCCAACACAAACGGCCAATGGCTCCCTGGAGGGTGTAAAGCCAGGTCCCCTGTGTGCTTTGCCCTTAAATGAACAGCAGGTACAGTGCTGGGGTCTTCTGGGGGTCGGATATGAATGCACAGCCCTGCTTATAATTAACTGAGAAGAACGCCTCCCTCCTCCACTCTGGCTCAGAGAAGAACCTAACAGTGGACACAGAAACCCAGGATTATGTGCTGACTTCCTCCGTGAAACAATGCATGTCATTAACTCTAATAAGAAGTTACAAAACCCCTGCCTTCATAAATATATCATGACAGGGTGTCTCAGCCTTGCCTGGGTGAGGCTGGGCTCACAACCCTCAGAAAACTTGCTGCCAAACAGTCTAAGTAAAAATGCGCAAAACCCTTTGATCAAACATCTCCACTCCCGGAAAATTTTATCCTCAAGAAATAATCAGACAAGTGTGCAATGACCTGAGTACAAGAATGTACGTCTGCAGCCTTCTGTAAAAGCAAATATCTAGAAACCATCTAAAATGAACAAATAAGGTGATTTACATGCCTTTGAATGAGCAGGGCCACTCTTAGACCAGACACCTAGGACTCCTCCCTTGGGCTACAGGCTTTAGAGTGCCCTGTACATCACAAAGGGAAAAAAGGTAAATAAACAGAAGCTCCGTATATAAAGAGTGAATCATGGTCTTTGACGGCAAATGATATTATCAATTTTGAACTTGGCAGTAGTGAGCAGCAATTATTTGATATGAACTATTGTTTACTATTAACAATATCAGCAAAAGCTGCTAAAATCTCCCAAACTAATTTAGCCACTTCACTTTTTAAAAATGTGTTTTTAAAAACTTGAGAAAAATTTCCTCAATCAAATGAAACATGCATCAAAACTGGTAGTTCAAGAAAATATTAAAAAAAATTAGACGAAGGAAGTTAAAAAAATTTGCAGGACTAGGAAGAAAAACATTCACACAAGCATCATCCCTTACCACACCTTTATATATAGACTACTTTCTGGCCAAGATGCATTAAAGTTTAGTCTCATCTGAAAACAGATTTTTAATGAATTCACTTCTGTCTTCATTTTCTTTATAGTATACAAAGGACTGAAAAGTTTGAGGAACAATTTAAGAAATAGGGAAAATTCACACTATTAAAGACTTTTATAATGAAATTAAAATACTTTACTTCCTGCAGTATCAATAGCCTGTATTCCTTTTTCCATCCAAATATTGCTGCATGAATTTGGTTAACAATGCCAATAACTACTGTCCTGCCTTTGCAAGGCAAGCCTTCTTTAAATTGAAATCAAAGAACCACAGTGACTCAAGAAAGGATTTCTACTTTGGTGTTACTGTCAATAAAACAAATTACTGTGAAACTCTTGACTGTAACCATATAATTAGTGATTCTGCTGAAATATGGGCAAGGAGAGTAGCTCTATGGAAAATTTATTGTGGAGTCTGTGTCTGTTACTCATGCAGACATCACTGGCCCAGCAACAGAACACCCACACAGGTGCAACTGCGACTGCTTCCATCCATCCCGCGTGGTCTGACTTTCAGCAACAGAACCCGCCACTCTTGACATTTTTCAGTTGTATCCCAATGAAGCTTTATTTCTCAAATTAGGAGACCAGAAGACACTTACTTACCAGTTTGGAAGCTTGATCTATAACTTAAATATTGAGATATGCGATATGGGGCTTCCTTTCATAACTCGTTCGTGCCCCTGGTCCTGTCTGCACACATGCGAGTTTCTTGGCATTTAAAGCTTTTCTCAATCAACTCTTAAGTGAAAAACATTCCAGGTGTCCTTTTACAGAAAGATACAGAGGCAGAGAAACCATATACCACAAAACATTAAGAGTAGGGCTGGGGAAGTTTTTGCCCTTGACTTAAGGTGTTTTCTAAATTTTCTAAACTGAGTACACTTTGCAGGATTAAGGAGAGAAAAAAATGAATTTAAGAATGGCATGAAAGAGTAATATGGTAAATCTATGTTTATCAAAGCTTTTGTTTTTAAGAACATTCCTAATGCTAAATTTATTCCTAGTAACACAAATTTAAGTATCTACGAAGCTACTAAAACCCCCAAATCAATGGTAGCCGCACACATGAGCCTGCAGTCTACTAGATAAATTTCTTTTAAACAGAACTTTTAACACACAAAGTCAGTATCAGGAGCAGATTCTTCAAAAAGTCCACCTCTCCCCAACAATGCACATTACAGTCAATGGACACTGCTTACATGTTATTAATTGACCCTCAAAAATGACACAAAAGAATCATAGTATTCTTTGGGGATCCAGTGTTAAGTAAGAGACCAAGTGAAAAAGCTACATTATATTCCAACACCCCCAAAACTTACCTCGGCCCTTAAGTCACTCACAGGTAGTAAAGATAAACATTCCTACACCAAAGTACAAAAATTCAACCTTGCCCACCTTTTCTAATGTAAATCTCTCACTTTTTTTTTTTTTTAATTACCACAATTGTAAATGCTGTTATGCGGAGTCAGTTTTCACCCTGAAGAGCAGATACTGAAGCTGGAGGAAGGTAAGACCGTTTAAGTGCATACCCGCCAGCTGGTCCTGCCCTGCTCTGGCTCTGTTTCAAGAGCTGCGTCACAGCTTCGCCACAAGCACTCTGATACTTTCTCCCCCTGTAACTGGCAGAGTCAGATGATATGATGTCATGTGACATGAGAGGCTAGATTTAAACTGGGGACTCAAGTTTCTTACTTGATGCCTGGTGGGCACATTTTCCAAACAGCTCTCAGCGACGCAGCAAAACGTTTTATTCAAGGAATGCTCTTTGAGAAATGCTCTGCTCTGCTGTCAATGATCACCCCACCTACGAGCATTAATAAGCTAACAAGTAAAGCGACGGATATGGAGAAACTCTGGGAAGGCAGCCAGAATCTTTAACCAAAAGAGAAGATTCCATCAGAAAACCTCCAGGAGGAAGACTCCAACAACGGATAGTTAGAAGTGGGGAGTCAGATGAGTCTCACCTTTCATTTTAATTTAAAAAATACTTCTCAAAACTCTAGCTTTCTAAGTGCCTTCCTTATTATTTAAATCTTCGTACCATCCTCATGAGGTTGGAGCCAGCAGCTTCAGAAGCCACATTTTACAAGGGAACAGAAGGTAACTGTCTCTCCTAAGCAAAACAAAAATGAGTGGCATGCTCAAAAGCTGATTAACATCACCCTCCTGGGCCTGCCATGTTTCTGGGGCTCTGGCCACTTGTATTCCCAAACCCGCATGCAGTTTTCAACTCAAAATTCATCTACTAACTGCCTACGGTATAAAGCACTTCATCAAAGTATTTAGAAACAATGACGCAAGCATAAGGCAAGTGACACCCACAGGAGAGGAAAGCATGGCCGTGAATAGCAGAGAGACTCCGGAGACAACCTGTCTAGGTTCAAAGCCTGGCCATCCCTTTCTGTGTGACCTGGAGCCAGTTACTTAACCTCTCTGTGCCTCACCTTCCTCCTTTAGGAAGCCTTACTCATAGGGTTGCTATAGGGATTAATTACTGACTGTACACAAGTGCTCAGAAACGTGTCTGGCACCTAGTAAGCCCTCAGTACATCTCAGCCATATTTATTACTGTTTTCAAAGAACTGTAAAATGCTGCAAAATCAAGGGAGGAAGAAGAATCTCCTCTTGCTATAAAAAAAAAATCTGTACTTGAGGGGAAAGTAACACAAGGATAGAATCCTATCCTCAAGGACCTTTCAGTACAAACAAGGTGATAAAACTTATAAATCAGATATTAACCCTCTCTAGACTCTGTTTGCTCATTTGAGAAGTGGGGGGAGGGGAAAAATAGAAAGAAAGGTAAATAAAGCCTCTAGCTAACAAATTCCTAACAGGACCAGGACAGAAAGAGGCACAGCCAAGTTCAGAGGAAAGAGAGGAAGGAGTGACCATGAACTAGGCCTGTCACGGATGGTTTCAAAAAGGAGCCAGACAGGCAGGACATCCGATCAGCAGAGAGGAGGGCACAGACACAAAGGGACAGAGTGGGACCGGGAACAGAGCCTCAGGAGTAGAATTCATGTGGGGGAGAGGAGGAAAGCGTTGCAAGGTCACAAGGCCTTGGAAATCGGACTAATGCATGTGAACCTGATTTTGTAAGCAATACAGGCACGCTTTACAGACTTCTGGAAAATCAGCCAGACATGTACTGGTCAAAAGGAAGAGAATTAATAAATGCAATCTATCACCAGAAATGATACTGGTAACAGCTCTAACACCAAGAGCCCCCTGCACCATTGGGTGCTGGGCTCTCAGTCACCACCAAAGGCCGCTCGTTCCTAACTTCTAGGTTACTATAACCTTTTCTTATCACTAACCTACCAGGTGCCAAGACCTTTGTAAATCTTACCTCGAATTCTAATAACCATGCAAGATCGACACTATTATGCTCACTTACAGACAGAGAAAGCAAGCCCCCGAAGGAAGGTCAGATAATCTGGCTGAGAGCCCACAGGTGGGGAGGGTGCAGCCGGGCTCCCCGAGGCCACATCTTTTCTACACTCAAGAATGAGGCGCCCTCACCCTGCCCAGGGGCAGTCAGGCCAGGCTTCGTGGAAACTTGGCTGGTTGCTCCTGCTTGAGGGCTCCCTGCAAACCAATGGCCTGAGAGTATTACACAACAATTACTCTGAGTGCAGAAGTTTGAAACCCATTAATAAGAAGGTTCCCCACTTCCTACTGATCCCCATAGGAGCACACATTCAAGGCTCGTGTCCTTACTAAAGGTGACCCCACTGAAAAGCTGGCAGGGCTGGAAAAGCAAGCACCCTGCCCTCTCCCTGCACAGCCCTGGTTAAACAGTGACGGCCCCTCCCAGGCTGGTCTGGGCCTGATTTGGTGAGAGGTGAGCGCCTCGAACAGCAGGCCACGGGCGGACGTGGGGGACCAGCCCTGCCCTGCCCACCCCACCCTGGACAGGAGACAGGCTCCCTGCTCCAACAACTGCCCTGCTCACAGCTGATCCTGGAGCTTTGCTGGCAGGGCCCCAAAAATGAGCACCTGACTACAGAAATCCTTGCAGAGTGTGCAGAAAGGGCAAGACACCGTCACTCCATGGTGGGAAAAAGGGACACCAGGGAATGTTCTGATTCCATTTTACAGTCGTCAAAGGGTTCATCCTCAGGATGCGGTGAGACAAGGAAGTCCTCTGTGCTTCCTTTATGCCCTTGAGAAATGACAGGAGGGTGGAGGGGAGAAGCTGCCAAAAATAAGTCTTAATTTTTTTTAACCAAGAAATATAAGACGTGAAACAAAACAAAACACTATAAAATGTGGAGAAAAACAGGCTCAAGAACTCATTCCAGGTTAAACTCGTGAACTCCAGGTACTAAACTAAGACATCTCCCCAAATTAAGTGGAGATGAGGAAGGTGTTTCCACTTAACATCTTGAGAGTCGGGTTTGTTCCAACCCAGAGTGAACAAGGCTGTAAGAAGCAGGTACAGCTGGAATGTTTCCCACCAACAGTTCATCCCTTAAAACATTAGTATCTGCTTTATGCTTGTATTAATGAGCACCTTACTCAGGAATATTTTTACATACTTTTTCTGAAAGTCAAAGTGTTCACCTATGTCCCACTAATAACCCTCAAAAGATCTTTTGCTTGAACGGCCATTAGGCCACTCCTGTTCCTTAAACAGAAGACAGAAAAGTCAAGTTCATTTATGTGTTCAACTGGTACCAACTGGCCCCTCCAGTATTCAGGGCACTGTGCTTAGTCCTGAGGACTTGGAAACAGCGGCCCCTTCAAAACGTCAACCACACGTTTGCACAGTAGTCTTGTTACTTTCCTGGCTGAGCCTTTTCAGTTTTAAAAATTGCTTCTGGTTACATATGTACCTAAACTTAGGTTCCTCCTGAAGTGAACTTTTTAAAAACTTACCTCTAAATGCTGAGAAAACAAATTTCCCAGAAGTGCGCACACAATTTACACAAGAGAAGTCATAAAAATCCAAGGCAGGCCATGAAGAAACAAACTCAGTTGGGGAGTGTGGGGAACTCGGTGTCTCCCATCTGGGGGGTACGCTCTGAGGTCAGGAGCCCATCAGCTGGGGGGCACAAGCCTCACAAGCTTCGGGCTGGCGGCAGTAAGACACCGGATGCTACTTAAAGCAGGCAAGAAGCCTGTGCCTGCAACACGCACAGGAGTTAATTCCACAGGGCAAATGCTTGGTGAGTCTAGCTCAGTGGTTCTCAGCTGGGAGTGACTTTGCTCCCTGGGGCTCACTGGGCAATGTCTGCAGACACCTTGGTTGTCACGACTCCGGGTGTCACTAGCATCTACTGGGTAGAGGCCAGGGGTACTCAACATCCTACCAAGCACAGGAGGGTCCCCCCACACCAAAGAATTAACATGTCAATGGTACTCAGTTTGAGAAACCCTGGTCTAGCTCTAAATAGCAGCTGTTAGTCACAAGGAGCTCCCATTTCCTTATTATTTGGCCATTCACACATAAAGCTAATACATGTAACATCTCATTCAATTTCTTCTTCAGTTGTTCACACTGCTTGTTGGACAGCCATTTGAAGCTCATACATCATCATCCCTAAATCACAAGGGGAAAAGTTACCAAAGAACAGGGCACCACTTAGTGATAAATGAGGCTCTACAATTCTTGGATTCCAAATGTCCTTGGAAATGTATCACTTCACACTCACTGTTTCTACTCTAACAGGACATTACAAGATGTTCTTCACTGAACAATTTAACAAAAGGATGCTCTGTTATGAGACACTGAAGAGTGACAGGATCTACATTAGGAGTTTGTCTCCAATCAATACAGCAATGTATAGCCTCTGTGGCTCTGCCTGCTTCCCATTCAAAGCAATTATGCTGAGGGGAGAAACTCTGATTAGAAATTAATACTGACTAGAAATAAAGATCAGAATTAATTTCTGATTAGAAATTAACACTGTAACATAAATACAGCCCAAGATTAAAGGTATAACTTTAAATACATAACCATTTCCCAAAATACTAAGGTCACCAGCAACAGAGGAAAAAGGCTGTGGGTTCTATTAACCATCTTTTCAACCTTGAGCAAGCAACTTAATGTCTTTGGTTTAAGAGTCTTCATCTAAGAAAGAAAGGGAATGGAGAAGATGGACAACTTCAACATTATATTAATCATGGAAATAAAATTCCACAACTAGGTCTCCTTACACTGAACCAAGGTATAGTGTAAGGAGAAAGGGCTTGGAAGTCAGACAGGACTGCTGGAGGGTAGGAGGTTGCAGCTGTCTCGCGCTATCCTGCAGTTTCCCCCACTTGCGCTAGGGGGCAGAGTTCTCCCGAAGGGGATTTCAGTGGACCACCCCGGTCCACGGACAGGCTTCATGGGGACTGAGAACCCAACAAACGAAATACAAATTCTACGTCTCATCAAATTTCCTAAGGGACCCATAACACAAAATCAAAATAAAGGCCTCCCTACCCTCTCTGCCCCTCTCAAAAAAAAAAAAAAAAGTTAAGAATTAGTGTCCTGCAGGCAGGGCCTGAGGTTTTCCAACAGATGAAAGCAATTAAACATAGCTCACCGGTCTTTCATCATTGGTTAACCTGCAACTCCTGCAAAAAGTTCTGGTGCCTTCTTACAAGCATGAAACAAAGGTCTATGGATTAGAAAATGCCACTGTCTCACAATTAGAGGTTTCATTCTTTAAAAAAAAAAAGGTAAAAATATATTAATGAATGATTAATTCCTGTCCAATCTACCTCTCAGTTAATGTGGGTATCACACGTGAGACATCACTTTGAAAAAAGTGGATAATACTATTACACGAGAATGTATTCATCACTTTGGTCATTATAATCAGCTATCTCTAGTAAGCGGGCATCCAGAAAGTACAATGACTTGAAATAATATATCCAATTAAGTCTGACAAAGCGAGTTAGCCAACACAGAGGCAAACCCTCACTAGTCTAATTTGCTGGAAGTTTCCAAAACTGTCCTGGATTTACAATACATCCCTTGCTTTCAGTGAAAGTCACTTCAGACTCCTCAAGTCAACTAAGTTTACTTTGAGCCACTTAAAACCTCAAACTTAAATAGAATTTGTTAAATAAACACAACCAAGAAAGAAAAGGGAGCCAAGAAACCACAGTAACTCTCGACCCCCCCACCCCCCCCAAAAAACGGTTCTCAAGTCAAGAGTTTCAAGTAACTCCGGTGTCCCGCCTTCAACGACCCTAAAAGGAAGATCGTTTTAATCTTTAAAAATAACCTGTTTGTCCTAAACGATCTTCTTCAAATTCAAATTCAAAATCTGCCAAAGACAGCACAAATATTTGATCTTTTCATCTTCCCTCTGGAATGATCTCAAATTCTAAACGAGCACTTCTTGGTGAGCACTAGACCTAGGCTCCAAAGGTCTGACCGGCAGAGACTACGGTGAATGATTAAACCCTCGCCTCCCCCTTCTCACACTTCATTAAGCCGTCTCCTCTGGAAGTGTTTGCACCCCTCTCACAGGAAGCCGGCACGTTTTGCAAAGGAAATACCAGACCAGACCTTTCTTGGGGAAAGGCACGTCCCCCCTGAACATTTTATTGGGTTTCCTGCACCCAGGCAGCTGGGCATGCAGATCCCCCGTCCGGGCCCCTAGTCCGCCGCCTCCTCTCGCGCGGAGCGCCGCAGGGACACCCGGTGAGCCAGCCACCCACGCAAAAGGACGCTCATCTTCCCTGCATCCCGGAGCCAAGTGCGAGCGCGGGACAAAATAAAACCTGCCCCGGCTTACTCAGCCGGAGACTCCCCGGGGGTTGGTCTCAGGCGACTCCCAGAAAGTCTCGCCCTCTCGGGCTTAAGAGTGCGCGGTAGCAAGTGTGCGCGCGGCGCGGTACGCACATCCCTCCCTCCCTGGAGGCCAGTCCGGACAGGAAGGGAGTCCGCGCCGAGTCGGGCCGGGCCGCCGGCGCCTGCCCTCCCGGCCGCGAGCGCACTCACCTCGGGGAAGAAGTTGTCCATTGTTCCCGTGCGCTTCCCAACTTGCCAGAGTCCGGCTTCCAGCTCGCGGAAGTCAGCCCAGCTGAAGGTCCGAGGAAACCATGCGTGTCACGGCGCGACTCCCAGGAACTCGAGCCCCCGGGGCTCCCCCGCTGCCATCTCCTTCTCCCCTTCTCGTCTTTCGCACCTTTTGTTTGCCCAAACCCAAGTCTCTAACTCATCCGTCCCAACCGCAGCCTTTGTCTCCAATTTCTCCAAGTTCCTCACTCCTGGACGCAGCGCTCGCGAGCGGAGAACAGCTGGTGGCACATTCTTCCCCCGGGCTGAGGGAGGGCGGCGGGGGGCTGGGGAGCGCGCCCCTCCTTCTGCGCTCCGGCCGGAGGCGCTCCGGACGGGCAGGGGAACAGCAGCCACAAAGCGAGCCCGGAGTTGCTTTCCCCGCGCTAACGCCGCCGCGGTGAGGACTCGGGCGCCCGGGCTCAGACGGCTCACCACCTCACCGAGACTTGCAGACCGGAGCGCACGGTCCAGCCCCGCCCACTCGCTCGCCTCGCCCCGCCCCGCCAAGAGCTGAGCCCCGCCCACTCAGCCGGCCCACCCTGCTCGCCCGCCACGCCCCGCCCCTCCAGGGGCCCAGGCCTCGGCCAACCCCGCTCCGCGCTTCCGCAGGGTCCGGCCTCGCCCGGCCGGCGCGCCCCGCCCCCATCTACCCCCAGACCCCGCCCTCTCTGAGCCTCGGGCCACGGCAGCCTCTGCGGCAGGCGGGGAAGGCGGGGTCCAAGCGGTTTCCCCCTCCTTCCCCGCCTCCCCGTCTAGGTGCGGGCGGGGGTGCTGACTCCTCTCTGGTGAAAGAGACCAAATAGTCACCAAGGAGGAGGGGTTGGGGGACGTTTTTTGTGCCTTTGATCTTTAGCGAACCCTGGAACTGGCTCAACGCGGATCTCATTAATGCAGCTCGGCAGATGAGCGACCCCGGGGAAGGAAGCGCGGTCCGCGGAGTTGCCCCTTCTCTTGGACCAGATCAAAGGGGAGAACGGAGGCTAATCAGAATTTCTGGAAGCTGCCTTCCGGTGTGGTGTTTCTCTCCTGCGGTCAGGTTAAAAGACGTTTTCATTGCAGCGGGAAAATGTAGTTTTGTAAACAGAGAGGACATGGCCAATTGCACCTTAAAAAATGTAACCCTTTTCCTGGACATAAGGAAGCAGATAGGCAGACGGAAGTGAGATGGATGAAGGATCAAATCCACCTGGTACTGAGTCTTAGTTTCCTCTAGGGCAGGTCTTCAAACTTGAGCGCGCACAGGAATCACCTGGGAATCTGATTAAAATTCAGATTGGAACTGAGTGGGGTGAGCACTGATTATCTGCAGTTCCAGCAAGCTTCCAGGTGCCCTCAAAGAAGGACACCTGGCCTTGTGCTGTTCTGCCAACTGTTTGGAAACCTGTAACAAGTAGAAAAATTGAGGACAAAGGTTTAGAAACTTTTGTAGCAATGTAAAAATGCCACGACATAAAAGCACATGATCGGTGGACTCTTCGAACCGAGTATAAACCAGTTTGGGTGTTGTCAGACACCGTAGTGAGTCACACCTGGCACAGCAGGGTTCTCCTATTGGTACCTGGCAGATTGGAAACAAAAACGACTGGTTCCTCACCACAAATGGTTTGAGAAGTTCTCTCTAGGGGATTTGCCAACTGCTACTCATCCTTTAAAACTCAAGTGGGAAAGTCACATCTTCCAGGGGAAGCCTGCCCAGAGATGCCCAACCACTCAGCCCCCTTCCAGCTCCACCTAACCACCCGGTGTGGCTTATTTCTAAGACTACTGAGGAAACTATACCATGTTAAGGGTTTTTTTCTTGGTGTCCTACCCATCTTCAGTTGGGAGATTAGAAGCTCCTTAAGAGAGAGGACTGTGCTTTCAAATTTGTATCCCCAGCCTGTCTCAGAGAACGAATGAATGAAGCATCCTTCTGTAATCCTTATGTAAAAAGTCAGGCATGCTTGCAACTTATCTCAGAGGAGTTCTTCAGCATTAATATCTTTGTATTCACTCCCCTTCCCTTTGGAAAGAGTCAAGGTATAAATTAACTCGGGATATTATGCTATGTGATTGCCCTGTTTCACAGGTTCACACATGTAAGCCATTAAAGATTGTGTCGCAGGTTGCATGGAAAGTTAAGATGGAGCCAGGATAAATAACAACCATCCCAGGCACCAATCAAAGTGCTTAGTCAAATGAGTCCTGCTGCCACCTGTGTTCAGATACTGGAACAGAGCAATTACAGTCATTATGGTGTTAATCTGTGTAGCACATCACTCCAGAGAAAGTGCCAGGCAGCTTCTTCAAGTAAGGGTGTGGATGTGGCTTGGTTCCCAGCATCAGCCCAGCGACTGATGGACCTGGCCGTGTCATTTCAAAATCACTCTCCAATACTGGCTCATCACTTGTCACAAATGTCCCACAGCATTACAACATGTTAATAATAGAAGAAACTGGGACACTTTAACCTCAATTTTCCTGTAAAGCTAACATTGCTCAAAAAAAAAAAGTCTATTAATATTTTAAAAATCACTTCCCTGTTGATTAAGAAGATATGGTTAATAATTATATACCCCCCCAACTAGAATTGTGAGCCAGATCCAATTCATAAGGGTTGAGTTTTACTCAATTATATTTCTTTAAAAAGTTTACACCATTTTATCAAAATCCCCTAGGACAGTTGTTAAAAAGAAAAAAACAAACAAACAAAAAACATGACTGTATCTCAGGGGTGGGCTTGGTGCCTAAGAATCTGCATTTTAGTAAATACCCAAGTGCACAACTCTGAGTTTGCAGGTAACTGCTTTAGGTTGTCAGAATTCATCAGCTTTTCCATATAAATGCACAGCTTTAAAAGGTATAAAGATAAACTGGAGCAGCAAGATTCTATTTGCTGAACAAACAGCAAAGTGCAAGATATCAACTTTCAAGTATTTGGGGGTGAAATCAGTTGTTTAAAAGGGCTATGTTAAATTTACAAGAACTTTGAGAAAGTTGACAGAGAAGGAGATGTATTTTAAATCAGTAGATTTCTAAGAATATCCACTTGTTACCTTTTTTTTTTTTTAAGTTAAGGGCTTCCTTTCAAGGAGCTTTGTTGCCCCTTGGTCAAAGCTGTTTGGGCTAAAACATGAAATCCTGCCTTCTGAGAACTGACCAAGAGTCAAGAATATTAATGCCAGATTGGGCACGTTTCTCTGAGGCTAAGTCCCTTCTTAATTATCCTCCTTATTTCTCTGACACCATGCTAATAGAGTGTTGCACTTGCAAAATAAAACACCAAAAAAGCTCACGTTACCTTCTCTTCTTTAGCTGCAAAAATTAATCCATCAGTGACAAATATATATTTGTAAATAGATGGAACCATTTCCCCACTTAAAGGAGACTTCTGTACATGTATGTGTCAGTTTTTGTTTCCACCACATGTTTGTTGGGTTTCGTTGAAATGGGTTGTCTTAATTTCCTTTGTGATTTCAAATTGAGTTTCTTTGCTGTTGTTGTTCTGTTGCTGCGAGCATTTCCTAATCTGGATGTGCCTTTGTGTACAGAGTCTTTTTCACTACTTTGGTTTTCATAAAGTACTCACCTTTAATTGCTCCAGTCCAACTAATGGTTTAATTACTAGTTACAGAAAGGGAAAGTTCTGGAGTTTCTTTCGCACAAATTAGAAGTTAATAACTGACACAACCTTAAAATCCTGTTTTTCATGCTTAACTAAACAGCAGTCCCTTTCAGTTCGCTTATAGTCTTGGATGTTTAAAAATTCACATGTTTTTGCCTTTTGAACAAACGAACATTAAGGGACTCCTTTAATGTTGTTTAAATTTTTAAACAAGTGTTCCTTTTATTTCTCATAACTGACAATCCAAAAACCCTCAAGGGAGTTGTTTGTTTTGGGGTTTTTTTATGTGAAACTTTAAAACAATTGTGAAAGATTTCTTTAGAAGGAATAAAATGGGAGGGGGGAATACCTGAAAATTTCATATTGTCGAATTAAACAGGTACAAAAGAATAAACACAGAAATAAAGCAGAGATAAGACTCTCAAAAAACTAACTTGCTAGCAGTCATTTTTCTAAACAAGATGGGCTTCGGCTGAGACATCATTTACCCCATCAGACAGTTCTCAGTGGATGGTCAATGCCAACTTTGAGCAGGATCAATGCCCCACCACTTCATACACCAGCAGGAATGCTTACTAAATTGATATCCCACACAAACACAGAGCTGTTTTCATAAATTAATCCATTTCCGCTTAAAGGGTCATTTCCTGAATATCATATGATATCACTTATATATGAATCTTAAAAAAAATACAAATTTTATTTACAAGCCAAAACTAGACTCATGGACATAGAAAACAAACTATCATTACCAAAGAGGAAAGGGCAGGGGAGGGATAAATAGTTTAGGATTAACAGATATAACATTACTATGTATAAAATAGATAAACAGCAAGGACCTACTGTATAGCACAGGGAACTATATTTAATTTCTTGTAATAACATATAGTAAAAAAGAATCTGAAAATATGTATATGTGTGTATATGTATAACCGAATCACTTTGCTGTACACCTGAAACTAACATTGTAAACCAACTACACTTCGATAAAAAATAAAATTAAAAAAAAAAGTGCTGTGTTCTGGTCCTGTTGAGTGTGATAAATAAATGGTATAAAACTCCATGAAACCCTCCATGATAATATATTCTGTCCACTTGGAGTATGTTTGAAAGTTCCTTTTCTCTCTTGATTGCCTGTTATCTCCATGTTTCTTCTCTTCTATTTCATAGGCGTGGCTCTGAGGCTGACTTTCCAAAATTTACCCACTCTCCACCTCTGTTCATCACAGAATCTTTACCACTTCCAAACCTTGTGCCTTCACTTATCATCACCCCCAAACTTGTATTTTCAATCCTTCCTGCTCACATTATCCAAGCCAATAAATGTGATCAAGTCTCTTTCATTTGAAAATGGCTGTTTGTTAACCCAACTGCTCCCTGAACTACTAGGCCATCTCTCCTCAAATCCTTAGCTTTTCATTGTCTCTACTTCACCCCCAGGCAATTTACTCTTCAACCCCTTAGGATTGAATTTTTGCCCTCTGCCCCATTTTCTTGAAGATTGCCGTGACCTCGGAATAATCAAATTGAACAGCCTGTTCTCGAATTCCGTCCTCCTTGACGATGCCCCTCTTTGGGAACTCTCACCTCTTAGCGTTGGGGCCAGCTTCATGGGTGTGCAGCCTGTAGGTCTAGTTGCACAGGGCCCTACGCTCAGAAGGGGCCCTGTGTTTGGTTTAATACTTGCTGTATTGTCTTAAAATCCTAACGATTTTTGAATCAGGGGTGCTGTTTTTCATTTTGCACTGGGCCCCCAAAATTATGTAGCCAGTCTTACCAAGCTTTCCTAACACTGCGTGTGGCTTGTTGGCTCATCTCTTTGGCCTCTTTCTCTGTCATTTTTACAGGCCTTTCTTCTCCCTTCCTCCTCCGAGTGATAGTCCACCCTAAGCATGTGTTCTCTTCTCCACCTCTCACAGTCTTGTCATTAATTCTCTGTCCATCAGCTGCCATCTCTTCATAAATGATTCCCAAACCCAGAACTCAAGCTCGAAGAAGTCCCAGCCCCCTGTTTCCAACCATCTATGGGATTTCTCCTAGTGAGGTTCTCCTTAACCGTTCACACTCCCAAACTAACCCTTCTTCACTCACCTCATCCACTTTTACTAACTTCCCTGTATTTATTAATGGAATAATCATAATTCAGTCATCTTGATGAGTGGGTATCTGCTACTCAGAGCTGCTCTACATCTTCTGATGATCTTACCCACATGCTGAGAGTGTCCTCACATTGGGAATCCCTCCAAGCCAATGAACAATCCTCAAACTTCCTTTGCTCCAAACACATGCCTTCAATTCTACCAGCTGGATGCACCCATTCAAGGTTTAACCTGGGGAACAAACTACGTGGGGACCCAGGGGAGGATCAAAGTGACGGTGATGACGACACAGTTGGAAGCAGAGGATCGGTTTTTGTGGTCAGCCATGGGGACATCACTCCCAGACTGCCCCAGCGCGGTTCCTAAGTTGGTAGGTGAAGCCACCTCTGACCAGCCAGGCCTGCTCTGTGCTGTGGTTCTAAGAATTATTTCTGGAAGCTTAGCCTAAAGCTCATGCCTTCAGCCCTTCCAAAGGTAAGGCAAGTTTTATGATAGTCTTTAATAAATCTCCTCTTGCTTAAATTTTCCCAAGTGCATTTTGTTTTCTGCCACTTGCCAGTACCTTAAGAGGAGTAACACCCCAAGACTGAGGAAAGTGAGGCCCTGTGCTTGGGGGCACTTTCCTCAAAATGCTCTAAATTCCATTGGGTGCCCAAGACTGGCTGAGGACAGCAGTGCCATCCAGAGAGGCCACCCTGGACCCAGATCAGGTCCTACATGGCCTTTGGTCTCTGCCTTTCCCCTTTGGGGTTCTCACTAACCCTCTGCTGTGCACATGGTGTCATCTGGAATCTAGGACTGGCATTTATCGGGGTCCTCATGGAGCTGATGGCTGGACCTCATTCCCAGGAAGACAGCCTAGATTTTCCTACTGGCCAATACAGTGTGTTTTTCACAGGATCATGAGTGATTGGGCCCCAGATTGATGCTGAACAGCTGATTTTGCATGACTTTCAATCACCTGGGACAAAGGAGGGCTGCAGAGCTCTTTGCCACCAATAGTCCCCCAGTGACCTTGGGCTCAGCCTGTGCATGGACTCCTGTGTCAGGTCTCATCTATGTTACAGCCAGCAGTGGTACTGCCCAGGCCTACAGCATCCTTGGGCGGTGCAGAGGCGGCAGGCGTCTTTGCCCTGTGTGCTTCCCACCCCTGGCACATAGGATGGTCATCATACTCCTTCCACTGGCTCTGCTCCTCATGTCAGGCAGCTCTCCTGGGTTAACTGCACGTCCTTGGTTTTCTAGACAGTTGCTCTGCAGTGTCAATCAGCCCTTGTGAGCCATGTCCTCACTTACCTCCAATCAATGTGGTGTCATTATCCTCTTGTGGGTGGACCTCAATCTAAGCCAGATGAGAGGTGGACATTTCTCGTATGAATGGGACCAGTCTTGCATTCCACTCATGGCTCCTCCCTTGACCCCTTCATTGGTGGTGCTGTGTGAACAGCAAAGTGCAATCAGCATTGAAATAGATCACATGTTCGGAATGCCTTGATTGTAGCTCAAAGAGGTCAAGAGAAGGTGGAATTGGTAGATGTGTTGTTCAATGGTGATGCTATAAAATTCTCAGTGGCAAGTTTAACAAGACCCAAAGGTGAACTCTCACTCTGATTTTCCTGTGTACTCGGAGTTGGACTTGGATTTGCGGCCACCATCCACAAAGCACTGTGACGACCTTTGAAGGGGTCACTGGCAGCCAATTTCACAGACACACCATGGATGATGTAGTGTCATAAAAGATGCTGCAACAGCATTAAATAAATGACATGAAGAAATGGTGGAGGTCAGAACTTCTGTATTGTTTTAAAACAATGAGGTTCTGAAGAGCCATGATACCATGAGTAATAAGTTCCCCAACACTTTTCTTGTGGTGGGAGATAACAAATGAGCCCCAAATGACACATTTGACAACAAGAACATGAGGAGATTTTTCTGGATGTGAACCAGAAGGGCTGGTACCTGAACCCTTGGAAAAATCTTGAAGTTCTCTCAGTAGAACAAACACTAAAGGGTCCATCATTCTCAGTCTTCATGGAGAAGTCACCATAGCTCACATGGGCTTATGAATTTTGTAATACATTTTTAAATCAAGTTTTTTATATACACAGGAGTCCCACACATCCTAAAGGAAAACCACATAAAAAACAGCCTCAGGCTGTTCTACAAAAGAGAAATTTGGGGATGTGTCACAGGGACAATTCTATACAAACTCTCTTTAGCAACCTGGCAAGGGCTTGATTTCCACACCTGAAGTCATCACGATTGCTATTGCTTCTTAAATGAGACAAGAATATGTTTGGAATGTTTTTTTCCCCCTGTAGTTTCCATTAAATGTGAGAGCACATCCGCTGAGAGTATTACGAAAAAATCAGATAAGTGCAGAAAATTGTTTATATAAAAATGTCCAGGAGAGAGCTGTTTAGAACAGTTAAAAAGCTGGGCACAGCCTAAGTGCCCCTCAGCGGGAGAGCAGTTGCGTAAGTCATGGGAAATGTGCGCCGCAGCGCATCTGTTCTGCGTAACAAGCCCCCTAAAACTAAGTGGCTTCAGACAACAACGACTTATTATTTCTCACAGTCCTGTGGCCCAACGGGGCTTGGCTGCTGCTGTCACCTGGGCTCTCGGAGGCAGCTGCAGGCCAAGGGGCACCAGCTGTGACTGGTGATGGGACACGGCCTTCCTCCCGGGGCAGGAGCCTTGCTGGGGCAGCTGGGACAGCTGGCTGCTCCCTCCTGGGTCTTTCTTCACACCATGGAGGGCTCAGAATTCCATTCGGGCAAGAACAGAAGTGCAAGACCTTTTGAGAACTTGCAAAGAAGTCACATGACCTTGCTTCTTCCATATATTATTGGTCAAAGCCTGACATAAGGCCATCCCAGATTCCAGACTCTCTTGATTTGAAGGAACTGTAGAGCATGTGTGCCCATTTTTTTTGGGGGGGGGGGGAGACAGTAAAAATTTACATAACACCAAACTCACCATTTTAGGCCTTCTGTGGGGGGTGGGGGGGTGGGGAGCAGGTAATTAAGTTTGTTTATTTATGTATTTGTCTTAGCAGAGATACTGGGGATTGAACCCAGGACTTCATGCATGCTAAGCAGGCACTCTACCAATGAGCTATACCCTCCCCACAACACACACACCATTTTAAAGTATACAGTGTCACTAATACATTCACAGCGTTGTGCAGCCCTCTGTCTAGTTCCAGAATATTTTCATCACCTCAAAAGGAAACCTCACAGCCATTAAGCAGTCACTAAGATTCACACCTACCCCCAGCCTCCGGAAGCCACTAATAATTTGCTTTCTGTCTCCAGGGATTTGCTTATTGTGGATATTTCATATACATGGAGTCATGCCTATCTTCTATGACTGGCCTCTCAATCAGCATGTTTGCAAGGTCCGTCTGTGTTGTACCCTGGATCAGTACTTCATTCCTTTTCGTGGCTAAGTAATATTCCATTGTATGGCTAGACCACACTTGGTGTATCCATTTGTCACTTGATGGACATTTGGATTGTTTTCACATTTTGGCTGTGTGAATAGTGGCATTGTGAATACTTGGATACCTGTTTTCAATTCTTTGGGGTGTATACCTAGGGATGGAATTGCAGGGCCAGATGGTAATTCTGTTTTGCTCTTTAAAGAACTACCAAACTGTACTCCTCTGTGGCTATTTTTAATCCAGCAAACTATCCATATTTATTGATGTGGAGACAGGAATAAGTTACAAAATGATGTGTTTCATCTGCATGCTACAGAAACTTAAGTAAAACAAACAAACAGTGTCTATAAGCAGATATGTTTATTCTTCTCTTATAAACAAAGCCTGGAGGGTTGGGATGTTCTGTAAAGTCTCCAAGGACATCAGCTCCTTCCAGTGCTGTCTCTCTCCGCAGTGGGCCACTGTGTCCCTCAGCCTCACACTTTATGAAGGCACCCTCAGCTTCCTAGGCTGCAGGAAGCAGTGAGAGGGCCATGGCTGATGGAGGAGGCAAAGAGCTCGCCCACTGTCTCTTATGGCAGGTTCCCAGGAGTCTTCACACATTGCGCCTTCTCCTTCTTGGCCAGAACTTTGTCTTCAGCTGCGAGGAATACTGAGACATGTGATATTTATTCTGGATTTTTAGCTACCCAGCTAAAAACTGTTACTTGGGAGAAGAAACCAAGAGGTACTAGGGAAAAGCTGCCCATCTCTTCCCGCCTGACAAAATTAATTGTATAGAAAAGAAGAACGTTTAACAGATGTTATCTCTTGGTAACAAGGGCAGGCAATTAAAATTATTCTTGATATTTTTCTATGCTTTCTGAGTTTGTGACACCTATAAAATCATAAGGTTAATCTTTTTTGAAAAAATAAAATACTCATTTCTTTTATCAAAACAGAACTTCATTCTTTCTTTCGTTTTTTTTTTAAAGAGTTCATTTTGTATCTCTGATGTCAGGTATTAGAAAATACAAAAATGAGTAAGACAGGATCTCTAAGGAAATCAATAGACCAGTTGCAGAGAGAGAGAGTGAGCTACTGAAAGATAATTTTGAAATGACTATGGAAATTTCTATAGCAGAGCATACATAAAGTTTTCAGGGGAACTTTAAAATAAAAAGTGAAGCCTAGGGGAGTGTTATGGGCTGAGCCATGTCCCCCTAAATTCATATGTTGAAGTCCTAACTTCCAATACCCTGACACGTGACTGTGTTTGGAGACAGGGCTCTTAAAAGGTGATTAATTAAAAATGAGGCCATTAGGATGGGCTCTAATCCAATATGACTGGTGTCTTCATAAGAAGAGGAAGTCTGAGAACACACAGAGACACCAGGGATGCTTGCACAGAAGAAAGATCACGTGAGGACGCAGCAAGTCAGCCATCTGTGAGCGAAGGAGGGAGGCTTCCGAAGAAACCAACCCTGCCACCACCTTGCTCTTGGACTCCCAGCCTCCAAAACTGAGAAAATCAATCTGCTGTTTGTCACCTAGTCGGGGTATTTTGTGATGGCAGCTCTAGCAAACTAATAATAAATCTGGAGAAAATTCCCAGAGAGCTGCACTTGAACCAGGACTCAGTGGATGAGTAGGCCTCTACCAGGTGGCAAAGAGAGCAAAGCACATTCTAGGCACAGGGCAAAACCCCAAGTTATGAAGAGCATTTCAGCAAAGGGTACCAAGGACGGTTAGGCAGAGAGCGCATGTGTGTAGAGTTATAGGATACAAACCCCAAAATTTGCGTTAACCCCCCGTTAAGTTAGTGTAGCATAATATGCTGTACATGTCTGAAAACTGACTCTCTGTAAAGGATGGCCCTGATTTACACCGCAGCATTTGCTAATTTCTGCAGCTTGCATACTCTCACCAGGGCTGACTTCAGGGATTCCCCGAACGTGGAGTGGGGAAGACCCACACAGAAGCACATCACTATTCAGTATTTCCGCCACACACGATGCAGTGGACATCGCTAACTTCAAGTGCATGGATAAGAGTAAAAATGTACTAGAATAATTTGTAAGCAATCCGGGCTGAGGATGTACTATTTGGAGTTTTAATATAATTTATTTAATTGTAAGTTTGTGTAACTTCATTTTGACTAATGGCTGTGCTGAACACCTGGCTCACAAAATGCCTGAAAACAGTCTGTTCTCCTGAGTGAGTATGAGCACACCCCTGTTTGGCTACTGTTTCATAAATTATTGCGCTTGCCCTTGGTGGGGTTAAGACTCAGAAAATAAAGTAATGCATAGCAGCGTTTATCATCTGGTTGAAAACATGACACACACGTGTTCAAAGGAACTTGGGATAATTGTGAAGAAGGTAGAGGATTATGGGAGGCAGAAGGAGGCATCTCCACAGCTGTGGTAGTAGTTAAACCATCACAGAGGAGGTGGGAGAGACTGGAATCTTACAGTGTAAATCAACAGCACTTTACAATTGCACTTAAATTCCTCCAGGGACTCCTTTACAATTAGCATTAAATACCAGCTCCCTTCAGACTGATAAAACCCTGCAGGACCTACCTTACAATCACTCTGGCATTCTGGAACTAAATCCTGCCTCAGGGCCTTTGCACATGTTTCCTGTACCTGCAATGTCTCCCCTCACCTTTCACTCATCCCCATTCACTATGCATGGCTGCCTTGTCTCCTCGCTCAGAACTCAACTCAGGTGTCCTCAAATCAGCCAGTCTAATTCTGCAATGACATTGGGTCACGTCGCTCCACCTCTTTTTTTTTTCCATAGCCTTTATCACTCTTTGAAATGATCTTATATTCTCTTTGTTTTCCTCAGGGGTTAGCAAACTACAGTCCATGGGCCAAATCTGGTGCAAAACCTGTTCTTGAAATGGACTTTTACTGGAACCAGCCACCCCCAGTTCCTGACAGACAGTCCAGGGCTGCTTTTGCAATACAGAGTCAAGCAGCTGCAACAGAGCCCAAACTATTGATTTCTGTCCCTTTCAGGGAGGTTTGCTGATCCCGGGTTTACTTGCTTGCTGTGTTTATGTGTTGGTTGTCTGTCTTCCTCCACTGGAACGCTAGCTCCTTGGGAGCAGGGTGTTTGTCTCTTTTATCCCCTGCTATATCTCAAGCACCCAGAGGAATGTCTATTGCACAAATGAAGGGGTGACAGTATTATTAACTGAAGGGCTTGCATGTTAACACTGGCCCAGCCTAATCATAACACCAATATTAACTAGCACTACCATTGCCACTGAAGGCTAAGGTGTGCTAACAAGAGCTGGTGTGGGCGGGGCGCTGCTCTAAATGCTTTGCTTGAGATATCGAATCAGCAAGGGGGGTTCCATGCTACCCATTTTATGCAGGAGCAAATCGAGACTCAGAGCTCAAGCAACTGCCCACCTCCCCGCGGATGGGTGTGGCACACAGCGCCGTGAGGTCGCTCAAGCTTATGCTCTTTCATCTGTCCTGAAAGACCATGAACTTCGGAGTAAGAGCCAAATTCAAAAGTCAAGACTTTACCTCTCTACAACTTTGTTTAATGTGAGGTTGGGAAATTATCCCCTAATTCCCAGGACTAAGATAGGGAAGGCACCTAAAGCAATGCCTGGCATGCAGTGGGTACTCAAAAGCGGTCATTTCCTTCCTTCTTTTTTTTTTTTTTTTTTTTATTGGAGGCATTGGGGATGGAACCCAGGACCTCGTGCATGCCGAGCATGCGCTCTACCACTGAGCTACTACCCTCCCCCACCTTCCCTCTTTTTTAAGACAAGGAATGGGACAAATTCCATTCAGTCCACCCTTGACCTTCCACCTGGCAGTGGGCCACAGTGTGTCCAGCCAGCTGTCCTGCCTGGCCAGGCGGCGGCGCCTGTGTTTTCACAGCAGGGACAGCTCTGACCTGGCCTGGAGCACTTGTGAACCCCCTCCCCTCGCACCTTTCTCCTTTTTGACCCTGGCCGCTTACCTGGATTGAAAAACAATTCCACCACCTCTTCAGCTTCTTTGCCTTTGGGAAAAATAGTCCTATTTAGACGCCTTCTGCCTCCACCTTCTGACACCAGGCCCCCTGGGTTCTGATCACTGCTCCAGAACAAACAGAAAAATTTCATCAGAACGCAATATTCAGCAGGACATAAAATGCCAGTGGTCTGGACACTGGCATCTGAGTAGGTGCAGAGAATTTTGCAAATGGAGAAAGTCATGAAGAGTTTTGCAAGAATCTGAATATGTTAAAAATATATTAATTTGGTATAGCCAGAAAATAAGCATGAGTGGGTGGTGGGAACAGTGACATGCAGATACATCATGGGCTGTGAATTAGTCATGGGGCTCTTTGAATTAAGCAAGAAAAACAAGTGCTGGCAAACTTAAGGGGGAAAGGAATTTATTTGCAGTATACTGGGGAGCTTGTGGAATCAAAGGGCGGCATCAGAGGGCAGAGGCTTCCTGTCTCAGCACCATGTTGAACAGATAGCTCCTCTCCCCGCAAGCACCTTATCATGTTGGGCATCCTTTATTATTCATGTACATCCAAACTGAGAGACATTCCACAAAAGCACTTGGCCAGTACTCCTCAAATTGTCGAAGTCAACAGAAGCAAGGAAAGACAGAAACTGTCACAGACCAAGGAGGCTAAGGGGGGTCAAAGGTAACGTGGGACCCTGGGACAGAAAAGGGACATTTGTACAAACACCAATGAAATCCGAACTAAGTCTAAAGTTTAGTTAATAGTAACATACCAATGTTGGTTTCTTCCTTTTGACAAATGTACAAGATAACATAAGATGTTAACACAAAAGGAACAATCTGTATTAGGTTTGCAGCTTTTCCATAAATCTAGAATTATTCCTCACAAAAGTGTGTTGTTAAAAAAATTTAAAAAGGTACAGGGAATCCACAAAAGTCCAAGAAAGATAACGCAAAAACCACAATGGCAAGTGATTCCCCGTGCCAAAGAGGAGTGGGAGATGAGCGTCCGTGAGTCACAGCTGAGACTCTTACATAAATCATGAATCCCCAAAGGCTATACCCTTGGAAATGCACAGCATGGAAAATTCCCAGCTCTTGTCAAAGGCACTGACAAGAAAACTTGTCAATTAAGGCCTTGATGTGGGATGAAAATGGAAACTTTCTTGAGAACTCATAAACCCAAGCAGCTCTGATTCTGGTTTAGACTTTCAATTTGTACCACCTGTTAAGGGCAGAATTAGGCAACCAACCCCCAATTCATATGTTGAAGTCCCAACCTCCAGTGTCTTGAAATGTGACTGTATTTGCAGACAGGACTAATTCAGTGTGACTTGTGTTCTTATGAGAAGAGGAAGTTTAGACTTAGAGAGGGACACCAGCGGCATGCAGGCATGCAGAAGAAAGGCCACGTGAGGACACAGGAGGAAGGCAGCCGCCTGCAAGCCAAGGAGAGAGGCTTCAGGAGAAACGAACCCTGCTGACACCTTGATCATGGACTTTCAGCCTCCAGACTTGTGAGAAAGTGAATTTCTGTTGTTTAAGCCATCCAGTCTGGGGCACTTTGCTATGGCCGCCCTAACAAGTGTAAAATCTGCAGGGTGGGCTGATGTGCTAGAAATCCAGGGAAGGGTTGAAGTTTGAGTCCAAAGGCGGTCTGCTGGGAGAATTTCTTCTAGCTCAGGGGAGGTCAGCCTTCGTTCTTCTAAGGCCTTCAACTGTAAGAGGGACCCACCCACATTACGGATTGTAATCTATTTACTCAACGTCCATCCATCTAAATGTTAATCTGATCCAAAAAACACCTTCACAGAAACATTCAGAAAAATGCTCCATCAAGTATTTGGGCACCATGGCCCGGCCAAGTTGACATATAAAATTAACCATCACAGATGAGGTGTATCTTTTTGTTTGGAAGTGTTGTCTGTTGTCTGTTGGCTTTTGCACGCCAGCTGTCTGCATGCAGGGATTGCTTCAGAGGATATCCCCACCTTATGCACTGCTGACTCTGCTGGATGGAACCAGGGGACGTGGAACCAGAGGTCTTCTGAAGACGTGACCATGACCCCACGTAGCCCAGCACCAGAAATGGAGGAAATACTGGGTTTGAAATAAATGAAGCAAGTCTGCAGAAAGTTCTTCCAAATCTCACAGCTCATATATAAAAGAAATTTGAACCAAGTCTGCCCAAACTTGCCAACAATCCTAAAAATGTACATGACATTGCCATGTATTCTTTATGAAGCGGAAAGAAACTCTTCTACGCTATCAATGATAAAAAGTGAATTCTATTCACTGTGCTAGAGAGAGACTGAATTGTCATTCTTATTCTCTCTATAGAAAATATTATCTCAAAAATAGCCATTGTTTGAAGAAGGGATTAAGGGACATGCTGACCAAAAAAATGTAGGAAAACATTATTAGAGATGAGTGTTCATTAATAACAAATTTTTTAAGATTTGCAGTTTGTTATGATTACTTTGTTCATCTTTTGGCCTAATGTGCCTGTGTATTATTTTTAATAATGGGACTTCACCTAACTGTGTAAGCTCTGGGTCCCATAAAACCAGGATCCACCCCTTGGTAGGGCTGAGGAGAGGGACCCACTGGGGAGGAGAAGAAACCAGGAAGATTCACGAAAGCCAGAGAGAGGACTGTTTCTAGGAAAGAGTGGCTGGCAGTGAATGTTCTGGGACATTACTGTCAAAAATCTCACACCTGCTCAGCAAAAGGCCTTCAGGAATTGAAAACTGCTTCATCATGGGAAAACCTGGGTGTTTCTAAGTGTTCCATCTGCCTCAAAATCACCAAGATTCTGGGCTGCCAGATTTAGCAAATAAAACCGTAAGAAGCCCTGTCAATTTGAATTTCAGAAAAAAGCAAACAATGTTTTAGTATGAGTATGTCCTAAGCAATAGTGGTATCTTATCTGACAACACTACCTGGTGAGTTTCTTAAAAGCATGGTTTACTCAGGTGATTCGTAGGTAGATGTAGGTGCACTTGCTCTAGACTTAAGAAAGTATTATTTTAGGCATTCGGGTCACTGTTCAGAAGAATCCTGTGAACTATCAAAATCGATCTCTCCAAATTGATTTCCAATCCATCCACAAACATGTGGCCTAACCTTTACAATTAAGAGGATGAATTTTAACCTGGGAGCAAGCAGAGGGATTTAGTCAATAACAGAGCTGCAAATTAACCTCTGAAGTAAGGTGATTGTTATCAAAAGGCATGGACCAAACAGGTTAGATGTTGGGGTCCTCATCTCCAACTCATTGTATTCTTTTCCTTTTTCTTTTTTATTTAGTTTATTTTTGTCACCAATTTTTTCACCTTAATTGAGGTGTAACTGACAAATAAAATTGTAAGATAATTTAAAGTGTACATCGTGGTCATTTGATATCTGCATTTATTGTGAAAGGATCCCCATCACCTTGTTAAGCCTCACATGTTTATCTTTTTGGCACGTGTGTGAGAACATTTACGTTCTCCTCTTGCAGCAAGTTTTAATTATACAACGAGTGTTATCAACCATTGTCTCCATGTTTTACATTAGATCCTCAGAACTGTTCAGCTTGTAGTTGAACGTCTGCACCCTTTTGCCAACCTCTCCCTATTTTCCTCACCCCCTAACCTCTGGCAACCACTTTTCTACTCTTTGTTTCTAAGAGTTTTAATTTTTTTTTAAATTTTATCATTCCACATATACTATTTGACTTTCTTTGTCTGGCTTATTTCACTTAGCATAATACCCTCAAGATTCATCCACATTGTTGCAGATAGCAGGATTTCTTTCTCATGGCTGAATAGTATTCCATTTTATAGATATATAGTATGTAATTGTATATATATATTCCACATCTTTTTTATCTGTTCATCTGTCAATGGACAATTAGGTTGTTTCCATATCTTAGCTCCTGTGACTAATGCTGCAGTGAACATGGGAGTACAGGTGTCTCTTTGCCACAGTGCTTTCATTTCCTTCAGATAAATACCCAGAAGTGGAATTTCTGGATCATATGGTAGTTCTGTTTTTAATTTTTTGAGGAATCTCCATACTCTTTTCCATAATGGCTCCACCAATTTATATTCCCACCAACAGTGCACAAGGGTTCCCTTTTTCCCACATCCTCACCAGCACTTGTGATGTAACATCACATTGTGCTTTTGATTTGATGGTTAGTGATGTTAAGTACTTTTCATGTACCTGTTGGCCATTTGTAAGTGTTCTTCGGAAAAATGTCTATCTAGTTCCTCGACCCATTTTTTTTTTATTGGATTGTTTGGGTTTTTGTTCCTACTCTTTTTAAAAAATTATAATGGAAAAAATATATAACATAACATTTGCCATTTTAACTAGTTTTAAGTGTACAGTTCAGTGACATTAAGTACATTCACAGTGTTGTGCAGCCATCATCAATTTCTATTTCCAAAATGTTTTCATTGTGCCCCCAACAGAAACTCTGTTAACAGTGAGCAATAACTCTTATTCTCCCTCCCCCATCCCCTGGTAACCTCTATTCTACATTCTCTAGGAATTTGCCTATTATAGATATGTCATCTAAATGGAGTCATATGTTATTTTTCCTTTTATAACTGACTTATTTCCCTTAAGATAATGTTTTCAAGGTTTCATCTATGTTATAGCATATACCAACTTCATTTATTTTTATAGCTGAATAATATTCCATTGTACATATACAACACATTTGTTCACCCATTCATTTGTCAACAGACATTTATCTAGTTTCCAGCTTTTGACTAATGTGAATAACACTGCCACGAACATTGATATACAAGTATCTGTTTGAGTCCCTACTTTCCGTTCTTTTGGATACATACACAGAAATGAAATAGCTGGGTCACATATTAATTCTTTCTAGCTTTTAAGATCTACCCAATGCCCCACTGTTTATAGCCTACTTGTTATACAAGAACAGCCACTGAGCTCCAACATAGCAGCAGCCAGGGCCAGCTTCTTAGGCATGTGAGCTGTGCCCTTTCTCGGGGCCCCATGCTCAGGAGAGCTCACACTCAGAAAGGCCCGACGCTGAGAAAGGCCCCATATATGGTTTAATTCTCTGTTGCCACCATCTTGAAATTCTTAATAATCCTGCCTTTGGACTTGTGTTTTGTAAGTGAAGTCCAATAGGACAATGGCGTGTGTGAGCAGGGGAGACATGCCCAGTGTCCCTGTTCTCAGCCATTCCTTGTTGTCCCATTTGCTCAGCGTGTTGATACTGACCCATGAGCACACGTTTCTGGAAGACCAGGGTGCATGGGATTTGAGGGAGACTCCAAGTGAGCCCCGGGTAAGGGTGTTCCGTCTATGATAGCCCCAAGTGGCCTCACCTCTTTTTAAATCAAAACTTGCTTTGGGCACAGAAAGAAATCAATGATGTTTGAAGAAATAAGCCACCAAGGAACCTATCATATCCTTTCTTATTCATGTCACTTCCCTTATTCACCCACTACTTGTGCTGAAAGTGATGATATAGAAGGAGAGGGAAAGCCTGGTTACTTTTCCTTTCAACCCTTTCTTACTCATCATTAATTCAAGGACAGAAAGTGGTGGTAAGACGTGTGTGCAACAAGAAGTGAAATTAACAAGGCCCAGTGAGTTCTGTGCAGCATACCCACTGCTCTTGTAAGAATAAAATATATATGATGTATGGACAAGCAATGAAATATGAATTGTGTAATTTCTGTCAAATGCTCTGATATTTTATTTAAAATTAGAATTGTACAATATAAGGAAGGACAGTAAAATTCCTGCTAACAATTTACATTTTTAATTATTCTGCACTTAAATGATATTAAAGAGCAAAGAAAAAAGACAAAAAACCACCAGAATGAGACAAGAGAGAGAATACAGAAGAGAGGAAAAAGCTTTTAATTTTAGGGCTTTTAGTGGTGCTTTTTTTCTTCCTTTTTGAACCAAAGATCACACATTTTCATCTTGCACTGGGCCCTGTAAATTATGTAGCCAGCCTGACAGCCCCCTGTCCTCAAACGCTACGGCAGTAGTTTTAAGTGCAATTAGGGGACTAGGGGAGAGGTGAGATGGGTCTTGAAGTGCCATGCTGTTATTTTAGGAAGGGTGAAGGAATGCACTTCAGAAAATAAGTACACAGATGAAAGCCTAGAGACCCAGGCTTTCATTATATACCACCTCAGCATTCTCATACGCAGATGAACGCCAGATACCCTCACGAAAATAGGAAAGAGAGAGAGACGGGGCAGGCCAAGTCAGATTAGCCTCCTTTTTCAGAAATATACCACACAAATAAAGATTTATAAATGGAAAAAAAAAAAAAGAATAATGCTAGGCTCTATATCATTGCTAATGTTATGAAAATAATTTTTTTTCATCTAAAAATCCCATATAAACTTCCACCTGATGGTCTGGTGGATATTTAAGAAGACTTTACTGTGATTGGCTGATTAATAAAATGAAAATAAACTCTATTGTCATGCCTCAGCCTTTTAGATTTTTTCACATAAATATTTTATGGCAGTTCAAGGAAGCCAACACATATCAGAAATAGTCAGTATCAGAAATAATAGTCCTGCTCTCTTTTGACAGGTTTTAAAAGTTTGTTTTCTTTAAAAGGTACTCTAAAAATAACATCAAATATTTTGGATTAGTGACTTTGAAGGGTTTTTTTTCCCCCCTCATTTTTTCCTTTTGGAAATTCTAAATACATCCTTCCCTGGAAAACTTGTTTTCTCAAGAGGGAAAACTAAAAGAAACAGTGATATTTCCCAAGTTTCTCTGATAATCTGCTGCTTTTAATCTCCTATCAATTAAGACAGCCAGGTGACACTACAGAAGGCAATCAAGATGCGTCTAGTCTTTACAACGTAAGTCAGGTTGAATCTATGCCATCTGTCAGAGAGAAAGAAATACAAAGGCATGCAACCTCACATTTTCAAGGAAGTTGCAGTCAAATTCTCCAAGCACTAGACAGCATCTGTGCTATACTTAACTCATCATGATTTCTCCTATCTCACATAGCAGTTTAGCAAGAAATAGGCACTCCTTTTTTATTTTATGTACTCTTGACCAGCAAATTAATTTATTGATTATTTATCTCTCTGTCTTTCCATACAAGAGGAAATCTTACATAGTATTAGAAACATTGATTGCACACTTATTTTATTCTCTGAAATTTACCTGAAGTATTTAATTTCATCCTCCCATAACACTATGAGGTGGGTCCTATTATCATCCATTTTCTACATGAGGAAATCAAGGATTAGAGATGGAGCGGTTTGTCCGTGCTCACAAAACTTGTAAGTGATAAAGACAGAATTCAAACCCTGGTACTTTGATGTCACACGGGAGTCTGCTAAAGTTCCACAATTTGGACAGCTACTGTTTAGAGATTAAGATTGGAAAAGAGGCTTCTGCTTGAATCTTTCCTACTTCTCTTCACCAGGATGACTGCATGCTTGGATACCTGCCACATTTGAATTTTGAAAGACACTGGAGCAGAAGCAAAATACAGTAAGATATGACCAGTCCAGTGTCACTTGTCTCTGCTGGGGATTTTTGTATTCAAACTAACATCACTGAAAAGAACTGGACTGGAGAATAATTTCTCTTTGCTGACCCAAGTATCAGGAGATGGTCTAATAGTATCCGATGTTTTTGGAAGTCTCAGAAAATACAAACTGATAATACTTACACAAACTTTTGTACGATTTTAAAATATTGATGATCCAGGAATACTTAGTGAATGTATCACTCACCCCAAGCTGGCTCGGATTTCCTAAGAAAAAGGTTGCCACACTAAACTAATTTTTAAAGGGCTTCTAGAATCATAATGGATATATTCTGCCATCCTGGACACCCTACTTTGAAAACTCCATGGCTGATGGCTAAAATGAAGAAACACAGCCTGAATGGTACTGCATTTATATGTACCGGAGTATCAAAGTTTTATTGTTGGGTCAGTGTAAATCTTGGGACAGTTTCAAATGACATGCCAGAGGTTGATGCACTTGACTTTGCCCTACTAAACTTTTTTCAAATCTGTCATTCTGACAAAAACACAGAAGAAATGTTTACCAGATTTTAAAATGATCAAGTATCCATCATACAGCATAATTGGATCAAGATTCCTAGACATTGTGAAAGCCTTGAAGACTTGGCCACTACAGAAAAGATGAAATTTAACAGGAATAAATGAGGGAGTCTCTGTTTAGATTTTAAAAATAAACTCATCTATAGAAAGAGCTTGTATCAGTCAGGATAGACTAGATTATGTTGCAGTAACAAATTACCCCCAGAACTCCAGTTATTTAGCAACAAGATTTTATTGCTCAATTACCTTAAACATCCACAGTGGGTCATCTGGGAGCTTTGCTCTACATTTTCCTCACTCTGGGATCCAGGCTGATGGAAACTCTGCCATGTGAACATTGCTGATTACAGTCACAGAGGAAAATCTTTAATTACCTCTTAAAGCTCCCAGAGAAGTACCATGTCATCTCACTTCCCCTTGCCAAGAAAGTCACACGACCACATCTCACTCCAGAGGGGGAGGGAATTGCACCTACCAGGTGCATAGCAGAAGGAGAACAATACTAATTAGTATCCAAGGTTAGGCTCAGCAGAACAGCTGTTGATGTGGAAAATACTGTGAGTGTTTGGCTGGTGGCAAAACTCGGTAGATGAAAAAGTTATCCCAGTCTTAGGGTGTATTAATTGCAGTATCTCTGGTAGGCTGAATAAAAGGGACTTTGCATCTATGACTACATTAAGAATTTTGAGATGGGAAGATTATCCTGGATTATCTGCGCAGGCCTTAAATGTAATCACAAGTGTCCTTGTATAAGACAGAAACAGGGAGACTGGAGTGATGAACTTTGAAGATGAAGGAAGGAACCAGCTTTGTAGACACTTTGATTATAGTTCTGCAAAATTGATTCTACACTTCTAACTTCCAGAAAGATAAGATAATAAATTTGTGTTGTTTTAAGCCACTACATTTGTGATCATTTGTTTTAGCAGCCATAGGAAACTGATACGGAATCTAAAGCAAAGTTCCTTCATTTCCAGATGAAACAATCAGAATAATCCAGAGGCCCAATAACACATCACACTCAGGGTTGTGGAAACTGCCTGGGATGTTTAAGTAGAAAAAGGGAATACAATAGAGGCTTTCATAGACACAGGTTGTCTCGTAGACGTGGGTGGGGCCTGCTTTTTGTGGAGACAGAAGCTAGAACTTAATCAGTGAGTTAGAGGATTTGGCTCACATCAAGAATGAAGCTTGTTCAGCATTAGAACATGCTGTCTTGGTGCTACTGGATGGAGATTCAAAGATGCTAAATTATCCACTGGTTAAGGATACTATCAGAGTCCTGCATTGGGTGGGAAATTTGGATGAATAACTTCTTCCTGGAAGAAGTCCCTTCCATGATTGTTTTTTTTTCTCTCCTCTATCTGGACCTGATAGTTTCTGGATGAGCTACCCATTGGGTTTTTCACAGGTGTGGGAGGTCCTGGGGCTATGCTAAAAGGAAGCTCACTGTTGGCCCACTGGTTGGTAGAGGGGAGGGTCAAAGGGAACATGTGTAGTTCAGATTAGAAGGTCAATCCAAACATCTGGAAGCAGAAAGTTGCCCATTTAGAGCACCTAGAAGGAGCAGCTTTGGCAGAAGAATGGTGAGTGTGAGTAAGACTTTGTCTTAGGTAAACTGAGGTTCAAATGAGTCAAAACGGAAGGATGGAGAGTTCTGGAGTGAACCCAGTGAATAATCCCATGTAGTTTTAAATCCCATGATCAACTGTATGTCTTAAGATTTAAGGCTAGATCTTGGTAGGGGGATGGGAGGAAGGGTATAGCTCAGTGGTAGAGCATATACTTAGCATGCACGAGGTCCTAGGTTCAATCCCCAGTCCCTCTATTAAAATAAATAAATAAATAATCCAATTACCTCTTAAAGGGACCTCACAGCCTGGCGTCCCTCTTCCCCCTGTGCCTTTGCAGTCTTTTTTCCTGACTCCATCTCCTCCAGCCACCCTTTGAGCTCATGTTTCTCTGAGCAATACAATCATCGTAATCACCTGGGGTGCTGTTTAATAATGCCAGGGTCACGGAGGTGGCGCCTGAGAATCTCAGCTCTTAGTTTCCTAGCTGAATCCTTTGCTCCTTAAATTTGAATATCCAGTACTGTAAATACTAATGCTCTCTGAAATTCTACCCCTATAATCTCTTCCTTCTTCTTTTATGCTCTTGCTAGCCCATCACCTGGCATGTGGTAAATAGATAAAATATTTGTGAAATGAATGAATACTGACAACCAAAGCTACAGCTTCAGCTGTCGCCTCGTGTTGATGAGGGCTCCTTAATTCACCTCTCTGTAATCACTTCTCTTCTGAGCCCTGGATCAGACTCCCAACTGCCGATCATACAATGGATACCCAAACTTAACAACTTTTTGCAGATCTAAGCTTATTATCTTTTCTCTATAATTCCTTTCTCCCATGCAAATGCATTCCTTCTTCAATTTTTCCTGAGTTAGCATGGTCACCAGCTACCTTGCGTTTCAAGAAAAGAAAATTGAAATCTTACTTTATTCAACCTCATTCTCACTGGGGTTTCCATCAACCCCAAATCCTACTATCACAATAGCTCCTGATTCTGTCCCTTGTCTTTCATTCCTCACTACAATTATCTTAGCTCAAATCTGTGTTTTTTTGTTGCCAGGAAAGCTGCAAGAGTCTCATAATTAATCCTTCAGCTTCTGATCTCTTCCCACTCCAGTCATGTTCATCACTGACACAAGAATAAATGTTCTAAAAGCACATTGGATCCCATCAGCTCCCTCTCCTTTTTGATAAGATGACTTCCAGATTCTCTAGGATGCTGAACAAATTTTCAGCCTATTCTAATTCTGTCTCCCCTCCACCCTCAAGCACACATGCACCTTGTGGCTGGTCTGGGTTTTTTTTGGGGGGGGGTAATTAGTTTTAATGAATGAATGAATTAATTAAATGGAGGTGCTGGGGATTGAACCCAGGACCTCATGCATGCTAAGCATGCACTCTACCACTGAGCTTTACCTTCCCCACCATGGCCTGTCACGTTGAGCATCTCATGGTCCAGGACTGAGCCAGCCCTTTGACACCTACCTGCCTTCAAACATGCTGAGTCTTTTGCCTTAACTACTTAACTCTTTCTCTGCCTGGCACTTTAAGACCAGTTAAAAGACCATCTCCCCTGGATACGTTTTTAAGTGAGGATATGCATATTTATCCATAGCTTTCTCTGTTCCCAGCATCTGTTCATGCGTCTATTATATTACAGTATTGCATCGAATAGAAACTAGCTATGTACCTGCTTCCTCCCCCAATAGACTATGATCTTCTTAGAAAAGAGGTCATGTCTGTTTCATCTTTGCATTTCCAGTGCCCAGCATAGAGCCTGTTACATTACGTAGTAGCTTCTAAGTAAATGTTTGTTTCTAGAATTAATCAATCAAAATCAGAACTGATTTCAGAGAAAGGCCTAGAATGGTTCATCATAAAGACCACCTAACACCAATGTCAAGTGATCATGCCTTTGGATAATCTCACCAAAGTCTCCAGAATCATAAATTTATTCCATTTCTCCTTCCATACTTGGGAAAGATGAAAATCAGATATTTTAATCTTATTTGAAGACTTAACCTTGCCTAGAACTTTCTATATCTGACTATTGTTCCAAGTCACAAGAGAATTTTTTTTTATTAAGTCTTATCCTTAGAGTTTAGCATAGCAACAGTAGGCCAAGCTATGAATAATTACAATGGATGATAAAAGTGCTTGTTTAGTACAGTTAACGGTTAACTATGAATAGATTCAGTATGAATTAAGACTGCCAGCTTTCCATGGGGGCTGCAACTGCCTAAACTTTCTCCCTGTTCTGAAAGACCTTTCCTGGAACTGGTACTCTACTCCTTCATGACTGCCTCTGTGCCCACTGGGAGATCATGGCTGTTGGTGACAGCAATCAAAGAGAGAGAATCCTCTGCTTGGAATTACAGAGTCCCTCCACCGGTCCAGGGGTGACTCAAAATTTGGTCTTGGGAAAGACAGAGTAGTGACTTTAGACTGTAGATTCTCCCTCTAGTCTATTTCCTCAAGGAATGGATAAACGATAATAAAAAACCAGCAAAACAACAACAACAACAAATGTACTGTCAATAACCAAACTGGGGAAAAGGTATAACCTCATGTTATTACCTACAAAATGGGACTGGGTGCCAAGCAGGGGAACAGAAGATCCTGGTGTGGTTTTGTTCAGCCTCTAAAAATGTTCCTCAGGCTTCTGCAACTTAGAGAGAAGGGGACTTAGGAGGTAGGTCCAGAAAAAGATAAGGAAAAGGTAACAGGAGCCAAGACTCTATCTGGCCACTCCAGAGGTTAGCAGGGAGCAAAGAATATGTCAAGCTTTTCTGTTTTCTGGGACTCATCACTGAACCATGGGGCTAAGCCACGTCTTGCAGGAACCTCCATGAACATAGGCTACCTCCCCAGCTGGATGGTGTGAACCTTGGCACAGAACATTTAATATGAACCCAGACAGGAGAGCACAGCCCAGGTATTGGGTGTTAGATGATATTTATATCTTAATCTCTGTATTCTTCTTCTTCATCACTTACATGTTTTGTAATGAGTACCTTTAAAAAAATAAAAGAATAAAGTCACTTAAGAAAAAGAAAGAAGCCCATAAAAAACCGAATCTTGAGAAAACCCTCCTTGGTTTTTCCCTAGGATCCTTGGAGGGAAGGGATTTCAGCTTGCCAATCAAAAACTAGCTCTCCCATGGACTCATTAAAGTGACTCATCACTTTGTGAGCTTTTTTCCCTGTCAGAGTAAACAGAGAGTTTGCTAGCACTTACCTCATCCAATACCTTTCAGAGACTTGAGAGATTGGGACTTAGAACCAGTGAATGAAGAAAATGCTTGAAAAAGTCTCCAAAGAAGTAGTCACACAGATTTTTTTTCAAAGACAAGCACATTTGGGAAGTGACTTAGATTTTTCATATTGTCCTACTGGTGTTTCCGCTTCTTCCTTAACCCCAGAGTTGGAGCGACAAACTCTCTTAGCAGTTTCATTGCCAAAGTCAGATTTCCTGCTGGGAGATTAGTCCCTGTCTCCTCTCTTCCCTCAGAGCCTCAGGTTGCCTTGGCTCCATGCATCCCTCACATCACTTTTCTGCCTGCAAGGCAGCACTGTTGTAGGTGTCAAAAGCATTGCATGGACCTGACACCAGCTACAGGAGGCATAGATGACCAAATGATTTACATACGAGAAAATGCTAATGTAACTGTTTCAAACTAAGTCCTATTAATAAATAGTAGAACCATAACATTCTAGGTGGTAAGATTTATATTCTTTACAATCTTCTTTATTTTCCAAAATTTGCAAAATGGGTACATGTTATTTATACAGCCAGAAAATATATATATATATAATTTTAAATTAAATAAGGGATTCTGAGGGGATTTTAAAAACATTTATATCCCCAATCCCTCCCTACCCCCACTACAACAAAAAAACTGAATTAATTTCTTCTTTAAAAGTTATTCCTTAAATGAGGCCAACTGGTTAAGGAGGAAATATAGAACAAATAAAAGGAAATAACTTCTTCATGTGGCTCGTGGTCAGATAGAGGCATCTGCTGTCACAGAAGGTCCGACGGTCAAATGCAGGATGAGCTGAAAGGCCAGTGAAATGAAGGCATTTTCAGAGGGTGATGGCTGCAGGAAGGGGAGGGGTCTGGAAGAAGGCAGGCCAGGGCTGCTGTAACCATCAGCTGTAAGAGGAGATAAGGTGTCCAGTTTTAGGGCAAAGAAGAATTTCAGCTTGAACGGAACATTCTCCCGGCCTTGATTTCAATATTCAGAATAAGATCCTATGATACATTGCTCATTAAAAACTAAAGCTACAGTTGTTTTAGTGCCATGTTTGAACTTTGGTCTGCCCGGTGGACTTACAGTGATGAACCACGTTGGGGTCATAGTCATCGGTGGATGCACCTGGGTACTGACTGAGTTGAAGGCACTGTGCCAGGCATGGAAAACATAAAAGCAAATCAGAAGGCAAGAGCTCAGAGTCCACCAAGGAAAACAGATATGTAAAAAAATAATTACAGAACAACCCATTAACATTGTGCTCCCGGCGAGGATAAAGCTCCATGGGAACCTGGAAGTAATTAATTTTGCCGAGTTGGGGACCCAGACATGTGTTATCTGAAACTTTCCTAAGGTGAGAATCATCCTGCGACACTTTGTGGAGAAACAGTTTCCTTGATTCCAACCCAGACCTACAGAATGAGAAGGTCACGGGGAAGACTGGGAATCTGATTACAAAACAATTGTCTTAAAGGATTGTTACCCAAGGGCCATTTTTGGAAGCTTGTGAGTAAGGGTGAGTAAGAGCTTGTCAGGTGAAACAAGGAGCAGAGCTTACCCAGGATAAAGAAGAGCCTCTCAAACTTTCTGTGTGCACAGCAATTGCCCAGGGCTGTGTTGAAATGCGGATTTTGATTTGGTAGGTCTGGGTTGGGGCTATGACTCCCGTTTCTAAGCAGCTCCAGGTTATGGCAAGTCTGCTGGTCAACCAACCGCACAGGCCCACTCATTGCCTTTATAAGAAAGCACAAACACTTAGTCTGTATACAAGAGCCTCTGCGATCCAACCTCTCTCACCTCTCTGGTCTAATCTTTTCCTCCCCATCCTGTATTCTGTCCTGACAGACTTACCTGTGTTTTGTCTACAAACCTTTGCAAGTACCTTGTCTTCCACTCACCCTCTTTTTCAGATAGAGGCATTCTTTAGGTCCCATTTTACCAGCATTTCATTCAGGAAACATCACCTGATGTGCCCGCATCTGGGGTAGGCACCCCTCTGGAGCCTTCTGACAGCATCTTTTACTCTGAATTGGTTGGTAATTGCATGTGTGCCTTTCTGACTCAACTGTGAGATGTTTCTCTATTCCCAGGACACACAGTCTAGCTGTGAGGAACTGCTTCATCAATAAATGTTCATGAATTGAATTAAATTAAATCATCTCAACCAGACTGAAAAGCATTTGCAAAGGCTCAGTCACTTGAAAGTTGTGCAAGATGTTTTGGGAACCCCAGTGACAGTGCAGTATGATTGGTGCCCCGAAATCAAAAGGAAAGGTAACTGTAATAATATAGCAGGTGGGAGGGCCCTTGTGGGCCATGGAGCTGGCTGCACAGGCTACAGTGAGGACCTCGGGTTTAACCTTTTGAGTCATGGAAAGCTTCGAGAATCTGATGAGAGCTATAGAGCCTAACCCTGAAAAATCCTCATACAAACGAAAAGATCAATAAACAATTTTGCAGTTCACTTCAGGGAGTTTAGAAGCCTGAGGCCCCCAGGTTAAGAATTTTGATCTTGAAGGAGCTCCTGTAGGAAAGTGTGTCTTGGCAGAAAAGGATGGATTAAATCAGGACAAGGGACTGCTTTAAAATAAAGTTATTGGAATCTAACTATTGACAGGGGAAAAAAAAAAAAAAAGCACAACCTCGAAGTTGAGAATTATGTCTTATTCTGAGGACTTAAGCCCTGGAGGCAGCCTCTCAGATGAGTCTGAGGGACTGCTCCAAAGAGGTAAGGGAGGAGCCAGGATATATAGGAGTTTTTGCAACAAAAACCAGGTAGTTGGAACATCAAAAGAGTACTGTTAGTAATCCCACTCCTGGGCATATATCCAGAAGGAACCCTACTTCAAAAAGACACCTGCACCCCAATGTTCATAGCAGCACTATTTACAATAGCCAAGACATGGAAACAGCCTAAAGGTCCATCAACAGATGACTGGATAAAGAAGATATGGTATATTTATACAATGGAATACTATTCAGCCCTAAAAAGTGACAACATAATGCCATTTGCAGCAACATGAATGTCCCTGGAGAATTTCATTCTAAGTGAAGTAAGCCAGAAAGAGAAAGAAAAATATCATACGAGATCACTCATATGTGGAATCTAAAAAAAAAAAAGAACATAAATACAAAACAGAAACAGACTCATAGACATAGAATACAAACTTGTGGTTGCCAAGGGGGTGGCGAGTGGGAAGGGACAGACTGGGATTTCAAAATGTAGAATAGATAAAACAAGATTATACTATATAGCACAGGGAAGTATATACAAGATCTTGTAGCTCACAGCAAAAAAAATGTGACAATGAATATATGTATGTTCATGTATGGCTGAAAAATTGTGCTCTACACTGGAATCTGACACAACATTGTAAAATGACTATAACTCAATAAAAAATGTTAAAAAAATTACTGTTAAAGAAAATCAAACATCTCAAGTTAATGAATTTAGTGCTTTTCTCTGTATGGGAAGATGCAGGAGTCTTAGTGAAATAATTCTTTTGCTATGCACCTTAGCTTTCTAGGGCCAGTGTCCCATTTTTCTCCATCCTGAATCACCGCACAGTGTAGGGGGGTGCAGGAGGGGGGCAGCTGCAGTGGCTGATGGCTTGGTGGCCACAACATCCTTTGTTCACTCATATGGCAGGCGATGTTTTGCGTATACACAGCCATCCCGTTCATTTATGTATTGTCTGGCTGCTCTGGAGCTTCAAGGACAGGGTTGAATAGTTGTGGTAGGAAACTTACAGGCTGGAAAACCTCAGATGATCCTAACTGACTCTTTACAGAAAATACTTGCTGACCCTTGAATTAACATGTCGGAGGAGCATGACCAGGGAGGGAACTGGGGGTATATTTGCACTGGGTTTTCTACATACATTCTACTGTTGGTTTGTTTTCCTTTCTTTCTTTCTTTCCATCTTTCTTTCCTTCCTTCTTCCTTCCTTTCTTTCTTTCTTTCTTTCTTTCTTTCTTTCTTTCTTTCTTTCTTTCTTTCTTTCTTTCTTTCTTTCTTTCTCTCTTTCTTTCTTTCTTTCTTTCTCTTTCTTTCTTTCCTTCCTTCCTTCCTTCCTTCCTTCCTTCCTTCCTTCCTTCCTTCCTTCCTTCCTTCCTTCCTTTTCTTAGTTGAATTGCAGGACTGAAGACCTAGGATCCAGCCTTTCTCCACTCTTTCCACAAAGAGGTGGGTGGCAGCTGTCAGACACATTGGGTGAGCCTCCTCTGGGGCCTTAGGTCAATTATTTAGCAACTCAATGCGTCAATTTCCTCTTTTGTAGTTTAGAATAACAGATGCTCATTTTCCCCAGAGGACTTGTGAAGGTTAAATGATGTACTGCAGGCCTGGCAGGTAGCTGGTTCCCACAAAATGTTAGTTATGCCCAGTGCTGGCATCTGAAAGAAGTCACGCAGGGTGGCTTTTGCTCGGCCTAGATCTCCCTATAAAGGACTCCGTTTACAACATAATTCAGCCCACAGCTCACTGCCCGGTGCTGTGTTTGGTTTGAATAAAATCTTGGCTAATGATTGGATCAATGAATGATGCATGGTGAGAGCTTTTTATAAATTTCAGAGGATGGAAATGTCTTGTAATGAGTTATCTGAGAATCCCATATAATTTCTTTTTTTTCTTTAATTTATTGAAGTATAGTCAGTTACAATGTGGCCATTTCTGGAGTACAGCATAATGATTCAGTCATACATATAAACACCTATATTCATTTTCATATTTTTTTTGTTATATGTTACTACAAGATTTTGAATACAGTTCCCTGTGCTATACAGAAGAAATCTGGTTTTTAATTTATTTTATATATAGTAGTTAATATATAATTTCATACCTTTCAAAATCCAATGCTTGGAATGTAGGGATCATTAAAACATCAACCATTCTGGAGTAGATCATATTGAGGTGAGAAACAAATAATGCAAAGGATAATTAACTTCCAAATCTTAAATAAAGAGGAAACCTTCACTGAAGAGGTGAGGCAGGTATGCGCCGCTGACAAGGAAATTCACTGTTTTCATTTACCCGACCTCCTGCCCTTTTACGTCCTCCTGCCCCACTTGTCAGCCATAATTCACTTCATTCCCATCAGAAATGTTTAAAGAACCCTTTGTAACAAGGCTGCAGTTGTAGACTGGAATACAATTTATCTCTTAAACCCTTCATAGAGACCTTTTGTTTTCTGCCTCCTCCTAGTCTCTCGGCATGGATGTTGAAACAATTTATGAGATGTGCTTGCATTTCCTCTTTTTTTGTTTCTCTTAGATCCTTTATCCATGGTTCCCAAGCATTTCAACATATTAACTCTTCTTAGAGGATTTATTTTTGTTTGAACCTTTGGGGTCATTTCATATTAATTTCTCTCTTTCTTTTTTATTGTAGTGAGAACAGATAACACGAGATTGAATCTCTTAAACTGTTATGTGTGCAGTACAGTATTTCCAACTGTGAGCACAATCTCATCCATCAGATCTCCAGACCTTCATCCTGCATAACGGAGACTGTATTTGTTGAACAGCAACTCCCCATTCCTCTTCCCCTTATTAGAACATTTATTTTTAATAACATTAAAATATCGAAAGAATAAATGAGATTGTTTTAGGACAGAAGGTGGAGGCAAGAGAAAGAAGGTATAAGAGGAGAATTGATTTATTTTTTAAAAGATACACTCCCTCCCCATCTGGATACATTGCATTTAACTGGGGGGCATGGGAAGCCTCGGCACTCCATACTTGCAGGAAAATACAGGATCTATCAGAATCACAGTGGCAAGAAAGGTCCCAAATTGCCAAGCAAAGACTGAGGCTGGGACAATTACAGAAAGAACTGCAGGAACTCCATGGACTGGGCTTCAGTCTGCACGTCCAGTGTCTCTGGGACTCTCACTGCCGCCAGAGCGGTTTTCACTTTTCTCCATGAAGAGAAGGTGTAGACCAGCCTGGCTATTTCCTAGTAAGAGTGAAGAGCAGTCTTAACTATTGCCTCCTTTCCAACACATCAGTGTTCGGAGCTACCGATCATCTTTGCTTTATCACTGGAAAAAAGGAACAGAGGAAGGAAGGAAAGGAGAAAGAGAGAAAGAGAGGAAGAAAGAAAGAAAGAAGGAAGGAAGGAAGGAAGGAAGGAAGGAAGGAAGGAAGGAAGGAAGGAAAGAAAGAAAGAAAGAAAGAAAGAAAGAAAGAAAGAAAGAAAGAAAAGAAAGAAAGAAAAAGAAAGAAAGAAAAAGAAAGAAAGAAAAAGAAAGAAAGGAAGAAAGAAAGAAAGAAAGAAAAGAAGAAAGGAAGAAAGAAAGAAAGAAAGAAAGAAAAGAAGGAAAGAAAGGGAGAAAAGGAAGGAAGGAAAGAAAGAAAGAAAAGGAAAAAGCAGAAAGCTAAAATTTTGCCCTTCTATAAACAAGTGTGCTTTTCTCACCTTTAAAAAAGATTTCTGAGGCTAAATTAGGACATCTCTATAAAACACTTTGATATTTTGAGAAGAAAAAATGACCCACAAGTGGGCTTAATCTGGCCTAAAGTGGAATTATTTAAAGTAAAGCCACAGGGTTTAGGATTAATACTTTTTGTTTCTCTTTGGAAACCTGGTTTTTAGAAAGTGAGTTAACCACTAACTACAGAGTAGGGTTCACTCTGGAGAATATTTAATTTTCTTTGAAGATTTACTTTAAACTCTTTAGGAAACAGAAAAACAGTGAAGAGTCTAGCCCGGAGTATGACTGTAATGGATGAAAGTGTCTTCCTTCCTTGATCGTTTGTTTTTTGGAAGTCATTACCATCATCTGAGAACCTGCGAAGCTAACATGATTTGAGTTAGGTTAAGAAATTTAGAAAAAAAAAAATTAAGGAATTGAATGGAGCCCGTGGCTCAAGTCTTGGATATGACATGGATAAGAGTATACGGTTAAAAAAAAAAAAAGTAGGGATAATGCCAGACAGTTACTGATTTTTAATTTTTATTTACCAAGAAAAAAGTTACATTAATGAATTTCAAGAAAGGACTTCATTTTATTTATTTATTTTCTCGCTTGTTTCTTCATTTAAAAAAAAAAAAAAACCAAAACAACAACCAGCCATGAGGATACATGATCTTTTTTTTCCCTTCCCTCTTCCTTTTTCCATTTCTGCCCTCACTTCGCCCTGCAGGGGCCTCTTTTTGTAAGTGGATGAAGGGAATGATCTTACTGCCAGGGGAACCACAGTGACTCTAGTAGTTGGTGGGAGGGAAAGTCAAGCCTCCTAGAATGAATTTTGCCTGTGAGCTCTGGCGTAGACTAGTGCTCTGTTGAGCTTTGTGACTAACGTGGGTTGTAGTGCTGAACATAAAGCAGTACTGGCGGAAATAACCCTCGATACCGTGGTCCGTCGATGTTGTCCACCCGGGAATAGCCCAGGACATGAAGACGCCGCGATGAAATCAAATCCGTTGCGTTAAAATGAGATAACAATAGGAAAGCGAAATAGATGTTCTTCCTCTGACAACTTATAATACGGTTGCCTTGGTGAGCCTTTCACATTTCTTATTATAGACTAGGATGTTATCTGTCCTGATCTTTGAATGTATGCGGGAGGCACCTGTCTGGTGGTGGCCCCTTGGCTGTGTGAAGTGATTTTATTCTTAGCTGTGGCATTTCACACAAGTCACCCCCACCCTTTCTTTTGTCTGATGGAAGTACTTGTGGTCTCTGTAGCACAGGTTACACGTGGAAGACTCTGTTTTGTTAAGTAGATACAACTAATTTGTTTCCATTTATGAATGGGTTTTTCCTGGAGAGCTGGTAACTTTTTTGTTTGGCATATGGCGATTTTTTTCTGTCATTATTCTTTCAGGGAATGTTTTTCTTATGTGTTTGCTCATTTCCTGCAGCTGGGCATGATCTGTCAGTTATTTCAACAATCCAGTCCCCTCCCCTTCCCATTAGTCAAGAAGAACGGAACAGAGGGGCAGTGGCCAGTCTTCCCTCCCAACAGAATTCCATTTCTCTTCAGTGAGAATCCATTTCTCTTCCACTTTTCCACTACTTTTGCCTCTCATTCTGCTGTGTTGAGTCTGGAGCAGACCCAAATTATCTGAAGGGATGGCAGTTTCACTCATTCATCAATTTCTTCAATAAGCATCTGCTTGTTTTATCATAACTTCAGGACCTACTCTGAAAGCCTGAGTTAATTCTAGAAGACAGACACCTTGTAAAATAAAAATTGGACAGAAAAGGAGAGAGATGGGTTGATATGTGTGCAGAGGAAATAAGACAAAAGAGATAGGAGAGAGCTACAGAATTGAAAGAAGAGGAAATTGATGGAAATGGACAAGAAAAGGAAAAGGTTCAATGTTTTTTAAAAGAACAAAAGAAAGATTAATTCAGAACCAACCAAATAGTTCTGCCAAGACCCTGGGGATCATACAGACCAATTAGTCTTAGTCTCCAGCTTCCAAGAATTTACAATAACTTCCAAGAATTTACAGATTTAAAATTACAGGAAGACAGAATTGTCTTTGGCTGTACTTGTGTACTGAGATACACATGAAGAGAACTTTTTAAAAGTAGTTATATTTTGCTTCTTATTAAAGAGCTTCAAGTAAGTGGAATAGCAAAATCTAAAAGGTTTAAAATGTGTTGCTTATAAATCCCTTTTCTGTCTTGAAGCCCAGGCTGGGGGCTTTGCGACGTCCAGGGCATGGGAGATGGTGCCTGGACTGTGCTCTGTCCTCTCCAAGCAGAATCAGGACTCTTGCTGCCAGATAGCTGGGAGGGAGAAGGGAGATATTTTCTCCTCTCTTCCAAAGCTGTTAATGTTCTGTTCTCCAATAAACCATTTTAACAATTGATCTCTGTGTCGATTGGATACTCATTACATCTTACGGCGCAAGACACTTAACCCGGCAGACTCCGTTTACAAACAACCTCTTCTCTCCCCTTAATGGACACCCAGCTCTGAACCAGTCGTGAGCCCAGGTCACTGGCCCACAGCCTCCAGCCACAGACACAGGAGATTGAGCAGGAAAGTGAGAGGGACATGACTCCATGAAGGACTGCAGTGTGCTTTGTCACGTGGAAGGCAAATGCTCACATGTCCCTGAAATACTGAAGGAAGTCAGAGAAAGGAAGTTTGCCAGCGGGACGCTTGTGATATTTTTGGCAGCGATGTTCTCACTACCTGCAAGCTGTGTGTTTGTGTCTATTATGATGTTTACTGCAACTTGAAAAAGAATAGCTACTAAATTAGGATATGATGAACTTCTCAGCTGGAGAGAGAACAGGGTCTAACAGAGAACAACATTTGGGCTTTGAGATACTGTGTTCTCTTTGAGGTTACATTTAGATGTTAGGATAAGCAAGGAGAGGGTGGGGGGAACCACTTCCAGAAGACAGAAACAGCTTAGGTGGGACCAGTCCAGGGAAGAAACATGGAAATGTTTGACGTGAGCTCTATTGTTGTTTTGTCTAAAAAGATTAAGGGCTCTAAGCTTTGTCATCACATCCTTCTGTCCTTTTAGTTTGCTTGGTGAGGTTTTTTCCCCCCCCTGGAGATTCTGTTTTATTTCAATGAGCGTTTGGTGGTTCTGGGTGACAGATTTACTATAAAACTGTTTGGGACTTTGATCACTTTTCAAGAGCAATGGCTCTTTGGCGTTGTCACTGGAAAGGAGTTTGAAAGCTCTGTAAAATCTCTTCTCTCTGCTTTCCAGGGAGAAAGTCACACCACAAATTCGATTGTTTTCAGACTTGTCAAGAGTCTCCAGCCAGGCTATTCAAGATAGTTTCGGCCTGGGCTGGGAGGAACAAATGAATATACTCCTCTGAGGAAAGTGGTTGGGGGGGTCTGGATGGAAGAACCTCCAGGCAACACCCCGCTCCTTGGAAGGATAATTGGCGTGTAGAACGGGGAGCAGAGACTGCTCTCATGGACGGTCCCCTGTAATTACCCCATCTGGAATGTTCTCAGGACCAAATTGAAGGGGTTGTGGAACTACTGAATGATCGATGTGTGGCCTTTTATCCTAAGGAGAATTTTACCGAGGCGGAAGTCCTCTTTCTTCATAGTTTGCTTAGTAAGAGGGTAATAGCCAGAAACAGTGGTTCATTTATGAATCAATCCACTTTTTAGGTCTCTCTCTACACTTGTACCCACATGCACCACGTATAAATGATACTTAATGTGCTACATATGTGTGTGTGTGTTTAATAAAACACAACTCATAGAAAGGTTGTTTAAAGACCTTAAAAGTACGTGTAGCGTCACTCCAGGATTTGGGAGTGAGAGATGCTTTCTAAAACAAATCACTAATGATAATAAAAGGCATTTTATAAAATTAGACCCTTGAAAACTCACTGGAGAGCTACACCCCTATTCCTCACTGGCCCCCACCCCCCTTTTTATTTCTACTTTTTGACAGAGCAGAGGGATCTGGGATTAGGATAGATTTTTTACCATCCAAACTCTTTATTTTTTTTCTTGCCTATTTGTATGAGAGCGAAAAAGGACTCTTTCTTAAGGAGTTTGTTCTTCAGGCCCAAAGTCACACATGTGAGCTCGGCTACCGGGCTCCAGGACCTGCCCCTCTGCCTTGGAAACCAGGTGCTGCCTGGTGTTCTCTTGGCCTTTAGCACAGAACAATAGCCGTCTTCTGCCTCACCGTTTGCCCTCGGGGGCTGAGAAGTTGCTTTACTGGTTGCTCATTTCTGACTAATTCTCCCTGATTATCCCCTTCTGAGGTTTTTTATGTTGCCTGTTTTCTGATGTATTTGTTCAGACATATGAGGAAGGGAAAATGCTATTTATTTAAAAGCTTCATAAATAAGTGGGTAAAGCTTTTCATGGGAAATCAATCAACCGCCTCAAATGTAGAAAATTCTTAATGATCCGTGGCAAACTGTGTCCATGAAGAAAGCCCTTTTCTCTTTCCTGTCCTATAACGGATTAAGAACCATTAAAAGGCACCCAAGGCAGTCTGGTGGGCAAGTAGACTGAAACGGAATCAGAGCCAACAGCATTTGTAAATTTAATAATTGAACGTTGAAAAATGGAAAATCAAGCATAAAAAGATAGAGGCTTTCTCGCTTTAGTAACGCATTACCCTTCTAATGATTATCGCCTTTATTGAAAACATCAAAAAAAGCAAAGGACAAAGTCATAGAGACAGAAAGGAGACAGCTGATCACTAGGGACTAGGCAGGGAGATGGGGGCAGACGGAACCAGTTCCGCAAGATGGATGGTGGTGCTGGTTGCACAACAAAGTACATACTTGATGCTACTGCAGTGTGCGCTTACAAATGGCTAAAATGGTACTTTTTATGTATACACATATTTTACTACAATAAATACATGCAAAAAAAGGAAAAAGAAAAAGAGAAAATGAGTAATGTTAGAATTGGTTACCGTTGAATTAACTAGAATGTTTGATGTTTGGGTCTTAGCAGAGAAGAGGCAAGAACCCTCCTAAATGACTGTTGGGCGTATCTCTGCAGAGAGAAATGAGGAAAGCCATTTCAACAGCTTAGCATTTATAGGGTACACAACTGGGAGTAAAACACATGTGAAAAATATCATGATAGAAGGCCTTTATTTAAAGTGTGGTTGAAGGCCGCTGACTCACTGGATAACTGGAGTATTTGTGGCTTGAGTAATGGTCGAGCCAAGAATCCTGGAGTCAGACTCTTTCTTCCTTGGGGGGAAGAAAAAGGGGTCAAGTAAATTCTATCCCACTCTATCTTGGATATTTTGTTCAACAATGATTTTGACCAACCCCAAATTCCTCCAAAGAGGGAGGAATGTTCAGTGTTTTTGTAACCTTGATTAACTGTGGTGTTATTCCAAACAAGGAGGCATACCCATCTGGGGGCAAGAGGTGGAAAGGAAAAAGCTAAATCAGGAGTCTGGTGTTGATCCCAGCCAGATGACGGATGTCTGACGGATGGGGTCAGTGCCACTTCTGATCTCATCCTAAGCCAAGACACTCTTTAAGCATCTGGGCAAAAATCTGGACTCAAGTGTGAAGCGATTTGATTGACTCGACTAAATAACTGAAGAAAGTCAAGTTATTCTGATAACGATATACTTATGATTTATCTTCCTAAGGTGGCATTTATTTACGAGTGTTTTCTGGTTGGGATAACTAACTTATGAACCAGGTGCTTGGAAGTGCCATGGCTAAGAATTGCTGTTTTCTATGAAGTCCACGGTACTAGGTTAGCAGGAATCTGGTCATCTTAGGGATGCTGTTGAATGTAGTCGAGCAAAGATCTTCTGGAGCCAGACTTCCTGGCATGAATTCCAGGTCCGCTCTTACAAGATGAGATCTCAGGCATTTGCCCACGTCTCTGTGCCTTGGAATTGTCATCTCTAAATGGAGGATGATTGCAATAGATCTTACATCATAGGTTATTGTGAAATGTGGTTTGAAACACGTAAAGTGCTCCGAACAGAGCCTGGCCTGTAGGAATTGGGCTGTAAAAGTTAGTTATTATTACCATTAATCATTGCCTCTTTCGGGGAGGACATGTCTAAAACAGTAAGCGTGAAAGCTGTTGTGGGGGTTCTGTTGCCTGGGAATTAGAGACCCTTTAGTACCTACATTGGAGAGTTCAAAACTCAACAGCTATATCAAATCATCACATTGTGCACTTTAAATACATTACAATTTTGTTTGTCAGTTACATCTCAATAAAGTGGAGAAAAAGAGAAAAAACCTCCATGGCCGTGACACACATATATTGCTGGAAATAAAATACTGGTTTTAATGAATCATTCCTGCATTTACTCATTTGCTGAGACCCCACAGGCCAGGCATTGGGGATACCAAGTCAGTTATGACCTGACTTACTGTGATGCTCAGCCTAGTGGCAAAGACACTCACATAAAGAGACTGCCATGCAATATGTAGGTGCAGAGACAGAGATGTTTTAAAGGTATCACTGAGATGTAACGGTGGGGAAGCTTAGGCGCTGGGGAGAGGGTGGGGAGGAATAGTCAGGGAAAATTCCTGGACGTAATCCCCCTGAATACCTGTTGGATCAAATAAAACTCAATTAAAAAAAAATTTGTAAACGTGTCAGCCTGTATCCCTGAAAGATAAGGATTCTCTCTCACTCTCTTATAAACAAAATACTATTATTACCCCTAAAAGAAATAATAATGATTGCTGGCACCACAGGACCCACAGCATATTACGTCAGTAAAACTCTATCCAGTGTACAACTTTACTAGAGCAGGAAGGTAAACCGATGGGTTTTTATAAATACTTGGCGTGAGAAGAAGAATTTTCTGCTTATAACATAGCTTTAAAAACACTCTAATGTTCCCCCAAGCTTTTAGTAAAAACAGTTTTTTTTTTACAGCAATTACAAAAAGATAATCTTACTGAACTGAAATCCTAGACTACATCTGATATCATTTTAGTTTTCAGTGACCTACTTACGGCATGGCATGATTTACAGTTGAGGTTTATTGCTTTAGCAAAATGATGCTTTGGTCGTTCACTTAAAAAGAAAAAAGTCTTCTCAGTTTTATTCTCTAGTATGGAATGAAACCTTTAAACAGTCAAAATTGGCTTAAGGTTAAATCATCATTAAAACAGTTTTGTACCTTGGAGCTAAAATAGATGTGCTCCTTAATACTGAGGTATATAGAGCTTGCATTTCCCAAAAAGGGAAGGAAACTACATCCCCACAACCGCATGCAGGATGAGTAAATGGCACAGACACACACAAAGGCTAATTAAAAGTGGAACATTTAAGAAGCTTTGCATCTCAGGTGTTTTGTTAAAGTGTTAGCAGACAGTGAAACCCCTAAATTAGGAGGCCCACCAAAGTGTGGGTCTTTGACGCAGGCTGTGAAAGATTTGTTCCTAGAGGCAAAATGAAAAGGCTGCTTTTATTTCTCAAAAGAGGAAAAGGAAGGAAAGTGCTTGAGCAGGGCGAAGGAAAAAAAATTCGCTTGAGCAGGGAAAGGAAACGCTTGAGCCGGGAGCCCTCAGACAAGCTGGCTGGTAGAGACAGCTCCGGACGGGTCAGGCCACGTGGACTTTTACAGGAGGCTTCTGCCATCATGTCCTCCTTCTGGGTGTGGGTGGAGACAATCAGTCCTTGCATGTCTTCTCAGCCCTTGTGTGGGTTTTTCCAGTTGTTGTCATGGCAATCGTCAACTGTCATGGCATTGGTGGGTGTGTCACTTAGCATGCTAATACATTGCAATGAGCACATAATGAGGCTGAAGGTCCACTGGAAGTCAAACTCTCCTCCATCTTGGACTCTGTGGGTTCTAAGCAGTTCTTATTTTGTTGTTTCATTGGAACTGCCTCCTGAGACTTAGGTAAGAGTAATTGTTTAGTTGAGGAAGGCACCAGGGTATGATCCTGGGGGCAACAGCTTGGTAACAAGAAGGAAAGTTGCTTCTAACCAGAATGGCTGCAATCTGGTGGACCCCACATACCCCCCAAAAAAACATCTGCAAAGATTCTCTTCAGCCCTGAAAGTTCTAAAGGGAAATGAAGAATTATCTCAGTCAATCGTTGAGATAGGTTGTCAGAGTCACTGTCATCCCCCAGTGCCTGGAGGCTTGTCCTCATCAATGGCTTGAGCCTGCTCTTCAATGACTCAGGAAGGCCTGGGAGATCAGCTTTTCTATAAACAAGAGGCAGAAGTTGGGGAGGCGGAAGGCCCACAGGGTCCTGCTTGGTATTAAAAGTCCCCTTTCAATTTAGTCCTAAGTGAAATCAATTGTTTGCATTTGGTTGGCCACATACAACATTAACAGTAGTGGAAAAAGGAGTGATCTCTGGGCTGCCAGGAGGACTCCTGCGTGACCTCAAAGTCCCCAGCTCCCTCCAAGGGGAGACGAGCCACCCCAGATCCTGACCAGCTTTCCTCTTGCCCTCTCCCTCTAAATCACTTAAATCCTTTGTCTCCAACTACATTAGATCTATTCAGGGTTTCCCTTTTTAATGCCTCCACAATTTCTTAATATCTACAAAGAGTGGATTGATTCCCACCACGCCAGCAGGAAGCAGCAGGGTGTACAGACTGGACGGGCCCCAATCTGAGGAGCAAGCCAACAAGGGGAATATTGTCTTTCTTTTCATTCTGTCTTTTATTTTTTTTAGAGCATTTTTCTTTCTTATCCAGATTAGCCTGACCTCAGCACAAGGCAACCAGATATTACTTTTAACGGCAAACTTGAATGTCGCCTGGATTGCGTTGGTGGTTTTCCATGGATGTAATTCAATAATCCCAGTGGAGCGCCTTCCGTCCCTTGTTACTCTTATCCTGGTAGAAATACTTTGTTGGGGCTATTATGGTGTCTTTTATTTTTAATCCAGCTGAAAATGGAAACATTCCAGAGCTTAGAAATATTAATGAGAAAATTCTTTGCTTTACATACATAGCAGAGTACCCTACTCACCATGGACAAGAATAAAACTATTTTGCCCCAGTTTTACCTCAATAGAAACATTTTATCTGAAGCTTTTCAAGCTACGCTTTTAAGAAAGAATCATTTGACACACACGTATACAAAATGGAAATGCCCTGGCAGATAAAATTAACATTCTCTTGTTGTACCTGCAGTGCAAACAGTTCTAAAAGGAGTTGCTAAATAATGTACACTCTCTGATGATCTAAATGCAGCTGTGCTCTTTCCTATTTTAAAAATCCTGAGAGTTAAAGCCTAATCTAATCCTTTCTTTGTCAGAGTTTCTGTCAAATGATCAGACCCTTGGAAATTTTTTCATTCCGGACTGATGGGTTGTCTTGAATCCAGCCGACATTATGAACAGGCTGTCTGTAAGTCTCTAAGGACCTTCTAGTGTTTGTTTATTAACAGATGGAAATGGACTTGCCGTCTTGCTCTTGTTCTAACTAAATAAACCTGTGTCAAGACCCAAATGGGCGCTTTAAACAGATGGATCTCTTCTTTCTAAAAGACATGACTTACTATTATCATTTACCTCTAGGCACAGTCCTGTCAGGATGATTTATGAGATGGTACAGTAATTGTAAGTGGGAATCACCTGGAAAATGAGTCGGTCTTGTTCGTTTCATGAAAACAAAAGAGAGAAAAGTTCCCCTTTCTTGCGGTCACCTGGTAAAAGCAGGATGGAATCCCACCCAAAATGCGGTTTCGATGTGGGGGCTGATGATACCACACAAGCAGCAAGAGGGTGTGGAAGGTTTTATCACTCACATAGTGAGGCTTTCTGGGGAGAGCAGGGCAGGCTCCCAAGTGGGTACAAAATTGGCTTCAGAGAGCAGGGAAAGGAGACCAGCGTGGCTTTTCACTATATTAGGAGGTAGCAGAGGTGAGGATTTCCACCTGTGTCCCAGAGCTTGTTCGGTTTGAACCTCCCACTGGTGTCAGAGAGGGGAGCACCTGGCCTTTCCTATCAGCTGGCCAAGATGGGGAGGGGGCAGACGCAGAAGGGGGAGTGGTGATGCTTGAGACCCGTCAGGAGTCAAACGTCAAATGAGGTGAGAGTCCATATTTCAGGTCCCTTTACACTGAAGACCGAAGGCAATATCAAAAAAAGAAAGGTAAATATTTTTAGACTAAAACTAAATGCGGCTTGAGACGTGAAGGTTTTGGGGTATTCTTTGGAAACCTTCTGAAATTCTGCTATGTATTTCCTTTTGGGGCTTTTGGGGGCAAAACAATGTCCATAGTCAGCCAGTCCTCTTTGTTTCTGATAAAAACGTTTGGATACAAAGTCATAAAATGTCCAGATTATTCCTGAAGACACTTAAAAATGGCCCCATTCAAGCCAATCAACTCTTACTGTCGGTAGGTTATTTTCCACTTTCTAACCTAAACCCTTTGCACACGAGGTCAAGGTTCTCCACAGAACCCTTGATGGATTTCTGGGCAATCAGAAGGTTAAAGAACATTAGGAATTGTTTAGGATCATCTCACCCATTATTCAGATTGGGAATCTTAAGGCCTGGAGGTGTCTGGTGTGTTAGCCGAGATCACACAAACTAGAATCCAAGCCCGGAGGCTTGTCTAATGCACTTCACCTAATTTAGCCCAGAAGCTTGGTTATCTTATATTGTCCTAGGCTTTTCATTACAACACTTTCTCTGCAGAGTGGCGTTAAGGGTCTCGTTTGTTTGTTTGTTTGTTTAGTTAGTACACTTTGTATGTTGTATGTTGTTTTCCCGTAATCTTCTAAGTCTGAATATACTGCAGCGTTTTTAGATGAATTCTAAAACAGAGGCCCTGTATCTTATTACCCTGGAAATGTTTAATTATATCTCAGCATTGGGTAAGATACCAACCACAGGTCTTCCCTATAACCTACATTCTAGGATTTTTTAAAAAGAAAATTAATTTAAATTTAAATTTAAGGATGGTTTTAGATATACATGGAAGTTTTGAAGCTAGTACCGTGAATTTACAAATCCTGCTTGCTCACTCTGCCTTATTGATAACGTCTTACATTAGTAATGGTACATTTGTCAAAATTAATCAACCAATATTGATCGGTATTCATCCTTTATTCACATTTCCTTAGCTCTTTACTTAATATTACTTTTCTGTTCCAGGATCCCATCCAGGACACCACATTTTGTCTAGTTTTGTCTCCTTAGGCTCCTCTTGGCTGTGACAGTTTCTCCGACTTTCCTTATTCTGTTTTGACATCCTTGACAGACTCAAGGAGAACTGGTCAAGTATTTTGTAGAACGTCCCTCAGTTGGGATCCATCTGATGTTTTTTTTCATGATTTGAATGGAGTTCTGAGTTCCTGGCGGGGAGGGAGAACGTGCCATTCTCAGCACACGGCATCATGGGTACATACTGTCAGTATGAGTTCTGGCTCTTGAGTTTAACCTCATCACCAGGCTGAGGTGGTGACTGTCAGATTACCGGCTCTGCAGGAGATTCTACACACCTATAGGTGGCAAGACAGGAAGGACAGAGGGGTTTTTATGTATGATTTCTACACCAAAAAGTGACTCCATTTCATATTACACTCTGGCAGAAAGTTTTTATGAGTCACCTAAACTTAACGGATAGTTATGTTCCTCCACTACCTAAGGGTGGAACAGGTACATAAATTATTCAGATTTTTGCATGAGAGATTTGTCTACTATTATCTATCATCTGTCTGTCTGTCTGTCAGTCTGTCTGTCTGTCTGTCTATCTATCTATCTATCTATCTATCTATCTATCTATCTATCATATATAAGAGTATGTACTCCTGAATATTTATTTACTAATTTGGATTATAATCCAATGCTACTTTATTTTGTTACTTAAATTGCTTCAGCTTTGTCCTTTGAGACTTGCAATGGCAACTGTCCTTTTGACACACCCCTTCCACGTCCTTTTCACAGCACTTCCTATTTCCTGGCGCTGTAAGAATACACTCCACTTTCATATTGTGCAGTCCCTACGTCAGCGCTACAATCAGCCATTTCTCTAAGGGGCATACTTTCTTTTAGTGAAGAATTCTCTTTTTAACCTTGGTTCTGGAAACCAAGATCTGGGTGTAAGGCGTGCTTGTTATACTAGGCTTCCTTTGCTTCTAGGTGGTCCTTTCAGCCAACAGAGCAAGGAAATATCTGTGCATATTTGAACCCTTGTATATACATACATCTATAAATATTTATATATATATATATCTGTCTTTATATTAAGCAAAAAATGTGTTCATACTGATGTCTCCAACTAATCCAGAACCTCATGGGTTATTCCAGCCTCCTTCCCTTGTTTATCTGTAACCTCCCACTCCAGCAGAGAGGAACCTGGCTCCCACCACCTGCCACCCATTCATTCAATTGTTCAATTCCAGTTATACATGTATAGTGGTTTCAGAATTTTAATCTGGTTTGGAGATATTTCTCAACTTTATCTTTCAACCCATCTCCTGAGTATTTCCCCCCCAATCATCTTTTTTATTTCCAACATCTATTTTTCTTTCTCTAATGACTCCATCTTTTTTAATGGATTAATAGTGTTATCAAGTCCAAGCTTGTACCGGTTGCTGCAGGACAAGCTGATAAATCGACAGATGAGTTGTTGCGACTTGATTTGGAAAGCCAGCAGACTGAGAAGATGGTGGACTGGAGTCCTAAAGAACCACTTTACTTGGGTTAGAATTCAGGTTTCTTTTACGCTAAAAGGGGAGGAGGTATGGCTGGTTGTTGCAAACTTCGTGGTGCCAGAATCCTTTGTTCTTGCAGCTGTCCATGTAAGTCTGGTCACAATGGTCCTATAAGCCTCCAACAAGGCAAATGTTATTCTCTGTTCTGCAGCTTTTTATCTCTACATGAATGAGAAGATGTTATACCTTTAAACTTCAAAGTCTTGAGAACGGGCTATCGTGTATATTTCGGGCTGTAGGTTCTTTTACAGGGGTGCAGAGCCAGCAGGACTGAGCACAGGCCACGGCGCACAAGGGTTAGAGATCTAATATGGCATCAGGTTTGTTCTTCTCTGTTACAAAAGCTTCTCTTCTCTTCCTAAGGATATTAACTGCAGTTGACAAAATTCATTCTGTTCTCAGGATTGCCTCTGTTTCTTCTTTGGTTTTTGTTTGTTTGTTTGTTTGTTGATATTGGCTTTTGTCTTTTGTCTTGGAGGCTTTCTTCAAATATCTGATGACCTTTGGTTATTTAAATATGTCCAATTGTGAGGCACAATGATTTAGAAATTATTAAAGCGCCTAAATAAAACAGGATGTAAATAATTTCCTGTGCTAACCTACTGATCTTAGGTTAGGTTAGTAGGTTGTACTTGGTTGTACATTGATTGTACTTATGAAAAGAAACAATGATATTTTTATTCATGAGATGTTCATCTATTGGTGACCAAAAGATATTTTCTAAGTTGTAATTTAGAACTAAGGACAGAGGCTTATTTTTAAGATGCAAAATACCCTGGAGATTATAATGCTTACTATTTTTACACACTAAATAGCTAGCTAGGTGAAGACAGAGGGAGGCACCAAGCAAGCTGATTGGCAGCTGTGTGTCCTGGAGTAGGACTCATTGACTGTGGTGGGCATCTTCAAGGTGGAGAAGGTGGAGAATTTTCATTGGCCGTCCCCCAGAGGAGAGCCACCACCTTATGGTGACAAATGCATTTTACCCAATGAGCCAGTAAACACACACAAGTACCAATTTCCCTACCCAAGTTTCATGAAAAAAATTATTTAGATTTACTGAGTGCAAAAATACTCTGAAGTTTTCCATTTTAAAAAGGTCATGACTCACTAAATTGAATCCACAGTCCATTAATGATTCAAGACCAAAACTTGAAAAAATTTAGTTTTGAAGGCCTCTGTGAATTGGCCTGTGTCTCTTCATCTTGTTGTTTTTTTTTTTAAACCACTCCCTGTCAAATAGCCTTGTCATATCCAAGCTGCTTAAAATTCCCGAAAGAGCTGTGATTTCCCTTGCTTCCATATTTCGCACATGATCTTCCTTTGCCTGATAAGTCCTCCTCATTTCTTTGCTGGCTAACTTTTTCATGTTCCCAACATTCAGCACAGGCATTATTCATCTTGGAAGTCTTTCTTGATCTTTTCTTCTTTCCTATATCCCACCTATCCCTGAGCAAAGGGAGTTTTAGCTTATTCCTTCGTTTTTCCTTGTTTCCATAGCAATGAATACATATGCTATTATCATATCATATAATACACATATACATACTCATACAGGCTAATACATTGATTTTTATATCTGTGTCTCTTCTGAGGCTATATATTCAGGCCAGGGTCTGAGTTTTATACTTTGTCCTTCTTTATTCTTGGGCTTCTGATCAGACAGGGACTCAGATGAGATTTAGAGGCTGGTGTATACCTTCTACCTTCATGGACAAGACTTCTGATATGCTTTGTTGGGGCATGCAAGGTGGGCAAGCTCCACCTTGACTTAAGAAATTATTCAGCAAGCCCTACTATCCCTACCCTACATCTGCATAAACACAGTCCCCTGAGTCTGGACCTTAGATCCATCTGGAGCAATGCTGATTCCACAGCAGTCAGTAGCTGCCTCACATCACACTCTGTACAGGAGAGAGTGAGCTGTGCGCATGGACTTCCAGGTCTGTTTCCAGAAACACGGCCTGCAGTCCTGCTGCTCTGAGCCAGGTGTCCCCCAGCGTGGGAACAGGCCTGGAGAGAGGACTCTGAACTTCATCTGGATAAAGCACAAGAAAGAGACAGAGAAAGGGCATAGAGGCATTTCTCCATGCTGTTCATCCTGGGTGTTTATCACAACTCTCCTTCCCCTTTAGAGACCTGAGACTCGGGGTATTCAGTATCTCATTCTTCTATCTGTTCCTTAGCATTTAGTGAAATAGCCATTGGGGTGAGCTGGAAATTCAGCATTTATGATTGGAAGCAGAGGTATGGATAATAACGATGGGGTCAAAGACTAGAATTCATCATGACAGAACTACTATACTTGGGTCAAGAGAAGGGGGAAGAAAAGAAGACAAAGAAAACTAGAGTATGGTATCTTGGTGACTGGTGGATTCGAGTGGTTGCCGGTCTCACTCAGTATCTTAACTGGAATGGAGATGAAAACTTCTTTAATAAAGAAGAAATTGAGCAATTGTGAGACCTATGTATTAGGAATATCTGTAGCATAAGTATTAATATTGGAAAAGATGATGGTAGAGGATTGAATGAACAGTGAGATAAGTCATGCTGAAATAATTTGAGGGAACAACAGAATGTTCTGGAAGCTCACAGATGACTAGATAGGAAGGACAGAGTATGTTAAAGATAAGTACTCCTTTATTATATATATATATTTATTTAGTATTACTTTTGTAGTTAATAAATGGCTTTGTTGTTGTTATTCTGAAATAAAAGCTTATTCATTAGGGACAGCAATGCATTTTGGCTGAAAATAGGAGTCATGTTTTAGAAAGGATAATGCTAGCTTCCATAACAAACCCAAAGATGTGCAGTAGCAACCATGACGTATTTATTTCCTGATTGGTGGATGGCTGTCCTCCAAAGATAATTCAGGGATCTAGATTCCTTACATCTTGTGACTCTGCTTTCTTTATCATGTGGCTTCCAAGGTCTGTCTGTTTAGTTCCATCAGGCTTGCAGACTGGAAAGGAGCAGGAGGAGACGGTGCACTGCTTCTTACCAACTAGAGCAGGAAGAGACATGTATTATTTCTGCCCACACTCCATTGGTGAGCACTGGTTGTACAGCTTCACCTAGATTCAAGGGAGGTGGGGAATCTAGTCCCTGGAGGCCAACTACTGCCCAGTGACAAAGTTACACAATGAGGGGAAGCCCCGGTTTGGGCGGATAATTAGCCATCTTTCCAAAGATGGATATTTGAGGTCGTATGTATGTACCCATAATTTGTCAAAAAAACTTTCAATAATTATTAAATTACATTAATACTTAATGAATTATAATTAAGTAAAATTAAGTAAAGTATAATTAAGTAAAATTAAATAAAATAATTAAAATTTTCAACAATTGTTGATTGATCAAGCAACAAAAATAATTAGTAAAGATATAAAGAATTGAGAACCCAATTAACAAGCTTGATTTAAGGGAGATGAATAGACCCTATGGGTACAGAAAGAACTAGAAACCACCCATCCCTAATCACTCAGAGAAGAGTTACAAGCAGTGTTCATTTTCTAGGTCAAAAAGCAAATTTTAATACATTTTGCAACACTGGTATCATACCACCCACATTCTCTGATTTTAAAGATAAGCATTACACCTTGGGCTCTGCTCTGCTCATTCAAACAGGAGGGTTCTCACTCGAAAACAAAGCTCCAATAATCCTGTTGCCAACTGCCGGAAACACAGGTTGCCATCTTTGCAAATAAAATGCTTTTAAAAGCAGCATTTTTTCATATTCCAGAGATAACTTGCACATAGCGGTTATTGACATACTTATATTTTGCTCACAGGTTTTAAACATCACCTGCCCCTTCTCTTGCTTCGTCTTACCCTTTGAACTTGCAGGCCTAAAGCATTTTTCACTTAACCCTTGTGATGGTTTTTGATGACTTCGAAATTGAATGTTGCTTATGAGGTCATTGGATTTGTAAACTTTGTCCTAGTTAGATTTAGGCAGCAAATTGTGGGACGTAAGTGGAGCTTTGGGAACATTTAAAATAAATGTCAAGTTTATTACTGTTCCATTAACTCTTACCAGAAATGACAATGTTTATTCATTTCAGTATAAGGCCAGAAGTTATTTTCTTTTATATTGAGTAAATAGCATCCCTCATTCAACTGTGAAATATGACAAAGAAGGAAAGCGCTTAGCTAAAAGAAAACCGTGAGGAGTTACAGTTATTTCGTAGCTAGAAATGTCCCCCATGTTATTTATTTTCTAACATAAATTCCTCAGTGTGCACAAACCTCTTAGCAAACCCTGAGCCCCAATCCCTAATGCATAGATCCTCAAAGGAAAGAGTGAAAAAAACAGCATCCTGTCATGAGAATCTTGACTTCAGGTGGAGTGAGGAAGGACTGTGAATGACTACACTTCTGTGCGAGGGAGAAGGATATCAAGGATAACGTCCCCCTCTGTTTTATGCGTGAAGATTATGAGACCTAGGGAGATGGAGGGGCCCCTGGATACTTCAGTTCGGACACTGGCAACAAAAAGAAAAGGAAGAGAATTGTCTTCACACTAGACTACACCCTTTGGATGTAACAAACACACACCAGAGGGCGAAGGAAGACAGCTGGCAACATGACAGGGAAGAGCCTGGAAGAGGATTACACAGATGTGCTCACAGACACAGTTTCCCTGTGTCCTTATTTCAGGAAATATGGGTATGCACAATCATTCACTTACGCATTCATATCATTCAACAAATATTATTAAGCTCCTACTATGCGCTACACCTGTAAATACCTGTCTTCAGGGAGTTTATCTTCTAATGGGACCATTCTTCCCCATTTTCAGTGCTTCCCGTGATAAATTTACAGAAACCTGCAACTGAGATGGGGTACTTAATAAGATCCACCCAAAAAGTACAGATTGATTACTTTTAAAAGTCACCTGTCCCACTACACATCCACCACAGGGACTAAAATTTAAAATATGGGCAATACTAGAGGTTGGAGTAAGAATATGGAGCAACCAGAACTCACGTACATTATTGAAGGAATGTAAAATGGTACAAGCACTTTGGGAGAAGATCTGACAGTTTCTTGCACACCAAGCCCACATCTACCTTAGAAACCGTAATTCCAAGCCTAGATATTAACCCAGGAGAAATGAAAATATATGTATATAAAAATTTATAGAAGTATATTCACAGAATATCTATTCATAATAACTGAAAACTTGAGGGAGTCTAGGCATTCATCCACAGGAGGATAAACAAGCTGTGATGTAGTCATGCAGTGGATACTACTCAGCAATGAAAAAAAAAAAAACGACTTCAGTACTAAATATCATCTAAGACGATAATCAATGAGGAAGATAAATGAAGGATAATTACTTTCAGGGGAAACTTTTTAAAAAATAAACATGTCATCAAGAAAAGACACATCAAGAAGGAGAAGACTTCCAGACTGGTCCTGGGCTGGGGTCCACTAGTTAGTTGTTGATCTGAAGCAGGTCTCTTGCTTGGTGTCCCGGTCCCTATTGATCGGCTGGGCTCCAACTTTGGGACCTTGGTATTGAATGCTGCAGAAATTATAAAACTTCAGTTTGGACAAATGAGGCCAATAGTGCATGCTAGCTGACTCCTGAGAGCATTGCCAAAACGGTAAGAAGACATGATTCAGATGATGGATGGCTCAGGACGAGGGCGAACTCTGGAGAGCTGATGTTGGTTTACTTGTTTCCACTTCAGCCAAGAGAACAGGCTTTGCAAGGATTCTAACTTCACCCTTTCCCAGACAAAACTATTCTACCTTTAGTTCCATTTTTAAAGGTCCTTCTGATGAACTTTTCTTATGCTTAAAGGCATTGACAGGGCTGTGGTATTTTTGAACATTTGTGCTGCATCAAAAGTATGGTAATTTATCAATTAGGCTGAATGGGAGAAAAAGGAAGAATTTGAAGAGCTTGCAGGGAGCCTGTAGTGTCAATTTTGGATCCAATTAGATCTGATCCTTCAAGACTGGGAGCCGAATTGAGTAAATGTAATTGAAGCTTAAAAATATAAAACTATTTTCTGTCTCAACTTCCAATCACAGTCAATGAAGTCATGTCTTCCTTCACCTTCCTCCTTACCTCCTGCCAAGCCAGCCTGTCTTTCTCAGCCATTTGGTGCTATTACTTTCCCTTCCTCGGTCTTTGATTCCAAAAGCATCCTTATTTGTCTGGAGTACATGGTAACACCTAAAAGGAATAGAGTGATCAAAAAGTTCCCTCCTCATCCTAACTTATGGAGGCTAGGAATTTGAGAAAGAAAAGTGAAAAGGAAATGGGCCAAGATTAGAGCCAGTTGCTGTGGGAATAGTTCTCATAAATATTGGGTTAATGATAACTTTAAGGAGTTTATAGGACCTCTCTTCCAGTGTGATTGAGACAGCCACATGAGAGCAAAGGCTGTTCATTTAGTTGGAGAAGCAGATTAAGGCAAGGAATCACTTTAAAAAGTGATGCAATTTCTTCGATCTAAAACATAACCAGCTACAATCTTGCCAGTTTTTGATGGAGGGCTGAAGAGTTGTTTGTTTTTGAGTTTGGGTCTACTGATTGAGTACAGTGTCATCTTTCTTGGGTAAATAATATTCCCTGATATACTATCTATGAGTTCTAACTTCAGTTTCCAGATAGTGGAGGGAGAATTTAAGGATGTCTGTGAGACAATCAAAGCACATAATCCTAGATTTGGAGGGTGCCCCTCCCCCACCCACTATCAGTCATTTATGCTTATTTCACCCATATTTGCTTTGACAACAATTGTTATTTTCTCACTTTTATTTTATCTTTGCACAGTATTCAACTGTGTTTTCATACAGAAAGTAATCTTTCTTTTCACATTCACATTTTGTTGGTTTTCATAGTAGTTATCTGATTCGATTAAAATCTTTGTTAACAAGTTCAATTCTGATAAAAAAGACTTGGGAACAAACATAGTTAATGTTGATACACACAGCTAGCTGGTTGCATCTGAAAGTTGTGGCTGTGCTGTAGTGGGGAAGGACAAATCCGACTCCGTATTAGCTCTGTTCCTTTGGCTTTAACCCTGTGCTCTGTCTCCAGTGCTTAGTCATGCTGGTTCGGCACCTTTTATAAAAGAATATTACCTGTAGCCTAGAATATATAGGATAGTCCATTCTCAAGGCTCTGACCTTTCAGGGTATAACACTTTCCCGTTAGTATAAAGATAAAAATGTTGCAGAATAGAAAGTAACGTTTGTTTTGTTGGGGGTTTACAGGGACATCATGACCTGACCTACGTGAACAGCTGTGAAAACAAAGGATTCTGACACCAAGAAGCTTGCAACGACCAACCACACCCTCTCTCCTTTTAGTATTCTGACTGGGGAAGATGGTTCTCTAGGACATTAGTCCCCATCCTCTGTCTGTTGGCTTTTCAAATAAAGTTGTTATTCCTTGCCCCAACACCTCGTCTCTTGATTTACTGGGCTGTTGTGCAGCAAGCAGAATGAGTTTGGACTCAGCAACAGTACCAGAGGGGAGCCGGCTAGTTCCGAGCTTTCAGCATTTTGTGGGTCCTAGTCACTGCTTCACATATGGGTTTGAGAGTGTTGGTTAACCCAGTGAGTTGGTTAACCCAATGAGTTGGTTAAGTGGAGGTCCACAGGAAAATTCTACTCTACTATATGGGCTTTCAGAGCTGACTGTCGTTCCAGACGTGAAAAGTGGAGGCACTGGACTATCATTACAACATAGAGATGGCTGGTTTATATGACTTGAGGTACTCTGGTAAAAATGCCTTAGGTGCCATATTTCTACCTCAATGATATAAATAAACTGCATGAAATTCCACTATTGAGTTCATGTGATTTCAGACTGAGCATTGCCTTCTACAGGCATTCTCTTTGAAACTAATGTATATTTTTAACTGTTAGCACCTAGCTTTTTCATTAATGTCTTCTTTGAATTAGTTTATTGAATCAGTTTCACTGCCAGGAAGGACCTTGGGAAGAGTAAAGGCATCAAGGAAAAGAAGGAGTACAGAAAAAGTATTTTCTAAAGACAATCCTATTCTCTACTCCATGAACCTACCAAAAGCTGAACCTGAATGGGACCAGTTTAGTGAAAAATTAGAGCATCTGAGAAGTTTTGAGCATCTACCATTTTCCAGCTCCATGCTAGCTTCTGGGAATACAATGTGGGTGCTGAGTGGTAAACTCTGTGATAAATATTTTTTAGCACACTACTGGCCCAGAGTTTTAGGATAGGCATACATGTAACTATCATAAGTTTTATAGCAGAGGAACTTACACAGTGTTTGACAGAAGTAAGAATGGAGCAACTAATTTTGGTAGACAGACTTGTGAAAGGCATCCAGGAGGAGTTCAAACTTGATCTGGGTCTTGGAGGTGGAGTATGAGTTTGTCAGACCAGGAAGATGGGGAAGGGCACCCCAGGCAGAAGGAGAGACATGGAGCATGGACCAACCAGCTAACTGACGTGTCATGTTTGAGCAATTGTCTGGTTATAGGATGAGCAGGGCATGAAGTTGTATTAGGCATGGTTCTCCAGAGAGACAGAACACGTAGGATGTATATCTGTATCTATATCTATATCTATATGTTTATCTATCTACTATCTATCTATATATAGAGACAAGACACCAATCTTACAAGGTGTCTTATATATGTTATATCCTAAATACCTTATATATCTTACAAGAAATTAGCTCATGCAATTATGGAGGCTTAGAAGTCCCAAAGCCTTCAGCAGGTAAGCAGAAGACCCCAGAGAGCCAATGATGTAGTCCTAGTTTGAGTCCGAAGACCTGAAAACGAGGAGAGCTGATGTTGTAGGTCCAGTCCAAGTGCTGGCAATCTCAAGAGCCAATGTTTCAGTTCTAATCCAAAGGCAGGAGAAAACTGATGTCCCAGCTCAAAGACTGAGGCGAGAGCAATTCCCTCTTATTCGGGGTACATTTCATTCTACTCAGGCCTTCAGTGAATGGGATGAGGCCCACTCACATTAAGGAGGTTTTGTAAGTTTGCTGATTTAAATGTTAAACTCTTTCCAAAAACACCCTCACAGAAATACTCAAAACAATGTTTGACCAACCATATGAGCACCCCATTGCCCAATCAAATTGACACATAAAATTGGCCATCACACAGGTCACATGGTTCAAAGTGGAATCTTTGTTTTCTTCTCTTGATAGAACTTAGAATGTGAGACAGCTGTCTCCAACCTGGATGTACTCAGTGCCATTTGGACAGGAAGTCTATAAATGCCTGTTAGCTGCTGTCAACCAAAACCGTGTAGGTCGGTGAGATGCCTCAAGTGGCCATGACTTTCACTGAGAATTCAAAAATGTTTCGTAAAATGTGATCTTTGGGGGCTTAGTGTCAACCTATACCACCTGGTAATATTTGTAGAACTAAATTTGTAGAACTAAAATTATGCTGGAACAAAGCACTGACAATCTGGGGGGCTATTTTCATATCTTAAGTGTTGATTTGTTGAGCTGCTCTTGGAATCCTACACCCACCCCTTCCCACAAATATCTATGCCTTTTTGCTAAATATTGCACAACCAGCTAAATTAAAATATTTCCTCACTCTGGCCTGTGATCAGCTTGAGCTTTTGGAATTTAATAATGGACAGTGGTTTATTTAGTTGAAAACATAAGGCAGCTGCAAGTTCATTCTATATCGCAGAATGAATAATAGCCAAATTCCTCATTCAGGCTGTGTCCTTTGAGCTGTAGGCGTTTAGTGATGATTAGGATGATGGCAATTATAATAATGGCCAACCTGTATCAATTATTGATTGAACCAAGTTGTTTTATGTTAATTACATTTTTGTCCTCATTTTGTGGAAAGGTAAACTGAGACTTAATGGATTGTAAACCTTGTTTAAGTTACACATCTAGTTTGCTGCTAAGATGCTGGTCTATTTTTAGTTACTTTTATTAATGTTGACAGTGAACCTGAATGATTTCTAACTCCAGCTGGATTTCTTTATAACTACGTTATCCATTGTACCTATATGGACTGAATTAATCAACTACTACTTGGCTAAATTTCAAAATAACTTCTCTGTGTAGGAAAGAGGAGGGCCATTTCTTGAGGAGTCTGTGGATCTGTAATAGAAAAGAACAATTCTGACTTCACATTAGATCTGTTCCTTTGGCTTCAACCCTGTGCTCTGTTTCCTAGTGCTTTGCCTTACTGGCTCTGCTTCTTCTGTGAAAGAATGTTGCCTATAGCCTGAAATATACAGGAGAGCCTTTCTCAAGGCTCTGACCTTTAAGGGTATTAACACTTTTACATTCATATAAAGATAAGTTGCAGAATAGAAAATAATATTTGTTGGAGTTTTACAGAGACACTGTGACCTGACCCACGTGGACAGCTGCAAGAACAAAGGATTCCGACACCAAGAAATTTGCAACAACCGCACCCCCTCCCCTTTTTAGTATAAAAGGAGCCTGAATTCTGACTTGGGGAAGACGGTTCTCCAGGACATTAGTCTGCCATCTTCTTGGCCCACGAGCTTTTCAAATAAAGTCGTTATTCCTTGCACCAACACCTGGTCTCCCGATTTACTGGCCTGTCATGTGGCGAGCAGAATGATTTTGGACTCGGTAACAGATCAATTATGAATGGAGATGATTTTTGGAAGGGTAAGGAGCTGGATTGTTCATTTAGCATATTATTTCTACATTTCTGTGTGGAAAAAATAAGTAATTCTTCAAAGGGTAGAGAAACAGGTAAATATAGAGAAAGGGGCAGAGGTCCACTCGTCTTTGTTTTGTCAGGACACGTGCTGGTGGTACCCACGGAGCTTCAGTTTGCTTTGAGTCATTCACATGTCCTTCATCTGGTTATAGCCCTGGGAGTTGGACCAAGTGAAAAATCTCCCATCACTAGCTAAGGTGATCATTTGGTCATATTGAGATGAGACAAGCTCAGAGACAGCGGAGGGAAAAATCACCTTGAAGGAAGCCTGGGGGTCATAACATCCTGCAGGTGTGCTCCACAGTGCATCCAAGCCCTGGGGCCTCCCAGATGCACAGCATGTGCTGAGGTCATGAAGGTCTCCTGTCAGTCACCTGTGGCTATTTATAGCCATCCACAAAACCTTGTTTTAAGGAAGAAGAAAATAAAACACACTGGACTGACCTAGGAGAAACAAATATTCCTGTTGAATGTGATGATTTTATTTTTGTATGTGTTCAGCATAAACTATTTCAGCTTCAGAAGGAAAAATAATGTTATTCCTTGAACACCATTAGGAGGAAGGAGTAAATTGGAATCTGTAGACTAAAGCTTACACAACTGCCAAGTCCTAAGAATTGGTTCATTTATTCATGGATTCATTCACTCATATTTGCAACCAGTAATTATTAAGCAAATATAAATGCCAGACACCCTGCTCACGGCTGGGGAGACCATTCAGAAGATTTCATCTCTTCCCTCATGAAGCTTATAGTAGAGGAGGGGAAAGGGAGAGTAAACAAATTTGTTTACAACAGTCAACAAATAATTTTGTTTATACTTCTCTAGAAGGAACACGACAAGATATTACAGTGCCATAGCAACCTTATGTAGGCTAGAGCGTCTGGAAGAGCCTTCCCAGGAAGTTACATGTAAACTGAGGTCTGAAAAGTGAGTTGAAATTAGATAGGAAAAGGACCAGTAGGAAGAGGGATGGGTGAAGCTGTCCAGCTGGAAGGAACAGCGTGGTACCTAATTTTCCTGGAATTGGTTGGAAGTGAATTTTAGTAGCTCACCTCTGTGACTCCTTACGAAGTGCCAAGGTGTGTGCTCAGAGCTTTGTGAATGTTGTCACACTTCATCCTTTATTGTCCTTCTGGGAGATGAATATTATTACTCTCAGTTGAAGAAATAAGAGACCCAGAGAAATTAAATGACAGTAACTGGAAGAATTGGAACAAAGGTTTAAGTCCACCTGGTACTTATCACGTTTAGAAGGGAGAAAGAGAGAGGCAAGAAGGAGTAGGAGGTGGTGGGAATCCTTAATCTCAAGCCGCATTAGCGCTCTTTTCTCAGGCTCCATTCCTGGACTCAGTCCAGCCACACGTGCGGTCCATCTGTCCTGAGTCTGGGACTCCAGTAGCTGGTGTTAAATAGACTTCTGTGCTTCTCTAAAGCACTGTCTTAGTCAATTTGAGCCACCATAACAGAATACTATGGATTGGGTGTCTTAAACACAGAAGTTTATTTCTCACAATTCTGAAGTCTGGGAAGTCCAAAGTCAGGGTGCCAGTATGATTGGGTCTGGTTTGCAGATGGCTGTCCTCTTGCTGTGTCCTCACGTGGTGGAGGGCAGAGAGAAAAGTAAGCTCTTGTGTTGCTCGTTATAGAAAGCATTCATCTCATCACGAAGGCTCTACCCTCAAGTTCTAATTAATCCCCAAAGGCCCCTTCCCCAGATGCCATCCCAATGGGGAGTAGAGTTTCAAGGAAACCCAAACATTCAGTCCAGAACAACTACCCATCTCAAACTCCTGATCTCCAATGCTGAGTCTTGCCTTTCAGGTACCGTTTCTACAGCAGTCCTTTTGGGACATCTCCACCCCCCACCTTCAAGACTGGCTTTGGTGTCTATCAGGTTTCATGGCTAAGTGGTGGCGTGTGGTGATGGTCCAGAATAGTGGAGGAAGTAGATGGGAGTGCCACCACACTGATGATGTGTCTGAGTCATGGACTGATGGAAATCGAAACTCAGTTCAGCCCTAAGACTTGAACTTTTAACTCTTGGAAGGAACAGGCTTCTGTTAAGTGGCTTCTTAAGGAGGGCACCCACCCTCCACAAAATGAGGCTTATAATATCTGAAACTGTTCATCAACTCAGGGCTCTTAAGGAGCTTGACTTTTCCAAACTATTCATTTCCCATTAGTTAGAGCAAGGGCTGGTTAAACAGAGAGATTTTTGTCCAACTGATAAAGGCTCCAACCCAGCAAGACACATGGTGGGCTGGCCCTACCATCATTTATCCAGAAAACCTTCACCCCTGTTCAATGTTGGGGGATGAGATCCAAAAGGAGATTCCAAGAAGTGATGTTTGCTCTTGGCTATGTGTGAGCAGTGATGTTCTCAAACTAATTCCCAACTTATTTTGGTTTACCAGCCCTTTTTTGAATCTGATGAAACTTTTTCCTAGAAAAAGATTCCACACACAAAATTTTATGTATGATTTTGGGACATATAGTCCCATCCATGGCCCAGAGGTTGAGCACATTTGGTTTATACATGGCAGTGAGTAAGGATACCAGGATAGATTGATGACTGTCTCAGAAGATTCTTCTCTGACACTGGAAAATCCAATTTGGAACAAGTCATGGTGAAAATAATTGATCAATCCATCCCTAAGGATCAAGCAGACTGAATTGATCTTCCTGTTATGCTTAATTTGGGGACTATAGTTATGGTCTGTGGGGAAGAGTGATTTGATTTAAACGATATCCTTTAACACAATGCTCACTTGTTAACCAAGGTAGTGGAATACCTCCAGAGAACAGCGGAGAGAGAGGCCTTCAGTGGTGTGCTTAAATTACCTCCCTTCTTATGAGAACAACAGTGAGACACTTTAAAAAATTTTTACCATTGCTCAACCTGTATGAATTTAAAAACTAAAACTGAAAGAGGAAGTCTAGAAGCCTCGTCCCAACTCCTGTAATTGTTCAATCTTGACACTAAAGGGAAAGAAAAAGACCACAACATTACCACTGGCTTTTCCCACCATCCTAAGACGGCAGTGCCCTTCATAGCAGTGGACATCAGTAGCCTGAAAAGGGCCAGCGCTGGAGCTGTCGACAGTGCCCTGTGTATTTTTATCAAAATTCTTAATTCTCTACCACCTGAGGCCTTAAGCCAGCATGGGGTGCTCAGTATGGGCCTCTCTGGGGCAGCTCGGAGTATCTGTGATTAGAAGCGTGGAGTAGAAGACAGCACTGTTCAGGACAGTCATAAAACACAAGTTAAACACGGTGATCTGCCTCTGCCTCTCCAGGAGAATTATATCACACCCCAAACACACCCTGCCCAAAGGACTTGTCGGGAGTGGTCTGTTTTAGTACACAGACTTCTCTTTTGAAAAAAATATTGAGTGAAAAGTGTATTACTGTCCTTTATGGACAGTAATAAAGGACAGAAATAGACTCACAGACAGAGAATACAGACTTGTGGTTACCAGGGGGGTGGAGGGTGGGAAGGGATAGACTGGGATTTCAAAAAAAAAAAAAAAGTGTATTACATTTAGTGGCTTTTCAAATGTCAAGGGTGGTGTGTGTGTGTGTGTGTGTGTGTGTGTGTGAATATGTGACAACTCGTCAACTCTGGCAGGCATTAAATTGCAAAGGAGGGTGTTAAACTGTGGTGTTTATGAGAAATCTGTGTAGACACCTAACTACCAATGATGCCAAAGCCCTGGTCCTACCTGGGGGTCTCCAGAGTTTCTTTCTCTACCGACTTGTTTAACTCGGAGCTTGAAGAACAGAGGTGAGTAACAGTTAGGAGTGGATTCCCTGAATCAGTCACCTGGTTTGTTATGATTTCAGAAAGATTTCCATTTCTTACATCCAAGGGTGTAAATATTGTGTGTGTGTGTGTGTGTGTGTGTTTGTTTGTTTGTTTGTTTATTTATTTATATCCTCGGTGATGGTTAGAGACTTTTTGCTTTTGACAATCAGCAGATTCTTATTCAGCTGCTTGCAGTTGGCCCTCCATGTCCCCATGTGTTGGATTTTGCATCAGCAGATTCACCAACCTTGCATCCATCCCATCCACCCGCATTCCATCAGCAGATGGACCCCACTCCCACCCCCATCAGTATGAAGGGACTTGTGGTACCTACAGGGAGGTTGGGAGTGGGGGCTGGAACCAATCTCCCATGGATACTGAGGGACACCGTATGCTCCTTTTTTTTTGTCAATTGTCCCGTAACAGGGACATGACCATGTTTAGCTGAAGTTGGATGCTGAGCTCATGAAGTGGTAAGTGGACTAGAAATGACCATCTAACACCATATATTCACCAAAAGCCATTCATTGTTAACAAACTAAGGTCAATGTAAGTACAAAGTTGGCATTTTTTTAAGTTAGCGGGATTGAATGATTCCTGTGGCTAAAATTCAAGATAATTTACATACCATATTATTCACCTATTTAAAGTATACAATTTACTGGTTTTCAGTATATTCATAGGGTTGTACAACAGATCATCACAACCCAATTCTAGAACGTTTTTATCCTTCCCATAAAAGAGCCCAGTGCCTATTGACAGACCTTCCATATCCACCTTGGGTTACCCCATCACGGTAACTATTTTCCTTGAACTTTAGTTTCTTGAATTTATTTATTAAAAGTATTAAACAGTATACACAGCATCAACCATGGCAAAGAGAAATTTTATTTAATAAAAAAATAACTTTATTCAGGAATTGCAATTCAGGACAAACAAACTATGGCAAACCACAGGCCAATCCAGAGGACAAAGAAGAAGAGCGTTATTTTATAGAGAGAAGGAGGAAACTGAGGGTGGTGTTTTGAGTAAAAGTTCTTTGGAGGAAAATAGGAGTTTGAAGTGGTGATGGCTTCTCATTGTGAGGACAGCCTGCTGTTGCCCCCCAGAGAGGAAATCTTCCTTCTTCCTAGAGCCGGACTATGCTTGCTTCCATGGCTTCCCCAATTTTGAGTTAGGTTTGTTTAATACATTTTCACAGCAGTGTGCTACAAACAGTATAAACAGCAGTACACAAACACAGGGCTGTGCTAAGTGATTGACACAGATCGTCCATTTAACAGACATGAATTGAATGACTATTATATGCCAGGCATTGTTCTGAGGCTTAGTATGGTCAGGAACAAAACAGACACACATTCCTGCCTGTGCGGAACATACATCCTAGTAGTGTCAAATTCTAGTGTTCAGCACAATTTTTCAGTCATACACGGACATATACCCACTCATTATCACATGGTTTCCTCTGTGATTCCCTGTGCTATACAGTATAATCTTGTTTATCTATTCTACAATTTTGAAATCCCGTCTATCCCTTCCCACCCTCCACCCCCCTGGCAACCACAAGTCTATATTCTATGTGTTATCATTATTTTTGAATACTGCTACACTGGTATGAAAACTATTTGAAAGGAATTATACTTGGGATTTTTCTTTATTGAGATACAATATTTTGAGACACATAACATTATATTAGTTTCTGGTGTATAGCATAATGGTTCAACATTTGTATATATTGAAAAATGATCACCATATCTGTCCATCAGCACACATAGTTACATGTTTTCTTCTTGTAATGAGAACTTTTAAGATTTACTCTCTTAGCAACTTTCAAATATACGGTACAGTATTATTAACCATAGTCACCATGATGTCCATTATATCCTCAGGAAGTATTTTAAACTGGAAGTTTGTACCTCTTGACCTCCTTTACCCATTTTGCCTCCAAATGGGATTTTCTTAAAGGGCAATATTAAAAGGGTTTTAAGAGATAGTATTTTGACCCAGTGTCAACTGAAAAAAAAAACAAAACCCAGCCTAAAAGTTGTGAGTTATGTTTTGTTCAAGAACCTTACTGAGGACTAAGTAAGGTGATAGCCTCTCAGATAGCTCTGAGAAACTCTTCTGCCAGGTAAGGGAGGAGCCAGGATATACAGGAGTTTTTGCAGAAACAAAACAAAACATGTAGTTGAACATCAAACAATTACTGCTAATCACAAAAAATAGACACCTCAAATTAACGATGTTAGTGTGTAACGATTTCTGTGAATGGGAAGAAGCAAGAGTGTGAACTTATTGAAATTATTCCTTAGATGTACATTTAACTGTCTAGGGCCAGTATCCTAATTTCCTCCAGCCTGAATCCCCTCTGGGTGCACCATCCGGGGCTGGTGCAGTGGCTGATGGCTTAATGGCGGGCAACATTCTTTGTTTACTGGAATGGCCAGCAACATTTTTTTTTTTTTTTTTTTTTTTTGTCCACACTAGAAATAAGAACACTTAAATTCAGGCACTCGTTCCCCATGAGATCCTGGAAGAGAATTTGTGTGCAGAGAATAAACATGGAAGAGCAGAAGAAAGAAACACTTCATTGGTCCCTGGGGTGTGGCTCTGGGTTGTCTGGAGCTTGGCTGGACCCCACCGGAAAGCTCCTCTAAGCTGTGTGTGCCCGAAAGCCCTTGGACACAGGCTGGCTGCGGTGTGTACTCTGGCCTAAACCCCAGTCCTTGATCTTCCGGGGCTGATTTGAAGAGGAGCACTCTTGAACGCAGGTGGCTGAGAAAGGGGCAGGTGAGGTGGAAACAGAACTTTCTGCCCTGGGTGCAGTCTAGGCCTTCTTATCTATTCATTCCACAAATATGCATTGAATACTTGTTATGAGTCATCAGTATAATGGCTTCTGGGGGTTTAGGAATGAACAAAGGCCTTGGCCCCCTGGAATTTATAATTGATTGGGGGAAAGACTTTAAAAATGATTCCAGTAAAGCGCAGTGGCCCTGCTGCATAGCATAGTGGTGAAGGTGCCAAGCGTGGGAGGCAGATGTCTTGGGTTGGCCTCCCACCTGTGACCTTGGGCAACTCAACCTCTTTGTGACTCACTTTCCACAATTGTAAAATAGGGGTAATGATAATGGTATCTACCCCCCTGGGGTTGCTTAGGACAGAGTGAGTGTTCAACAATACTGCAGGAGTTTTCTCTAGTCCAGGAGAAGGAGGGTGCGTTTGCTCACAGGTGTCTTCCATGGTAGCCTCAGGGAAGGAAGAATCCACACTCACAGCACTGTCACCTGTATCCCTTTGGAAGTTCCCAGAACTTGGATGTGGGCCAATATAATTGCCTAGAATTCAACTCACCCTGATCAGCAGTCCTACTCGGGAGTCCAGTGGGTTTGCCTTTTTCCTGATTCAACCTGGACAAGGAGAGCATTCAGGATGGGAGGAGGGGCAGACAGGGGCCCTGAATTTCTCCTCCTTAGGTCAGTATCCTTTATAGGTCAGTATCCTCCTGCTTTTTGTTCTTTTTCCTGAGACCACCATAGGCTTGACAGTATTGTGATACATCAGGTTGGGTGGGGGGTCAGGTGCAAATCAGTGCTCTATCATGTAGGTATGGTCCCATGGTTCACATGGTCCCCACCCCCTCTTTCCTACTCCAGGATTTCCTCCTGAGAGGAAGGAGATTAGGGGGTTCCTTCAAAAAATACCACTTTGATGCTATCCTCAGAAGCTTCTAAAATAGAACAAGACAGGGCATTGAGTTCTTCATAAAGCCATCCCTGATTCTAGATTAAAAATCAGCCCTCTACACCAATTCCCACATTAAATTACTTTTATTTACTCTGGCCAATCAAACCACTAGGCAAAACTAAATGACAAACAAGCCTTATGCTATAAGAATAACTCCAGATGACAGAGCACTTGCAATGAACAAAACTGAACCATATGAATTCTCTCCCATTATCCAATGAATCTCTTATTCTCCCAGAGAATCCAAACAACCCAAAGTAAATGCATTTTCATCTTGTTGTCACTGAAAAAATTGAAGTCTGGAGAAGGAAGGAAGAAAGGAAAGAAAGAGGGAGAAAGAAAAAAAAAAAAGAAAGAAATTTCTTTTTTTTCCACATGGAAATTAAAATTCCAAACCCCCTTCCTCATTTGTTGTTAAATTTTGAAGATCATCAACCCATTACCCATTTTAAGAATTAATACATGGGGTTTGGCCAGGAGGCAGCCCAGGACCGCCAGCTCCAAACGCTTGCCCTTTTGAGCATCAATCACCCCAGGGAGGCTGCGTATTTCCTCCTGGTCACTTTCCCCGCAGTTTTGGGGGTCAGCCACGCCCCAAGTTTGACAGTGTGCAATTCTCCTGAGGGGTGAATTCCAGTACATATAGTTCCTCTTTAGCTGTGTACATCATATTTAATGAATAATTGAGACAATTAACTACTCTAATGGTCATACTTCGGTCTTTTAAAAAATAATTTAAATGGCATTTTTTAGCACAAACGTGGGTCAAAGTTTCAGACTTATAACAACTATATATAAAAGCAGCAAATAATAAAATGAGGCACTTTTGATTTGCAAACAAATGTGAATTTGGGACTCACGGGTGACTTTTGCCGTTTTTTTTTTTTAATGGACATAGAGTCAGTTTACAATGTTGTGTCAGTTTCTAGTGTACAGCATAGACATTTGCAGTTTTGATCAGCTCAGCAGTCAACTTATTTCTTTGTCTTATTTTGCGTGCACAATATTGAGAAAAATCCCGTCTGATGCAGCCAAATAATAGCAAGTTATAAACATTTTAGAAACACCTCATCTTGCAGTCTCAGGATCCTCTCCATTTAAACTTAATTCAGAGATTTGGGAGGGGGGTAGCAGGAAATGTTTGTTGCAAAGTTGGATCACTAAGAATATCTTCTTGATTTGTTTTTCATTCACTCACAATTGCATAACTGACCATTAGACCATGACTAGAATATGTGTGAACAACATGTCTGGGGCTTGCGGAGTTTTGACTGGGGGACGATGTGTTGTAGGCCTAACTCCCTTGAGCAACTCTACGTGAACGGATCGGCGTAGGCTCGAACTTTTAAATGATTTTAGCCATTTTAGATGCATACAGTTTAATGGCATTGGGGACATTCACAGTGTTGTGCAACCATCACTGCTATCCCCTACTTTGGTTTTACAAGTTATTTCTGAGAGTCTATGTCTCGCTATTTTGAAAGGGGCACATGTATACATCAAGCGTGTTAAAGTCACTGCTCATACAATTGCCTAAGTACTAATACCTTAGCTCACATCGACCCTAGCTTTGATTAATCTCTTTAATTCAAGGTTGCTTTCCCCACATCCCCTTCCTTAAGGTTAGGATTCTTCTGGACTGTCCTTTCCTGGCAGTATTTCCAGAAGATTCAGGACCCTTGAGGATGCTGAGAATTGGAACATTCCATGTGACCAGATCCCTAGCTAGAGGCTTCAAGACTTAAATTAGCGACCTACCCTAATTTCTTTAGTTAGCATCTTACCTGTTCCCTGAGCTAATCCTAATGACCTAAAATCTCATCAACTTCTTTCTGAAGAAAACCAGAACATTCACTCCTATGACATCTCCTTTTTTCCCCCCTTTTTGTTAGAACAGAAAAAAATGGAGAGTCAACTACACTTTTCCTCTATACATGAGAAGTAATTGTTGATCAAAAGGTCCCATTTTACCAGAATGATCCTCACAAGAGCCCTAGGAGAATACGTCATCTCCATTGTACTGTTGATGAGATGGAAGCACAGAGAAGTTAAGCCATCTGTTCCAGGTCACACAGCTGGGTGAGTGCAGAGCTGGGACACAAACCCAGGCAGCCAGCTTCAGATCCCACCCCTGACCACTGGGCCACAGAGCCTCATATTTAAGGACCACTTCTCTTACTGATACCATCACGAGTCCGCTCCAGAACTTCAGGGTCAGGGAGGAAATTTGTGTCACCAACAAGAAAGACACAAGTGGACCAAAAGCTAGAGGCCTGGGTTTTTGTTCTAGTACTTTCTCTATCTTCCCATGTGACTTGGACACACCCCATAGCTCTTTGGGATCCTACTTTGTTATAAAACGAGGGTGTTACGAGTGATCACCATTGAGAACTGAATCTGTGGGCTCGGAGGACACGTGCCGTAGATGAGCTGGGGCAGGGCCAGCTCCAGAGACTGGAGGGCCCAGGGCAAGATAAAAATTCAGAGGGGGCCCTTCTTCAAAAGGTGCTAAAAATTTAAGACAGGGACAGCAGAGCAGCAACCAGATGCAAGGCCCTTCTGAGCGTGTGCACCCTTATCTGCAGAAGGAACCACAGCAGCGCGTTTCTGTTGGGGGATCTGGAGCCAGAAGCTGACACTGGGGGAGGCTCTTGAGAGAGTTCTTATCAGGAGACAACTCAGCACTTGGCAAGTCCCGAGATTTCAGCCGGATCCTTATCGTGCTGTAAGCACTGGTGAGTGATGCTCTCAGTGCCTGAGAGTGGGGTGCTGGCTGGAAGGACATTAGCAGAGAAACCCACATTAAAACTGAGAGCCAGCTTAGAGATAGTCATAACTCCCTCATTCTATAAAGAATCTAGGACCCAAGTCATGTAGGGAGATAGAGAAAGTTCCAGAACTAGAACCCAGGTCTCTACCTCCCAGTTACTGTGTCTTCTTGTCTGTGACACAAATTTTCCCCCAGCCCTGGAGTTCTGGGGAGGAGTCGTGATGGTATCAGGAGAGAAGCAGTTCTAAATATACACATATAATGAGGGCACTGTGGCCCTGGTGGTTAGGTGTGGGCTCTGGAACTGGCTGCCTGGGCTTGTGTCCCAGCTCTGCACTTGCTTCTCTGTGTGACCTGGGACAGCTTGCTTAACCTCTCTGTGCTTCACGCTCATCTGTACCATGGAGATGACAGTAGTATTCTCCTCTTAGGACTGCTGTGAGGATCATAAGAAGTACTGTACCCAGAGAGATGAACAGAGAATTCAATACATGTTATAGCCTAAATGTCTGTGTCCCCCCAAATTCATATGTTGAAGCCCTAACCCCCAATGTGGTGGTATTAGGAGGTAGAACCTTTGGGAGGTCATTAGTTTTAGATGAGCTCATGAGAGTGGGGTACCCCTGATGGGCTTAGGGTCCTTATAAGGAGAGGAAGAGAGATGAGAGATCTGGGTTGTTAATTTTTTCCCTCTCCACCATGTAAGGACACGGTGAGAAGGTGGCCGTCTGCAAACCAGGAAGAGAGGACTCATCAGACCCTGAAACAGCCGCACCTTGATCTTGGACTCCCCAGGCCTCCTGAAGTGAGAAATCATACCCGCTGTTTCAGCTGCTGGTCTGTGGTGTTTGGTTCCAGCAGCCTGAGATGACTAAGACAATCAGCATTTTATTACTTGGAGACAAACAGAACCGGCCGCTTCATCTCCTGTCGCAGGTTACTCAGCTTCTCTTGGCTGTGGCTTCCTCTGTGTGAAGGGACACAGCGGCCACGCCCACCTCCCAGGGCTGCTGCCAGAGGCCCGCACACTGGCGGGCAGGTCAGGGAGCTGAGTAAATGGCAGTCTGCAGCAATGTTAGCTAGTATATAAAATCCCAAGTTCTGGAAATCACCAGTTTTTTACAGAAAGGACCTGCCTCTCATTAAACAGAGGATAAAACCAGGACCTGAAGTCCCATCCTGCTCTGTGCCACCCCCTCCCCCAACCAGGACCACCCACCCTGAGGCCCATAGCCGGTGACGCGCCAGGACCTGGGCTGCTGGGCGCAGTGCCCTCGCGTGGATGACTCGCTCTGAAGGCCACTGAACCCATCTCACTCCTAAAATACTTGCTGACCACTGACTCTAAAGGCTGTGAGACCAGCAGCAGGAGAATAATAAAAACAATACAACCAAACCAAAAACCAAACCTCTGACATCAGCTAGCTTGCAGGATAAAGGCGAGAATGAACAGGGTCTGTAACATTTACAGACAGCATCGCGGGCTGCATCCACGAACCTGCTCCAACTGAAGGGTCCCCGCTGTGGTCGGACAAGGATATTGGAGAGAGGGGACAGCTGGGTGGCATTTGCAAAATGATCTTGACATTTGATGGGGAAACCCCACTTGACAATCATACTCATATGTGTAAAATGAAAAAGCAAGTGGTGGATTTTGATTCAGTCCAAGGCTATTTACAAAAAATAATAATTTAGAAAATACCAGGAATGACACAAATGAACTTATTTATAAAACAGAAACAGACTCGCATACATAGAAAACAAACTTATGGTTTCCAAAGGGAAAGGGTGGGGGATAAATTAGGAGTTTGGGATTAGCAGATACAAAGTACTATAATAAAATAAACAGCAGGTTTCTACTATACAGCACAAGGAACTATATTCATCTTGTAATAACCTATAATGAAAAAATGTGTATGTATATAACTGAATCACTGTGCTGTACACCAGAAAGTAACACGACATTGTAAATCAACTATATATACTTCAATTAAAAAAAAAAAAAACTAAGAATGTAATAACAGTTTCCAAGGCTGGTTAAAAAGGAGGTAAGAGTATTGTGAGACAGAAAAAAACAAACCAAAACAAAATGCTTCGATGGAGATTATTTTCCTCTGTTGGGAGATGTGATTTTTAAACAATGACCTTCACATCCTGCTTACACCAGTTGTTAAAATTAGCATTTGCGGTTTTTGTTTTAGTCTCTCCTGGGCATAGGCTATGAAACCAACCACCTTTGACATAGAACAACTTCATTCTAAGAAAAGGGAAGTTGGGAATTTCCAAGCGTGGCTAAAAAATACAGGAATGTGAGGGCCCAGCTCTGACTCCCCCGGACAACCTTGAAGGTGCATCTCCTGGGGCTGTGTGTCCCTCCCTCCCTTCCACAGTGTCACAGGTCCACGTGCGTTTGTGTACATCGACGGTGTTCTGGGGAGAGGCAGAAAGGAGAAAGCTTTGTGGACACAATGTTCCTCCATGATGCGCTGTGCAACCTCTATTCTGTTTGCTGAGGCTGAATACAAAATGATCACCATTCGTGGGGAGCAAAAGCACCAAACATCACCCTGAAGCCCCTAAGAGAAATTTCATTGAAGACTTAATGTTATCAGTCTTGTGGAAGTCTCATTTCAGCCCAAGCATAGATTTGAAAATTTTTATTGTGTCATAGGGAACTTGTGTTCCATTTTGATGGAGGGTGAGTGACTGATTTTAAAATACTGGCCATTGATGACGAGTTCAGGAGAAATCTCAGTTCTCAGAGGGATGCATGTCTGAGTGTGGTCCCCAGACCGGCACACTCAGCATTACCTGGGAACTTGTCAAAAATGCACATTCTGGGCTCTCAGATCCATGGAGTCAGACACTCAGGAAGCAGGGCCCAGAAACCTGTGCTTTAATTGCCCTACAGGGGATACTGATGCAGGCATACTGATGTTGTCATAATTTCAACATTTTCAGTCTGTATCATTTCAGTATCATTTATTCTATGTAAAACTTGCTAGAAGGCCCTGTGACATTTTCCTTCTATGCAGTTCACGTTTCGGGGATAATTCCCACAATTGAAACCCACATCACAACAACCCTTTCATTTGATAGCCTTGACAACCATTTTCCCAACAGCACCATAAAAATGTTCTCTTTCCCACAAAGACAGGAGGGCCGTAATAGAGGAAGGGGACAGAGTACCAGCAAGCAGTCTGCAGACAGGCTGACGTGTGGGCTGTTTATAACACTTGCCTTGTGGGCAGTGAGGGTCCCCATCAGGCTAGGAGAAGACATTCCAGACATGGCAGACTCAGGACAAAGATGAGCTGAGTTCAGTACAGAAAGGTTCCTTCTCCAGGGACAGGATCATCACCTAAATGTGACAGGGTGTCTGTCCCTGCACCTGGCTTGAGGGCCCTGTCGCTGGAAGGCCGAAGTCCCTTCCCAGTTGGTGTGCTGGAGAGCATGACCAGGCGAGCCCATCTCTCCCCAGGGCAGTGCTCCGGACGCCGTGCACGGGGATCTGCCTCGGAGAATTTACACCGAGGAAATTGGCAAACGCTGTGAGTGAGGACTTGACATTTTGTGAGAGCTGGTTCACCAGCACAGCGCTGGATTTAGAACACAGAGCGTCAAGTCATAAACGTATAACTCAGCTCATCTCCTGTGGAATAATGGGAAATACTGTTTATTTTAGGATCAAGACTCACTTTGTGCTTGTCTGGATGGGACTCCCACTGGGATTGAAAGCAAACTTGTTGGAGGATTTCATCGTGCAGCTTGAATGTTGCTGTCCCGGCTTCTGTGATGAGGCCTCATCTTGGGGTCTGCAGGTACTCCAGCTCCCAGAACTGCCAGAGCTGTGGGCTCGGCCATTCAGGGGTGACTCCTCCATCCCCTTTTCAGCCTCTGTCGCCTCTTGTAGTCGGATCCACCATCAATCAGAACTTTGAGTGAAAGGTGATTTCCATTTTAATTTACAAAGTTAATGCTTACTAAGCACACACTATGCTCTGGGCACTATGGGAGTAAGTCTACAAACACAGCTTCATTTAGTGTTTACAGAAGCCCCAAAAGATAGGTACTCCTAGCCTCTCCATTTCCCAAGTGAGAAAGCTGAGACAGAGGTGAGTAAAAGCCAAGATCACAAAGGATTTGAACCTGGTGTGTCTGATCCTTGATCTTCCATATAGTGCTGGATTTTTTTTTTTTTTTTTTTTTTTTTTTGCTTGATAATCACCTATAGAGCTTTAAAAACCTGGAGATGCTTTGGGCAGTGATTCAGAAATTCTGATTTATTGATTAAGGTGTTAGGCCTGGGAATTTTTGATAAGCTGTTTAGAGGGGTAGCTAATTAGAAAACCCTCCCAGGGTTAGATACCTAGAAATGCCAGACAAAACATTACAGCATCCTTTTACATGTGTAATTGACCTCTTAAGGCAGGAATGAATATTCTCTGGGGCCAAAATCAGAAAGAACTGAACTCCAGATGAGTAAACCTATGAGCTGGTTCTGAGGCTGTGCTTGGTAGCAGAGCACAGGGTGACAGAGGACGAGTGTAGCAGCCTAGCAATCAAGTAGGGGACATTAAAAAGTTTATTTGGTGTTTGATGCACACAAAAGAACATTATTCTTTTAAACATATGACTCAAGCTCATCCATGTTGTTAAAGATGTACTTCCTCCACTTTGTGGCTGTATAATATTCCACGGTGTGACTGTACCACCAATTGCCCGCTCATTCTCCTGTCAGTGGATGTTTGGGAGGCTCAAATTTTTTACTCTTATGCATTTATGAACATACACACAAGTCTCCTGGTGCACATGTGCCCAATTTTCTCCAAACATGGAACACATTCAAAACGGAAGTCGTGATTCTTGCCCCCAGACTTGCTCTTCCCACTGTCTTCCCAGTGTCACTGAAAGTCAACGCCATCCTTCTGCTTGTTCAGGGCAAACCTGTGGCATCATCTGTACTCATTTCCTATAGCTGCTGTAACAAATGATCACAAGCTTGGTGGCTTAAAGCAACAACACATGTATATCTTCTATGTTTTAGATTAGCAGTCCAACCCCGGTCTCACGGGGCTAAAATCCAGGTTGGCAGGACTGTGCTCCTTCTGGAGGCTGTAGAAGAGAATTTATTTCCTTGCTTTTTCCAGCTTCTGGAGGCTGCCTGAATTTCTGGGCACATGGCCCCATTCCTCCATCTTCAAAGTCAGCATGGTTGGGCCATGTCTTTCTCAAGCTGCCGTCTCTCTGTCTGCTACTTCCCTTGTCTACTTTGAAAGACCTTTGTGATTATATTGGGCCTACTCATATAATCCAGGATAATCTCCTTAAGGTCATCTGACTAGCAACCTTAGTTCTGTCTAGAACTTTAATCCGTTCCCCTTTGCTGTGTAACCCGATATATTCACAGGTTCAGGAATTAGGATGCAGGCATCTTTGGTGGACCATTTTTCTGCCACAATACCATCCTTGGTGATGATAAACCAGTCTGTTAGGAAGCCCTGCAGGCTCAGTATTCAACATAAATTGAAAATCCAACCACTTCTTAACCATTCTGCAGCTATTGCTCCCTTGGACCCATCCACCATCGTTTCTCCTGGGATTACTGCAATAGTCCATCCGCACAGCCTCGTCTCCATGTGTCAGCCATAAAGAGCCTCTTAAGATGTGAGTCATGTCATGTGACTCTTCACACAAAACTCCCCAGAGTCTTTTCATTTGCTTAGAAGAAAAGCCCAGATGCTTACAACGGCCACACAGCACCCAGATACAAGTGTTCCATCCCAGCCCCAACCTCTGTCTCCTCTTCTACTGCAGTCCCCACCCATTGCTCACTCCTTACCTTTATCTTACTTTAAATTTGCTTATTGTTTTCTGCCTCCTTCTTCTAAAAAGTGAGAGTAGGAATTTTTTAATTTGGGTTTTTCACAAATATCAGCTCAAAGCCCAAAGCTCATTATTTATACTAAGAACAATTTTTTTTGTCCAAAGGGTTTGGACAGAGATGGGGCCCTGGGCCAGCAAAAGAGGGGAGGTAGAAATAGACCCACACATAAATCTGAGGACCTGGAAATGATTGTTCCCACGGCCAAAGGTGATGCAAGGGATTTTGTCTGTCTTGGGCTGGGCTCGGTCTCCTAGGAAGCAGTTCAGTGGTTGCCAAGGACTGGGAGGAGGTGGGGGCAGGGGATGGGGAGTGACTGCCTAGTGGATGCAGGGTCTCCTTTTAGGGCAATGAAAGTGTTCTAGAACTGGATAGTGGGGATGGTTGCATTACACTGCAAATGTACTGAATTGTACACTTGAAAATGGTTAGATTGTTGAAGTTTACTGCAATAAAGTCTCCTGAGAAGTTATTATGACAGCCCTACTGCAGGTGGATTTGGAACTGAATTTATACCACCTGCATGGTCAAGGGATTCCCAAAGCCGAGAAATTCACATAAGAAGTGGTGTCAGGCACATGATACCCCTTAGAGCTTTAAGAGAAGCAGGTGCATCTGTAACTCTGGAGGAAGGAAATGCCCTCAGCCCAGGCAGTGCTGACATCCCACAGGCAAATCCCCCCGAAGATGAGCTCACCGTCCCGAATTCCACGTCCCACCAGGGAACAAACTTCAGCAGGTGAAACCAACAGCAGAGTGAGATGGCAGAGAACTCAGGACAACAGAATCATAGGCTGGAAACCATAGAGTGTGTTTAAACCAATTAAAGACCAAAATAAACAACTAAATAGGAAACATTAAAAAAAAAAAAAAGCAACAGTCTATCAAGAAGATCAGGAATGTTTGAAAAAGAACAAAATAAAACTTTTAGAGATGAAAAACATCTTAAAAAATCTTAAACAACTGATCAAAGAGACACTTAAGCAGGGCTTAAGAGAGAAAGTCTGAGTGGGGAAGTCCATCTGTGGCATCTCTCTAGAATGTGACACAGAAAGAGAAGTGGGTGGTAGACATGGAGCACAGGGTAGGAAGGTCTAAGTTACTGCAACAGAATTTCCAGAAGAGACACAAGAGGATGGGGGAAAGCTAATATTTAAGAAACAACAAAGGAATTCCAAAAATTGATGAAAGATATCAGATTCAGGAAGCACAATGAGTCCTGAACCAGAAAATTCTCCCAAAGGGTCCATGATGGCCCTGAAGGCAGATCTCCAGCTCTTGGTGGGGGAGGGGGGGGCGCTCGGCACACAGAGAAAGAGATCAAGGCAGGCCCACCGGGCATGGAACATACACAGGCTTCCTGGGGGGAGCACACTTTCTTCCCTTACAAGTTTCCCTTTTATATGGCAAATTGTCATAGAGGGCTTTCTAGAAATATCTCAGAAAATTTTAAATATATGGGAGAACTAATTTTAAAAGTTGACTTCACATCTTTTTTGGGGGAAGAAACACTGTTATTCAGAAGTCAGATTATGCACCCCTTGCTCTTGGAAGAGAATATGTTACATTCTGGGAGAAATTACAGAAGACGTAGAGGCAAGGTGCTTTAAGGATATTCTAATCATCGAGGGGTCATGAATGCATGTGTGAATATCATTATGAAAAGTGAATACACCCATGGTATATATTGAGACGCAGAGAGGCTGACTGAAGGGGACAAGGTAGGGGCTGACTGATCGAAAATATGCTGAGTCCTTTAATTCATGAACCCTTGCCTGGGAAAAAGATTGGGAAAAATCACAACGATCTATAAATTGCAATTGAAGGACTAGTTTTTCACAGTATGTATGGAAATGACCGTTGATACAGGGCGTGTGGCAGACAGAGGGAGGCTGCAGATTTTCCTCCCATCAGGAGATGGGTCTATGTCACCCCTCCTGGAATCTGGGCAGCTCGGTGATTGCTCTGACTAATATTGAAGACGTGATGCCGTACTAGCTTTTGAGCTCAGGACTTAAGAAATTGGCAGCTTCCGCTTCCTGGCTCTTGGAACACTTGCTCTTGGAGCCTCGAGCCACCACAGGAGACATCTGGCTGCTCTGCTGCAACCACCGTGTGGAAAGACCCAGGCATCTGAGTGAAGCCATCCGAGACACCCCAATCCAGTTCTGCTGCAGCTGAATCCCACCTCGTGATGCTAGTCAGTGCTAGAGGGACTGCACACTGTCCCGGCCAAGCCTGTGTCATAATGACTCAAACACAATGGGAGCACGGAACAGTTCAGGAGGGAATTTTTTTCTTGATCAGCGGCCCTCCTCCACGTGGTGACTCAGGGATCAGTAAAATGGTTTCCAGCCATTAATTTACGTAGTATGTTACATTGCAGCAGATACCTGGAGCCAGACCTTTGGATCATATGCCACTTTGTCCCGTTCCCGCCTCAGTCACTGTCATGTTCTGGAATCTGGATGCTGACTTGGTAGCCTACTGAGAATTTCGGCCTGGACGACAGGCAGTATGAGCAATTGTCTTCTCGATACCGTTACATTTCTGGAGTGAGTATCTTTTCTATATTCTCCTACCATTACATCTGTATTGTCACCAGGGCCAGCTTCACGGGCATGTGACCTGTGCAGTCACTCAGGGCCCTGTGCTCAAAAGGGCCTATGCTTGGTTTAGTTCTTTGCAGTTTTCATCTTGAAAGTCTTAAATATTTTGTCCTTGAACTTGCGTTTTGTTAAGTGAAGTCTGAGGGAACCATGGAGCGGAAGGGATGTGTGTAACACGCGTGTCCACAGATGTTCCTTGTTGTCCCATGTGCAGGTACCTTTCAGGGGACCCTGTGGGCACAGATTCCAGTGGACACACGAGGTGTAGGTATTCACTGACACTCAAAGCAAGTCCAAGATAAGCATCTGATGTCCCTGGATGACTAAGCAGGGGGTACAGACAACCTGCGAAGTCACGGATTCTTCTAGAACTGGAATTTGCTTCGGCTGCAGAAAGAAAAGCAATGCTCTAAGAAACAAGAATGACTCAAATGGGAAAGACTTCTGTTTTCTGTTCTGTGAAGTGTGGAATTTGTAATATGAGCTTCTCAAGTTGGTGATAGATAAACATTTTTGAACGTTGGTATCTCCGAGACCAGAGGAACTCTTGGGCAGGACGTGTTACCAGGTAGACCTGCCTGCAGCCATTTCAACGTGGGTTCACCATGGGGGGGTCTATGGAAAATCAGGGTGCTGCTTCATCCTGGACATTAGGCTCCTGAGTTAGGTGACTCTGCAACTTCACGTGAAAGCTAAATTCTTGTGACATTCAAATAAAGGAAGCACTTACATAGAAAAGGTAGTTTATCATCTCAAATTCAAACCTGTTAGAATTAAGGCTTTTGATTTTGAAGAAATGACCAGTCCTTAGCAGGGCAGGATGATTGGTTGGCTCATCCATGAAATCAGCCAGCAGTGATGTCAAGTAAACAGCTATGTAGGAGAGAGTTGAGGCTGTGAGGACATATCTCAGTTCTCCGTGTAACACACTGTGCTTCTCAGCTTGATCAGGACTGTTTGGAGCATTTCAGAAATACAGGAGCAACAATAGTTTGTGGACTTTGGAAATACTCAGCCATAAAAAAGAATAAAATAACGCCATTTGCTGCAACATGGATGAACCTGGAGACTGTCATACTAAGTGAAGTAAGCCAGAAAGAAAAAGAAAAATACCATATGAGATCACTTATATGTGGAATCTTAACAAATGACACAAACGAACTTCTTTACAAAACAGAAACAGACTCACAGACATAGAAAACAAACTTATGGTTACCAGGGAGGGAAGAAGGGGTGGAGGGACAAACTGGGAGTTTGGGATTGGCAGATATAAACTACAATGTGCAAAATAGATAAACAACAATTTCCTACTGTGTAGCACAGGAAACTATTTACGTCTTATAATAATGTATAATGAAAAAGAATATGAAAAGATGAATATATATATGTATAACTGACTACTATGCTGTATACCAGAAATTAATAGGAGAGGGGAGGTAGGTTCCTGTAAAGGTGGTTTGGGTCTTCCCTATAGGGGTAAATGGCACTACCATCTACCCACTTTCTCAAAAGGTGCTGTCATCATGTTTTCTCTCTCTCTTTTATATTCCCTCTTCCAATCAACCCCTCGCCCCATCCATTCTACCTTCTAAATACAGCTGCCCCTTGAACAGCATGAGTTTGAACTGCATGGGTCCCCTTGTAGGCAGACATTTCCCAGCAGTGAATATTATAGTTGTGCACGATGCACAGTTGCTTGAATCCTCAGAGGCAGAACCCCGGACATGGAGGAACTGGATACAGAGGGCTGACTCCACTCAGAAATTGAACTTTGCTGATGGTCAACACCCCTAACTCATCCGTTGTTCAAGGGTCAACTGTATTTCCCTAGGACAGTTAAACTGGGGTAGACTACTAACATGGTAAATCCCTGCTTTTTGTTTGATTTTTCTAAATGGAAAACCTTTAAGTGAAGTGGGATGATAAATTATTCACTGAGACACGTAAGAGAACAGAGAGCTTAGTAAACTTCCATCCAAGCTGAGACCTGAAGATCTGATATCTCTGAAAAATCTGAAAATTAAGCGTGAGTCCTTCTCATTAATTGTAATTTTCTAGGCATGTTGCCCCAGCTAAGGAGGATAACAAAGTTAACCTCTGGATCTGGAGTGTCTCGTTCAGGTCTGTGACTACTTTGCTAATCCGTGGCTCCCACGGCGCTTGCTGGAGCAGTTCGGTCATCTTGCGAGTGCTGTCTCTCGTCCGCGTGAGCTCCCCTCCACTCCATTCTGGTGACAGGGACCTATTTAAAGTGCACTCTGATCACTTCAACTCTAAGCACTTGTGTATGTTTGTATACACCTGCACGTGCATTTTAAACTAGTGTCTGTGGCTAAGCCCAGAAAATACCAAGGTGGACAGTAGTGCAAAAGTGGGTCTCGCCCTCAGGGAGCTGACAAATTAATGGATGGATCTAAGTAACTTAATTTATTTGAATGATTCAAAAAAGTTAAAAAATTCTCCTTATGTATTTTGTTAACTAACACTCGAATAACAATGCAGAATACAAATTTCTTTTTGCCGAAGTAAATAAACATTGTCAACAGCAAGACCTCACGGCAGGTTCACTTTATCCACAGGGGTGCCAAGTTTTGTTTCAAAGCTTTTGCATTCTTGTAGCAACTTGTATAACAATATGGCTGGAAACAAGTCAGCCCTGATGGTGTGGGAAAACCTAACACAGTTGATCAGATCTAAAATGCCAGAGATGAGAATTCTGTTTTAAGTGTAGAGGTTACCGGCCCCGGAGGGGAAGCGAATGTCAAACTTCATACGTTTGTGTGAAGTAGTGCTTGTCCTTCAAAGAAGTTTTTAGTGGAGAAAGTGCTGGCTTTTCTTCTAGAACATGAAAAACACCTGTCACCATTTGATATTTGACTGTTAACACTGCTGTCAGGATTGCTGTCAGGATGCTAGAAGTTACACTGTATATACTGATGCCGCACAATTTTTCATCAGAAGATAAAGTGAATAATAATGGTATTATTCATAAGTGTATTTCCCCAGCATATCCGTGTGGGGTTCATCAAATTTGACTATATAATGTGTTTGTTAACTAATGCTGATTATTTCTCAACAGTAGAAACAATTTATATTTTCCTTAAATACATTAGGAGTTGTGCAACTCCTGTCGATCTCCTTTCAATTTCCGGGATTTCATAAACTCTGAATGAATGATTTCTACTTTTGGGTGAAATAAATGTTTTATGCTCCTACACTGAGCTTATAAGGCAAAGAGCAGAGCTGAACAAGATATTTAACTGGGATGCAAAACTAAAGGAAATTCAGGCATTATTGTTTTCCCCCAATTGAAAAATCTTTAGATGAAGTGGGATGAGAAATTACTGGAAACAACCCAGAGAATATAATGATCCAATAAGCTTTCGTAAGTTTAAGATTGAATACATAGAAATCTGAAAGGTTGGAAAATTAAATATGAAGTTTTTTTTTTTCTTTCAATTATGCTTTTCTAGGCGTGTTCCCCAAGTGAAAGGCAGTGCCACAGGATGGCTCAGGGCTGCTTGGTTGGCTCTGATATTCACACCCTGAGGGTCTGGGCTTCACCTCCATTTGTCTCAGTTTGTTCTCTGTAAAATGGGTGGCATTACCTGCATGTCCCTCCTTGCGTCGTAAGGAGGATTAACTCCAATAACACAGGCAAAGCCCTTTGAATAGAGTCTGGCAGAACTTGGCTCAGAGTCAGTGGCTCTACAAATTTTAAATACCTTGATTCTGTATTCTGTCTGATAGGACCTCAGCACAGACTTTTTATGGAGGTTAGCCTTGGCACCAAATGAGTGTGGAAGAAATCAAAACAAGAACGTGGGGATAATGATATAACATAAGGAGTGATAGTTTAAGTTAGATGCCAGACACTGTTGGGGCAGGCATCTTTCTGATTTCCAAACAGAGCTGATGTGTGATTAGGCTGTCTTTCTCAAGAAAGCAAGCTACAGTAACTCTTACACAGTCCCCTTCTGTTATTGTTTCGTGCGTGACTATGCAAAGATAGGAAAGCTTCCAATAAGCAACCTAAATATTTGCTTCAGAGGAATTTTAACTTAGTTGTCCTGTCTTAGTTTCCTTGAGAACTGCTTCAATGTAATTTATCTTTTTTGTTTGACAGAAGCAGATTAGAAAGTTTTAAAAATAGGAATATAAAAGAATTCTTCTATATATTCCAAAAGATTAAATGTTACCTTAGCAAATCTATTCAAAACCCTTGGAACCACAGCCGAATCTGCATTGTGCTTGTGTGGAATAAGTCCTCCGAAGAGCATCACCTGAATGTTAGGGATGATGTCTTGAAAGTTCACAGGTGTCAGTTCTAGTCTTCCTGCTAATTCAGCTTCTGTGTTAATTGGAGGAAGAGTTTACCCTTTTGGACACAAGACAAGCATGACCGCATCCAAGGGACAGCTGCCACTCACTAAAGTCTCTTTGACCAGAGGTCACTTTGTGGCAGGTGGAGTTCAACCAAGAAGTGGTGTTTGTCTCCCATGTTAGTGGTGATTCCTGCTCTGAAAGAACCGTCTGGAATTTCCTGATGTCAGGAACACTACTGTGAAAAACTTAGTCTCCTCAATTCCACTAATGACCCAAACCGCTCCTGGCATCATCCTCCTGAAATCCAGGACCCACCTCTCTGCTCCTTATATCGAATACTAGAAATTTAACTTCTTGGTTCTTCTAGAATTCAGGCTTCCCGTCAATAACCATCAGGAACACGAGCTCCTTAAGTTAAAAGTCCCTGTAGATTCTGGGGATAGTTTATAAAGCAGACTGATGTTGACAATGTTAACAATAATATTGAGAAAAATAATGTTGGGACTATTAAAATATTTCAGAGTGCGTCTCTTTAAGTACCAGGATAAAAGGAAATAATTCATCTCTCTTGAGCAGGTAGAGATGAAATTTTAAATGAAATATTTAAGTATTCAGCTATGTAGCAGTCATGACTGGAAACAACCCCAAGAAATAGGAAAATGCAACTGATAAGGAAGTTTCTTTCCAATAGCCACAATTCTGAAGTAAAGTAAAATGGTGAGCAGGAGAAACCAGAGAAATGGATCGTTTTACTGGATTAAAATGATACCATCTTCCTGGGTCGTTTGGATGATAACAGCTATTGAGTCGGTTTAGTTTAGTTTAGTTCAATTAAGGTTAGTAGGAACCTCCTACTTTAAACCAGTGGGGGAAGGAGTAAAAATTTCCATATTCACCAAAGTTTTGCTTCTGAAGAGATGAATTCAGTCACCTTTACCTTGGCAAACAGGCTGTCCCCATATTGAGCCAGAGGAAAACTATCCTAATGAAAGCAGACAAGTAACAGATGTTTTGAAGAATTGGAGGGTAAGTCAATGGATGCTGCCAATCTCCAGACTACCTCGTCTGTCACTCTGAGTCTTCTGTTTAGACAGCAAATATCCCACCTGCAGCCACTAAGCTGACCTCCCAGATCAGCTGACTAGGCAGCCAGGAATCCCCAAAGGGAAAAAAAATTCTTGCTAAACTGGTTTCCTGGCTCACTTTGATTTGAATGAGACTTCATTCTTTAAGAGGAAGAAAGAGAGAAGAGAAAAATCCAAGGTTGTGCTCCTTGTCTTTTAACTTCAGGGGAATAGTGTAGCTAAGTTACAAAATCAAGTCCAAACGGGTGGGGCTCCCGAAACTTCCCAAATGGGGAAAATTCAAATAGATACATTTCACATTGCAGATCGAGTCTTCTACGTGAAGAAGAAGGTAAATTTGAGAAGACAACATCAAGAACCGATAGGCATGAACTATTCTTTAATGGAGGAATGGGAGGGATTTGCAAATAGCCAGGAGCTAAGTCTTTTCTGCTTTGAAATTGTGAAGTCCTGGAGCCTCTGCCTGAAAGTCAAGGCAGGTGTCAGGAGTGTACAGATCCAAGAGGAAGCAATTGGGATGGGAGAGATCCTTCCCCAAAGTTAGTCTCTCCTCTTTCTAAATTGTATTGTGGAAGCATTTTTCAAAAATATAAAAATTGGCACAAATAAAAGGCGGCATTTGGGGTTTACAGAAGGCACTGTGTGGTGGTGGGTGTGGTTGGAAACACCAATGGAACACTTTCCTGGAGTTAATCCCTTACTGGCCAGAGCCCCAGCTTTGGCAATTTATGGGGATTCCCCTCGTACTAGAATGACACTTTGGCCCAAATACATCTTGCATTTTGTCCTAGACCAAGTATCATTTCGATTTTCTCATCTTATTCTTTGTGTTCAGCGAAGTGACCAAATTACTCTCTAAAAAATTCTTTGGTGTACATTTCTTTAATACCTAGTTTCTGGAGACTTTATTTTCTATATTTGTGGATTCTTACAGAAACTTCGGTTATTATCCTCATTTCCTGAGGAGCCTGAGGCTCTCTGCCCGGTGGCATGGTACCAAGAATAGAAATATCCCTTCTGGCTTCTGGGCCAGTGCTCTGAATTATTTCCCATGCTTGCCTTCTTGGCTACTTGCACCAGTGATTAAGGATATTTTTATGACAATAAACTTCTTCACATCAGAATTCTAGAGTTTTCACTTGGCTGTCTTTGTAGGCACAGTTTGTAAGGGAAAGTACTCCATTTAGGTGTTTATTCATTCATCAACCAATATTTATTAAACATCTATTGTGTGCTGGGCAGTCTTCTAGGTTCTAAGGAGGTACTCATGATCAAAATAGGCGAAGATCTCTGCCTTCATAGAATTTACATTTTTAGTGCGTGGAGGCATACCACAAACAAGACAGACAGGGAAAATGTACGGGACGTTAGAAGTAGGGAGGAAAAAATGTTTTCCTCTAGCTTCAGTAAGTGAGGTCTGCGAACTAAACTGACAAGAGACAGATAAGCAGGAGAAAAGGAATCCATATTTTATTAATATTTAAAATTTTACATGTATGGGGGCTTCACAGAAAAGCAATGAAAAACCCAAAGATGGGTTAGACTCAGGGACTTACATACTATTTTAACAAAAGGTGATAAATTGTGGAGAAGTGACTACACAAAGGAAAGGGGTTTGGGGCTTGTAGGGCCAATGAATTCTGGGAAGTGGAAGTACAGACGTACATGGGGGAAGCTAAGGTAGCCAGGCTTGTTTACTAAGGTTTGTTCCTGCAGGCTGGTCTTGGTGACATGGCTGGTGACTGGGATTTTTCTCCTCTTCCTGGACTGGGAGAGGGGGACCCCGGTGTCTGCTTTTTCTCAGTTGCCTTCAGCTTGGGGTAACCCTTATGCCTGAGTGACATATTTTGAGGTAGCATATTCTGATCCCCTTCAGGATAACAGGGTGGGGAAAAGGATGGGATGAGAGATGGTTTGTAATTTTAGATAGAGTGCTCAGGGAAGATTTGATAGACTGAGCAGGGTAAGATTTGAATCAAGACCTTAAAGAAGAGAGGGGGCCAGCCTTGAGGGTGATGAGGAAGAGCATTCCAGGCAGAGAGGACAGCGGATGCAAAGGCAGAAGCGGGAGAGGTAGGGGAACTCAAGGAGGCAGAGCAAGTGAGCCAGGAAGATGAGGAGGGAGACAGAGGGGGAAGGATGTGGCCGGCATGGACACACACACGTACATGAGGTGGGAGACTGTTGGACAGTTTTGATCAGAGGAGGGTGCGATCTGACTGACATGTGTTAACAAGATCACTCTGATTTCAGGGTTGAAAATACATTGCTGGGTGACCCAGCTGGGAGCCTGAAGCCAGTAAGGGGACTTGTGGGTTACCCAGGCAAGAGATGGTGGTGGCTTGGACCGAGGATGTGGCAATGGGGGAGGTGGGTGGTGGTCAGATTCTGTATCTGTTTCTCAGGAGAGGTGACAAGATTTGTTGACGTGTTAGATGTGGGGTGTGGGAGGAGAGTCAAAGGTAACTTCTGAGTTTTTGCCCGAGCACCGGTAAGAATGAAGTTGCCATGGTAGGGGAGGAAAAAGAACTTTCCCTTTATCCTTCTGAATTCTAGGCTGAGACCTACCCCCAACCCCCATAATTAAAGACAGATTAACAAGAAGGAAAAACGAACCAGTTTAGTAACATGTCTACCTCAGGCATATGTTGGAAAACCTAGAGAAAATGAATAATTCAAAGAGATGGCTTTGGAATTCAGGCTTAAGTACCATCTTAATAAGGAAAAGGGAGGGAGGATGTTGGCTTCTTAGGTGAGAGTGAATGATTTATAGGAAAGATAAATGGGTCCTTAGAAGTCCAGATAGGAGGTTTGGTAGATTGTGATGGAGTCTGCTTGGATGTGGTGTCGACTTTCAGTCTCCTGACCTGTGATGAGTCAATCTTCTCTGATGAAGGAATCTTTGAGGATCGAGTTCCTTTTGGAGGATGTGTCTTTAGGCAGATAAGAGAAGTTCAGAGAAAGCCTCTCTCTGCATTTGCTGTTTTTCCAGTGGCTACAACTCCAAATGATCCCTATGCCAAGCAGCGTATTTTCAGGTGGCACGTCCTTAATTCTTACGGTCATATTTTGGGGTGGTATGCTCCGCTGCCCTTCACCATTTACTGAGACTGATGAAGGTTCTGAGAGAAATTGGTTGGTTGTGGGGGGTAGTTATCAGGAGCTCAGTTTTGTATACATTAAATGTGAGACAATTATTAGATATCCCACTGGAAGAATCAAAAATACAGTTGGATATATGAGTTGAAAGCTCAGAGAAATCAGAGCTGGAGATGTTTGGAACACATCAGCATACTGATATCTGAAACCATGAGACCAGATGTGCTGACCAAGGAAGAGAGTACAGCTGTAGAGTTAGAAGATCTGGGTCCAGATTTCAACGTCAACATCTGTGGCCCCATAACCAACCTCACTTCATTATCTGTGATGTGGTTATGTGCTGTGGACTGAACGTGTAGCCCACAAATTCATATGTTGAAATCCTAACCGCCAATGTGATGGTACTAGGAAGTAGGTCGTGAGGGTGGAGACCCCTTGAATGAGATAGTGCCCTTAAAAAAGAGACCCCAGGGGGCTCCCTCACCCTCATACGCCCTGTGAGAACACGGAGGGATGACATCTGTGAAGCAGGCAGTGGGCTCTCATCAGACACTGAATTTGCAGGCACCTTGACCTTGAACTTTCCAGCCTCCAAAACTATGAGACATAAGTACTTGTTGGTCAAGCCACCAGTCTATGGTAATTTTGTTATAGCAGCCCAAATGGACTAAGACACTCTGACGATATTAGCATCACAGTGGTACCTTTGGATAAATCTAACGTGGTACCTGATGCTGAATAAATGTTGGTTAAATATTGTCAGTGAATAAATAACTAGAGTTCCATTCCCTACCCAACAAACAACACTTGTTCTACTTGTCAGTTAACTCTTCATTTTAACTATCTCTCATTCACGACCCTGGATTCTGGAATGAGGAACAGGTTGGGATAGGAGGGCAGAAATTCCACTGGATAAATAAGGTGCTATTAACTGAGCATTTACTATGTGTCTGGGGCTGTCTTATCTCTTTACATGCATTATCTGATTTTATTCTCACAGAACCCTAGAAGATAGTTACCATTAAGTCCCCAGTTTTGCAGTTGAGAGTAGGTAGTGTACGTACCCAAGGTCATGGTGGATAAAAACCAGAACTTGGACCAGGATCCGGTTCCAACTGACTCCAAAGCTTTATCATTATTCTGCACTCTCCACCATGGTAGAGGAGGGAAGGGGTCTCCTAACTCTGGTCAGTGACACTTCTTAGTCTTAACTCCATTCACCTGTTACCCTGCATTTTCATTCTTAGTCCAAGGTGACACAGCTGCGAAGTGACTGACGGGAACAAACGTCAGCCGAGGTCTTCCCACAAGTCCAGGTTCCATGTTCTATACCACAGCAGTCATTCTGATAATCAGTAAGGCGCACCTCCGCCCCCTTCTTCTCCCCGAATATAAACATAAATAGAGAAACATCTTACATAAAAATCTATGGTTAATGGTTCCATTTACTCTTCTCATGTCTTCACTTGGCCTCTAAATGGTGCATTTTTAAACCCTGGCCATGCTTTTGAAAACACCTGGAGAGTTTAAAAAAAAAATCACAGAACCTGAGACCCTACCCCAGACCAATTCAATCAGATGAGGCCAGGGCAATGGTCTTTATTATTTTTTAATCTATTTTTGAAAATCTGCACAATTTTAATGTGCAGACAAACCTATGAATGACCAGCTTATGGGACAGGACCAAGCCAAGTCAAATGCAGGTGCAAATCATGAACATTTAGCTATACCAAGAATAGAGGTAAAAAGTACATTAAAAAATTCTAGTATTTTTCCTGATCCCAAACACTAACCTGCAGGATAGGCCACACCCATCACAATCTGGAGCAGGTAATTAAATTGAATATGCCCCTAAAATGACCCTGATTAATAAGCCTTTTTGTTGAGAACAAATACTTTGAGGACAAGAGGAGAAATTCAAATTACTTGGGGTATTTTGTGCCAGATACAGGAAGCACCATAGAGCGAGAAGGGGGACTGAGGGGGTGAGTTCTCTGGCAGTGATAATCCACAGCTCGCCTTTGCAGGAGAAAAGAGATGGAACTGTGGGTGCTCTGGACGGCTGCTGGGAATGTAGCGGAGACAGGTACAGGGTTGCAGTTATGGATGTTTCCATGTCCCCTTTGTTCACCCCATCCTGTCCTTGGTGCCAGTCCTAGGTTCCAGCAGGAGTGGAGGGTTGTCTGAGCAAATCTAGGCAGGCTCAGCGGCAAGGGCAGTGTCCCGTGGTCAGCAAGCCCACTGAGCTGCAAATTCATTCTGGGACAGTCATCCCAGGACGACTGACCTTTGGAGATCGCTGACCTGCATACCTGTGCAAACTTGCTTCTAGAAAAGGTACCTTAATTTTATTTAAAAAAAAATTTAGAGTCCTTGAAATATCTTCTTTACCTATTTATCTTTTCTAATATGTCCTTTTGGGGGCTGTGGCATTGTTTAAAAGCTTTTATTGTTCTTCTTCTTTATGTGGAGATCTGACGGGTAAAAAATCTTACTTCTTGCAGAGTAGACATATGAATATTGCTGATGACATAAAATGATGTGGTTACTGCTGGATTTAGAATTGACTGCACACGGCACTTAGAATCTGGCTGGTTTGTCAGAGGAAGAGGAAGAAGAGTCTTTGAGTTAGTGGCTGCGTTCCATTCCTCCCAATCTAATAGCCCTTAGCACACTTCAGATAAACCAGCTCACTAAATGCAAACGCAAGTCCTGAGCCAAAGTCTCTTCCGGGCCTCCGTCCAGGCAGGTGTCTACAGGCGTGATCTATGAGCGTGAGTGGGCAGATTGGGTCTTCTTCCATTATCGTTTGCCCAAGAGACTACTATGGCTCCGTACTCCCCATCTTTGGGAGTTCTTGACGTCCAAGGACTCAGACTTAATAAATGAAGGTATCGGGCCTCGGTGCACGTCTTCTGCTTGCTTCCCCGACCTGGCTTTAACCGGGGGGTGGTCTGACCGCGCCATAAGCCAGTTGAGGGATCAGGCAGGAGGACCACGCCTGCGCCCTGGCAGCCCTTCTGAGGTTCCAGGAATCGTTCATCGCAAATGTCTTGCTGGACTCTAAAGCTCATCCTTGAGGACCAAGAAATCTATATATTTTAAGTAGCATTGAATTTCAGAATCCAGTTAATGCACCATCTCTTACAGACTAATAAACCAGAATAATGTGCCTAAAATGGTAGATGCCTATAGAAACCTGCTTCACCAGCCAGAATGTGCACCGTTAGTTACTTCCTTTTTGGTATAATGCACAGAATTGTGGGTGTTCTGTTATAGTTTGCTTATTCATTTTCATAATCATTGTAACACTATAAAATATACAAGCAGTATGAAATTGTATACGGATAGTTTAAACAACAGTCGATGAACAGCTTTTAAACCACTGTCTACCCAAGAAATAGAACATCATGGGTGCCCCAAAGCTCCCTGTGTGATTCAGTTAGATTGTGTATCCTTTCCCACCCTCACCCCCCTCCCCAATAACCACTGTCCTAAATTTTGTGTTAATCTCACCCTTACTTTTTATTGTGTGTTTGTGTATAACCACAACATGAGTTTATCAGGAAATAATGTATTTAGTTTCCCCTGCTTTTGAACTTTATATGAAATAATCCTCCACAATTTGCTTCTTTGGCTCGATCTTTTTTTTTTTTTAAATTCAGCCGCATTGATGCATGAAAACTGATCTATTCATTTTTGCTGCTGTGCAATATTCCATGGTCTGGAAAACCCATGACTTTTAATCATTCTACTGTTGATGGATACTTGTATTGTTTTCTTTATGAAAAACACTGCTAAAAACATCTGTGAACGTGTTTCCTGGTGCACATGTGTCAAGTTGGATTTTGATAGCTCTTTGTTTACCAAACTCCTTTGATTGAGAAATCATCAGGCAATGAGAAAAATTCTCAAGAGTAGAGCTGCCAAACATTTCCCCTATTTTTAAAAAGTGGGAAGAGGTGGAATCCGGAATATACTGAAACAATGAGCGTGATGAGGAGTCTTGGTAAAACTCACAAGAAGAAAATTAGATGTGATTTGTTCTTAAGAGTGCTTGGAAAGACAATGAGAGGGGAGGATATAGCCTAGTGGTAGAGTGCATGCCTAGCATACATGAGGTCCTGGGTTCAATCCCCAGCACCCTGATGGAAAAAAAAAGTAAACCTAATTATCTCCCCCTCCCACAAAAATGATTAATTAATTAATTAAAAATTTTTTTAAAAAAGAAGAAATAAAATGAAGTGCCTGTGACTTAGTGTCATGTCACTAAAAATAAGCTACAACAAATTAGTTTAATCAAAGCCTTTGGGAGAGTCACTGCTCTTGGATGTTCAGGAAATGCTCCATTTACCTTATTTTCCTATGAGTGTCCTGTGAGGCTCTGTATAGATTCCCTGTCACAGGGCTGTTCAGTGAGGCTTATATTTACTTGTTTCCATGTCAGCTTCTCTGAACTACAAGCTCTGGTGGGTAGGGATCTTATCCTGATCATCTAACAAAGAGTGCTTGACTCCAGCTGGTGCTTCCTAGAGGTTTGTTGAATGAATTCTCCCCTTCAAGGCCAAGACCAGGAGCATAAGATCGAAGTGGCACAGGCAGGAGGACCAGCAGTTTTGGAAACATCATATCCAATGATTATTGATTAAAAGATAAATAATCTAGTTAGAAAACCTCCATTTAAGCCTTTGCCTTGCTCAATTTTTTTGAGAGTTCAGATGGGTTTATTTGCTTTATATGACAACTTCACTGAGATATTATTTATATACCACACAATATACCTATTTAAATTGTACAAGCCAATTTTTTTTTGTAATTGCGAACATCACCACCATCAGTCTTAGAATATTTTCATCACTGCAAAAAAAAAAAAAAACCTTTATCCATTAGCATACCCTCCCAACCTCCCCAGCCTGGGCAACCACTAACCAACTTTCAGTCTCTATAAATTTGCATATTCTGGTTATTTCACATAAAAGGAGTCATACAATATGTGCTCTTTTATGACTGGCTTCTTTCACTTATCATGATATTTTTAAGGTTTCTTTATGTTGTAGCACATATTATTACCTTTTTATTGCTGAATAATATTCTCTTCTATGAATATAGATGTTTTGCTTACCCAGTCATCAGTTGACGGACATTTTTCCCACTTTATTACTATTTTGAATAATGCTGATATGAACATTTGTGTACAAGTTTTTATGTAGAAGTATGTTTTCATTTCTCTCTGAAATATTTTTGTTTTACTTCTTTTCTCTTGGGCATATGTTTGAGTGAGATTCCTGGGTCATATGGTAACTCTAAGTTTAACCTTTGAGGAACTTGTCTTGGATAACATTTTAATAAGCAATTTAGGTGAAGATAAGATTTATAATGATTAAATTTGTGAATGGTATAAATCTGCAAGGAATCACTGCTTTAGGATGGCAATGCTCAATATGGTAGCCACTAGCCACATGAGACTGCTGTGCACTTGAAGTGTGGTTAGTCTGAATTAAGATGACTTACAAATGTACACAATATACTGGATTTAAAGTCTTAGTATGAAAAATGTAAATTATCTCATTAGTAATTTTTTATACTGGTTATAGGTTGACATACTAATACGTTGAAGGCATTGGGGTAAATAAAATATATTAAAATTAATTTCGCCTACATTTTTTTTTGCTTTTTCAATGTGGCTACAAGAAAATTTACAATACCATAAGTGCTGCATGTCCTGTTTCTATTGGGCAGTGTTACTCTGTTTCTTCGGTGTTCATCTCCTCCATCAAACATCAGATAAATACTAGCCTGGCAGGGTTTGGAGGCAGACTGATCTGGATTCAAAACAGATTCTTCTTAGATGTAACGCCATCATGGGCAGCTTCCTTGGTATCTCTAAGTCTCATTTCACTTAAATGTAAACATTAAAAAATAATAATATCTATTTTATCAAAATGTTACGAGAAGTCAATGAACGACATTATACGAAGAACTTAGAACTTAGCTGAACTTAACTGAAGGCAGGCACTCAGAAAGAGTGAGATAATGTCAGTTATCTTCTCTCTTCTCTTCATTTCCATTCTGTTCTGTGATAGGTAATTAATCTGGTCAGACCATTTACAGTTCTGGGTGGTAACATGTCCCACCTCGTGTGACTTACATGGGTATTTAATTTAATAAGAAACTTCAAAATATTATGCTTAATAAAATGATTTCAATGGCTGAATTTTTCCGGTGGGCAGGATCTCATAAATAATATGAATAATCACTTTCATCTCTTCTTTGATTTTAGAATTTAACTTTGCCCATCTGCAGTGCAACATATGCCAAGTCTTAAAATACTCTCAGGCTGATTGAACTTACTCAGCATTGAGGATGTGTTGGGATTGTTCACATGTGTTTCAGGATGTCATTTGAACCACCCAGAACTCATTCAATATGGAAAACTAAGTGAGAACTTCTCAAAGGAACTTATGCTCTTCTCTTCAGAGGTCAATGGAATTTCCTGTTTCTGTTTGGACTCAAAATATCATGTGAAGTTCTACTTTCTCTGAACACTTTGGATCCTGGCTTGACCCAGGAAGGCACAGCTTAATTTAAATGGAAAACACACACATATCACAGACACTTTATCACCTCCTCCAGTTCTGAGGCATGTCTGCTTGACCAGACGCTGATTCCTGTCCACGACATCCATCGTGGAATGTATTCTTCACTTTGCTGAGATTTACTTCCTTCTCCAGAATTGCCAAGCACTCACAATTTCTTTCCACCTTTTTGTACTTTTGAAAGCAGGTTGAGCATCAGATAGAGAGAGAAATGGATGGAAAGGAATTGGTAAACTTTTCTTAATCAAAGGAAAAACTTGCCTCTGAAAATAGAAGTTTCATATAATCAAATAAAACCTCTTGCTGTACTGAGGGCTCAAAGCAGTCCTTTCCTTGCTCTAGGTTTATGTAAGAGAACAGATCTACAAATTATATTATCGTTGCTTGAGCATTCTTGTCTTCCTTTTCTGTGTTTTGCCTCCCTAGGTGATCTGTGTCTAGAATATTCCAATTTGGTATGCAGCTAAAAAAAAAAAAAGCTACCTCTACTTTTTGGAGAAACGTAGAGATCTGAGTCTGAAGTAATAGAACGGGTACCCTCTGCAGATCCGCTGACCATCCTGTTCCTATTTGCATGATTAGAGATTAAACATCTTTCAGCCATGTGTGAACTTGGCATGCTGGGGATTCCTGCTAAAAGCTGCACTTCCTTCTACATCTCACTGCACCCTCTGAGAGAAGTCTCTAAGTACTTCCTTCCAGCTGTCACCAAAAATGATGAAGGGCCATTCACTGATAGAACTGCTTTGAGTGCCCCCGCCTGTGTATACAATGAGTAGAAAAGCATTTATTGCCTTTTCAAGGGCAGTATTGGAACCATTACACTAACCCAACCAGGTTCTTTGCCTAAAGGATGGGAGGGACACTGCTATGTTCTGACAGAAGTCTTCTGTTGTTTGGGAGCAGAGATTATTTAATTTCTTAGAAAGTCAAGTCAGAATGTAAAGCAGCGTTGATTGATCAGGACCGACTGAAAGAATGCCTCGCAGCGGCTAGTCTGTAAAGTCTTTCTCAACTTCCTACTTCTGACATTTACCAAAAAGTGTGTTAGTTGCAGTTCTTTTAAACCTCAGTCATGGTGTCCGTCAAACAGGAAAGAGGTCACTGAGAAGAAGCCAAAAAATCACGTATGTTGCTTCTTCCTGTAACTCATTTAGAATTTTGATGATCCCACACCTTCTGAAAAACAATTCAGATGACTAGATATGGGTCGTTCTGAACAAAGTTAATTATTGCCCAGTAGCCAGACACACCTACTTCATTTTCAAGATTATACTGTTTGTTGAGGAACCGATGATGGTAGGGAAGGGGGAGGTGCCATTGGGTGAGCTTTCTCTTCTGGGACCATTGTTTTTACCTTGTTTCTATCCGCATTGACTAGAAGCCAGAAAAATAACTCAGTCAATTTGAAAATTATTTTAGTTGATCACACAATTATAATCATAAAAAATAGAAGTGGATTTAAAGAGTAATTAGCTCATAATCTACTTTCTTATGTAACAACTCTCAATTTTCCCATATTTTTTCCAGTCTTTGTTCATTATAATTGGAAAATAGAGTTCTTTTTTAACTGATGTCATTTAACCAAATATTTTAAAATGAGATATGAAACTATAGGGCTTCAGTGAAAACATACATCTGTACCTATTAAATGGGGCAAAGAGAAATATTATTTAGTGAAAAAAAATATACAAGCCATAAGAATTTATTACAGTTATGAGCCTTTATGCCAAAGCAACATAAAAGCTGAATATAAAGCAAAAAATCATATAAAGAAAACTTAAAAATAAAAAAATTGTTCTGAGAGATTTTTAATATATCTTTTGCAGAGTTTAATAGACCAAGCAGGTAAAAATAAGGAAAAATAGAGTTTGAAATATGTCACAAACACCCTCAACATCGTAGAGATGTATATAGGACTTTATATCCTCTAGAAGATGTATATTCTTTTATGACCATGGACATTTACAGAACTCAACTGTGTAACTGGCTGCAAAGAAAACCACTAGTACATTTCAAAAGGTGGATTTTTGGTGGCAATATTCTTTGATCATAATTCAATAAAACAGGAAATCCATAATGTACACATAGATACTTCAAATTAAAGAAAGCTTTGCATAACCTAGTGGAACCTGTTTAATATCTTATTTTATCATCAGGGAGTAATAAATGGTATAGAGAGACTACGTTAACTGCGAACTTGTGAATGCAAGTACAACCAAAGGTACTAGTTAGGTGAGAGGCTGGACCTTATTGGGGGATTCCAGATTTGTTGTAGAGTTCCAGCCTTCAATCTTTAGAAATATTTCCGGAAGTTCAGAAAAATCTTTGTAAGGAACTAACTTTAGGATTCTAACAGCTGACAAAGCCAGAATGAACTTTAAATATTGTTTCTTTTTGTTTCTGGCCTTAAGGAAATGAGAAGCATTGTGGTAACAATGGCGCTTTTCCAAGGGCCCCGATAAGATCTCCCTTCCGTGTCTGGAGCTGAGTGCTGAGGTACTAGACTCTTAATCAGCAGAAAGAGGAAACCAAGGCTTTCTTCTCAGACCATCGTGGCCTCTGTAGAGCGCAAAGCCACCTTCTCCAAAATTCTCTGGATGCTGTCAGCTCAGGATCCAGTTTTTGTTGAATTCCCCTTGGGATTAGACTAAACAAAGTACTGTGTTCCCAATTTAATGGGTGGTTCCTTAGAAGAAGTTCTTCCGTGTTTCATAAAGATAAAGCAGCTTAATTAAGCTATGCTTAAAAGCCTGTTCTGTCAATATCATGATTCTATCCATTAAATTAAAAAAATAGATTTCACGAGGTAACCAGTGTGAATTGGGTTGGGACGGGGTTGGAGCTGTCTTGGATGAAAGAAACCTTTAAAATTTTTAGATGAGTTCCCTGGGTAGATCCCTGCCTGTGACAATAAGAAATTTTTATTTTATCCCTTCAATAAACCTCAGAAGATGTAAGAAGACGTAGGAGGGGTACAGATAGAAGACAGCCTCTCTCTTTGATTCTGATGTGGAAACAAGTCATCTAACTTCTTTCCATATTTTAAGTCCCCATTTGTAAAATGGGATCAGTTAAGAGACTGAACGTGAGCTGGCACTGGCCGAATGTGAATCATTACCTTGTAAAGCCCCACGCTTCTAGAAGATGCCATGTTGCGAAAGACTTCTAATAGCACGCTCTGAATTAACAAGGAGGAATTTTAGTTTCATTCTAAAGTAAAATGTTTACCTCGGAAGGGTGGAAAAAATGAAACCCAAGGCCTGCAGACTCTTGTTTGCATCTTGTAGGTGTAAACACATGGAATCCTTTCTATTGCAACAGTGATGCTGACAGAGCCAGCATATTTCATTAAAACAAGAAGCCCGACTAATAACTGCTACCAGCTGAGGCCCTCAAGTGTTTTCCTCCTTTCATTTATCTTTGCATCTTCCTCTTTCAGAGAGCCCCCCACCACGGATCTCCTTCTCTTTGGAGGCTTGTTCTTCTGGAAGGTGGGGGTGGGGTCGGGGGAAGAAGCATGGTGTCACTCGGGACCCCAGGCTTGGCCCATGGAGTCTACTCTTCCTCTCCCTGGCTTGCTGGCCAGACTCTGGTGTTTAGAAGATCAAACCACGCCGAAGGCAGCCTCAGAAGGAGGAGGACCTCCAATTCTGCCACCATCTTCAATGTACCATCTTGCTCGCAGTGCACAGTCACACAAAAGAATCACACTGTCACTCAACTTCCTTTATCACAGAAGGGAGCTTGGTCCATTTATATGCTTACTGGGAAGAAAACTGGTTTGGAAGTTTGTAGAGCTGGCTGCTAGAGAATTAGATAATATACTCATAAGCCAGACTTAATTTTTCCCCTCAGTGTTTGCTTAGAATACCAGAGGAGGAGTGGCATTTATGGTCTGATGTGCAGTGATTAGGTGACAACAGATGTGTACCTACACGTGACACTTTTTGAACTTCTTGAAAGGAAGTGATTTTTATATCCGGAAGAGCAGAAATGTCAGTATTTAGCAAACATTGAGTATTCTAATATGTGACTTAATTGGAAAATCAAATAAAATTGAGAACATACAGTATTCTTGAAAAAGAAAGGAAACAAAAAATAAAAGGACTTACTTTGATGTGACTTGATGTCATACACAGCAGCATTCTCTTTCATTATACTGTGATATTTTTCATAAATCTGAGACTAGGGTGAAAATTTTCAGCCAAATACACGTTGATTGTTCACAAATGAGGTACGTGACCTCTTAGAACACTGAAGCTGACAGAATTCGGTAATGTACAAGTTTCTGACTCTCACGTGTTCCCTTTTTGCCTATTGGAAGATCAGACCTCTAGGATCAATTAACAAAGGGTATGCAGAAAGTCTTCAGGCAATTTTACTCAGGGCTGAGTTTGGATACACCCATGGGAAGAGCAAACATGTTAAAATGCCGTTAACTGATTGAAATTGCTGTTTTGCTTTAGGGCAAAGATCTCGAGATCAGTTTACTCCTCACAAGTACTTGGGGCTGTTCCTTTAGTCACCTTGGAGGGAGGGGTTCCTCAAATTATTTTATTGACTTTCACTAAATCCTTATGACTTAGGCAATTGTTTGGACCAGAGGGAAGCTGGATTGGTCTTGGGGGTGTAGCTGACTGTACGGAAAGGCAGCTGCAGAGACTGGGGGACAGAACCCCTTTTAGGCCACAGCGAGTCAGTCAAATCAAAGTGCGTCAAAAAGAACTCTTATCGTGTTACCCACAGAAAATATCCAGAGAAAATCCATCAGTTGAAAGACATACTGGCTGAATCAGTGTGATTATTTCCTTCACTTTTTACTTACTAGCAGTCTAAGCAGAGTGCATGACATTGTTTTTGTTTTTGTTTTTGTTTTGGCTTTTTTCTGGAGTTTCACATCATACTGATCCACTCAGTTTGTACTTTCTGTTGTTGAATCTCTGTTGTCTGATTCAAAAAAGGCTTCTCTTAAATTTAATTTCTAAATTTAAAAAAATTTAATTTATTTATTTTAAAAATTGAAGTATAGTGGCTGTATATTATTATGTAAGTTACAGGTGTACAATATAGTGATTCACAATTTTTAAAGGCTATATACTCTGTTTATAGTTATAAAAAACTGGCTATATTCCTTGTGTTGTGCAATACGTCTTTGTAACTTATTTTATATCTAACCGTTTGTATCTGTAAAGCTTTTAAAGAGGATTTCTCAGGAACCAGTGGAGAAGGAAGTTTCTTAAACCCTGTGAGTACCACAAGCCAGAAACTAAGAGCAAGGATGGAACGTAGTTTGCTAAGATCCTCAATGGTTCTCAAACCTGACCGCACTTAAGAATTACTCAAAAAAACTTGTTAAAAACACTGATGCGATGCTGAAATGTTTGAGGGAGAAGTATATAGATGTGTGTCATTTACTTTGAAATGTGGGGGAAGAAGAGGGCTAGGCATGTGATAAAGGCAGGTGTAGGAAGATATTAATGGATTAATGGTAGAATCTAGGTTTGGGGTGTACATCTGTTCCTTGTAAAATTCTTCTAATTTTTCTGGATGTTTGGAGCTTTTCAATAATAAGATAGTGGGGAAAAATAAATATTAGGAAATATGTAACATTTGCAATAAAGAAAAGAGATGATAGAGTGCATTGTGGAATCAATACAGTTGAAGAATGGATTAGGCAATTGTAAAATTAGATTTGGAAACTCTCCCCAAATAAAAAGAACAAACAGGAAAGAAACAAGAGTTAATAGAAAATAGTGAGATATATGGGATGGTAGGAAGTACACAGAATCCCAGAAAGATAGAAAAATGAAAATCCAGAAAAGATTATATTTGAAAAAATAAAGGAGATTAAAAAAAAAAAACCACACAAAATGCTAGTTTCTCTCTGCGTCCCTTCCTGTATTAATGAAATCTAAATTTCTGAAAATGGCCCCCTGCATTGGTATTTTTTAAGCTCTGTCAGTTACTTTAATGTACATTCAGGGTTGAGAACTGCTGGCTGCGAAGTCACCTTGGGAGACTAACATGCTTCAAAACCAAGCAGATATGGGGGTGCAGAAATCATTAAAATGGAGCAAGAGCCAGGACTTTAACAATAGCCTGGTCTTTCTGTAGGTTCTGAAAGAGGGGCTTTTATCTAATGGTAATTCGTCAATTGCAATCAGGACAGGAAAACATGTATTTAATCATTAATTAGTGCACTATTTCTTGATGAAATTCTTGTGCTCTTGGAAATCAGTGGACTTGAATTTCACATACTTACAGCTTAATTAATGTTTTTTGGCCTCAAATAAAAAACTTCATCCATGAAAATGAAAGACACGTTAGCTATTTAAAATTAACTTTATTGTTTTTGTTAAAGGGATAGATGTCTGTCAACCCTAAGCTAAGAGTCCTTTTGTACATGGTTCATTATCTTGAAGTGGAGTCAATTCTGTCTGTGTTTGCGCTTGACTAAAGCCAGTGTGTGGAGTGACAGAGCTGGGGGGAGAGGACTGCTGGGAAAGCTGGGATGGAGTGAGCAGGGCCAGTTTCCAGAATGAATTAAGAGGGATCATCTGAATAACAGCTCATCCGACTCCTGTGACGTCTGCGCTGAGAGGATGCCCCATCTCAGCATTTGGTACTCAGGATGTTGCAGAAAAGTGTGTTACAGCTCAGTTGTGACAGCAACCTGGATCCAGGTGATAGACCAAGCAGCACTTGGAGAGTTGGAGAACTCAGGTTTATTATGCCAACAGGCCCAGAGGAGTTAACACTCCAAGCTCTGGACCCTGTCTGTAGGTTTATACAGCCTTTTATAGGCTACCAGTCTAGACTTTCCAATATTTTGTAACATCATATGCAAATAAGGCATAACAAAAGTGACTAATTAGGAACAAGCTTTGTAGAAATGGACCAATCAAGAGTGAGGGAAATGGACCAATCAGGAGTGAGGGAAATGGACCAATCAGGAGTGAGCTCCATGCAAATGAAGCACTACAAATGGACCAATCAGGAGTTAGCTCAGGGAACCAATAGAATCTCAGGGGTAAGTTCTGCTTTCCTAGAAGTAAGCTGTTTCAGAGTTTAAAAAGCAAAATAATGCTGCTGGGCCAGGGAACCAAATAGTGCTGGCAGGAGGGTAGTGGCCCTGCCTGGGGATCCTGCCATCTTTTTCATGGGGCTTCCCACCTCAAGGAGGCTGGGTGGCTCATGCTGTATCCTAAGTCTCAGTCATTCTGTGTGTTAAGGGTTGAGTTGTGTCCCCACAAAATACACAGATTAAAGCCCTAACTCCCAGCACCTCAGAATATGACCTGATTTGGAAATGGGGTCATTGCAGATGTAATTAGTTAAAATGAGGTCATACTGGGGTAGGGTGGGCCCCTAATCCAACATGACTGGTGTCCTTATAAAAGAAATAGACACATGGACCCACAGAGAAGGTCATGTGAACGTGAGGGCAGGGAGTGTGGTGACGCGATCTACAAGCTGAGGAGAACAGCCTGGAACACATCCTTCCCTCACGGCTCTCAGAAGGAACCAAACCTGCTGCCACCTTGACCTCAGATGTCCAGCCTCCAGGACTGGGAGACAGGAATTCCTACTGTCAGGCTGCCCAGTCTGTGGTCCTTTGTTACAGCAGCTCTAGTTAACTTACACACCATGTCTTGATCTGATGTTTGCTCCTCCCTCTCTGTCACGTCCAGTGGTTTCCCTCAGCTGGGGCACTAGACTTTCGACCTTGAACTTGACGTATTTACAAGGTCTGCATCTCTTTTGGCTCCATCTGCTCTGCTCTTCTGCAGGTGAGCGGTCTCCCCAGGTCTTCTCAGTGTCCCTGCGTTGTGTCCCTCCAGTCAGGAGTTTCTTTCAGGATCATGATACTTTGAGAGAAATCTCCTCCGAGCCTTATCTCTGAGCAAATTTTGCCAATGGTTGTACTGCCCTCTTACTTGGATACCTTTTATTTTTGGCAGATGGTCTTCATAATTTTAATTTGGGACAGAGGCCTTTATTCTATTTCATTTAAAATGGAGTTTCCTTATGTTTTTGATCTTTCTGTTGCTTTCGATGGATGTCAGTGACTGTAGTGGAGTGAGCATAACTTCCTTCTGTCATCAGTGAGTAAATATTTAAAAGAAGATTTACAGTGACAAACATTTCCATGACCATTTCTCAGGTAAATAAGCCCTGGCAAGAATTTATTTAAGAGAAAGGGATTCATGATGAAATTGAGAGTTAGTATCTTAAGATGCTCTGTCATGGTGGGAGTTTAATTCAATTTAAAACATTTATAAAAAACCTTTGTCAAGCACCAGGCTAAGGGTGGGACATTTCAGTCTCTTCTTTCAAGGAAATTATTATAATCTGTCTGTAGGGCACAGAAGCAGAGAAAAGTAATTACAATCCAATGTGGTTAGTGTAACCCCAGATACGCGGATGGACAGATTCTTCAGAGTTTAGACTCCAGATTCCAGAGAAGTTAGTAACCCTACACTGATTAGAAGTTACTGAATTAAAGGTTGTATTTGTTACTTCTAGAAGCTGATTTCACCCAGGATAGACGTGGATTGCTTCTGGTGCAGATGAACCCAAGGTTCCAAGACTGAGCCCAAATTTAGTTTTATTTCAAGGGTTGGACAAGCTTTTTTGTGAAGAGTCAGAGGATACATTAGGCTTTGTGGGCCACACTCGTTCTTTGTTGTATATTCTTTTTCCTTTTTCTTTTTAAACAACCCTTTAAAAATATAAAAACCACTCATAGCTCTTGGGTTATCACACAAAAATGAGCGAGGGCTGGGAGGTGGGGTATGGCTTCGTTGGTAGAGTGCATGCTGAGCGTGCGTGAGGTACTTGGTTTGATTCCCAGTTAAAAAAAGAAAGAAACAAAAAGGAAAAGTGAGAGTGGGCTGGAGTTCGCCACCCCTTGTTCTGTTCTAGACTGCTTTAGCCACTCCACACTGCTCTCTAAATCTTGGAAATGGCCCTAAAACCATCAGCGGAGATGGCAGCTAAGAATATCATTCAGAGTTAATCAAAACTCAAGGTATGACGGTTGTGTTCTCGTTGGCTGCCCTCAGCGAGAGGGCTGTGTGTGCCCACTCCTGCCACGTGGCTCAGAGTGTTCTACCCTGTGGGTTAATTCGCTTCAGCCGCACACTGACGGCGGGCTCGGCCACGAGGTCTGCTTCTGTACGCCACCAGTGGAGAGGTACTGTGCCACTTCCCAGCAGAGACATGAGAGCCGTCCTTGTGGTTACAGCAGGATGTGGTTCTGCCTTTGCACAGATCCACCTTTGCTTTCTCCTCCTTCCTTCGATCAACATGACCTAGATGGGCTGGAACTTCGAAGGAAGAAGACACACAGAGCAGGGTCACAATCAACTCTCAGCTGATCTGTAAAATGAGCCAGAATTAAACCTTTGTTGTTAGATGCTCATGAGCTGTTTTTATGGTTTTTGTTTTTGGGTTCTCTTGGTTGCAGTTACATTGTCTAAGAGTGTGGTCTAGTATGTACACAAAGACACCTGTGTCCCCACAGATGTTCCAGTCTAGTCCACCCACCAAAAGAATGGAGGACATTTTAAAGATGAGTAAACTTTAAAAACTATATTCTTGCTCTTCTTATTTTATCTATAAAGTTAAGTTTATTTTAGAAAAGAGGTAAAGTTTGCCATACGTTGCTCAGAATTCTAACCAAGGAAATTTTGAAAACTTGAATGAGCCACCATGTAAATCAAACTGTTGTTGTCAGAACAGCTGATTGTTCATGAAGCCAGAGTGCGATCGACTCAACAAAACAATCACTGTAAACATGACCTGTATTTATGAATAATTCAGAGCTGAGAGTGCAACACTGCAGCTATTTCTAAATAATGGTCTATAAATAATAAGTGTAGTTTAATCACTAGACCAACTGATAAAACCCATCCACAGTGCTGAGCCCTGCTGCTCACAAATTACTTTATCTTCAGATGCTAAGATCTGCATCTTTGGATTCCACTGTCAACTCGGGATTTTGTCCCTGCTGGTTAATGACTAGACAAGATGAGTCTCTAATGTAGGATATTCTTTTGCAGACAGCTCTTTTGTGGGCTAAGTACATTTATTAATAACACAGTCAGCAGTATTAATTATGCAGTTGAACAACTGTGGGTTTGAACTGCGAGGGTCCAGTCATACACAGATATTTTTCAACAGTAAATGTTACAGCGCCACACGGCCCCTGGTTGGTTGAATCCACAGATGTGGGATCAGCTGTAACAGCTGACATTTACTGAACATTTCACCTGGGCTAGGAATTATGCTAAATGCTTTGGGTGGTTCCTCCATCTCCCTCAACTCTGAAACAATTCTGCAAAACGGGTACAATTATTATACAGGCTGAAAGATGAGGCAATGGGGACTTGGAGACATATGATAATTTACGTAGCAAAGAAAGGTCTGAGCCGCGTTTTGAATCCTGGTCTGTCTGACCCCGGACCTCATGCTCTGGTCCGGAGGCCATGTCTATCTTGTAACTTGTTCTCTTTCTGCCACTGTCAGGCCGTTGGGGCCTTGCAAAAGCCAAATGAGATCACGTCTGTGAGAGTCCTTTGAAACCTGTTGGGCACCGTGCAGATGTAAGTGTCAGGGTTAACGGGCACCGTGCAGATGTAAGTGTCAAGGTTAACACTTTCTGTAGCCCAAGCTGTCCAGGGAACATTAACACCCAGCGTGGAGGTTCAGGTGTAGGAACTCAGCGTGGAGGGTCCAGGGTGCCTTGTGCATTTCTCCTCCATATGATTAAAAAATAAGACAGCCTGCCCATCAAAAAAGATGCAGGAGCTGGTGACGAAATCCTGATGGAATTCACAGGAGAATCTGTCTTCTGCCTTCACATCTCCCAGGGTGAATTCGTTAGCACAACAGCTCATACTTTCTAGGGTAAGCATAACACGTGGCCTGAAAACCAACCCCTTGAGACCAGTTCCTTGAACTCCCTACACCTGATTTATTGGATCAAATGTCTGGCATTTCAGGCTGATTTTAAAAATGGAAACAAATCAGGCGACAGAGGATGCCTCTGGGATCCGAAACTGGTTTTTGTCCTCTTTTCACAGAGGAACAAAGTTAGAGAATTTGTATCTAAATTACTTGGGTGGAAACACTGTGAAGGACAGAGCTAAGGTTTGTGGGTGGTAGGCAGAGAAACAGGTGCGTTTTCTGGGTTACGGCAGGTGCTCATTAGAAGAACTTGCGGCAGGTGCCTGGGGACAGGGCTTAAGTCAACACGTTTCCTGTACTGTCTGCCTTCCAAACTGGGCCCTGAATCCTTCTATGGAACTTTTACAGGCCCTGGACTGTAACTTGGATGCTTCATGATGAGAGGAGAGTTCGGTGGGGAGAGCAGAGAGGCAGAGGCGAATGAATGGGGGAGCCAAGGAGGCAGGAGGCTTAGGAAAATCTTAGAAGATCAAGAAATGTGTTGCCCTAACCATCAGGGAGGAAAAAAAAAAAAAGAAAAAAAGAAAAGAAAAACCCAAAGCCCAAACCAAAAAAAAAAAAAAGGAATAAATAAATAAAAATCCATTGTTGAATCTTTTACCTCAGATCCCTGATTTTTAAAAATTTCCACATTCAGGGTATGAAAGCAGAACCATACAAACTACAAAGAAGTCCTGAAATTTTTCCATAAACCATTTATCATCTGAGACATTAGAGCAACTCTGTGGGCAGCTCCTTATTTCTCTTAAGAGTAACTGTCATGAAATATATGATATCTCCTTATTCTTAACAATACACCTTCAGAAACACTAGGCCCTAGTTTCTCTTCTAACTTTCAAGGAATCCCTATTGTTAGTCGATTTTAAAAAGTATATAATTCTGGAGTTGAATGAATCCTAATTCTGATTTAGCAACAAGTTTGATACATCCCAAATTCTTTCATTTTCCTCATTTAAAAAAAGTCCTCCTTGTTGAGATTCTACGCATTGTGTCCTTCCTTTGAAGGCGGGGCTTTCTAATTCATTGTTTCTTCATTATTGTTTTTCTAAGAAAAGCAAGCCTGCTTTCAACACTGGAATGTGCTCGAAGTGCACGTCATCCCTGGAGTTGTAAAGAGGCTCTGAACCAGCTCATACGAGGTTACCAGACTTGGGAGGAGACACAAACATCCTCTTCTGGTCCGTGGAAAGGTCCGGGGCTGTGGATGTGCCTTCGTCAGCTTTCCTTCTGTCAGGGCTTGGGCCCTCCAGCCTGTATCAAATGACAAGAGTTGGCTTCTCATATGAAAAATGACACTCATCGCCACTCTAGAGATGCTGTTTATATTTACTTTTACCACCCACACTTTTGAACATTGGCAGCAAGAGAGCAATTTGAGCCATTCTCTAGAATTAGGCAGTAGACGGAGAGGAGGTTTATCCTATAGCATCGGAGGGGAGAGGCTGAGAAAGTGTCAAAACTGCATGAACTCAACAACCGGAGAGTCTACAAACTGACTGTTGGGGATTGAGATACTGTACATAGAAGCATGTGGTTTCACCCATCTATATACCATACTCGAATTTGGGGAAGGAGAGAGATGGGACAGATCTGTTCTGATCCCTCGTGGTTTAAATTAACAAAATAAAAAGAATCTCCTACACTATGCAGGCAGGGTCTAAAGAACTAGGTTTTGGGAACAGTATGGGGATTCCTGTATCCGATCGGGCTTTGGACTAGATAATGCTGCGTACCTTGAGAGCTTACGAATGTACCCCGGGCAGAAGTACATCCCTGTCATCCTGCACCCGCCTCTTCCACCCATGTGTGTCCCCAGACCAAAATAATTTCTACATAAACGTGGTTAATGAATTTGAGCTAATGTGAACACCAATGAAGTAAAATCCAGGGTTTTCTTAAAAAGAATTTTTTTTTTTAATTGAAGTACAGTTGGTCACAATGTGTCAATTTCTGGTTTACAGCACAATGTCCCAGTCATGCACATACATACATATATTTGTTTTCATATTCTTTTTCATTAAAGGTTATTATAAGATTGAACATAGTTCCCTGTGCTATACAGAAGAAACTTTTTTTTAAAATCTATTTTTATATATAGTGGCTAACATTTGCAAAGGGTTTTCTTGCTTTCTCCAATAGAATATTGTTGTCTTTCTAGAACCTGTTCACCCATCTTGGTGGTTTAAACCCACAAGTGAGTCCAATGAAGGGTTTCTCATGTAGAAGGACAAGCTGGAGAAAGAGACATCACACATTTCTATGAACTCAGCTCCCACGTGAAAAGCATTTTGGAATGTGATGCTTTGTACAACCTTTGTGGCTGTGGCTAGTGATGTGTGTGGAGAAATCAAAGGGCTTAAAAAAGCCTGTGTCTGTAGTGTGAAAAACTCTGCCACACACAGCAACAATTCTCTCTCTCTCTCTGTTTGTAAGGACTGACAGATGGGTTCATGTGTCCATGTGTGGGGTGCACAGAAGACACAGACTACCAGTGTTGTCTGGCGCTCCCCTCCCCCACTGACAGTATTTCTCTCCCATCTCATGCGTGACTGGCAGGGCACCTGGGGGCTGTAATAAATCTCCACCAGATCTTTCCACTTCTCTTTAGACTCCAAATCCTCCCCAACTCCTTTTCCGGGAAACTCCTTTGGCACAGTGATTCAAGATGGGTAAAAGGGCAGGAACAGTGTGTGTGTGTGTGTGTTGGGGGGGGGGTGAATTAGGGGTGGTGACTGGGAGTGGCCTCTACTCCTCTTTCAGTTGGAAACTGCACCTGAAACCGGAGCCAGCTGGTGCTTGTCATATCTCTGCAGCAGGGAGAGTTACTGTTACAGCCCAGAGGACAAGGGAAATAATGGAAAAAAGAAAACCTTGATGTGAACACCACATAAATCAGGAAACGAGGGTCCTGATTATCTGGCTACATCTAATTACGTCCCTTTTCTGAGACAGTCATGATGCTTAATTCTGGAAGCCATTTAGATGACCCAGGCAAACAGCTAAAAGGCAGCACTGTCCAGTGGGACGTTCCGTGCGGATGGAAATATTGTATATCTGCGCTGTTCCAATGAGAGTCAGGTGGCAAACGAGTGCTTGAATGTGGCTAGTGTGATGGAAGAACAGAATGTCTAATTTGAATTAATTTACATGTGAATAGCCACATGTGGCTGCTGGCTGTCACGCTGGGACAGTACAGGTCTAGTGCAGAGTTGTGCAGGAGAACTTTATGCAGTGATGGAAACGTTGTGACCTCCTCTCTCCCACGTGGTAGCCACCGGCCATGTGCGACTATTGAGCACTTAAAATGTGGCTACTATGACCGAGGAACTGAATTTTCAGTTTCATTTGTTTTTAATGAATTTAGATTTAAGTCTGGAAAGCAACGCAAGACCACTGGTCACCACAGTGGCAGCACAGTGCGAAGGCGTTGGTTTACCACGCAGCGCGCTCTGCTGCTCTCAGGTTTGCTTTTTCCTTCTTTGTGATGACACGCGCCACTCCTGTCTTGCCTGAAGAACAACTACCCTCAAATCACTCAGGTTTCCCATCACCTTCCTCCTTCCTTAGTCACCAGCCTGTTTCCGGAGTCCATTAGAAAGTCCAGTGCAAGGCGAGTCAGGATCTACTTTCTACCTGCGAATGCTCTCTCTGTGGACACTTGGATCAAATCTAATCCCCTAAGCGGCTGCACACGGGGCCAGTCTCCTGTCTGCCCACGGGGCCAGTCTCCTGTCTGCCCAGAGGATTTATTTCTGAGAACACAGCTAAGCTTATTTTCTGAATTCATAATTCTCCAGGCTCCTGCCTCCTCTCATTGTTTGTTTTAGCCAGTTGTTTTCCTTTCAAAGTTTTATTCCACTGTCTTACCCTTTCTTATGCTTCAGAGTCCATACAACATTTAACTGTGTTCATACAATATGGAGGAGCGATCGGCTTCCATGGGATTCCTTTTCTGTTCGTGACATTGATTACCATCCCCGGAAATATCACCTGCCAGGAGAGATGGAGTCACCCTGAAACTCCACATCATTCCTGGCTTCACCTGTCCCCAGCAGTGACACTGTTCCAAATCATAAGAAAAAGAAAACAGCAGGAGACGCCACTGATCACCTTCTAGCCTCGATGCTTCATTTCACAGTTGAGAAAACAGGAGCCTAAAGAGTGAAAATGACCTACCTGAGGTCAACAGGTGTTGGCAGAGCCAGGACTGGAACCAGGTCTCCTGACTTACAGTCAAGTGCTTTTTTTTTTTTTTTTTAAATCACATCACACTGCCTCCCCAGAGGTACCGAACTCCAGAAGAATAAGGTTTACATGAAGCATTGTACAGCTGCAAGACAGTGTAATAACGCCACTAAAAGGGCTATTTAATTTCAGGAGGTCAGACTTCTAAAGTTCTCCTCCCATTGTGTGTCACTCCTTCAGGGCTGCAAGGGCGGCCTCTATTCAGCCTGTTTTGAAAGTGCCACCAGCGTGGCCACGCTTAGTCATGGGTGCATCATCTGAGTCTGTTCGAGGACTTCAATAGCAGGTTATTTGACCTCGTGGCCCAAGAACTCTCAAGTATGTACTACCTAGTCCTTTATAGCAAGTGTTTGCAGACTGCTGACGTAAATTAAAAGGTGGTAATAAGGCGTGTTTGCCTCTTATTGGCTGCCATTGCAATTGATCTGACTCAGTGGCTTGAAACACCACCAGTGATTGTCTTTCAGTTCTGGAAGACAGGAGTTAAGGTGTCAGAGGGCGGTGTTACCTGTGGCATCTCTAGGGGGGGTCTGTTCCCTTGCCCTTTCCAGCTTCTTGAGGCCCCTGAAGTCCTGGCTTATGGTCAAAGACAGCAGGGCAACATTTTCAAGTCTCTCTCCCTCTCTGTTTCTCTTGTCATACCTCCTTCTCTGTTCCTGGCCCTCCTGCCTTGCTCTTTCTCTTATAGAGACATCTGTGATTATGTTGGGCTCATCCCGACAATCCAGGATAACCTCCTGTTGACTGAAGAAGAACGCACAACCTAACACTGAGAATTATGTTTCATTCGGGGAACTTAGTGTGGACTGTAGCCCTGGAGACAGCCTCTCAAAGAGCTCTGAGGAGATAAGGGAGGAGCCAGGATATATAAGAGTTTTTGCTGAAAAAACAAAACAAAACAAAACAAAACGAAACAAAACAAAACATGTAGTTGAACATCAAAAGATTACTGCTAATCATAAAACCCAGATACCTAAGGTTAATGATTTTAGTGCTTTTCTATGTATGGGAAGAAGTAAGAGTCTGGGATCATTTAAATTATTCTTTAGATATACATCTTAACTGCCTACGGTCAGTGTCCTGTTTCTCTGCGTCCTGAATCCCCCTCAGGGTACACCGGTGGGGTGGCCGTAGTGGCTGATGGTTTGATGGTGGGCAACATTCTTCGTTTCCTGGAATGGCCGGCAACATTTCTGTCCACACTCTCATCTCAAGGTTAGTCTATTACCACCTTGGTTTGATCATCCTTATTTTGATTTCCCTTTGCCATGTAATATAACACATTCATAGGTTCTGCTGATTAGGAGATAGACATCTTTAACGTGGTCAAAGTTCTTCTCATGACATGAAGACCAGCGTGGCACTGAGCCTCCCAGAGGGACCTGGCTTTATGATGAGTGCTGCAGGGACGGCAGGGCCGTCAGTGCTTGTGCTGTCATGCATTTACTTTATGTCCTTGAACAGGCCAGTTAAGTCTCAGCTTAGCTGCCTCATTATTACAGTGGGGATAATAATAGCTAATTCATACAGTTGTTTGATGATTAAATACTTTAGGTAACATTCCTTGGACGTGTCTTGGCATGTAACACTACTCAGTAAAAGTCACTTCCCTGTCTGCTGTGGGCTGTGTGGTCGCTCTTGTGTGTTGGGTCCTTTGGCAAAGACGTTGACGGGAACTACGTGGCCTGCCTTCCTTCCTCTTCTGTGGAGAAGGCAGACCCTTGATCCCTCTACATTTTCATCCCCAGTAGCAGCATGTATCAAGTTGTAGGATGCTAGATTATTATTATTATAGAACCCTCCACTCCCTCACTCTTTAAAATAATAATCCACGGAACACTGTTTGACAGGTTGTATAAACACATCGTCTAGCTTTGTGCTGAGGCTTTACAAATGTTCACGTGGCCGTCCAAGTGGCCGCTTGGACGGAATGGCATCAGAATCTCCAGCTGCAGGGGGCCTGCCCCATCCTGCTTTGTCTTTCTGGAGCCAAGCGCTGAGCCTCCTCGTCTCATCCAGTCCGCTCAGGGCCAGCTGCGTCAGGGGAGAGCATGTTGTGAAGGAACTGAGCTAAGGTCTTTCTTTACACTTTCTTTCCAAAGTGGATTTTCCTCATGGTTAAGGGTCTAGGTACAGAGACACACCTGTATTTAATCTTTGTGACTGAATCTTAGGCACACTAATCAGTAGGTTCAGAGAAAAAAATGGATAAATTTTTTCCATGTAGTAGGTGAATTCCAGAAAAAAACCCCAAGTTTAACCATTTTCAACATTGTCTCATTATCAGGATTCCAAATAGCAGGCCACCCTCCCTATGCACACCATCTGAAACAAGACTTGCTTCCCTGGAACTGGCTGTGCTGGAAAGGAGGCTCCATTTGAGTGAAGTCAGCCTGGTCTGGAGAGCAGTTGAATGGCTCTGCCTCTGGGTGAAGCCTACATTGTTGAAGCTGAGAGGAGAGAGTACCTTTGTTCCTTTAAAGTCAATACAGATACCAAACCCTGGACCTTAAGTTCATGAAGAAGAAGGAAAGAAATTCCTAAGCTGCTGGGGATACTAGCCACTATTTATTGATTACTTTCAGTGTACCAAGCATTATTCTAGTGCTCTGTGATGATTAACTCATGTAATCCTCCCCATAGTCCTAAGAAGCAGGTGCTACTACTATTAATCCTATCTGACAGATGAGAAGGTAATATTGTTCCCATCAGGCAGAGAGAGGTCAAGTAACTTGCCCAAGGATGCACAGCTAGGAGGAGATAGAGTTTTCCAAGCCAGGTAAGGAGTCCCTGCAGGCCCTGAAGACAATTCGAGCCTTCTCCCTTCTTTATCTCCTCCCTAAGGCCGGGCAGTTCTAGAAGAGTAAGGCAGTCTTGCCAATAGAAAGAATAGAAGAAACAGGGAATGAGGACTAGTTGGGTTAGATCCAGAATTTTCTAGCATGTTTATGAGTGAAAACCATAACACCAAAGTTAACTCTATTATTTTCATTTCTTCCAGATTTCCCTCTTCTCTTTGTTATCATTCTTCAGGATAAGGTTCTCTTTGTTATTATTTGAAAGTTGTGGCGTGGGCAAGTCTCTCTTTCTCGGCATTCTTCCCTTGAACAATGGGACCCTGCCAGCCTTTTCATCCTGCTCCCTCCTTATCTTTCTTACAGAAATTTAAATGCCATATTAGCCACCGGCCTCATGTTTGGTCAGTGCTTTTAAGAAGTAACAGGAAAGCAAAATACAACTCAGTTCAAACATCCACTCTCTTGGCTTTATTCCCCAGGATCTGCCATATGTGTATAGATGGTGCATCTTCCTAGAAGCACATTTTACCTCGGAGATGCAGAGCGCCTACAAATGCTAGGGCAGAATCCAAAGAAGGGTGCTCTATGTACCTGTGGATCATCCAAAGTACAAAACAGTATGTCCATTGTCCTGAGAGGGGTGAGTCTGCAGCCTTCAGAGGCAAGGAGAGCGTGCTGATTTGACTTAAATGCATTTTTTAAGCTCAGCTGTGGAACACATTTTGATTTACAGAGGCATTTATGAAGCTGGATGGTGGGTTTCCACAATTTGTTTAACAGCGTTCTGCAGATTATTGCAAAAAGGATTCAGGGAGTAGAGAGCGATATAATGTATCCCAGAACATTGGTTAAAAAAAAAAATGTGGAGTTATGTGTGAGAAGCACAGAAGGAACTTAAAAGAAATTCAAGGAAGTTAAGAACATTAACTAGGCTAATAAAAAGGATATTAGCAGTGAGCCCATTTGATGGGTAAATAGGCAGACTAGAATGAGAGCCCTAATTGCTGCTGAATCCCTTGGGGAGTGGTTCTTTCAACATTTAAAAAACATTTATTGAGCACCTTCTGAATACCTTCAGGGGTCTAAATCCTGGTGATACAATAACAAACAAAGCAGTCATCTCCCTAACAACTTTACATTTTAATGCAGAAACTAATCAAAAAAATTCAATAAATATACAATACGTAAGGTGGTGATGTGTGCAGAGTAAGGAAATGAGAGTGGAGAGGAAGAATTCTATTTGATATAGAATCATAGAAGAAGGCCTGCCTGATAAGGTGACATTTGAGTTGAGATCAGAAGAGAGCAAGGAAATCAGTTGTGCAGATATCTGCGGCAGTGAGCATTCCAGACAGAAGGAATGGCAGGTACAAAGGCCCTGAGGTAGGAGTGTACTTGGAGGTGTCAAAGACAAGCAAGGAAGCCAGGAAGAGAATGGAGGAAGATGATGTGGAGCTAAGTGGAGATTGTATAGAGCCTTGTAAGCCATCTAAGGATTCTGGTTTTAGAACAGAAGACTGGCATGACCTGGCTTAGATTTTAGAAGGATCACTTTTGCTCCACGTGGAGGCAGACTTTGCAGAGCGAAAGACCACATAACTATGAAAACTTTCTTCCAGATCTGCAAAATATCAGTAAGAGTAACTGTTCTCAAATATTTTAATGGAAGACTCTATTCAGATAAAAGAAACAAAGTGTTTGGCATGATCTTTAAATGACTCAAGGGGAGGGGGGAAGTATTGGGCAAATATAAACAACCTGGCATTCAAGAGGTGAAGCTGAAGTATGTTTTCAGTCTAGCGTCTGCAGTAGCCAAGTCATCACAGCACAGTCAAAGCCAGCTGGGACCACGGAAGATGACTCCACATCCTGTTGATGCTCTGCTTGGCACAACGTGGATGGAAGCCAATGAGGACGGGAGGGATGGAGGCCCATGGCTGCTGCCAACAACCTTTGTTTAAAGCTATTGGAAACTCCTGATTCAGTTCAGCTCTTTTCTGCAGCTAGCAAGGGGGGAGGACATAGAGGGAAGAGGCCGAGGTTGCCATGATATGTGTTATGGGGGCCTCCAACGTCTCTCTGGAGCCATTAGTGAGCCTTTTCCAATTCTTCTTTAAACTGCGAGGTCTTTTCGCTGGTGATGCTCGCTAGCCGCCCTCGTTCAGCATGTACCACGTGCCAGGCACTGTGCTGATTCACCGTATTCATTGTCTGATTAATTTGCTTTCACAACAGCTCGATGTGGAAGGTACTATTATTACCACCTACATTTTTCAGAACTGGGATCTGAAGCTTAGAGACTTTCGTAAGAGCTGGGATGCAAAACCAGATGATCAGAATCCTGTCTGTACAGTGAAACAATAACACAGTCTCAGCGTTACTTGCCAATGTCTCATGTGAGGAATGGCCTAAATGATGGCTAAGTTTATTCTTAATTAGTTTCTCTTTTATAGCTGTTGGCATGGTTTTGCAATACCATGAGGTCTGCTTACTCCCAGTGCAGGCAATAAATAACAAGGTATTAGACTGATGTGAGAAAATGCTTATTGCCATGAGGCAAGCCCTACTTTTAGCAAACCTAGTAACGTGAAACAATAAACTCACAGAACAGGCTCTAGAAGGGCTTGCTTTGGCCATAAACGCTCTCGTTTCTCTGCCAAAGGATTTTCCAGAGTGTTCCTTTAAATAGTGGGCTCAATAATGCACCGAGTGTACAACCGACATTTGTCCAAGGGAACAGGGGTTCTGACACATGTAACCACATGACTATCACTGTGAAGACAGACAGACCATGGTTGTTGGCGAAATGGTTCATCTGGGGTGAAAAGCCAAGAAGTCTGGTGCTCACAATCAAGCGTCACAATTTCAAAGTGAAAGTTTCCTATTAAACTGTTTTACAAGTTGGTAGCTTTTTTTTTTTTTTTTTAATTGAAATACAGTCTATTTACAATGTATTAATTTCTGGTATACAGTGTAGTGATTCAATTATCCATATATATTCTTCTTCATATGCTTTATCATTTATATAATATCACTTGTATGTGGAATCTAAAAAATGCCACAAATGAACTTATTTACAAGTTGGTAGCTTTTAACTATGACTGAAAGGTGTGCTTGCTACACACTAGCAGAGAAGCTCTGTGCATACACCATCAGGATTTTTAATTTTTGTTTCTTTGTTTTGTTTCGTTTGTTTGGTGGAGATCCTTCCTTCATCCCTCCCTCCCTCCCTTCCTTCCTTCCTTCTTTCCTTCCTTTTTTTTTTTTTTTTTCACCACCAGATTTTAAATCAATATTACTTTCATAACATGGGGACTTTTTCTCTGGTCTTGCTGTTCATAAAAATGCCTAGGTATTCTGATGGGAAATACTCTGTAGATAATAAAGTATTAATAACTGGCTGAAGAAAGGAAGAGATAGAAATGGAAGGATGTCTTTTTGTTCTTTTATCCCAGCTACACAGTTCAATCCGTCCATACTTGGGGGCCTAGGCACAGATGAGTGATAGAAACAGGAGTAGGTGAAGGCAGTGAGCTACGCCGCCTCTCTAAAAAGTAGGGCAGTGGAGTAAACCCCACCCTGGCCCTGGGTTCCGTGCCAACCCACGAGGGCTGCACAAGGTAGGAAGAAGTCTCTGGGGCTGTCCGACAAAAAGGGGACGCACTTTCAGTGTTCACAGCCAAAGGCTGTTATCGAGAACTGTGGGATTAGCAAACTCACCCTCCCGCCCTAAAGCTGAAGGTAGTGGATGGAGAGGTGAGTTTGGTGGATGGTTTAGAACCTCATTTCTGGAGGACTATCAAACGTACCTCAATTTAATTCTGAACAGAGACTGATAGTCCACATTCAGATAAAGCAAGCTCTATATATGGTCTGAAGTGGTTTCCATCCTACACCAAACTTGAATCTCTCCACCCAGGCCCCGTTGGTTACCAAGGATCTGATATTGGCTTCCTGATCTATATAATGGGCCCTGTGTTCACATTTCCCTTCCGGGTCACTTCCACACTTCAATCACTCGCTCGGTATTTTTCCTTAATGGAAAACGAAACACTTTCCAGAGGGTTTTCCCCCTTAGGTAACTGTGAACTCCTTTTCTTCCCCTTTCTTGTAATTTGTTTTCTAATTGTTGATTTTTTAATGTTTATAAGCATTTTCACAAATATTTTAAAGGATTATTTAAAGTAAAACCAGTAAATTTTTCCCCCTTGATGTTCAAAAAAAAAAGGAACAAGAAAATCACTTTTCCCCTGTACTTAGTTTATGGTTTGGGCAAACCTTTTTTACCTTTTTAGTTGAATTAGCAAAACAACTGGATGCATGAAGGATTATAGGAATGATGATGATAAAGAATTTTAAACATCTCTTAAAGCTTCAGCAACTCAAAGTAGTTCCAGTGTATCTTACCTACATGGATGCAACACTTCAGTAGTACAAATTGGTACTTGTCACTTAATAATTTTAGGGAAAAAAATTTCATTTTAATGACATCTCTCCAGGGAAACAGTAATAACCTGTGCTAAATAACCATGTATTCAAAGACATGCTAATACTAACTTTGTTGAAAAGAGCTATGTATGCTGATTGACTTAAAAGTGAGAGAGCGTTTAGCCCCCTCTGGGAAGTTTGTGTTTTGGGTACAGAAGTCTTTCCTTGGTCTGTAAACTGACACATTGGTTGTGGATTTTTTTTTTAATTAAATTTTTTGTAATTAAAGACGAAGAAAAATTCAAGCAATCAGCATTCCCTAAAATGTAGATCTGCCGCCAGAAGTGACTGTGGCCCCACTGCGCCTTGTGTTTACTTCCCTTCCCTTTGGTCGATGTGACTTGTTGCTTGTGGGATGAGTTTTTTCCTGCATGTTGTATTTCAGCTCTGGAAGCCTAAGCGCCATTGATTAAGTTGGGTGAGTTCATGCAAACCGCAATGCTGAAGCAGAACCATCCACACAGTTTAGCAGCTACCGTGGATATACGGGGCAGCAGAGTTAACGCACCATGAAGGCACCTCCAACAGTTTCCAATCATTTACATACGCTCTTTCCTGAACAGAGTTTACATTATGATTCCTCTATTCATAAATCAAATGGTCCATTTAAAAGAGATTCTATTCAGGAAAATTTATTTAAAGCTTTGTTTGCCAGTGTTTTTACTTAAGCTAGTTCCTAAAACCTGTAATAAATAAAATGGGTGATTTTCAAGGAAACTGCTTAACCCATCAGTATATGCAAAGCATCTTGTGCAGAAGTGAGATCCCTCCTGAAAGAGATTTTCAGAAATTCACTTCTATTTTGGAACAAAAGCTTAAGTTATGAGGCATTATAACATCGTGTGTGTGTGTGTGTGTGTGTGTTACCATAAAAAACAGTAGTGTAGCATGCTCAAATACACAATGGCACTGCAGGAAGGCTTTCTCTAGAATTTTCTGTGACAACAGGGGCAGAGTCTAAATGCAGCACGAGCTACACTGACCAGCTTCCAGGGAGAGGGCTGCATATCATTTGGAGAAAACGGGCCTTTGCTTTCAGAGAGTTAATCTAGCCTGAAAATCTAAAATACAATGGACCCATCTCATGTCTTTCATTCATTGTTCCTGTCATGTCTTGGTAAAGATGAATCACTAACATGCTGTTTTAATTTTATTCCTAGACTCAGTCTCCAGAATCTAAAGGGAACTTTTACCATCTGTGTTTCTAACAGCAAATCCACGCAAATCTACATGTTGAGGGGAGGAAGATGAGGAAGTCAGAGTTCTTGCCAAGAAGTCTAACAGGACTCATAACTACATGTTATGACGCCATTCTGTGTAAAGGCCGCTAGATCTACCACCCTTTGGAGGTGAGGAGGGAAATTCACTCTATCCCACAGCTTTCAGCACTTTTTCACTTCAACATAAGATGTGTATTTTCATTTCTGGAACTGCACGTATGATGAAGTCGAATCCCACGTAAGGAAGCAGAGCCCAGCGGTGGGCACTGGGGAGGGGAGGAGGAAGGCACCTCAGCAGGAGGAAAGGAGGCCGGGGCCTCCTCCTCTGGGAAACTCTGCATCACGGCCAGGAATCCTGGGAATTTTCTCAAGCTGCCTGCCCGCCCTGAGAAAGCAATTTGACCTTCATGTGGCTGGTCAGTTACGGAGATGAGATTCCAGCCTAGTGACTGCCAACTTGCAAGAGGCGCTGAATGTTTCATTTCAACTTTTTGTTTCTATATTCCTCCCGTAAAAAAAGTATCATCTGGGGACCTTCATAAACAAACCTTTTAGCATTTTTTCTGAAGTCTGTAAAATAGAAGCAAATTAAAGCTGTGTCATGTCCTTAAAACTATTACCATCATTTCCTTTTCTAGAGGAAAATATTTACTACTCAGCTTAATATGTTACCATATTCTGAATGCTCAGCATTCGAAAAATTAATTTGCCATTTGTCTTATAAATGATTTTCAAAACCTGTGTACATTATGGTACGCTTGAATGTGTTACAAGTTTATCTGTATTTCCTGTCATTCATTATTTAGAAGAAATAACATCTCCTAAAACAGTCCATGGGATATAAAAAGTCAAGATTCTTGTGACATTAAGTACTGAAATTTTATATTAATTACCTCAGTAAACTACTTTATATAATTGTGGTTTACAACATCCCTGAGCAGATGAACTGCAACTGACTTATTTATCCCCAGCTCTAATCATATTTCCAGACCTAGGCAGGCACTTAGCATGTGTTTGATGTCATTGTTCAGGGAATTAATATAAGTCTGAAAGAAACAGCATTGAAGTTCACGGGTTTATTATAGACTGAATGTTTATGTTCATTTCACATGTTGAAAACTTAATTGAAAAATGGGGTGGATTCTTTGGGAGGTGATTAGGTCATGATGGTGGAGCCCCTATGAATGGGGTTAGTGCCCTTATAAGGGAGAGCCAGAGAATTCTGTCCCCCTTTTGCCAAATGAGGACACAGAGGGAACATGGCCATCTGCGAAGCAGGAGGCAGGTTTTCACCAGACCCCACATCTGCCAGAGCCTTGGTCTTGGGCTGCTCAGCCTCCAGGACTGTGAGAAGGAAGTTTCTGTTGTTTATAAGCCACTCAATCAATGGTATTTTGTGCACAGCAGCCCGAACAGACTAAGTCATGTTTTTATACACTGAATGCTATTTAACTTGGACTTATTTTTTAATCTCTTTTTTGACTGTCTCAGAATGCATTCAGTGGAATTAAGAAAACACTTAAAAACATCTTACATTTAAAACTAACAGTCCATCAGACTTTATAGTTATTAACCAATCCATGCCATGCCAGCAGTAATGCCTTTGATTTGCACAGATGCAGGCAGAATGAAGTCTATTTTACTTAGAACTGGAATTTAGCCTCTAATTACCACCATCCATCCTCAAGGCTCAGCCTGTGTGGACCCCTTCTTGCTTTGGGGGAGGCAGAGATAAACAGGAGCACGTTGAGTGGGGACTGGCCCATCCCTGGGCAGCATACGGCCTTGGGGAGATGACACACATCTCCTTTTAGAAGTTTGCTTTCTTCAACTATATGATTTAAAACCACTGAGCCCCAGCTCACATAGTCTTGGAGAATCTCGGGTAAACAACTTCACATTCCTTTACCCTCAACCTGACCAACGACTGTGTAATTCTAAATTCCCACGAGGCGGTGGGTTTGACTTTCTTGGACTCTGCCCACGGTCTGGAACGAGGTTTCTTTATTTGATAAGTTCTCCGGCTAAAGTTTCAAGGAGACTGGCAATTATTCTCCAGGCAATACTATCTCTTTATCTTAAGAAAAGCTTTTTGTACCAATTTTTCAATGTTCTGGTTGATCCAAAATATGAGGAGGGGGAGTGTTTGCTGTCAGAGAGTCTTGTCCTTTATTGGTGAAAAATACAAACAACCTATTCAGATCATGAGAAGGATCATAGAGAGTTTCTGAGCCCAAACCCCTTCCTTTTCTCAGACGGGGAGACGGATGCCCAGAGAGGTTAACTGAAGCCATACCAGGTGCTTGCTGTGCACTTGGGGCGGGAACAGGAGCCTTGGTTGACTGAATGAAACAGGGTTCCTTCAACATCCTTGCCTGGTTATAAAATTGCCCTTTAAGTCCCTGATTATGTGCAGAGTCTGTGAGCTCGGCTGAGTGTTACTGTTCACAAGTGTATCTTTTTACTTAAGGATTAGAAAGTGTGTACCGACTTAGCCCAGGTGAGCTTTGATCTCACCCAAGGTCAACGTCGAAAACTGCGTCTTTTATGAAAGGGGAACAGGAAAATCCAGGATGAGATTTCACATACATATTTATTCTTCTGATAAGCGTCACATTTCCTTATGCTGTGACTTTCACTTCCCCTGTTAATGATTTGATTGTGTGTCCCTCTCCAGCACGATTTGGGTTTCCCTGAAACCAGATAAGTAATGAGTCTCAGCCTGACTCAGTCAGTCATTAGATATCTGACTATAGTCTGTAGTATCAATTTAGTGTTTAACATATCATTCTTTGTTGGTTACTTCTTTCCCTGAGTTTCACCCCAAAATATAAGCTAAGCTCCTTAAAGGCAACAGGCTTAGCTTAATGTCTTTTACATCATTCATTCTGAAGAACATTCTTGAAGCTACTTGAAAACCCAAATTGTACACGGTGAGCTGCTTAAAAGTGATCATGGCAAAGCATGAATGTATTGTTTGGGCAAAGATGAATTTCCACATCAGAATGCGTGGAGCCGGATACTCCTACAGTCCCACGAGTTCAAGTTTCCAAGGGATTTCTGTGCACAGATCAAACCTCTCCAAACATTTTTGTCATCCCTTTCTTGACTCTTTTTCTCCTAGAACCAGTTGTTTGAATTACCAGGGGCTTAATCGTCTCTTAGTAGGCACTAGTTTGGAAATTTCTAGCTCTTCCTCTGTTCTTCAAAATGGACATACATATTCTCAAAAGAAATGACCATGAGCTGGCCAGTGTTTTGTGGATGATGTCCCCCCGAACTCCTATATATTTGCTGACAGATAATGGACATTAACTGGGGTGGGAAACTGCCCTGGGCTTGATTCCATGCCATCTGTATCATATTATTGCTTGGCCACTAAGCCTGTGCCCAGAGAATATTTTCCCCTTGTGGGTGATACGCCTTTAAGACAGAAAACGCAAAGGCTTAAAGCCACCAGGCAATTCCAGGAGAAGAGTAACTCCTTTGTTGTGCTTCTGTTGACACCTCTGTTCTCAGGTTAATTACACATTTGGTTAATTGGTTTAATTAGTTAATTGGTTTGCAGAGCCGGCCTCCCTGGTGAGAATGACAAGACCCAGGGAACTGCCAATTCATGTATAGATATGTCTTGTCTTTGCTTGTGGCCGATAACCAGGGCGAACACACTGCTTACTTTAAAGAGTTTGTTTTGGGGGAATTTACTTCTTGTTCTCCAAAATGGGTTCCCCTTTTCTTTAGGACATAAGCTGAGTAAATGCCAGTTTCCTGCCAATTCCAGAAAAGTCTGCTCTTCCTCAGCGAGGAAGGAGGTGGGAATGGCAGGTCCCAGGAGCAGGAGGTGTGGTTGTGGAGAAGATGTGGCTGTTGGTTGGGAGGTGATGAATGTGAGCCGGAGATTTGGAGGCGTCCTCTCGCCTCGGCAGAGAAGACCAGAAAAAGAAATGGGATTTCAGTGTGTCAATTCTGAAAGCTAACATTGTCTGAATAACCCATGCAAATGAATTCTTTCTAGACTGCTAGTGGAACAAAAGGAAACAAAAACATAATTTTTAACCATAGATTAGTCTTACAGCTACAGACTACCTCTCTAATCATTTTTAATCCTTTCCATTTTCAATTTGCCTAAAATTGCATTTTTCACAAGATGATGTTATGGATATTGAATAAGTTATTTGCATATCTTGTCTGGCATCTTGGGGATCAAAGATTAGAGCAGAAAACTCCGGGTTCCTTTTCCATGATGAATTGCACTCACAGTGGAGAGTTGAGGGCTGGTCTCCCCATGCAGATCCACTCATGTGGTTCTGAGAGATCTGGAAGGGACGTGGCTAAAGACTTTAAAGTTGGTCTAGATCCCTTTAACTAGAGAATGGAGCGTAATTATCCATTTTCGGAATGAGGTTGTTTTGTCCCAACCGGCTCTAATTGTTGGGTTTCTCATTTCAGTCCTCAGAATTATAATCTCCTTTGTCAGATTTGCCTAAGAATCTTCTTTCCTTTCCTCATAATTAGGGAACAATCTTTAATCAAACTTTTCTTTGAACGAGTTTAATGACATCTCATTCCAGCTTTATTGACCAGTGTGGCTAATTGATCTTTTTTCTTCCGTAATCTTGCTTGATGTGCTTTAAAGGCAATTTATAGCTCATTTCATTTCATTTCATTATTTCATTTCATTTTCTCTTTATTGCCAAATAATTCTTTTAAAAATGATAATTACTTAAAAAATCCTAGAGGTCATCTAACAGTATTACTATATGGTTTCTGTTTTTCCTTCTGAATCAGCCTTTCTATTGCTCCCTACAAATCATACTTTGAGCGACATTTTTCTTCAGATTTGAGGTTTGAAACCCAACCATGAGACCAGCATCCTATAACCAGGGCGGAAGTCTGTGGCAAAAGTTCTCATGCTTTGCGCTGTGTGTGAAAGTCTTGTTCATACATCCCAATGTCAGAGGCCATTTCCTCTTTTTTTAGGGAGGCTTGGGGAAGAAAAGCGGGTGGCAACAGTGTCTCACTGATGACTCATGTTCCTGTGTCTGTGAGCCCTGGGTGAATGGCGGGTGGAACTCTCCAGAACAGTATTCTCAGGGTGGGCAGCCTTCCTTAGTGGGTCTGATTCCTTCTGCTTTTTTTTTTTTTTTTTTTCCTTTCTGCCAAATTCTGGCTAGGTGTTCACCCCAGCATCATACCCTTAGAAAGGAAACAGGAAATGAGAACAGAACTACTGTAGACCAGACTGGAAGGAACAAAAAAGAAAGAAAGGAAAAAAACCCCAACAAAACAGCAACAACAACAAAAATCCTAGAGGGGAGAAGAGGGTAACTGAAGGCAGAGAAAGAAATGAGATGCATAGAAACAGCACTGAGAAAAAGGAGAAGGGTCCAGCATTGCATTAAAGCAGTTACCCTTGTCCTGGTCATACCTGCCTTTGCATTGATGGAAAGGAAATTGTTTGGTGTCCAACTCTCAAATGCTTGAGATTTAGCTCTATGGGCCCAGACATGTTTGGCGTGAAAGATGTTTTAATCACCTGCTGACTATTCCTGGCAAAGCCTATCTCAGTCAGCTCTGTGCAGCAGGGTGGGCTGCACGTAGGAGGAGGGTGGAGAAGGGAAGGGGCAGGGAGGAGTCCCAGAGAAGGATGAGGTAGTTCTGCTGGGAGTCTCCCCTCTAGGGAAGCCAGCAGCCTGGTGAGTCAGTGAAGTCCAGCCACGGGTCCAAGTTGATGGGGTTTTAAGGAGAAGGGTCACAGAGAGCAGGAGGTGACAAGGTGATGAGCCCCCTGGGGCCACAGGAAAGACAGAGTTACGTGGCTGAGTTTCCTGTTGGCTGCACTATACTTAGCAAAACAGCTAGATGAGCAGGATTCCATGAGAATTAGCCAATATTCCTGGGCTGTATTTTCACCCTGTAAAATTATCAACTTCAGGTGTAACTGTTGTTAGTTGTAACCTAATCACCTCTCCCGATGAGAAGATTCTTGTTTTCTTGCCCTTGTCTAATAGTAATGAGAGCTGTCAGTGTCAGCTATAAATTAACATTACATATTTGCCTTGAAGCCACTCAAGTCAGAGATGAGACTGAAACTGAGATCACACATGCCCCTGGTTTCCCAATCTGCCAAAGGATGAATGTGGTATTAATCCAAACTGGCTGCCAGGCCACTTTTACTGCAATAGAAAAGAGCAGATCTGACTGCGTATTAGATCTGTTCCTTTGGCTTTAACCCTGTGCCCTGCTTTCTAGGCTTAGTCGCGCTGGCTCTGCACCTTTTGTAAAAGAATGTTGCCTAGAGCCTGAAATACACAGGAGAGCCCATTCTCAAAGCTGTGACCTTTAAGGATGGTAACACTTTTGCACTTATGTAAAGATAACAAGTTGCAGGAAAGTTTTGTTAGAGATTTTACAGGGGCACCACGACCTGACCCATGTGGATCCACAGCTGTAAGAATAAAGGATTCCAAGAACAAAGAATTCCTGCACCAAGAAGTTTGCAACGACCAACCGCACCCCCTCCCCTTTTTAGTATAAAAGAAGCCTGAATTCTGACTTGGGGAACGTGGTTCTCCGGGACATCAGTCTGCCATCTTCTCAGTCTGCCGGCTTCTCAAATAAAGTCGCTGTTCTCTGCCCCAACACCTCGTCTCCCGATTTACTAGCCTGTCATGCAGCGAACAGAATGAGTTTGGACTTGGTAACACTAACACCTTCAGTTTTTCTTAACTTCCAGAGCATGTGCTCAGCCCTCTACTCAGTGTTGGAGATACTCCTTCGACTACTATGTGTGCCCGCAGTAGAAATCATAGAAGCCAACGCTTACGTGTACTTGCTACACACCAAACACTGTTCTAAGCACCACCTAGCACACATATATTCAGTCATTTCCTCCTCCAAACTACGAGGAATGTTGTGTTATATTTTCTCATTTTTACAAATAAGGAAACTGAGGCGCAGAAAAGTTAAAGTTGCCCCAGGTCACATGCTATGAGGTGGCCGAGAAGGGACACGGGTCGGGGGGATAATGACTAACAAGGAAGATTCCCATCCTGTCTTCAGAATGGTGGCAGTCCCCACGGGCCACCAAACACTGGTTTGAAGTTGAAATTAAGTGCTGTCATTGCCAGAGCAAATAAAAACACAGCAGAGGCAACCAACTAACCATGGAGGCCAGGCAGGGCTGCCCAGAACAAGTGTTACACGGGATGTGTCTGCAGGCGGAGTTGGGGTGGCTGCAGAGTGTGCAGCGCAAACAGCCTGCTGAGAACTGAGGCTGTCGCAGGTGGAAGGACGAAAAGAAGCTGAATGTGGCTGAGATGTTAAGAACAAGTTGGGGGAGGGATGGTTTGAGGCAGGAGGCAGCAGCACACTGGGGAAGGCCCTGCAGTCCCATTCAAGACTGGCTGTTATACCTGTAGTCTGAGGAAGCTGTCACGAGGTGCCGCGTGAGGAGGTGAATGGCTCGTACTTGGCTGTAGTGGGAGAAGTGCATGGGGTTTAGATTAGAGGCTGAGATCTGAGAAGAGACTCCTTAGTCATGGGGATTCGGACTGGGGCCATGTCCCTGAGAGCGGAGAGAAGATGGATTTGAAAGCTAAGGAAGAGGTAGGGCTAGATTCTCAGAGACACTCCGTGGTTGACCAGAAGCCAGGGATTCGGGCCTGGGCAACTGGCTCAATGGTGGTGCCGTGTGCTGAGGGAAAGAACAGCTCATACACTCTCATTCCCTCCCCAGTCTGTCCCCCGCCCCAGCAGTCCTCTCAGGTCCCATGTGGAACCTGAAAGAGTGGGCTTTAACCAATGGAGACAGACGACTGGTGGGCTTCTGGAATAGACAGCAGAGCCCTGGAAGGCTTGTGTCAGGGTGATGTTGGTGCCCTGCCTGGGCGCACTTTGTATGGGAGTGCTGCCCCTGCCCCCCGCTGCATAATTGCTTGAGTGGTCACCTGAGTGATCCTCTCCAAAGAAATGCTCTTGAAACTCCAAGACCCCTCCCCACCAGACACACACGGGCGGCTGGCCAGCGAACCAACAGATAAGGTGATGGGAAGAGCCCGCCTCCTCACTTCCAGGTGGGACCACTCTGTGGTTTGGGTGATGTGGAAATTAAGTTAAAATGAGGTCGCTAAGATGGGGCCCTAATCCAATCTGACTGGCGTCCTTATAAGACAAGGAGATTGGGACACGCCAGGGACACCAGGGATGTGCATGACAGAGGGGTGACCTAGAGGAGAGGCAGGAAGAGGGAGGCCGTCTGCAAGCCAAGGGGTGAGGCCTCAGGAGAAGCCACAGCTGCCAACGCCTTGATCTTGGACTTCTGGCCTCTGTTGTCTAAGCCGCCCAGTCTGTGCTGCTTTGTTACAGCAGCTCTAGGACACTAATACACTCCCTTAACTGTTCTTCCTGATGAGACTTCCCCCAATAAACCACAAGCACTGGGACACTGGTCTCAGGCTTGGCCCCTCGGGGACGTGACCCAGGACACCAAAGCACTAGGGAAAAAATGTTGGGTTGGATTCCAAATGTGTCAGCCCTTTGTGGATTATTTTATTAACTTGTTAGAGAAGGGCGAATGCCCAGGAAACAGAGAGGCCGACCAAGGGTTCCCAGGGTCTGTCTGTTCTGGAGCTGGTCCAGGCTATAGAGGAGGAGGGCCCCCAAGTTTCATCTAAGACTGAAGTCTCTCTCTTTTTCTCAGTTGCTCAGCCTTCAATATCTTAAAAAAGTCTAAGTTCAAAATAATGTACAGGTGAATTAATTTGTTTCCGGTTAAAGCAGAAAGAAATGGTTAAAACCAATTTCAGTCTATTAGAACATAGACATCTCTTTAGGTTTCTCAACACCACGTGCTTTCTACTTGTCCTTATGGCCGTGTACATGGGAGAGATGGGAAGGGTCAGAGCTGGCTGGAAAATGATCTGGGGTCAAATTTGGATTCAGCCAATGTGGGATTTTAAACTCTTTACTCTGCCAGCTTCAGGTTGCTTTTTGTTTGTCCTTAAAAAAAAAAAAAACAAAACCAAATAAACAGGAAAAATGGAGTCCAAAACCTCTCTAAGTCCTTCTCCCTTGAATGGTCTCATTATTCTGATGGTGAATCCAGGATATTTGGGATGAAGGTATGGTTACAGATTCTTGGGTCATCCCCGTAGGAAAAGTCTCGCCTCCTTCAGCTGCGGGTGTAGTCACAACCCACCCCGCCTTCATTGGTGAACATCAACTCTTTTCACCTTTCTGTCCTCAATTCCCCTGGCTGGTCCTGCGTGTCAAATAAACCTCTCCGAACAGACTTGGAGTCTGGCTTGGCAGCATTTATTGAAAACCCATTATGTCCTGTTTACTTATTCTGCAATCGGAGCCTGGACGTTTCTGATACCCACTAGTGGGAAAGTTCTGGCCAAAGAGGAGTCGATTGTTCTGGTCCTGTCCTGTCCCATGATATCACACAGCCATCTGTGGAGCACAGCTGAAAGCTTTTGTCCCCCTAGTAGCTACGTGGTTAACCCTGAGAGAGAGAGAGAAAAAGAGAGAGAAAGGGAGGGAGGGAGAGAGAGTTGGGTGTTGGTTTTATTAGCTTGAGACACTTCATGCCGTGTTTTTGAGGAACTGTCAAAATCCCCAAAGTACGCCTTCCAGCGTGCAGTTTATTTTCTTAAGCCTCTGCTGACAGGGAACTGACCAAGAGACGGGAGGTGTCTGAAACATCACAAGAATGAAGTCTTCTTGCTTTTGTCCAGCAGAGCGATTCCCTCACAGGTCCCTACAAGCAGTGCAATCAGCCCGATTCCAAGCGGCTTGAGGCGTGACTCATGAAAACGTATCCAAATGCGGATTAGATGCTCTCAGTTTTTTGTTTCAATGCACGATGACCACGGTGAAAGCGATTGTAGATTTTTGAAAAGCAGAGACTTGCCAGAGACCAGTAATTCCTAAGGCGTGAACTCCCATGCCCCATCTGCCTCATGCATTTTTGTGTTGTCACAGTATCTAACCGTGCTTGGCACATTGGGCCATGAATGAAGAACGTGATGGGTAACAAACGTGGCCCTGAGGCTCGAATCCTGGTTCATGCTTCAGCTGGTGGAGCAATATTAATCCTGCCTCTTGCAACTGGCCGCGGGTTAAGTGAGACACGAAACCAGCTCCTCAACCAGCCCCGGGTGAAGCCAGGGCTCCGCAGCCCCGGTTCATTTCTTTATTATACCTACCGCCTTCACAAAGGATCCCATACGTTCCGCAGGGGGCATTTATTGTTTGTCGCACCAACTCTGTGCATCTTATTTGTAAACGATCCCACTGCCTAGAGTCTCAGGCACACATAGCTGGACAAGAATAAATTTCTGTTGAGGGAATGAATGTATAAATGAACGTGTGAACACAGAAGATGTACAGATATCACCGAGTTGATATATATTGAGAAAGTCATCCGTGCACGGTATGGTGAGACTCTGTAAAAGAACCAGATTCTGTTTTTAAGAATGTATAACCTTCCTGGAAGTAAGAACCAAACCCCGACATCCCCTCCGGCCTTCACTCTCCCATCTCACGGACTTGCATCCCTCAGTCCACGGTCAGCAGGCCCTGCCAGCTACCTCCTGGAGTGAAAATGGATTCACACGTACGATTCAGCATGTATGCAGTTCTAACAAATGATACAACAAATCCATGGTGACCTAACAGTGGTTGCTTTCTTGGGTAAGGAGGGGTTGGATTTGACTAGAAAGGGGCACGAGGGAACTTGCTGGGGTGTTGAAAAGTTTTTAGAACTTGATCAGAGTGGTGGTTTACATGCATGTATGCGACTGTCAAATCCCACTGAAATACAGATGTGTGCATTTCATGATATTTAAATTATGCCTCAATTCATTAATGAGTGGACAATGTTTGAGATGAGATATTTCAACAATGATTTCTATCCAAGCACACGTGCTCCCTGTTAGCTCTTAGTTTGCCCCTCACCAGATCTCGTGTCCTGTGGTCTCCCCTCCCCTCCAGCACTGACATGGGGACATGGGGCAGGTGAGTGCATGGGTGGGGGGTCAGTTCTTAGGAACTGTTGAAACATCTTCAGTTGGTTTGTATTACCAAAGTGGGCAGAATAGATGTTATTTATTCAAAGAGGTGGTAGTTTGCACCTTGCCTGAAGTTAAGGACCTTAATCTTTCAAGAAACTGAGACCCAGATGAATCAAGCAATTTTCCCTAAAGTCATACAATCAACCAGTTCAGAACTGGGTTTGAAACTCAGACTAAGTCACTCACCCCACATCCAGTTTTCTTTCCATCATAGTGTGTGGAGCAGAAAAATCTTTTCCTTAGTCCAACCTATGCTCCTGTCCTTGATCTCTTGTGTTATTATCTGTATGAATTCAAAATGGTTCACTTACTATCTCCGGGCCTCGGTTTCCACATCTATAAAATGGAGACACAGGACTTATCTGTGCTTAGGACTAAAACAATGTCTATCAACACGAGGTGCTTAGTAACTGCCAGCCCCGCCTCCTTCTGACCCTGTTCATGACTAATTCTCCATACTTCCTGCTCATACTCAGGCCCCTGGTATATTTATTCACAAGGTTATAATATAATGAATCAGTTCTTTAAGTAAATATTTTTCTTCATGAGAATTAATAACCCTAAGTAGAGTTTGAAAAATTCCCTAAGCTGCTTTTCTCCCAACCCCAGCAAACTCTTGATCCAATAAGAAAATAAATCCCAAGAACATGACAAACTACGAACTATTGCAAAGAAATCAGACACCTTTTGTGAAAAAATGAAGTAGGTGAAAAGGTAAAAACACTTGAATTTCTAGTAGACTTTCTGTCATCTTTGGCAAACACTTTCACTTTCCTGGGCCTATTAAAGAATCTCTCAAAATAAAAATGGACGTTTCTCTTGCAAAGTGGAGCCCCCCCTAGGAAGAAATAATGATTATTTTCTCCATTTAAATACCTTTTAGGGAAATGTTGCGATCCGGCATCGGACTGTCATGTGCTCCCTCAGGTGACCTTGGGGACGTTCCCATCCTGACTGTCTGTCACTTGAAGGGACCCAAAGGGACCCCTGCTGTTTGCACAGGGATGTGTTCATCTTGCTGCCCGGCCTCCTCTTCGCTGTGCACAAGCCCTGGCCCCGCTTCCCTCCCCGTCGATTCCAACCCTGGCAACTGCTCTTCAGAGGGTTGGCTAGGCAACTATAAGCACAAATGGCCCCGAACAAAAAAGGTCTTGTAGACTTTACGGAAGGAAAGCAAGCAGTCCAGAATGGCGTGATTGATACCCCCGTGGCCCTCTCTTCCCACCGTGCGAGGCCTTGGCTCGGGGGACAGGGCTGGTGGAGAAAGCCATGCACCAGAGGGCCCCAGCATCCTCACGGCACTCCGTGCAGCTGCAGGTCTGGCCGACGGGGATCTGATTTTATGCCTGAAGACGTGGCTTACACAGTGTTCAGCGTTCCTGCAGCAGGTGCTTCAATGGCTGGTATTTTTTTTTATTTCACCATAGACTCAGTAAGCTGAAAGAAATCACATACCACACACGGGAACATGCAAAACAAACATGCTCATCAAATCCCCATGAAAGTCAGGCCAAGCTGGGAAACAAGCTCCCACCTTTCTCACTTACAGGGACTGAACCTGACTGGGGAACTTGAACGTTCCCTCGGAAATGCCAAACATCAGAATTCTGTTCTTTCTGGGCTCATCCCTCAAACTGTGTGCCCCTGGGAGTGCCCAGTGGATTTACGTTAGTCATATGCTGACGCTTCAAAAAAAGTCACATCCTGTAGATTCTAGTGAGACTCAGCTTCATCCTTATCACACACGACTCCTTCGAATCCCATGGGCAAAGAATTTGGCTTGAGGGCTCTGTTTTTCCAGGAAGACCCAATGCTTATTGGGCTGTGCCTATTACAAACTGCGTCTTAGGTTGAAGTTAGTAACAGATGAGCTTTAGAAATTACATAGCCAAGGTAACGTAGTGTGCTTGCTTTATTTCAAACAGCGAGCAACTGGTATATGGCCAAGAGGTCAGGTCACAGGGCCGGGATGGCAGAGGGATGAGGGCCTCAAACCTGGAGCTCGAAGTGCTAGTTGGGTGTCCTTTGCATAGGCCACAGAGTTTGCTTTTAGGAAATGTGCTTTTTAAACCTGACCTTGCTTCTCCAAAGCAAATCTTGGTCATGTTTCCCGGAGGCCCATCCGATTGCCTTAACTCCCAGCGCATAAGATGGGGGCAGTGTTGGAAGTGAACCAGCCTCTCTCTGCTCCCCTCCAGGCAAGGCTCAGCCCCGGCCTCCGTCCCAACCCTCCTCATGCCTTCCTCTCTCTTGGCCTCGGGAGGCAGAACAAGGCCAGACACGGAGAAGGCTGCTGCCACTTTCTCACAGAGAAGGGGAACCCAGGGGCAGGGACGGCTCATACAGCTCCACCCTAAAAAAAAGATACAGGTGGAGAATATTCATTGATTTGGTTCTCAGTTTTATTTTCTGTTGAAGAAAAAAAATTTCTTTTCAAGTTAAGAAGAAAATTGTTTTGATGGAAACCTCTTTCAGTTTGGTTCACCAGAAAACCTTGGGGCTGATGATTAGCGAGAAAGACATACCCTTTATTTCGTGCATGTGCTTTGCAAAACTTTAATAGGTAATGCAACGAGCTCTGTAAATTGACCGATGAATCAATTAATGATGACAACTTCTGGCTTAGTGGGGTATCGAGTTTTCACTCTATGAGCTGTCATCAGTAGTCAAATAACAGAGGAATGGGACCTAAACTTTAGGAGCGGCATATCTGAGGTGAAGGCAGCCTTAGGCAGGGTTGAGGATGAGCCGGTCAAATCCTGAAAGCAAGAACATGCTTCAAAGTCTACAAATCCCTTAAAATCAGCTTCCTCTTCCAGTGTTCTAGAAACCTGGACTCTAAACCCTCTTCTAAAACTTTGGGCTCCATCCCAGGAGCAATATGAGCCCTTCTTCCCAAACACGTCCTTTACCATCAAATGGACTGAAATCTATAAACAGGGGTTGGCATGGGCGTGGGGGGTTTACTTAGGGAAATCCATTTTCAAGCAGGACAGAATTATCTTAAATAATGAATAAGAGGCCACTGGTGGCAGAAGGCTTATTGAACCACGGCAGTGTACTGAGCTCGATATGTTAATAATAAAACGAACAAAAATAAAGACGGTGCTTGGCTCTGCTTCATTCACCAACTGGGAAATGAAATCATGAACGTGCTTTCTAAGTGGCTGGCTAGCTTCCATCAGGTAGAATGCCAAGTTTAAAAATAGGAAACCAAGCTTTGAAGTATATTATCACAGAGGTTCTTCAGTAAATTCCATGTTTTTCAAAACTGTAGAGTCACTCAAGTCTTGGTATTTGGACGGGGTGCTGGGTTTTCAACTCTTTTTTCCCCCTTGTGAGAAGTTTGTAAATTCCAAATGAAAGACATGGTTTTCACTACCACGAATGAAAGAAGCCCTCTAGTGGTCACAAAGTGTACAGGTCAAAAGAAATGCAAACTCTGCCAACTTGTGCAGTTTCAGGGTTTAGTTTTAATGAGACTAATATTTAAGCCTCAAATTTACGAATGT